>NW_026947575.1:0-1435000 GCF_034190915.1 Cavia porcellus
ACCACCCCGTGATGTTTTTCTCAGTCCTACTAGTGAATGTTATGTAACACACACCCATACAATGCGCACCACCCCGTGATGTTTTTCTCACTCCTACTAGTGAATCTAATGTAACACACACCCATACAATGCGCACCACCCCGTGATGTTTTTCTCACTCCTACTAGTGAATGTAATGTAACACACACCCATACAATGCGCACCACCCCGTGATGTTTTTCTCACTCCTACTAGTGAATGTAATGTAACACACACCCATACAATGCGCACCACCCCATGATGTTATTCTCACTCCTACTAATGAATCTAATGTAACACACACCCATACAATGCGCACCACCCCGTGATGTTTTTCTTACTCCTACTAGTGAATGTAATGTAACACACACCCATACAATGCGCACCACCCCGTGATGTTTTTCTCACTCCTACTAGTGAATCTAATGTAACACACACCCATAAAATGCGCACCACCCCGTGATGTTTTTCTCACTCCTAGTAGTGAATGTAATGTAACACACACCCATACAATGCGCACCACCCCGTGATGTTTTTCTCACTCCTACTAGTGAATGTAATGTAACACACACCCATACAATGCGCACCACCCCGTGATGTTTTTCTCACTCCTACTAGTGTATCTAATGTAACACACACCCATACAATGCGCACCACCCCGTGATGTTTTTCTCACTCCTACTAGTGAATGTAATGTAACACACACCCATACAATGCGCACAACCCCGTGATGTTTTTGTCACTCCTACTAGTGAATGTAATGTAACACACACCCATACAATGCGCACCACCCCGTGATGTTTTTCTCACTCCTACTAGTGAATGTAATGTAACACACACCCATACAATGCGCACCACCCCGTGATGTTTTTCTCACTCCTAGTAGTGAATGTAATGTAACACACACCCATACAATGCGCACCACCCCGTGATGTTTTTCTCACTCCTACTAGTGAATGAAATGTAACACACACCCATACAATGCGCACCACCCCGTGATGATTTTCTCACTCCTACTAGTGAATCTAATGTAACAAACACCCATACAATGCGCACCCCCCGGTGATGTTTTTTTCACTCCTACTAGTGAATGTAATGTAACACACACCCATACAATGCGCACCACTCCGTGATGTTTTTCTCACTCCTACTAGTGAAGGTAATGTAACACACACCCATAAAATGCGCACCACCCCGTGATGTTTTTCTCACTCCTACTAGTGAATCTAATGTAACACACACCCATACAATGCGCACAACCCCGTGATGTTTTTCTCACTCCTACTAGTGAATGTAATGTAACACACACCCATACAATGCGCACCACCCCGTGATGTTTTTCTCACTCCTACTAGTGAATGTAATGTAACACACACCCATACAATGCGCACCACCCCGTGATGTTTTTCTCACTGCTACTAGTGAATGTAATGTAACACACACCCATACAATGCGCACCACCCCGTGATGTTTTTCTCACTCCTACTAGTGAATGTAATGTAACACACACCCATACAATGCACACCACCCCGTGATGTTTTTCCCACTCCTACTAGTGAATGTAATGTAACACACACCCATACAATGCGCACCACCCCGTGATGTTTTTCTCACTCCTACTAGTGTATCTAATGTAACACACACCCATACAATGCGCACCACCCCGTGATGTTTTTCTCACTCCTACTAGTGAATCTAATGTAACACACACCCATACAATGCGCACAACCCCGTGATGTTTTTGTCACTCCTACTAGTGAATGTAATGTAACACACACCCATACAATGCGCACCACCCCGTGATGTTTTTCTCACTCCTACTAGTGAATGTAATGTAACACACACCCATACAATGCGCACCACCCCGTGATGATTTTCTCACCCCTAATAGTGAATCTAATGTAACAAACACCCATACAATCCGCACCACCAGTGATGTTTTCTCACTCCTACTAGTGAATGTAATGTAACACACACCCATACAATGCGCACCACCCCGTGATGTTTTTCTCACTCCTACTCGTGAATCTAATGTAACAAACACCCATACAATGCGCACCACCCCGTGATGTTTTTCTCACTCCTACTAGTGAATGTATTGTAATACACACCCATACAATGCGCACCACCCCGTGATGTTTTTCTCACTCCTACTAGTGAATGTAATGTAACACACACCCATACAATGCGCACCACCCCGTGATGTTTTTCTCACTCCTACTAGTGAATCTAATGTAACACACAGCCATACAATGCGCACCACCCCGTGATGTTTTTCTCACTCGTACTAGTGAATGTAATGTAACACACACCCATACAATGCGCACCACCCCGTGATGTTTTTCTCACTCCTACCAATGAATCTAATGTAACAAACACCCATACAGTGCGCACCACCCCGTGATGTTTTTCTCACTCCTACTAGTGAATGTAATGTAACACACACCCATACAATGCGCACCACCCCGTGATGTTTTTCTCACTCCTACTAGTGAATCTAATGTAACACACAGCCATACAATGCGCACCACCCCGTGATGTTTTTCTCACTCGTACTAGTGAATGTAATGTAACACACACCCATACAATGCGAAACACCCCGTGATGTTTTTCTCACTACTACCAGTGAATCTAATGTAACAAACACCCATACAATGCGCACCACCCCGTGATGTTTTTCTCACTCCTACTAGTGAATGTAATGTAACACACACCCATACAATGCGCACCACCCCGTGATGTTTTTCTCACTCCTACTAGTGAATGTAATGTAACACACACCCATACAATGCGCACCACCCCGTGATGTTTTTCTCACTCCTACTAGTGAATCTAATGTAACACACACCCATACAATGCGCACCACCCCGTGATGTTTTTCTCACTCCTACTAGTGAATGTAATGTAACACACACCCATACAATGCGCACCACCCCGTGATGTTTTTCTCACTCCTACTAGTGAATCTAATGTAACACAAACCCATACAATGCGCACCACCCCGTGATGTTTTTCTCACTCCTACTAGTGAATGTAATGTAACACACACCCATACAATGCGCACCACGCCGTGATATTTTTGTCACTCCTACTAATGAATCTAATGTAACACACACCCATACAATGCGCACCACCCCGTGATGTTTTTCTCACTCCTACTAGTGAATGTAATGTAACACACACCCATACAATGCGCACCACCCCGTGATGTTTTTCTCACTCCTACTAATGAATCTAATGTAACACACACCCATACAATGCGCACCACCCCGTGATGTTTTTCTCACTCGTACTAGTGAATGTAATGTAACACACACCCATACAATGCGCACCACCCCGTGATGTTTTTCTCACTCCTACTAGTGAATCTAATGTAACACACACCCATACAATGCGCACCACCCCGTGATGTTTTTCTCACTCCTACTAGTGAATCTAATGTAACACACACCCATACCATGCGCACCCCCCCGTGATGATTTTCTCACTCCTACTAGTGAATCTAATGTAACAAACACCCATACAATGCGCACCACCCCGTGATGTTTTTCTCACTCCTACTAGTGAATGTAATGTAACACACACCCATACAATGCGCACCACCCCGTGATGTTTTTCTCACTCCTACTAGTGAATCTAATGTAACAAACACCAATACAAGGCGCACCACACCGTGATGTTTTTCTCACTCCTACTAGTGAAGGTAATGTAACACACACCCATACAATGCGCACCACCCCGTGATGTTTTTCTCACTCCTACTAGTGAATCTAATGTAACACACACCCATACAATGCGCACCACCCCGTGATGTTTTTCTCACTCCTACTAGTGAATCTAATGTAACACACACCCATAGAATGCGCACCACCCCGTGATGATTTTCTCACTCCTACTAGTGAATCTAATGTAACAAACACCCATACAATGCGCACCACCCCATGATTTTTTTCTCACTCCTACTAGTGAATGTAATGTAACACACACCCATACAATGCGCTCCACACCGTGATGTTTTTCTCACTCCTACTAGTGAATCTAATGTAACAAACACCCATACAATGCGCACCACCCCGTGATGTTTTTCTCACTCCTACTAGTGAATGTAATGTAACACACACCCATACAATGCGCACCACCCTGTGATGTTTTTCTCACTCCTACCAGTGAATCTAATGTAACAAACACCCATACAATGCGCACCACCCCATGATGTTTTTCTCACTCCTACCAGTGAATGTAATGTAACAAACACCCATACAATGCGCACCACCCCGTGATGTTTTTCTCACTCCTACTAGTGAATGTAATGTAACACACACCCATACAATGCGCACCACCCCGTGATGTTTTTCTCACTCCTACTAGTGAATGTAATGTAACACACACCCATACAATGCGCACCACCCCGTGATGATTTTCTCACTCCTACTAGTGAATCTAAGGTAACACACACCCATACAATGCGCACCACCACGTGATGTTTTTCTCACTCCTACTAGTGAATGTAATGTAACACACACCCATACAATGCGCACCACCCCGTGATGTTTTTCTCACTCCTACTACTGAATGTAATGTAACACACACCCATACAATGCGCACCACCCCGTGATGTTTTTCTCAGTCCTACTAGTGAATGTTATGTAACACACACCCATACAATGCGCACCACCCCGTGATGTTTTTCTCACTCCTACTAGTGAATGTAATGTAACACACACCCATACAATGCGCACCACCCCGTGATGTTTTTCTCACTCCTACTAGTGAATCTAATGTAACACACACCCATACAATGCGCACAACCCCGTGATGTTTTTCTCACTCCTACTAGTGAATGTAATGTAACACACACCCATACAATGCGCACCACCCCGTGATGTTTTTCTCACTCCTACTAGTGAATGTAATGTAACACACACCCATACAATGCGCACCACCCCGTGATGTTTTTCTCACTGCTACTAGTGAATGTAATGTAACACACACCCATACAATGCGCACCACCCCGTGATGTTTTTCTCACTCCTACTAGTGAATGTAATGTAACACACACCCATACAATGCACACCACCCCGTGATGTTTTTCCCACTCCTACTAGTGAATGTAATGTAACACACACCCATACAATGCGCACCACCCCGTGATGTTTTTCTCACTCCTACTAGTGTATCTAATGTAACACACACCCATACAATGCGCACCACCCCGTGATGTTTTTCTCACTCCTACTAGTGAATCTAATGTAACACACACCCATACAATGCGCACAACCCCGTGATGTTTTTGTCACTCCTACTAGTGAATGTAATGTAACACACACCCATACAATGCGCACCACCCCGTGATGTTTTTCTCACTCCTACTAGTGAATGTAATGTAACACACACCCATACAATGCGCACCACCCCGTGATGATTTTCTCACCCCTAATAGTGAATCTAATGTAACAAACACCCATACAATCCGCACCACCAGTGATGTTTTCTCACTCCTACTAGTGAATGTAATGTAACACACACCCATACAATGCGCACCACCCCGTGATGTTTTTCTCACTCCTACTCGTGAATCTAATGTAACAAACACCCATACAATGCGCACCACCCCGTGATGTTTTTCTCACTCCTACTAGTGAATGTATTGTAATACACACCCATACAATGCGCACCACCCCGTGATGTTTTTCTCACTCCTACTAGTGAATGTAATGTAACACACACCCATACAATGCGCACCACCCCGTGATGTTTTTCTCACTCCTACTAGTGAATCTAATGTAACACACAGCCATACAATGCGCACCACCCCGTGATGTTTTTCTCACTCGTACTAGTGAATGTAATGTAACACACACCCATACAATGCGCACCACCCCGTGATGTTTTTCTCACTCCTACCAATGAATCTAATGTAACAAACACCCATACAGTGCGCACCACCCCGTGATGTTTTTCTCACTCCTACTAGTGAATGTAATGTAACACACACCCATACAATGCGCACCACCCCGTGATGTTTTTCTCACTCCTACTAGTGAATCTAATGTAACACACAGCCATACAATGCGCACCACCCCGTGATGTTTTTCTCACTCGTACTAGTGAATGTAATGTAACACACACCCATACAATGCGAAACACCCCGTGATGTTTTTCTCACTCCTACCAGTGAATCTAATGTAACAAACACCCATACAATGCGCACCACCCCGTGATGTTTTTCTCACTCCTACTAGTGAATGTAATGTAACACACACCCATACAATGCGCACCACCCCGTGATGTTTTTCTCACTCCTACTAGTGAATGTAATGTAACACACACCCATACAATGCGCACCACCCCGTGATGTTTTTCTCACTCCTACTAGTGAATCTAATGTAACACACACCCATACAATGCGCACCACCCCGTGATGTTTTTCTCACTCCTACTAGTGAATGTAATGTAACACACACCCATACAATGCGCACCACCCCGTGATGTTTTTCTCACTCCTACTAGTGAATCTAATGTAACACAAACCCATACAATGCGCACCACCCCGTGATGTTTTTCTCACTCCTACTAGTGAATGTAATGTAACACACACCCATACAATGCGCACCACGCCGTGATATTTTTGTCACTCCTACTAATGAATCTAATGTAACACACACCCATACAATGCGCACCACCCCGTGATGTTTTTCTCACTCCTACTAGTGAATGTAATGTAACACACACCCATACAATGCGCACCACCCCGTGATGTTTTTCTCACTCCTACTAGTGAATGTAATGTAACACACACCCATACAATGCGCACCACCCCGTGATGTTTTTCTCACTCCTACTAGTGAATGTAATGTAACACACACCCATACAATGCGCACCACCCCGTGATGTTTTTCTCACTCCTACTAATGAATCTAATGTAACACACACCCATACAATGCGCACCACCCCGTGATGTTTTTCTCACTCGTACTAGTGAATGTAATGTAACACACACCCATACAATGCGCACCACCCCGTGATGTTTTTCTCACTCCTACTAGTGAATCTAATGTAACACACACCCATACAATGCGCACCACCCCGTGATGTTTTTCTCACTCCTACTAGTGAATCTAATGTAACACACACCCATACCATGCGCACCCCCCGTGATGATTTTCTCACTCCTACTAGTGAATCTAATGTAACAAACACCCATACAATGCGCACCACCCCGTGATGTTTTTCTCACTCCTACTAGTGAATGTAATGTAACACACACCCATACAATGCGCACCACCCCGTGATGTTTTTCTCACTCCTACTAGTGAATCTAATGTAACAAACACCAATACAAGGCGCACCACACCGTGATGTTTTTCTCACTCCTACTAGTGAAGGTAATGTAACACACACCCATACAATGCGCACCACCCCGTGATGTTTTTCTCACTCCTACTAGTGAATCTAATGTAACACACACCCATACAATGCGCACCACCCCGTGATGTTTTTCTCACTCCTACTAGTGAATCTAATGTAACACACACCCATAGAATGCGCACCACCCCGTGATGATTTTCTCACTCCTACTAGTGAATCTAATGTAACAAACACCCATACAATGCGCACCACCCCATGATTTTTTTCTCACTCCTACTAGTGAATGTAATGTAACACACACCCATACAATGCGCTCCACACCGTGATGTTTTTCTCACTCCTACTAGTGAATCTAATGTAACAAACACCCATACAATGCGCACCACCCCGTGATGTTTTTCTCACTCCTACTAGTGAATGTAATGTAACACACACCCATACAATGCGCACCACCCTGTGATGTTTTTCTCACTCCTACCAGTGAATCTAATGTAACAAACACCCATACAATGCGCACCACCCCATGATGTTTTTCTCACTCCTACCAGTGAATGTAATGTAACAAACACCCATACAATGCGCACCACCCCGTGATGTTTTTCTCACTCCTACTAGTGAATGTAATGTAACACACACCCATACAATGCGCACCACCCCGTGATGTTTTTCTCACTCCTACTAGTGAATGTAATGTAACACACACCCATACAATGCGCACCACCCCGTGATGATTTTCTCACTCCTACTAGTGAATCTAAGGTAACACACACCCATACAATGCGCACCACCACGTGATGTTTTTCTCACTCCTACTAGTGAATGTAATGTAACACACACCCATACAATGCGCACCACCCCGTGATGTTTTTCTCACTCCTACTACTGAATGTAATGTAACACACACCCATACAATGCGCACCACCCCGTGATGTTTTTCTCAGTCCTACTAGTGAATGTTATGTAACACACACCCATACAATGCGCACCACCCCGTGATGTTTTTCTCACTCCTACTAGTGAATCTAATGTAACACACACCCATACAATGCGCACCACCCCGTGATGTTTTTCTCACTCCTAGTAGTGAATGTAATGTAACACACACCCATACAATGCGCACCACCCCGTGATGTTTTTCTCACTCCTACTAGTGAATGTAATGTAACACACACCCATACAATGCGCACCACCCCATGATGTTATTCTCACTCCTACTAATGAATCTAATGTAACACACACCCATACAATGCGCACCACCCCGTGATGTTTTTCTTACTCCTACTAGTGAATGTAATGTAACACACACCCATACAATGCGCACCACCCCGTGATGTTTTTCTCACTCCTACTAGTGAATCTAATGTAACACACACCCATACAATGCGCACCACCCCGTGATGTTTTTCTCACTCCTAGTAGTGAATGTAATGTAACACACACCCATACAATGCGCACCACCCCGTGATGTTTTTCTCACTCCTACTAGTGAATGTAATGTAACACACACCCATACAATGCGCACCACTCCGTGATGTTTTTCTCACTCCTACTAGTGTATCTAATGTAACACACACCCATACAATGCGCACCACCCCGTGATGTTTTTCTCACTCCTACTAGTGAATGTAATGTAACACACACCCATACAATGCGCACAACCCCGTGATGTTTTTGTCACTCCTACTAGTGAATGTAATGTAACACACACCCATACAATGCGCACCACCCCGTGATGTTTTTCTCACTCCTACTAGTGAATGTAATGTAACAAACACCCATACAATGCGCACCACCCCGTGATGTTTTTCTCACTCCTACTAGTGAATGTAATGTAACACACACCCATACAATGCGCACCACCCCGTGATGTTTTTCTCACTCCTACTAGTGAATGAAATGTAACACACACCCATACAATGCGCACCACCCCGTGATGATTTTCTCACTCCTACTAGTGAATCTAATGTAACAAACACCCATACAATGCGCACCCCCCGGTGATGTTTTTCTCACTCCTACTAGTGAATGTAATGTAACACACACCCATACAATGCGCACCACTCCGTGATGTTTTTCTCACTCCTACTAGTGAATGTAATGTAACACACACCCATACAATGCGCACCACCCCGTGATGTTTTTCTCACTCCTACTAGTGAATCTAATATAACACACACCCATACAATGCGCACAACCCCGTGATGTTTTTCTCACTCCTACTAGTGAATGTAATGTAACACACACCCATACAATGCGCACCACCCCGTGATGTTTTTCTCACTCCTACTAGTGAATGTAATGTAACACACACCCATACAATGCGCACCACCCCGTGATGTTTTTCTCACTGCTACTAGTGAATGTAATGTAACACACACCCATACAATGCGCACCACCCCGTGATGTTTTTCTCACTCCTACTAGTGAATGTAATGTAACACACACCCATACAATGCACACCACCCCGTGATGTTTTTCCCACTCCTACTAGTGAATGTAATGTAACACACACCCATACAATGCGCACCACCCCGTGATGTTTTTCTCACTCCTACTAGTGTATCTAATGTAACACACACCCATACAATGCGCACCACCCCGTGATGTTTTTCTCACTCCTACTAGTGAATCTAATGTAACACACACCCATACAATGCGCACAACCCCGTGATGTTTTTGTCACTCCTACTAGTGAATGTAATGTAACACACACCCATACAATGCGCACCACCCCGTGATGTTTTTCTCACTCCTACTAGTGAATGTAATGTAACACACACCCATACAATGCGCACCACCCCGTGATGTTTTTCTCACTGCTACTAGTGAATGTAATGTAACACACACCCATACAATGCGCACCACCCCGTGATGTTTTTCTCACTCCTACTAGTGAATGTAATGTAACACACACCCATACAATGCGCACCACCCCGTGATGTTTTTCTCACTCCTACTAGTGAATGTAATGTAACACACACCCATACAATGCGCACCACCCCGTGATGTTTTTCTCACTCCTACTAGTGAATCTAATGTAACAAACACCAATACAATGCGCACCACCCCGTGATGTTTTTCTCACTCCTACTAGTGAAGGTAATGTAACACACACCCATACAATGCGCACCACCCCGTGATGTTTTTCTCACTCCTACTAGTGAATCTAATGTAACACACACCCATACAATGCGCACCACCCCGTGATGTTTTTCTCACTCCTACTAATGAATCTAATGTAACACACACCCATACAATGCGCACCACCCCGTGATGATTTTCTCACTCCTACTAGTGAATCTAATGTAACAAACACCCATACAATGCGCACCACCCCATGATTTTTTTCTCACTCCTACTAGTGAATGTAATGTAACACACACCCATACAATGCGCTCCACCCCGTGATGTTTTTCTCACTCCTACTAGTGAATCTAATGTAACAAACACCCATACAATGCGCACCACCCCGTGATGTTTTTCTCACTCCTACTAGTGAATGTAATGTAACACACACCCATACAATGCGCACCACCCTGTGATGTTTTTCTCACTCCTACCAGTGAATCTAATGTAACAAACACCCATACAATGCGCACCACCCCGTGATGTTTTTCTCACTCCTACCAGTGAATGTAATGTAACACACACCCATACAATGCGCACCACCCCGTGATGTTTTTCTCACTCCTACTAGTGAATGTAATGTAACACACACCCATACAATGCGCACCACCCCGTGATGTTTTTCTCACTCCTACTAGTGAATGTAATGTAACACACACCCATACAATGCGCACCACCCCGTGATGATTTTCTCACTCCTACTAGTGAATCTAATGTAACACACACCCATACAATGCGCACCACCACGTGATGTTTTTCTCACTCCTACTAGTGAATGTAATGTAACACACACCCATACAATGCGCACCACCCCGTGATGTTTTTCTCACTCCTACTACTGAATGTAATGTAACACACACCCATACAATGCGCACCACCCCGTGATGTTTTTCTCAGTCCTACTAGTGAATGTTATGTAACACACACCCATACAATGCGCACCACCCCGTGATGTTTTTCTCACTCCTACTAGTGAATCTAATGTAACACACACCCATACAATGCGCACCACCCCGTGATGTTTTTCTCACTCCTACTAGTGAATGTAATGTAACACACACCCATACAATGCGCACCACCCCGTGATGTTTTTCTCACTCCTACTAGTGAATCTAATGTAACAAACACCAATACAATGCGCACCACCCCGTGATGTTTTTCTCACTCCTACTAGTGAAGGTAATGTAACACACACCCATACAATGCGCACCACCCCGTGATGTTTTTCTCACTCCTACTAGTGAATCTAATGTAACACACACCCATACAATGCGCACCACCCCGTGATGTTTTTCTCACTCCTAGTAGTGAATGTAATGTAACACACACCCATACAATGCGCACCACCCCGTGATGTTTTTCTCACTCCTACTAGTGAATGTAATGTAACACACACCCATACAATGCGCACCACCCCGTGATGTTTTTCTCACTCCTACTAGTGTATCTAATGTAACACACACCCATACAATGCGCACCACCCCGTGATGTTTTTCTCACTCCTACTAGTGAATCTAATGTAACACACACCCATACAATGCGCACAACCCCGTGATGTTTTTGTCACTCCTACTAGTGAATGTAATGTAACACACACCCATACAATGCGCACCACCCCGTGATGTTTTTCTCACTCCTACTAGTGAATGTAATGTAACACACACCCATACAATGCGCACCACCCCGTGATGTTTTTCTCACTGCTACTAGTGAATGTAATGTAACACACACCCATACAATGCGCACCACCCCGTGATGTTTTTCTCACTCCTACTAGTGAATGTAATGTAACACACACCCATACAATGCGCACCACCCCGTGATGTTTTTCTCACTCCTACTAGTGAATGTAATGTAACACACACCCATACAATGCGCACCACCCCGTGATGTTTTTCTCACTCCTACTAGTGAAGGTAATGTAACACACACCCATACAATGCGCACCACCCCGTGATGTTTTTCTCACTCCTACTAGTGAATCTAATGTAACACACACCCATACAATGCGCACCACCCCGTGATGTTTTTCTCACTCCTACTAGTGAATCTAATGTAACACACACCCATACAATGCGCACCACCCCGTGATGTTTTTCTCACTCCTACTAGTGTATCTAATGTAACACACACCCATACAATGCGCACCACCCCGTGATGTTTTTCTCACTCCTACTAGTGAATCTAATGTAACACACACCCATACAATGCGCACCACCCCGTGATGTTTTTCTCACTCCTACTAGTGAATCTAATGTAACACACACCCATACAATGCGCACAACCCCGTGATGTTTTTCTCACTCCTACTAGTGAATGTAATGTAACACACACCCATACAATGCGCACCACCCCGTGATGTTTTTCTCACTCCTACTAGTGAATGTAATGTAACACACACCCATACAATGCGCACCACCCCGTGATGTTTTTCTCACTCCTACTAGTGAATGTAATGTAACACACACCCATACAATGCGCACCACCCCGTGATGTTTCTCTCACTCCTACTAGTGAATGTAATGTAACACACACCCATACAATGCGCACCACCCCGTGATGTTTTTCTCACTCCTACTAGTGTATCTAATGTAACACACACCCATACAATGCGCACCACCCCGTGATGTTTTTCTCACTCCTACTAGTGAATCTAATGTAACACACACCCATACAATGCGCACAACCCCGTGATGTTTTTGTCACTCCTACTAGTGAATGTAATGTAACACACACCCATACAATGCGCACCACCCCGTGATGTTTTTCTCACTCCTACTAGTGAATGTAATGTAACACACACCCATACAATGCGCACCACCCCGTGATGTTTTTCTCACTGCTACTAGTGAATGTAATGTAACACACACCCATACAATGCGCACCACCCCGTGATGTTTTTCTCACTCCTACTAGTGAATGTAATGTAACACACACCCATACAATGCGCAACACCCCGTGATGTTTTTCTCACTCCTACTAGTGAATGTAATGTAACACACACCCATACAATGCGCACCACCCCGTGATGTTTTTCTCACTCCTACTAGTGAATCTAATGTAACAAACACCAATACAATGCGCACCACCCCGTGATGTTTTTCTCACTCCTACTAGTGAAGGTAATGTAACACACACCCATACAATGCGCACCACCCCGTGATGTTTTTCTCACTCCTACTAGTGAATCTAATGTAACACACACCCATACAATGCGCACCACCCCGTGATGTTTTTCTCACTCCTACTAGTGAATCTAATGTAACAAACACCAATACAATGCGCACCACCCCATGATTTTTTTCTCACTCCTACTAGTGAATGTAATGTAACACACACCCATACAATGCGCTCCACCCCGTGATGTTTTTCTCACTCCTACTAGTGAATCTAATGTAACAAACACCCATACAATGCGCACCACCCCGTGATGTTTTTCTCACTCCTACTAGTGAATGTAATGTAACACACACCCATACAATGCGCACCAACCTGTGATGTTTTTCTCACTCCTACCAGTGAATCTAATGTAACAAACACCCATACAATGCGCACCACCCCGTGATGTTTTTCTCACTCCTACCAGTGAATGTAATGTAACACACACCCATACAATGCGCACCACCCCGTGATGTTTTTCTCACTCCTACTAGTGAATGTAATGTAACACACACCCATACAATGCGCACCACCCCGTGATGTTTTTCTCACTCCTACTAGTGAATGTAATGTAACACACACCCATACAATGCGCACCACCCCGTGATGATTTTCTCACTCCTACTAGTGAATCTAATGTAACACACACCCATACAATGCGCACCACCACGTGATGTTTTTCTCACTCCTACTAGTGAATGTAATGTAACACACACCCATACAATGCGCACCACCCCGTGATGTTTTTCTCACTCCTACTACTGAATGTAATGTAACACACACCCATACAATGCGCACCACCCCGTGATGTTTTTCTCAGTCCTACTAGTGAATGTTATGTAACACACACCCATACAATGCGCACCACCCCGTGATGTTTTTCTCACTCCTACTAGTGAATCTAATGTAACACACACCCATACAATGCGCACCACCCCGTGATGTTTTTCTCACTCCTACTAGTGAATGTAATGTAACACACACCCATACAATGCGCACCACCCCGTGATGTTTTTCTCACTCCTACTAGTGAATGTAATGTAACACACACCCATACAATGCGCACCACCCCGTGATGTTATTCTCACTCCTACTAATGAATCTAATGTAACACACACCCATACAATGCGCACCACCCCGTGATGTTTTTCTCACTCCTACTAGTGAATGTAATGTAACACACACCCATACAATGCGCACCACCCCGTGATGTTTTTCTCACTCCTACTAGTGAAGGTAATGTAACACACACCCATACAATGCGCACCACCCCGTAATGTTTTTCTCACTCCTAGTAGTGAATGTAATGTAACACACACACATACAATGCGCACCACCCCGTGATGTTTTTCTCACTCCTACTAGTGAATGTAATGTAACACACACCCATACAATGCGCACCACCCCGTGATGTTTTTCTCACTCCTACTAGTGTATCTAATGTAACACACACCCATACAATGCGCACCACCCCGTGATGTTTTTCTCACTCCTACTAGTGAATCTAATGTAACACACACCCATACAATGCGCACAACCCCGTGATGTTGTCACTCCTACTAGTGAATGTAATGTAACACACACCCATACAATGCGCACCACCCCGTGATGTTTTTCTCACTCCTACTAGTGAATGTAATGTAACACACACCCATACAATGCGCACCACCCCGTGATGTTTTTCTCACTGCTACTAGTGAATGTAATGTAACACACACCCATACAATGCGCACCACCCCGTGATGTTTTTCTCACTCCTACTAGTGAATGTAATGTAACACACACCCATACAATGCGCACCACCCCGTGATGTTTTTCTCCCTCCTACTAGTGAATGTAATGTAACACACACCCATACAATGCGCACCACCCCGTGATGTTTTTCTCACTCCTACTAGTGAAGGTAATGTAACACACACCCATACAATGCGCACCACCCCGTGATGTTTTTCTCACTCCTACTAGTGAATCTAATGTAACACACACCCATACAATGCGCACCACCCCGTGATGTTTTTCTCACTCCTACTAGTGAATCTAATGTAACACACACCCATACAATGCGCACCACCCCGTGATGTTTTTCTCACTCCTACTAGTGTATCTAATGTAACACACACCCATACAATGCGCACCACCCCGTGATGTTTTTCTCACTCCTACTAGTGAATCTAATGTAACACACACCCATACAATGCGCACCACCCCGTGATGTTTTTCTCACTCCTACTAGTGAATCTAATGTAACACACACCCATACAATGCGCACAACCCCGTGATGTTTTTCTCACTCCTACTAGTGAATGTAATGTAACACACACCCATACAATGCGCACCACCCCGTGATGTTTTTCTCACTCCTACTAGTGAATGTAATGTAACACACACCCATACAATGCGCACCACCCCGTGATGTTTTTCTCACTGCTACTAGTGAATGTAATGTAACACACACCCATACAATGCGCACCACCCCGTGATGTTTTTCTCACTCCTACTAGTGAATGTAATGTAACACACACCCATACAATGCACACCACCCCGTGATGTTTTTCCCACTCCTACTAGTGAATGTAATGTAACACACACCCATACAATGCGCACCACCCCGTGATGTTTTTCTCACTCCTACTAGTGTATCTAATGTAACACACACCCATACAATGCGCACCACCCCGTGATGTTTTTCTCACTCCTACTAGTGAATCTAATGTAACACACACCCATACAATGCGCACCACCCCGTGATGTTTTTCTCACTCCTACTAGTGAATCTAATGTAACACACACCCATACAATGCGCACCACCCCGTGATGTTTTTCTCACTCCTACTAGTGAATGTAATGTAACACACACCCATACAATGCGCACCACCCCGTGATGTTTTTCTCACTGCTACTAGTGAATGTAATGTAACACACACCCATACAATGCGCACCACCCCGTGATGTTTTTCTCACTCCTACTAGTGAATGTAATGTAACACACACCCATACAATGCGCACCACCCCGTGATGTTTTTCTCACTCCTACTAGTGAATGTAATGTAACACACACCCATACAATGCGCACCACCCCGTGATGTTTTTCTCACTCCTACTAGTGAATCTAATGTAACAAACACCCATACAATGCGCACCACCCCATGATGTTTTTCTCACTCCTACTAGTGAATGTAATGTAACACACACCCATACAATGCGCACCACCCTGTGATGTTTTTCTCACTCCTACCAGTGAATCTAATGTAACAAACACCCATACAATGCGCACCACCCCGTGATGTTTTTCTCACTCCTACCAGTGAATGTAATGTAACACACACCCATACAATGCGCACCACCCCGTGATGTTTCTCTCACTCCTACCAGTGAATGTAATGTAACACACACCCATACAATGCGCACCACCCCGTGATGTTTTTCTCACTCCTACTAGTGAATGTAATGTAACACACACCCATACAATGCGCACCACCCCGTGATGATTTTCTCACTCCTACTAGTGAATCTAATGTAACACACACCCATACAATGCGCACCACCACGTGATGTTTTTCTCACTCCTACTAGTGAATGTAATGTAACACACACCCATACAATGCGCACCACCCCGTGATGTTTTTCTCACTCCTACTACTGAATGTAATGTAACACACACCCATACAATGCGCACCACCCCGTGATGTTTTTCTCAGTCCTACTAGTGAATGTTATGTAACACACACCCATACAATGCGCACCACCCCGTGATGTTTTTCTCACTCCTACTAGTGAATCTAATGTAACACACACCCATACAATGCGCACCACCCCGTGATGTTTTTCTCACTCCTACTAGTGAATGTAATGTAACACACACCCATACAATGCGCACCACCCCGTGATGTTTTTCTCACTCCTACTAGTGAATGTAATGTAACACACACCCATACAATGCGCACCACCCCGTGATGTTTTTCTCACTCCTACTAGTGAATGTAATGTAACACACACCCATACAATGCGCAGCACCCCGTGATGTTTTTCTCACTCCTACTAGTGAATGTAATGTAACACACACCCATACAATGCGCACCATCCGTGATGTTTTTCTCACTCCTACTAGTGAATGTAATGTAACACACACACATACAATGCGCACCACCCCGTGATGTTTTTCTCACTCCTACTAGTGAATGTAATGTAACACACACCCATACAATGCGCACCACCCCGTGATGTTTTTCTCACTCCTACTAGTGAATGTAATGTAACACACACCCATACAATGCGCACCACCCCGTGATGTTTTTCTCACTCCTACTAGTGAATGTAATGTAACACACACCCATACAATGCGCACCACCCCGTGATGTTTTTCTCACTCCTAGTAGTGAATGTAATGTAACACACACCCATACAATGCGCACCACCCCGTGATGTTTTTCTCACTCCTACTAGTGAATGTAATGTAACACACACCCATACAATGCGCACCACCCCGTGATGATTTTCTCACTCCTACTAGTGAATCTAATGTAACAAACACCCATACAATGCGCACCCCCCCGTGATGTTTTTCTCACTCCTACTAGTGAATGTAATGTAACACACACCCATACAATGCGCACCACTCCGTGATGTTTTTCTCACTCCTACTAGTGAATGTAATGTAACACACACCCATACAATGCGCACCACCCCGTGATGTTTTTCTCACTCCTACTAGTGAATGTAATGTAACACACACCCATACAATGCGCACCACCCCGTGATGTTTTTCTCACTCCTACTAGTGAATCTAATGTAACAAACACCAATACAATGCGCACCACCCCGTGATGTTTTTCTCACTCCTACTAGTGAAGGTAATGTAACACACACCCATACAATGCGCACCACCCCGTGATGTTTTTCTCACTCCTACTAGTGAATCTAATGTAACACACACCCATACAATGCGCACCACCCCGTGATGTTTTTCTCACTCCTACTAGTGAATCTAATGTAACACACACCCATACAATGCGCACCACCCCGTGATGATTTTCTCACTCCTAGTAGTGAATCTAATGTAACAAACACCCATACAATGCGCACCACCCCATGATTTTTTTCTCACTCCTACTAGTGAATGTAATGTAACACACACCCATACAATGCGCTCCACCCCGTGATGTTTTTCTCACTCCTACTAGTCAATCTAATGTAACAAACACCCATACAATGCGCACCACCCCGTGATGTTTTTCTCACTCCTACTAGTGAATGTAATGTAACACACACCCATACAATGCGCACCACCCCGTGATGTTTTTCTCACTCCTACCAGTGAATCTATTGTAACAAACACCCATACAATGCGCACCACCCCGTGATGTTTTTCTCACTCCTACCAGTGAATGTAATGTAACACACACCCATACAATGCGCACCACCCCGTGATGTTTTTCTCACTCCTACTAGTGAATGTAATGTAACACACACCCATACAATGCGCACCACCCCGTGATGTTTTTCTCACTCCTACTAGTGAATGTAATGTAACACACACCCATACAATGCGCACCACCCCGTGATGATTTTCTCACTCCTACTAGTGAATCTAATGTAACACACACCCATACAATGCGCACCACCACGTGATGTTTTTCTCACTCCTACTAGTGAATGTAATGTAACACACACCCATACAATGCGCACCACCCCGTGATGTTTTTCTCACTCCTACTACTGAATGTAATGTAACACACACCCATACAATGCGCACCACCCCGTGATGTTTTTCTCAGTCCTACTAGTGAATGTTATGTAACACACACCCATACAATGCGCACCACCCCGTGATGTTTTTCTCACTCCTACTAGTGAATGTAATGTAACACACACCCATACAATGCGCACCACCCCGTGATGTTTTTCTCACTCCTACTAGTGAATGTAATGTAACACACACCCATACAATGCGCACCACCCCGTGATGTTTTTCTCACTCCTACTAGTGAATGTAATGTAACACACACCCATACAATGCGCACCACCCCGTGATGTTATTCTCACTCCTACTAATGAATCTAATGTAACACACACCCATACAATGCGCACCACCCCGTGATGTTTTTCTCACTCCTACTAGTGAATGTAATGTAACACACACCCATACAATGCGCACCACCCCGTGATGTTTTTCTCACTCCTACTAGTGAATCTAATGTAACACACACCCATACAATGCGCACCACCCCGTGATGTTTTTCTCACTCCTACTAGTGAATGTAATGTAACACACACCCATACAATGCGCACCACCCCGTGATGTTTTTCTCACTCCTACTAGTGAATGTAATGTAACACACACCCATACAATGCGCACCACCCCGTGATGTTTTTCTCACTCCTACTAATGAATCTAATGTAACACACACCCATACAATTCGCACCACTCCGTGATGTTTTTCTCACTCCTACTAGTGAATGTAATGTAACACACACCCATATAATGCGCACCACCCCGTGATGTTTTTCTCACTCCTACTAGTGAATCTAATGTAACAAACACCCATACAACGCGCACCACCCCGTGATGTTTTTCTCACTCCTACTAGTGAATGTAATGTAACACACACCCATACAATGCGCACCACCCCGTGATGTTTTTCTCACTCCTACTAGTGAATGTAATGTAACACACACCCATACAATGCGCACCACCCCGTGATGTTTTTCTCACTCCTACTAGTGAATCTAATGTAACACACAGCCATACAATGCGCACCACCCCGTGATGTTTTTCTCACTCGTACTAGTGAATGTAATGTAACACACACCCATACAATGCGCACCACCCCGTGATGTTTTTCTCACTCCTACCACTGAATCTAATGTAACAAACACCCATACAATGCGCACCACCCCGTGATGTTTTTCTCACTCCTACTAGTGAATGTAATGTAACACACACCCATACAATGCGCACCACCCCGTGATGTTTTTCTCACTCCTACTAGTGAATGTAATGTAACACACACCCATACAATGCGCACCATCCCGTGATGTTTTTCTCACTCCTACTAGTGAATGTAATGTAACACACACACATACAATGCGCACCACCCCGTGATGTTTTTCTCACTCCTACTAGTGAATGTAATGTAACACACACACATACAATGCGCACCACCCCGTGATGTTTTTCTCACTCCTACTAGTGAATGTAATGTAACACACACCCATACAATGCGCACCACCCCGTGATGTTTTTCTCACTCCTACTAGTGAATGTAATGTAACACACACCCATACAATGCGCACCACCCCGTGATGTTTTTCTCACTCCTAGTAGTGAATGTAATGTAACACACACCCATACAATGCGCACCACCCCGTGATGTTTTTCTCACTCCTACTAGTGAATGTAATGTAACACACACCCATACAATGCGCACCACCCCGTGATGATTTTCTCACTCCTACTAGTGAATCTAATGTAACAAACACCCATACAATGCGCACCCCCCCGTGATGTTTTTCTCACTCCTACTAGTGAATGTAATGTAACACACACCCATACAATGCGCACCACTCCGTGATGTTTTTCTCACTCCTACTAGTGAATGTAATGTAACACACACCCATACAATGCGCACCACCCCGTGATGTTTTTCTCACTCCTACTAGTGAATCTAATGTAACACACACCCATACAATGCGCACAACCCCGTGATGTTTTTCTCACTCCTACTAGTGAATGTAATGTAACACACACCCATACAATGCGCACCACCCCGTGATGTTTTTCTCACTCCTACTAGTGAATGTAATGTAACACACACCCATACAATGCGCACCACCCC
The DNA here is from genome assembly GCF_034190915.1 of Cavia porcellus. Lineage (NCBI taxonomy): Eukaryota > Metazoa > Chordata > Mammalia > Rodentia > Caviidae > Cavia > Cavia porcellus. Next base: position 21,507 of record NW_026947575.1, read on the forward strand.
GTGATGTTTTTCTCACTCCTACCAGTGAATCTATTGTAACAAACACCCATACAATGCGCACCACCCCGTGATGTTTTTCTCACTCCTACCAGTGAATGTAATGTAACACACACCCATACAATGCGCACCACCCCGTGATGTTTTTCTCACTCCTACTAGTGAATGTAATGTAACACACACCCATACAATGCGCACCACCCCGTGATGTTTTTCTCACTCCTAATAGTGAATGTAATGTAACACACACCCATACAATGCGCACCACCCCGTGATGATTTTCTCACTCCTACTAGTGAATCTAATGTAACACACACCCATACAATGCGCACCACCACGTGATGTTTTTCTCACTCCTACTAGTGAATGTAATGTAACACACACCCATACAATGCGCACCACCCCGTGATGTTTTTCTCACTCCTACTACTGAATGTAATGTAACACACACCCATACAATGCGCACCACCCCGTGATGTTTTTCTCAGTCCTACTAGTGAATGTTATGTAACACACACCCATACAATGCGCACCACCCCGTGATGTTTTTCTCACTCCTACTAGTGAATGTAATGTAACACACACCCATACAATGCGCACCACCCCGTGATGTTTTTCTCACTCCTACTAGTGAATGTAATGTAACACACACCCATACAATGCGCACCACCCCGTGATGTTTTTCTCACTCCTACTAGTGAATGTAATGTAACACACACCCATACAATGCGCACCACCCCGTGATGTTATTCTCACTCCTACTAATGAATCTAATGTAACACACACCCATACAATGCGCACCACCCCGTGATGTTTTTCTCACTCCTACTAGTGAATGTAATGTAACACAGACCCATACAATGCGCACCACCCCGTGATGTTTTTCTCACTCCTACTAGTGAATCTAATGTAACACACACCCATACAATGCGCACCACCCCGTGATGTTTTTCTCACTCCTACTAGTGAATGTAATGTAACACACACCCATACAATGCGCACCACCCCGTGATGTTTTTCTCACTCCTACTAGTGAATGTAATGTAACACACACCCATACAATGCGCACCACCCCGTGATGTTTTTCTCACTCCTACTAATGAATCTAATGTAACACACACCCATACAATTCGCACCACTCCGTGATGTTTTTCTCACTCCTACTAGTGAATGTAATGTAACACACACCCATACAATGCGCACCACCCCGTGATGTTTTTCTCACTCCTACTAGTGAATCTAATGTAACAAACACCCATACAACGCGCACCACCCCGTGATGTTTTTCTCACTCCTACTAGTGAATGTAATGTAACACACACCCATACAATGCGCACCACCCCGTGATGTTTTTCTCACTCCTACTAGTGAATGTAATGTAACACACACCCATACAATGCGCACCACCCCGTGATGTTTTTCTCACTCCTACTAGTGAATCTAATGTAACACACAGCCATACAATGCGCACCACCCCGTGATGTTTTTCTCACTCGTACTAGTGAATGTAATGTAACACACACCCATACAATGCGCACCACCCCGTGATGTTTTTCTCACTCCTACCACTGAATCTAATGTAACAAACACCCATACAATGCGCACCACCCCGTGATGTTTTTCTCACTCCTACTAGTGAATGTAATGTAACACACACCCATACAATGCGCACCATCCCGTGATGTTTTTCTCACTCCTACTAGTGAATGTAATGTAACACACACACATACAATGCGCACCACCCCGTGATGTTTTTCTCACTCCTACTAGTGAATGTAATGTAACACACACACATACAATGCGCACCACCCCGTGATGTTTTTCTCACTCCTACTAGTGAATGTAATGTAACACACACCCATACAATGCGCACCACCCCGTGATGTTTTTCTCACTCCTAGTAGTGAATGTAATGTAACACACACCCATACAATGCGCACCACCCCGTGATGTTTTTCTCACTCCTACTAGTGAATGTAATGTAACACACACCCATACAATGCGCACCACCCCGTGATGATTTTCTCACTCCTACTAGTGAATCTAATGTAACAAACACCCATACAATGCGCACCCCCCCGTGATGTTTTTCTCACTCCTACTAGTGAATGTAATGTAACACACACCCATACAATGCGCACCACTCCGTGATGTTTTTCTCACTCCTACTAGTGAATGTAATGTAACACACACCCATACAATGCGCACCACCCCGTGATGTTTTTCTCACTCCTACTAGTGAATCTAATGTAACACACACCCATACAATGCGCACAACCCCGTGATGTTTTTCTCACTCCTACTAGTGAATGTAATGTAACACACACCCATACAATGCGCACCACCCCGTGATGTTTTTCTCACTCCTACTAGTGAATGTAATGTAACACACACCCATACAATGCGCACCACCCCGTGATGTTTTTCTCACTGCTACTAGTGAATGTAATGTAACACACACCCATACAATGCGCACCACCCCGTGATGTTTTTCTCACTCCTACTAGTGAATGTAATGTAACACACACCCATACAATGCACACCACCCCGTGATGTTTTTCTCACTCCTACTAGTGAATGTAATGTAACACAGACCCATACAATGCGCACCACCCCGTGATGTTTTTCTCACTCCTACTAGTGTATCTAATGTAACACACACCCATACAATGCGCACCACCCCGTGATGTTTTTCTCACTCCTACTAGTGAATCTAATGTAACACACACCCATACAATGCGCACAACCCCGTGATGTTTTTGTCACTCCTACTAGTGAATGTAATGTAACACACACCCATACAATGCGCACCACCCCGTGATGTTTTTCTCACTCCTACTAGTGAATGTAATGTAACACACACCCATACAATGCGCACCACCCCGTGATGTTTTTCTCACTGCTACTAGTGAATGTAATGTAACACACACCCATACAATGCGCACCACCCCATGATGTTTTTCTCACTCCTACTAGTGAATGTAATGTAACACACACCCATACAATGCGCACCACCCCGTGATGTTTTTCTCACTCCTACTAGTGAATGTAATGTAACACACACCCATACAATGCGCACCACCCCGTGATGTTTTTCTCACTCCTACTAGTGAATCTAATGTAACAAACACCAATACAATGCGCACCACCCCGTGATGTTTTTCTCACTCCTACTAGTGAAGGTAATGTAACACACACCCATACAATGCGCACCACCCCGTGATGTTTTTCTCACTCCTACTAGTGAATCTAATGTAACACACACCCATACAATGCGCACCACCCCGTGATGTTTTTCTCACTCCTACTAGTGAATCTAATGTAACACACACCCATACAATGCGCACCACCCCGTGATGATTTTCTCACTCCTACTAGTGAATCTAATGTAACAAACACCCATACAATGCGCACCACCCCATGATTTTTTTCTCACTCCTACTAGTGAATGTAATGTAACACACACCCATACAATGCGCTCCACCCCGTGATGTTATTCTCACTCCTACTAATGAATCTAATGTAACACACACCCATACAATGCGCACCACCCCGTGATGTTTTTCTCACTCCTACTAGTGAATGTAATGTAACACACACCCATACAATGCGCACCACCCCGTGATGATTTTCTCACCCCTACTAGTGAATCTAATGTAACAAACACCCATACAATCCGCACCACCCAGTGATGTTTTTCTCACTCCTACTAGTGAATGTAATGTAACACACACCCATACAATGCGCACCACCCCGTGATGTTTTACTCACTCCTACTCGTGAATCTAATGTAACAAACACCCATACAATGCGCACCACCCCGTGATGTTTTTCTCACTGCTACTAGTGAATGTATTGTAATATACACCCATACAATGCGCACCACCCCGTGATGTTTTTCTCACTCCTACTAGTGAATGTAATGTAACACACACCCATACAATGCGCACCACCCCGTGATGTTTTTCTCACTCCTACTAGTGAATCTAATGTAACACACAGCCATACAATGCGCACCACCCCGTGATGTTTTTCTCACTCGTACTAGTGAATGTAATGTAACACACACCCATACAATGCGCACCACCCCGTGATGTTTTTCTCACTCCTACCAGTGAATCTAATGTAACAAACACCCATACAGTGCGCACCAGCCCGTGATGTTTTTCTAACTCCTACTAGTGAATCTAATGTAACACACACCCATACAATGCGCACCACCCCGTGATGTTTTTCTCACTCCTACCAGTGAATCTAATGTAACAAACACCCATACAATGCGCACCACCCCGTGATGTTTTTCTCACTCCTACTAGTGAATGTAATGTAACACACACCCATACAATGCGCACCACCCCGTGATGTTTTTCTCACTCCTACTAGTGAATCTAATGTAACACACACCCATACAATGCGCACCACCCCGTGATGTTTTTCTCACTCCTACTAGTGAATGTAATGTAACACACACCCATACAATGCGCACCACCCCGTGATGTTTTTCTCACTCCTACTAGTGAATCTAATGTAACACACACCCATACAATGCGCACCACCCCGTGATGTTTTTCTCACTCCTACTAGTGAATGTAATGTAACACACACCCATACAATGCGCACCACCCCGTGATGTTTTTCTCACTCCTACTAGTGAATCTAATGTAACACACACCCATACAATGCGCACCACCCCGTGATGTTTTTCTCACTCCTACTAGTGAATGTAATGTAACACACACCCATACAGTGCGCACCACGCCGTGATATTTTTGTCACTCCTACTAATGAATCTAATGTAACACACACCTATACAATGCGCACCACCCCGTGATGTTTTTCTCACTCCTACTAGTGAATGTAATGTAACACATACCCATACAATGCGCACCACCCCGTGATGTTTTTCTCACTCCTACTAGTGAATGTAATGTAACACACACCCATACAATGCGCACCACCCCGTGATGTTTTTCTCACTCCTATTAGTGAATGTAATGTAACAAACACCCATACAATGCGCACCACCCCGTCATGTTTTTCTCACTCCTACTAGTGAATGTAATGTAACACACACCCATACAATGCGCACCACCCCGTGATGTTTTTCTCACTCCTACTAGTGAATCTAATGTAACAAACACCCATACAATGCGCACCACCCCGTGATGTTTTTCTCACTCCTACTAGTGAATCTAATGTAACACACCCCCATACAATGCGCACCACCCCGTGATGTTTTTCTCACTCCTACTAGTGAATGTAATGTAACACACACCCATACAATGCGCACCACCCCGTGATGTTTTTCTCACTCCTACTAGTGAATGTAATGTAACACACACCCATACAATGCGCACCACCCCGTGATGATTTTCTCACCCCTAATAGTGAATCTAATGTAACAAACACCCATACAATCCGCACCACCAGTGATGTTTTTCTCACTCCTACTAGTGAATGTAATGTAACACACACCCATACAATGGGCACCACCCCGTGATGTTTTTCTCACTCCTACTCGTGAATCTAATGTAACAAACACCCATACAATGCGCACCACCCCGTGATGTTTTTCTCACTGCTACTAGTGAATGTATTGTAATACACACCCATACAATGCGCACCACCCCGTGATGTTTTTCTCACTCCTACTAGTGAATGTAATGTAACACACACCCATACAATGCGCACCACCCCGTGATGTTTTTCTCACTCCTACTAGTGAATCTAATGTAACACACAGCCATACAATGCGCACCACCCCGTGATGTTTTTCTCACTCGTACTAGTGAATGTAATGTAACACACACCCATACAATGCGCACCACCCCGTGATGTTTTTCTCACTCCTACCAATGAATCTAATGTAACAAACACCCATACAGTGCGCACCACCCCGTGATGTTTTTCTCACTCCTACTAGTGAATGTAATGTAACACACACCCATACAATGCGCACCACCCCGTGATGTTTTTCTCACTCCTACTAGTGAATCTAATGTAACACACAGCCATACAATGCGCACCACCCCGTGATGTTTTTCTCACTCGTACTAGTGAATGTAATGTAACACACACCCATACAATGCGAAACACCCCGTGATGTTTTTCTCACTCCTACCAGTGAATCTAATGTAACAAACACCCATACAATGCGCACCACCCCGTGATGTTTTTCTCACTCCTACTAGTGAATGTAATGTAACACACACCCATACAATGCGCACCACCCCGTGATGTTTTTCTCACTCCTACTAGTGAATGTAATGTAACACACACCCATACAATGCGCACCACCCCGTGATGTTTTTCTCACTCCTACTAGTGAATGTAATGTAACACACACCCATACAATGCGCACCACCCCGTGATGTTTTTCTCACTCCTACTAGTGAATCTAATGTAACACACACCCATACAATGCGCACCACCCCGTGATGTTTTTCTCACTCCTACTAGTGAATGTAATGTAACACACACCCATACAATGCGCACCACCCCGTGATGTTTTTCTCACTCCTACTAGTGAATCTAATGTAACACACACCCATACAATGCGCACCACCCCGTGATGTTTTTCTCACTCCTACTAGTGAATGTAATGTAACACACACCCATACAATGCGCACCACGCCGTGATATTTTTGTCACTCCTACTAATGAATCTAATGTAACACACACCCATACAATGCGCACCACCCCGTGATGTTTTTCTCACTCCTACTAGTGAATGTAATGTAACACACACCCATACAATGCGCACCACCCCGTGATGTTTTTCTCACTCCTACTAGTGAATGTAATGTAACACACACCCATACAATGCGCACCACCCCGTGATGTTTTTCTCACTCCTACTAGTGAATGTAATGTAACACACACCCATACAATGCGCACCACCCCGTGATGTTTTTCTCACTCCTACTAATGAATCTAATGTAACACACACCCATACAATGCGCACCACCCCGTGATGTTTTTCTCACTCCTACTAGTGAATGTAATGTAACACACACCCATACAATGCGCACCACCCCGTGATGTTTTTCTCACTCCTACTAGTGAATCTAATGTAACACACACCCATACAATGCGCACCACCCCGTGATGTTTTTCTCACTCCTAGTAGTGAATGTAATGTAACACACACCCATACAATGCGCACCACCCCGTGATGTTTTTCTCACTCCTACTAGTGAATGTAATGTAACACACACCCATACAATGCGCACCACCCCGTGATGTTTTTCTCACTCCTACTAATGAATCTAATGTAACACACACCCATACAATGCGCACCACCCCGTGATGTTTTTCTCACTCCTACTAGTGAATGTAATGTAACACACACCCATACAATGCGCACCACCCCGTGATGTTTTTCTCACTCCTACTAGTGAATGTAATGTAACACACACCCATACAATGCGCACCACCCCGTGATGTTTTTCTCACTCCTACTAGTGAATGTAATGTAACACACACCCATACAATGCGCACCACCCCGTGATGTTTTTCTCACTCCTACTAGTGAATGTAATGTAACACACACCCATACAATGCGCACCACCCCGTGATGTTTTTCTCACTCCTACTAGTGAATGTAATGTAACACACACCCATACAATGCGCACCACCCCGTGATGATTTTCTCACCCCTAATAGTGAATCTAATGTAACAAACACCCATACAATCCGCACCACCCAGTGATGTTTTTCTCACTCCTACTAGTGAATGTAACACACACCCATACAATGCGCACCACCCCGTGATGTTTTACTCACTCCTACTCGTGAATCTAATGTAACAAACACCCATACAATGCGCACCACCCCGTGATGTTTTTCTCACTGCTACTAGTGAATGTATTGTAATACACATTCATACAATGCGCACCACCCCGTGATGTTTTTCTCACTCCTACTAGTGAATGTAATGTAACACACACCCATACAATGCCCACCACCCCGTGATGTTTTTCTCACTCCTACTGGTGAATCTAATATAACACACAGCCATACAATGCGCACCACCCCGTGATGTTTTTCTCACTCGTACTAGTGAATGTAATGTAACACACACCCATACAATGCGCACCACCCCGTGATGTTTTTCTCACTCCTACCAGTGAATCTAATGTAACAAACACCCATACAGTGCGCACCACCCCGTGATGTTTTTCTCACTCCTACTAGTGAATGTAATGTAACACACACCCATACAATGCGCACCACCCCGTGATGTTTTTCTCACTCCTACTAGTGAATCTAATGTAACACACAGCCATACAATGCGCACCACCCCGTGATGTTTTTCTCACTCGTACTAGTGAATGTAATGTAACACACACCCATACAATGGGAAACACCCCGTGATGTTTTTCTCACTCCTACCAGTGAATCTAATGTAACAAACACCCATACAATGCGCACCACCCCGTGATGTTTTTCTCACTCCTACTAGTGAATGTAATGTAACACACACCCATACAATGCGCACCACCCCGTGATGTTTTTCTCACTCCTACTAGTGAATCTAATGTAACAAACACCCATACAATGCGCACCACCCCGTGATGTTTTTCTCACTCCTACTAGTGAATCTAATGTAACACACACCCATACAATGCGCACCACCCCGTGATGTTTTTCTCACTCCTACTAGTGAATGTAATGTAACACACACCCATACAATGCGCACCACCCCGTGATGTTTTTCTCACTCCTACTAGTGAATGTAATGTAACACACACCCATACCATGCGCACCACCCCGTGATGATTTTCTCACCCCTAATAGTGAATCTAATGTAACAAACACCCATACAATCCGCACCACCAGTGATGTTTTTCTCACTCCTACTAGTGAATGTAATGTAACACACACCCATACAATGCGCACCACCCCGTGATGTTTTTCTCACTCCTACTCGTGAATCTAATGTAACAAACACCCATACAATGCGCACCACCCCGTGATGTTTTTCTCGCTGCTACTAGTGAATGTATTGTAATACACACCCATACAATGCGCACCACCCCGTGATGTTTTTCTCACTCCTACTAGTGAATGTAATGTAACACACACCCATACAATGCGCACCACCCCGTGATGTTTTTCTCACTCCTACTAGTGAATCTAATGTAACACACAGCCATACAATGCGCACCACCCCGTGATGTTTTTCTCACTCGTACTAGTGAATGTAATGTAACACACACCCATACAATGCGCACCACCCCGTGATGTTTTTCTCACTCCTACCAATGAATCTAATGTAACAAACACCCATACAGTGCGCACCACCCCGTGATGTTTTTCTCACTCCTACTAGTGAATGTAATGTAACACACACCCATACAATGCGCACCACCCCGTGATGTTTTTCTCACTCCTACTAGTGAATCTAATGTAACACACACCCATACAATGCGCACCACCCCGTGATGTTTTTCTCACTCCTACTAGTGAATGTAATGTAACACACACCCATACAATGCGCACCACCCCGTGATGTTTTTCTCACTCCTACTAGTGAATCTAATGTAACACACACCCATACAATGCGCACCACCCCGTGATGTTTTTCTCACTCCTACTAGTGAATGTAATGTAACACACACCCATACAATGCGCACCACGCCGTGATATTTTTGTCACTCCTACTAATGAATCTAATGTAACACACACCTATACAATGCGCACCACCCCGTGATGTTTTTCTCACTCCTACTAGTGAATGTAATGTAACACACACCCATACAATGCGCACCACCCCGTGATGTTTTTCTCACTCCTACTAGTGAATGTAATGTAACACACACCCATACAATGCGCACCACCCCGTGATGTTTTTCTCACTCCTATTAGTGAATGTAATGTAACAAACACCCATACAATGCGCACCACCCCGTCATGTTTTTCTCACTCCTACTAGTGAATGTAATGTAACACACACCCATACAATGCGCACCACCCCGTGATGTTTTTCTCACTCCTACTAGTGAATCTAATGTAACAAACACCCATACAATGCGCACCACCCCGTGATGTTTTTCTCACTCCTACTAGTGAATCTAATGTAACACACCCCCATACAATGCGCACCACCCCGTGATGTTTTTCTCACTCCTACTAGTGAATGTAATGTAACACACACTCATACAATGCGCACCACCCCGTGATGTTTTTCTCACTCCTACTAGTGAATGTAATGTAACACACACCCATACAATGCGCACCACCCCGTGATGATTTTCTCACCCCTAATAGTGAATCTAATGTAACAAACACCCATACAATCCGCACCACCAGTGATGTTTTTCTCACTCCTACTAGTGAATGTAATGTAACACACACCCATACAATGCGCACCACCCCGTGATGTTTTTCTCACTCCTACTCGTGAATCTAATGTAACAAACACCCATACAATGCGCACCACCCCGTGATGTTTTTCTCACTGCTACTAGTGAATGTATTGTAATACACACCCATACAATGCGCACCACCCCGTGATGTTTTTCTCACTCCTACTAGTGAATGTAATGTAACACACACCCATACAATGCGCACCACCCCGTGATGTTTTTCTCACTCCTACTAGTGAATCTAATGTAACACACAGCCATACAATGCGCACCACCCCGTGATGTTTTTCTCACTCGTACTAGTGAATGTAATGTAACACACACCCATACAATGCGCACCACCCCGTGATGTTTTTCTCACTCCTACCAATGAATCTAATGTAACAAACACCCATACAGTGCGCACCACCCCGTGATGTTTTTCTCACTCCTACTAGTGAATGTAATGTAACACACACCCATACAATGCGCACCACCCCGTGATGTTTTTCTCACTCCTACTAGTGAATCTAATGTAACACACAGCCATACAATGCGCACCACCCCGTGATGTTTTTCTCACTCGTACTAGTGAATGTAATGTAACACACACCCATACAATGCGAAACACCCCGTGATGTTTTTCTCACTCCTACCAGTGAATCTAATGTAACAAACACCCATACAATGCGCACCACCCCGTGATGTTTTTCTCACTCCTACTAGTGAATGTAATGTAACACACACCCATACAATGCGCACCACCCCGTGATGTTTTTCTCACTCCTACTAGTGAATGTAATGTAACACACACCCATACAATGCGCACCACCCCGTGATGTTTTTCTCACTCCTACTAGTGAATGTAATGTAACACACACCCATACAATGCGCACCACCCCGTGATGTTTTTCTCACTCCTACTAGTGAATCTAATGTAACACACACCCATACAATGCGCACCACCCCGTGATGTTTTTCTCACTCCTACTAGTGAATGTAATGTAACACACACCCATACAATGCGCACCACCCCGTGATGTTTTTCTCACTCCTACTAGTGAATCTAATGTAACACACACCCATACAATGCGCACCACCCCGTGATGTTTTTCTCACTCCTACTAGTGAATGTAATGTAACACACACCCATACAATGCGCACCACGCCGTGATATTTTTGTCACTCCTACTAATGAATCTAATGTAACACACACCCATACAATGCGCACCACCCCGTGATGTTTTTCTCACTCCTACTAGTGAATGTAATGTAACACACACCCATACAATGCGCACCACCCCGTGATGTTTTTCTCACTCCTACTAGTGAATGTAATGTAACACACACCCATACAATGCGCACCACCCCGTGATGTTTTTCTCACTCCTACTAGTGAATGTAATGTAACACACACCCATACAATGCGCACCACCCCGTGATGTTTTTCTCACTCCTACTAATGAATCTAATGTAACACACACCCATACAATGCGCACCACCCCGTGATGTTTTTCTCACTCCTACTAGTGAATGTAATGTAACACACACCCATACAATGCGCACCACCCCGTGATGTTTTTCTCACTCCTACTAGTGAATCTAATGTAACACACACCCATACAATGCGCACCACCCCGTGATGTTTTTCTCACTCCTAGTAGTGAATGTAATGTAACACACACCCATACAATGCGCACCACCCCGTGATGTTTTTCTCACTCCTACTAGTGAATGTAATGTAACACACACCCATACAATGCGCACCACCCCGTGATGTTTTTCTCACTCCTACTAATGAATCTAATGTAACACACACCCATACAATGCGCACCACCCCGTGATGTTTTTCTCACTCCTACTAGTGAATGTAATGTAACACACACCCATACAATGCGCACCACCCCGTGATGTTTTTCTCACTCCTACTAGTGAATGTAATGTAACACACACCCATACAATGCGCACCACCCCGTGATGTTTTTCTCACTCCTACTAGTGAATGTAATGTAACACACACCCATACAATGCGCACCACCCCGTGATGTTTTTCTCACTCCTACTAGTGAATGTAATGTAACACACACCCATACAATGCGCACCACCCCGTGATGTTTTTCTCACTCCTACTAATGAATGTAATGTAACACACACCCATACAATGCGCACCACCCCGTGATGATTTTCTCACCCCTAATAGTGAATCTAATGTAACAAACACCCATACAATCCGCACCACCCAGTGATGTTTTTCTCACTCCTACTAGTGAATGTAACACACACCCATACAATGCGCACCACCCCGTGATGTTTTACTCACTCCTACTCGTGAATCTAATGTAACAAACACCCATACAATGCGCACCACCCCGTGATGTTTTTCTCACTGCTACTAGTGAATGTATTGTAATACACATTCATACAATGCGCACCATCCCGTGATGTTTTTCTCACTCCTACTAGTGAATGTAATGTAACACACACCCATACAATGCCCACCACCCCGTGATGTTTTTCTCACTCCTACTGGTGAATCTAATATAACACACAGCCATACAATGCGCACCACCCCGTGATGTTTTTCTCACTCGTACTAGTGAATGTAATGTAACACACACCCATACAATGCGCACCACCCCGTGATGTTTTTCTCACTCCTACCAGTGAATCTAATGTAACAAACACCCATACAGTGCGCACCACCCCGTGATGTTTTTCTCACTCCTACTAGTGAATGTAATGTAACACACACCCATACAATGCGCACCACCCCGTGATGTTTTTCTCACTCCTACTAGTGAATCTAATGTAACACACAGCCATACAATGCGCACCACCCCGTGATGTTTTTCTCACTCGTACTAGTGAATGTAATGTAACACACACCCATACAATGGGAAACACCCCGTGATGTTTTTCTCACTCCTACTAGTGAATGTAATGTAACACACACCCATACAATGCGCACCACCCCGTGATGATTTTCTCACCCCTAATAGTGAATCTAATGTAACAAACACCCATACAATCCGCACCACCAGTGATGTTTTTCTCACTCCTACTAGTGAATGTAATGTAACACACACCCATACAATGCGCACCACCCCGTGATGTTTTTCTCACTCCTACTCGTGAATCTAATGTAACAAACACCCATACAATGCGCACCACCCCGTGATGTTTTTCTCACTGCTACTAGTGAATGTATTGTAATACACACCCATACAATGCGCACCACCCCGTGATGTTTTTCTCACTCCTACTAGTGAATGTAATGTAACACACACCCATACAATGCGCACCACCCCGTGATGTTTTTCTCACTCCTACTAGTGAATCTAATGTAACACACAGCCATACAATGCGCACCACCCCGTGATGTTTTTCTCACTCGTACTAGTGAATGTAATGTAACACACACCCATACAATGCGCACCACCCCGTGATGTTTTTCTCACTCCTACCAATGAATCTAATGTAACAAACACCCATACAGTGCGCACCACCCCGTGATGTTTTTCTCACTCCTACTAGTGAATGTAATGTAACACACACCCATACAATGCGCACCACCCCGTGATGTTTTTCTCACTCCTACTAGTGAATCTAATGTAACACACAGCCATACAATGCGCACCACCCCGTGATGTTTTTCTCACTCGTACTAGTGAATGTAATGTAACACACACCCATACAATGCGAAACACCCCGTGATGTTTTTCTCACTCCTACCAGTGAATCTAATGTAACAAACACCCATACAATGCGCACCACCCCGTGATGTTTTTCTCACTCCTACTAGTGAATGTAATGTAACACACACCCATACAATGCGCACCACCCCGTGATGTTTTTCTCACTCCTACTAGTGAATGTAATGTAACACACACCCATACAATGCGCACCACCCCGTGATGTTTTTCTCACTCCTACTAGTGAATGTAATGTAACACACACCCATACAATGCGCACCACCCCGTGATGTTTTTCTCACTCCTATTAGTGAATCTAATGTAACACACACCCATACAATGCGCACCACCCCGTGATGTTTTTCTCACTCCTACTAGTGAATGTAATGTAACACACACCCATACAATGCGCACCACGCCGTGATATTTTTGTCACTCCTACTAATGAATCTAATGTAACACATACCCATACAATGCGCACCACCCCGTGATGTTTTTCTCACTCCTACTAGTGAATGTAATGTAACACACACCCATACAATGCGCACCACCCCGTGATGTTTTTCTCACTCCTACTAGTGAATGTAATGTAACACACACCCATACAATGCGCACCACCCCGTGATGTTTTTCTCACTCCTACTAGTGAATGTAATGTAACACACACCCATACAATGCGCACCACCCCGTGATGTTTTTCTCACTCCTACTAATGAATGTAATGTAACACACACCCATACAATGCGCACCACCCCGTGATGTTTTTCTCACTCCTACTAGTGAATGTAATGTAACACACACCCATACAATGCGCACCACCCCGTGATGTTTTTCTCACTCCTACTAGTGAATCTAATGTAACACACACCCATACAATGCGCACCACCCCGTGATGTTTTTCTCACTCCTAGTAGTGAATGTAATGTAACACACACCCATACAATGCGCACCACCCCGTGATGTTTTTCTCACTCCTACTAGTGAATGTAATGTAACACACACCCATACAATGCGCACCACCCCGTGATGTTTTTCTCACTCCTACTAATGAATCTAATGTAACACACACCCATACAATGCGCACCACCCCGTGATGTTTTTCTCACTCCTACTAGTGAATGTAATGTAACACACACCCATACAATGCGCACCACCCCGTGATGTTTTTCTCACTCCTACTAGTGAATGTAATGTAACACACACCCATACAATGCGCACCACCCCGTGATGTTTTTCTCACTCCTACTAGTGAATGTAATGTAACACACACCCATACAATGCGCACCACCCCGTGATGTTTTTCTCACTCCTACTAGTGAATGTAATGTAACACACACCCATACAATGCGCACCACCCCGTGATGTTTTTCTCACTCCTACTAGTGAATGTAATGTAACACACACCCATACAATGCGCACCACCCCGTGATGATTTTCTCACCCCTAATAGTGAATCTAATGTAACAAACACCCATACAATCCGCACCACCCAGTGATGTTTTTCTCACTCCTACTAGTGAATGTAACACACACCCATACAATGCGCACCACCCCGTGATGTTTTACTCACTCCTACTCGTGAATCTAATGTAACAAACACCCATACAATGCGCACCACCCCGTGATGTTTTTCTCACTGCTACTAGTGAATGTATTGTAATACACATTCATACAATGCGCACCACCCCGTGATGTTTTTCTCACTCCTACTAGTGAATGTAATGTAACACACACCCATACAATGCCCACCACCCCGTGATGTTTTTCTCACTCCTACTGGTGAATCTAATATAACACACAGCCATACAATGCGCACCACCCCGTGATGTTTTTCTCACTCGTACTAGTGAATGTAATGTAACACACACCCATACAATGCGCACCACCCCGTGATGTTTTTCTCACTCCTACCAGTGAATCTAATGTAACAAACACCCATACAGTGCGCACCACCCCGTGATGTTTTTCTCACTCCTACTAGTGAATGTAATGTAACACACACCCATACAATGCGCACCACCCCGTGATGTTTTTCTCACTCCTACTAGTGAATCTAATGTAACACACAGCCATACAATGCGCACCACCCCGTGATGTTTTTCTCACTCGTACTAGTGAATGTAATGTAACACACACCCATACAATGGGAAACACCCCGTGATGTTTTTCTCACTCCTACCAGTGAATCTAATGTAACAAACACCCATACAATGCGCACCACCCCGTGATGTTTTTCTCACTCCTACTAGTGAATGTAATGTAACACACACCCATACAATGCGCACCACCCCGTGATGTTTTTCTCACTCCTACTAGTGAATCTAATGTAACACACACCCATACAATGCGCACCACCCCGTGATGTTTTTCTCACTCCTACTAGTGAATGTAATGTAACACACACCCATACAATGCGCACCACCCCGTGATGTTTTTCTCACTCCTACTAGTGAATCTAATGTAACACACACCCATACAATGCGCACCACCCCGTGATGTTTTTCTCACTCCTACTAGTGAATGTAATGTAACACACACCCATACAATGCGCACCACCCCGTGATGTTTTTCTCACTCCTACTAGTGAATCTAATGTAACACACACCCATACAATGCGCACCACCCCGTGATGTTTTTCTCACTCCTACTAGTGAATGTAATGTAACACACACCCATACAATGCGCACCACGCCGTGATATTTTTGTCACTCCTACTAATGAATCTAATGTAACACACACCCATACAATGCGCACCACCCCGTGATGTTTTTCTCACTCCTACTAGTGAATGTAATGTAACACACACCCATACAATGCGCACCACCCCGTGATGTTTTTCTCACTCCTACTAGTGAATGTAATGTAACACACACCCATACAATGCGCACCACCCCGTGATGTTTTTCTCACTCCTATTAGTGAATGTAATGTAACACACACCCATACAATGCGCACCACCCCGTGATGTTTTTCTCACTCCTACTAGTGAATGTAATGTAACACACACCCATACAATGCGCACCACCCCGTGATGTTTTTCTCACTCCTACTAGTGAATGTAATGTAACACACACCCATACAATGCGCACCACCCCGTGATGTTTTTCTCACTCCTACTAGTGAATGTAATGTAACACACACCCATACAATGCGCACCACCCCGTGATGTTTTTCTCACTCCTACTAGTGAATCTAATGTAACACACACCCATACCATGCGCACCACCCCGTGATGATTTTCTCACTCCTACTAGTGAATCTAATGTAACAAACACCCATACAATGCGCACCACCCCGTGATGTTTTTCTCACTCCTACTAGTGAATGTAATGTAACACACACCCATACAATGCGCACCACCCCGTGATGTTTTTCTCACTCCTACTCGTGAATCTAATGTAACAAACACCCATACAATGCGCACCACCCCGTGATGTTTTTCTCACTGCTACTAGTGAATGTATTGTAATACACACCCATACAATGCGCACCACCCCATGATGTTTTTCTCACTCCTACTAGTGAATGTAATGTAACACACACCCATACAATGCGCACCACCCCGTGATGTTTTTCTCACTCCTACTAGTGAATCTAATGTAACACACAGCCATACAATGTGCACCACCCCGGGATGTTTTTCTCACTCGTACTAGTGAATGTAATGTAACACACACCCATACAATGCGCACCACCCCGTGATGTTTTTCTCACTCCTACTAGTGAATGTAATGTAACACACACCCATACAATGCGCACCACCCCGTGATGTTTTTCTCACTCCTACTAGTGAATCTAATGTAACACACACCCATACAATGCGCACCACCCCGTGATGTTTTTCTCACTCCTAGTAGTGAATCTAATGTAACACACACCCATACAATGCGCACCACCCCGTGATGTTTTTCTCACTCCTACTAGTGAATGTAATGTAACACACACCCATACAATGCGCACCACCCCGTGATGTTTTTCTCACTCCTACTAATGAATCTAATGTAACACACACCCATACAATGCGCACCACCCCGTGATGTTTTTCTCACTCCTACTAGTGAATGTAATGTAACACACACCCATACAATGCGCACCACCCCGTGATGTTTTTCTCACTCCTACTAGTGAATGTAATGTAACACACACCCATACAATGCGCACCACCCCGTGATGTTTTTCTCACTCCTACTAGTGAATGTAATGTAACACACACCCATACAATGCGCACCACCCCGTGATGTTTTTCTCACTCCTACTAGTGAATCTAATGTAACACACACCCATACAATGCGCACCACCCCGTGATGTTTTTCTCACTCCTAGTAGTGAATGTAATGTAACACACACCCATACAATGCGCACCACCCCGTGATGTTTTTCTCACTCCTACTAGTGAATGTAATGTAACACACACCCATACAATGCGCACCACCCCGTGATGTTTTTCTCACTCCTACTAATGAATCTAATGTAACACACACCCATACAATGCGCACCACCCCGTGATGTTTTTCTCACTCCTACTAGTGAATGTAATGTAACACACACCCATACAATGCGCACCACCCCGTGATGATTTTCTCACTCCTACTAGTGAATGTAATGTAACACACACCCATACAATGCGCACCACCCCGTGATGATTTTCTCACTCCTACTAGTGAATCTAATGTAACACACACCCATACAATCCGCACCACCCCGTGATGTTTTTCTCACTCCTACTAGTGAATCTAATGTAACACACACCCATACAATGCGCAACACCCCGTGATGTTTTTCTCACTCCTACTCGTGAATCTAATGTAACAAACACCCATACAATGCGCACCACCCCGTGATGTTTTTCTCACTGCTACTAGTGAATGTAATGTAACACACACCCATACAATGCGCACCACCCCGTGATGTTTTTCTCACTCCTACTAGTGAATGTAATGTAACACACACCCATACAATGCGCACCACCCCGTGATGTTTTTCTCACTCCTACTAGTGAATCTAATGTAACACACAGCCATACAATGCGCACCACCCCGTGATGTTTTTCTCACTCGTACTAGTGAATGTAATGTAACACACACCCATACAATGCGCACCACCCCGTGATGTTTTTCTCACTCCTACCAGTGAATCTAATGTAACAAACACCCATACAGTGCGCACCACCCCGTGAAGTTTTACTCACTCCTACTAGTGAATGTAATGTAACAAACACCCATACAATGCGCACCACCCCGTGATGTTTTTCTCACTCCTACTAGTGAATCTAATGTAACACACAGCCATACAATGCGCACCACCCCGTGATGTTTTTCTCACTCGTACTAGTGAATGTAATGTAACACACACCCATACAATGCGAAACACCCCGTGATGTTTTTCTCACTCCTACCAGTGAATCTAATGTAACAAACACCCATACAATGCGCACCACCCCGTGATGTTTTTCTCACTCCTACTAGTGAATGTAATGTAACACACACCCATACAATGCGCACCACCCCGTGATGTTTTTCTCACTCCTACTCGTGAATCTAATGTAACAAACACCCATACAATGCGCACCACCCCGTGATGTTTTTCTCACTCCTACTAGTGAATGTAATGTAACACACACCCATACAATGCGCACCACCCCGTGATGTTTTTCTCACTCCTACTAGTGAATCTAATGTAACACACACCCATACAATGCGCACCACCCCGTGATGATTTTCTCACTCCTACTAGTGAATCTAATGTAACAAACACCCATACAATCCGCACCACCCAGTGATGTTTTTATCACTCCTACTAGTGAATGTAATGTAACACACACCCATACAATGCGCACCACCCCTTGATGTTTTTCTCACTCCTACTCGTGAATCTAATGTAACAAACACCCATACAATGCGCACCACCCCGTGATGTTTTTCTCACTCCTACTAGTGAATGTAATGTAACACACACCCATACAATGCGCACCACCCCGTGATGTTTTTCTCACTCCTACTAGTGAATGTAATGTAACACACACCCATACAATTCGCACCACTCCGTGATGTTTTTCTCACTCCTACTAGTGAATGTAATGTAACACACACCCATACAATGCGCACCACCCCGTGATGTTTTTCTCACTCCTACTAGTGAATCTAATGTAACAAACACCCATACAATGCGCACCACCCCGTGATGTTTTTCTCACTCCTACTAGTGAATGTAATGTAACACACACCCATACAATGCGCACGACCCCGTGATGATTTTCTGACTCCTACTAGTGAATATAATGTAACAAACACCCATACAATCCGCACCACCCCGTGATGTTTTTCTCACTCCTACTAGTGAATGTAATGTAACAAACACCCATACAATGCGCACCACCCCGTGATGTTTTTCTCACTCCTACTCGTGAATCTAATGTAACAAACACCAATACAATGCGCACCACCCCGAGATGTTTTTCTCACTCCTACTAGTGAATGTAACGTAACACACACCCATACAATGCGCACCACCCCGTGATGTTTTTCTCACTCCTACTAGTGAATGTAATGTAACACACACCCATAAAATGCGCACCACCCCGTGATGTTTTTCTCACTCCTACTAGTGAATGTAATGTAACACACACCCATACAATGCGCACCACCCCGTGATGTTTTTCTCACTCCTACTAGTGAATGTAATGTAACACACACCCATACAATGCGCACCACCCCGTGATGTTTTTCTCACTCCTACTAGTGAATGTAATGTAACACACACCCATACAATGCGCACCACCCAGTGATGTTTTTCTCACTCCTACTAGTGAATGTAACACACACCCATACAATGCGCACCACCCCGTGATGTTTTTCTCACTCCTACTCGTGAATCTAATGTAACAAACACCAATACAATGCGCACCACCCCGTGATGTTTTTCTCACTCCTACTCGTGAATCTAATGTAACAAACACCCATACAATGCGCACCACCCCGTGATGTTTTTCTCACTGCTACTAGTGAATGTAAGGTAACACACACCCATACAATGCGCACCACCCCGTGATGATTTTCTCACCCCTAATAGTGAATCTAATGTAACAAACACCCATACAATCCGCACCACCCAGTGATGTTTTTCTCACTCCTACTAGTGAATGTAACACACACCCATACAATGCGCACCACCCCGTGATGTTTTACTCACTCCTACTCGTGAATCTAATGTAACAAACACCCATACAATGCGCACCACCCCGTGATGTTTTTCTCACTGCTACTAGTGAATGTATTGTAATACACATTCATACAATGCGCACCACCCCATGATGTTTTTCTCACTCCTACTAGTGAATGTAATGTAACACACACCCATACAATGCCCACCACCCCGTGATGTTTTTCTCACTCCTACTGGTGAATCTAATATAACACACAGCCATACAATGCGCACCACCCCGTGATGTTTTTCTCACTCGTACTAGTGAATGTAATGTAACACACACCCATACAATGCGCACCACCCCGTGATGTTTTTCTCACTCCTACCAGTGAATCTAATGTAACAAACACCCATACAGTGCGCACCACCCCGTGATGTTTTTCTCACTCCTACTAGTGAATGTAATGTAACACACACCCATACAATGCGCACCACCCCGTGATGTTTTTCTCACTCCTACTAGTGAATCTAATGTAACACACAGCCATACAATGCGCACCACCCCGTGATGTTTTTCTCACTCGTACTAGTGAATGTAATGTAACACACACCCATACAATGGGAAACACCCCGTGATGTTTTTCTCACTCCTACCAGTGAATCTAATGTAACAAACACCCATACAATGCGCACCACCCCGTGATGTTTTTCTCACTCCTACTAGTGAATGTAATGTAACACACACCCATACAATGCGCACCACCCCGTGATGTTTTTCTCACTCCTACTAGTGAATCTAATGTAACACACACCCATACAATGCGCACCACCCCGTGATGTTTTTCTCACTCCTACTAGTGAATGTAATGTAACACACACCCATACAATGCGCACCACCCCGTGATGTTTTTCTCACTCCTACTAGTGAATCTAATGTAACACACACCCATACAATGCGCACCACCCCGTGATGTTTTTCTCACTCCTACTAGTGAATCTAATGTAACACACACCCATACAATGCGCACCACCCCGTGATGTTTTTCTCACTCCTACTAGTGAATGTAATGTAACACACACCCATACAATGCGCACCACGCCGTGATATTTTTGTCACTCCTACTAATGAATCTAATGTAACACACACCCATACAATGCGCACCACCCCGTGATGTTTTTCTCACTCCTACTGGTGAATGTAATGTAACACACACCCATACAATGCGCACCACCCCGTGATGTTTTTCTCACTCCTACTAGTGAATGTAATGTAACACACACCCATACAATGCGCACCACCCCGTGATGTTTTTCTCACTCCTACTAATGAATCTAATGTAACACACACCCATACAATGCGCACCACCCCGTGATGTTTTTCTCACTCCTACCAGTGAATGTAATGTAACACACACCCATACAATGCGCACCACCCCGTGATGTTTTTCTCACTCCTACTAGTGAATGTAATGTAACACACACCCATACAATGCGCACCACCCCGTGATGTTTTTCTCACTCCTACTAGTGAATCTAATGTAACACACAGCCATACAATGCGCACCACCCCGTGTTGTTTTTCTCACTCGTACTAGTGAATGTAATGTAACACACACCCATACAATGGGAAACACCCCGTGATGTTTTTCTCACTCCTACCAGTGAATCTAATGTAACAAACACCCATACAATGCGCACCACCCCGTGATGTTTTTCTCACTCCTACTAGTGAATGTAATGTAACACACACCCATACAATGCGCACCACCCCGTGATGTTTTTCTCACTCCTACTAGTGAATCTAATGTAACACACACCCATACAATGCGCACCACCCCGTGATGTTTTTCTCACTCCTACTAGTGAATGTAATGTAACACACACCCATACAATGCGCACCACCCCGTGATGTTTTTCTCACTCCTACTAGTGAATCTAATGTAACACACACCCATACAATGCGCACCACCCCGTGATGTTTTTCTCACTCCTACTAGTGAATGTAATGTAACACACACCCATACAATGCGCACCACCCCGTGATGTTTTTCTCACTCCTACTAGTGAATCTAATGTAACACACACCCATACAATGCGCACCACCCCGTGATGTTTTTCTCACTCCTACTAGTGAATGTAATGTAACACACACCCATACAATGCGCACCACGCCGTGATATTTTTGTCACTCCTACTAATGAATCTAATGTAACACACACCCATACAATGCGCACCACCCCGTGATGTTTTTCTCACTCCTACTAGTGAATGTAATGTAACACACACCCATACAATGCGCACCACCCCGTGATGTTTTTCTCACTCCTACTAGTGAATGTAATGTAACACACACCCATACAATGCGCACCACCCCGTGATGTTTTTCTCACTCCTACTAGTGAATGTAATGTAACACACACCCATACAATGCGCACCACCCCGTGATGTTTTTCTCACTCCTACTAGTGAATCTAATGTAACACACACCCATACCATGCGCACCACCCCGTGATGATTTTCTCACTCCTACTAGTGAATCTAATGTAACAAACACCCATACAATGCGCACCACCCCGTGATGTTTTTCTCACTCCTACTAGTGAATGTAATGTAACACACACCCATACAATGCGCACCACCCCGTGATGTTTTTCTCACTCCTACTCGTGAATCTAATGTAACAAACACCCATACAATGCGCACCACCCCGTGATGTTTTTCTCACTGCTACTAGTGAATGTATTGTAATACACACCCATACAATGCGCACCACCCCATGATGTTTTTCTCACTCCTACTAGTGAATGTAATGTAACACACACCCATACAATGCGCACCACCCCGTGATGTTTTTCTCACTCCTACTAGTGAATCTAATGTAACACACAGCCATACAATGCGCACCACCCCGGGATGTTTTTCTCACTCGTACTAGTGAATGTAATGTAACACACACCCATACAATGCGCACCACCCCGTGATGTTTTTCTCACTCCTACTAGTGAATGTAATGTAACACACACCCATACAATGCGCACCACCCCGTGATGTTTTTCTCACTCCTACTAGTGAATCTAATGTAACACACACCCATACAATGCGCACCACCCCGTGATGTTTTTCTCACTCCTAGTAGTGAATCTAATGTAACACACACCCATACAATGCGCACCACCCCGTGATGTTTTTCTCACTCCTACTAGTGAATGTAATGTAACACACACCCATACAATGCGCACCACCCCGTGATGTTTTTCTCACTCCTACTAATGAATCTAATGTAACACACACCCATACAATGCGCACCACCCCGTGATGTTTTTCTCACTCCTACTAGTGAATGTAATGTAACACACACCCATACAATGCGCACCACCCCGTGATGTTTTTCTCACTCCTACTAGTGAATGTAATGTAACACACACCCATACAATGCGCACCACCCCGTGATGTTTTTCTCACTCCTACTAGTGAATGTAATGTAACACACACCCATACAATGCGCACCACCCCGTGATGTTTTTCTCACTCCTACTAGTGAATCTAATGTAACACACACCCATACAATGCGCACCACCCCGTGATGTTTTTCTCACTCCTAGTAGTGAATGTAATGTAACACACACCCATACAATGCGCACCACCCCGTGATGTTTTTCTCACTCCTACTAGTGAATGTAATGTAACACACACCCATACAATGCGCACCACCCCGTGATGTTTTTCTCACTCCTACTAATGAATCTAATGTAACACACACCCATACAATGCGCACCACCCCGTGATGTTTTTCTCACTCCTACTAGTGAATGTAATGTAACACACACCCATACAATGCGCACCACCCCGTGATGTTTTTCTCACTCCTACTAGTGAATCTAATGTAACACACAGCCATACAATGCGCACCACCCCGTGATGTTTTTCTCACTCGTACTAGTGAATGTAATGTAACACACACCCATACAATGCGCACCACCCCGTGATGTTTTTCTCACTCCTACCAGTGAATCTAATGTAACAAACACCCATACAGTGCGCACCACCCCGTGAAGTTTTTCTCACTCCTACTAGTGAATGTAATGTAACAAACACCCATACAATGCGCACCACCCCGTGATGTTTTTCTCACTCCTACTAGTGAATCTAATGTAACACACAGCCATACAATGCGCACCACCCCGTGATGTTTTTCTCACTCGTACTAGTGAATGTAATGTAACACACACCCATACAATGCGAAACACCCCGTGATGTTTTTCTCACTCCTACCAGTGAATCTAATGTAACAAACACCCATACAATGCGCACCACCCCGTGATGTTTTTCTCACTCCTACTAGTGAATGTAATGTAACACACACCCATACAATGCGCACCACCCCGTGATGTTTTTCTCACTCCTACTCGTGAATCTAATGTAACAAACACCCATACAATGCGCACCACCCCGTGATGTTTTTCTCACTCCTACTAGTGAATGTAATGTAACACACACCCATACAATGCGCACCACCCCGTGATGTTTTTCTCACTCCTACTAGTGAATCTAATGTAACACACACCCATACAATGCGCAACACCCCGTGATGATTTTCTCACTCCTACTAGTGAATCTAATGTAACAAACACCCATACAATCCGCACCACCCAGTGATGTTTTTATCACTCCTACTAGTGAATGTAATGTAACACACACCCATACAATGCGCACCACCCCTTGATGTTTTTCTCACTCCTACTCGTGAATCTAATGTAACAAACACCCATACAATGCGCACCACCCCGTGATGTTTTTCTCACTCCTACTAGTGAATGTAATGTAACACACACCCATACAATGCGCACCACCCCGTGATGTTTTTCTCACTCCTACTAGTGAATGTAATGTAACACACACCCATACAATTCGCACCACTCCGTGATGTTTTTCTCACTCCTACTAGTGAATGTAATGTAACACACACCCATACAATGCGCACCACCCCGTGATGTTTTTCTCACTCCTACTAGTGAATCTAATGTAACAAACACCCATACAATGCGCACCACCCCGTGATGTTTTTCTCACTCCTACTAGTGAATGTAATGTAACACACACCCATACAATGCGCACGACCCCGTGATGATTTTCTGACTCCTACTAGTGAATATAATGTAACAAACACCCATACAATCCGCACCACCCCGTGATGTTTTTCTCACTCCTACTAGTGAATGTAATGTAACAAACACCCATACAATGCGCACCACCCCGTGATGTTTTTCTCACTCCTACTCGTGAATCTAATGTAACAAACACCAATACAATGCGCACCACCCCGTGATGTTTTTCTCACTCCTACTAGTGAATGTAATGTAACACACACCCATACAATGCGCACCACCCCGAGATGTTTTTCTCACTCCTACTAGTGAATGTAACGTAACACACACCCATACAATGCGCACCACCCCGTGATGTTTTTCTCACTCCTACTAGTGAATGTAATGTAACACACACCCATAAAATGCGCACCACCCCGTGATGTTTTTCTCACTCCTACTAGTGAATGTAATGTAACACACACCCATACAATGCGCACCACCCCGTGATGTTTTTCTCACTCCTACTAGTGAATGTAATGTAACACACACCCATACAATGCGCACCACCCCGTGATGTTTTTCTCACTCCTACTAGTGAATGTAATGTAACACACACCCATACAATGCGCACCACCCAGTGATGTTTTTCTCACTCCTACTAGTCAATGTAACACACACCCATACAATGCGCACCACCCCGTGATGTTTTTCTCACTCCTACTCGTGAATCTAATGTAACAAACACCAATACAATGCGCACCACCCCGTGATGTTTTTCTCACTCCTACTCGTGAATCTAATGTAACAAACACCCATACAATGCGCACCACCCCGTGATGTTTTTCTCACTGCTACTAGTGAATGTAATGTAACACACACCCATACAATGCGCACCACCCCGTGATGATTTTCTCACCCCTAATAGTGAATCTAATGTAACAAACACCCATACAATCCGCACCACCCAGTGATGTTTTTCTCACTCCTACTAGTGAATGTAACACACACCCATACAATGCGCACCACCCCGTGATGTTTTACTCACTCCTACTCGTGAATCTAATGTAACAAACACCCATACAATGCGCACCACCCCGTGATGTTTTTCTCACTGCTACTAGTGAATGTATTGTAATACACATTCATACAATGCGCACCACCCCGTGATGTTTTTCTCACTCCTACTAGTGAATGTAATGTAACACACACCCATACAATGCCCACCACCCCGTGATGTTTTTCTCACTCCTACTGGTGAATCTAATATAACACACAGCCATACAATGCGCACCACCCCGTGATGTTTTTCTCACTCGTACTAGTGAATGTAATGTAACACACACCCATACAATGCGCACCACCCCGTGATGTTTTTCTCACTCCTACCAGTGAATCTAATGTAACAAACACCCATACAGTGCGCACCACCCCGTGATGTTTTTCTCACTCCTACTAGTGAATGTAATGTAACACACACCCATACAATGCGCACCACCCCGTGATGTTTTTCTCACTCCTACTAGTGAATCTAATGTAACACACAGCCATACAATGCGCACCACCCCGTGATGTTTTTCTCACTCGTACTAGTGAATGTAATGTAACACACACCCATACAATGGGAAACACCCCGTGATGTTTTTCTCACTCCTACCAGTGAATCTAATGTAACAAACACCCATACAATGCGCACCACCCCGTGATGTTTTTCTCACTCCTACTAGTGAATGTAATGTAACACACACCCATACAATGCGCACCACCCCGTGATGTTTTTCTCACTCCTACTAGTGAATGTAATGTAACACACACCCATACAATGCGCACCACCCAGTGATGTTTTTCTCACTCCTACTAGTGAATGTAACACACACCCATACAATGCGCACCACCCCGTGATGTTTTTCACACTCCTACTCGTGAATCTAATGTAACAAACACCAATACAATGCGCACCACCCCGTGATGTTTTTCTCACTCCTACTCGTGAATCTAATGTAACAAACACCCATACAATGCGCACCACCCCGTGATGTTTTTCTCACTGCTACTAGTGAATGTAATGTAACACACACCCATACAATGCGCACCACCCCGTGATGATTTTCTCACCCCTAATAGTGAATCTAATGTAACAAACACCCATACAATCCGCACCACCCAGTGATGTTTTTCTCACTCCTACTAGTGAATGTAACACACACCCATACAATGCGCACCACCCCGTGATGTTTTACTCACTCCTACTCGTGAATCTAATGTAACAAACACCCATACAATGCGCACCACCCCGTGATGTTTTTCTCACTGCTACTAGTGAATGTATTGTAATACACATTCATACAATGCGCACCACCCCGTTATGTTTTTCTCACTCCTACTAGTGAATGTAATGTAACACACACCCATACAATGCCCACCACCCCGTGATGTTTTTCTCACTCCTACTGGTGAATCTAATATAACACACAGCCATACAATGCGCACCACCCCGTGATGTTTTTCTCACTCGTACTAGTGAATGTAATGTAACACACACCCATACAATGCGCACCACCCCGTGATGTTTTTCTCACTCCTACCAGTGAATCTAATGTAACAAACACCCATACAGTGCGCACCACCCCGTGATGTTTTTCTCACTCCTACTAGTGAATGTAATGTAACACACACCCATACAATGCGCACCACCCCGTGATGTTTTTCTCACTCCTACTAGTGAATCTAATGTAACACACAGCCATACAATGCGCACCACCCCGTGATGTTTTTCTCACTCGTACTAGTGAATGTAATGTAACACACACCCATACAATGGGAAACACCCCGTGATGTTTTTCTCACTCCTACCAGTGAATCTAATGTAACAAACACCCATACAATGCGCACCACCCCGTGATGTTTTTCTCACTCCTACTAGTGAATGTAATGTAACACACACCCATACAATGCGCACCACCCCGTGATGTTTTTCTCACTCCTACTAGTGAATCTAATGTAACACACACCCATACAATGCGCACCACCCCGTGATGTTTTTCTCACTCCTACTAGTGAATGTAATGTAACACACACCCATACAATGCGCACCACCCCGTGATGTTTTTCTCACTCCTACTAGTGAATCTAATGTAACACACACCCATACAATGCGCACCACCCCGTGATGTTTTTCTCACTCCTACTAGTGAATGTAATGTAACACACACCCATACAATGCGCACCACCCCGTGATGTTTTTCTCACTCCTACTAGTGAATCTAATGTAACACACACCCATACAATGCGCACCACCCCGTGATGTTTTTCTCACTCCTACTAGTGAATGTAATGTAACACACACCCATACAATGCGCACCACGCCGTGATATTTTTGTCACTCCTACTAATGAATCTAATGTAACACACACCCATACAATGCGCACCACCCCGTGATGTTTTTCTCACTCCTACTAGTGAATGTAATGTAACACACACCCATACAATGCGCACCACCCCGTGATGTTTTTCTCACTCCTACTAGTGAATGTAATGTAACACACACCCATACAATGCGCACCACCCCGTGATGTTTTTCTCACTCCTATTAGTGAATGTAATGTAACACACACCCATACAATGCGCACCACCCCGTGATGTTTTTCTCACTCCTACCAGTGAATCTAATGTAACAAACACCCATACAGTGCGCACCACCCCGTGATGTTTTTCTCACTCCTACTAGTGAATGTAATGTAACACACACCCATACAATGCGCACCACCCCGTGATGTTTTTCTCACTCCTACTAGTGAATCTAATGTAACACACAGCCATACAATGCGCACCACCCCGTGATGTTTTTCTCACTCGTACTAGTGAATGTAATGTAACACACACCCATACAATGGGAAACACCCCGTGATGTTTTTCTCACTCCTACCAGTGAATCTAATGTAACAAATACCCATACAATGCGCACCACCCCGTGATGTTTTTCTCACTCCTACTAGTGAATGTAATGTAACACACACCCATACAATGCGCACCACCCCGTGATGTTTTTCTCACTCCTACTAGTGAATCTAAAGTAACACACACCCATACAATGCGCACCACCCCGTGATGTTTTTCTCACTCCTACTAGTGAATGTAATGTAACACACACCCATACAATGCGCACCACCCCGTGATGTTTTTCTCACTCCTACTAGTGAATCTAATGTAACACACACCCATACAATGCGCACCACCCCGTGATGTTTTTCTCACTCCTACTAGTGAATGTAATGTAACACACACCCATACAATGCGCACCACCCCGTGATGTTTTTCTCACTCCTACTAGTGAATCTAATGTAACACACACCCATACAATGCGCACCACCCCGTGATGTTTTTCTCACTCCTACTAGTGAATGTAATGTAACACACACCCATACAATGCGCACCACGCCGTGATATTTTTGTCACTCCTACTAATGAATCTAATGTAACACACACCCATACAATGCGCACCACCCCGTGATGTTTTTCTCACTCCTACTAGTGAATGTAATGTAACACACACCCATACAATGCGCACCACCCCGTGATGTTTTTCTCACTCCTACTAGTGAATGTAATGTAACACACACCCATACAATGCGCACCACCCCGTGATGTTTTTCTCACTCCTATTAGTGAATGTAATGTAACACACACCCATACAATGCGCACCACCCCGTGATGTTTTTCTCACTCCTACTAGTGAATGTAATGTAACACACACCCATACAATGCGCACCACCCCGTGATGTTTTTCTCACTCCTACTAGTGAATGTAATGTAACACACACCCATACAATGCGCACCACCCCGTGATGTTTTTCTCACTCCTACTAGTGAATGTAATGTAACACACACCCATACAATGCGCACCACCCCGTGATGTTTTTCTCACTCCTACTCGTGAATCTAATGTAACAAACACCCATACAATGCGCACCACCCCGTGATGTTTTTCTCACTCCTACTAGTGAATGTAATGTAACACACACCCATACAATGCGCACCACCCCGTGATGTTTTTCTCACTCCTACTCGTGAATCTAATGTAACAAACACCCATACAATGCGCACCACCCCGTGATGTTTTTCTCACTGCTACTAGTGAATGTATTGTAATACACACCCATACAATGCGCACCACCCCGTGATGTTTTTCTCACTCCTACTAGTGAATGTAATGTAACACACACCCATACAATGCGCACCACCCCGTGATGTTTTTCTCACTCCTACTAGTGAA
This sequence comes from Cavia porcellus, assembly GCF_034190915.1. NCBI lineage: Eukaryota > Metazoa > Chordata > Mammalia > Rodentia > Caviidae > Cavia > Cavia porcellus. The sequence goes on from NW_026947575.1 coordinate 53,044, forward strand.
TCTAATGTAACACACAGCCATACAATGCGCACCACCCCGGGATGTTTTTCTCACTCGTACTAGTGAATGTAATGTAACACACACCCATACAATGCGCACCACCCCGTGATGTTTTTCTCACTCCTACTAGTGAATGTAATGTAACACACACCCATACAATGCGCACCACCCCGTGATGTTTTTCTCACTCCTACTAGTGAATCTAATGTAACACACACCCATACAATGCGCACCACCCCGTGATGTTTTTCTCACTCCTAGTAGTGAATGTAATGTAACACACACCCATACAATGCGCACCACCCCGTGATGTTTTTCTCACTCCTACTAGTGAATGTAATGTAACACACACCCATACAATGCGCACCACCCCGTGATGTTTTTCTCACTCCTACTAATGAATCTAATGTAACACACACCCATACAATGCGCACCACCCCGTGATGTTTTTCTCACTCCTATTAGTGAATGTAATGTAACACACACCCATACAATGCGCACCACCCCGTGATGTTTTTCTCACTCCTACTAGTGAATGTAATGTAACACACACCCATACAATGCGCACCACCCCGTGATGTTTTTCTCACTCCTACTAGTGAATGTAATGTAACACACACCCATACAATGCGCACCACCCCGTGATGTTTTTCTCACTCCTACTAGTGAATCTAATGTAACACACACCCATACAATGCGCACCACCCTGTGATGTTTTTCTCACTCCTAGTAGTGAATGTAATGTAACACACACCCATACAATGCGCACCACCCCGTGATGTTTTTCTCACTCCTACTAGTGAATGTAATGTAACACACACCCATACAATGCGCACCACCCCGTGATGTTTTTCTCACTCCTACTAATGAATCTAATGTAACACACACCCATACAATGCGCACCACCCCGTGATGTTTTTCTCACTCCTACTAGTGAATGTAATGTAACACACACCCATACAATGCGCACCACCCCGTGATGATTTTCTCACTCCTACTAGTGAATGTAATGTAACACACACCCATACAATGCGCACCACCCCGTGATGATTTTCTCACTCCTACTAGTGAATCTAATGTAACACACACCCATACAATCCGCACCACCCCGTGATGTTTTTCTCACTCCTACTAGTGAATCTAATGTAACACACACCCATACAATGCGCAACACCCCGTGATGTTTTTCTCACTCCTACTCGTGAATCTAATGTAACAAACACCCATACAATGCGCACCACCCCGTGATGTTTTTCTCACTGCTACTAGTGAATGTAATGTAACACACACCCATACAATGCGCACCACCCCGTGATGTTTTTCTCACTCCTACTAGTGAATGTAATGTAACACACACCCATACAATGCGCACCACCCCGTGATGTTTTTCTCACTCCTACTAGTGAATCTAATGTAACACACAGCCATACAATGCGCACCACCCCGTGATGTTTTTCTCACTCGTACTAGTGAATGTAATGTAACACACACCCATACAATGCGCACCACCCCGTGATGTTTTTCTCACTCCTACCAGTGAATCTAATGTAACAAACACCCATACAGTGCGCACCACCCCGTGAAGTTTTTCTCACTCCTACTAGTGAATGTAATGTAACACACACCCATACAATGCGCACCACCCCGTGATGTTTTTCTCACTCCTACTAGTGAATCTAATGTAACACACAGCCATACAATGCGCACCACCCCGTGATGTTTTTCTCACTCGTACTAGTGAATGTAATGTAACACACACCCATACAATGCGAAACACCCCGTGATGTTTTTCTCACTCCTACCAGTGAATCTAATGTAACAAACACCCATACAATGCGCACCACCCCGTGATGTTTTTCTCACTCCTACTAGTGAATGTAATGTAACACACACCCATACAATGCGCACCACCCCGTGATGTTTTTCTCACTCCTACTCGTGAATCTAATGTAACAAACACCCATACAATGCGCACCACCCCGTGATGTTTTTCTCACACCTACTAGTGAATGTAATGTAACACACACCCATACAATGCGCACCACCCCGTGATGTTTTTCTCACTCCTACTAGTGAATCTAATGTAACACACACCCATACAATGCGCACCACCCCGTGATGATTTTCTCACTCCTACTAGTGAATCTAATGTAACAAACACCCATACAATCCGCACCACCCAGTGATGTTTTTAACACTCCTACTAGTGAATGTAATGTAACACACACCCATACAATGCGCACCACCCCTTGATGTTTTTCTCACTCCTACTCGTGAATCTAATGTAACAAACACCCATACAATGCGCACCACCCCGTGATGTTTTTCTCACTCCTACTAGTGAATGTAATGTAACACACACCCATACAATGCGCACCACCCCGTGATGTTTTTCTCACTCCTACTAGTGAATGTAATGTAACACACACCCATACAATTCGCACCACTCCGTGATGTTTTTCTCACTCCTACTAGTGAATGTAATGTAACACACACCCATACAATGCGCACCACCCCGTGATGTTTTTCTCACTCCTACTAGTGAATCTAATGTAACAAACACCCATACAATGCGCACCACCCCGTGATGTTTTTCTCACTCCTACTAGTGAATGTAATGTAACACACACCCATACAATGCGCACGACCCCGTGATGATTTTCTGACTCCTACTAGTGAATATAATGTAACAAACACCCATACAATCCGCACCACCCCGTGATGTTTTTCTCACTCCTACTAGTGAATGTAATGTAACAAACACCCATACAATGCGCACCACCCCGTGATGTTTTTCTCACTCCTACTCGTGAATCTAATGTAACAAACACCAATACAATGCGCACCACCCCGTGATGTTTTTCTCACTCCTACTAGTGAATGTAATGTAACACACACCCATACAATGCGCACCACCCCGTGATGTTTTTCTCACTCCTACTAGTGAATGTAATGTAACACACACCCATACAATGCGCACCACCCCGTGATGTTTTTCTCACTCCTACTAGTGAATGTAATGTAACACACACCCATACAATGCGCACCACCCCGTGATGTTTTTCTCACTCCTACTAGTGAATGTAATGTAACACACACCCATACAATGCGCACCACCCCGTGATGTTTTTCTCACTCCTACTAGTGAATCTAATGTAACACACACCCATACAATGCGCACCACCCCGTGATGTTTTTCTCACTCCTAGTAGTGAATGTAATGTAACACACACCCATACAATGCGCACCACCCCGTGATGTTTTTCTCACTCCTACTAGTGAATGTAATGTAACACACACCCATACAATGCGCACCACCCCGTGATGTTTTTCTCACTCCTACTAATGAATCTAATGTAACACACACCCATACAATGCGCACCACCCCGTGATGTTTTTCTCACTCCTACTAGTGAATGTAATGTAACACACACCCATACAATGCGCACCACCCCGTGATGATTTTCTCACTCCTACTAGTGAATGTAATGTAACATACACCCATACAATGCGCACCACCCCGTGATGATTTTCTCACGCCTACTAGTGAATCTAATGTAACACACACCCATACAATCCGCACCACCCCGTGATGTTTTTCTCACTCCTACTAGTGAATCTAATGTAACACACACCCATACAATGCGCACCACCCCGTGATGTTTTTCTCACTGCTACTAGTGAATGTAATGTAACACACACCCATACAATGCGCACCACCCCGTGATGTTTTTCTCACTCCTACTAGTGAATGTAATGTAACACACACCCATACAATGCGCACCACCCCGTGATGTTTTTCTCACTCCTACTAGTGAATCTAATGTAACACACAGCCATACAATGCGCACCACCCCGTGATGTTTTTCTCACTCGTACTAGTGAATGTAATGTAACACACACCCATACAGTGCGCACCACCCCGTGATGTTTTTCTCACTCCTACCAGTGAATCTAATGTAACAAACACCCATACAGTGCGCACCACCCCGTGATGTTTTTCTCACTCCTACTAGTGAATGTAATGTAACACACACCCATACAATGCGCACCACCCCGTGATGTTTTTCTCATTCCTACTAGTGAATCTAATGTAACACACAGCCATACAATGCGCACCACCCCGTGATGTTTTTCTCACTCGTACTAGTGAATGTAATGTAACACACACCCATACAATGCGAAACACCCCGTGATGTTTTTCTCACTCCTACCAGTGAATCTAATGTAACAAACACCCATACAATGCGCACCACCCCGTGATGTTTTTCTCACTCCTACTAGTGAATCTAATGTAACACACACCCATACAATGCGCACCACCCCGTGATGTTTTTCTCACTCCTACTCGTGAATCTAATGTAACAAACACCCATACAATGCGCACCACCCCGTGATGTTTTTCTCACTCCTACTAGTGAATGTAATGTAACACACACCCATACAATGCGCACCACCCCGTGATGTTTTTCTCACTCCTAATAGTGAATCTAATGTAACACACACCCATACAATGCGCACCACCCCGTGATGATTTTCTGACTCCTACTAGTGAATCTAATGTAACAAACACCCATACAATCCGCACCACCCCGTGATGTTTTTATCACTCCTACTAGTGAATGTAATGTAACACACACCCATACAATGCGCACCACCCCGTGATGTTTTTCTCACTCCTACTCGTGAATCTAATGTAACAAACACCCATACAATGCGCACCACCCCGTGATGTTTTTCTCACTCCTACTAGTGAATGTAATGTAACACACACCCCTACAATGCGCACCACCCCGTGATGTTTTTCTCACTCCTACTACTGAATGTAATGTAACACACACCCATACAATGCGCACCACCCCGTGATGTTTTTCTCACTCCTACTAGTGAATGTAATGTAACACACACCCATACAATGCGCACCACCCCGTGATGATTTTCTCACTCCTACTAGTGAATGTAACGTAACACACACCCATACAATTCGCACCACTCCGTGATGTTTTTCTCACTCCTACTCGTGAATCTAACGTAACACACACCCATATAATGCGCAACACCCCGTGATGTTTTTCTCACTCCTACTAGTGAATGTAATGTAACACACAGCCATACAATGCGCACCACCCCGTGATGTTTTTCTCACTCCTACTGGTGAATGTAATGTAACACACACCCATACAATGCGCACCACCCCGTGATGTTTTTCTCACTCCTACTGGTGAATGTAATGTAACACACACCCATACAATGCGCACCACCCCGTGATGTTTTTCTCACTCCTACTAGTGAATGTAATGTAACACACACCCATAGAATGCGCACCACCCCGTGATGATTTTCTCACTCCTACTAGTGAATCTAATGTAACACACACCCATACAATGCGCACCACCCCGTGATGTTTTTCTCACTCCTACTAGTGAATGTAATGTAACACACACCCATACAATGCGCACCACCCCGTGATGTTTTTCTCACTCCTACTAGTGAATGTAATGTAACACACACCCATACAATGCGCACCACCCCGTGATGTTTTTCTCACTCCTACTAGTGTATGTAATGTAACACACACCCATACAATGCGCACCACCCCTTGATGTTTTTCTCACTCCTACTAGTGAATGTAATGTAACACACACCCATACAATGCGCACCACCCCGTGATGTTTTTCTCACTCCTACTAGTGAATCTAATGTAACACACACCCATACAATGCGCACCACCCCGTGATGTTTTTCTCACTCCTAGTAGTGAATGTAATGTAACACACACCCATACAATGCGCACCACCCCGTGATGTTTTTCTCACTCCTACTAGTGAATGTAATGTAACACACACCCATACAATGCGCACCACCCCGTGATGTTTTTCTCACTCCTACTAGTGAATCTAATGTAACACACACCCATACAATGCGCACCACCCCGTGATGTTTTTCTCACTCCTACTAGTGAATGTAATGTAACACACACCCATACAATGCGCACCACCCCGTGATGATTTTCTCACTCCTACTAGTGAATGTAATGTAACACACACCCATACAATGCGCACCACCCCGTGATGATTTTCTCACGCCTACTAGTGAATCTAATGTAACACACACCCATATAATCCGCACCACCCCGTGATGTTTTTCTCACTCCTACTAGTGAATCTAATGTAACACACACCCATACAATGCGCACCACCCCGTGATGTTTTTCTCACTCCTACTCGTGAATCTAATGTAACAAACACCCATACAATGCGCACCACCCCGTGATGTTTTTCTCACTGCTACTAGTGAATGTAATGTAACACACACCCATACAATGCGCACCACCCCGTGATGTTTTTCTCACTCCTACTAGTGAATGTAATGTAACACACACCCATACAATGCGCACCACCCCGTGATGTTTTTCTCACTCCTACTAGTGAATCTAATGTAACACACAGCCATACAATGCGCACCACCCCGTGATGTTTTTCTCACTCCTACTAGTGAATGTAATGTAACACACACCCATACAGTGCGCACCACCCCGTGATGTTTTTCTCACTCCTACCAGTGAATCTAATGTAAGAAACACCCATACAGTGCGCACCACCCCGTGATGTTTTTCTCACTCCTACTAGTGAATGTAATGTAACACACACCCATACAATGCGCACCACCCCGTGATGTTTTTCTCACTCCTACTAGTGAATCTAATGTAACACACAGCCATACAATGCGCACCACCCCGTGATGTTTTTCTCACTCGTACTAGTGAATGTAATGTAACACACACCCATACAATGCGAAACACCCCGTGATGTTTTTCTCACTCCTACCAGTGAATCTAATGTAACAAACACCCATACAATGCGCACCACCCCGTGATGTTTTTCTCACTCCTACTAGTAAATCTAATGTAACACACACCCATACAATGCGCACCACCCCGTGATGTTTTTCTCACTCCTACTCGTGAATCTAATGTAACAAACACCCATACAATGCGCACCACCCCGTGATGTTTTTCTCACTCCTACTAGTGAATGTAATGTAACACACACCCATACAATGCGCACCACCCCGTGATGTTTTTCTCACTCCTACTAGTGAATCTAATGTAACACACACCCATACAATGCGCACCACCCCGTGATGATTTTCTGACTCCTACTAGTGAATCTAATGTAACAAACACCCATACAATCCGCACCACCCCGTGATGTTTTTATCACTCCTACTAGTGAATGTAATGTAACACACACCCATACAATGCGCACCACCCCGTGATGTTTTTCTCACTCCTACTCGTGAATCTAATGTAACAAACACCCATACAATGCGCACCACCCCGTGATGTTTTTCTCACTCCTACTAGTGAATGTAATGTAACACACACCCATACAATGCGCACCACCCCGTGATGTTTTTCTCACTCCTACTACTGAATGTAATGTAACACACACCCATACAATGCGCACCACCCCGTGATGTTTTTCTCACTCCTACTAGTGAATGTAATGTAACACACACCCATACAATGCGCACCACCCCGTGATGATTTTCTCACTCCTACTAGTGAATGTAACGTAACACACACCCATACAATTCGCACCACTCCGTGATGTTTTTCTCACTCCTACTCGTGAATCTAATGTAACACACACCCATATAATGCGCAACACCCCGTGATGTTTTTCTCACTCCTACTAGTGAATGTAATGTAACACACACCCATACAATGCGCACCACCCCGTGATGTTTTTCTCACTCCTACTGGTGAATGTAATGTAACACACACCCATACAATGCGCACCACCCCGTGATGTTTTTCTCACTCCTACTGGTGAATGTAATGTAACACACACCCATACAATGCGCACCACCCCGTGATGTTTTTCTCACTCCTACTAGTGAATGTAATGTAACACACACCCATAGAATGCGCACCACCCCGTGATGATTTTCTCACTCCTACTAGTGAATCTAATGTAACACACACCCATACAATGCGCACCACCCCGTGATGTTTTTCTCACTCCTACTAGTGAATGTAATGTAACACACACCCATACAATGTGCACCACCCCGTGATGTTTTTCTCACTCCTACTAGTGAATGTAATGTAACACACACCCATACAATGCGCACCACCCCGTGATGTTTTTCTCACTCCTACTAGTGTATGTAATGTAACACACACCCATACAATGCGCACCACCCCTTGATGTTTTTCTCACTCCTACTAGTGAATGTAATGTAACACACACCCATACAATGCGCACCACCCCGTGATGTTTTTCTCACTCCTACTAGTGAATCTAATGTAACAAACACCCATACAATGCGCACCACCCCGTGATGTTTTTCTCACTCCTACTAGTGAATCTAATGTAACACACACCCATACAATGCGCACCACCCCGTGATGTGTTTCTCACTCCTACTAGTGAATGTAATGTAACACACACCCATACAATGCGCACCACCCCGTGATGTTTTTCTCACTCCTCCTAGTGAATGTAACATAACACACACCCATACAATGCGCACCACCCCGTGATGTTTTTCTCACTCCTACTAGTGAATGTAATGTAACACACACCCATACAATGCGCACCACCCCGTGATGTTTTTCTCACTGCTACTAGTGAATGTAATGTAACACACACCCATACATTGCGCACCACCCCGTGATGTTTTTCTCACTCCTACTACTGAATGTAATGTAACACACACCCATACAATGCGCACCACCCCGTGATGTGTTTCTCACTCCTACTACTGAATGTAATGTAACACACACCCATACAATGCGCACCACCCCGTGATGATTTTCTCACTCCTACTAGTGAATCTAATGTAACAAACACCCATACAATCCGCACCACCCCGTGATGTTTTTCTCACTCCTACTAGTGAATGTAATGTAACACACACCCATACAATGCGCACCACCCCGTGATGTTTTTCTCACTCCTACTCATGAATCTAATGTGACAAACACCCATACAAAGCGCACCACCCCGTGATGTTTTTCTCACTCCTACTAGTGAATGTAATGTAACACACACCCATACAATGCGCACCACCCCGTGATGTTTTTCTCACTCCTACTAGTGAATGTAACGTAACACACACCCATAGAATGCGCACCACGCCGTGATGTTTTTGTCACTCCTACTAATGAATCTAATGTAACACACACCCATACAATGCGCACCACCCCGTGATGTTTTTCTCACTCCTACTAGTGAATGTAATGTAACACACACCCATACAATGCGCACCACCCCGTGATGTTTTTCTCACTCCTACTAGTGAATGTAATGTAACACACACCCATACAATGCGCACCACCCCGTGATGTTTTTCTCACTCCTAATAGTGAATGTAATGTAACACACACCCATACAATGCGCACCACCCCGTGATGTTTTTCTCACTCCTACTAGTGAATGTAATGTAACACACACCCATACAATGCACACCACCCCGTGATGTTTTTCTCACTCCTACTAGTGAATGTAATGTAACACACACCCATACAATGCGCACCACCCCGTGATGTTTTTCTCACTCCTACTAGTGAATGTAATGTAACACACACCCATACAATGCGCACCACCCCGTGATGTTTTTCTCACTCCTACTAGTGAATGTAATGTAACACACACCCATACAATGCGCACCACCCAGTGATGTTTTTCTCACTCCTAGTACTGAATGTAATGTAACACACACACATACAATGCGCACCACCCCGTGATGATTTTCTCACGCCTACTAGTGAATCTAATGTAACAAACACCCATACAATCCGCACCACCCCGTGATGTTTTTCTCACTCCTACTAGTGAATGTAATGTAACACACACCCATACAATGCGCACCACCCCGTGATGTTTTTCTCACTCCTACTCGTGAATCTAATGTAACAAACACCCATACAATGCGCAGCACCCCATGATGTTTTTCTCACTGCTACTAGTGAATGTAATGTAACACACACCCATACAATGCGCACCACCCCGTGATGTTTTTCTCACTCCTACTAGTGAATGTAATGTAACACACCCCCATACAATGCGCACCACCCCGTGATGTTTTTCTCACTCCTACTAGTGAATCTAATGTAACACACAGCCATACAATGCGCACCACCCCGTGATGTTTTTCTCACTCGTACTAGTGAATGTAATGTAACACACACCCATACAATGCGCACCACCCCGTGATGTTTTTCTCACTCCTACCAGTGAATCTAAAGTAACAAACACCCATACAGTGCGCACCACCCCGTGATGTTTTTCTCACTCCTACTAGTGAATGTAATGTAACACACACCCATACAATGCGCACCACCCCGTGATGTTTTTCTCACTCCTACTAGTGAATCTAATGTAACACACAGCCATACAATGCGCACCACCCCGTGATGTTTTTCTCACTCGTACTAGTGAATGTAATGTAACACACACCCATACAATGCGAAACACCCCGTGATGTTTTTCTCACTCCTACCAGTGAATCTAATGTAACAAACACCCATACAATGCGCACCACCCCGTGATGTTTTTCTCACTCCTACTAGTGAATGTAATGTTACACACACCCATACAATGCGCACCACCCCGTGATGTTTTTCTCACTCCTACTCGTGAATCTAATGTAACAAACACCCATACAATGCGCACCACCCCGTGATGTTTTTCTCACTCCTACTAGTGAATGTAATGTAACACACACCCATACAATGCGCACCACCCCGTGATGTTTTTCTCACTCCTACTAGTGAATCTAATGTAACACACACCCATACAATGCGCACCACCCCGTGATGATTTTCTGACTCCTACTAGTGAATCTAATGTAACAAACACCCATACAATCCGCACCACCCCGTGATGTTTTTATCACTCCTACTAGTGAATGTAATGTAACACACACCCATACAATGCGCACCACCCCGTGATGTTTTTCTCACTCCTACTCGTGAATCTAATGTAACAAACACCCATACAATGCGCACCACCCCGTGATGTTTTTCTCACTCCTACTAGTGAATCTAATGTAACACACAGCCATACAATGCGCACCACCCCGTGATGTTTTTCTCACTCGTACTAGTGAATGTAATGTAACACACACCCATACAATGCGAAACACCCCGTGATGTTTTTCTCACTCCTACCAGTGCATCTAATGTAACAAACACCCATACAATGCGCACCACCCCGTGATGTTTTTCTCACTCCTACTAGTGAATGTAATGTAACACACACCCATACAATGCGCACCACCCCGTGATGTTTTTCTCACTCCTACTCGTGAATCTAATGTAACAAACACCCATACAATGCGCACCACCCCGTGATGTTTTTCTCACTCCTACTAGTGAATGTAATGTAACACACACCCATACAATGCGCACCACCCCGTGATGTTTTTCTCACTCCTACTAGTGAATCTAATGTAACACACACCCATACAATGCGCACCACCCCGTGATGATTTTCTCACTCCTACTAGTGAATCTAATGTAACAAACACCCATATAATCCGCACCACCCCGTGATGTTTTTATCACTCCTACTAGTGAATGTATTGTAACACACACCCATACAATGCGCACCACCCCGTGATGTTTTTCTCACTCCTACTCGTGAATCTAATGTAACAAACACCCATACAATGCGCACCACCCCGTGATGTTTTTCTCACTCCTACGAGTGAATGTAATGTAACACACACCCATACAATGCCCACCACCCCGTGATGTTTTTCTCACTCCTACTACTGAATGTAATGTAACACACACCCATACAATGCGCACCACCCCGTGATGTTTTTCTCACTCCTACTAGTGAATGTAATGTAACACACACCCATACAATTCGCACCACTCCGTGATGTTTTTCTCACTCCTACTAGTGAATGTAATGTAACACACACCCATACAATGCGCACCACCCCGTGATGTTTTTCTCACTCCTACCAGTGAATGTAATGTAACACACACCCATACAATGCGCACCACCCCGTGATGTTTTTCTCACTCCTACTAGTGAATGTAATGTAACACACACCCATACAATGCGCACCACCCCGTGATGTTTTTCTCACTCCTACTCGTGAATCTAATGTAACAAACACCCATACAATGCGCACCACCCCGTGATGTTTTTCTCACTCCTACTAGTGAATGTAATGTAACACACACCCATACAATGCGCACCACCCCGTGATGTTTTTCTCACTCCTACTAGTGAATGTAATGTAACACACACCCATACAATGCGCACCACCCCGTGATGTTTTTCTCACTCCTACTAGTGAATGTAATGTAACACACCCATACAATGCGCACCACCCCGTGATGTTTTTCTCACTCCTACTAGTGAATGTAATTTAACACACACCCATACAATGCGCACCACCCCGTGATGTTTTTCTCACTCCTACTAGTGAATGTAATGTAACACACACCCATACAATGCGAACCACCCCGTGATGTTTTTCTCACTCCTCCTAGTGAATGTAATGTAACACACACCCATACAATGCGCACCACCCCGTGATGTTTTTCTCACTGCTACTAGTGAATGTAATGTAACACACACCCATACATTGCGCACCACCCCGTGATGTTTTTCTCACTCCTACTACTGAATGTAATGTAACACACACCCATACAATGCGCACCACCCCGTGATGTGTTTCTCACTCCTACTAGTGAATGTAATGTAACACACACCCATACAATGCGCACCACCCCGTGATGATTTTCTCACTCCTACTAGTGAATCTAATGTAACAAACACCCATACAATGCGCACCACCCCGTGATGTTTTTCTCACTCCTACTAGTGAATGTAATGTAACACACACCCATACAATGCGCACCACCCCGTGATGTTTTTCTCACTCCTACTCATGAATCTAATGTGACAAACACCCATACAAAGCGCACCACCCCGTGATGTTTTTCTCACTCCTACTAGTGAATGTAATGTAACACACACCCATACAATGCGCACCACCCCGTGATGTTTTTCTCACTCCTACTAGTGAATGTAATGTAACACACACCCATACAATGCGCACCACCCCGTGATGTTTTTCTCACTCCTACTAGTGAATGTAATGTAACACACACCCATACAATGCGCATCACCCCGTGATGTTTTTCTCACTCCTATTAGTGAATGTAATGTAACACACACCCATACAATGCGCACCACCCCGTGATGTTTTTCTCACTCCTACTATTGAATGTAATGTAACACACACCCATACAATGCGCACCACCCCGTGATGTTTTTCTCACTCCTACTAGTGAATGTAATGTAACACACACCCATACAATGCGCACCACCCCGTGATGTTTTTCTCACTCCTACTAGTGAATGTAATGTAACACACACACATACAATGCGCATCACCCCGTGATGTTTTTCTCACTCCTACTAGTGAATGCAATGTAACACACACCCATACAATGCGCACCACCCAGTGATGTTTTTCTCACTCCTAGTAGTGAATGTAATGTAACACACACACATACAATGCGCACCACCCCGTGATGTTTTTTCTCACTCCTACTAGTGAATGTAATGTAACACACACCCATACAATGCGCACCACCCCGTGATGTTTTTCTCACTCCTACTAGTGAATGTAACGTAACACACACCCATAGAATGCGCACCACGCCGTGATGTTTTTGTCACTCCTACTAATGAATCTAATGTAACACACACCCATACAATGCGCACCACCCCGTGATGTTTTTCTCACTCCTACTAGTGAATGTAATGTAACACACACCCATACAATGCGCACCACCCCGTGATGTTTTTCTCACTCCTACTAGTGAATGTAATGTAACACACACCCATACAATGCGCACCACCCCGTGATGTTTTTCTCACTCCTAATAGTGAATGTAATGTAACACACACCCATACAATGCGCACCACCCCGTGATGTTTTCTCACTCCTACTAGTGAATGTAATGTAACACACACCCATACAATGCACACCACCCCGTGATGTTTTTCTCACTCCTACTAGTGAATGTAATGTAACACACACCCATACAATGCGCACCACCCCGTGATGTTTTTCTCACTCCTACTAGTGAATGTAATGTAACACACACCCATACAATGCGCACCACCCCGTGATGTTTTTCTCACTCCTATTGGTGAATGTAATGTAACACACACCCATACAATGCGCACCACCCAGTGATGTTTTTCTCACTCCTAGTACTGAATGTAATGTAACACACACACATACAATGCGCACCACCCCGTGATGATTTTCTCACGCCTACTAGTGAATCTAATGTAACAAACACCCATACAATCCGCACCACCCCGTGATGTTTTTCTCACTCCTACTAGTGAATGTAATGTAACACACACCCATACAATGCGCACCACCCCGTGATGTTTTTCTCACTCCTACTCGTGAATCTAATGTAACAAACACCCATACAATGCGCACCACCCCATGATGTTTTTCTCACTGCTACTAGTGAATGTAATGTAACACACACCCATACAATGCGCACCACCCCGTGATGTTTTTCTCACTCCTACTAGTGAATGTAATGTAACACACCCCATACATGCGCACCACCCCGTGATGTTTTTCTCACTCCTACTAGTGAATCTAATGTAACACACAGCCATACAATGCGCACCACCCCGTGATGTTTTTCTCACTCGTACTAGTGAATGTAATGTAACACACACCCATACAATATGCGAAACACCCCGTGATGTTTTTCTCACTCCTACCAGTGAATCTAATGTAACAAACACCCATACAATGCGCACCACCCCGTGATGTTTTTCTCACTCCTACTAGTGAATGTAATGTAACACACACCCATACAATGCGCACCACCCCGTGATGTTTTTCTCACTCCTACTCGTGAATCTAATGTAACAAACACCCATACAATGCGCACCACCCCGTGATGTTTTTCTCACTCCTACTAGTGAATGTAATGTAACACACACCCATACAATGCGCACCACCCCGTGATGTTTTTCTCACTCCTACTAGTGAATCTAATGTAACACACACCCATACAATGCGCACCACCCCGTGATGATTTTCTCACTCCTACTAGTGAATCTAATGTAACAAACACCCATATAATCCGCACCACCCCGTGATGTTTTTATCACTCCTACTAGTGAATGTATTGTAACACACACCCATACAATGCGCACCACCCCGTGATGTTTTTCTCACTCCTACTCGTGAATCTAATGTAACAAACACCCATACAATGCGCACCACCCCGTGATGTTTTTCTCACTCCTACTAGTGAATGTAATGTAACACACACCCATACAATGCCCACCACCCCGTGATGTTTTTCTCACTCCTACTACTGAATGTAATGTAACACACACCCATACAATGCGCACCACCCCGTGATGTTTTTCTCACTCCTACTAGTGAATGTAATGTAACACACACCCATACAATTCGCACCACTCCGTGATGTTTTTCTCACTCCTACTAGTGAATGTAATGTAACACACACCCATACAATGCGCACCACCCCGTGATGTTTTTCTCACTCCTACCAGTGAATGTAATGTAACACACACCCATACAATGCGCACCACCCCGTGATGATTTTCTCACTCCTACTAGTGAATGTAATGTAACACACACCCATACAATGCGCACCACCCCGTGATGTTTTTCTCACTCCTACTCGTGAATCTAATGTAACAAACACCCATACAATGCGCACCACCCCGTGATGTTTTTCTCACTCCTACTAGTGAATGTAATGTAACACACACCCATACAATGCGCACCACCCCGTGATGTTTTTCTCACTCCTACTAGTGAATGTAATGTAACACACACCCATACAATGCGCACCACCCCGTGATGTTTTTCTCACTCCTACTAGTGAATGTAATGTAACACACCCATACAATGCGCACCACCCCGTGATGTTTTTCTCACTCCTACTAGTGAATGTAATGTAACACACACCCATACAATGCGAACCACCCCGTGATGTTTTTCTCACTCCTCCTAGTGAATGTAATGTAACACACACCCATACAATGCGCACCACCCCGTGATGTTTTTCTCACTGCTACTAGTGAATGTAATGTAACACACACCCATACATTGCGCACCACCCCGTGATGTTTTTCTCACTCCTACTACTGAATGTAATGTAACACACACCCATACAATGCGCACCACCCCGTGATGTTTTTCTCACTCCTACTCATGAATCTAATGTGACAAACACCCATACAAAGCGCACCACCCCGTGATGTTTTTCTCACTCCTACTAGTGAATCTAATGTAACACACACCCATACAATGCGCACCACCCCGTGATGTTTTTCTCACTCCTACTAGTGAATGTAATGTAACACACACCCATACAATGCGCACCACCCCGTGATGTTTTTCTCACTCCTACTAGTGAATGTAATGTAACACACACCCATACAATGCGCACCACCCCGTGATGTTTTTCTCACTCCTATTAGTGAATGTAATGTAACACACACCCATACAATGCGCACCACCCCGTGATGTTTTTCTCACTCCTACTAGTGAATGTAATGTAACACACACCCATACAATGCACACCACCCCGTGATGTTTTTCTCACTCCTACTAGTGAATGTAATGTAACACACACCCATACAATGCGCACCACCCCGTGATGTTTTTCTCACTCCTACTAGTGAATGTAATGTAACACACACCCATACAATGCGCATCACCCCGTGATGTTTTTCTCACTCCTACTAGTGAATGCAATGTAACACACACCCATACAATGCGCACCACCCAGTGATGTTTTTCTCACTCCTAGTAGTGAATGTAATGTAACACACACACATACAATGCGCACCACCCCGTGATGATTTTCTCACGCCTACTAGTGAATCTAATGTAACAAACACCCATACAATCCGCACCACCCCGTGATGTTTTTCTCACTCCTACTAGTGAATGTAATGTAACACACACCCATACAATGCGCACCACCCCGTGATGTTTTTCTCACTCCTACTCGTGAACCTAATGTAACAAACACCCATACAATGCGCACCACCCCATGATGTTTTTCTCACTGCTACTAGTGAATGTAATGTAACACACACCCATAAAATGCGCACCACCCCGTGATGTTTTTCTCACTCCTACTAGTGAATGTAATGTAACACACCCCCATACAATGCGCACCACCACGTGATGTTTTTCTCACTCCTACTAGTGAATCTAATGTAACACACAGCCATACAATGCGCACCACCCCGTGATGTTTTTCTCACTCGTACTAGTGAATGTAATGTAACACACACTCATACAATGCGCACCACCCCGTGATGTTTTTCTCACTCCTACCAGTGAATCTAATGTAACAAACACCCATACAGTGCGCACCACCCCGTGATGTTTTTCTCACTCCTACTAGTGAATGTAATGTAACACACACCCATACAATGCGCACCACCCCGTGATGTTTTTCTCACTCCTACTAGTGAATCTAATGTAACACACAGCCATACAATGCGCACCACCCCGTGATGTTTTTCTCACTCGTACTAGTGAATGTAATGTAACACACACCCATACAATGCGAAACACCCCGTGATGTTTTTCTCACTCCTACCAGTGAATCTAATGTAACAAACATCCATACAATGCGCACCACCCCGTGATGTTTTTCTCACTCCTACTCGTGAATCTAATGTAACAAACACCCATACAATGCGCACCACCCCGTGATGTTTTTCTCACTCCTACTAGTGAATGTAATGTAACACACACCCATACAATACGCACCACCCCGTGATGTTTTTCTCACTCCTACTAGTGAATCTAATGTAACACACACCCATACAATGCGCACCGCCACGTGATGATTTTCTGACTCCTACTAGTGAATCTAATGTAACAAACACCCATACAATCCGCACCTACCCGTGATGTTTTTATCACTCCTACTAGTGAATGTAATGTAACACACACCCATACAATGCGCACCACCCCGTGATGTTTTTCTCACTCCTACTCGTGAATCTAATGTAACAAACACCCATACAATGCGCACCACCCCGTGATGTTTTTCTCACTCCTACTAGTGAATGTAATGTAACACACACCCATACAATGCGCACCACCCCGTGATGTTTTTCTCACTCCTACTACTGAATGTAATGTAACACACACCGATACAATGCGCACCACCCCGTGATGTTTTTCTCACTCCTACTAGTGAATGTAATGTAACACACACCCATACAATTCGCACCACTCCGTGATGTTTTTCTCACTCCTACTCGTGAATCTAATGTAACACACACCCATATAATGCGCAACACCCCGTGATGTTTTTCTCACTCCTACTAGTGAATGTAATGTAACACACACCGATACAATGCGCACCACCCCGTGATGTTTTTCTCACTCCTACTAGTGAATGTAATGTAACACACACCCATACAATGCGCACCACCCCGTGATGTTTTTCTCACTCCTACTAGTGAATGTAATGTAACACACACCCATAGAATGCGCACCACCCCGTGATGATTTTCTCACTCCTACTAGTGAATCTAATGTAACACACACCCATACAATGCGCACCACCCCGTGATGTTTTTCTCACTCCTACTAGTGAATGTAATGTAACACACACCCATACAATGCGCACCACCCCATGATGTTTTTCTCACTCCTACTAGTGAATGTAGTGTAACACACACCCATACAATGCGCACCACCCCGTGATGTTTTTCTCACTCCTACTAGTGTATGTAATGTAACACACACCCATACAATGCGCACCACCCCTTGATGTTTTTCTCACTCCTAATAGTGAATGTAATGTAACAAACACCCATACAATGCGCACCACCACGTGATGTTTTTCTCACTCCTACTAGTGAATCTAATGTAACACACACCCATACAATGCGCACCACCCCGTGATGTTTTTCTCACTCCTACTAGTGAATCTAATGTAACACACACCCATACAATGCGCACCACCCCGTGATGTTTTTCTCACTCCTACTAGTGAATGTAATGTAACACACACCCATACAATGCGCACCACCCCGTGATGTTTTTCTCACTCCTACTAGTGAATGTAATTTAACACAAACCCATACAATGCGCACCACCCCGTGATGTTTTTCTCACTCCTACTAGTGAATGTAATGTAACACACACCCATACAATGCGCACCACCCCGTGATGTTTTTCTCACTCCTCCTAGTGAATGTAATGTAACACACACCCATACAATGCGCACCACCCCGTGATGTTTTTCTCACTGCTACTAGTGAATGTAATGTAACACACACCCATACATTGCGCACCACCCCGTGATGTTTTTCTCACTCCTACTACTGAATGTAATGTAACACACACCCATACAATGCGCACCACCCCGTGATGTTTTTCTCACTCCTACTAGTGAATGTAATGTAACACACACCCATACAATGCGCACCACCCCGTGATGATTTTCTCACTCCTACTAGTGAATCTAATGTAACAAACACCCATACAATCCGCACCACCCCGTGATGTTTTTCTCACTCCTACTAGTGAATGTAATGTAACACACACCCATACAATGCGCACCACCCCGTGATGTTTTTCTCACTCCTACTCATGAATCTAATGTGACAAACACCCATACAAAGCGCACCACCCCGTGATGTTTTTCTCACTCCTACTAGTGAATGTAATGTAACACACACCCATACAATGCGCACCACCCCGTGATGTTTTTCTCACTCCTACTAGTGAATGTAACTTAACACACACCCATACAATGCGCACCACGCCGTGATGTTTTTGTCACTCCTACTAATGAATCTAATGTAACACACACCCATACAATGCGCACCACCCCGTGATGTTTTTCTCACTCCTACTAGTGAATGTAATGTAACACACACCCATACAATGCGCACCACCCCGTGATGTTTTTCTCACTCCTACTAGTGAATGTAATGTAACACACACCCATACAATGCGCACCACCCGTGATGTTTTTCTCACTCCTATTAGTGAATGTAATATAACACACACCCATACAATGCGCACCACCCCGTGATGTTTTTCTCACTCCTACTAGTGAATGTAATGTAACACACACCCATACAATGCGCACCACCCCGTGATGTTTTTCTCACTCCTACTAGTGAATGTAATGTAACACACACCCATACAATGCGCACCACCCCGTGATGTTTTTCTCACTCCTACTAGTGAATCTAATGTAACACACACCCATACAATGCGCACCACCCCGTGATGTTTTTCTCACTCCTATTAGTGAATGTAATGTAACACACACCCATACAATGCGCACCACCCCGTGATGTTTTTCTCACTCCTACTAGTGAATGTAATGTAACACACACCCATACAATGCGCACCACCCCGTGATGTTTTTCTCACTCCTACTCGTGAATCTAATGTAACAAACACCCATAAAATGCGCACGACCCCGTGATGTTTTTCTCACTCCTACTAGTGAATGTAATGTAACACACACCCATACAATGCGCACCACCCCATGATGTTTTTCTCACTCCTACTAGTGAATGTAATGTAACACACACCCATACAATGCGCACCACCCCGTGATGTTTTTCTCACTCCTACTAGTGAATGTAATGTAACACACACCCATACAATGCGCACCACCCCGTGATGTTTTTCTCACTCCTACTAGTGAATCTAATGTAACAAACACCCATACAATCCGCACAACCCCGTGATGTTTTTCTCACTCCTACTAGTGAATGTAATGTAACACACACCCATACAATGCGCACCACCCCGTGATGTTTTTCTCACTCCTACTAGTGAATGTACTGTAACACACACCCATACAATGCGCACCACCCCGTGATGTTTTTCTCACTCCTACTAGTGAATGTAATGTAACACACACCCATACAATTCGCACCACTCCGTGATGTTTTTCTAACTCCTACTAGTGAATGTAATGTAACACACACCCATACAATGCGCACCACCCCGTGATGTTTTTCTCACTCCTACTAGTGAATGTAATGTAACACACACCCATACAATGCGCACCACCCCGTGATGTTTTTCTCACTCCTACTAGTGAATGTAATGTAACACACACCCATACAATGCGCACCACCCCGTGATGTTTTTCTCACTCCTACTCGTGAATCTAATGTAACAAACACCCATACAATGCGCACCACCCCGTGATGTTTTTCTCACTCCTACTAGTGAATGTAATGTAACACAGACCCATACAATGCGCACCACCCCGTGATGTTTTTCTCACTCCTACTAGTGAATGTAATGTAACACACACCCATACAATGCGCACCACCCCGTGATGTTTTTCTCACTCCTACTAGTGAATGTATTGTAACACACACCCATACAATGCGCACCACCCCGTGATGTTTTTCTCACTCCTACTAGTGAATGTAATGTAACACACACCCATACAATGCGCACCACCCCGTGATGTTTTTCTCACTCCTACTAGTGAATGTAATGTAACACACACCCATACAATGCGCACCACCCCGTGATGTTTTTCTCACTCCTACTAGTGAATGTAATGTAACACACACCCATACAATGCGCACCACCCCGTGATGATTTTCTCACGCCTACTAGTGAATCTAATGTAACAAACACCCATACAATCCGCACCACCCCGTGATGTTTTTCTCACTCCTAGTAGTGAATGTAATGTAACACACACCCATACAATGCGCACCACCCCGTGATGTTTTTCTCACTCCTACTCGTGAATCTAATGTAACAAACACCCATACAATGCGCACCACCCCGTGATGTTTTTCTCACTCCTACCAGTGAATCTAATGTAACAAACACCCATACAGTGCGCACCACCCCGTGATGTTTTTCTTACTGCTACTAGTGAATGTAATGTAACACACACCCATACAATGCGCACCACCCCGTGATGTTTTTCTCTTTCCTACTAGTGAATCTAATGTAACACACAGCCATACAATGCGCACCACCCCGTGATGTTTTTCTCACTCGTACTAGTGAATGTAATGTAACACACACTCATACAATGCGAAACACCCCGTGATGTTTTTCTCACTCCTACCAGTGAATCTAATGTAACAAACACCCATACAATGCGCACCACCCCGTGATGTTTTTCTCACTCCTACTAGTGAATGTAATGTAACACACACCCATACAATGCGCACCACCCCGTGATGTTTTTCTCACTCCTACTAGTGAATGTAATGTAACACACACCCATACAATGCGCACCACCCCGTGATGTTTTTCTCACTCCTACTAGTGAATGTAATGTAACACACACCCATACAATGCGCACCACCCCGTGATGTTTTTCTCACTCCTACTAGTGAATGTAATGTAACACACACCCATACAATGCGCACCACCCCGTGATGATTTTCTCACGCCTACTAGTGAATCTAATGTAACAAACACCCATACAATCCGCACCACCCCGTGATGTTTTTCTCACTCCTACTAGTGAATGTAATGTAACACACACCCATACAATGCGCACCACCCCGTGATGTTTTTCTCACTCCTACTCGTGAATCTAATGTAACAAACACCCATACAATGCGCACCACCCCGTGATGTTTTTCTCACTGCTACTAGTTAATGTAATGTAACACACACCCATACAATGCGCACCACCCCGTGATGTTTTTCTCACTCCTACTAGTGAATGTAATGTAACACACACCCATACAATGCGCACCACCCCATGATGTTTTTCTCACTCCTACTAGTGAATCTAATGTAACACACAGCCATACAATGCGCACCACCCCGTGATGTTTTTCTCACTCGTACTAGTGAATGTAATGTAACACACACCCATACAATGCGCACCACCCCGTGATGTTTTTCTCACTCCTACCAGTGAATCTAATGTAACAAACACCCATACAGTGCGCACCACCCCGTGATGTTTTTCTCACTCCTACTAGTGAATGTAATGTAACACACACCCATACAATGCGCACCACCCCGTGATGTTTTTCTCTTTCCTACTAGTGAATCTAATGTAACACACAGCCATACAATGCGCACCACCCCGTGATGTTTTTCTCACTCGTACTAGTGAATGTAATGTAACACACACTCATACAATGCGAAACACCCCGTGATGTTTTTCTCACTCCTACCAGTGAATCTAATGTAACAAACACCCATACAATGCGCACCACCCCGTGATGTTTTTCTCACTCCTACTAGTGAATGTAATGTAACACACACCCATACAATGCGCACGACCCCGTGATGATTTTCTCACTCCTACTAGTGAATCTAATGTAACAAACACCCATACAATCCGCACCACCCCGTGATGTTTTTCTCACTCCTACTAGTGAATGTAATGTAACACACACCCATACAATGCGCACCACCCCGTGATGTTTTTCTCACTCCTACTAGTGAATGTAACGTAACACACACCCATACAATGCGCACCACCCCGTGATGTTTTTCTCAATCCTTCTAGTGAATGTAACGTAACACAAACCCATACAATGCGCACCACCCCGTGATGTTTTTCTCACTCCTACTAGTGAATGTAATGTAACACACACCCATACAATGCGCACCACCCCGTGATGTTTTTCTCACTCCTACTAGTGAATCTAATGTAACACACACCCATACAATGCGCACCACCCCGTGATGTTTTTCTCACTCCTAGTAGTGAATGTAATGTAACACACACCCATACAATGCGCACCACCCCGTGATGTTTTTCTCACTCCTACTAGTGAATGTAATGTAACACACACCCATACAATGCGCACCACCCCGTGATGTTTTTCTCACTCCTACTAATGAATCTAATGTAACACACACCCATACAATGCGCACCACCCCGTGATGTTTTTCTCACTCCTACTAGTGAATGTAATGTAACACACACCCATACAATGCGCACCACCCCGTGATGTTTTTCTCACTCCTACTAGTGAATGTAATGTAACACACACCCATACAATGCGCACCACCCCGTGATGTTTTTCTCACTCCTACTAGTGAATGTAATGTAACACACACCCATACAATGCGCACCACCCCGTGATGTTTTTCTCACTCCTACTAGTGAATGTAATGTAACACACACCCATACAATGCGCACCACCCCGTGATGATTTTCTCACGCCTACTAGTGAATCTAATGTAACAAACACCCATACAATCCGCACCACCCCGTGATGTTTTTCTCACTCCTACTAGTGAATGTAATGTAACACACACCCATACAATGCGCACCACCCCGTGATGTTTTTCTCACTCCTACTCGTGAATCTAATGTAACAAACACCCATACAATGCGCACCACCCCGTGATGTTTTTCTCACTGCTACTAGTGAATGTAATGTAACACACACCCATACAATGCGCACCACCCCGTGATGTTTTTCTCACTCCTACTAGTGAATGTAATGTAACACACACCCATACAATGCGCACCACCCCGTGATGTTTTTCTCACTCCTACTAGTGAATCTAATGTAACACACAGCCATACAATGCGCACCACCCCGTGATGTTTTTCTCACTCGTACTAGTGAATGTAATGTAACACACACCCATACAATGCGCACCACCCCGTGATGTTTTTCTCACTCCTACCAGTGAATCTAATGTAACAAACACCCATACAGTGCGCACCACCCCGTGATGTTTTTCTCACTCCTACTAGTGAATGTAATGTAACACACACCCATACAATGCGCACCACCCCGTGCTGTTTTTCTCTTTCCTACTAGTGAATCTAATGTAACACACAGCCATACAATGCGCACCACCCCGTGATGTTTTTCTCACTCGTACTAGTGAATGTAATGTAACACACACCCATACAATGCGAAACACCCCGTGATGTTTTTCTCAGTCCTACCAGTGAATCTAATGTAACAAACACCCATACAATGCGCACCACCCCGTGATGTTTTTCTCACTCCTACTAGTGAATGCAATGTAACACACACCCATACAATGCGCACCACCCCGTGATGTTTTTCTCACTCCTACTCGTGAATCTAATGTAACAAACACCCATACAATGCGCACCACCCCGTGATGTTTTTCTCACTCCTACTAGTGAATGTAATGTAACACACACCCATACAATGCGCACCACCCCGTGATGTTTTTCTCACTCTTACTAGTGAATCTAATGTAACACACACCCATAAAATGCGCACCACCCCGTGATGATTTTCTCACTCCTACTAGTGAATGTAATGTAACAAACACCCATACAATCCGCACCACCCCGTGATGTTTTTATCACTCCTACTAGTGAATGTAATGTAACACACACCCATACAATGCGCACCACCCCGTGATGTTTTTCTCACTCCTACTCGTGAATCTAATGTAACAAACACCCATACAATGCGCACCACCCCGTGATGTTTTTCTCACTCCTACTAGTGAATGTAATGTAAGACACACCCATACAATGCGCACCACCCCGTGATGTTTTTCTCACTCCTACTACTGAATGTAATGTAACACACACCCATACAATGCGCACCACCCCGTGATGTTTTTCTCACTCCTACTAGTGAATGTAATGTAACACACACCCATAGAATTCGCACCACTCCGTGATGTTTTTCTCACTCCTACTAGTGAATGTAATGTAACACACACCCATACAATGCGCACCACCCCGTGATGTTTTTCTCACTCCTATTAGTGATTGTAATGTAACACACACCCATACAATGCGCACCACCCCGTGATGTTTTTCTCACTCCTACTAGTGAATGTAATGTAACACACACCCATACAATGCGCACCACCCCGTGATGTTTTTCTCACTCCTACTAGTGAATGTAATGTAACACACACCCATACAATGCGCACCACCCCGTGATGTTTTTCTCACTCCTACTAGTGAATGTAATGTAACACACACCCATACAATGCGCACCACCCCGTGATGTTTTTCTCACTCCTACTAGTGAATGTAATGTAACACACACCCATACAATGCGCACCACCCCGTGATGTTTTTCTCACTCCTACTCGTGAATCTAATGTAACACACACCCATACAATGCGCACCACCCCGTGATGTTTTTCTCACTCCTACTCGTGAATCTAATGTAACACACACCCATACAATGCGCACGACCCCGTGTTGATTTTCTCACTCCTACTAGTGAATCTAATGTAACAAACACCCATACAATCCGCACTACCCCGTGATGTTTTTCTCACTCCTACTAGTGAATGTAATGTAACAAACACCCATACAATGCGCACCACCCCGTGATGTTTTTCTCACTCCTACTAGTGAGTGTAATGTAACACACACCCATACAATTCGCACCACTCCGTGATGTTTTTCTCACTCCTACTAGTGAATGTAACGTAACACACACCCATACAATGCGCACCACCCCGTGATGTTTTTCTCACTCCTACTAGTGAATGTAACGTAACACACACCCATACAATTCGCACCACCCCGTGATGTTTTTCTCACTCCTACTAGTGAATGTAATGTAACACACACCCATACAATGCGCACCACCCCGTGATGTTTTTCTCACTCCTACTAGTGAATGTAATGTAACACACACCCATACAATGCGCACCACCCCGTGATGTTTTTCTCACTCCTACTAGTGAATCTAATGTAACACACACCGATACAATGCGCACCACCCCGTGATGTTTTTCTCACTCCTACTAGTGAATGTAATGTAACACACACCCATACAATGCGCACCACCCCGTGATGTTTTTCTCACTCCTACTAGTGAATCTAATGTAACACACACCCATACAATGCGCACAACCCCGTGATGTTTTTCTCACTCCTACTAGTGAATGTAATGTAACACACACCCATACAATGCGCACCACCCCGTGATGTTTTTCTCACTCCTACTAGTGAATGTAATGTAACACACACCCATACAATGCGCACCACCCCGTGATGTTTTTCTCACTCCTACTAGTGAATGTAATGTAACACACACCCATACAATGCGCAACACCCCGTGATGTTTTTCTCACTCCTACTAGTGAATGTAATGTAACACACACCCATACAATGCCCACCACCCCGTGATGTTTTTCTCACTCCTACTAGTGAATGTAATGTAACAGACACCCATACAATGCGCACCACCCCATGATGTTTTTCTCACTCCTACTAGTGAATGTAATGTAAGACACAACCATAAAATGCGCACCACCCAGTGATGTTTTTCTCACTCCTAGTAGTGAATGTAATGTAACACACACACATACAATGCGCACCACCCCGTGATGATTTTCTCTCGCCTACTAGTGAATCTAATGTAACAAACACCCATACAATCCGCACCACCCCGTGATGTTTTTCTCACTCCTACTAGTGAATGTAATGTAACACACACCCATACAATGCGCACCACCCCGTGATGTTTTTCTCACTCCTACTAGTGAATGTAATGTAACACACACCCATACAATGCGCACCACCCCGTGATGTTTTTCTCACTCCTACTAGTGAATCTAATGTAACACACAGCCATACAATGCGCACCACCCCGTGATGTTTTTCTCACTCGTACTAGTGAATGTAATGTAACACACACCCATACAATGCGCACCACCCCGTGATGTTTTTCTCACTCCTACCAGTGAATCTAATGTAACAAACACCCATACAGTGCGCACCACCCCGTGATGTTTTTCTCACTCCTACTAGTGAATGTAATGTAACACACACCCATACAATGCGCACCACCCCGTGATGTTTTTCTCAGTCCTACTAGTGAATCTAATGTAACACACAGCCATACAATGCGCACCACCCCGTGATGTTTTTCTCACTCGTACTAGTGAATGTAATGTAACACACACCCATACAATGCGAAACACCCCGTGATGTTTTTCTCACTCCTACCAGTGAATCTAATGTAACAAACACCCATACAATGCGCACCACCCCGTGATGTTTTTCTCACTCCTACTAGTGAATGTAATGTAACACACACCCATACAATGCGCACCACCCCGTGATGTTTTTCTCACTCCTACTAGTGAATGTAATGTAACACACACCCATACAATGCGCACCACCCCGTGATGTTTTTCTCACTCCTACTAGTGAATCTAATGTAACACACACCCATACAATGCGCACCACCCCGTGATGATTTTCTGACTCCTACTAGTGAATCTAATGTAACAAACACCCATACAATCCGCACCTACCCGTGATGTTTTTATCACTCCTACTAGTGAATGTAATGTAACACACACCCATACAATGCGCACCACCCCGTGATGTTTTTCTCACTCCTACTCGTGAATCTAATGTAACAAACACCCATACAATGCGCACCACCCCGTGATGTTTTTCTCACTCCTACTAGTGAATGTAATGTAACACACACCCATACAATGCGCACCACCCCGTGATGTTTTTCTCACTCCTACTACTGAATGTAATGTAACACACACCCATACAATGCGCACCACCCCGTGATGTTTTTCTCACTCCTACTAGTGAATGTAATGTAACACACACCCATACAATGCGCACCACCCCGTGATGATTTTCTCACTCCTACTAGTGAATGTAACGTAACACACACCCATACAATTCGTACCACTCCGTGATGTTTTTCTCACTCCTACTCGTGAATCTAATGTAACACACACCCATATAATGCGCAACACCCCGTGATGTTTTTCTGACTCCTACTAGTGAATGTAATGTAACACACACCCATACAATGCGCACCACCCCGTGATGTTTTTCTCACTCCTACTAGTGAATGTAATATAACACACACCCATACAATGCGCACCACCCCGTGATGTTTTTCTCACTCCTACTAGTGAATGTAATGTAACACACACCCATAGAATGCGCACCACCCCGTGATGATTTTCTCACTCCTACTAGTGAATCTAATGTAACACACACCCATAGAATGCGCACCACCCCGTGATGTTTTTCTCACTCCTACTATTGAATGTAATGTAACACACACCCATACAATGCGCACCACCCCGTGATGTTTTTCTCACTCCTACTAGTGAATGTAGTGTAACACACACCCATACAATGCGCACCACCCCGTGATGTTTTTCTCACTCCTACTAGTGTATGTAATGTAACACACTCCCATACAATGCGCACCACCCCTTGATGTTTTTCTCACTCCTACTAGTGAATGTAATGTAACACACACCCATACAATGCGCACCACCCCGTGATGTTTTTCTCACTCCTACTAGTGAATCTAATGTAACACACACCCATACAATGTGCACCACCCCGTGATGTTTTTCTCACTCCTACTAGTGAATCTAATGTAACACACACCCATACAATGCGCACCACCCCGTGATGTTTTTCTCACTCCTACTAGTGAATGTAATGTAACACACACCCATACAATGCGCACCACCCCGTGATGTTTTTCTCACTCCTACTAGTGAATGTAATGTAACACACCCATACAATGCGCACCACCCCGTGATGTTTTCCTCACTGCTACTAGTGAATGTAATGTAACACACACCCATACAATGCGCACCACCCCGTGATGTTTTCCTCACTGCTACTAGTGAATGTAATGTAACACACACCCATACATTGCGCACCACCCCGTGATGTTTTTCTCACTCCTACTACTGAATGTAATGTAACACACACCCATACAATGCGCACCACCCCGTGATGTTTTTCTCACTCCTACTAGTGAATGTAATGTAACACACACCCATACAATGCGCACCACCACGTGATGATTTTCTCACTCCTACTAGTGAATCTAATGTAACAAACACCCATACAATCCGCACCACCCTGTGATGTTTTTCTCACTCCTACTAGTGAATGTAATGTAACACACACCCATACAATGCGCACCACCCCGTGATGTTTTTCTCACTCCTACTCATGAATCTAATGTGACAAACACCCATACAAAGCGCACCACCCCGTGATGTTTTTCTCACTCCTACTAGTGAATGTAATGTAACACACACCCATACAATGCGCACCACCCCGTGATGTTTTTCTCACTCCTACTAGTGAATGTAACGTAACACACACCCATACAATGCGCACCACGCCGTGATGTTTTTGTCACTCCTACTAATGAATCTAATGTAACACACACCCATACAATGCGCACCACCCCGTGATGTTTTTCTCACTCCTACTAGTGAATGTAATGTAACACACACCCATACAATGCGCACCACCCCGTGATGTTTTTCTCACTCCTACTAGTGAATGTAATGTAACACACACCCATACAATGCGCACCACCCCGTGATGTTTTTCTCACTCCTATTAGTGAATGTAATGTAACACACACCCATACAATGCGCACCACCCCGTGATGTTTTTCTCACTCCTACTAGTGAATGTAATGTAACACACACCCATACAATGCACACCACCCCGTGATGTTTTTCTCACTCCTACTAGTGAATGTAATGTAACACACACCCATACAATGCGCACCACCCCGTGATGTTTTTCTCACTCCTACTAGTGAATGTAATGTAACACACACCCATACAATGCGCACCACCCCGTGATGTTTTTCTCACTCCTACTAGTGAATCTAATGTAACCCACACCCATAGCATGCGCACCACCCCGTGATGATTTTCTCACTCCTACTAGTGAATCTAATGTAACAAACACCCATACAATGCGCACCACCCCGTGATGTTTTTCTCACTCCTACTAGTGAATGTAATGTAACACACACCCATACAATGCGCACCACCCCGTGATGTTTTTCTCACTCCTACTAGTGAATCTAATGTAACAAACACCCATACAATGCGCACCACCCCGTGATGTTTTTCTCACTCCTACTAGTGAAGGTAATGTAACACACACCCATACAATGCGCACCACCCCGTGATGTTTTTCTCACTCCTACTAGTGAATCTAATGTAACACACACCCATACAATGCGCACCACCCCGTGATGTTTTTCTCACTCCTACTAGTGAATCTAATGTAACACACACCCATACAATGCGCACCACCCCGTGATGATTTTCTCACTCCTACTAGTGAATCTAATGTAACAAACACCCATACAATGCGCACCACCCCATGATGTTTTTCTCACTCCTACTAGTGAATGTAATGTAACACACACCCATACAATGCGCACCACCCCGTGATGTTTTTCGCACTCCTACTAGTGAATCTAATGTAACAAACACCCATACAATGCGCACCACCCCGTGATGTTTTTCTCACTCCTACTAGTGAATGTAATGTAACACACACCCATACAATGCGCACCACCCCGTGATGTTTTTCTCACTCCTACTAGTGAATGTAATGTAACACACACCCATACAATGCGCACCACCCCGTGATGTTTTTCTCACTCCTACTAGTGAATGTAATGTAACACACACCCATACAATCCGCACCACACCGTGATGTTTTTCTCACTCCTACCAGTGAATCTAATGTAACAAACACCCATACAATGCGCACCACCCCGTGATGTTTTTCTCACTCCTACCAGTGAATGTAATGTAACACACACCCATACAATGCGCACCACCCCGTGATGTTTTTCTCACTCCTACTAGTGAATGTAATGTAACACACACCCATAAAATGCGCACCACCCCGTGATGTTTTTCTCACTCCTACTAGTGAATGTAATGTAACACACACCCATACAATGCGCACCACCCCGTGATGATTTTCTCACTCCTACTAGTGAATCTAATGTAACACACACCCATACAATGCGCACCACCCCGTGATGTTTTTCTCACTCCTACTAGTGAATGTAATGTAACACACACCCATACAATGCGCACCACCCCGTGATGTTTTTCTCACTCCTACTAGTGAATGTAATGTAACACACACCCATACAATGCGCACCACCCCGTGATGTTTTTCTCACTCCTACTAGTGAATGTTATGTAACACAAACCCATACAATGCGCACCACCACGTGATGTTTTTCTCACTCCTACTAGTGAATCTAATGTAACACACACCCATACAATGCGCACTACCCCGTGATGTTTTTCTCACTCCTACTAGTGAATGTAATGTAACACACACACATACAATGCGCACCACCCCGTGATGTTTTTCTCATTCCTACTAGTGAATGTAATGTAACACACACCCATACAATGCGCACCACCCCGTGATGTTTTTCTCACTCCTACTAATGAATCTAATGTAACACACACCCATACAATGCGCACCACCCCGTGATGTTTTTCTCACTCCTACTAGTGAATGTAATGTAACACACACCCATACAATGCGCACCACCCCGTGATATTTTTCTCACTCCTACTAGTGAATCTAATGTAACACACACCCATACAATGCGCACCACCCCGTAATGTTTTTCTCACTCCTAGTAGTGAATGTAATGTAACACACACCCATACAATGCGCACCACCCCGTGATGTTTTTCTCACTCCTACTAGTGAATGTAATGTAACACACACCCATACAATGCGCACCACCCCGTGATGTTTTTCTCACTCCTACTAATGAATCTAATGTAACACACACCCATACAATGCGCACCACCCCGTGATGTTTTTCTCACTCCTACTACTGAATGTAATGTAACACACACCCATACAATGCGCACCACCCCGTGATGTTTTTCTCACTCCTACTAGTGAATGTAATGTAACACACACCCATACAATGCGCACCACCCCGTGATGTTTTTCTCACTGCTACTAGTGAATGTAATGTAACACACACCCATACAATGCGCACCACCCTGTGATGTTTTTCTCACTCCTACTAGTGAATGTAATGTAACACACACCCATACAATGCGCACCACCCCGTGCTGTTTTTCTCACTCCTACTAGTGAATGTAATGTAACACACACCCATACAATGCGCACCACCCCGTGATGTTTTTCTCACTCCTACTAGTGAATGTAATGTAACACACACCCATACAATGCGCACCACCCCGTGATGTTTTTCTCACTCCTACTAGTGAATCTAATGTAACACACACCCATACAATGCGCAACACCCCGTGATGTTTTTCTCACTCCTACTAGTGAATGTAATGTAACACACACCCATACAATGCCCACCACCCCGTGATGTTTTTCTCACTCCTACTACTGAATGTAATGTAACACACACCCATACAATGCGCACCACCCCGTGATGTTTTTCTCACTCCTACTAGTGAATGTAATGTAACACACACCCATACAATGCGCACCACCCCGTGATGATTTTCTCACTCCTACTAGTGAATGTAACGTAACACACACCCATACAATTCGTACCACTCCGTGATGTTTTTCTCACTCCTACTCGTGAATCTAATGTAACACACACCCATATAATGCGCAACACCCCGTGATGTTTTTCTGACTCCTACTAGTGAATGTAATGTAACACACACCCATACAATGCGCACCACCCCGTGATGTTTTTCTCACTCCTACTAGTGAATGTAATATAACACACACCCATACAATGCGCACCACCCCGTGATGTTTTTCTCACTCCTACTAGTGAATGTAATGTAACACACACCCATAGAATGCGCACCACCCCGTGATGATTTTCTCACTCCTACTAGTGAATCTAATGTAACACACACCCATAGAATGCGCACCACCCCGTGATGTTTTTCTCACTCCTACTATTGAATGTAATGTAACACACACCCATACAATGCGCACCACCCCGTGATGTTTTTCTCACTCCTACTAGTGAATGTAGTGTAACACACACCCATACAATGCGCACCACCCCGTGATGTTTTTCTCACTCCTACTAGTGTATGTAATGTAACACACTCCCATACAATGCGCACCACCCCTTGATGTTTTTCTCACTCCTACTAGTGAATGTAATGTAACACACACCCATACAATGCGCACCACCCCGTGATGTTTTTCTCACTCCTACTAGTGAATCTAATGTAACACACACCCATACAATGTGCACCACCCCGTGATGTTTTTCTCACTCCTACTAGTGAATCTAATGTAACACACACCCATACAATGCGCACCACCCCGTGATGTTTTTCTCACTCCTACTAGTGAATGTAATGTAACACACACCCATACAATGCGCACCACCCCGTGATGTTTTTCTCACTCCTACTAGTGAATGTAATGTAACACACCCATACAATGCGCACCACCCCGTGATGTTTTCCTCACTGCTACTAGTGAATGTAATGTAACACACACCCATACAATGCGCACCACCCCGTGATGTTTTCCTCACTGCTACTAGTGAATGTAATGTAACACACACCCATACATTGCGCACCACCCCGTGATGTTTTTCTCACTCCTACTACTGAATGTAATGTAACACACACCCATACAATGCGCACCACCCCGTGATGTTTTTCTCACTCCTACTAGTGAATGTAATGTAACACACACCCATACAATGCGCACCACCACGTGATGATTTTCTCACTCCTACTAGTGAATCTAATGTAACAAACACCCATACAATCCGCACCACCCTGTGATGTTTTTCTCACTCCTACTAGTGAATGTAATGTAACACACACCCATACAATGCGCACCACCCCGTGATGTTTTTCTCACTCCTACTCATGAATCTAATGTGACAAACACCCATACAAAGCGCACCACCCCGTGATGTTTTTCTCACTCCTACTAGTGAATGTAATGTAACACACACCCATACAATGCGCACCACCCCGTGATGTTTTTCTCACTCCTACTAGTGAATGTAACGTAACACACACCCATACAATGCGCACCACGCCGTGATGTTTTTGTCACTCCTACTAATGAATCTAATGTAACACACACCCATACAATGCGCACCACCCCGTGATGTTTTTCTCACTCCTACTAGTGAATGTAATGTAACACACACCCATACAATGCGCACCACCCCGTGATGTTTTTCTCACTCCTACTAGTGAATGTAATGTAACACACACCCATACAATGCGCACCACCCCGTGATGTTTTTCTCACTCCTATTAGTGAATGTAATGTAACACACACCCATACAATGCGCACCACCCCGTGATGTTTTTCTCACTCCTACTAGTGAATGTAATGTAACACACACCCATACAATGCACACCACCCCGTGATGTTTTTCTCACTCCTACTAGTGAATGTAATGTAACACACACCCATACAATGCGCACCACCCCGTGATGTTTTTCTCACTCCTACTAGTGAATGTAATGTAACACACACCCATACAATGCGCACCACCCCGTGATGTTTTTCTCACTCCTACTAGTGAATCTAATGTAACCCACACCCATAGCATGCGCACCACCCCGTGATGATTTTCTCACTCCTACTAGTGAATCTAATGTAACAAACACCCATACAATGCGCACCACCCCGTGATGTTTTTCTCACTCCTACTAGTGAATGTAATGTAACACACACCCATACAATGCGCACCACCCCGTGATGTTTTTCTCACTCCTACTAGTGAATCTAATGTAACAAACACCCATACAATGCGCACCACCCCGTGATGTTTTTCTCACTCCTACTAGTGAAGGTAATGTAACACACACCCATACAATGCGCACCACCCCGTGATGTTTTTCTCACTCCTACTAGTGAATCTAATGTAACACACACCCATACAATGCGCACCACCCCGTGATGTTTTTCTCACTCCTACTAGTGAATCTAATGTAACACACACCCATACAATGCGCACCACCCCGTGATGATTTTCTCACTCCTACTAGTGAATCTAATGTAACAAACACCCATACAATGCGCACCACCCCATGATGTTTTTCTCACTCCTACTAGTGAATGTAATGTAACACACACCCATACAATGCGCACCACCCCGTGATGTTTTTCGCACTCCTACTAGTGAATCTAATGTAACAAACACCCATACAATGCGCACCACCCCGTGATGTTTTTCTCACTCCTACTAGTGAATGTAATGTAACACACACCCATACAATGCGCACCACCCCGTGATGTTTTTCTCACTCCTACTAGTGAATGTAATGTAACACACACCCATACAATGCGCACCACCCCGTGATGTTTTTCTCACTCCTACTAGTGAATGTAATGTAACACACACCCATACAATCCGCACCACCCCGTGATGTTTTTCTCACTCCTACCAGTGAATCTAATGTAACAAACACCCATACAATGCGCACCACCCCGTGATGTTTTTCTCACTCCTACCAGTGAATGTAATGTAACACACACCCATACAATGCGCACCACCCCGTGATGTTTTTCTCACTCCTACTAGTGAATGTAATGTAACACACACCCATAAAATGCGCACCACCCCGTGATGTTTTTCTCACTCCTACTAGTGAATGTAATGTAACACACACCCATACAATGCGCACCACCCCGTGATGATTTTCTCACTCCTACTAGTGAATCTAATGTAACACACACCCATACAATGCGCACCACCCCGTGATGTTTTTCTCACTCCTACTAGTGAATGTAATGTAACACACACCCATACAATGCGCACCACCCCGTGATGTTTTTCTCACTCCTACTAGTGAATGTAATGTAACACACACCCATACAATGCGCACCACCCCGTGATGTTTTTCTCACTCCTACTAGTGAATGTTATGTAACACAAACCCATACAATGCGCACCACCACGTGATGTTTTTCTCACTCCTACTAGTGAATCTAATGTAACACACACCCATACAATGCGCACTACCCCGTGATGTTTTTCTCACTCCTACTAGTGAATGTAATGTAACACACACACATACAATGCGCACCACCCCGTGATGTTTTTCTCATTCCTACTAGTGAATGTAATGTAACACACACCCATACAATGCGCACCACCCCGTGATGTTTTTCTCACTCCTACTAATGAATCTAATGTAACACACACCCATACAATGCGCACCACCCCGTGATGTTTTTCTCACTCCTACTAGTGAATGTAATGTAACACACACCCATACAATGCGCACCACCCCGTGATGTTTTTCTCACTCCTACTAGTGAATCTAATGTAACACACACCCATACAATGCGCACCACCCCGTAATGTTTTTCTCACTCCTAGTAGTGAATGTAATGTAACACACACCCATACAATGCGCACCACCCCGTGATGTTTTTCTCACTCCTACTAGTGAATGTAATGTAACACACACCCATACAATGCGCACCACCCCGTGATGTTTTTCTCACTCCTACTAATGAATCTAATGTAACACACACCCATACAATGCGCACCACCCCGTGATGTTTTTCTCACTCCTACTAGTGAATGTAATGTAACACACACCCATACAATGCGCACCACCCCGTGATGTTTTTCTCACTCCTACTAGTGAATGTAATGTAACACACACCCATACAATGCGCACCACCCCGTGATGTTTTTCTCACTGCTACTAGTGAATGTAATGTAACACACACCCATACAATGCGCACCACCCCGTGATGTTTTTCTCACTCCTACTAGTGAATGTAATGTAACACACACCCATACAATGCGCACCACCCCGTGCTGTTTTTCTCACTCCTACTAGTGAATGTAATGTAACACACACCCATACAATGCGCACCACCCCGTGATGTTTTTCTCACTCCTACTAGTGAATGTAATGTAACACACACCCATACAATGCGCACCACCCCGTGATGTTTTTCTCACTCCTACTAGTGAATCTAATGTAACACACACCCATACAATGCGCAACACCCCGTGATGTTTTTCTCACTCCTACTAGTGAATGTAATGTAACACACACCCATACAATGCCCACCACCCCGTGATGTTTTTCTCACTCCTACTAGTGAATGTAATGTAACAGACACCCATACAATGCGCACCACCCCATGATGTTTTTCTCACTCCTACTAGTGAATGTAATGTAAGACACAACCATAAAATGCGCACCACCCAGTGATGTTTTTCTCACTCCTAGTAGTGAATGTAATGTAACACACACACATACAATGCGCACCACCCCGTGATGATTTTCTCTCGCCTACTAGTGAATCTAATGTAACAAACACCCATACAATCCGCACCACCCCGTGATGTTTTTCTCACTCCTACTAGTGAATGTAATGTAACACACACCCATACAATGCGCACCACCCCGTGATGTTTTTCTCACTCCTACTAGTGAATGTAATGTAACACACACCCATACAATGCGCACCACCCCGTGATGTTTTTCTCACTCCTACTAGTGAATCTAATGTAACACACAGCCATACAATGCGCACCACCCCGTGATGTTTTTCTCACTCGTACTAGTGAATGTAATGTAACACACACCCATACAATGCGCACCACCCCGTGATGTTTTTCTCACTCCTACTAGTGAATCTAATGTAACAAACACCCATACAGTGCGCACCACCCCGTGATGTTTTTCTCACTCCTACTAGTGAATGTAATGTAACACACACCCATACAATGCGCACCACCCCGTGATGTTTTTCTCAGTCCTACTAGTGAATCTAATGTAACACACAGCCATACAATGCGCACCACCCCGTGATGTTTTTCTCACTCCTACTAGTGAATGTAATGTAACACACACCCATACAATGCGCACCACCCCGTGATGTTTTTCTCACTCCTACTAGTGAATGTAATGTAACACACACCCATACAATGCGCACCACCCCGTGATGTTTTTCTCACTCCTACTAGTGAATGTTATGTAACACAAACCCATACAATGCGCACCACCACGTGATGTTTTTCTCACTCCTACTAGTGAATCTAATGTAACACACACCCATACAATGCGCACTACCCCGTGATGTTTTTCTCACTCCTACTAGTGAATGTAATGTAACACACACACATACAATGCGCACCACCCCGTGATGTTTTTCTCATTCCTACTAGTGAATGTAATGTAACACACACCCATACAATGCGCACCACCCCTTGATGTTTTTCTCACTCCTACTAATGAATCTAATGTAACACACACCCATACAATGCGCACCACCCCGTGATGTTTTTCTCACTCCTACTAGTGAATGTAATGTAACACACACCCATACAATGCGCACCACCCCGTGATGTTTTTCTCACTCCTACTAGTGAATCTAATGTAACACACACCCATACAATGCGCACCACCCCGTAATGTTTTTCTCACTCCTAGTAGTGAATGTAATGTAACACACACCCATACAATGCGCACCACCCCGTGATGTTTTTCTCACTCCTACTAGTGAATGTAATGTAACACACACCCATACAATGCGCACCACCCCGTGATGTTTTTCTCACTCCTACTAATGAATCTAATGTAACACACACCCATACAATGCGCACCACCCCGTGATGTTTTTCTCACTCCTACTAGTGAATGTAATGTAACACACACCCATACAATGCGCACCACCCCGTGATGTTTTTCTCACTCCTACTAGTGAATGTAATGTAACACACACCCATACAATGCGCACCACCCCGTGATGTTTTTCTCACTGCTACTAGTGAATGTAATGTAACACACACCCATACAATGCGCACCACCCCGTGATGTTTTTCTCACTCCTACTAGTGAATGTAATGTAACACACACCCATACAATGCGCACCACCCCGTGCTGTTTTTCTCACTCCTACTAGTGAATGTAATGTAACACACACCCATACAATGCGCACCACCCCGTGATGTTTTTCTCACTCCTACTAGTGAATGTAATGTAACACACACCCATACAATGCGCACCACCCCGTGATGTTTTTCTCACTCCTACTAGTGAATGTAATGTAACACACACCCATACAATGCGCAACACCCCGTGATGTTTTTCTCACTCCTACTAGTGAATGTAATGTAACACACACCCATACAATGCCCAAAACCCGTGATGTTTTTCTCACTCCTACTAGTGAATGTAATGTAACAGACACCCATACAATGCGCACCACCCCATGATGTTTTTCTCACTCCTACTAGTGAATGTAATGTAAGACACAACCATAAAATGCGCACCACCCAGTGATGTTTTTCTCACTCCTAGTAGTGAATGTAATGTAACACACACACATACAATGCGCACCACCCCGTGATGATTTTCTCTCGCCTACTAGTGAATCTAATGTAACAAACACCCATACAATCCGCACCACCCCGTGATGTTTTTCTCACTCCTACTAGTGAATGTAATGTAACACACACCCATACAATGCGCACCACCCCGTGATGTTTTTCTCACTCCTACTAGTGAATGTAATGTAACACACACCCATACAATGCGCACCACCCCGTGATGTTTTTCTCACTCCTACTAGTGAATCTAATGTAACACACAGCCATACAATGCGCACCACCCCGTGATGTTTTTCTCACTCGTACTAGTGAATGTAATGTAACACACACCCATACAATGCGCACCACCCCGTGATGTTTTTCTCACTCCTACCAGTGAATCTAATGTAACAAACACCCATACAGTGCGCACCACCCCGTGATGTTTTTCTCACTCCTACTAGTGAATGTAATGTAACACACACCCATACAATGCGCACCACCCCGTGAAGTTTTTCTCAGTCCTACTAGTGAATCTAATGTAACACACAGCCATACAATGCGCACCACCCCGTGATGTTTTTCTCACTCGTACTAGTGAATGTAATGTAACACACACCCATACAATGCGAAACACCCCGTGATGTTTTTCTCACTCCTACCAGTGAATCTAATGTAACAAACACCCATACAATGCGCACCACCCCGTGATGTTTTTCTCACTCCTACTAGTGAATGTAATGTAACACACACCCATACAATGCGCACCACCCCGTGATGTTTTTCTCACTCCTACTAGTGAATGTAATGTAACACACACCCATACAATGCGCACCACCCCGTGATGTTTTTCTCACTCCTACTAGTGAATCTAATGTAACACACACCCATACAATGCGCACCACCCCGTGATGATTTTCTGACTCCTACTAGTGAATCTAATGTAACAAACACCCATACAATCCGCACCTACCCGTGATGTTTTTATCACTCCTACTAGTGAATGTAATGTAACACACACCCATACAATGCGCACCACCCCGTGATGTTTTTCTCACTCCTACTCGTGAATCTAATGTAACAAACACCCATACAATGCGCACCACCCCGTGATGTTTTTCTCACTCCTACTAGTGAATGTAATGTAACACACACCCATACAATGCGCACCACCCCGTGATGTTTTTCTCACTCCTACTACTGAATGTAATGTAACACACACCCATACAATGCGCACCACCCCGTGATGTTTTTCTCACTCCTACTAGTGAATGTAATGTAACACACACCCATACAATGCGCACCACCCCGTGATGATTTTCTCACTCCTACTAGTGAATGTAACGTAACACACACCCATACAATTCGTACCACTCCGTGATGTTTTTCTCACTCCTACTCGTGAATCTAATGTAACACACACCCATATAATGCGCAACACCCCGTGATGTTTTTCTGACTCCTACTAGTGAATGTAATGTAACACACACCCATACAATGCGCACCACCCCGTGATGTTTTTCTCACTCCTACTAGTGAATGTAATATAACACACACCCATACAATGCGCACCACCCCGTGATGTTTTTCTCACTCCTACTAGTGAATGTAATGTAACACACACCCATAGAATGCGCACCACCCCGTGATGATTTTCTCACTCCTACTAGTGAATCTAATGTAACACACACCCATAGAATGCGCACCACCCCGTGATGTTTTTCTCACTCCTACTATTGAATGTAATGTAACACACACCCATACAATGCGCACCACCCCGTGATGTTTTTCTCACTCCTACTAGTGAATGTAGTGTAACACACACCCATACAATGCGCACCACCCCGTGATGTTTTTCTCACTCCTACTAGTGTATGTAATGTAACACACTCCCATACAATGCGCACCACCCCTTGATGTTTTTCTCACTCCTACTAGTGAATGTAATGTAACACACACCCATACAATGCGCACCACCCCGTGATGTTTTTCTCACTCCTACTAGTGAATCTAATGTAACACACACCCATACAATGTGCACCACCCCGTGATGTTTTTCTCACTCCTACTAGTGAATCTAATGTAACACACACCCATACAATGCGCACCACCCCGTGATGTTTTTCTCACTCCTACTAGTGAATGTAATGTAACACACACCCATACAATGCGCACCACCCCGTGATGTTTTTCTCACTCCTACTAGTGAATGTAATGTAACACACCCATACAATGCGCACCACCCCGTGATGTTTTCCTCACTGCTACTAGTGAATGTAATGTAACACACACCCATACAATGCGCACCACCCCGTGATGTTTTCCTCACTGCTACTAGTGAATGTAATGTAACACACACCCATACATTGCGCACCACCCCGTGATGTTTTTCTCACTCCTACTACTGAATGTAATGTAACACACACCCATACAATGCGCACCACCCCGTGATGTTTTTCTCACTCCTACTAGTGAATGTAATGTAACACACACCCATACAATGCGCACCACCACGTGATGATTTTCTCACTCCTACTAGTGAATCTAATGTAACAAACACCCATACAATCCGCACCACCCTGTGATGTTTTTCTCACTCCTACTAGTGAATGTAATGTAACACACACCCATACAATGCGCACCACCCCGTGATGTTTTTCTCACTCCTACTCATGAATCTAATGTGACAAACACCCATACAAAGCGCACCACCCCGTGATGTTTTTCTCACTCCTACTAGTGAATGTAATGTAACACACACCCATACAATGCGCACCACCC
This sequence comes from Cavia porcellus, assembly GCF_034190915.1. Classification (NCBI taxonomy): domain Eukaryota; kingdom Metazoa; phylum Chordata; class Mammalia; order Rodentia; family Caviidae; genus Cavia; species Cavia porcellus. Next base: position 95,949 of record NW_026947575.1, read on the forward strand.
CGTGATGTTTTTCTCACTCCTACTAGTGAATGTAACGTAACACACACCCATACAATGCGCACCACGCCGTGATGTTTTTGTCACTCCTACTAATGAATCTAATGTAACACACACCCATACAATGCGCACCACCCCGTGATGTTTTTCTCACTCCTACTAGTGAATGTAATGTAACACACACCCATACAATGCGCACCACCCCGTGATGTTTTTCTCACTCCTACTAGTGAATGTAATGTAACACACACCCATACAATGCGCACCACCCCGTGATGTTTTTCTCACTCCTATTAGTGAATGTAATGTAACACACACCCATACAATGCGCACCACCCCGTGATGTTTTTCTCACTCCTACTAGTGAATGTAATGTAACACACACCCATACAATGCACACCACCCCGTGATGTTTTTCTCACTCCTACTAGTGAATGTAATGTAACACACACCCATACAATGCGCACCACCCCGTGATGTTTTTCTCACTCCTACTAGTGAATGTAATGTAACACACACCCATACAATGCGCACCACCCCGTGATGTTTTTCTCACTCCTACTAGTGAATCTAATGTAACCCACACCCATAGCATGCGCACCACCCCGTGATGATTTTCTCACTCCTACTAGTGAATCTAATGTAACAAACACCCATACAATGCGCACCACCCCGTGATGTTTTTCTCACTCCTACTAGTGAATGTAATGTAACACACACCCATACAATGCGCACCACCCCGTGATGTTTTTCTCACTCCTACTAGTGAATCTAATGTAACAAACACCCATACAATGCGCACCACCCCGTGATGTTTTTCTCACTCCTACTAGTGAAGGTAATGTAACACACACCCATACAATGCGCACCACCCCGTGATGTTTTTCTCACTCCTACTAGTGAATCTAATGTAACACACACCCATACAATGCGCACCACCCCGTGATGTTTTTCTCACTCCTACTAGTGAATCTAATGTAACACACACCCATACAATGCGCACCACCCCGTGATGATTTTCTCACTCCTACTAGTGAATCTAATGTAACAAACACCCATACAATGCGCACCACCCCATGATGTTTTTCTCACTCCTACTAGTGAATGTAATGTAACACACACCCATACAATGCGCACCACCCCGTGATGTTTTTCGCACTCCTACTAGTGAATCTAATGTAACAAACACCCATACAATGCGCACCACCCCGTGATGTTTTTCTCACTCCTACTAGTGAATGTAATGTAACACACACCCATACAATGCGCACCACCCCGTGATGTTTTTCTCACTCCTACTAGTGAATGTAATGTAACACACACCCATACAATGCGCACCACCCCGTGATGTTTTTCTCACTCCTACTAGTGAATGTAATGTAACACACCCCCATACAATCCGCACCACCCCGTGATGTTTTTCTCACTCCTACCAGTGAATCTAATGTAACAAACACCCATACAATGCGCACCACCCCGTGATGTTTTTCTCACTCCTACCAGTGAATGTAATGTAACACACACCCATACAATGCGAACCACCCCGTGATGTTTTTCTCACTCCTACTAGTGAATGTAATGTAACACACACCCATAAAATGCGCACCACCCCGTGATGTTTTTCTCACTCCTACTAGTGAATGTAATGTAACACACACCCATACAATGCGCACCACCCCGTGATGATTTTCTCACTCCTACTAGTGAATCTAATGTAACACACACCCATACAATGCGCACCACCCCGTGATGTTTTTCTCACTCCTACTAGTGAATGTAATGTAACACACACCCATACAATGCGCACCACCCCGTGATGTTTTTCTCACTCCTACTAGTGAATGTAATGTAACACACACCCATACAATGCGCACCACCCCGTGATGTTTTTCTCACTCCTACTAGTGAATGTTATGTAACACAAACCCATACAATGCGCACCACCACGTGATGTTTTTCTCACTCCTACTAGTGAATCTAATGTAACACACACCCATACAATGCGCACTACCCCGTGATGTTTTTCTCACTCCTACTAGTGAATGTAATGTAACACACACACATACAATGCGCACCACCCCGTGATGTTTTTCTCATTCCTACTAGTGAATGTAATGTAACACACACCCATACAATGCGCACCACCCCGTGATGTTTTTCTCACTCCTACTAATGAATCTAATGTAACACACACCCATACAATGCGCACCACCCCGTGATGTTTTTCTCACTCCTACTAGTGAATGTAATGTAACACACACCCATACAATGCGCACCACCCCGTGATGTTTTTCTCACTCCTACTAGTGAATCTAATGTAACACACACCCATACAATGCGCACCACCCCGTAATGTTTTTCTCACTCCTAGTAGTGAATGTAATGTAACACACACCCATACAATGCGCACCACCCCGTGATGTTTTTCTCACTCCTACTAGTCAATGTAATGTAACACACACCCATACAATGCGCACCACCCCGTGATGTTTTTCTCACTCCTACTAATGAATCTAATGTAACACACACCCATACAATGCGCACCACCCCGTGATGTTTTTCTCACTCCTACTAGTGAATGTAATGTAACACACACCCATACAATGCGCACCACCCCGTGATGTTTTTCTCACTCCTACTAGTGAATGTAATGTAACACACACCCATACAATGCGCACCACCCCGTGATGTTTTTCTCACTGCTACTAGTGAATGTAATGTAACACACACCCATACAATGCGCACCACCCCGTGATGTTTTTCTCACTCCTACTAGTGAATGTAATGTAACACACACCCATACAATGCGCACCACCCCGTGCTGTTTTTCTCACTCCTACTAGTGAATGTAATGTAACACACACCCATACAATGCGCACCACCCCGTGATGTTTTTCTCACTCCTACTAGTGAATGTAATGTAACACACACCCATACAATGCGCACCACCCCGTGATGATTTTCTCACGCCTAATAGTGAATCTAATGTAACAAACACCCATACAATCCGCACCACCCCGTGATGTTTTTCTCACTCCTACTAGTGAATGTAATGTAACACACACCCATACAATGCGCACCACCCCGTGATGTTTTTCTCACTCCTACTCGTGAATCTAATGTAACAAACACCCATACAATGCGCACCACCCCGTGATGTTTTTCTCACTGCTACTAGTGAATGTAATGTAACACACACCCATACAATGCGCACCACGCCGTGATGTTTTTCTCACTCCTACTAGTGAATGTAATGTAACACACACCCATACAATGCGCACCACCCCGTGATGTTTTTCTCACTCCTACTAGTGAATCTAATGTAACACACAGCCATACAATGCGCACCACCCCGTGATGTTTTTCTCACTCCTACCAGTGAATCTAATGTAACAAACACCCATACAGTGCGCACCACCCCGTGATGTTTTTCTCACTCCTACTAGTGAATGTAATGTAACACACACCCATACAATGCGCACCACCGCGTGATGTTTTTCTCACTCCTACTAGTGAATCTAATGTAACACACAGCCATACAATGCGCACCACCCCGTGATGTTTTTCTCACTCGTACTAGTGAATGTAATGTAACACACACCCATACAATGCGAAACACCCCGTGATGTTTTTCTCACTCCTACCAGTGAATCTAATGTAACAAACACCCATACAATGCGCACCACCCCGTGATGTTTTTCTCACTCCTACTAGTGAATGTAATGTAACACACACCCATACAATGCGCACCACCCCGTGATGTTTTTCTCACTCCTACTCGTGAATCTAATGTAACAAACACCCATACAATGCGCACCACCCCGTGATGTTTTTCTCACTCCTACTAGTGAATGTAATGTAACACACACCCATACAATGCGCACCACCCCGTGATGTTTTTCTCACTCCTACTAGTGAATCTAATGTAACACACACCCATACAATGCGCACCACCCCGTGATGATTTTCTCACTCCTACTAGTGAATCTAATGTAACAAACACCCATACAATCCGCACCACCCCGTGATGTTTTTATCACTCCTACTAGTGAATGTATTGTAACACACACCCATACAATGCGCACCACCCCGTGATGTTTTTGTCACTCCTACTCGTGAATCTAATGTAACAAACACCCATACAATGCGCACCACCCCGTGATGTTTTTCTCACTCCTACTAGTGAGTGTAATGTAACACACACCCATACAATGCGCACCACCCCGTGATGTTTTTCTCACTCCTACTACTGAATGTAATGTAACACACACCCATACAATGCGCACCACCCCGTGATGTTTTTCTCACTCCTACTAGTGAATGTAATGTAACACACACCCATACAATTCGCACCACTCCGTGATGTTTTTCTCACTCCTACTAGTGAATGTAATGTAACACACACCCATACAATGCGCACCACCCCGTGATGTTTTTCTCACTCCTACCAGTGAATGTAATGTAACACACACCCATACAATGCGCACCACCCCGTGATGTTTTTCTCACTCCTACTAGTGAATGTAATGTAACACACACCCATACAATGCGCACCACCCCGTGATGTTTTTCTCACTCCTACTCGTGAATCTAATGTAACAAACACCCATACAATGCGCACCACCCCGTGATGTTTTTCTCACTCCTACTAGTGAATGTAATGTAACACACACCCATACAATGCGCACCACCCCGTGATGTTTTTCTCACTCCTACTAGTGAATGTAATGTAACACACACCCATACAATGCGCACCACCCCGTGATGTTTTTCTCACTCCTACTAGTGAATGTAATGTAACACACACCCATACAATGCGCACCACCCCGTGATGATTTTCTCACTCCTACTAGTGAATCTAATGTAACAAACACCCATACAATGCGCACGACCCCGTGATGATTTTCTCACTCCTACTAGTGAATGTAATGTAACACACACCCATACAATGCGCACCACCCCGTGATGTTTTTCTCACTGCTACTAGTGAATGTAATGTAACACACACCCATACAATGCGCACCACCCCGTGATGTTTTTCTCACTGCTACTAGTGAATGTAATGTAACACACACCCATACAATGCGCACCACCCCGTGATGTTTTTCTCACTCCTACTAGTGAATGTAATGTAACACACACCCATACAATGCGCACCACCCCGTGATGTTTTTCTCACTCCTACTCGTGAATCTAATGTAACAAACACCCATACAATGCGCACCACCCCGTGATGTTTTTCTCACTGCTACTAGTGAATGTAATGTAACACACACCCATACAATGCGCACCACGCCGTGATGTTTTTCTCACTCCTACTAGTGAATGTAATGTAACACACACCCATACAATGCGCACCACCCCGTGATGTTTTTCTCACTCCTACTAGTGAATCTAATGTAACACACAGCCATACAATGCGCACCACCCCGTGATGTTTTTCTCACTCCTACCAGTGAATCTAATGTAACAAACACCCATACAGTGCGCACCACCCCGTGATATTTTTCTCACTCCTACTAGTGAATGTAATGTAACACACACCCATACAATGCGCACCACCGCGTGATGTTTTTCTCACTCCTACTAGTGAATCTAATGTAACACACAGCCATACAATGCGCACCACCCCGTGATGTTTTTCTCACTCGTAGTAGTGAATGTAATGTAACACACACCCATACAATGCGAAACACCCCGTGATGTTTTTCTCACTCCTACCAGTGAATCTAATGTAACAAACACCCATACAATGCGCACCACCCCGTGATGTTTTTCTCACTCCTACTAGTGAATGTAATGTAACACACACCCATACAATGCGCACCACCCCGTGATGTTTTTCTCACTCCTACTCGTGAATCTAATGTAACAAACACCCATACAATGCGCACCACCCCGTGATGTTTTTCTCACTCCTCCTAGTGAATGTAATGTAACACACACCCATACAATGCGCACCACCCCGTGATGTTTTTCTCACTCCTACTAGTGAATCTAATGTAACACACACCCATACAATGCGCACCACCCCGTGATGATTTTCTCACTCCTACTAGTGAATCTAATGTAACAAACACCCATACAATCCGCACCACCCCGTGATGTTTTTATCACTCCTACTAGTGAATGTATTGTAACACACACCCATACAATGCGCACCACCCCGTGATGTTTTTGTCACTCCTACTCGTGAATCTAATGTAACAAACACCCATACAATGCGCACCACCACGTGATGTTTTTCTCACTCCTACTAGTGAATGTAATGTAACACACACCCATACAATTCGCACCACTCCGTGATGTTTTTCTCACTCCTACTAGTGAATGTAATGTAACACACACCCATACAATGCGCACCACCCCGTGATGTTTTTCTCACTCCTACTAGTGAATGTAATGTAACACACACCCATACAATGCGCACCACCCCGTGATGTTTTTCTCACTCCTACTAGTGAATGTAATGTAACACACACACATACAATGCGCACCACCCCGTGATGTTTTTCTCACTCCTATTAGTGAATGTAATGTAACACACACCCATACAATGCGCACCACCCCGTGATGTTTTTCTCACTCCTACTAGTGAATGTAATGTAACACACACCCATACAATGCACACCACCCCGTGATGTTTTTCTCACTCCTACTAGTGAATGTAATGTAACACACACCCATACAATGCGCACCACCCCGTGATGTTTTTCTCACTCCTACTAGTGAATGTAATGTAACACACACCCATACAATGCGCACCACCCCGTGATGTTTTTCTCACTCCTACTAGTGAATCTAATGTAACCCACACCCATACCATGCGCACCACCCCGTGATGATTTTCTCACTCCTACTAGTGAATCTAATGTAACAAACACCCATACAATGCGCACCACCCCGTGATGTTTTTCTCACTCCTACTAGTGAATGTAATGTAACACACACCCATACAATGCGCACCACCCCGTGATGTTTTTCTCACTCCTACTAGTGAATCTAATGTAACAAACACCCATACAATGCGCACCACCCCGTGATGTTTTTCTCACTCCTACTAGTGAAGGTAATGTAACACACACCCATACAATGCGCACCACCCCGTGATGTTTTTGTCACTCCTACTAGTGAATCTAATGTAACACACACCCATACAATGCGCACCACCCCGTGATGTTTTTCTCACTCCTACTAGTGAATCTAATGTAACACACACCCATACAATGCGCACCACCCCGTGATGATTTTCTCACTCCTACTAGTGAATCTAATGTAACAAACACCCATACAATGCGCACCACCCCATGATGTTTTTCTCACTCCTACTAGTGAATGTAATGTAACACACACCCATACAATGCGCACCACCCCGTGATGTTTTTCGTACTCCTACTAGTGAATCTAATGTAACAAACACCCATACAATGCGCACCACCCCGTGATGTTTTTCTCACTCCTACTAGTGAATGTAATGTAACACACACCCATACAATGCGCACCACCCCGTGATGTTTTTCTCACTCCTACTAGTGAATGTAATGTAACACACACCCATACAATGCGCACCACCCCGTGATGTTTTTCTCACTCCTACTAGTGAATGTAATGTAACACACACCCATACAATCCGCACCACCCCGTGATGTTTTTCTCACTCCTACCAGTGAATCTAATGTAACAAACACCCATACAATGCGCACCACCCCGTGATGTTTTTCTCACTCCTACCAGTGAATGTAATGTAACACACACCCATACAATGCGCACCACCCCGTGATGTTTTTCTCACTCCTACTAGTGAATGTAATGTAACACACACCCATAAAATGCGCACCACCCCGTGATGTTTTTCTCACTCCTACTAGTGAATGTAATGTAACACACACCCATACAATGCGCACCACCCCGTGATGATTTTCTCACTCCTACTAGTGAATCTAATGTAACACACACCCATACAATGCGCACCACCCCGTGATGTTTTTCTCACTCCTACTAGTGAATGTAATGTAACACACACCCATACAATGCGCACCACCCCGTGATGTTTTTCTCACTCCTACTAGTGAATGTAATGTAACACACACCCATACAATGCGCACCACCCTGTGATGTTTTTCTCACTCCTACTAGTGAATGTTATGTAACACAAACCCATACAATGCGCACCACCACGTGATGTTTTTCTCACTCCTACTAGTGAATCTAATGTAACACACACCCATACAATGCGCACTACCCCGTGATGTTTTTCTCACTCCTACTAGTGAATGTAATGTAACACACAGCCATACAATGCGCACCACCCCGTGATGTTTTTCTCACTCCTACCAGTGAATCTAATGTAACAAACACCCATACAGTGCGCACCACCCCGTGATATTTTTCTCACTCCTACTAGTGAATGTAATGTAACACACACCCATACAATGCGCACCACCGCGTGATGTTTTTCTCACTCCTACTAGTGAATCTAATGTAACACACAGCCATACAATGCGCACCACACCGTGATGTTTTTCTCACTCGTACTAGTGAATGTAATGTAACACACACCCATACAATGCGAAACACCCCGTGATGTTTTTCTCACTCCTACCAGTGAATCTAATGTAACAAACACCCATACAATGCGCACCACCCCGTGATGTTTTTCTCACTCCTACTAGTGAATGTAATGTAACACACACCCATACAATGCGCACCACCCCGTGATGTTTTTCTCACTCCTACTCGTGAATCTAATGTAACAAACACCCATACAATGCGCACCACCCCGTGATGTTTTTCTCACTCCTACTAGTGAATGTAATGTAACACACACCCATACAATGCGCACCACCCCGTGATGTTTTTCTCACTCCTACTAGTGAATCTAATGTAACACACACCCATACAATGCGCACCACCCCGTGATGATTTTCTCACTCCTACTAGTGAATCTAATGTAACAAACACCCATACAATCCGCACCACCCCGTGATGTTTTTATCACTCCTACTAGTGAATGTATTGTAACACACACCCATACAATGCGCACCACCCCGTGATGTTTTTGTCACTCCTACTCGTGAATCTAATGTAACAAACACCCATACAATGCGCACCACCCCGTGATGTTTTTCTCACTCCTACTAGTGAGTGTAATGTAACACACACCCATACAATGCGCACCACCCCGTGATGTTTTTCTCACTCCTACTACTGAATGTAATGTAACACACACCCATACAATGCGCACCACCCCGTGATGTTTTTCTCACTCCTACTAGTGAATGTAATGTAACACACACCCATACAATGCGCACCACCCCGTGATGTTTTTCTCACTCCTACTAGTGAATGTAATGTAACACACACCCATACAATGCGCACCACCCCGTGATGATTTTCTCACTCCTACTAGTGAATCTAATGTAACAAACACCCATACAATGCGCACGACCCCGTGATGATTTTCTCACTCCTACTAGTGAATCTAATGTAACAAACACCCATACAATGCGCACCACCCCGTGATGTTTTTCTCACTCCTACTAGTGAATGTAATGTAACACACACCCATACAATGCGCACCACCCCGTGATGTTTTTCTCACTCCTACTAGTGAATGTAATGTAACACACACCCATACAATGCGCACCACCCCGTGATGTTTTTCTCACTCCTACTCCTGAATCTAATGTAACAAACACCCATACAATGCGCACCACCCCGTGATGTTTTTCTCACTCCTACTAGTGAATGTAATGTAACACACACCCATACAATTCGCACCACTCCGTGATGTTTTTCTCACTCCTACTAGTGAATGTAATGTAACACACACCCATACAATGCGCACCACCCCGTGATGTTTTTCTCACTCCTACTAGTGAATGTAATGTAACACACACCCATACAATGCGCACCACCCCGTGATGTTTTTCTCACTCCTACTAGTGAATGTAATGTAACACACACACATACAATGCGCACCACCCCGTGATGTTTTTCTCACTCCTATTAGTGAATGTAATGTAACACACACCCATACAATGCGCACCACCCCGTGATGTTTTTCTCACTCCTACTAGTGAATGTAATGTAACACACACCCATACAATGCACACCACCCCGTGATGTTTTTCTCACTCCTACTAGTGAATGTAATGTAACACACACCCATACAATGCGCACCACCCCGTGATGTTTTTCTCACTCCTACTAGTGAATGTAATGTAACACACACCCATACAATGCGCACCACCCCGTGATGTTTTTCTCACTCCTACTAGTGAATCTAATGTAACCCACACCCATACCATGCGCACCACCCCGTGATGATTTTCTCACTCCTACTAGTGAATCTAATGTAACAAACACCCATACAATGCGCACCACCCCGTGATGTTTTTCTCACTCCTACTAGTGAATGTAATGTAACACACACCCATACAATGCGCACCACCCCGTGATGTTTTTCTCACTCCTACTAGTGAATGTAATGTAACACACACCCATACAATGCGCACCACCCCGTGATGTTTTTCTCACTCCTACTAGTGAAGGTAATGTAACACACACCCATACAATGCGCACCACCCCGTGATGTTTTTCTCACTCCTACTAGTGAATGTAATGTAACACACACCCATACAATCCGCACCACCCCGTGATGTTTTTCTCACTCCTACCAGTGAATCTAATGTAACAAACACCCATACAATGCGCACCACCCCGTGATGTTTTTCTCACTCCTACCAGTGAATGTAATGTAACACACACCCATACAATGCGCACCACCCCGTGATGTTTTTCTCACTCCTACTAGTGAATGTAATGTAACACACACCCATAAAATGCGCACCACCCCGTGATGTTTTTCTCACTCCTACTAGTGAATGTAATGTAACACACACCCATACAATGCGCACCACCCCGTGATGATTTTCTCACTCCTACTAGTGAATCTAATGTAACACACAGCCATACAATGCGCACCACCCCGTGATGTTTTTCTCACTCGTACTAGTGAATGTAATGTAACACACACCCATACAATGCGAAACACCCCGTGATGTTTTTCTCACTCCTACCAGTGAATCTAATGTAACAAACACCCATACAATGCGCACCACCCCGTGATGTTTTTCTCACTCCTACTAGTGAATGTAATGTAACACACACCCATACAATGCGCACCACCCCGTGATGTTTTTCTCACTCCTACTCGTGAATCTAATGTAACAAACACCCATACAATGCGCACCACCCCGTGATGTTTTTCTCACTCCTACTAGTGAATGTAATGTAACACACACCCATACAATGCGCACCACCCCGTGATGTTTTTCTCACTCCTACTAGTGAATCTAATGTAACACACACCCATACAATGCGCACCACCCCGTGATGATTTTCTCACTCCTACTAGTGAATCTAATGTAACAAACACCCATACAATCCGCACCACCCCGTGATGTTTTTATCACTCCTACTAGTGAATGTATTGTAACACACACCCATACAATGCGCACCACCCCGTGATGTTTTTGTCACTCCTACTCGTGAATCTAATGTAACAAACACCCATACAATGCGCACCACCCCGTGATGTTTTTCTCACTCCTACTAGTGAGTGTAATGTAACACACACCCATACAATGCGCACCACCCCGTGATGTTTTTCTCACTCCTACTACTGAATGTAATGTAACACACACCCATACAATGCGCACCACCCCGTGATGTTTTTCTCACTCCTACTAGTGAATGTAATGTAACACACACCCATACAATTCGCACCACTCCGTGATGTTTTTCTCACTCCTACTAGTGAATGTAATGTAACACACACCCATACAATGCGCACCACCCCGTGATGTTTTTCTCACTCCTACCAGTGAATGTAATGTAACACACACCCATACAATGCGCACCACCCCGTGATGTTTTTCTCACTCCTACTAGTGAATGTAATGTAACACACACCCATACAATGCGCACCACCCCGTGATGTTTTTCTCACTCCTACTCGTGAATCTAATGTAACAAACACCCATACAATGCGCACCACCCCGTGATGTTTTTCTCACTCCTACTAGTGAATGTAATGTAACACACACCCATACAATGCGCACCACCCCGTGATGTTTTTCTCACTCCTACTAGTGAATGTAATGTAACACACACCCATACAATGCGCACCACCCCGTGATGTTTTTCTCACTCCTACTAGTGAATGTAATGTAACACACACCCATACAATGCGCACCACCCCGTGATGATTTTCTCACTCCTACTAGTGAATCTAATGTAACAAACACCCATACAATGCGCACGACCCCGTGATGATTTTCTCACTCCTACTAGTGAATCTAATGTAACAAACACCCATACAATGCGCACCACCCCGTGATGTTTTTCTCACTCCTACTAGTGAATGTAATGTAACACACACCCATACAATGCGCACCACCCCGTGATGTTTTTCTCACTCCTACTAGTGAATGTAATGTAACACACACCCATACAATGCGCACCACCCCGTGATGTTTTTCTCACTCCTACTCCTGAATCTAATGTAACAAACACCCATACAATGCGCACCACCCCGTGATGTTTTTCTCACTCCTACTAGTGAATGTAATGTAACACACACCCATACAATTCGCACCACTCCGTGATGTTTTTCTCACTCCTACTAGTGAATGTAATGTAACACACACCCATACAATGCGCACCACCCCGTGATGTTTTTCTCACTCCTACTAGTGAATGTAATGTAACACACACCCATACAATGCGCACCACCCCGTGATGTTTTTCTCACTCCTACTAGTGAATGTAATGTAACACACACACATACAATGCGCACCACCCCGTGATGTTTTTCTCACTCCTATTAGTGAATGTAATGTAACACACACCCATACAATGCGCACCACCCCGTGATGTTTTTCTCACTCCTACTAGTGAATGTAATGTAACACACACCCATACAATGCACACCACCCCGTGATGTTTTTCTCACTCCTACTAGTGAATGTAATGTAACACACACCCATACAATGCGCACCACCCCGTGATGTTTTTCTCACTCCTACTAGTGAATGTAATGTAACACACACCCATACAATGCGCACCACCCCGTGATGTTTTTCTCACTCCTACTAGTGAATCTAATGTAACCCACACCCATACCATGCGCACCACCCCGTGATGATTTTCTCACTCCTACTAGTGAATCTAATGTAACAAACACCCATACAATGCGCACCACCCCGTGATGTTTTTCTCACTCCTACTAGTGAATGTAATGTAACACACACCCATACAATGCGCACCACCCCGTGATGTTTTTCTCACTCCTACTAGTGAATCTAATGTAACAAACACCCATACAATGCGCACCACCCCGTGATGTTTTTCTCACTCCTACTAGTGAAGGTAATGTAACACACACCCATACAATGCGCACCACCCCGTGATGTTTTTCTCACTCCTACTAGTGAATCTAATGTAACACACACCCATACAATGCGCACCACCCCGTGATGTTTTTCTCACTCCTACTAGTGAATCTAATGTAACACACACCCATACAATGCGCACCACCCCGTGATGATTTTCTCACTCCTACTAGTGAATCTAATGTAACAAACACCCATACAATGCGCACCACCCCATGATGTTTTTCTCACTCCTACTAGTGAATGTAATGTAACACACACCCATACAATGCGCACCACCCCGTGATGTTTTTCGTACTCCTACTAGTGAATCTAATGTAACAAACACCCATACAATGCGCACCACCCCGTGATGTTTTTCTCACTCCTACTAGTGAATGTAATGTAACACACACCCATACAATGCGCACCACCCCGTGATGTTTTTCTCACTCCTACTAGTGAATGTAATGTAACACACACCCATACAATGCGCACCACCCCGTGATGTTTTTCTCACTCCTACTAGTGAATGTAATGTAACACACACCCATACAATCCGCACCACCCCGTGATGTTTTTCTCACTCCTACCAGTGAATCTAATGTAACAAACACCCATACAATGCGCACCACCCCGTGATGTTTTTCTCACTCCTACCAGTGAATGTAATGTAACACACACCCATACAATGCGCACCACCCCGTGATGTTTTTCTCACTCCTACTAGTGAATGTAATGTAACACACACCCATAAAATGCGCACCACCCCGTGATGTTTTTCTCACTCCTACTAGTGAATGTAATGTAACACACACCCATACAATGCGCACCACCCCGTGATGATTTTCTCACTCCTACTAGTGAATCTAATGTAACACACACCCATACAATGCGCACCACCCCGTGATGTTTTTCTCACTCCTACTAGTGAATGTAATGTAACACACACCCATACAATGCGCACCACCCCGTGATGTTTTTCTCACTCCTACTAGTGAATGTAATGTAACACACACCCATACAATGCGCACCACCCTGTGATGTTTTTCTCACTCCTACTAGTGAATGTTATGTAACACAAACCCATACAATGCGCACCACCACGTGATGTTTTTCTCACTCCTACTAGTGAATCTAATGTAACACACACCCATACAATGCGCACTACCCCGTGATGTTTTTCTCACTCCTACTAGTGAATGTAATGTAACACACACCCATACAATGCGCACCACCCCGTGATGTTTTTCTCATTCCTACTAGTGAATGTAATGTAACACACACCCATACAATGCGCACCACCCCGTGATGTTTTTCTCACTCCTACTAATGAATCTAATGTAACACACACCCATACAATGCGCACCACCCCGTGATGTTTTTCTCACTCCTACTAGTGAATGTAATGTAACACACACCCATACAATGCGCACCACCCCGTGATGTTTTTCTCACTCCTACTAGTGAATCTAATGTAACAAACACCCATACAATGCGCACCACCCCGTGATGTTTTTCTCACTCCTAGTAGTGAATGTAATGTAACACACAGCCATACAATGCGCACCACCCCGTGATGTTTTTCTCACTCCTACTAGTGAATGTAATGTAACACACACCCATACAATGCGCACCACCCCGTGATGTTTTTCTCACTCCTACTAGTGAATCTAATGTAACACACACCCATACAATGCGCACCACCCCGTGATGTTTTTCTCACTCCTACTAGTGAATGTAATGTAACACACACCCATACAATGCGCACCACCCCGTGATGTTTTTCTCACTGCTACTAGTGAATGTAATGTAACACACACCCATACAATGCGCACCACCCCGTGATGTTTTTCTCACTCCTACTAGTGAATGTAATGTAACACACACCCATACAATGCGCACCACCCCGTGCTGTTTTTCTCACTCCTACTAGTGAATGTAATGTAACACACACCCATACAATGCGCACCACCCCGTGATGTTTTTCTCACTCCTACTAGTGAATGTAATGTAACACACACCCATACAATGCGCACCACCCCGTGATGATTTTCTCACGCCTAATAGTGAATCTAATGTAACAAACACCCATACAATGCGCACCACCCCGTGATGTTTTTCTCACTCCTACTAGTGAATGTAATGTAACACACACCCATACAATGCGCACCACCCCGTGATGTTTTTCTCACTCCTACTCGTGAATCTAATGTAACAAACACCCATACAATGCGCACCACCCCGTGATGTTTTTCTCACTGCTACTAGTGAATGTAATGTAACACACACCCATACAATGCGCACCACGCCGTGATGTTTTTCTCACTCCTACTAGTGAATGTAATGTAACACACACCCATACAATGCGCACCACCCCGTGATGTTTTTCTCACTCCTACTAGTGAATCTAATGTAACACACAGCCATACAATGCGCACCACCCCGTGATGTTTTTCTCACTCCTACTAGTGAATGTAATGTAACACACACCCATACAATGCGCACCACCCCGTGATGTTTTTCTCACTCCTACCAGTGAATCTAATGTAACAAACACCCATACAGTGCGCACCACCCCGTGATGTTTTTCTCACTCCTACTAGTGAATGTAATGTAACACACACCCATACAATGCGCACCACCGCGTGATGTTTTTCTCACTCCTACTAGTGAATCTAATGTAACACACAGCCATACAATGCGCACCACCCCGTGATGTTTTTCTCACTCGTACTAGTGAATGTAATGTAACACACACCCATACAATGCGAAACACCCCGTGATGTTTTTCTCACTCCTACCAGTGAATCTAATGTAACAAACACCCATACAATGCGCACCACCCCGTGATGTTTTTCTCACTCCTACTAGTGAATGTAATGTAACACACACCCATACAATGCGCACCACCCCGTGATGTTTTTCTCACTCCTACTCGTGAATCTAATGTAACAAACACCCATACAATGCGCACCACCCCGTGATGTTTTTCTCACTCCTACTAGTGAATGTAATGTAACACACACCCATACAATGCGCACCACCCCGTGATGTTTTTCTCACTCCTACTAGTGAATCTAATGTAACACACACCCATACAATGCGCACCACCCCGTGATGATTTTCTCACTCCTACTAGTGAATCTAATGTAACAAACACCCATACAATCCGCACCACCCCGTGATGTTTTTATCACTCCTACTAGTGAATGTATTGTAACACACACCCATACAATGCGCACCACCCCGTGATGTTTTTCTCACTCCTACTCGTGAATCTAATGTAACAAACACCCATACAATGCGCACCACCCCGTGATGTTTTTCTCACTCCTACTAGTGAGTGTAATGTAACACACACCCATACAATGCGCACCACCCCGTGATGTTTTTCTCACTCCTACTACTGAATGTAATGTAACACACACCCATACAATGCGCACCACCCCGTGATGTTTTTCTCACTCCTACTAGTGAATGTAATGTAACACACACCCATACAATTCGCACCACTCCGTGATGTTTTTCTCACTCCTACCAGTGAATGTAATGTAACACACACCCATACAATGCGCACCACCCCGTGATGTTTTTCTCACTCCTACCAGTGAATGTAATGTAACACACACCCATACAATGCGCACCACCCCGTGATGTTTTTCTCACTCCTACTAGTGAATGTAATGTAACACACACCCATACAATGCGCACCACCCCGTGATGTTTTTCTCACTCCTACTCGTGAATCTAATGTAACAAACACCCATACAATGCGCACCACCCCGTGATGTTTTTCTCACTCCTACTAGTGAATGTAATGTAACACACACCCATACAATGCGCACCACCCCGTGATGTTTTTCTCACTCCTACTAGTGAATGTAATGTAACACACACCCATACAATGCGCACCACCCCGTGATGTTTTTTTCACTCCTACTAGTGAATGTAATGTAACACACACCCATACAATGCGCACCACCCCGTGATGATTTTCTCACTCCTACTAGTGAATCTAATGTAACAAACACCCATACAATGCGCACGACCCCGTGATGATTTTCTCACTCCTACTAGTGAATCTAATGTAACAAACACCCATACAATGCGCACCACCCCGTGATGTTTTTCTCACTCCTACTAGTGAATGTAATGTAACACACACCCATACAATGCGCACCACCCCGTGATGTTTTTCTCACTCCTACTAGTGAATGTAATGTAACACACACCCATACAATGCGCACCACCCCGTGATGTTTTTCTCACTCCTACTCCTGAATCTAATGTAACAAACACCCATACAATGCGCACCACCCCGTGATGTTTTTCTCACTCCTACTAGTGAATGTAATGTAACACACACCCATACAATTCGCACCACTCCGTGATGTTTTTCTCACTCCTACTAGTGAATGTAATGTAACACACACCCATACAATGCGCACCACCCCGTGATGTTTTTCTCACTCCTATTAGTGAATGTAATGTAACACAAACCCATACAATGCGCACCACCCCGTGATGTTTTTCTCACTCCTACTAGTGAATGTAATGTAACACACACCCATACAATGCGCACCACCCCGTGATGTTTTTCTCACTCCTACTCGTGAATCTAATGTAACAAACACCCATACAATGCGCACCACCCCGTGATGTTTTTCTCACTCCTACTAGTGAATGTAATGTAACACACACCCATACAATGCGCACCACCCCGTGATGTTTTTCTCACTCCTACTAGTGAATGTAATGTAACACACACCCATACACTGCGCACCACCCCGTGATGTTTTTCTCACTCCTACTAGTGAATGTAATGTAACACACACCCATACAATGCGCACCACCCCGTGATGATTTTCTCACTCCTACTAGTGAATCTAATGTAACAAACACCCATACAATCCGCACCACCCCGTGATGTTTTTCTCACTCCTACTAGTGAATGTAATGTAACAAACACCCATACAATGCGCACCACCCCGTGATGTTTTTCTCACTCCTACTCGTGAATCTAATGTAACAAACACCCATACAATGCGCACCACCCCGTGATGTTTTTCTCACTCCTAATTGTGAATGTAATGTAACACACACCCATACAATGCGCACTACCCCGTGATGTTTTTCTCTCTCCTACTAGTGAATGTAACGTAACACACACCCATACAATGCGCACCACCCCGTGATGTTTTTCTCACTCCTACTAGTGAATGTAATGTAACACACACCCATACAATGCGCACCACCCCGTGATGTTTTTCTCACTCCTACTAGTGAATGTAATGTAACACACACCCATACAATGCGCACCACCCCGTGATGTTTTTCTCACTCCTACTAGTGAATGTAATGTAACACACACCCATACAATGCGCACCACCCCGTGATGTTTTTCTCACTCCTACTAGTGAATCTAATGTAACACACAGCCATACAATGCGCACCACCCCGTGATGTTTTTCTCACTCGTACTAGTGAATGTAATGTAACACACACCCATGCAATGCGAAACACCCCGTGATGTTTTTCTCACTCCTACCAGTGAATCTAATGTAACAAACACCCATACAATGCGCACCACCCCGTGATGTTTTTCTCACTCCTACTAGTGAATGTAATGTAACACACACCCATACAATGCGCACCACCCCGTGATGTTTTTCTCACTCCTACTCGTGAATCTAATGTAACAAACACCCATACAATGCGCACCACCCCGTGATGTTTTTCTCACTCCTACTAGTGAATGCAATGTAACACACACCCTTACAATGCGCACCACCCCGTGATGTTTTTCTCACTCCTACTAGTGAATCTAATGTAACACACACCCATACAATGCGCACCACCCCGTGATGATTTTCTCACTCCTACTAGTGAATCTAATGTAACAAACACCCATACAATCCGCACCACCCCGTGATGTTTTTATCACTCCTACTAGTGAATGTATTTTAACACACACCCATACAATGCGCACCACCCCGTGATGTTTTTCTCACTCCTACTCGTGAATCTAATGTAACAAACACCCATACAATGCGCACCACCCCGTGATGTTTTTCTCACTCCTACTAGTGAATGTAATGTAACACACACCCATACAATGCGCACCACCCCGTGATGTTTTTCTCACTCCTACTACTGAATGTAATGTAACACACACCCATACAATGCGCACCACCCCGTGATGTTTTTCTCACTCCTACCAGTGAATCTAATGTAACAAACACCCATACAATGCGCACCACCCCGTGATGTTTTTCTCACTCCTACTAGTGAATGTAATGTAACACACACCCATACAATGCGCACCACCCCGTGATGTTTTTCTCACTCCTACTCGTGAATCTAATGTAACAAACACCCATACAATGCGCACCACCCGTGATGTTTTTCTCACTCCTACTAGTGAATGCAATGTAACACACACCCATACAATGCGCACCACCCCGTGATGTTTTTCTCACTCCTACTAGTGAATCTAATGTAACACACACCCATACAATGCGCACCACCCCGTGATGATTTTCTCACTCCTACTAGTGAATCTAATGTAACAAACACCCATACAATCCGCACCACCCCGTGATGTTTTTATCATTCCTACTAGTGAATGTATTTTAACACACACCCATACAATGCGCACCACCCCGTGATGTTTTTCTCACTCCTACTCGTGAATCTAATGTAACAAACACCCATACAATGCGCACCACCCCGTGATGTTTTTCTCACTCCTACTAGTGAATGTAATGTAACACACACCCATACAATGCGCACCACCCCGTGATGTTTTTCTCACTCCTACTACTGAATGTAATGTAACACACACCCATACAATGCGCACCACCCCGTGATGTTTTTCTCACTCCTACTAGTGAATGTAATGTAACACACACCCATACAATTCGCACCACTCCGTGATGTTTTTCTCACTCCTACTAGTAAATGTAATGTAACACACACCCCATACAATGCGCACCACTCCGTGATGTTTTTCTCACTCCTACCAGTGAATGTAATGTAACACACACCCATACAATGCGCACCACCCTGTGATGTTTTTCTCACTCCTACTATTGAATGTAATGTAACACACACCCATACAATGCGCACCACCCCGTGATGTTTTTCTCACTCCTACTAGTGAATGTAATGTAACACACACCCATACAATGCGTACCACCCCGTGATGTTTTTCTCACTCCTACTAGTGAATGTAATGTAACACACACCCATACAATGCGCACCACCCCGTGATGATTTTCTCACTCCTACTAGTGAATCTAATGTAACAAACACCCATACAATGCGCACGACCCCGTGATGATTTTCTCACTCCTACTAGTGAATCTAATGTAACAAACACCCATACAATCCGCACCACCCCGTGAGGTTTTTCTCACTCCTACTAGTGAATGTAATGTAACACACACCCATACAATGCGCACGACCCCGTGATGATTTTCTCACTCCTACTAGTGAATCTAATGTAACAAACACCCATACAATCCGCACCACCCCGTGATGTTTTTCTCACTCCTACTTGTGAATGTAATGTAACAAACACCCATACAATGCGCACCACCCCGTGATGTTTTTCTCACTCCTACTCCTGAATCTAATGTAACAAACACCCATACAATGCGCACCACCCCGTGATGTTTTTCTCACTCCTACTAGTGAATGTAATGTAACACACACCCATACAATGCGCACCACCCCGTGATGTTTTTCTCACTCCTACTACTGAATGTAATGTAACACACACCCATACAATGCGCACCACCCCGTGATGTTTTTCTCACTCCTACTAGTGAATGTAATGTAACACACACCCATACAATTCGCACCACTCCGTGATGTTTTTCTCACTCCTACTAGTGAATGTAATGTAACACACACCCATACAATGCGCACCACCCCGTGATGTTTTTCTCACTCCTATTAGTGAATGTAATGTAACACACACCCATACAATGCGCACCACCCCGTGATGTTTTCCTCACTCCTACTAGTGAATGTAATGTAACACACACCCATACAATGCGCACCACCCCGTGATGTTTTTCTCACTCCTACTAGTGAATGTAATGTAACACACACCCATACAATGCGCACCACCCCGTGATGATTTTCTCACTCCTACTAGTGAATCTAATGTAACAAACACCCATACAATGCGCACGACCCCGTGATGATTTTCTCACTCCTACTAGTGAATCTAATGTAACAAACACCCATACAATGCGCACCACCCCGTGATGTTTTTCTCACTCCTACTAGTGAATGTAATGTAACACACACCCATACAATGCGCACCACCCCGTGATGTTTTTCTCACTCCTACTAGTGAATGTAATGTAACACACACCCATACAATGCGCACCACCCCGTGATGTTTTTCTCACTCCTACTCCTGAATCTAATGTAACAAACACCCATACAATGCGCACCACCCCGTGATGTTTTTCTCACTCCTACTAGTGAATGTAATGTAACACACACCCATACAATTCGCACCACTCCGTGATGTTTTTCTCACTCCTACTAGTGAATGTAATGTAACACACACCCATACAATGCGCACCACCCCGTGATGTTTTTCTCACTCCTATTAGTGAATGTAATGTAACACAAACCCATACAATGCGCACCACCCCGTGATGTTTTTCTCACTCCTACTAGTGAATGTAATGTAACACACACCCATACAATGCGCACCACCCCGTGATGTTTTTCTCACTCCTACTCGTGAATCTAATGTAACAAACACCCATACAATGCGCACCACCCCGTGATGTTTTTCTCACTCCTACTAGTGAATGTAATGTAACACACACCCATACAATGCGCACCACCCCGTGATGTTTTTCTCACTCCTACTAGTGAATGTAATGTAACACACACCCATACACTGCGCACCACCCCGTGATGTTTTTCTCACTCCTACTAGTGAATGTAATGTAACACAGACCCATACAATGCGCACCACCCCGTGATGTTTTTCTCACTCCTACTAGTGAATGTAATGTAACACACACCCATACAATGCGCACCACCCCGTGATGTTTTTCTCACTCCTACTAGTGAATGTAATGTAACACACACCCATACAATGCGCACCACCCCGTGATGATTTTCTCACTCCTACTAGTGAATCTAATGTAACAAACACCCATACAATGCGCACGACCCCGTGATGATTTTCTCACTCCTACTAGTGAATCTAATGTAACAAACACCCATACAATCCGCACCACCCCGTGATGTTTTTCTCACTCCTACTAGTGAATGTAATGTAACACACACCCATACAATGCGCACGACCCCGTGATGATTTTCTCACTCCTACTAGTGAATCTAATGTAACAAACACCCATACAATCCGCACCACCCCGTGATGTTTTTCTCACTCCTACTAGTGAATGTAATGTAACAAACACCCATACAATGCGCACCACCCCGTGATGTTTTTCTCACTCCTACTCGTGAATCTAATGTAACAAACACCCATACAATGCGCACCACCCCGTGATGTTTTTCTCACTCCTAATTGTGAATGTAATGTAACACACACCCATACAATGCGCACTACCCCGTGATGTTTTTCTCTCTCCTACTAGTGAATATAACGTAACACACACCCATACAATGCGCACCACCCCGTGATGTTTTTCTCACTCCTACTAGTGAATGTAATGTAACACACACCCATACAATGCGCACCACCCCGTGATGTTTTTCTCACTCCTACTAGTGAATGTAATGTAACACACACCCATACAATGCGCACCACCCCGTGATGTTTTTCTCACTCCTACTAGTGAATGTAATGTAACACACACCCATACAATGCGCACCACCCCGTGATGTTTTTCTCACTCCTACTAGTGAATCTAATGTAACACACAGCCATACAATGCGCACCACCCCGTGATGTTTTTCTCACTCGTACTAGTGAATGTAATGTAACACACACCCATGCAATGCGAAACACCCCGTGATGTTTTTCTCACTCCTACCAGTGAATCTAATGTAACAAACACCCATACAATGCGCACCACCCCGTGATGTTTTTCTCACTCCTACTAGTGAATGTAATGTAACACACACCCATACAATGCGCACCACCCCGTGATGTTTTTCTCACTCCTACTCGTGAATCTAATGTAACAAACACCCATACAATGCGCACCACCCCGTGATGTTTTTCTCACTCCTACTAGTGAATGCAATGTAACACACACCCATACAATGCGCACCACCCCGTGATGTTTTTCTCACTCCTACTAGTGAATCTAATGTAACACACACCCATACAATGCGCACCACCCCGTGATGATTTTCTCACTCCCACTAGTGAATCTAATGTAACAAACACCCATACAATCCGCACCACCCCGTGATGTTTTTATCACTCCTACTAGTGAATGTATTTTAACACACACCCATACAATGCGCACCACCCCGTGATGTTTTTCTCACTCCTACTCGTGAATCTAATGTAACAAACACCCATACAATGCGCACCACCCCGTGATGTTTTTCTCACTCCTACTAGTGAATGTAATGTAACACACACCCATACAATGCGCACCACCCCGTGATGTTTTTCTCACTCCTACTACTGAATGTAATGTAACACACACCCATACAATGCGCACCACCCCGTGATGTTTTTCTCACTCCTACCAGTGAATCTAATGTAACAAACACCCATACAATGCGCACCACCCCGTGATGTTTTTCTCACTCCTACTAGTGAATGTAATGTAACACACACCCATACAATGCGCACCACCCCGTGATGTTTTTCTCACTCCTACTCGTGAATCTAATGTAACAAACACCCATACAATGCGCACCACCCCGTGATGTTTTTCTCACTCCTACTAGTGAATGCAATGTAACACACACCCATACAATGCGCACCACCCCGTGATGTTTTTCTCACTCCTACTAGTGAATCTAATGTAACACACACCCATACAATGCGCACCACCCCGTGATGATTTTCTCACTCCTACTAGTGAATCTAATGTAACAAACACCCATACAATCCGCACCACCCCGTGATGTTTTTAATCACTCCTACTAGTGAATGTATTTTAACACACACCCATACAATGCGCACCACCCCGTGATGTTTTTCTCACTCCTACTCGTGAATCTAATGTAACAAACACCCATACAATGCGCACCACCCCGTGATGTTTTTCTCACTCCTACTAGTGAATGTAATGTAACACACACCCATACAATGCGCACCACCCCGTGATGTTTTTCTCACTCCTACTACTGAATGTAATGTAACACACACCCATACAATGCGCACCACCCCGTGATGTTTTTCTCACTCCTACTAGTGAATGTAATGTAACACACACCCATACAATTCGCACCACTCCGTGATGTTTTTCTCACTCCTACTAGTGAATGTAATGTAACACACACCCATACAATGCGCACCACCCCGTGATGTTTTTCTCACTCCTACCAGTGAATGTAATGTAACACACACCCATACAATGCGCACCACCCTGTGATGTTTTTCTCACTCCTACTAGTGAATGTAATGTAACACACACCCATACAATGCGCACCACCCCGTGATGTTTTTCTCACTCCTACTAGTGAATGTAATGTAACACACACCCATACAATGCGTACCACCCCGTGATGTTTTTCTCACTCCTACTAGTGAATGTAATGTAACACACACCCATACAATGCGCACCACCCCGTGATGATTTTCTCACTCCTACTAGTGAATCTAATGTAACAAACACCCATACAATGCGCACGACCCCGTGATGATTTTCTCACTCCTACTAGTGAATCTAATGTAACAAACACCCATACAATCCGCACCACCCCGTGAGGTTTTTCTCACTCCTACTAGTGAATGTAATGTAACACACACCCATACAATGCGCACGACCCCGTGATGATTTTCTCACTCCTACTAGTGAATCTAATGTAACAAACACCCATACAATCCGCACCACCCCGTGATGTTTTTCTCACTCCTACTTGTGAATGTAATGTAACAAACACCCATACAATGCGCACCACCCCGTGATGTTTTTCTCACTCCTACTCCTGAATCTAATGTAACAAACACCCATACAATGCGCACCACCCCGTGATGTTTTTCTCACTCCTACTAGTGAATGTAATGTAACACACACCCATACAATGCGCACCACCCCGTGATGTTTTTCTCACTCCTACTACTGAATGTAATGTAACACACACCCATACAATGCGCACCACCCCGTGATGTTTTTCTCACTCCTACTAGTGAATGTAATGTAACACACACCCATACAATTCGCACCACTCCGTGATGTTTTTCTCACTCCTACTAGTGAATGTAATGTAACACACACCCATACAATGCGCACCACCCCGTGATGTTTTTCTCACTCCTATTAGTGAATGTAATGTAACACACACCCATACAATGCGCACCACCCCGTGATGTTTTCCTCACTCCTACTAGTGAATGTAATGTAACACACACCCATACAATGCGCACCACCCCGTGATGTTTTTCTCACTCCTACTCGTGAATCTAATGTAACAAACACCCATACAATGCGCACCACCCCGTGATGTTTTTCTCACTCCTACTAGTGAATGTAATGTAACACACACCCATACAATGCGCACCACCCCGTGATGTTTTTCTCACTCCTACTAGTGAATGTAATGTAACACACACCCATACAATGCGCACCACCCCGTGATGTTTTTCTCACTCCTACTAGTGAATGTAATGTAACACACACCCATACAATGCGCACCACCCCGTGATGTTTTTCTCACTCCTACTCGTGAATCTAATGTAACAAACACCCATACAATGCGCACCACCCCGTGATGTTTTTCTCACTCCTACTAGTGAATGTAATGTAACACAGACCCATACAATGCGCACCACCCCGTGATGTTTTTCTCACTCCTACTAGTGAATGTAATGTAACACACACCCATACAATGCGCACAACCCCGTGATGTTTTTCTCACTCCTACTAGTGAATGTAATGTAACACACACCCATACAATGCGCACCACCCCGTGATGATTTTCTCACTCCTACTAGTGAATCTAATGTAACAAACACCCATACAATGCGCACCACCCCGTGATGATTTTCTCACTCCTACTAGTGAATCTAATGTAACAAACACCCATACAATCCGCACCACCCCGTGATGTTTTTCTCACTCCTACTAGTGAATGTAATGTAACACACACCCATACAATGCGCACGACCCCGTGATGATTTTCTCACTCCTACTAGTGAATCTAATGTAACAAACACCCATACAATCCGCACCACCCCGTGATGTTTTTCTCACTCCTACTAGTGAATGTAATGTAACAAACACCCATACAATGCGCACCACCCCGTGATGTTTTTCTCACTCCTACTCGTGAATCTAATGTAACAAACACCCATACAATGCGCACCACCCCGTGATGTTTTTCTCACTCCTACTTGTGAATGTAATGTAACACACACCCATACAATGCGCACCACCCCGTGATGTTTTTCTCACTCCTACTAGTGAATGTAACGTAACACACACCCATACAATGCGCACCACCCCGTGATGTTTTTCTCACTCCTACTAGTGAATGTAATGTAACACACACCCATACAATGCGCACCACCCCGTGATGTTTTTCTCACTCCTACTAGTGAATGTAATGTAACACACACCCATACAATGCGCACCACCCCGTGATGTTTTTCTCACTCCTACTAGTGAATCTAATGTAACACACAGCCATACAATGCGCACCACCCCGTGATGTTTTTCTCACTCGTACTAGTGAATGTAATGTAACACACACCCATACAATGCGCACCACCCCGTGATGTTTTTCTCACTCGTACTAGTGAATGTAATGTAACACACACCCATACAATGCGAAACACCCCGTGATGTTTTTCTCACTCCTACCAGTGAATCTAATGTAACAAACACCCATACAATGCGCACCACCCCGTGATGTTTTTCTCACTCCTACTAGTGAATGCAATGTAACACACACCCATACAATGCGCACCACCCCGTGATGTTTTTCTCACTCCTACTCGTGAATCTAATGTAACAAACACCCATACAATGCGCACCACCCCGTGATGTTTTTCTCACTCCTACTAGTGAATGCAATGTAACACACACCCATACAATGCGCACCACCCCGTGATGTTTTTCTCACTCCTACTAGTGAATCTAATGTAACACACACCCATACAATGCGCACCACCCCGTGATGATTTTCTCACTCCTACTAGTGAATCTAATGTAACAAACACCCATACAATCCGCACCACCCCGTGATGTTTTTCTCACTCCTACTCGTGAATCTAATGTAACAAACACCCATACAATCCGCACCACCCCGTGATGTTTTTCTCACTCCTACTAGTGAATGTAATTTAACACACACCCATACAATGCGCACCACCCCGTGATGTTTTTCTCACTCCTACTACTGAATGTAATGTAACACACACCCATACAATGCGCACCACCCCGTGATGTTTTTCTCACTCCTACTAGTGAATGTAATGTAACACACACCCATACAATTCGCACCACTCCATGATGTTTTTCTCACTCCTACTAGTGAATGTAATGTAACACACACCCATACAATGCGCACCACCCCGTGATGTTTTTCTCACTCCTACCAATGAATGTAATGTAACACACACCCATACAATGCGCACCACCCCGTGATGTTTTTCTCACTCCTACTAGTGAATGTAATGTAACACACACCCATACAATGCGCACCACCCCGTGATGTTTTTCTCACTCCTACTCGTGAATCTAATGTAACAAACACCCATACAATGCGCACCACCCCGTGATGTTTTTCTCACTCCTACTAGTGAATGTAATGTAACACACACCCATACAATGCGCACCACCCCGTGATGTTTTTCTCACTCCTACTAGTGAATGTAATGTAACACACACCCATACAATGCGCACCACCCCGTGATGTTTTTCTCACTCCTACTAGTGAATGTAATGTAACACACACCCATACAATGCGCACCACCCCGTGATGATTTTCTCACTCCTACTAGTGAATCTAATGTAACAAACACCCATACAATGCGCACGACCCCGTGATGATTTTCTCACTCCTGCTAGTGAATCTAATGTAACAAACACCCATACAATCCGCACCACCCCGTGAGGTTTTTCTCACTCCTACTAGTGAATGTAATGTAACACACACCCATACAATGCGCACGACCCCGTGATGATTTTCTCACTCCTACTAGTGAATCTAATGTAACAAACACCCATACAATCCGCACCACCCCGTGATGTTTTTCTCACTCCTACTAGTGAATGTAATGTAACACACACCCATACAATGCGCACCACCCCGTGATGTTTTTCTCACTCCTACTAGTGAATGTAATGTAACACACACCCATACAATGCGCACCACCCCGTGATGTTTTTCTCACTCCTACTAGTGAATGTAATGTAACACACACCCATACAATGCGCACCACCCCGTGATGTTTTTCTCACTCCTACTCGTGAATCTAATGTAACACACACCCATACAATGCGCACCACCCCGTGATGTTTTTCTCACTCCTACTACTGAATGTAATGTAACACACACCCATACAATGCGCACCACACCGTGATGTTTTTCTCACTCCTACTAGTGAATGTAATGTAACACACACCCATACAATTCGCACCACTCCGTGATGTTTTTCTCACTCCTACTAGTGAATGTAATGTAACACACACCCATACAATGCGCACCACCCCGTGATGTTTTTCTCACTCCTATTAGTGAATGTAATGTAACACACACCCATACAATGCGCACCACCCCGTGATGTTTTTCTCACTCCTACTAGTGAATGTAATGTAACACACACCCATATAATGCGCACCACCCCGTGATGTTTTGCTCACTCCTACTCGTGAATCTAATGAAACAAACACCCATACAATGCGCACCACCCCGTGATGTTTTTCTCACTCCTACTAGTGAATGTAATGTAACACACACCCATACAATGCGCACCACCCCGTGATGTTTTTCTCACTCCTACTAGTGAATGTAATGTAACACACACCCATACAATGCGCACCACCCCGTGATGTTTTTCTCACTCCTACTAGTGAATGTAATGTAACACACACCCATACAATGCGCACCACCCCGTGATGATTTTCTCACTCCTACTAGTGAATCTAATGTAACAAACACCCATACAATCCGCACCATCCCGTGATGTTTGTCTCACTCCTACTAGTGAATGTAATGTAACACACACCCATACAATTCGCACCACTCCGTGATGTTTTTCTCACTCCTACTAGTGAATGTAATGTAACACACACCCATACAATGCGCACCACCCCGTGATGTTTTTCTCACTCCTACTAGTGAATGTAATGTAACACACACCCATACAATGCGCACCACCCCGTGATGTTTTTCTCACTCCTACTAGTGAATGTAATGTAACACACACCCATACAATGCGCACCACCCCGTGATGTTTTTCTCACTCCTACTCGTGAATCTAATGTAACAAACACCCATACAATGCGCACCACCCCGTGATGTTTTTCTCACTCCTACTAGTGAATGTAATGTAACACAGACCCATACAATGCGCACCACCCCGTGATGATTTTCTCACTCCTACTAGTGAATCTAATGTAACAAACACCCATACAATGCGCACGACCCCGTGATGATTTTCTCACTCCTACTAGTGAATCTAATGTAACAAACACCCATACAATCCGCACCACCCCGTGATGTTTTTCTCACTCCTACTAGTGAATGTAATGTAACACACACCCATACAATGCGCACGACCCCGTGATGATTTTCTCACTCCTACTAGTGAATCTAATGTAACAAACACCCATACAATCCGCACCACCCCGTGATGTTTTTCTCACTCCTAC
Source organism: Cavia porcellus (assembly GCF_034190915.1). Classification (NCBI taxonomy): domain Eukaryota; kingdom Metazoa; phylum Chordata; class Mammalia; order Rodentia; family Caviidae; genus Cavia; species Cavia porcellus. The sequence goes on from NW_026947575.1 coordinate 126,391, forward strand.
TAGTGAATGTAATGTAACAAACACCCATACAATGCGCACCACCCTGTGATGTTTTTCTCACTCCTACTCGTGAATCTAATGTAACAAACACCCATACAATGCGCACCACCCCGTGATGTTTTTCTCACTCCTACTAGTGAATGTAATGTAACACACACCCATACAATGCGCACCACCCCGTGATGTTTTTCTCACTCCTACTAGTGAATGTAATGTAACACACACCCATACAATGCGCACCACCCCGTGATGTTTTTCTCACTCCTACTCGTGAATCTAATGTAACAAACACCCATACAATGCGCACCACCCCGTGATGTTTTTCTCACTCCTACTAGTGAATGTAATGTAACACAAACCCATACAATGCGCACCACCCCGTGATGTTTTTCTCACTCCTACTAGTGAATGTAATGTAACACACACCCATACAATGCGCACCACCCCGTGATGTTTTTCTCACTCCTACTAGTGAATGTAATGTAACACACACCCATACAATGCGCACCACCCCGTGATGATTTTCTCACTCCTACTAGTGAATCTAATGTAACAAACACCCATACAATGCGCACGACCCCGTGATGATTTTCTCACTCCTACTAGTGAATCTAATGTAACAAACACCCATACAATCCGCACCACCCCGTGATGTTTTTCTCACTCCTACTAGTGAATGTAAAGTAACACACACCCATACAATGCGCACGACCCCGTGATGATTTTCTCACTCCTACTAGTGAATCTAATGTAACAAACACCCATACAATCCGCACCACCCCGTGATGTTTTTCTCACTCCTACTAGTGAATGTAATGTAACACACACCCATACAATGCGCACCACCCTGTGATGTTTTTCTCACTCCTACTCGTGAATCTAATGTAACAAACACCCATACAATGCGCACCACCCCGTGATGTTTTTCTCACTCCTACTCGTGAATGTAATGTAACACACACCCATACAATGCGCACCACCCCGTGATGTTTTTCTCACTCCTACTAGTGAATGTAACGTAACACACACCCATACAATGCGCACCACCCCGTGATGTTTTTCTCACTCCTACTAGTGAATGTAATGTAACACACACCCATACAATGCGCACCACCCCGTGATGTTTTTCTCACTCCTACTAGTGAATGTAATGTAACACACACCCATACAATGCGCACCACCCCGTGATGTTTTTCTCACTCCTACTAGTGAATGTAATGTAACACACACCCATACAATGCGCACCACCCCGTGATGTTTTTCTCACTCCTACTAGTGAATCTAATGTAACACACACCCATACAATGCGCACCACCCCGTGATGTTTTTCTCACTCCTAGTAGTGAATGTAATGTAACACACACCCATACAATGCGCACCACCCCGTGATGTTTTTCTCACTCCTACTAGTGAATGTAATGTAACACACACCCATACAATGCGCACCACCCCGTGATGTTTTTCTCACTCCTACTAATGAATCTAATGTAACACACACCCATACAATGCGCACCACCCCGTGATGTTTTTCTCACTCCTACTAGTGAATGTAATGTAACACACACCCATACAATGCGCACCACCCCGTGATGTTTTTCTCACTCCTACTAGTGAATGTAATATAACACACACCCATACAATGCGCACCACCCCGTGATGTTTTTCTCACTCCTACTAGTGAATGTAATGTAACACACACCCATACAATGCGCACCACCCCGTGATGTTTTTCTCACTCCTACTAGTGAATGTAATGTAACACACACCCATACAATGCGCACCACCCCGTGATGTTTTTCTCACTCCTACTAGTGAATGTAATGTAACACACACCCATACAATGCGCACCACCCCGTGATGTTTTTCTCACTCCTACTAGTGAATGTAATGTAACAAACACCCATACAATGCGCACCACCCCGTGATGATTTTCTCACGCCTACTAGTGAATCTAATGTAACAAACACCCATACAATCCGCACCACCCCGTGATGTTTTTCTCACTCCTACTACTGAATGTAATGTAACACACACCCATACAATGCGCACCACCCCGTGATGTTTTTCTCACTCCTACTCGTGAATCTAATGTAACAAACACCCATACAATGCGCACCACACCGTGATGTTTTTCTCACTGCTACTAGTGAATGTAATGTAACACACACCCATACAATGCGCACCACCCCGTGATGTTTTTCTCACTCCTACTAGTGAATGTAATGTAACACACACCCATACAATGCGCACCACCCCGTGATGTTTTTCTCACTCCTACTAGTGAATGTAATGTAACACACACCCATACAATGCGCACCACCCCGTGATGTTTTTCTCACTCCTACCAGTGAATCTAATGTAACACACAGCCATACAATGCGCACCACCCCGTGATGTTTTTCTCACTCGTACTAGTGAATGTAATGTAACACACACCCATACAATGCGCACCACCCCGTGATGTTTTTCTCACTCCTACCAGTGAATCTAATGTAACAAACACCCATACAGTGCGCACCACCCCGTGATGTTTTTCTCACTCCTACTAGTGAATGTAATGTAACACACACCCATACAATGCGCACCACCCCGTGATGTTTTTCTCTTTCCTACTAGTGAATCTAATGTAACACACAGCCATACAATGCGCACCACCCCGTGATGTTTTTCTCACTCGTACTAGTGAATGTAATGTAACACACACCCATACAATGCGAAACAGCCCGTGATGTTTTTCTCACTCCTACCAGTGAATCTAATGTAACAAACACCCATACAATGCGCACCACCCCGTGATGTTTTTCTCACTCCTACTAGTGAATGTAATGTAACACACACCCATACAATGCGCACCACCCCGTGATGTTTTTCTCACTCCTACTCGTGAATCTAATGTAACACACACCCATACAATGCGCACCACCCCGTGATGTTTTTCTCACTCCTACTAGTGAATGTAATGTAACACACACCCATACAATGCGCACCACCCCGTGATGATTTTCTCACTCCTACTAGTGAATCTAATGTAACAAACACCCATACAATGCGCACGACCCCGTGATGATTTTCTCACTCCTACTAGTGAATCTAATGTAACAAACACCCATACAATCCACACCACCCCGTGATGTTTTTCTCACTCCTACTAGTGAATGTAATGTAACACACACCCATACAATGCGCACGACCCCGTGATGATTTTCTCACTCCTACTAGTGAATCTAATGTAACAAACACCCATACAATCCGCACCACCCCGTGATGTTTTTCTCACTCCTACTAGTGAATGTAATGTAACAAACACCCATACAATGCGCACCACCCCGTGATGTTTTTCTCACTCCTACTCGTGAATCTAATGTAACAAACACCCATACAATGCGCACCACCCCGTGATGTTTTTCTCACTCCTACTAGTGAATGTAATGTAACACACACCCATACAATGCGCACCACCCCGTGATGTTTTTCTCACTCCTACTAGTGAATGTAACGTAACACACAGCCATACAATGCGCACCACCCCGTGATGTTTTTCTCACTCCTACTAGTGAATGTAATGTAACACACACCCATACAATGCGCACCACCCCGTGATGTTTTTCTCACTCCTACTAGTGAATGTAATGTAACACACACCCATACAATGCGCACCACCCCGTGATGTTTTTCTCACTCCTACCAGTGAATGTAATGTAACACACACCCATACAATGCGCACCACCCCGTGATGTTTTTCTCACTCCTACTAGTGAATCTAATGTAACACACACCCATACAATGCGCACCACCCCGTGATGTTTTTCTCACTCCTAGTAGTGAATGTAATGTAACACACACCCATACAATGCGCACCACCCCGTGATGTTTTTCTCACTCCTACTACTGAATGTAATGTAACACACACCCATACAATGCGCACCACCCCGTGATGTTTTTCTCACTCCTACTAATGAATCTAATGTAACACACAAGCATACAATGCGCACCACCCCGTGATGTTTTTCTCACTCCTACTAGTGAATGTAATGTAACACACACCCATACAATGCGCACCACCCCGTGATGTTTTTCTCACTCCTACTAGTGAATGTAATGTAACAAACACCCATACAATCCGCACCACCCCGTGATGTTTTTCTCACTCCTACTAGTCAATGTAATGTAACACACACCCATACAATGCGCACCACCCAGTGATGTTTTTCTCACTCCTACTAGTGAATGTAATGTAACACACACCCATACAATGCGCACCACCCCGTGATGTTTTTCTCACTCCTACAAGTGAATGTAATGTAACACACACCCATACAATGCGCACCACCCCGTGATGTTTTTCTCAATCCTACTAGTGAATGTAATGTAACACACACCCATACAATGCGCACCACCCCGTGATGATTTTCTCACGCCTACTAGTGAATCTAATGTAACAAACACCCATACAATCCGCACCACCCCGTGATGTTTTTCTCACTCCTACTAGTGAATGTAATGTAACACACACCCATACAATGCGCACCACCCCGTGATGTTTTTCTCACTCCTACTACTGAATGTAATGTAACACACACCCATACAATGCGCACCACCCCGTGATGTTTTTCTCACTCCTACTAGTGAATGTAATGTAACACACACCCATACAATTCGCACCACTCCGTGATGTTTTTCTCACTCCTACTAGTGAATGTAATGTAACACACACCCATACAATGCGCACCACCCCGTGATGTTTTTCTCACTCCTACCAGTGAATGTAATGTAACACACACCCATACAATGCGCACCACCCCGTGATGTTTTTCTCACTCCTACTAGTGAATGTAATGTAACACACACCCATACAATGCGCACCACCCCGTGATGTTTTTCTCACTCCTACTCGTGAATCTAATGTAACAAACACCCATACAATGCGCACCACCCCGTGATGTTTTTCTCACTCCTACTAGTGAATGTAATGTAACACACACCCATACAATGCGCACCACCCCGTGATGTTTTTCTCACTCCTACTAGTGAATGTAATGTAACACACACCCATACAATGCGCACCACCCCGTGATGTTTTTCTCACTCCTACTAGTGAATGTAATGTAACACACACCCATACAATGCGCACCACCCCGTGATGATTTTCTCACTCCTACTAGTGAATCTAATGTAAAAAACACCCATACAATGCGCACGACCCCGTGATGATTTTCTCACTCCTACTAGTGAATCTAATGTAACAAACACCCATACAATCCGCACCACCCCGTGAGGTTTTTCTCACTCCTACTAGTGAATGTAATGTAACACACACCCATACAATGCGCACGACCCCGTGATGATTTTCTCACTCCTACTAGTGAATCTAATGTAACAAACACCCATACAATCCGCACCACCCCGTGATGTTTTTCTCACTCCTACTTGTGAATGTAATGTAACAAACACCCATACAATGCGCACCACCCCGTGATGTTTTTCTCACTCCTACTCCTGAATCTAATGTAACAAACACCCATACAATGCGCACCACCCCGTGATGTTTTTCTCACTCCTACTAGTGAATGTAATGTAACACACACCCATACAATGCGCACCACCCCGTGATGTTTTTCTCACTCCTACTACTGAATGTAATGTAACACACACCCATACAATGCGCACCACACCGTGATGTTTTTCTCACTCCTACTAGTGAATGTAATGTAACACACACCCATACAATTCGCACCACTCCGTGATGTTTTTCTCACTCCTACTAGTGAATGTAATGTAACACACACCCATACAATGCGCACCACCCCGTGATGTTTTTCTCACTCCTATTAGTGAATGTAATGTAACACACACCCATACAATGCGCACCACCCCGTGATGTTTTTCTCACTCCTACTAGTGAATGTAATGTAACACACACCCATACAATGCGCACCACCCCGTGATGTTTTGCTCACTCCTACTCGTGAATCTAATGAAACAAACACCCATACAATGCGCACCACCCCGTGATGTTTTTCTCACTCCTACTAGTGAACGTAATGTAACACACACCCATACAATGCGCACCACCCCGTGATGTTTTTCTCACTCCTACTAGTGAATGTAATGTAACACACACCCATACAATGCGCACGACCCCGTGATGTTTTTCTCACTCCTACTAGTGAATGTAATGTAACACACACCCATACAATGCGCACCACCCCGTGATGATTTTCTCACTCCTACTAGTGAATCTAATGTAACAAACACCCATACAATCCGCACCATCCCGTGATGTTTTTCTCACTCCTACTAGTGAATGTAATGTAACACACACCCATACAATTCGCACCACTCCGTGATGTTTTTCTGTCTCCTACTAGTGAATGTAATGTAACACACACCCATACAATGCGCACCACCCCGTGATGTTTTTCTCACTCCTACTAGTGAATGTAATGTAACACACACCCATACAATGCGCACCACCCCATGATGTTTTTCTCACTCCTACTAGTGAATGTAATGTAACACACACCCATACAATGCGCACCACCCCGTGATGTTTTTCTCACTCCTACTCGTGAATCTAATGTAACAAACACCCATACAATGCGCACCACCCCGTGATGTTTTTCTCACTCCTACTAGTGAATGTAATGTAACACAGACCCATACAATGCGCACCACCCCGTGATGTTTTTCTCACTCCTACTAGTGAATGTAATGTAACACACACCCATACAATGCGCACCACCCCGTGATGATTTTCTCACTCCTACTAGTGAATCTAATGTAACAAACACCCATACAATGCGCACGACCCCGTGATGATTTTCTCACTCCTACTAGTGAATCTAATGTAACAAACACCCATACAATCCGCACCACCCCGTGATGTTTTTCTCACTCCTACTAGTGAATGTAATGTAACACACACCCATACAATGCGCACGACCCCGTGATGATTTTCTCACTCCTACTAGTGAATCTAATGTAACAAACACCCATACAATCCGCACCACCCCGTGATGTTTTTCTCACTCCTACTAGTGAATGTAATGTAACAAACACCCATACAATGCGCACCACCCTGTGATGTTTTTCTCACTGCTACTCGTGAATCTAATGTAACAAACACCGATACAATGCGCACCACCCCGTGATGTTTTTCTCACTCCTACTTGTGAATGTAATGTAACACACACCCATACAATGCGCACCACCCCGTGATGTTTTTCTCACTCCTACTAGTGAATGTAATGTAACACACACCCATACAATGCGCACCACCCCGTGATGTTTTTCTCACTCCTACTAGTGAATGTAATGTAACACACACCCATACAATGCGCACCACCCCGTGATGTTTTTCTCACTCCTACTAGTGAATGTAATGTAACACACACCCATACAATGCGCACCACCCCGTGATGTTTTTCTCACTCCTACTCGTGAATCTAATGTAACAAACACCCATACAATGCGCACCACCCCGTGATGTTTTTCTCACTCCTACTAGTGAATGTAATGTAACACAAACCCATACAATGCGCACCACCCCGTGATGTTTTTCTCACTCCTACTAGTGAATGTAATGTAACACACACCCATACAATGCGCACCACCCCGTGATGTTTTTCTCACTCCTACTAGTGAATGTAATGTAACACACACCCATACAATGCGCACCACCCCGTGATGATTTTCTCACTCCTACTAGTGAATCTAATGTAACAAACACCCATACAATGCGCACGACCCCGTGATGATTTTCTCACTCCTACTAGTGAATCTAATGTAACAAACACCCATACAATCCGCACCACCCCGTGATGTTTTTCTCACTCCTACTAGTGAATGTAATGTAACACACACCCATACAATGCGCACGACCCCGTGATGATTTTCTCACTCCTACTAGTGAATCTAATGTAACAAACACCCATACAATCCGCACCACCCCGTGATGTTTTTCTCACTCCTACTAGTGAATGTAATGTAACAAACACCCATACAATGCGCACCACCCTGTGATGTTTTTCTCACTCCTACTCGTGAATCTAATGTAACAAACACCCATACAATGCGCACCACCCCGTGATGTTTTTCTCACTCCTACTTGTGAATGTAATGTAACACACACCCATACAATGCGCACCACCCCGTGATGTTTTTCTCACTCCTACTAGTGAATGTAACGGAACACACACCCATACAATGCGCACCACCCCGTGATGTTTTTCTCACTCCTACTAGTGAATGTAATGTAACACACACCCATACAATGCGCACCACCCCGTGATGTTTTTCTCACTCCTACTAGTGAATGTAATGTAACACACACCCATACAATGCGCACCACCCCGTGATGTTTTTCTCACTCCTACTAGTGAATGTAATGTAACACACACCCATACAATGCGCACCACCCCGTGATGTTTTTCTCACTCCTACTAGTGAATCTAATGTAACACACACCCATACAATGCGCACCACCCCGTGATGTTTTTCTCTCTCCTAGTAGTGAATGTAATGTAACACACACCCATACAATGCGCACCACCCCGTGATGTTTTTCTCACTCCTACTAGTGAATGTAATGTAACACACACCCATACAATGCGCACCACCCCGTGATGTTTTTCTCACTCCTACTAATGAATCTAATGTAACACACACCCATACAATGCGCACCACCCCGTGATGTTTTTCTCACTCCTACTAGTGAATTTAATGTAACACACACCCATACAATGCGCACCACCCCGTGATGTTTTTCTCACTCCTACTAGTGAATGTAATGTAACACACACCCATACAATGCGCACCACCCCGTGAAGTTTTTCTCACTCCTACTAGTGAATGTAATGTAACACACACCCATACAATGCGCACCACCCCGTGATGTTTTTCTCACTCCTACTAGTGAATGTAATGTAACACACACCCATACAATGCGCACCACCCCGTGATGTTTTTCTCACTCCTACTAGTGAATGTAATGTAACACACACCCATACAATGCGCACCACCCCGTGATGTTTTTCTCACTCCTACTAGTGAATGTAATGTAACACACACCCATACAATGCGCACCACCCCGTGATGATTTTCTCACGCCTACTAGTGAATCTAATGTAACAAACACCCATACAATCCGCACCACCCCGTGATGTTTTTCTCACTCCTACTAGTGAATGTAATGTAACACACACCCATACAATGCGCACCACCCCGTGATGTTTTTCTCACTCCTACTAGTGAATGTAATGTAACACACACCCATACAATGCGCACCACCCCGTGATGTTTTTCTCACTCCTACTAGTGAATGTAATGTAACACACACCCATACAATGCGCACCACCCCGTGATGATTTTCTCACTCCTACTAGTGAATCTAATGTAACAAACACCCATACAATGCGCACGACCCCGTGATGATTTTCTCACTCCTACTAGTGAATCTAATGTAACAAACACCCATACAATCCGCACCACCCCGTGATGTTTTTCTCACTCCTACTAGTGAATGTAATGTAACACACACCCATACAATGCGCACGACCCCGTGATGATTTTCTCACTCCTACTAGTGAATCTAATGTAACAAACACCCATACAATCCGCACCACCCCGTGATGTTTTTCTCACTCCTACTAGTGAATGTAATGTAACAAACACCCATACAATGCGCACCACCCTGTGATGTTTTTCTCACTGCTACTCGTGAATCTAATGTAACAAACACCGATACAATGCGCACCACCCCGTGATGTTTTTCTCACTCCTACTTGTGAATGTAATGTAACACACACCCATACAATGCGCACCACCCCGTGATGTTTTTCTCACTCCTACTAGTGAATGTAATGTAACACACACCCATACAATGCGCACCACCCCGTGATGTTTTTCTCACTCCTACTAGTGAATGTAATGTAACACACACCCATACAATGCGCACCACCCCGTGATGTTTTTCTCACTCCTACTAGTGAATGTAATGTAACACACACCCATACAATGCGCACCACCCCGTGATGTTTTTCTCACTCCTACTCGTGAATCTAATGTAACAAACACCCATACAATGCGCACCACCCCGTGATGTTTTTCTCACTCCTACTAGTGAATGTAATGTAACACAAACCCATACAATGCGCACCACCCCGTGATGTTTTTCTCACTCCTACTAGTGAATGTAATGTAACACACACCCATACAATGCGCACCACCCCGTGATGTTTTTGTCACTCCTACTAGTGAATGTAATGTAACACACACCCATACAATGCGCACCACCCCGTGATGATTTTCTCACTCCTACTAGTGAATCTAATGTAACAAACACCCATACAATGCGCACGACCCCGTGATGATTTTCTCACTCCTACTAGTGAATCTAATGTAACAAACACCCATACAATCCGCACCACCCCGTGATGTTTTTCTCACTCCTACTAGTGAATGTAATGTAACACACACCCATACAATGCGCACGACCCCGTGATGATTTTCTCACTCCTACTAGTGAATCTAATGTAACAAACACCCATACAATCCGCACCACCCCGTGATGTTTTTCTCACTCCTACTAGTGAATGTAATGTAACAAACACCCATACAATGCGCACCACCCTGTGATGTTTTTCTCACTCCTACTCGTGAATCTAATGTAACAAACACCCATACAATGCGCACCACCCCGTGATGTTTTTCTCACTCCTACTTGTGAATGTAATGTAACACACACCCATACAATGCGCACCACCCCGTGATGTTTTTCTCACTCCTACTAGTGAATGTAACGGAACACACACCCATACAATGCGCACCACCCCGTGATGTTTTTCTCACTCCTACTAGTGAATGTAATGTAACACACACCCATACAATGCGCACCACCCCGTGATGTTTTTCTCACTCCTACTAGTGAATGTAATGTAACACACACCCATACAATGCGCACCACCCCGTGATGTTTTTCTCACTCCTACTAGTGAATGTAATGTAACACACACCCATACAATGCGCACCACCCCGTGATGTTTTTCTCACTCCTACTAGTGAATCTAATGTAACACACACCCATACAATGCGCACCACCCCGTGATGTTTTTCTCTCTCCTAGTAGTGAATGTAATGTAACACACACCCATACAATGCGCACCACCCCGTGATGTTTTTCTCACTCCTACTAGTGAATGTAATGTAACACACACCCATACAATGCGCACCACCCCGTGATGTTTTTCTCACTCCTACTAATGAATCTAATGTAACACACACCCATACAATGCGCACCACCCCGTGATGTTTTTCTCACTCCTACTAGTGAATTTAATGTAACACACACCCATACAATGCGCACCACCCCGTGATGTTTTTCTCACTCCTACTAGTGAATGTAATGTAACACACACCCATACAATGCGCACCACCCCGTGAAGTTTTTCTCACTCCTACTAGTGAATGTAATGTAACACACACCCATACAATGCGCACCACCCCGTGATGTTTTTCTCACTCCTACTAGTGAATGTAATGTAACACACACCCATACAATGCGCACCACCCCGTGATGTTTTTCTCACTCCTACTAGTGAATGTAATGTAACACACACCCATACAATGCGCACCACCCCGTGATGTTTTTCTCACTCCTACTAGTGAATGTAATATAACACACACCCATACAATGCGCACCACCCCGTGATGATTTTCTCACGCCTACTAGTGAATCTAATGTAACAAACACCCATACAATCCGCACCACCCCGTGATGTTTTTCTCACTCCTACTACTGAATGTAATGTAACACACACCCATACAATGCGCACCACCCCGTGATGTTTTTCTCACTCCTACTCGTGAATCTAATGTAACAAACACCCATACAATGCGCACCACACCGTGATGTTTTTCTCACTGCTACTAGTGAATGTAATGTAACACACACCCATACAATGCGCACCACCCCGTGATGTTTTTCTCACTCCTACTAGTGAATGTAATGTAACACACAGCCATACAATGCGCACCACCCCGTGATGTTTTTCTCACTCGTACTAGTGAATGTAATGTAACACACACCCATACAATGCGCACCACCCCGTGATGTTTTTCTCACTCCTACCAGTGAATCTAATGTAACAAACACCCATACAGTGCGCACCACCCCGTGATGTTTTTCTCACTCCTACTAGTGAATGTAATGTAACACACACCCATACAATGCGCACCACCCCGTGATGTTTTTCTCTTTCCTCCTAGTGAATCTAATGTAACACACAGCCATACAATGCGCACCACCCCGTGATGTTTTTCTCACTCGTACTAGTGAATGTAATGTAACACACACCCATACAATGCGAAACAGCCCGTGATGTTTTTCTCACTCCTACCAGTGAATCTAATGTAACAAACACCCATACAATGCGCACCACCCCGTGATGTTTTTCTCACTCCTACTAGTGAATGTAATGTAACACACACCCATACAATGCGCACCACCCCGTGATGTTTTTCTCACTCCTACTCGTGAATCTAATGTAACACACACCCATACAATGCGCACCACCCCGTGATGTTTTTCTCACTCCTACTAGTGAATGTAATGTAACACACACCCATACAATGCGCACCACCCCGTGATGATTTTCTCACTCCTACTAGTGAATCTAATGTAACAAACACCCATACAATGCGCACGACCCCGTGATGATTTTCTCACTCCTACTAGTGAATCTAATGTAACAAACACCCATACAATCCGCACCACCCCGTGATGTTTTTCTCACTCCTACTAGTGAATGTAATGTAACACACACCCATACAATGCGCACGACCCCGTGATGATTTTCTCCCTCCTACTAGTGAATCTAATGTAACAAACACCCATACAATCCGCACCACCCCGTGATGTTTTTCTCACTCCTACTAGTGAATGTAATGTAACAAACACCCATACAATGCGCACCACCCCGTGATGTTTTTCTCACTCCTACTCGTGAATCTAATGTAACAAACACCCATACAATGCGCACCACCCCGTGATGTTTTTCTCACTCCTACTAGTGAATGTAATGTAACACACACCCATACAATGCGCACCACCCCGTGATGTTTTTCTCACTCCTACTAGTGAATGTAACGTAACACACAGCCATACAATGCGCACCACCCCGTGATGTTTTTCTCACTCCTACAAGTGAATGTAATGTAACACACACCCATACAATGCGCACCACCCCGTGATGTTTTTCTCACTCCTACTAGTGAATGTAATGTAACACACACCCGTACAATGCGCACCACCCCGTGATGTTTTTCTCACTCCTACCAGTGAATGTAATGTAACACACACCCATACAATGCGCACCACCCCGTGATGTTTTTCTCACTCCTACTAGTGAATCTAATGTAACACACACCCATACAATGCGCACCACCCCGTGATGTTTTTCTCACTCCTAGTAGTGAATGTAATGTAACACACACCCATACAATGCGCACCACCCCGTGATGTTTTTCTCACTCCTACTACTGAATGTAATGTAACACACACCCATACAATGCGCACCACCCCGTGATGTTTTTCTCACTCCTACTAATGAATCTAATGTAACACACAAGCATACAATGCGCACCACCCCGTGATGTTTTTCTCACTCCTACTAGTGAATGTAATGTAACACACACCCATACAATGCGCACCACCCCGTGATGTTTTTCTCACTCCTACTAGTGAATGTAATGTAACACACACCCATACAATGCGCACCACCCCGTGATGTTTTTCTCACTCCTACTAATGAATCTAATGTAACACACACCCATACAATGCGCACCACCCCGTGATGTTTTTCTCACTCCTACTAGTGAATGTAATGTAACACACACCCATACAATGCGCACCACCCCGTGATGTTTTTCTCACTCCTACTAGTGAATGTAATGTAACACACACCCATACAATGCGCACCACCCCGTGATGTTTTTCTCACTCCTACTAGTGAATGTAATGTAACACACACCCATACAATGCGCACCACCCCGTGATGTTTTTCTCACTCCTACTAGTGAATGTAATGTAACACACACCCATACAATGCGCACCACCCCGTGATGTTTTTCTCACTCCTACTAGTGAATGTAATGTAACACACACCCATACAATGCGCACCACCCCGTGATGTTTTTCTCACTCCTACTAGTGAATGTAATGTAACACACACCCATACAATGCGCACCACCCCGTGATGATTTTCTCACGCCTACTAGTGAATCTAATGTAACAAACACCCATACAATCCGCACCACCCCGTGATGTTTTTCTCACTCCTACTACTGAATGTAATGTAACACACACCCATACAATGCGCACCACCCCGTGATGTTTTTCTCACTCCTACTCGTGAATCTAATGTAACAAACACCCATACAATGCGCACCACACCGTGATGTTTTTCTCACTGCTACTAGTGAATGTAATGTAACACACACCCATACAATGCGCACCACCCCGTGATGTTTTTCTCACTCCTACTAGTGAATGTAATGTAACACACACCCATACAATGCGCACCACCCCGTGATGTTTTTCTCACTCCTACTAGTGAATCTAATGTAACACTCAGCCATACAATGCGCACCACCCCGTGATGTTTTTCTCACTCGTACTAGTGAATGTAATGTAACACACACCCATACAATGCGCACCACCCCGTGATGTTTTTCTCACTCCTACCAGTGAATCTAATGTAACAAACACCCATACAGTGCGCACCACCCCGTGATGTTTTTCTCACTCCTACTAGTGAATGTAATGTAACACACACCCATACAATGCGCACCACCCCGTGATGTTTTTCTCTTTCCTCCTAGTGAATCTAATGTAACACACAGCCATACAATGCGCACCACCCCGTGATGTTTTTCTCACTCGTACTAGTGAATGTAATGTAACACACACCCATACAATGCGAAACAGCCCGTGATGTTTTTCTCACTCCTACCAGTGAATCTAATGTAACAAACACCCATACAATGCGCACCACCCCGTGATGTTTTTCTCACTCCTACTAGTGAATGTAATGTAACACACACCCATACAATGCGCACCACCCCGTGATGTTTTTCTCACTCCTACTCGTGAATCTAATGTAACACACACCCATACAATGCGCACCACCCCGTGATGTTTTTCTCACTCCTACTAGTGAATGTAATGTAACACACACCCATACAATGCGCACCACCCCGTGATGATTTTCTCACTCCTACTAGTGAATCTAATGTAACAAACACCCATACAATGCGCACGACCCCGTGATGATTTTCTCACTCCTACTAGTGAATCTAATGTAACAAACACCCATACAATCCGCACCACCCCGTGATGTTTTTCTCACTCCTACTAGTGAATGTAATGTAACAAACACCCATACAATGCGCACCACCCCGTGATGTTTTTCTCACTCCTACTCGTGAATCTAATGTAACAAACACCCATACAATGCGCACCACCCCGTGATGTTTTTCTCACTCCTACTAGTGAATGTAATGTAACACACACCCATACAATGCGCACCACCCCGTGATGTTTTTCTCATTCCTACTAGTGAATGTAACGTAACACACAGCCATACAATGCGCACCACCCCGTGATGTTTTTCTCACTCCTACTAGTGAATGTAATGTAACACACACCCATACAATGCGCACCACCCCGTGATGTTTTTCTCACTCCTACTAGTGAATGTAATGTAACACACACCCATACAATGCGCACCACCCCGTGATGTTTTTCTCACTCCTACCAGTGAATGTAATGTAACACACACCCATACAATGCGCACCACCCCGTGATGTTTTTCTCACTCCTACTAGTGAATCTAATGTAACACACACCCATACAATGCGCACCACCCCGTGATGTTTTTCTCACTCCTAGTAGTGAATGTAATGTAACACACACCCATACAATGCGCACCACCCCGTGATGTTTTTCTCACTCCTACTACTGAATGTAATGTAACACACACCCATACAATGCGCACCACCCCGTGATGTTTTTCTCACTCCTACTAATGAATCTAATGTAACACACAAGCATACAATGCGCACCACCCCGTGATGTTTTTCTCACTCCTACTAGTGAATGTAATGTAACACACACCCATACAATGCGCACCACCCCGTGATGTTTCTCTCACTCCTACTAGTGAATGTAATGTAACACACACCCATACAATCCGCACCACCCCGTGATGTTTTTCTCACTCCTACTAGTGAATGTAATGTAACACACACCCATACAATGCGCACCACCCCGTGATGTTTTTCTCACTCCTACTAGTGAATGTAATGTAACACACACCCATACAATGCGCACCACCCCGTGATGTTTTTCTCACTCCTACTAGTGAATGTAATGTAACACACACCCATACAATGCGCACCACCCCGTGATGTTTTTCTCAATCCTACTAGTGAATGTAATGTAACACACACCCATACAATGCGCACCACCCCGTGATGATTTTCTCACGCCTACTAGTGAATCTAATGTAACAAACACCCATACAATCCGCACCACCCCGTGATGTTTTTCTCACTCCTACTAGTGAATGTAATGTAACACACAGCCATACAATGCGCACCACCCCGTGATGTTTTTCTCACTCCTACTCGTGAATCTAATGTAACAAACACCCATACAATGCGCACCACCCCGTGATGTTTTTCTCACTGCTACTAGTGAATGTAATGTAACACACACCCATACAATGCGCACCACCCCGTGATGTTTTTCTCACTCCTACTAGTGAATGTAATGTAACACACACCCATACAATGCGCACCACCCCGTGATGTTTTTCTCACTCCTACTAGTGAATCTAATGTAACACACAGCCATACAATGCGCACCACCCCGTGATGTTTTTCTCACTCGTACTAGTGAATGTAATGTAACACACACCCATACAATGCGCACCACCCCGTGATGTTTTTCTCACTCCTACCAGTGAATCTAATGTAACAAACACCCATACAGTGCGCACCACCCCGTGATGTTTTTCTCACTCCTACTAGTGAATGTAATGTAACACACACCCATACAATGCGCACCACCCCGTGATGTTTTTCTCTTTCCTACTAGTGAATCTAATGTAACACACACCCATACAATGCGCACCACCCCGTGATGATTTTCTCACTCCTACTAGTGAATGTAATGTAACAAACACCCATACAATCCGCACCACCCCGTGATGTTTTTATCACTCCTACTAGTGAATGTAATGTAACACACACCCATACAATGCGCACCACCCCGTGATGTTTTTCTCACTCCTACTCGTGAATCTAATGTAACAAACACCCATACAATGCGCACCACCCCGTGATGTTTTTCTCACTCCTACTAGTGAATGTAATGTAACACACACCCATACAATGCGCACCACCCCGTGATGTTTTTCTCACTCCTACTAGTGAATGTAATGTAACACACACCCATACAATGCGCACCATCCCGTGATGTTTTTCTCACTCCTACTAGTGAATGTAGTGTAACACACACCCATAGAATTCGCACCACCCCGTGATGTTTTTCTCACTCCTACTAGTGAATGTAATGTAACACACACCCATACAATGCGCACCACCCCGTGATGTTTTTCTCACTCCTATTAGTGAATGTAATGTAACACACACCCATACAATGCGCACCACCCCGTGATGTTTTTCTCACTCCTACTCGTGAATCTAATGTAACACACACCCATACAATGCGCACGACCCCGTGTTGATTTTCTCACTCCTACTAGTGAATCTAATGTAACAAACACCCATACAATCCGCACCACCCCGTGATGTTTTTCTCACTCCTACTAGTGAATGTAATGTAACAAACACCCATACAATGCGCACCACCCCGTGATGTTTTTCTCACTCCTACTCGTGAATCTAATGTAACAAACACCCATACAATGCGCACCACCCCGTGATGTTTTTCTCACTCCTACTAGTGAATGTAACGTAACACACACCCATACAATTCGCACCACCCCGTGATGTTTTTCTCACTCCTACTAGTGAATGTAACGTAACACACACCCATACAATGCGCACCACCCCGTGATGTTTTTCTCACTCCTACTAGTGAATGTAACGTAACACACACCCATACAATTCGCACCACCCCGTGATGTTTTTCGCACTCCTACTAGTGAATCTAATGTAACACACACCCATACAATGCGCACCACCCCGTGATGTTTTTCTCACTCCTACTAGTGAATGTAATGTAACACACACCCATACAATGTGCACCACCCCGTGATGTTTTTCTCACTCCTACTAGTGAATGTAATGTAACACACACCCATACAATGCGCACCACCCCGTGATGTTTTTCTCACTCCTACTAGTGAATCTAATGTAACACACACCGATACAATGCGCACCACCCCGTGATGTTTTTCTCACTCCTACTAGTGAATGTAACGTAACACACACCCATACAATGCGCACCACCCCGTGATGTTTTTCTCACTCCTACTAGTGAATCTAATGTAACACACACCCATACAATGCGCACAACCCCGTGATGTTTTTCTCACTCCTACTAGTGAATGTAATGTAACACACACCCATACAATGCGCACCACCCCGTGATGTTTTTCTCACTCCTACCAGTGAATCTAATGTAACAAACACCCATACAGTGCGCACCACCCCGTGATGTTTTTCTCACTCCTACTAGTGAATCTAATGTAACACACAGCCATACAATGCGCACCACCCCGTGATGTTTTTCTCACTCCTACTAGTGAATGTAATGTAACACACACCCATACAATGCGAAACACCCCGTGATGTTTTTCTCACTCCTACCAGTGAATCTAATGTAACAAACACCCATACAGTGCGCACCACCCCGTGATGTTTTTCTCACTCCTACTAGTGAATCTAATGTAACACACACCCATACAATGCGCACCACCCCGTGATGATTTTGTCACTTCTACTAGTGAATGTAATGTAACAAACACCCATACAATCCGCACCACCCCGTGATGTTTTTATCACTCCTACTAGTGAATGTAATGTAACACACACCCATACAATGCGCACCACCCCGTGATGTTTTTCTCACTCCTACTCGTGAATCTAATGTAACAAACACCCATACAATGCGCACCACCCCGTGATGTTTTTCTCACTCCTACTAGTGAATGTAATGTAACACACACCCATACAATGCGCACCACCCCGTGATGTTTTTCTCACTCCTACTAGTGAATGTAATGTAACACACACCCATACAATGCGCACCATCCCGTGATGTTTTTCTCACTCCTACTAGTGAATGTAATGTAACACACACCCATAGAATTCGCACCACCCCGTGATGTTTTTCTCACTCCTACTAGTGAATGTAATGTAACACACACCCATACAATGCGCACCACCCCGTGATGTTTTTCTCACTCCTATTAGTGAATGTAATGTAACACACACCCATACAATGCGCACCACCCCGTGATGTTTTTCTCACTCCTACTAGTGAATGTAATGTAACACACACCCATACAATGCGCACCACCCCGTGATGTTTTTCTCACTCCTACTCGTGAATCTAATGTAACACACACCCATACAATGCGCACGACCCCGTGTTGATTTTCTCACTCCTACTAGTGAATCTAATGTAACAAACACCCATACAATCCGCACCACCCCGTGATGTTTTTCTCACTCCTACTAGTGAATGTAATGTAACAAACACCCATACAATGCGCACCACCCCGTGATGTTTTTCTCACTCCTACTCGTGAATCTAATGTAACAAACACCCATACAATGCGCACCACCCCGTGATGTTTTTCTCACTCCTACTAGTGAATGTAATGTAACACACACCCATACAATGCGCACCACCCCGTGATGTTTTTCTCACTCCTACTAGTGAATGTAACGTAACACACACCCATACAATGCGCACCACCCCGTGATGTTTTTCTCACTCCTACTAGTGAATGTAACGTAACACACACCCATACAATTCGCACCACCCCGTGATGTTTTTCTCACTCCTACTAGTGAATCTAATGTAACACACACCCATACAATGCGCACCACCCCGTGATGTTTTTCTCACTCCTACTAGTGAATGTAATGTAACACACACCCATACAATGCGCACCACCCCGTGATGTTTTTCTCACTCCTACTAGTGAATGTAATGTAACACACACCCATACAATGCGCACCACCCCGTGATGTTTTTCTCACTCCTACTAGTGAATCTAATGTAACACACACCGATACAATGCGCACCACCCCGTGATGTTTTTCTCACTCCTACTAGTGAATGTAACGTAACACACACCCATACAATGCGCACCACCCCGTGATGTTTTTCTCACTCCTACTAGTGAATCTAATGTAACACACACCCATACAATGCGCACAACCCCGTGATGTTTTTCTCACTCCTACTAGTGAATGTAATGTAACACACACCCATACAATGCGCACCACCCCGTGATGTTTTTCTCACTCCTACCAGTGAATCTAATGTAACAAACACCCATACAGTGCGCACCACCCCGTGATGTTTTTCTCACTCCTACTAGTGAATGTAATGTAACACACACCCATACAATGCGCACCACCCCGTGATGTTTTTCTCTTTCCTACTAGTGAATCTAATGTAACACACAGCCATACAATGCGCACCACCCCGTGATGTTTTTCTCACTCGTACTAGTGAATGTAATGTAACACACACCCATACAATGCGAAACACCCCGTGATGTTTTTCTCACTCCTACCAGTGAATCTAATGTAACAAACACCCATACAATGCGCACCACCCCGTGATGTTTTTCTCACTCCTACTAGTGAATGTAATGTAACACACACCCATACAATGCGCACCACCCCGTGATGTTTTTCTCACTCCTACTCGTGAATCTAATGTAACAAACACCCATACAATGCGCACCACCCCGTGATGTTTTTCTCACTCCTACTAGTGAATGTAATGTAACACACACCCATACAATGCGCACCACCCCGTGATGTTTTTCTCACTCCTACTAGTGAATCTAATGTAACACACACCCATACAATGCGCACCACCCCGTGATGATTTTCTCACTCCTACTAGTGAATGTAATGTAACAAACACCCATACAATCCGCACCACCCCGTGATGTTTTTATCACTCCTACTAGTGAATGTAATGTAACACACACCCATACAATGCGCACCACCCCGTGATGTTTTTCTCACTCCTACTCGTGAATCTAATGTAACACACACCCATACAATGCGCACCACCCCGTGATGTTTTTCTCACTCCTAGTAGTGAATGTAATGTAACACACACCCATACAATGGGCACCACCCCGTGATGTTTTTCTCACTCCTACTACTGAATGTAATGTAACACACACCCATACAATGCGCACCACCCCGTGATGTTTTTCTCACTCCTACTAATGAATCTAATGTAACACACAAGCATACAATGCGCACCACCCCGTGATGTTTTTCTCACTCCTACTAGTGAATGTAATGTAACACACACCCATACAATGCGCACCACCCCGTGATGTTTTTCTCACTCCTACTAGTGAATGTAATGTAACACACACCCATACAATCCGCACCACCCCGTGATGTTTTTCTCACTCCTACTAGTGAATGTAATGTAACACACACCCATACAATGCGCACCACCCCGTGATGTTTTTCTCACTCCTACTAGTGAATGTAATGTAACACACACCCATACAATGCGCACCACCCCGTGATGTTTTTCTCACTCCTACTAGTGAATGTAATGTAACACACACCCATACAATGCGCACCACCCCGTGATGTTTTTCTCAATCCTACTAGTGAATGTAATGTAACACACACCCATACAATGCGCACCACCCCGTGATGATTTTCTCACGCCTACTAGTGAATCTAATGTAACAAACACCCATACAATCCGCACCACCCCGTGATGTTTTTCTCACTCCTACTAGTGAATGTAATGTAACACACACCCATACAATGCGCACCACCCCGTGATGTTTTTCTCACTCCTACTCGTGAATCTAATGTAACAAACACCCATACAATGCGCACCACCCCGTGATGTTTTTCTCACTGCTACTAGTGAATGTAATGTAACACACACCCATACAATGCGCACCACCCCGTGATGTTTTTCTCACTCCTACTAGTGAATCTAATGTAACAAACACCCATACAATGCGCACCACCCCGTGATGTTTTTCTCACTGCTACTAGTGAATGTAATGTAACACACACCCATACAATGCGCACCACCCCGTGATGTTTTTCTCACTCCTACTAGTGAATCTAATGTAACACACAGCCATACAATGCGCACCACCCCGTGATGTTTTTCTCACTCGTACTAGTGAATGTAATGTAACACACACCCATACAATGCGCACCACCCCGTGATGTTTTTCTCACTCCTACCAGTGAATCTAATGTAACAAACACCCATACAGTGCGCACCACCCCGTGATGTTTTTCTCACTCCTACTAGTGAATGTAATGTAACACACACCCATACAATGCGCACCACCCCGTGATGTTTTTCTCTTTCCTACTAGTGAATCTAATGTAACACACAGCCATACAATGCGCACCACCCCGTGATGTTTTTCTCACTCGTACTAGTGAATGTAATGTAACACACACCCATACAATGCGAAACACCCCGTGATGTTTTTCTCACTCCTACCAGTGAATCTAATGTAACAAACACCCATACAATGCGCACCACCCCGTGATGTTTTTCTCACTCCTACTAGTGAATGTAATGTAACACACACCCATACAATGCGCACCACCCCGTGATGTTTTTCTCACTCCTACTCGTGAATCTAATGTAACAAACACCCATACAATGCGCACCACCCCGTGATGTTTTTCTCACTCCTACTAGTGAATGTAATGTAACACACACCCATACAATGCGCACCACCCCGTGATGTTTTTCTCACTCCTACTAGTGAATCTAATGTAACACACACCCATACAATGCGCACCACCCCGTGATGATTTTCTCACTCCTACTAATGAATGTAATGTAACAAACACCCATACAATCCGCACCACCCCGTGATGTTTTTATCACTCCTACTAGTGAATGTAATGTAACACACACCCATACAATGCGCACCACCCCGTGATGTTTTTCTCACTCCTACTCGTGAATCTAATGTAACAAACACCCATACAATGCGCACCACCCCGTGATGTTTTTGTCACTCCTACTAGTGAATGTAATGTAACACACACCCATACAATGCGCACCACCCCGTGATGTTTTTCTCACTCCTACTAGTGAATGTAATGTAACACACACCCATACAATGCGCACCATCCCGTGATGTTTTTCTCACTCCTACTAGTGAATGTAATGTAACACACACCCATAGAATTCGCACCACCCCGTGATGTTTTTCTCACTCCTACTAGTGAATGTAATGTAACACACACCCATACAATGCGCACCACCCCGTGATGTTTTTCTCACTCCTATTAGTGAATGTAATGTAACACACACCCATACAATGCGCACCACCCCGTGATGTTTTTCTCACTCCTACTAGTGAATGTAATGTAACACACACCCATACAATGCGCACCACCCCGTGATGTTTTTCTCACTCCTCCTCGTGAATCTAATGTAACACACACCCATACAATGCGCACGACCCCGTGTTGATTTTCTCACTCCTACTAGTGAATCTAATGTAACACACAGCCATACAATGCGCACCACCCCGTGATGTTTTTCTCACTCCTACCAGTGAATCTAATGTAACAAACACCCATACAGTGCGCACCACCCCGTGATGTTTTTCTCACTCCTACTAGTGAATGTAATGTAACACACACCCATACAATGCGCACCACCCCGTGATGTTTTTCTCTTTCCTACTAGTGAATCTAATGTAACACACAGCCATACAATGCGCACCACCCCGTGATGTTTTTCTCACTCGTACTAGTGAATGTAATGTAACACACACCCATACAATGCGAAACACCCCGTGATGTTTTTCTCACTCCTACCAGTGAATCTAATGTAACAAACACCCATACAATGCGCACCACCCCGTGATGTTTTTCTCACTCCTACTAGTGAATGTAATGTAACACACACCCATACAATGCGCACCACCCCGTGATGTTTTTCTCACTCCTACTCGTGAATCTAATGTAACAAACACCCATACAATGCGCACCACCCCGTGATGTTTTTCTCACTCCTAGTAGTGAATGTAATGTAACACACACCCATACAATGCGCACCACCCCGTGATGTTTTTCTCACTCCTACTAGTGAATCTAATGTAACACACACCCATACAATGCGCACCACCCCGTGATGATTTTCTCACTCCTACTAATGAATGTAATGTAACAAACACCCATACAATCCGCACCACCCTGTGATGTTTTTATCACTCCTACTAGTGAATGTAATGTAACACACACCCATACAATGCGCACCACCCCGTGATGTTTTTCTCACTCCTACTCGTGAATCTAATGTAACAAACACCCATACAATGCGCACCACCCCGTGATGTTTTTCTCACTCCTACTAGTGAATGTAATGTAACACACACCCATACAATGCGCACCACCCCGTGATGTTTTTCTCACTCCTACTAGTGAATGTAATGTAACACACACCCATACAATGCGCACCATCCCGTGATGTTTTTCTCACTCCTACTAGTGAATGTAATGTAACACACACCCATAGAATTCGCACCACCCCGTGATGTTTTTCTCACTCCTACTAGTGAATGTAATGTAACACACACCCATACAATGCGCACCACCCCGTGATGTTTTTCTCACTCCTATTAGTGAATGTAATGTAACACACACCCATACAATGCGCACCACCCCGTGATGTTTTTCTCACTCCTACTAGTGAATGTAATGTAACACACACCCATACAATGCGCACCACCCCGTGATGTTTTTCTCACTCCTACTCGTGAATCTAATGTAACACACACCCATACAATGCGCACGACCCCGTGTTGATTTTCTCACTCCTACTAGTGAATCTAATGTAACAAACACCCATACAATCCGCACCACCCCGTGATGTTTTTCTCACTCCTACTAGTGAATGTAATGTAACAAACACCCATACAATGCGCACCACCCCGTGATGTTTTTCTCACTCCTACTCGTGAATCTAATGTAACAAACACCCATACAATGCGCACCACCCCGTGATGTTTTTCTCACTCCTACTAGTGAATGTAACGTAACACACACCCATACAATTCGCACCACCCCGTGATGTTTTTCTCACTCCTACTAGTGAATCTAATGTAACACACACCCATACAATGCGCACCACCCCGTGATGTTTTTCTCACTCCTACTAGTGAATGTAATGTAACACACACCCATACAATGCGCACCACCCCGTGATGTTTTTCTCACTCCTACTAGTGAATGTAATGTAACACACACCCATACAATGCGCACCACCCCGTGATGTTTTTCTCACTCCTACTAGTGAATCTAATGTAACACACACCGATACAATGCGCACCACCCCGTGATGTTTTTCTCACTCCTACTAGTGAATGTAACGTAACACACACCCATACAATGCGCACCACCCCGTGATGTTTTTCTCACTCCTACTAGTGAATCTAATGTAACACACACCCATACAATGCGCACAACCCCGTGATGTTTTTCTCACACCTACTAGTGAATGTAATGTAACACACACCCATACAATGCGCACCACCCCGTGATGTTTTTCTCACTCCTACCAGTGAATCTAATGTAACAAACACCCATACAGTGCGCACCACCCCGTGATGTTTTTCTCACTCCT
This sequence comes from Cavia porcellus, assembly GCF_034190915.1. NCBI lineage: Eukaryota > Metazoa > Chordata > Mammalia > Rodentia > Caviidae > Cavia > Cavia porcellus. The sequence goes on from NW_026947575.1 coordinate 152,318, forward strand.
ACTAGTGAATGTAATGTAACACACACCCATACAATGCGCACCACCCCGTGATGTTTTTCTCTTTCCTACTAGTGAATCTAATGTAACACACAGCCATACAATGCGCACCACCCCGTGATGTTTTTCTCACTCGTACTAGTGAATGTAATGTAACACACACCCATACAATGCGAAACACCCCGTGATGTTTTTCTCACTCCTACCAGTGAATCTAATGTAACAAACACCCATACAATGCGCACCACCCCGTGATGTTTTTCTCACTCCTACTAGTGAATGTAATGTAACACACACCCATACAATGCGCACCACCCCGTGATGTTTTTCTCACTCCTACTCGTGAATCTAATGTAACAAACACCCATACAATGCGCACCACCCCGTGATGTTTTTCTCACTCCTACTAGTGAATGTAATGTAACACACACCCATACAATGCGCACCACCCCGTGATGTTTTTCTCACTCCTACTAGTGAATCTAATGTAACACACACCCATACAATGCGCACCACCCCGTGATGATTTTCTCACTCCTACTAGTGAATGTAATGTAACAAACACCCATACAATCCGCACCACCCCGTGATGTTTTTATCACTCCTACTAGTGAATGTAATGTAACACACACCCATACAATGCGCACCACCCCGTGATGTTTTTCTCACTCCTACTCGTGAATCTAATGTAACAAACACCCATACAATGCGCACCACCCCGTGATGTTTTTCTCACTCCTACTAGTGAATGTAATGTAACACACACCCATACAATGCGCACCACCCCGTGATGTTTTTCTCACTCCTACTAGTGAATGTAATGTAACACACACCCATACAATGCGCACCATCCCGTGATGTTTTTCTCACTCCTACTAGTGAATGTAATGTAACACACACCCATAGAATTCGCACCACCCCGTGATGTTTTTCTCACTCCTACTAGTGAATGTAATGTAACACACACCCATACAATGCGCACCACCCCGTGATGTTTTTCTCACTCCTATTAGTGAATGTAATGTAACACACACCCATACAATGCGCACCACCCCGTGATGTTTTTCTCACTCCTACTAGTGAATGTAATGTAACACACACCCATACAATGCGCACCACCCCGTGATGTTTTTCTCACTCCTACTCGTGAATCTAATGTAACACACACCCATACAATGCGCACGACCCCGTGTTTATTTTCTCACTCCTACTAGTGAATCTAATGTAACAAACACCCATACAATCCGCACCACCCCGTGATGTTTTTCTCACTCCTACTAGTGAATGTAATGTAACAAACACCCATACAATGCGCACCACCCCGTGATGTTTTTCTCACTCCTACTCGTGAATCTAATGTAACAAACACCCATACAATGCGCACCACCCCGTGATGTTTTTCTCACTCCTACTAGTGAATGTAATGTAACACACACCCATACAATGCGCACCACCCCGTGATGTTTTTCTCACTCCTACTAGTGAATGTAACGTAACACACACCCATACAATGCGCACCACCCCGTGATGTTTTTCTCACTCCTACTAGTGAATGTAACGTAACACACACCCATACAATTCGCACCACCCCGTGATGTTTTTCTCACTCCTACTAGTGAATCTAATGTAACACACACCCATACAATGCGCACCACCCCGTGATGTTTTTCTCACTCCTACTAGTGAATGTAATGTAACACACACCCATACAATGCGCACCACCCCGTGATGTTTTTCTCACTCCTACTAGTGAATGTAATGTAACACACACCCATACAATGCGCACCACCCCGTGATGTTTTTCTCACTCCTACTAGTGAATCTAATGTAACACACACCGATACAATGCGCACCACCCCGTGATGTTTTTCTCACTCCTACTAGTGAATGTAACGTAACACACACCCATACAATGCGCACCACCCCGTGATGTTTTTCTCACTCCTACTAGTGAATCTAATGTAACACACACCCATACAATGCGCACAACCCCGTGATGTTTTTCTCACTCCTACTAGTGAATGTAATGTAACACACACCCATACAATGCGCACCACCCCGTGATGTTTTTCTCACTCCTACTAGTGAATGTAATGTAACACACACCCATACAATGCGCACCACCCCGTGATGTTTTTCTCACTCCTACTAGTGAATGTAATGTAACACACACCCATACAATGCGCAACACCCCGTGATGTTTTTCTCACTCCTACTAGTGAATGTAATGTAACACACACCCATACAATGCGCACCACACCGTGATGTTTTTCTCACTCCTACTAGTGAATGTAATGTAACAGACACCCATACAATGCGCACCACCCCATGATGTTTTTCTCACTCCTACTAGTGAATGTAATGTAACACACACCCATACAATGCGCACCACCCCGTGATGTTTTTCTCACTCCTACTAGTGAACGTAATGTAACACACACCCATACAATGCGCACCACCCCGTGATGTTTTTCTCACTCCTACTAGTGAATCTAATGTAACACACACCCATACAATGCGCACCACCCCGTGATGTTTTTCTCACTCCTATTAGTGAATGTAATGTAACACACACCCATACAATGCGCAGCACCCCGTGATGTTTTTCTCACTCCTACTAGTGAATGTAATGTAAGACACAACCATACAATGCGCACCACCCCGTGATGTTTTTTTTTCACTCCTACTATGAATGTAATGTAACACACACCCATACAATGCGCACCACCCCGTGATGTTTTTCTCTTTCCTACTAGTGAATCTAATGTAACACACAGCCATACAATGCGCACCACCCCGTGATGTTTTTCTCACTCGTACTAGTGAATGTAATGTAACACACACCCATACAATGCGAAACACCCCGTGATGTTTTTCTCACTCCTACCAGTGAATCTAATGTAACAAACACCCATACAATGCGCACCACCCCGTGATGTTTTTCTCACTCCTACTAGTGAATGTAATGTAACACACACCCATACAATGCGCACCACCCCGTGATGTTTTTCTCACTCCTACTCGTGAATCTAATGTAACAAACACCCATACAATGCGCACCACCCCGTGATGTTTTTCTCACTCCTACTAGTGAATGTAATGTAACACACACCCATACAATGCGCACCACCCCGTGATGATTTTCTCACTCCTACTAGTGAATCTAATGTAACAAACACCCATACAATGCGCACGACCCCGTGATGATTTTCTCACTCCTACTAGTGAATCTAATGTAACAAACACCCATATAATCCGCATCACCCCGTGATGTTTTTCTCACTCCTACTAGTGAATGTAATGTAACACACACCCATACAATGCGCACGACCCCGTGATGATTTTCTCACTCCTACTAGTGAATCTAATGTAACAAACACCCATACAATCCGCACCACCCCGTGATGTTTTTCTCACTCCTACTAGTGAATCTAATGTAACAAACACCCATACAATGCGCACCACCCCGTGATGTTTTTCTCACTCCTACTCGTGAATCTAATGTAACAAACACCCATACAATGCGCACCACCCCGTGATGTTTTTCTCACTCCTACTAGTGAATGTAATGTAACACACACCCATACAATGCGCACCACCCCGTGATGTTTTTCTCACTCCTACTAGTGAATGTAACGTAACACACACCCATACAATGCGCACCACCCCGTGATGTTTTTCTCACTCCTACTAGTGAATGTAACGTAACACACACCCATACAATGCGCACCACCCCGTGATGTTTTTCTCACTCCTACTAGTGAATGTAACGTAACACACACCCATACAATGCGCACCACCCCGTGATGTTTTTCTCACTCCTACTAGTGAATGTAATGTAACACACACCCATACAATGCGCACCACCCCGTGATGTTTTTCTCACTCCTACTAGTGAATCTAATGTAACACACACCCATACAATGCGCACCACCCCGTGATGTTTTTCTCACTCCTAGTAGTGAATGTAATGTAACACACACCCATACAATGCGCACCACCCCGTGATGTTTTTCTCACTTCTACTAGTGAATGTAATGTAACACACACCCATACAATGCGCACCACCCCGTGATGTTTTTCTCACTCCTACTAATGAATCTAATGTAACACACACCCATACAATGCGCACCACCCCGTGATGTTTTTCTCACTCCTACTAGTGAATGTAATGTAACACACACCCATACAATGCGCACCACCCCGTGATGTTTTTCTCACTCCTACTAGTGAATGTAATGTAACACACACCCATACAATGCGCACCACCCCGTGATGTTTTTCTCACTCCTACTAGTGAATGTAATGTAACACACACCCATACAATGCGCACCACCCCGTGATGTTTTTCTCACTCCTACTAGTGAATGTAATGTAACACACACCCATACAATGCGCACCACCCCGTGATGTTTTTCTCACTCCTACTAGTGAATGTAATGTAACACACACCCATACAATGCGCACCACCTCGTGATGTTTTTCTCACTCCTACTAGTGAATGTAATGTAACACACACCCATACAATGCGCACCACCCCGTGATGATTTTCTCACGCCTACTAGTGAATCTAATGTAACAAACACCCATACAATCCGCACCACCCCGTGATGTTTTTCTCACTCCTACTAGTGAATGTAATGTAACACACACCCATACAATGCGCACCACCCCGTGATGTTTTTCTCACTCCTACTCGTGAATCTAATGTAACAAACACCCATACAATGCGCACCACCCCGTGATTTTTTTCTCACTGCTACTAGTGAATGTAATGTAACACACACCCATACAATGCGCACCACCCCGTGATGTTTTTCTCACTCCTACTAGTGAATCTAATGTAACACACAGCCATACAATGCGCACCACCCCGTGATGTTTTTCTCACTCGTACTAGTGAATGTAATGTAACACACACCCATACAATGCGCACCACCCCGTGATGTTTTTCTCACTCCTACCAGTGAATCTAATGTAACAAACACCCATACAGTGCGCACCACCCCGTGATGTTTTTCTCACTCCTACTAGTGAATGTAATGTAACACACACCCATACAATGCGCACCACCCCGTGATGTTTTTCTCTTTCCTACTAGTGAATCTAATGTAACACACAGCCATACAATGCGCACCACCCCGTGATGTTTTTCTCACTCCTACTAGTGAATGTAATGTAACACACACCCATACAATGCGCACCACCCCGTGATGTTTTTCTCATTCCTACTAGTGAATGTAACGTAACACACACCCATACAATGCGCACCACCCCGTGATGTTTTTCTCACTCCTACTAGTGAATGTAATGTAACACACACCCATACAATGCGCACCACCCCGTGATGTTTTTCTCACTCCTACTAGTGAATGTAATGTAACACACACCCATACAATGCGCACCACCCCGTGATGTTTTTCTCACTCCTACTAGTGAATGTAATGTAACACACACCCATACAATGCGCACCACCCCGTGATGTTTTTCTCACTCCTACTAGTGAATCTAATGTAACACACACCGATACAATGCGCACCACCCCGTGATGTTTTTCTCACTCCTACTAGTGAATGTAACGTAACACACACCCATACAATGCGCACCACCCCGTGATGTTTTTCTCACTCCTACTAGTGAATCTAATGTAACACACACCCATACAATGCGCACAACCCCGTGATGTTTTTCTCACTCCTACTAGTGAATGTAATGTAACACACACCCATACAATGCGCACCACCCCGTGATGTTTTTCTCACTCCTACTAGTGAATGTAATGTAACACACACCCATACAATGCGCACCACCCCGTGATGTTTTTCTCACACCTACTAGTGAATGTAATGTAACACACACCCATACAATGCGCAACACCCCGTGATGTTTTTCTCACTCCTACTAGTGAATGTAATGTAACACACACCCATACAATGCGCACCACACCGTGATGTTTTTCTCACTCCTACTAGTGAATGTAATGTAACAGACACCCATACAATGCGCACCACCCCATGATGTTTTTCTCACTCCTACTAGTGAATGTAATGTAACACACACCCATACAATGCGCACCACCCCGTGATGTTTTTCTCACTCCTACTAGTGAACGTAATGTAACACACACCCATACAATGCGCACCACCCCGTGATGTTTTTCTCACTCCTACTAGTGAATCTAATGTAACACACACCCATACAATGCGCACCACCCCGTGATGTTTTTCTCACTCCTATTAGTGAATGTAATGTAACACACACCCATACAATGCGCAGCACCCCGTGATGTTTTTCTCACTCCTACTAGTGAATGTAATGTAAGACACAACCATACAATGCGCACCACCCCGTGATGTTTTTTTTTCACTCCTACTATGAATGTAATGTAACACACACCCATACAATGCGCACCACCCCGTGATGTTTTTCTCTTTCCTACTAGTGAATCTAATGTAACACACAGCCATACAATGCGCACCACCCCGTGATGTTTTTCTCACTCGTACTAGTGAATGTAATGTAACACACACCCATACAATGCGAAACACCCCGTGATGTTTTTCTCACTCCTACCAGTGAATCTAATGTAACAAACACCCATACAATGCGCACCACCCCGTGATGTTTTTCTCACTCCTACTAGTGAATGTAATGTAACACACACCCATACAATGCGCACCACCCCGTGATGTTTTTCTCACTCCTACTCGTGAATCTAATGTAACAAACACCCATACAATGCGCACCACCCCGTGATGTTTTTCTCACTCCTACTAGTGAATGTAATGTAACACACACCCATACAATGCGCACCACCCCGTGATGATTTTCTCACTCCTACTAGTGAATCTAATGTAACAAACACCCATACAATGCGCACGACCCCGTGATGATTTTCTCACTCCTACTAGTGAATCTAATGTAACAAACACCCATATAATCCGCATCACCCCGTGATGTTTTTCTCACTCCTACTAGTGAATGTAATGTAACACACACCCATACAATGCGCACGACCCCGTGATGATTTTCTCACTCCTACTAGTGAATCTAATGTAACAAACACCCATACAATCCGCACCACCCCGTGATGTTTTTCTCACTCCTACTAGTGAATCTAATGTAACAAACACCCATACAATGCGCACCACCCCGTGATGTTTTTCTCACTCCTACTCGTGAATCTAATGTAACAAACACCCATACAATGCGCACCACCCCGTGATGTTTTTCTCACTCCTACTAGTGAATGTAATGTAACACACACCCATACAATGCGCACCACCCCGTGATGTTTTTCTCACTCCTACTAGTGAATGTAACGTAACACACACCCATACAATGCGCACCACCCCGTGATGTTTTTCTCACTCCTACTAGTGAATGTAACGTAACACACACCCATACAATGCGCACCACCCCGTGATGTTTTTCTCACTCCTACTAGTGAATGTAATGTAACACACACCCATACAATGCGCACCACCCCGTGATGTTTTTCTCACTCCTACTAGTGAATGTAATGTAACACACACCCATACAATGCGCACCACCCCGTGATGTTTTTCTCACTCCTACTAGTGAATCTAATGTAACACACACCCATACAATGCGCACCACCCCGTGATGTTTTTCTCACTCCTAGTAGTGAATGTAATGTAACACACACCCATACAATGCGCACCACCCCGTGATGTTTTTCTCACTTCTACTAGTGAATGTAATGTAACACACACCCATACAATGCGCACCACCCCGTGATGTTTTTCTCACTCCTACTAATGAATCTAATGTAACACACACCCATACAATGCGCACCACCCCGTGATGTTTTTCTCACTCCTACTAGTGAATGTAATGTAACACACACCCATACAATGCGCACCACCCCGTGATGTTTTTCTCACTCCTACTAGTGAATGTAATGTAACACACACCCATACAATGCGCACCACCCCGTGATGTTTTTCTCACTCCTACTAGTGAATGTAATGTAACACACACCCATACAATGCGCACCACCCCGTGATGTTTTTCTCACTCCTACTAGTGAATGTAATGTAACACACACCCATACAATGCGCACCACCCCGTGATGTTTTTCTCACTCCTACTAGTGAATGTAATGTAACACACACCCATACAATGCGCACCACCTCGTGATGTTTTTCTCACTCCTACTAGTGAATGTAATGTAACACACACCCATACAATGCGCACCACCCCGTGATGATTTTCTCACGCCTACTAGTGAATCTAATGTAACAAACACCCATACAATCCGCACCACCCCGTGATGTTTTTCTCACTCCTACTAGTGAATGTAATGTAACACACACCCATACAATGCGCACCACCCCGTGATGTTTTTCTCACTCCTACTCGTGAATCTAATGTAACAAACACCCATACAATGCGCACCACCCCGTGATGTTTTTCTCACTGCTACTAGTGAATGTAATGTAACACACACCCATACAATGCGCACCACCCCGTGATGTTTTTCTCACTCCTACTAGTGAATCTAATGTAACACACAGCCATACAATGCGCACCACCCCGTGATGTTTTTCTCACTCGTACTAGTGAATGTAATGTAACACACACCCATACAATGCGCACCACCCCGTGATGTTTTTCTCACTCCTACCAGTGAATCTAATGTAACAAACACCCATACAGTGCGCACCACCCCGTGATGTTTTTCTCACTCCTACTAGTGAATGTAATGTAACACACACCCATACAATGCGCACCACCCCGTGATGTTTTTCTCTTTCCTACTAGTGAATCTAATGTAACACACAGCCATACAATGCGCACCACCCCGTGATGTTTTTCTCACTCCTACTAGTGAATGTAATGTAACACACACCCATACAATGCGCACCACCCCGTGATGTTTTTCTCATTCCTACTAGTGAATGTAACGTAACACACACCCATACAATGCGCACCACCCCGTGATGTTTTTCTCACTCCTACTAGTGAATGTAATGTAACACACACCCATACAATGCGCACCACCCCGTGATGTTTTTCTCACTCCTACTAGTGAATGTAATGTAACACACACCCATACAATGCGCACCACCCCGTGATGTTTTTCTCACTCCTACTAGTGAATGTAATGTAACACACACCCATACAATGCGCACCACCCCGTGATGTTTTTCTCACTCCTACTAGTGAATCTAATGTAACACACACCGATACAATGCGCACCACCCCGTGATGTTTTTCTCACTCCTACTAGTGAATGTAACGTAACACACACCCATACAATGCGCACCACCCCGTGATGTTTTTCTCACTCCTACTAGTGAATCTAATGTAACACACACCCATACAATGCGCACAACCCCGTGATGTTTTTCTCACTCCTACTAGTGAATGTAATGTAACACACACCCATACAATGCGCACCACCCCGTGATGTTTTTCTCACTCCTACTAGTGAATGTAATGTAACACACACCCATACAATGCGCACCACCCCGTGATGTTTTTCTCACTCCTACTAATGAATCTAATGTAACACACACCCATACAATGCGCACCACCCCGTGATGTTTTTCTCACTCCTACTAGTGAATGTAATGTAACACACACCCATACAATGCGCACCACCCCGTGATGTTTTTCTCACTCCTACTAGTGAATGTAATGTAACACACACCCATACAATGCGCACCACCCCGTGATGTTTTTCTCACTCCTACTAGTGAATGTAATGTAACACACACCCATACAATGCGCACCACCCCGTGATGTTTTTCTCACTCCTACTAGTGAATGTAATGTAACACACACCCATACAATGCGCACCACCCCGTGATGTTTTTCTCACTCCTACTAGTGAATGTAATGTAACACACACCCATACAATGCGCACCACCTCGTGATGTTTTTCTCACTCCTACTAGTGAATGTAATGTAACACACACCCATACAATGCGCACCACCCCGTGATGATTTTCTCACGCCTACTAGTGAATCTAATGTAACAAACACCCATACAATCCGCACCACCCCGTGATGTTTTTCTCACTCCTACTAGTGAATGTAATGTAACACACACCCATACAATGCGCACCACCCCGTGATGTTTTTCTCACTCCTACTCGTGAATCTAATGTAACAAACACCCATACAATGCGCACCACCCCGTGATGTTTTTCTCACTGCTACTAGTGAATGTAATGTAACACACACCCATACAATGCGCACCACCCCGTGATGTTTTTCTCACTCCTACTAGTGAATCTAATGTAACACACAGCCATACAATGCGCACCACCCCGTGATGTTTTTCTCACTCGTACTAGTGAATGTAATGTAACACACACCCATACAATGCGCACCACCCCGTGATGTTTTTCTCACTCCTACCAGTGAATCTAATGTAACAAACACCCATACAGTGCGCACCACCCCGTGATGTTTTTCTCACTCCTACTAGTGAATGTAATGTAACACACACCCATACAATGCGCACCACCCCGTGATGTTTTTCTCTTTCCTACTAGTGAATCTAATGTAACACACAGCCATACAATGCGCACCACCCCGTGATGTTTTTCTCACTCCTACTAGTGAATGTAATGTAACACACACCCATACAATGCGCACCACCCCGTGATGTTTTTCTCATTCCTACTAGTGAATGTAACGTAACACACACCCATACAATGCGCACCACCCCGTGATGTTTTTCTCACTCCTACTAGTGAATGTAATGTAACACACACCCATACAATGCGCACCACCCCGTGATGTTTTTCTCACTCCTACTAGTGAATGTAATGTAACACACACCCATACAATGCGCACCACCCCGTGATGTTTTTCTCACTCCTACTAGTGAATGTAATGTAACACACACCCATACAATGCGCACCACCCCGTGATGTTTTTCTCACTCCTACTAGTGAATCTAATGTAACACACACCGATACAATGCGCACCACCCCGTGATGTTTTTCTCACTCCTACTAGTGAATGTAACGTAACACACACCCATACAATGCGCACCACCCCGTGATGTTTTTCTCACTCCTACTAGTGAATGTAATGTAACACACACCCATACAATGCGCACCACCCCGTGATGTTTTTCTCACTCCTACTCGTGAATCTAATGTAACAAACACCCATACAATGCGCACCACCCCGTGATGTTTTTCTCACTGCTACTAGTGAATGTAATGTAACACACACCCATACAATGCGCACCACCCCGTGATGTTTTTCTCACTCCTACTAGTGAATCTAATGTAACACACAGCCATACAATGCGCACCACCCCGTGATGTTTTTCTCACTCGTACTAGTGAATGTAATGTAACACACACCCATACAATGCGCACCACCCCGTGATGTTTTTCTCACTCCTACCAGTGAATCTAATGTAACAAACACCCATACAGTGCGCACCACCCCGTGATGTTTTTCTCACTCCTACTAGTGAATGTAATGTAACACACACCCATACAATGCGCACCACCCCGTGATGTTTTTCTCTTTCCTACTAGTGAATCTAATGTAACACACAGCCATACAATGCGCACCACCCCGTGATGTTTTTCTCACTCCTACTAGTGAATGTAATGTAACACACACCCATACAATGCGCACCACCCCGTGATGTTTTTCTCATTCCTACTAGTGAATGTAACGTAACACACACCCATACAATGCGCACCACCCCGTGATGTTTTTCTCACTCCTACTAGTGAATGTAATGTAACACACACCCATACAATGCGCACCACCCCGTGATGTTTTTCTCACTCCTACTAGTGAATGTAATGTAACACACACCCATACAATGCGCACCACCCCGTGATGTTTTTCTCACTCCTACTAGTGAATGTAATGTAACACACACCCATACAATGCGCACCACCCCGTGATGTTTTTCTCACTCCTACTAGTGAATCTAATGTAACACACACCGATACAATGCGCACCACCCCGTGATGTTTTTCTCACTCCTACTAGTGAATGTAACGTAACACACACCCATACAATGCGCACCACCCCGTGATGTTTTTCTCACTCCTACTAGTGAATCTAATGTAACACACACCCATACAATGCGCACAACCCCGTGATGTTTTTCTCACTCCTACTAGTGAATGTAATGTAACACACACCCATACAATGCGCACCACCCCGTGATGTTTTTCTCACTCCTACTAGTGAATGTAATGTAACACACACCCATACAATGCGCACCACCCCGTGATGTTTTTCTCACTCCTACTAATGAATCTAATGTAACACACACCCATACAATGCGCACCACCCCGTGATGTTTTTCTCACTCCTACTAGTGAATGTAATGTAACACACACCCATACAATGCGCACCACCCCGTGATGTTTTTCTCACTCCTACTAGTGAATGTAATGTAACACACACCCATACAATGCGCACCACCCCGTGATGTTTTTCTCACTCCTACTAGTGAATGTAATGTAACACACACCCATACAATGCGCACCACCCCGTGATGTTTTTCTCACTCCTACTAGTGAATGTAATGTAACACACACCCATACAATGCGCACCACCCCGTGATGTTTTTCTCACTCCTACTAGTGAATGTAATGTAACACACACCCATACAATGCGCACCACCTCGTGATGTTTTTCTCACTCCTACTAGTGAATGTAATGTAACACACACCCATACAATGCGCACCACCCCGTGATGATTTTCTCACGCCTACTAGTGAATCTAATGTAACAAACACCCATACAATCCGCACCACCCCGTGATGTTTTTCTCACTCCTACTAGTGAATGTAATGTAACACACACCCATACAATGCGCACCACCCCGTGATGTTTTTCTCACTCCTACTCGTGAATCTAATGTAACAAACACCCATACAATGCGCACCACCCCGTGACGTTTTTCTCACTGCTACTAGTGAATGTAATGTAACACACACCCATACAATGCGCACCACCCCGTGATGTTTTTCTCACTCCTACTAGTGAATCTAATGTAACACACAGCCATACAATGCGCACCACCCCGTGATGTTTTTCTCACTCGTACTAGTGAATGTAATGTAACACACACCCATACAATGCGCACCACCCCGTGATGTTTTTCTCACTCCTACCAGTGAATCTAATGTAACAAACACCCATACAGTGCGCACCACCCCGTGATGTTTTTCTCACTCCTACTAGTGAATGTAATGTAACACACACCCATACAATGCGCACCACCCCGTGATGTTTTTCTCTTTCCTACTAGTGAATCTAATGTAACACACAGCCATACAATGCGCACCACCCCGTGATGTTTTTCTCACTCCTACTAGTGAATGTAATGTAACACACACCCATACAATGCGCACCACCCCGTGATGTTTTTCTCATTCCTACTAGTGAATGTAACGTAACACACACCCATACAATGCGCACCACCCCGTGATGTTTTTCTCACTCCTACTAGTGAATGTAATGTAACACACACCCATACAATGCGCACCACCCCGTGATGTTTTTCTCACTCCTACTAGTGAATGTAATGTAACACACACCCATACAATGCGCACCACCCCGTGATGTTTTTCTCACTCCTACTAGTGAATGTAATGTAACACACACCCATACAATGCGCACCACCCCGTGATGTTTTTCTCACTCCTACTAGTGAATCTAATGTAACACACACCGATACAATGCGCACCACCCCGTGATGTTTTTCTCACTCCTACTAGTGAATGTAACGTAACACACACCCATACAATGCGCACCACCCCGTGATGTTTTTCTCACTCCTACTAGTGAATCTAATGTAACACACACCCATACAATGCGCACAACCCCGTGATGTTTTTCTCACTCCTACTAGTGAATGTAATGTAACACACACCCATACAATGCGCACCACCCCGTGATGTTTTTCTCACTCCTACTAGTGAATGTAATGTAACACACACCCATACAATGCGCACCACCCCGTGATGTTTTTCTCACTCCTACTAGTGAATGTAATGTAACACACACCCATACAATGCGCAACACCCCGTGATGTTTTTCTCACTCCTACTAGTGAATGTAATGTAACACACACCCATACAATGCGCACCACACCGTGATGTTTTTCTCACTCCTACTAGTGAATGTAATGTAACAGACACCCATACAATGCGCACCACCCCATGATGTTTTTCTCACTCCTACTAGTGAATGTAATGTAACACACACCCATACAATGCGCACCACCCCGTGATGTTTTTCTCACTCCTACTAGTGAACGTAATGTAACACACACCCATACAATGCGCACCACCCCGTGATGTTTTTCTCACTCCTACTAGTGAATCTAATGTAACACACACCCATACAATGCGCACCACCCCGTGATGTTTTTCTCACTCCTATTAGTGAATGTAATGTAACACACACCCATACAATGCGCAGCACCCCGTGATGTTTTTCTCACTCCTACTAGTGAATGTAATGTAAGACACAACCATACAATGCGCACCACCCCGTGATGTTTTTTTTTCACTCCTACTATGAATGTAATGTAACACACACCCATACAATGCGCACCACCCCGTGATGTTTTTCTCTTTCCTACTAGTGAATCTAATGTAACACACAGCCATACAATGCGCACCACCCCGTGATGTTTTTCTCACTCGTACTAGTGAATGTAATGTAACACACACCCATACAATGCGAAACACCCCGTGATGTTTTTCTCACTCCTACCAGTGAATCTAATGTAACAAACACCCATACAATGCGCACCACCCCGTGATGTTTTTCTCACTCCTACTAGTGAATGTAATGTAACACACACCCATACAATGCGCACCACCCCGTGATGTTTTTCTCACTCCTACTCGTGAATCTAATGTAACAAACACCCATACAATGCGCACCACCCCGTGATGTTTTTCTCACTCCTACTAGTGAATGTAATGTAACACACACCCATACAATGCGCACCACCCCGTGATGATTTTCTCACTCCTACTAGTGAATCTAATGTAACAAACACCCATACAATGCGCACGACCCCGTGATGATTTTCTCACTCCTACTAGTGAATCTAATGTAACAAACACCCATATAATCCGCATCACCCCGTGATGTTTTTCTCACTCCTACTAGTGAATGTAATGTAACACACACCCATACAATGCGCACGACCCCGTGATGATTTTCTCACTCCTACTAGTGAATCTAATGTAACAAACACCCATACAATCCGCACCACCCCGTGATGTTTTTCTCACTCCTACTAGTGAATCTAATGTAACAAACACCCATACAATGCGCACCACCCCGTGATGTTTTTCTCACTCCTACTCGTGAATCTAATGTAACAAACACCCATACAATGCGCACCACCCCGTGATGTTTTTCTCACTCCTACTAGTGAATGTAATGTAACACACACCCATACAATGCGCACCACCCCGTGATGTTTTTCTCACTCCTACTAGTGAATGTAACGTAACACACACCCATACAATGCGCACCACCCCGTGATGTTTTTCTCACTCCTACTAGTGAATGTAACGTAACACACACCCATACAATGCGCACCACCCCGTGATGTTTTTCTCACTCCTACTAGTGAATGTAATGTAACACACACCCATACAATGCGCACCACCCCGTGATGTTTTTCTCACTCCTACTAGTGAATGTAATGTAACACACACCCATACAATGCGCACCACCCCGTGATGTTTTTCTCACTCCTACTAGTGAATCTAATGTAACACACACCCATACAATGCGCACCACCCCGTGATGTTTTTCTCACTCCTAGTAGTGAATGTAATGTAACACACACCCATACAATGCGCACCACCCCGTGATGTTTTTCTCACTTCTACTAGTGAATGTAATGTAACACACACCCATACAATGCGCACCACCCCGTGATGTTTTTCTCACTCCTACTAATGAATCTAATGTAACACACACCCATACAATGCGCACCACCCCGTGATGTTTTTCTCACTCCTACTAGTGAATGTAATGTAACACACACCCATACAATGCGCACCACCCCGTGATGTTTTTCTCACTCCTACTAGTGAATGTAATGTAACACACACCCATACAATGCGCACCACCCCGTGATGTTTTTCTCACTCCTACTAGTGAATGTAATGTAACACACACCCATACAATGCGCACCACCCCGTGATGTTTTTCTCACTCCTACTAGTGAATGTAATGTAACACACACCCATACAATGCGCACCACCCCGTGATGTTTTTCTCACTCCTACTAGTGAATGTAATGTAACACACACCCATACAATGCGCACCACCTCGTGATGTTTTTCTCACTCCTACTAGTGAATGTAATGTAACACACACCCATACAATGCGCACCACCCCGTGATGATTTTCTCACGCCTACTAGTGAATCTAATGTAACAAACACCCATACAATCCGCACCACCCCGTGATGTTTTTCTCACTCCTACTAGTGAATGTAATGTAACACACACCCATACAATGCGCACCACCCCGTGATGTTTTTCTCACTCCTACTCGTGAATCTAATGTAACAAACACCCATACAATGCGCACCACCCCGTGATGTTTTTCTCACTGCTACTAGTGAATGTAATGTAACACACACCCATACAATGCGCACCACCCCGTGATGTTTTTCTCACTCCTACTAGTGAATCTAATGTAACACACAGCCATACAATGCGCACCACCCCGTGATGTTTTTCTCACTCGTACTAGTGAATGTAATGTAACACACACCCATACAATGCGCACCACCCCGTGATGTTTTTCTCACTCCTACCAGTGAATCTAATGTAACAAACACCCATACAGTGCGCACCACCCCGTGATGTTTTTCTCACTCCTACTAGTGAATGTAATGTAACACACACCCATACAATGCGCACCACCCCGTGATGTTTTTCTCTTTCCTACTAGTGAATCTAATGTAACACACAGCCATACAATGCGCACCACCCCGTGATGTTTTTCTCACTCGTACTAGTGAATGTAATGTAACACACACCCATACAATGCGAAACACCCCGTGATGTTTTTCTCACTCCTACCAGTGAATCTAATGTAACAAACACCCATACAATGCGCACCACCCCGTGATGTTTTTCTCACTCCTACTAGTGAATGTAATGTAACACACACCCATACAATGCGCACCACCCCGTGATGTTTTTCTCACTCCTACTCGTGAATCTAATGTAACAAACACCCATACAATGCGCACCACCCCGTGATGTTTTTCTCACTCCTACTAGTGAATGTAATGTAACACACACCCATACAATGCGCACCACCCCGTGATGTTTTTCTCACTCCTACTAGTGAATCTAATGTAACACACACCCATACAATGCGCACCACCCCGTGATGATTTTCTCACTCCTACTAGTGAATGTAATGTAACAAACACCCATACAATCCGCACCACCCCGTGATGTTTTTATCACTCCTACTAGTGAATGTAATGTAACACACACCCATACAATGCGCACCACCCCGTGATGTTTTTCTCACTCCTACTCGTGAATCTAATGTAACAAACACCCATACAATGCGCACCACCCCGTGATGTTTTTCTCACTCCTACTAGTGAATGTAATGTAACACACACCCATACAATGCGCACCACCCCGTGATGTTTTTCTCACTCCTACTAGTGAATGTAATGTAACACACACCCATACAATGCGCACCACCCCGTGATGTTTTTCTCACTCCTACTCGTGAATCTAATGTAACACACACCCATACAATGCGCACGACCCCGTGTTGATTTTCTCACTCCTACTAGTGAATCTAATGTAACAAACACCCATACAATCCGCACCACCCCGTGATGTTTTTCTCACTCCTACTAGTGAATGTAATGTAACAAACACCCATACAATGCGCACCACCCCGTGATGTTTTTCTCACTCCTACTCGTGAATCTAATGTAACAAACTCCCATACAATGCGCACCACCCCGTGATGTTTTTCTCACTCCTACTAGTGAATGTAATGTAACACACACCCATACAATGCGCACCACCCCGTGATGTTTTTCTCACTCCTACTAGTGAATGTAACGTAACACACACCCATACAATGCGCACCACCCCGTGATGTTTTTCTCACTCCTACTAGTGAATGTAACGTAACACACACCCATACAATGCGCACCACCCCGTGATGTTTTTCTCACTCCTACTAGTGAATGTAATGTAACACACACCCATACAATGCGCACCACCCCGTGATGTTTTTCTCACTCGTACTAGTGAATGTAATGTAACACACACCCATACAATGCGCACCACCCCGTGATGTTTTTCTCACTCCTACTAGTGAATCTAATGTAACACACACCCATACAATGCGCACCACCCCGTGATGTTTTTCTCACTCCTAGTAGTGAATGTAATGTAACACACACCCATACAATGCGCACCACCCCGTGATGTTTTTCTCACTCCTACTAGTGAATGTAATGTAACACACACCCATACAATGCGCACCACCCCGTGATGTTTTTCTCACTCCTACTAATGAATCTAATGTAACACACACCCATACAATGAGCACCACCCCGTGATGTTTTTCTCACTCCTACTAGTGAATGTAATGTAACACACACCCATACAATGCGCACCACCCCGTGATGTTTTTCTCACTCCTACTAGTGAATGTAATGTAACACACACCCATACAATGCGCACCACCCCGTGATGTTTTTCTCACTCCTACTAGTAAATGTAATGTAACACACACCCATACAATGCGCACCACCCCGTGATGTTTTTCTCACTCCTACTAGTGAATGTAATGTAACACACACCCATACAATGCGCACCACCCCGTGATGTTTTTCTCACTCCTACTAGTGAATGTAATGTAACACACACCCATACAATGCGCACCACCTCGTGATGTTTTTCTCACTCCTACTAGTGAATGTAATGTAACACACACCCATACAATGCGCACCACCCCGTGATGATTTTCTCACGCCTACTAGTGAATCTAATGTAACAAACACCCATACAATCCGCACCACCCCGTGATGTTTTTCTCACTCCTACTAGTGAATGTAATGTAACACACACCCATACAATGCGCACCACCCCGTGATGTTTTTCTCACTCCTACTCGTGAATCTAATGTAACAAACACCCATACAATGCGCACCACCCCGTGATGTTTTTCTCACTGCTACTAGTGAATGTAATGTAACACACACCCATACAATGCGCACCACCCCGTGATGTTTTTCTCACTCCTACTAGTGAATCTAATGTAACACACAGCCATACAATGCGCACCACCCCGTGATGTTTTTCTCACTCGTACTAGTGAATGTAATGTAACACACACCCATACAATGCGCACCACCCCGTGATGTTTTTCTCACTCCTACCAGTGAATCTAATGTAACAAACACCCATACAGTGCGCACCACCCCGTGATGTTTTTCTCACTCCTACTAGTGAATGTAATGTAACACACACCCATACAATGCGCACCACCCCGTGATGTTTTTCTCTTTCCTACTAGTGAATCTAATGTAACACACAGCCATACAATGCGCACCACCCCGTGATGTTTTTCTCACTCCTACTAGTGAATGTAATGTAACACACACCCATACAATGCGCACCACCCCGTGATGTTTTTCTCATTCCTACTAGTGAATGTAACGTAACACACACCCATACAATGCGCACCACCCCGTGATGTTTTTCTCACTCCTACTAGTGAATGTAATGTAACACACACCCATACAATGCGCACCACCCCGTGATGTTTTTCTCACTCCTACTAGTGAATGTAATGTAACACACACCCATACAATGCGCACCACCCCGTGATGTTTTTCTCACTCCTACTAGTGAATGTAATGTAACACACACCCATACAATGCGCACCACCCCGTGATGTTTTTCTCACTCCTACTAGTGAATCTAATGTAACACACACCCATACAATGCGCACCACCCCGTGATGTTTTTCTCACTCCTAGTAGTGAATGTAATGTAACACACACCCATACAATGCGCACCACCCCGTGATGTTTTTCTCACTCCTACTAGTGAATGTAATGTACCACACACCCATACAATGCGCACCACCCCGTGATGTTTTTCTCACTCCTACTAATGAATCTAATGTAACACACACCCATACAATGCGCACCACCCCGTGATGTTTTTCTCACTCCTACTAGTGAATGTAATGTAACACACACCCATACAATGCGCACCACCCCGTGATGTTTTTCTCACTCCTACTAGTGAATGTAATGTAACACACACCCATACAATGCGCACCACCCCGTGATGTTTTTCTCACTCCTACTAGTGAATGTAATGTAACACACACCCATACAATGCGCACCACCCCGTGATGTTTTTCTCACTCCTACTAGTGAATGTAATGTAACACACACCCATACAATGCGCACCACCCCGTGATGTTTTTCTCACTCCTACTAGTGAATGTAATGTAACACACACCCATACAATGCGCACCACCCCGTGATGTTTTTCTCACTCCTACTAGTGAATGTAATGTAACAAACACCCATACAATGCGCACCACCCCGTGATGATTTTCTCACGCCTACTAGTGAATCTAATGTAACAAACACCCATACAATCCGCACCACCCCGTGATGTTTTTCTCACTCCTACTAGTGAATGTAATGTAACACACACCCATACAATGCGCACCACCCCGTGATGTTTTTCTCACTCCTACTCGTGAATCTAATGTAACAAACACCCATACAATGCGCACCACCCCGTGATGTTTTTCTCACTGCTACTAGTGAATGTAATGTAACACACACCCATACAATGCGCACCACCCCGTGATGTTTTTCTCACTCCTACTAGTGAATCTAATGTAACACACAGCCATACAATGCGCACCACCCCGTGATGTTTTTCTCACTCGTACTAGTGAATGTAATGTAACACACACCCATACAATGCGCACCACCCCGTGATGTTTTTCTCACTCCTACCAGTGAATCTAATGTAACAAACACCCATACAGTGCGCACCACCCCGTGATGTTTTTCTCACTCCTACTAGTGAATGTAATGTAACACACACCCATACAATGCGCACCACCCCGTGATGTTTTTCTCTTTCCTACTAGTGAATCTAATGTAACACACAGCCATACAATGCGCACCACCCCGTGATGTTTTTCTCACTCGTACTAGTGAATGTAATGTAACACACACCCATACAATGCGAAACACCCCGTGATGTTTTTCTCACTCCTACCAGTGAATCTAATGTAACAAACACCCATACAATGCGCACCACCCCGTGATGTTTTTCTCACTCCTACTAGTGAATGTAATGTAACACACACCCATACAATGCGCACCACCCCGTGATGTTTTTCTCACTCCTACTCGTGAATCTAATGTAACAAACACCCATACAATGCGCACCACCCCGTGATGTTTTTCTCACTCCTACTAGTGAATGTAATGTAACACACACCCATACAATGCGCACCACCCCGTGATGTTTTTCTCACTCCTACTAGTGAATCTAATGTAACACACACCCATACAATGCGCACCACCCCGTGATGATTTTCTCACTCCTACTAGTGAATGTAATGTAACAAACACCCATACAATCCGCACCACCCCGTGATGTTTTTATCACTCCTACTAGTGAATGTAATGTAACACACACCCATACAATGCGCACCACCCCGTGATGTTTTTCTCACTCCTACTCGTGAATCTAATGTAACAAACACCCATACAATGCGCACCACCCCGTGATGTTTTTCTCACTCCTAGTAGTGAATGTAATGTAACACACACCCATACAATGCGCACCACCCCGTGATGTTTTTCTCACTCCTACTAGTGAATGTAATGTAACACACACCCATACAATGCGCACCACCCCGTGATGTTTTTCTCACTCCTACTCGTGAATCTAATGTAACACACACCCATACAATGCGCACGACCCCGTGTTGATTTTCTCACTCCTACTAGTGAATCTAATGTAACAAACACCCATACAATCCGCACCACCCCGTGATGTTTTTCTCACTCCTACTAGTGAATGTAATGTAACAAACACCCATACAATGCGCACCACCCCGTGATGTTTTTCTCACTCCTACTCGTGAATCTAATGTAACAAACACCCATACAATGCGCACCACCCCGTGATGTTTTTCTCACTCCTACTAGTGAATGTAATGTAACACACACCCATACAATGCGCACCACCCCGTGATGTTTTTCTCACTCCTACTAGTGAATGTAACGTAACACACACCCATACAATGCGCACCACCCCGTGATGTTTTTCTCACTCCTACTAGTGAATGTAACGTAACACACACCTATACAATTCGCACCACCCCGTGATGTTTTTCTCACTCCTACTAGTGAATCTAATGTAACACACACCCATACAATTCGCACCACCCCGTGATGTTTTTCTCACTCCTACTAGTGAATGTAATGTAACACACACCCATACAATGCGCACCACCCCGTGATGTTTTTCTCACTCCTTCTAGTGAATGTAATGTAACACACACCCATACAATGCGAAACACACTGTGATGTTTTTCTCACTCCTACCAGTGAATCTAATGTAACAAACACCCATACAATGCGCACCACCCCGTGATGTTTTTCTCACTCCTACTAGTGAATGTAATGTAACACACACCCATACAATGCGCACCACCCCGTGATGTTTTTCTCACTCCTACTCGTGAATCTAATGTAACAAACACCCATACAATGCGCACCACCCCGTGATGTTTTTCTCACTCCTACTAGTGAATGTAATGTAACACACACCCATACAATGCGCACCACCCCGTGATGATTTTCTCACTCCTACTAGTGAATCTAATGTAACAAACACCCATACAATGCGCACGACCCCGTGATGATTTTCTCACTCCTACTAGTGAATCTAATGTAACAAACACCCATACAATCCGCACCACCCCGTGATGTTTTTCTCACTCCTACTAGTGAATGTAATGTAACACACACCCATACAATGCGCACGACCCCGTGATGATTTTCTCACTCCTACTAGTGAATCTAATGTAACAAACACCCATACAATCCGCACCACCCCGTGATGTTTTTCTCACTCCTACTAGTGAATGTAACGTAACACACACCCATACAATGCGCACCACCCCGTGATGTTTTTCTCACTCCTACTAGTGAATGTAACGTAACACACACCCATACAATGCGCACCACCCCGTGATGTTTTTCTCACTCCTACTAGTGAATGTAATGTAACACACACCCATACAATGCGCACCACCCCGTGATGTTTTTCTCACTCCTACTAGTGAATGTAATGTAACACACACCCATACAATGCGCACCACCCCGTGATGTTTTTCTCACTCCTACTAGTGAATGTAATGTAACACACACCCATACAATGCGCACCACCCCGTGATGTTTTTCTCACTCCTACTAGTGAATGTAATGTAACACACACCCATACAATGCGCACCACCCCGTGATGTTTTTCTCACTCCTACTAGTGAATGTAATGTAACACACACCCATACAATGCGCACCACCCCGTGATGTTTTTCTCACTCCTACTAGTGAATGTAATGTAACACACACCCATACAATGCGCACCACCCCGTGATGTTTTTCTCACTCCTACTAATGAATCTAATGTAACACACACCCATACAATGCGCACCACCCCGTGATGTTTTTCTCACTCCTACTAGTGAATGTAATGTAACACACACCCATACAATGCGCACCACCCCGTGATGTTTTTCTCACTCCTACTAGTGAATGTAATGTAACACACACCCATACAATGCGCACCACCCCGTGATGTTTTTCTCACTCCTACTAGTGAATGTAATGTAACACACACCCATACAATGCGCACCACCCCGTGATGTTTTTCTCACTCCTACTAGTGAATGTAATGTAACACACACCCATACAATGCGCACCACCCCGTGATGTTTTTCTCACTCCTACTAGTGAATCTAATGTAACACACAGCCATACAATGCGCACCACCCCGTGATGTTTTTCTCACTCGTACTAGTGAATGTAATGTAACACACACCCATACAATGCGAAACACCCCGTGATGTTTTTCTCACTCCTACCAGTGAATCTAATGTAACAAACACCCATACAATGCGCACCACCCCGTGATGTTTTTCTCACTGCTACTAGTGAATGTAATGTAACACACCCATACAATGCGCACCACCCCGTGATGTTTTTCTCACTCCTACTAGTGAATGTAATGTAACACACACCCATACAATGCGCACCACCCCGTGATGTTTTTCTCACTCCTACTAGTGAATCTAATGTAACACACAGCCATACAATGCGCACCACCCCGTGATGTTTTTCTCACTCGTACTAGTGAATGTAATGTAACACACACCCATACAATGCGCACCACCCCGTGATGTTTTTCTCACTCCTACCAGTGAATCTAATGTAACAAACACCCATACAGTGCGCACCACCCCGTGATGTTTTTCTCACTCCTACTAGTGAATGTAATGTAACACACACCCATACAATGCGCACCACCCCGTGATGTTTTTCTCTTTCCTACTAGTGAATCTAATGTAACACACAGCCATACAATGCGCACCACCCCGTGATGTTTTTCTCACTCGTACTAGTGAATGTAATGTAACACACACCCATACAATGCGAAACACCCCGTGATGTTTTTCTCACTCCTACCAGTGAATCTAATGTAACAAACACCCATACAATGCGCACCACCCCGTGATGTTTTTCTCACTCCTACTAGTGAATGTAATGTAACACACACCCATACAATGCGCACCACCCCGTGATGTTTTTCTCACTCCTACTAGTGAATGTAATGTAACACACACCCATACAATGCGCACCACCCCGTGATGTTTTTCTCACTCCTACTAGTGAATGTAATGTAACACACACCCATACAATGCGCACCACCCCGTGATGTTTTTCTCACTCCTACTAGTGAATGTAATGTAACACACACCCATACAATGCGCACCACCCCGTGATGTTTTTCTCACTCCTACTAGTGAATGTAATGTAACACACACCCATACAATGCGCACCACCCCGTGATGTTTTTCTCACTCCTACTAGTGAATCTAATGTAACACACAGCCATACAATGCGCACCACCCCGTGATGTTTTTCTCACTCGTACTAGTGAATGTAATGTAACACACACCCATACAATGCGAAACACCCCGTGATGTTTTTCTCACTCCTACCAGTGAATCTAATGTAACAAACACCCATACAATGCGCACCACCCCGTGATGTTTTTCTCACTGCTACTAGTGAATGTAATGTAACACACCCATACAATGCGCACCACCCCGTGATGTTTTTCTCACTCCTACTAGTGAATGTAATGTAACACACACCCATACAATGCGCACCACCCCGTGATGTTTTTCTCACTCCTACTAGTGAATCTAATGTAACACACAGCCATACAATGCGCACCACCCCGTGATGTTTTTCTCACTCGTACTAGTGAATGTAATGTAACACACACCCATACAATGCGCACCACCCCGTGATGTTTTTCTCACTCCTACCAGTGAATCTAATGTAACAAACACCCATACAGTGCGCACCACCCCGTGATGTTTTTCTCACTACTACTAGTGAATGTAATGTAACACACACCCATACAATGCGCACCACCCCGTGATGTTTTTCTCTTTCCTACTAGTGAATCTAATGTAACACACAGCCATACAATGCGCACCACCCCGTGATGTTTTTCTCACTCGTACTAGTGAATGTAATGTAACACACACCCATACAATGCGAAACACCCCGTGATGTTTTTCTCACTCCTACCAGTGAATCTAATGTAACAAACACCCATACAATGCGCACCACCCCGTGATGTTTTTCTCACTCCTACTAGTGAATGTAATGTAACACACACCCATACAATGCGCACCACCCCGTGATGTTTTTCTCACTCCTACTCGTGAATCTAATGTAACAAACACCCATACAATGCGCACCACCCCGTGATGTTTTTCTCACTCCTACTAGTGAATGTAATGTAACACACACCCATACAATGCGCACCACCCCGTGATGTTTTTCTCACTCCTACTAGTGAATCTAATGTAACACACACCCATACAATGCGCACCACCCCGTGATGATTTTCTCACTCCTACTAGTGAATGTAATGTAACAAACACCCATACAATCCGCACCACCCCGTGATGTTTTTATCACTCCTACTAGTGAATGTAATGTAACACACACCCATACAATGCGCACCACCCCGTGATGTTTTTCTCACTCCTACTCGTGAATCTAATGTAACAAACACCCATACAATGCGCACCACCCAGTGATGTTTTTCTCACTCCTACTAGTGAATGTAATGTAACACACACCCATACAATGCGCACCACCCCGTGATGTTTTTCTCACTCCTACTAGTGAATGTAATGTAACACACACCCATACAATGCGCACCACCCCGTGATGTTTTTCTCACTCCTACTCGTGAATCTAATGTAACACACACCCATACAATGCGCACGACCCCGTGTTGATTTTCTCACTCCTACTAGTGAATCTAATGTAACAAACACCCATACAATCCGCACCACCCCGTGATGTTTTTCTCACTCCTACTAGTGAATGTAATGTAACAAACACCCATACAATGCGCACCACCCCGTGATGTTTTTCTCACTTCTACTCGTGAATCTAATGTAACAAACACCCATACAATGCGCACCACCCCGTGATGTTTTTCTCACTCCTACTAGTGAATGTAATGTAACACACACCCATACAATGCGCACCACCCCGTGATGTTTTTCTCACTCCTACTAGTGAATGTAACGTAACACACACCCATACAATGCGCACCACCCCGTGATGTTTTTCTCACTCCTACTAGTGAATGTAACGTAACACACACCCATACAATTCGCACCACCCCGTGATGTTTTTCTCACTCCTACTAGTGAATCTAATGTAACACACACCCATACAATGCGCACCACCCCGTGATGTTTTTCTCACTCCTACTAGTGAATGTAATGTAACACACACCCATACAATGCGCACCACCCCGTGATGTTTTTCTCACTCCTTCTAGTGAATGTAATGTAACACACACCCATACAATGCGAAACACCCCGTGATGTTTTTCTCACTCCTACCAGTGAATCTAATGTAACAAACACCCATACAATGCGCACCACCCCGTGATGTTTTTCTCACTCCTACTAGTGAATGTAATGTAACACACACCCATACAATGCGCACCACCCCGTGATGTTTTTCTCACTCCTACTCGTGAATCTAATGTAACAAACACCCATACAATGCGCACCACCCCGTGATGTTTTTCTCACTCTTACTAGTGAATGTAATGTAACACACACCCATACAATGCGCACCAGCCCGTGATGATTTTCTCACTCCTACTAGTGAATCTAATGTAACAAACACCCATACAATGCGCACCACCCCGTGATGTTTTTCTCACTCCTACTTGTGAATGTAATGTAACACACACCCATACAATGCGCACCACCCCGTGATGTTTTTCTCACTCCTACTAGTGAATGTAACGTAACACACACCCATACAATGCGCACCACCCCGTGATGTTTTTCTCACTCCTACTAGTGAATGTAATGTAACACACACCCATACAATGCGCACCACCCCGTGATGTTTTTCTCACTCCTACTAGTGAATGTAATGTAACACACACCCATACAATGCGCACCACCCCGTGATGTTTTTCTCACTCCTACTAGTGAATGTAATGTAACACACACCCATACAATGCGCACCACCCCGTGATGTTTTTCTCACTCCTACTAGTGAATGTAATGTAACACACACCCATACAATGCGCACCAACCCGTGATGTTTTTCTCACTCCTACTAGTGAATCTAATGTAACACACAGCCATACAATGCGCACCACCCCGTGATGTTTTTCTCACTCGTACTAGTGAATGTAATGTAACACACACCCATACAATGCGAAACACCCCGTGATGTTTTTCTCACTCCTACCAGTGAATCTAATGTAACAAACACCCATACAATGCGCACCACCCCGTGATGTTTTTCTCACTGCTACTAGTGAATGTAATGTAACACACACCCATACAATGCGCACCACCCCGTGATGTTTTTCTCACTCCTACTAGTGAATGTAATGTAACACACACCCATACAATGCGCACCACCCCGTGATGTTTTTCTCACTCCTACTAGTGAATCTAATGTAACACACAGCCATACAATGCGCACCACCCCGTGATGTTTTTCTCACTCGTACTAGTGAATGTAATGTAACACACACCCATACAATGCGCACCACCCCGTGATGTTTTTCTCACTCCTACCAGTGAATCTAATGTAACAAACACCCATACAGTGCGCACCACCCCGTGATGTTTTTCTCACTCCTACTAGTGAATGTAATGTAACACACACCCATACAATGCGCACCACCCCGTGATGTTTTTCTCTTTCCTACTAGTGAATCTAATGTAACACACAGCCATACAATGCGCACCACCCCGTGATGTTTTTCTCACTCGTACTAGTGAATGTAATGTAACACACACCCATACAATGCGAAACACCCCGTGATGTTTTTCTCACTCCTACCAGTGAATCTAATGTAACAAACACCCATACAATGCGCACCACCCCGTGATGTTTTTCTCACTCCTACTAGTGAATGTAATGTAACACACACCCATACAATGCGCACCACCCCGTGATGTTTTTCTCACTCCTACTCGTGAATCTAATGTAACAAACACCCATACAATGCGCACCACCCCGTGATGTTTTTCTCACTCCTACTAGTGAATGTAATGTAACACACACCCATACAATGCGCACCACCCCGTGATGTTTTTCTCACTCCTACTAGTGAATCTAATGTAACACACACCCATACAATGCGCACCACCCCGTGATGATTTTCTCACTCCTACTAGTGAATGTAATGTAACAAACACCCATACAATCCGCACCACCCCGTGATGTTTTTATCACTCCTACTAGTGAATGTAATGTAACACACACCCATACAATGCGCACCACCCCGTGATGTTTTTCTCACTCCTACTCGTGAATCTAATGTAACAAACACCCATACAATGCGCACCACCCAGTGATGTTTTTCTCACTCCTACTAGTGAATGTAATGTAACACACACCCATACAATGCGCACCACCCCGTGATGTTTTTCTCACTCCTACTAGTGAATGTAATGTAACACACACCCATACAATGCGCACCACCCCGTGATGTTTTTCTCACTCCTACTCGTGAATCTAATGTAACACACACCCATACAATGCGCACGACCCCGTGTTGATTTTCTCACTCCTACTAGTGAATCTAATGTAACAAACACCCATACAATCCGCACCACCCCGTGATGTTTTTCTCACTCCTACTAGTGAATGTAATGTAACAAACACCCATACAATGCGCACCACCCCGTGATGTTTTTCTCACTCCTACTCGTGAATCTAATGTAACAAACACCCATACAATGCGCACCACCCCGTGATGTTTTTCTCACTCCTACTAGTGAATGTAATGTAACACACACCCATACAATGCGCACCACCCCGTGATGTTTTTCTCACTCCTACTAGTGAATGTAACGTAACACACACCCATACAATGCGCACCACCCCGTGATGTTTTTCTCACTCCTACTAGTGAATGTAACGTAACACACACCCATACAATTCGCACCACCCCGTGATGTTTTTCTCACTCCTACTAGTGAATCTAATGTAACACACACCCATACAATGCGCACCACCCCGTGATGTTTTTCTCACTCCTACTAGTGAATGTAATGTAACACACACCCATACAATGCGCACCACCCCGTGATGTTTTTCTCACTCCTTCTAGTGAATGTAATGTAACACACACCCATACAATGCGAAACACCCCATGATGTTTTTCTCACTCCTACCAGTGAATCTAATGTAACAAACACCCATACAATGCGCACCACCCCGTGATGTTTTTCTCACTCCTACTAGTGAATGTAATGTAACACACACCCATACAATGCGCACCACCCCGTGATGTTTTTCTCACTCCTACTCGTGAATCTAATGTAACAAACACCCATACAATGCGCACCACCCCGTGATGTTTTTCTCACTCTTACTAGTGAATGTAATGTAACACACACCCATACAATGCGCACCAGCCCGTGATGATTTTCTCACTCCTACTAGTGAATCTAATGTAACAAACACCCATACAATGCGCACGACCCCGTGATGATTTTCTCACTCCTACTAGTGAATCTAATGTAACAAACACCCATACAATCTGCACCACCCCGTGATGTTTTTCTCACTCCTACTAGTGAATGTAATGTAACACACACCCATACAATGCGCACGACCCCGTGATGATTTTCTCACTCCTACTAGTGAATCTAATGTAACAAACACCCATACAATCCGCACCACCCCGTGATGTTTTTCTCACTCCTACTAGTGAATGTAATGTAACAAACACCCATACAATGCGCACCACCCCGTGATGTTTTTCTCACTCCTACTCGTGAATCTAATTTAACAAACACCCATACAATGCGCACCACCCCGTGATGTTTTTCTCACTCCTACTAGTGAATGTAATGTAACACACACCCATACAATGCGCACCACCCCGTGATGTTTTTCTCACTCCTACTAGTGAATGTAACGTAACACACACCCATACAATGCGCACCACCCCGTGATGTTTTTCTCACTCCTACTAGTGAATGTAACGTAACACACACCCATACAATGCGCACGACCCCGTGATGTTTTTCTCACTCCTACTAGTGAATGTAATGTAACACACACCCATACAATGCGCACAACCCCGTGATGTTTTTCTCACTCCTACTAGTGAATGTAATGTAACACACACCCATACAATGCGCACCACCCCGTGATGTTTTTCTCACTCCTACTAGTGAATGTAATGTAACACACACCCATACAATGCGCACCACCCCGTGATGTTTTTCTCACTCCTAGTAGTGAATGTAATGTAACACACACCCATACAATGCGCACCACCCCGTGATGTTTTTCTCACTCCTACTAGTGAATGTAATGTAACACACACCCATACAATGCGCACCACCCCGTGATGTTTTTCTCACTCCTACTAATGAATCTAATGTAACACACACCCATACAATGCGCACCACCCCGTGATGTTTTTCTCACTCCTACTAGTGAATGTAATGTAACACACACCCATACAATGCGCACCACCCCGTGATGTTTTTCTCACTCCTACTAGTGAATGTAATGTAACACACACCCATACAATGCGCACCACCCCGTGATGTTTTTCTCACTCCTACTAGTGAATGTAATGTAACACACACCCATACAATGCGCACCACCCCGTGATGTTTTTCTCACTCCTACTAGTGAATGTAATGTAACACACACCCATACAATGCGCACCACCCCGTGATGTTTTTCTCACTCCTACTAGTGAATGTAATGTAACACACACCCATACAATGCGCACCACCCCGTGATGTTTTTCTCACTCCTACTAGTGAATGTAATGTAACACACACCCATACAATGCGCACCACCCCGTGATGTTTTTCTCACTCCTACTAGTGAATGTAATGTAACACACACCCATACAATGCGCACCACCCCGTGATGTTTTTCTCACTCCTACTCGTGAATCTAATGTAACAAACACCCATACAATGCGCACCACCCCGTGATGTTTTTCTCACTGCTACTAGTGAATGTAATGTAACACACACCCATACAATGCGCACCATCCCGTGATGTTTTTCTCACTCCTACTAGTGAATGTAATGTAACACACACCCATACAATGCGCACCACCCCGTGATGTTTTTCTCACTCCTACTAGTGAATCTAATGTAACACACAGCCATACAATGCGCACCACCCCGTGATGTTTTTCTCACTCGTACTAGTGAATGTAATGTAACACACACCCATACAATGCGCACCACCCCGTGATGTTTTTCTCACTCCTATCAGTGAATCTAATGTAACAAACACCCATACAGTGCGCACCACCCCGTGATGTTTTTCTCACTCCTACTAGTGAATGTAATGTAACACACACCCATACAATGCGCACCACCCCGTGATGTTTTTCTCACTCCTACTAGTGAATCTAATGTAACACACACCCATACAATGCGCACCACCCCGTGATGTTTTTCTCACTCCTACTAGTGAATGTAATGTAACACACACCCATACAATGCGCACCACCCCGTGATGTTTTTCTCACTCCTACTAGTGAATCTAATGTAACACACAGCCATACAATCCGCACCACCCCGTGATGTTTTTCTCACTCCTACTAGTGAATGTAATGTAACACACACCCATACAATGCGCACCACCCCGTGATGTTTTTCTCACTCCTACTCGTGAATCTAATGTAACAAACACCCATACAATGCGCACCACCCCGTGATGTTTTTCTCACTGCTACTAGTGAATGTAATGTAACACACACCCATACAATGCGCACCACCCCGTGATGTTTTTCTCACTCCTACTAGTGAATGTAATGTAACACACACCCATACAATGCGCACCACCCCGTGATGTTTTTCTCACTCCTACTAGTGAATCTAATGTAACACACAGCCATACAATGCGCACCACCCCGTGATGTTTTTCTCACTCGTACTAGTGAATGTAATGTAACACACACCCATACAATGCGCACCACCCCGTGATGTTTTTCTCACTCCTACCAGTGAATCTAATGTAACAAACACCCATACAGTGCGCACCACCCCGTGATGTTTTTCTCACTCCTACTAGTGAATGTAATGTAACACACACCCATACAATGCGCACCACCCCGTGATGTTTTTCTCACTCCTACTAGTGAATCTAATGTAACACACAGCCATACAATGCGCACCACCCCGTGATGTTTTTCTCACTCGTACTAGTGAATGTAATGTAACACACACCCATACAATGCGAAACACCCCGTGATGTTTTTCTCACTCCTACCAGTGAATCTAATGTAACAAACACCCATACAATGCGCACCACCCCGTGATGTTTTTCTCACTGCTACTAGTGAATGTAATGTAACACACACCCATACAATGCGCACCACCCCGTGATGTTTTTCTCACTCCTACTAGTGAATGTAATGTAACACACACCCATACAATGCGCACCACCCCGTGATGTTTTTCTCACTCCTACTAGTGAATCTAATGTAACACACAGCCATACAATGCGCACCACCCCGTGATGTTTTTCTCACTCGTACTAGTGAATGTAATGTAACACACACCCATACAATGCGCACCACCCCGTGATGTTTTTCTCACTCCTACCAGTGAATCTAATGTAACAAACACCCATACAATGCGCACCACCCCGTGATGTTTTTCTCACTCCTACTAGTGAATGTAATGTAACACACACCCATACAATGCGCACCACCCCGTGATGTTTTTCTCACTCCTACTCGTGAATCTAATGTAACAAACACCCATACAATGCGCACCACCCCGTGATGTTTTTCTCACTCCTACTAGTGAATGTAATGTAACACACACCCATACAATGCGCACCACCCCGTGATGTTTTTCTCACTCCTACTAGTGAATCTAATGTAACACACACCCATACAATGCGCACCACCCCGTGATGATTTTCTCACTCCTACTAGTGAATGTAATGTAACAAACACCCATACAATCCGCACCACCCCGTGATGTTTTTATCACTCCTACTAGTGAATGTAATGTAACACACACCCATACAATGCGCACCACCCCGTGATGTTTTTCTCACTCCTACTCGTGAATCTAATGTAACAAACACCCATACAATGCGCACCACCCCGTGATGTTTTTCTCACTCCTACTAGTGAATGTAATGTAACACACACCCATACAATGCGCACCACCCCGTGATGTTTTTCTCACTCCTACTAGTGAATGTAATGTAACACACACCCATACAATGCGCACCACCCCGTGATGTTTTTCTCACTCCTACTAGTGAATGTAATGTAACACACACCCATAGAATTCGCACCACCCCGTGATGTTTTTCTCACTCCTACTAGTGAATGTAATGTAACACACACCCATACAATGCGCACCACCCCGTGATGTTTTTCTCACTCCTATTAGTGAATGTAATGTAACACACACCCATACAATGCGCACCACCCCGTGATGTTTTTCTCACTCCTACTAGTGAATGTAATGTAACACACACCCATACAATGCGCACCACCCCGTGATGTTTTTCTCACTCCTACTCGTGAATCTAATGTAACACACACCCATACAATGCGCACGACCCCGTGTTGATTTTCTCACTCCTACTAGTGAATCTAATGTAACAAACACCCATACAATCCGCACCACCCCGTGATGTTTTTCTCACTCCTACTAGTGAATGTAATGTAACACACACCCATACAATGCGCACCACCCCGTGATGTTTTTCTCACTCCTACTCGTGAATCTAATGTAACAAACACCCATACAATGCGCACCACCCCGTGATGTTTTTCTCACTCCTACTAGTGAATGTAATGTAACACACACCCATACAATGCGCACCACCCCGTGATGTTTTTCTCACTCCTACTAGTGAATGTAACGTAACACACACCCATACAATGCGCACCACCCCGTGATGTTTTTCTCACTCCTACTAGTGAATGTAACGTAACACACACCCATACAATTCGCACCACCCCGTGATGTTTTTCTCACTCCTACTAGTGAATCTAATGTAACACACACCCATACAATGCGCACCACCCCGTGATGTTTTTCTCACTCCTACTAGTGAATGTAATGTAACACACACCCATACAATGCGCACCACCCCGTGATGTTTTTCTCACTCCTACTAGTGAATGTAATGTAACACACACCCATACAATGCGCACCACCCCGTGATGTTTTTCTCACTCCTACTAGTGAATCTAATGTAACACACACCGATACAATGCGCACCACCCCGTGATGTTTTTCTCACTCCTACTAGTGAATGTAACGTAACACACACCCATACAATGCGCACCACCCCGTGATGTTTTTCTCACTCCTACTAGTGAATCTAATGTAACACACACCCATACAATGCGCACAACCCCGTGATGTTTTTCTCACTCCTACTAGTGAATGTAATGTAACACACACCCATACAATGCGCACCACCCCGTGATGTTTTTCTCACTCCTACTAGTGAATGTAATGTAACACACACCCATACAATGCGCACCACCCCGTGATGTTTTTCTCACTCCTACTAGTGAATGTAATGTAACACACACCCATACAATGCGCAACACCCCGTGATGTTTTTCTCACTCCTACTAGTGAATGTAATGTAACACACACCCATACAATGCGCACCACCCCGTGATGTTTTTCTCACTCCTACTAGTGAATGTAATGTAACAGACACCCATACAATGCGCACCACCCCGTGATGTTTTTCTCACTCCTACTAGTGAATGTAATGTAACACACACCCATACAATGCGCACCACCCCGTGATGTTTTTCTCACTCCTACTAGTGAACGTAATGTAACACACACCCATACAATGCGCACCACCCCGTGATGTTTTTCTCACTCCTACTAGTGAATCTAATGTAACACACACCCATACAATGCGCACCACCCCGTGATGTTTTTCTCACTCCTATTAGTGAATGTAATGTAACACACACCCATACAATGCGCACCACCCCGTGATGTTTTTCTCACTCCTACTAGTGAATGTAATGTAAGACACAACCATACAATGCGCACCACCCCGTGATGTTTTTTTTTTCACTCCTACTAGTGAATGTAATGTAACACACACCCATACAATGCGCACCACCCCGTGATGTTTTTCTCACTCCTACTAGTGAATGTAATGTAACACACACCCATACAATGCGCACCACCCCGTGATGTTTTTCTGACTCCTACTAGTGAATGTAATGTAACACACACCCATGCAATGCGCACCACCCCGTGATGATTTTCTCACTCCTACTAGTGAATCTAATGTAACAAACACCCATACAATCCGCACCACCCCGTGATGTTTTTCTCACTCCTACTAGTGAATGTAATGTAACACACACCCATACAATGCGCACCACCCCGTGATGTTTTTCTCACTCCTACTCGTGAATCTAATGTAACAAACACCCATACAATGCGCACCACCCCGTGATGTTTTTCTCACTCCTACTAGTGAATGTAATGTAACACACACCCATACAATGCGCACCACCCCGTGATGTTTTTCTCACTCCTACTAGTGAATCTAATGTAACACACACCCATACAATGCGCACCACCCCGTGATGATTTTCTCACTCCTACTAGTGAATGTAATGTAACAAACACCCATACAATCCGCACCACCCCGTGATGTTTTTATCACTCCTACTAGTGAATGTAATGTAACACACACCCATACAATGCGCACCACCCCGTGATGTTTTTCTCACTCCTACTCGTGAATCTAATGTAACAAACACCCATACAATGCGCACCACCCCGTGATGTTTTTCTCACTCCTACTAGTGAATGTAATGTAACACACACCCATACAATGCGCACCACCCCGTGATGTTTTTCTCACTCCTACTAGTGAATGTAATGTAACACACACCCATACAATGCGCACCACCCCGTGATGTTTTTCTCACTCCTACTAGTGAATGTAATGTAACACACACCCATAGAATTCGCACCACCCCGTGATGTTTTTCTCACTCCTACTAGTGAATGTAATGTAACACACACCCATACAATGCGCACCACCCCGTGATGTTTTTCTCACTCCTATTAGTGAATGTAATGTAACACACACCCATACAATGCGCACCACCCCGTGATGTTTTTCTCACTCCTACTAGTGAATGTAATGTAACACACACCCATACAATGCGCACCACCCCGTGATGTTTTTCTCACTCCTACTCGTGAATCTAATGTAACACACACCCATACAATGCGCACGACCCCGTGTTGATTTTCTCACTCCTACTAG
Organism: Cavia porcellus; assembly: GCF_034190915.1. Lineage (NCBI taxonomy): Eukaryota > Metazoa > Chordata > Mammalia > Rodentia > Caviidae > Cavia > Cavia porcellus. The sequence goes on from NW_026947575.1 coordinate 189,510, forward strand.
TGAATCTAATGTAACAAACACCCATACAATCCGCACCACCCCGTGATGTTTTTCTCACTCCTACTAGTGAATGTAATGTAACACACACCCATACAATGCGCACCACCCCGTGATGTTTTTCTCACTCCTACTCGTGAATCTAATGTAACAAACACCCATACAATGCGCACCACCCCGTGATGTTTTTCTCACTCCTACTAGTGAATGTAATGTAACACACACCCATACAATGCGCACCACCCCGTGATGTTTTTCTCACTCCTACTAGTGAATGTAACGTAACACACACCCATACAATGCGCACCACCCCGTGATGTTTTTCTCACTCCTACTAGTGAATGTAACGTAACACACACCCATACAATTCGCACCACCCCGTGATGTTTTTCTCACTCCTACTAGTGAATCTAATGTAACACACACCCATACAATGCGCACCACCCCGTGATGTTTTTCTCAGTCCTACTAGTGAATGTAATGTAACACACACCCATACAATGCGCACCACCCCGTGATGTATTTCTCACTCCTACTAGTGAATGTAATGTAACACACACCCATACAATGCGCACCACCCCGTGATGTTTTTCTCACTCCTACTAGTGAATCTAATGTAACACACACCGATACAATGCGCACCACCCCGTGATGTTTTTCTCACTCCTACTAGTGAATGTAACGTAACACACACCCATACAATGCGCACCACCCCGTGATGTTTTTCTCACTCCTACTAGTGAATCTAATGTAACACACACCCATACAATGCGCACAACCCCGTGATGTTTTTCTCACTCCTACTAGTGAATGTAATGTAACACACACCCATACAATGCGCACCACCCCGTGATGTTTTTCTCACTCCTACTAGTGAATGTAATGTAACACACACCCATACAATGCGCACCACCCCGTGATGTTTTTCTCACTCCTACTAGTGAATGTAATGTAACACACACCCATACAATGCGCAACACCCCGTGATGTTTTTCTCACTCCTACTAGTGAATGTAATGTAACACACACCCATACAATGCGCACCACCCCGTGATGTTTTTCTCACTCCTACTAGTGAATGTAATGTAACAGACACCCATACAATGCGCACCACCCCGTGATGTTTTTCTCACTCCTACTAGTGAATGTAATGTAACACACACCCATACAATGCGCACCACCCCGTGATGTTTTTCTCACTCCTACTAGTGAACGTAATGTAACACACACCCATACAATGCGCACCACCCCGTGATGTTTTTCTCACTCCTACTAGTGAATCTAATGTAACACACACCCATACAATGCGCACCACCCCGTGATGTTTTTCTCACTCCTATTAGTGAATGTAATGTAACACACACCCATACAATGCGCACCACCCCGTGATGTTTTTCTCACTCCTACTAGTGAATGTAATGTAAGACACAACCATACAATGCGCACCACCCCGTGATGTTTTTTTTTTCACTCCTACTAGTGAATGTAATGTAACACACACCCATACAATGCGCACCACCCCGTGATGTTTTTCTCACTCCTACTAGTGAATGTAATGTAACACACACCCATACAATGCGCACCACCCCGTGATGTTTTTCTGACTCCTACTAGTGAATGTAATGTAACACACACCCATGCAATGCGCACCACCCCGTGATGATTTTCTCACTCCTACTAGTGAATCTAATGTAACAAACACCCATACAATCCGCACCACCCCGTGATGTTTTTCTCACTCCTACTACTGAATGTAATGTAACACACACCCATACAATGCGCACCACCCCGTGATGTTTTTCTCACTCCTACTCATGAATCTAATGTAACAAACACCCATACAATGCGCACCACCCCGTGATGTTTTTCTCACTCCTACTAGTGAATGTAATGTAACACACACCCATACAATGCGCACCACCCCGTGATGATTTTCTCACTCCTACTAGTGAATGTAACGTAACACACACCCATACAATGCGCACCACCCCGTGATGTTTTTCTCACTCCTACTAGTGAATGTAATGTAACACACACCCATACAATGCGCACCACCCCGTGATATTTTTCTCACTCCTACTAGTGAATGTAACGTAACACACACCCGTACAATGCGGACCACCCCGTGATGATTTTCTCACTCCTAGTAGTGAATCTAATGTAACAAACACCCATACAATCCGCACCACCCCGTGATGTTTTTCTCACTCCTACTAGTGAATGGAATGTAACACACACCCATACAATGCGCACCACCCCGTGATGTTTTTCTCACTCCTACTCATGAATCTAATGTGACAAACACCCATACAAAGCGCACCACCCCGTGATGTTTTTCTCACTCCTACTAGTGAATGTAATGTAACACACACCCATACAATGCGCACCACCCCGTGATGTTTTTCTCACTCCTACTAGTGAATGTAACGTAACACACACCCATACAATTCGCACCACCCCGTGATGTTTTTCTCACTCCTACTAGTGAATCTAATGTAACACACACCCATACAATGCGCACCACCCCGTGATGTTTTTCTCACTCCTACTAGTGAATGTAATGTAACACACACCCATACAATGCGCACCACCCCGTGATGTTTTTCTCACTCCTACTAGTGAATGTAATGTAACACACACCCATAGAATGCGCACCACCCCGTGATGTTTTTCTCACTCCTACTAGTGAATGTAATGTAACACACACCCATACAATGCGCACCACCCCGTGATGATTTTCTCACTCCTACTAGTGAATCTAATGTAACACACACCAATACAATGCGCACCACCCCGTGATGTTTTTCTCACTCCTACTAGTGAATGTAATGTAACACACACCCATACAATGCGCACCACCCCGTGATGTTTTTCTCACTCCTACTAGTGAATGTAATGTAACAGACACCCATACAATGCGCACCACCCCGTGATGTTTTTCTCACTCCTACTAGTGAATGTAATGTAACACACACCCATACAATGCGCACCACCCCTTGATGTTTTTCTCACTCCTACTAGTGAACGTAATGTAACACACACCCATACAATGCGCACCACCCCGTGATGTTTTTCTCACTCCTACTAGTGAATCTAATGTAACACACACCCATACAATGCGCACCACCCCGTGATGTTTTTCTCACTCCTATTAGTGAATGTAATGTAACACACACCCATACAATGCGCACCACCCCGTGATGTTTTTCTCACTCCTACTAGTGAATGTAATGTAAGACACAACCATACAATGCGCACCACCCCGTGATGTTTTTTTTTTCACTCCTACTAGTGAATGTAATGTAACACACACCCATACAATGCGCACCACCCCGTGATGTTTTTCTCACTCCTACTAGTGAATGTAATGTAACACACACCCATACAATGCGCACCACCCCGTGATGTTTTTCTCACTCCTACTAGTGAATGTAATGTAACACACACCCATACAATGCGCACCACCCCGTGATGATTTTCTCACTCCTACTCATGAATCTAATGTAACAAACACCCATACAATCCGCACCACCCCTTGATGTTTTTCTCACTCCTACTACTGAATGTAATGTAACACACACCCATACAATGCGCACCACCCCGTGATGTTTTTCTCACTCCTACTCATGAATCTAATGTAACAAACACCCATACAATGCGCACCACCCCGTGATGTTTTTCTCACTCCTACTAGTGAATGTAATGTAACACACACCCATACAATGCGCACCACCCCGTGATGATTTTCTCACTCCTACTAGTGAATGTAACGTAACACACACCCATACAATGCGCACCACCCCGTGATGTTTTTCTCACTCCTACTAGTGAATGTAATGTAAGACACAACCATACAATGCGCACCACCCCGTGATGTTTTTTTTTTCACTCCTACTAGTGAATGTAATGTAACACACACCCATACAATGCGCACCACCCCGTGATGTTTTTCTCACTCCTACTAGTGAATGTAATGTAACACACACCCATACAATGCGCACCACCCCGTGATGTTTTTCTGACTCCTACTAGTGAATGTAATGTAACACACACCCATGCAATGCGCACCACCCCGTGATGATTTTCTCACTCCTACTAGTGAATCTAATGTAACAAACACCCATACAATCCGCACCACCCCGTGATGTTTTTCTCACTCCTACTACTGAATGTAATGTAACACACACCCATACAATGCGCACCACCCCGTGATGTTTTTCTCACTCCTACTCATGAATCTAATGTAACAAACACCCATACAATGCGCACCACCCCGTGATGTTTTTCTCACTCCTACTAGTGAATGTAATGTAACACACACCCATACAATGCGCACCACCCCGTGATGATTTTCTCACTCCTACTAGTGAATGTAACGTAACACACACCCATACAATGCGCACCACCCCGTGATGTTTTTCTCACTCCTACTAGTGAATGTAATGTAACACACACCCATACAATGCGCACCACCCCGTGATATTTTTCTCACTCCTACTAGTGAATGTAACGTAACACACACCCGTACAATGCGCACCACCCCGTGATGATTTTCTCACTCCTAGTAGTGAATCTAATGTAACAAACACCCATACAATCCGCACCACCCCGTGATGTTTTTCTCACTCCTACTAGTGAATGGAATGTAACACACACCCATACAATGCGCACCACCCCGTGATGTTTTTCTCACTCCTACTCATGAATCTAATGTGACAAACACCCATACAAAGCGCACCACCCCGTGATGTTTTTCTCACTCCTACTAGTGAATGTAATGTAACACACACCCATACAATGCGCACCACCCCGTGATGTTTTTCTCACTCCTACTAGTGAATGTAACGTAACACACACCCATACAATTCGCACCACCCCGTGATGTTTTTCTCACTCCTACTAGTGAATCTAATGTAACACACACCCATACAATGCGCACCACCCCGTGATGTTTTTCTCACTCCTACTAGTGAATGTAATGTAACACACACCCATACAATGCGCACCACCCCGTGATGTTTTTCTCACTCCTACTAGTGAATGTAATGTAACACACACCCATAGAATGCGCACCACCCCGTGATGTTTTTCTCACTCCTACTAGTGAATCTAATGTAACACACACCCATACAATGCGCACCACCCCGTGATGATTTTCTCACTCCTACTAGTGAATCTAATGTAACATACACCCATACAATGCGCACCACCCCGTGATGTTTTTCTCACTCCTACTAGTGAATGTAATGTAACACACACCCATACAATGCGCACCACCCCGTGATGTTTTTCTCACTCCTACTAGTGAATGTAATGTAACACACACCCATACAATGCGCACCACCCCGTGATGTTTTTCTCACTCCTACTAGTGAATGTAATGTAACACACACCCATACAATGCGCACCACCCCTTGATGTTTTTCTCACTCCTACTAGTGAACGTAATGTAACACACACCCATACAATGCGCACCACCCCGTGATGTTTTTCTCACTCCTACTAGTGAATCTAATGTAACACACACCCATACAATGCGCACCACCCCGTGATGTTTTTCTCACTCCTATTAGTGAATGTAATGTAACACACACCCATACAATGCACACCACCCCGTGATGTTTTTCTCACTCCTACTAGTGAATGTAATGTAAGACACACCCATACAATGCGCACCACCCCGTGATGTTTTTTTTTCACTCCTACTAGTGAATGTAATGTAACACACACCCATACAATGCGCACCACCCCGTGATGTTTTTCTCACTCCTACTAGTGAATGTAATGTAACACACACCCATACAATGCGCACCACCCCGTGATGTTTTTCTCACTCCTACTAGTGAATGTAATGTAACACACACCCATACAATGCGCACCACCCCGTGATGATTTTCTCACTCCTACTCATGAATCTAATGTAACAAACACCCATACAATCCGCACCACCCCTTGATGTTTTTCTCACTCCTACTACTGAATGTAATGTAACACACACCCATACAATGCGCACCACCCCGTGATGTTTTTCTCACTCCTACTCATGAATCTAATGTAACAAACACCCATACAATGCGCACCACCCCGTGATGTTTTTCTCACTCCTACTAGTGAATGTAATGTAACACACACCCATACAATGCGCACCACCCCGTGATGATTTTCTCACTCCTACTAGTGAATGTAACGTAACACACACCCATACAATGCGCACCACCCCGTGATGTTTTTCTCACTCCTACTAGTGAATGTAATGTAACACACACCCATACAATGCGCACCACCCCGTGATGTTTTTCTCACTCCTACTCATGAATCTAATGTAACAAACACCCATACAATGCGCACCACCCCGTGATGTTTTTCTCACTCCTACTAGTGAATGGAATGTAACACACACCCATACAATGCGCACCACCCCGTGATGTTTTTCTCACTCCTACTCATGAATCTAATGTGACAAACACCCATACAATGCGCACCACCCCGTGACGTTTTTCTCACTCCTACTAGTGAATGTAATGTAACACACACCCATACAATGCGCACCACCCCGTGATGTTTTTCTCACTCCTACTAGTGAATCTAATGTAACAAACACCCATACAATCCGCACCACCCCGTGATGTTTTTCTCACTCCTACTAGTGAATGTAATGTAACACACACCCATACAATGCGCACCACCCCGTGATGTTTTTCTCACTCCTACTCATGAATCTAATGTGACAAACACCCATACAATGCGCACCACCCCGTGATGTTTTTCTCACTCCTACTAGTGAATGTAATGTAACACACACCCATACAATGCGCACCACCCCGTGATGATTTTCTCACTCCTACTAGTGAATCTAATGTAACACACACCAATACAATGCGCACCACCCCGTGATGTTTTTCTCACTCCTACTAGTGAATCTAATGTAACACACACCCATACAATGCGCACCACCCCGTGATGTTTTTCTCACTCCTACTAGTGAATGTAATGTAACACACACCCATACAATGCGCACCACCCCGTGATGTTTTTCTCACTCCTACTCGTGAATGTAATGTAACTCACACCCATACAATGCGCACCACCCCGTGATGTTTTTCTCACTCCTACTAGTGAATCTAATGTAACACACACCCATACAATGCGCACCACCCCGTGATGTTTTTCTCACTCCTACTAGTGAATGTAATGTAACACACACCCATACAATGCGCACCACCCCGTGATGTTTTTCTCACTCCTACTAGTGAATGTAATGTAACACACCCATACAATGCGCACCACCCCGTGATGTTTTTCTCACTCCTACTAGTGAATGTAATGTAACACACACCCATACAATGCGCACCACCCCGTGATGTTTTTCTCACTCCTACTAGTGAATGTAATGTAACACACACCCATACAATGCGCACCACCCCGTGATGTTTTTCTCACTCCTACTAGTGAATGTAATGTAACACACACCCATAGAATGCGCACCACCCCGTGATGTTTTTCTCACTGCTACTAGTGAATGTAATGTAACACACACCCATACAATGCGCCCCACCCCGTGATGTTTTTCTCACTCCTACTAGTGAATGTAATGTAACACACACCCATACATTGCGCACCACCCCGTGATGTTTTTCTCACTCCTACTACTGAATGTAATGTAACACACACCAATACAATGCGCACCACCCCGTGATGTTTTTCTCACTCCTACTAGTGAATGTAATGTAACACAAACCCATACAATGCGCACCACCCCGTGATGATTTTCTCACTCCTACTAGTGAATCTAATGTAACAAACACCCATACAATCCGCACCACCCCGTGATGTTTTTCTCACTCCTACTAGTGAATCTAATGTAACACACACCCATACAATGCGCACCACCCCGTGATGTTTTTCTCACTCCTACTAGTGAATGTAATGTAACACACACCCATACAATGCGCACCACCCCGTGATGTTTTTCTCACTCCTACTAGTGAATGCAATGTAACTCACACCCATACAATGCGCACCACCCCGTTATGTTTTTCTCACTCCTACTAGTGAATGTAATGTAACACACACCCATACATTGCGCACCACCCCGTGATGTTTTTCTCACTCCTACTACTGAATGTAATGTAACACACACCAATACAATGCGCACCACCCCGTGATGTTTTTCTCACTCCTACTAGTGAATGTAATGTAACACACACCCATAGAATGCGCACCACCCCGTGATGTTTTTCTCACTGCTACTAGTGAATGTAATGTAACACACACCCATACAATGCGCCCCACCCCGTGATGTTTTTCTCACTCCTACTAGTGAATGTAATGTAACACACACCCATACATTGCGCACCACCCCGTGATGTTTTTCTCACTCCTACTACTGAATGTAATGTAACACACACCAATACAATGCGCACCACCCCGTGATGTTTTTCTCACTCCTACTAGTGAATGTAATGTAACACAAACCCATACAATGCGCACCACCCCGTGATGATTTTCTCACTCCTACTAGTGAATCTAATGTAACAAACACCCATACAATCCGCACCACCCCGTGATGTTTTTCTCACTCCTACTAGTGAATCTAATGTAACACACACCCATACAATGCGCACCACCCCGTGATGTTTTTCTCACTCCTACTAGTGAATGTAATGTAACACACACCCATACAATGCGCACCACCCCGTGATGTTTTTCTCACTCCTACTAGTGAATGCAATGTAACTCACACCCATACAATGCGCACCACCCCGTTATGTTTTTCTCACTCCTACTAGTGAATCTAATGTAACACACACTCATACAATGCGCACCACCCCGTGATGTTTTTCTCACTCCTACTAGTGAATGTAATGTAACACACACCCATACAATGCGCACCACCCCGTGATGTTTTTCTCACTCCTACTAGTGAATGTAATGTAACACACCCATACAATGCGCACCACCCCGTGATGTTTTTCTCACTCCTACTAGTGAATGTAATGTAACACACACCCATACAATGCGCACCACCCCGTGATGTTTTTCTCACTCCGACTAGTGAATGTAATGTAACACACACCCATACAATGCGCACCACCCCGTGATGTTTTTCTCACTGCTACTAGTGAATGTAATGTAACACACACCCATACAATGCGCCCCACCCCGTGATGTTTTTCTCACTCCTACTAGTGAATGTAATGTAACACACACCCATACATTGCGCACCACCCCGTGATGTTTTTCTTACTCCTACTACTGAATGTAATGTAACACACACCCATACAATGCGCACCACCCCGTGATGTTTTTCTCACTCCTACTAGTGAATGTAATGTAACACAAACCCATACAATGCGCACCACCCCGTGATGATTTTCTCACTCCTACTAGTGAATCTAATGTAACAAACACCCATACAATCCGCACCACCCCGTGATGTTTTTCTCACTCCTACTAGTGAATGTAATGTAACACACACCCATACAATGCGCACCACCCCGTGATGTTTTTCTCACTCCTACTCATGAATCTAATGTGACAAACACCCATACAAAGCGCACCACCCCTTGATGTTTTTCTCACTCGTACTAGTGAATGTAATGTAACACACACCCATACAATGCGCACCACCCCGTGATATTTTTCTCACTCCTACTAGTGAATGTAACGTAACACACACCCATACAATTTGCACCACCCCGTGATGTTTTTCTCACTCCTACTAGTGAATCTAATGTAACACACACCCATACAATGCGCACCACCCCGTGATGTTTTTCTCTCTCCTACTAGTGAATGTAATGTAACACACACCCATACAATGCGCACCACCCCGTGATGTTTTTCTCACTCCTACTAGTGAATGTAATGTAACACACACCCATACAATGCGCACCACCCCGTGATGTTTTTCTCACTCCTACTAGTGAATGTAATGTAACACACACCCATAGAATGCGCACCACCCCGTGATGATTTTCTCACTCCTACTAGTGAATCTAATGTAACACACACCCATACAATGCGCACCACCCCGTGATGTTTTTCTCACTCTACTAGTGAATGTAATGTAACACACACCCATACAATGCGCACCACCCCGTGATGTTTTTCTCACTCCTACTAGTGAATGTAATGTAACACACACCCATACAATGCGCACCACCCCGTGATGTTTTTCTCACTCCTACTAGTGAATGTAATGTAACACACACCCATACAATGCGCACCACCCCGTGATGTTTTTCTCACTCCTACTAGTGAATGTAATGTAACACACACCCATACAATGCGCACCACCCCGTGATGTTTTTCTCACTCCTACTAGTGAATCTAATGTAACACACACCCATACAATGCGCACCACCCCGTGATGTTTTTCTGACTCCTACTAGTGAATGTAATGTAACACACACCCATACAATGCGCACCACCCCGTGATGTTTTTCTCACTCCTACTAGTGAATGTAATGTCACACACCCATACAATGCGCACCACCCCGAGATGTTTTTCTCACTCCTACTAGTGAATGTAATGTAACACACACCCATACAATGCGCACCACCCCGTGATGTTTTTCTCACTCCTACTAGTGAATGTAATGTAACACACACCCATACAATGCGCCCCACAGCGTGATGTTTTTCTCACTGCTACTAGTGAATGTAATGTAAAACACACCCATACAATGCGCCCCACCCCGTGATGTTTTTCTCACTCCTACTAGTGAATGTAATGTAACACACACCCATACATTGCGCACCACCCCGTGATGTTTTTCTCACTCCTACTACTGAATGTAATGTAACACACACCCATACAATGCGCACCACCCCGTGATGTTTTTCTCACTCCTACTAGCGAATGTAATGTAACACACACCCATACAATGCGCACCACCCCGTGATGATTTTCTCACTCCTACTAGTGAATCTAATGTAACAAACACCCATACAATCCGCACCACCCCGTGATGTTTTTCTCACTCCTACTAGTGAATGTAATGTAACACACACCCATACAATGCGCACCACCCCGTGATGTTTTTCTCACTCCTACTCATGAATCTAATGTGACAAACACCCATACAAAGCGCACCAACCCGTGATGTTTTTCTCACTCCTACTAGTGAATGTAATGTAACACACACCCATACAATGCGCACCACCCCGTGATGTTTTTCTCACTCCTACTAGTGAATGTAACGTAACACACACCCATACAATGCGCACCACCCCGTGATGTTTTTCTCACTCCTACTAGTGAATGTAATGTAACACACACCCATACAATGCGCACCACCCCGTGATGTTTTTCTCACTCCTACTAGTGAATGTAATGTAACACACACCCATACAATGCGCACCATACCATGATGTTTTTCTCACTCCTACTAGTGAATGTAATGTGACACACACCATACAATGCGCACCACCCCGTGATGTTTTTCTCACTCCTACTAGTGAATCTAATGTAACACACACCCATACAAATGCACCACCCCGTGATGTTTTTCTCACTCCTACTAGTGAATGTAATGTAACACACACCCATACAATGCGCACCACCCCGTGATGTTTTTCTCACTCCTACTAGTGAATGTAATGTAACACACACCCATACAATGCGCACCACCCCGTGATGTTTTTCTCACTCCTACTAGTGAATGTAATGTAACACACACCCATACAATGCGCACTACCCCGTGATGTTTTTCTCACTCCTACTAGTGAATGTAATGCAACACACACCAATACAATGCGCACCACCCCGTGATGTTTTTCTCACCCCTACTAGTGAATCTAATGTAACACACACCCATACAATGCGCACCACCCCGTGATGTTTTTCTCACTCCTACTAGTGAATGTAATGTAACACACGCCCATACAATGCGCACCACCCCGTGATGTTTTTCTCACTCCTACTAGTGAATGTAACGTAACACACGCCCATACAATGCGCACCACCCCGTGATGTTTTTCTCACTCCTACTAGTGAATGTAATGTAACACACACCCACACAATGCGCACCACCCCGTGATGTTTTTCTCACTCCTACTAGTGAATGTAATGTAACACACACCCATACAATGCGCACCACCCCGTGATGTTTTTCTCACTCCTACTAGTGAATCTAATGTAACACACACCCATACAATGCGCACCACCCCGTGATGTTTTTTCACTCCTACTAGTGAATCTAATGTAACACACACCCATACAATGCGCACCACTCCGTGATGTTTTTCTAACTCCTACTAGTGAATGTAATGTAACACACACCCATAAAATGCGCACCACCCCGTGATGATTTTCTCACTCCTACTAGTGAACGTAATGTAACACACACCCATACAATGCGCACCACCCCGTGATGTTTTTCTCACTCCTACTAGTGAATCTAATGTAACACACACCCATACAATGCGCACCACCCCGTGATGTTTTTCTCACTCCTACTAGTGAATGTAATGTAACACACACCCATAAAATGCGCACCACCCCGTGATGTTTTTCTCACTCCTACTAGTGAATCTAATGTAACACACACCCATACAATGCGCACCACCCCGTGATGTTTTTCTCACTCCTACTAGTGAATCTAATGTAACACACACCCATACAAATGCACCACCCCGTGATGTTTTTCTCACTCCTACTAGTGAATGTAACGTAACACACACCCATACAATGCGCACCACCCCGTGATGTTTTTCTCACTCCTACTAGTGAATGTAACGTAACACACACCCATACAATGCGCACCACCCCGTGATGTTTTTCTCACTCCTACTAGTGAATGTAATGTAACACACACCCATACAATGCGCACCACCCCGTGATGTTTTTCTCACTCCTACAAGTGAATGTAATGTAACACACACCCATACAATGCGCACCACCCCGTGATGTTTTTCTCACTCCTACTAGTGAATCTAATGTAACACACACCCATACAAATGCACCACCCCGTGATGTTTTTCTCACTCCTACTAGTGAATGTAATGTAACACACACCCATACAATGCGCACCACCCCGTGATGTTTTTCTCACTCCTACTAGTGAATGTAATGTAACACACACCCATACAATGCGCACCACCCCGTGATGTTTTTCTCACTCCTACTAGTGAATGTAATGTAACACACACCCATACAATGCGCACCACCCCGTGATGTTTTTCTCACTCCTACTAATGAATGTAATGCAACACACACCAATACAATGCGCACCACCCCGTGATGTTTTTCTCACCCCTACTAGTGAATCTAATGTAACACACACCCATACAATGCGCACCACCCCGTGATGTTTTTCTCACTCCTACTAGTGAATGTAATGTAACACACGCCCATACAATGCGCACCACCCCGTGATGTTTTTCTCACTCCTACTAGTGAATCTAATGTAACACACGCCCATACAATGCGCACCACGCCGTGATGTTTTTCTCACTCCTACTACTGAATGTAATGTAACACACACCCATACAATGCGCACCACCCCGTGATGTTTTTCTCACTCCTACTAGCGAATGTAATGTAACACACACCCATACAATGCGCACCACCCCGTGATGATTTTCTCACTCCTACTAGTGAATCTAATGTAACAAACACCCATACAATCCGCACCACCCCGTGATGTTTTTCTCACTCCTACTAGTGAATGTAATGTAACACACACCCATACAATGCGCACCACCCCGTGATGTTTTTCTCACTCCTACTCATGAATCTAATGTGACAAACACCCATACAAAGCGCACCAACCCGTGATGTTTTTCTCACTCCTACTAGTGAATGTAATGTAACACACACCCATACAATGCGCACCACCCCGTGATGTTTTTCTCACTCCTACTAGTGAATGTAACGTAACACACACCCATACAATGCGCACCACCCCGTGATGTTTTTCTCACTCCTACTAGTGAATGTAATGTAACACACACCCATACAATGCGCACCACCCCGTGATGTTTTTCTCACTCCTACTAGTGAATGTAATGTAACACACACCCATACAATGCGCACCATACCATGATGTTTTTCTCACTCCTACTAGTGAATGTAATGTGACACACACCATACAATGCGCACCACCCCGTGATGTTTTTCTCACTCCTACTAGTGAATCTAATGTAACACACACCCATACAAATGCACCACCCCGTGATGTTTTTCTCACTCCTACTAGTGAATGTAATGTAACACACACCCATACAATGCGCACCACCCCGTGATGTTTTTCTCACTCCTACTAGTGAATGTAATGTAACACACACCCATACAATGCGCACCACCCCGTGATGTTTTTCTCACTCCTACTAGTGAATGTAATGTAACACACACCCATACAATGCGCACTACCCCGTGATGTTTTTCTCACTCCTACTAGTGAATGTAATGCAACACACACCAATACAATGCGCACCACCCCGTGATGTTTTTCTCACCCCTACTAGTGAATCTAATGTAACACACACCCATACAATGCGCACCACCCCGTGATGTTTTTCTCACTCCTACTAGTGAATGTAATGTAACACACGCCCATACAATGCGCACCACCCCGTGATGTTTTTCTCACTCCTACTAGTGAATGTAACGTAACACACGCCCATACAATGCGCACCACCCCGTGATGTTTTTCTCACTCCTACTAGTGAATGTAATGTAACACACACCCACACAATGCGCACCACCCCGTGATGTTTTTCTCACTCCTACTAGTGAATGTAATGTAACACACACCCATACAATGCGCACCACCCCGTGATGTTTTTCTCACTCCTACTAGTGAATCTAATGTAACACACACCCATACAATGCGCACCACCCCGTGATGTTTTTTCACTCCTACTAGTGAATCTAATGTAACACACACCCATACAATGCGCACCACTCCGTGATGTTTTTCTAACTCCTACTAGTGAATGTAATGTAACACACACCCATAAAATGCGCACCACCCCGTGATGATTTTCTCACTCCTACTAGTGAACGTAATGTAACACACACCCATACAATGCGCACCACCCCGTGATGTTTTTCTCACTCCTACTAGTGAATCTAATGTAACACACACCCATACAATGCGCACCACCCCGTGATGTTTTTCTCACTCCTACTAGTGAATGTAATGTAACACACACCCATAAAATGCGCACCACCCCGTGATGTTTTTCTCACTCCTACTAGTGAATCTAATGTAACACACACCCATACAATGCGCACCAGCCCGTGATGTTTTTCTCACTCCTACTAGTGAATCTAATGTAACACACACCCATACAAATGCACCACCCCGTGATGTTTTTCTCACTCCTACTAGTGAATGTAACGTAACACACACCCATACAATGCGCACCACCCCGTGATGTTTTTCTCACTCCTACTAGTGAATGTAACGTAACACACACCCATACAATGCGCACCACCCCGTGATGTTTTTCTCACTCCTACTAGTGAATGTAATGTAACACACACCCATACAATGCGCACCACCCCGTGATGTTTTTCTCACTCCTACAAGTGAATGTAATGTAACACACACCCATACAATGCGCACCACCCCGTGATGTTTTTCTCACTCCTACTAGTGAATCTAATGTAACACACACCCATACAAATGCACCACCCGGTGATGTTTTTCTCACTCCTACTAGTGAATGTAATGTAACACACACCCATACAATGCGCACCACCCCGTGATGTTTTTCTCACTCCTACTAGTGAATGTAATGTAACACACACCCATACAATGCGCACCACCCCGTGATGTTTTTCTCACTCCTACTAGTGAATGTAATGTAACACACACCCATACAATGCGCACCACCCCGTGATGTTTTTCTCACTCCTACTAATGAATGTAATGCAACACACACCAATACAATGCGCACCACCCCGTGATGTTTTTCTCACCCCTACTAGTGAATCTAATGTAACACACACCCATACAATGCGCA
Source organism: Cavia porcellus (assembly GCF_034190915.1). Lineage (NCBI taxonomy): Eukaryota > Metazoa > Chordata > Mammalia > Rodentia > Caviidae > Cavia > Cavia porcellus. The sequence continues at coordinate 205,485 of NW_026947575.1, forward strand.
CCACCCCGTGATGTTTTTCTCACTCCTACTAGTGAATGTAATGTAACACACGCCCATACAATGCGCACCACCCCGTGATGTTTTTCTCACTCCTACTAGTGAATCTAATGTAACACACGCCCATACAATGCGCACCACGCCGTGATGTTTTTCTCACTCCTACTAGTGAATGTAATGTAACACACGCCCATACAATGCGCACCACCCCGTGATGTTTTTCTCACTCCTACTAGTGAATGTAATGTAACACACACCCATACAATGCGCACCACCCCGTGATGTTTTTCTCACTCCTACTAGTGAATGTAATGTAACACACACCCATACAATGCGCACCACCCCGTGATGTTTTTCTCACTCCTACTAGTGAATCTAATGTAACACACACCCATACAATGCGCACCACCCCGTGATGTTTTTCTCACTCCTACTAGTGAATGTAATGTAACACACACCCATACAATGCGCACCACCCCGTGATGTTTTTCTCACTCCTACTAGTGAATGTAATGTAACACACACCCATACAATGCGCACCACTCCGTGATGTTTTTCTCACTCCTACTAGTGAATGTAATGTAACACACACCCATACAATGCGCACCACCCCGTGATGTTTTTCTCACTCCTACTAGTGAATGTAATGTAACACACACCCATACAATGCGTACCAACCCGTGATGTTTTTCTCACTCCTACTAGTGAATCTAATGTAACACACACCCATACAATGCGCACCACCCCGTGATGTTTTTCTCACGCCTACTAGTGAATCTAATGTAACACACACCCATAAAATGCGCACCACCCCGTGATGTTTTTCTCACTCCTACTAGTGAATGTAATGTAACACACACCCATACAATGCGCACCATACCGTGATGTTTTTCTCACTCCTTCTAGTGAATGTAATGTAATACACACCCATACAATGCGCACCACCCCGTGATGTTTTTCTCACTCCTACTAGTGAATCTAATGTAACACACACCCATACAAATGCACCACCCCGTGATGTTTTTCTCACTCCTACTAGTGAATGTAATGTAACACACACCCATACAATGCGCACCACCCCGTGATGTTTTTCTCACTCCTACTAGTGAATGTAATGTAACACACACCCATACAATGCGCACCACCCCGTGATGTTTTTCTCACTCCTACTAGTGAATGTAATGTAACACACACCCATACAATGCGCACCACCCCGTGATGTTTTTCTCACTCCTACTAGTGAATGTAATGTAACACACACCCATACAATGCGCACCACCCCGTGATGTTTTTCTCACTCCTACTAGTGAATCTAATGTAACACACACCCATACAATGCGTACCACCCCGTGATGTTTTTCTGACTCCTACTAGTGAATGTAATGTAACACACACCCATACAATGCGCACCACCCCGTGATGTTTTTCTCACTCCTACTAGTGAATGTAATGTAACACACACCCATACAATGCGCACCACCCCGTGATGATTTTCTCACTCCTACTAGTGAATGTAATGTAACACACACCCACACAATGCGCACCACCCCGTGATGATTTTCTCACTCCTACTAGTGAATCTAATGTAACAAACACCCACACAATGCGCACCACCCCGTGATGTTTTTCTCACTCCTACTAGTGAATCTAATGTAACACACACCCATACAATGCGCACCACCCCGTGATGTTTTTCTCACTCCTACTAGTGAATGTAATGTAACACACACCCATACAATGCGCACCACCCCGTGATGTTTTTCTCACTCCTACTAGTGAATGTAATGTAACACACACCCATACAATGCGCACCACCCCGTGATGTTTTTCTCACTCCTACTAGTGAATGTAATGTAACACACACCCATACAATGCGCACCACCCCGTGATGTTTTTCTCACTCCTACTAGTGAATGTAATGTAACACACACCCACACAATGCGCACCACCCAGTGATGATTTTCTCACTCCTACTAGTGAATCTAATGTAACAAACACCCATACAATGCGCACCACCCCGTGATGTTTTTCTCACTCCTACTAGTGAATCTAATGTAACACACACCCATACAATGCGCACCACCCCGTGATGTTTTTCTCACTCCTACTAGTGAATCTAATGTAACACACACCCATACAATGCGCACCACCCCGTGATGTTTTTCTCACTCCTACTAGTGAATCTAATGTAACACACACCCATACAATGCGCACCACCCCGTGATGTTTTTCTCACTCCTACTAGTGAATGTAATGTAACACACACCCATACAATGCGCACCACCCCGTGATGTTTTTCTCACTCCTACTAGTGAATGTAATGTAACACACACCCATACAATGCGCACCACCCCGTGATGTTTTTCTCCCTCCTACTAGTGAATGTAATGTAACACACACCCATACAATGCGCACCACCCCGTGATGTTTTTCTCACTCCTACTAGTGAATCTAATGTAACACACACCCATACAATGCGCACCACCCCGTGATGTTTTTCTGACTCCTACTAGTGAATGTAATGTAACACACACCCATACAATGCGCACCACCCCGTGATGTTTTTCTCACTCCTACTAGTGAATGTAATGTAACACACACCCATACAATGCGCACCACCCCGTGATGATTTTCTCACTCCTACTAGTGAATGTAATGTAACACACACCCACACAATGCGCACCACCCCGTGATGATTTTCTCACTCCTACTAGTGAATCTAATGTAACAAACACCCACACAATGCGCACCACCCCGTGATGTTTTTCTCACTCCTACTAGTGAATCTAATGTAACACACACCCATACAATGCGCACCACCCCGTGATGTTTTTCTCACTCCTACTAGTGAATCTAATGTAACACACACCCATACAATGCGCACCACCCCGTGATGTTTTTCTCACTCCTACTAGTGAATCTAATGTAACACACACCCATACAATGCGCACCACCCCGTGATGTTTTTCTCACTCCTACTAGTGAATGTAATGTAACACACACCCATACAATGCGCACCACCCCGTGATGTTTTTCTCACTCCTACTAGTGAATGTAATGTAACACACACCCATACAATGCGCACCACCCCGTGATGTTTTTCTCACTCCTACTAGTGAATGTAATGTAACACACACCCATACGATGCGCACCACCCCGTGATGTTTTTCTCACTCCTACTAGTGAATGTAATGTAACACACACCCACACAATGCGCACCACCCCGTGATGATTTTCTCACTCCTACTAGTGAATCTAATGTAACAAACACCCATACAATGCGCACCACCCCGTGATGTTTTTCTCACTCCTACTAGTGAATCTAATGTAACACACGCCCATACAATGCGCACCACCCCGTGATGTTTTTCTCACTCCTACTAGTGAATCTAATGTAACACACACCCATACAATGCGCACCACCCCGTGATGTTTTTCTCACTCCTACTAGTGAATCTAATGTAACACACACCCATACAATGCGCACCACCCCGTGATGTTTTTCTCACTCCTACTAGTGAATGTAATGTAACACACACCCATACAATGCGCACCACCCCGTGATGTTTTTCTCACTCCTACTAGTGAATGTAATGTAACACACACCCATACAATGCGCACCACCCCGTGATGTTTTTCTCACTCCTACTAGTGAATGTAATGTAACACACACCCATACAATGCGCACCACCCCGTGATGTTTTTCTCACTCCTACTAGTGAATGTAATGTAACACACACCCATACAATGCGCACCATACCATGATGTTTTTCTCACTCCTACTAGTGAATGTAATGTGACACACACCATACAATGCGCACCACCCCGTGATGTTTTTCTCACTCCTACTAGTGAATCTAATGTAACACACACCCATACAAATGCACCACCCCGTGATGTTTTTCTCACTCCTACTAGTGAATGTAATGTAACACACACCCATACAATGCGCACCACCCCGTGATGTTTTTCTCACTCCTACTAGTGAATGTAATGTAACACACACCCATACAATGCGCACCACCCCGTGATGTTTTTCTCACTCCTACTAGTGAATGTAATGTAACACACACCCATACAATGCGCACCACCCCGTGATGTTTTTCTCACTCCTACTAGTGAATGTAATGTAACACACACCCATACAATGCGCACTACCCCGTGATGTTTTTCTCACTCCTACTAGTGAATGTAATGCAACACACACCAATACAATGCGCACCACCCCGTGATGTTTTTCTCACCCCTACTAGTGAATCTAATGTAACACACACCCATACAATGCGCACCACCCCGTGATGTTTTTCTCACTCCTACTAGTGAATGTAATGTAACACACGCCCATACAATGCGCACCACCCCGTGATGTTTTTCTCACTCCTACTAGTGAATGTAACGTAACACACGCCCATACAATGCGCACCACCCCGTGATGTTTTTCTCACTCCTACTAGTGAATGTAATGTAACACACACCCACACAATGCGCACCACCCCGTGATGTTTTTCTCACTCCTACTAGTGAATGTAATGTAACACACACCCATACAATGCGCACCACCCCGTGATGTTTTTCTCACTCCTACTAGTGAATCTAATGTAACACACACCCATACAATGCGCACCACCCCGTGATGTTTTTTCACTCCTACTAGTGAATCTAATGTAACACACACCCATACAATGCGCACCACTCCGTGATGTTTTTCTAACTCCTACTAGTGAATGTAATGTAACACACACCCATAAAATGCGCACCACCCCGTGATGATTTTCTCACTCCTACTAGTGAACGTAATGTAACACACACCCATACAATGCGCACCACCCCGTGATGTTTTTCTCACTCCTACTAGTGAATCTAATGTAACACACACCCATACAATGCGCACCACCCCGTGATGTTTTTCTCACTCCTACTAGTGAATGTAATGTAACACACACCCATAAAATGCGCACCACCCCGTGATGTTTTTCTCACTCCTACTAGTGAATCTAATGTAACACACACCCATACAATGCGCACCACCCCGTGATGTTTTTCTCACTCCTACTAGTGAATCTAATGTAAAACACACCCATACAAATGCACCACCCCGTGATGTTTTTCTCACTCCTACTAGTGAATGTAACGTAACACACACCCATACAATGCGCACCACCCCGTGATGTTTTTCTCACTCCTACTAGTGAATGTAACGTAACACACACCCATACAATGCGCACCACCCCGTGATGTTTTTCTCACTCCTACTAGTGAATGTAATGTAACACACACCCATACAATGCGCACCACCCCGTGATGTTTTTCTCACTCCTACAAGTGAATGTAATGTAACACACACCCATACAATGCGCACCACCCCGTGATGTTTTTCTCACTCCTACTAGTGAATCTAATGTAACACACACCCATACAAATGCACCACCCCGTGATGTTTTTCTCACTCCTACTAGTGAATGTAATGTAACACACACCCATACAATGCGCACCACCCCGTGATGTTTTTCTCACTCCTACTAATGAATGTAATGCAACACACACCAATACAATGCGCACCACCCCGTGATGTTTTTCTCACCCCTACTAGTGAATCTAATGTAACACACACCCATACAATGCGCACCACCCCGTGATGTTTTTCTCACTCCTACTAGTGAATGTAATGTAACACACGCCCATACAATGCGCACCACCCCGTGATGTTTTTCTCACTCCTACTAGTGAATCTAATGTAACACACGCCCATACAATGCGCACCACGCCGTGATGTTTTTCTCACTCCTACTAGTGAATGTAATGTAACACACGCCCATACAATGCGCACCACCCCGTGATGTTTTTCTCACTCCTACTAGTGAATGTAACGTAACACACACCCATACAATGCGCACCACCCCGTGATGTTTTTCTCACTCCTACTAGTGAATGTAACGTAACACACACCCATACAATGCGCACCACCCCGTGATGTTTTTCTCACTCCTACTAGTGAATGTAATGTAACACACACCCATACAATGCGCACCACCCCGTGATGTTTTTCTCACTCCTACAAGTGAATGTAATGTAACACACACCCATACAATGCGCACCACCCCGTGATGTTTTTCTCACTCCTACTAGTGAATGTAATGTAACACACACCCATACAATGCGCACCACCCCGTGATGTTTTTCTCACTCCTACTAGTGAATGTAATGTAACACACACCCATACAATGCGCACCACCCCGTGATGTTTTTCTCACTCCTACTAATGAATGTAATGCAACACACACCAATACAATGCGCACCACCCCGTGATGTTTTTCTCACCCCTACTAGTGAATCTAATGTAACACACACCCATACAATGCGCACCACCCCGTGATGTTTTTCTCACTCCTACTAGTGAATGTAATGTAACACACGCCCATACAATGCGCACCACCCCGTGATGTTTTTCTCACTCCTACTAGTGAATCTAATGTAACACACGCCCATACAATGCGCACCACGCCGTGATGTTTTTCTCACTCCTACTAGTGAATGTAATGTAACACACGCCCATACAATGCGCACCACCCCGTGATGTTTTTCTCACTCCTACTAGTGAATGTAATGTAACACACACCCATACAATGCGCACCACCCCGTGATGTTTTTCTCACTCCTACTAGTGAATGTAATGTAACACACACCCATACAATGCGCACCACCCCGTGATGTTTTTCTCACTCCTACTAGTGAATCTAATGTAACACACACCCATACAATGCGCACCACCCCGTGATGTTTTTCTCACTCCTACTAGTGAATGTAATGTAACACACACCCATACAATGCGCACCACCCCGTGATGTTTTTCTCACTCCTACTAGTGAATGTAATGTAACACACACCCATACAATGCGCACCACTCCGTGATGTTTTTCTCACTCCTACTAGTGAATGTAATGTAACACACACCCATACAATGCGCACCACCCCGTGATGTTTTTCTCACTCCTACTAGTGAATGTAATGTAACACACACCCATACAATGCGTACCACCCCGTGATGTTTTTCTCACTCCTACTAGTGAATCTAATGTAACACACACCCATACAATGCGCACCACCCCGTGATGTTTTTCTCACGCCTACTAGTGAATCTAATGTAACACACACCCATAAAATGCGCACCACCCCGTGATGTTTTTCTCACTCCTACTAGTGAATGTAATGTAACACACACCCATACAATGCGTACCACCCCGTGATGTTTTTCTCACTCCTACTAGTGAATCTAATGTAACACACACCCATACAATGCGCACCACCCCGTGATGTTTTTCTCACGCCTACTAGTGAATCTAATGTAACACACACCCATAAAATGCGCACCACCCCGTGATGTTTTTCTCACTCCTACTAGTGAATGTAATGTAACACACACCCATACAATGCGCACCATACCGTGATGTTTTTCTCACTCCTTCTAGTGAATGTAATGTAATACACACCCATACAATGCGCACCACCCCGTGATGTTTTTCTCACTCCTACTAGTGAATCTAATGTAACACACACCCATACAAATGCACCACCCCGTGATGTTTTTCTCACTCCTACTAGTGAATGTAATGTAACACACACCCATACAATGCGCACCACCCCGTGATGTTTTTCTCACTCCTACTAGTGAATCTAATGTAACACACACCCATACAATGCGTACCACCCCGTGATGTTTTTCTGACTCCTACTAGTGAATGTAATGTAACACACACCCATACAATGCGCACCACCCCGTGATGTTTTTCTCACTCCTACTAGTGAATCTAATGTAACACACACCCATACAATGCGCACCACCCCGTGATGTTTTTCTCACTCCTACTAGTGAATCTAATGTAACACACACCCATACAATGCGCACCACCCCGTGATGTTTTTCTCACTCCTACTAGTGAATGTAATGTAACACACACCCATACAATGCGCACCACCCCGTGATGTTTTTCTCACTCCTACTAGTGAATGTAATGTAACACACACCCATACAATGCGCACCACCCCGTGATGTTTTTCTCACTCCTACTAGTGAATGTAATGTAACACACACCCATACAATGCGCACCACCCCGTGATGTTTTTCTCACTCCTACTAGTGAATGTAATGTAACACACACCCACACAATGCGCACCACCCAGTGATGATTTTCTCACTCCTACTAGTGAATCTAATGTAACAAACACCCATACAATGCGCACCACCCCGAGATGTTTTTCTCACTCCTACTAGTGAATCTAATGTAACACACACCCATACAATGCGCACCACCCCGTGATGTTTTTCTCACTCCTACTAGTGAATCTAATGTAACACACACCCATACAATGCGCACCACCCCGTGATGTTTTTCTCACTCCTACTAGTGAATCTAATGTAACACACACCCATACAATGCGCACCACCCCGTGATGTTTTTCTCACTCCTACTAGTGAATGTAATGTAACACACACCCATACAATGCGCACCACCCCGTGATGTTTTTCTCACTCCTACTAGTGAATGTAATGTAACACACACCCATACAATGCGCACCACCCCGTGATGTTTTTCTCCCTCCTACTAGTGAATGTAATGTAACACACACCCATACAATGCGCACCACCCCGTGATGTTTTTCTCACTCCTACTAGTGAATCTAATGTAACACACACCCATACAATGCGCACCACCCCGTGATGTTTTTCTGACTCCTACTAGTGAATGTAATGTAACACACACCCATACAATGCGCACCACCCCGTGATGTTTTTCTCACTCCTACTAGTGAATGTAATGTAACACACACCCATACAATGCGCACCACCCCGTGATGATTTTCTCACTCCTACTAGTGAATGTAATGTAACACACACCCACACAATGCGCACCACCCCGTGATGATTTTCTCACTCCTACTAGTGAATCTAATGTAACAAACACCCACACAATGCGCACCACCCCGTGATGTTTTTCTCACTCCTACTAGTGAATCTAATGTAACACACACCCATACAATGCGCACCACCCCGTGATGTTTTTCTCACTCCTACTAGTGAATCTAATGTAACACACACCCATACAATGCGCACCACCCCGTGATGTTTTTCTCACTCCTACTAGTGAATCTAATGTAACACACACCCATACAATGCGCACCACCCCGTGATGTTTTTCTCACTCCTACTAGTGAATGTAATGTAACACACACCCATACAATGCGCACCACCCCGTGATGTTTTTCTCACTCCTACTAGTGAATGTAATGTAACACACACCCATACAATGCGCACCACCCCGTGATGTTTTTCTCACTCCTACTAGTGAATGTAATGTAACACACACCCATACGATGCGCACCACCCCGTGATGTTTTTCTCACTCCTACTAGTGAATGTAATGTAACACACACCCACACAATGCGCACCACCCCGTGATGATTTTCTCACTCCTACTAGTGAATCTAATGTAACAAACACCCATACAATGCGCACCACCCCGTGATGTTTTTCTCACTCCTACTAGTGAATCTAATGTAACACACACCCATACAATGCGCACCACCCCGTGATGTTTTTCTCACTCCTACTAGTGAATCTAATGTAACACACACCCATACAATGCGCACCACCCCGTGATGTTTTTCTCACTCCTACTAGTGAATCTAATGTAACACACACCCATACAATGCGCACCACCCCGTGATGTTTTTCTCACTCCTACTAGTGAATGTAATGTAACACACACCCATACAATGCGCACCACCCCGTGATGTTTTTCTCACTCCTACTAGTGAATGTAATGTAACACACACCCATACAATGCGCACCACCCCGTGATGTTTTTCTCACTCCTACTAGTGAATGTAATGTAACACACACCCATACAATGCGCACCACCCATTGATGATTTTCTCACTCCTACTAGTGAACCTAATGTAACAAACACCCATACAATGCGCACCACCCCGTGATGTTTTTCTCACTCCTACTAGTGAATGTAATGTAACACACACCCATACAATGCGCACCACCCATTGATGATTTTCTCACTCCTACTAGTGAACCTAATGTAACAAACACCCATACAATGCGCACCACCCCGTGATGTTTTTCTCACTCCTACTAGTGAATGTAATGTAACACACACCCATACAATGCGCACCACCCCGTGATGTTTTTCTCACTCCTACTCGTGAATCTAATGTAACAAACACCCATACAATGCGCACCACCCCGTGATGTTTTTCTCACTCCTACTAGTGAATGTAATGTAACACACACCCATACAATGCGCACCACCCCGTGATGATTTTCTCACTCCGACTAGTGAATGTAACGTAACACACACCCATACAATTCGCACCACTCCGTGATGTTTTTCTCACTCCTACTAGTGAATCTAATGTAACACACACCCATACAATGCGCAACACCCCGTGATGTTTTTCTCACTCCTACTAGTGAATGTAATGTAACACACACCCATACAATGCGCACCACCCCGTGATGTTTTTCTCACTCCTACTAGTGAATGTAATGTAACACACACCCATAGAATGCGCACCACCCCGTGATGTTTTTCTCACTCCTACTAGTGAATGTAATGTAACACACACCCATACAATGCGCACCACCCCGTGATGTTTTTCTCACTCCTACTAGTGAATCTAATGTAACACACACCCATACAATGCGCACCACCCCGTGATGTTTTTCTCACTCCTACTAGTGAATGTAATGTAACACACACCCATACAATGCGCACCACCCCGTGATGTTTTTCTCACTCCTACTAGTGAATGTAATGTAACACACACCCATACAATGCGCACCACCCCGTGATGTTTTTCTCACTCCTACTAGTGAATGTAATGTAACACACACCCATACAATGCGCACCACCCCGTGATGTTTTTCTCACTCCTACTAGTGAATGTAATGTAACACACACCCATACAATGCGCACCACCCCGTGATGTTTTTCTCACTCCTACTAGTGAATGTAATGTAACACACACCCATACAATGCGCACCACCCCGTGATGTTTTTCTCACTCCTACTAGTGAATCTAATGTAACACACACCCATACAATGCGCACCACCCCGTGATGTTTTTCTCACGCCTACTAGTGAATCTAATGTAACACACACCCATAAAATGCGCACCACCCCGTGATGTTTTTCTCACTCCTACTAGTGAATGTAATGTAACACACACCCATACAATGCGCACCATACCGTGATGTTTTTCTCACTCCTTCTAGTGAATGTAATGTAATACACACCCATACAATGCGCACCACCCCGTGATGTTTTTCTCACTCCTACTAGTGAATCTAATGTAACACACACCCATACAAATGCACCACCCCGTGATGTTTTTCTCACTCCTACTAGTGAATGTAATGTAACACACACCCATACAATGCGCACCACCCCGTGATGTTTTTCTCACTCCTACTAGTGAATGTAATGTAACACACACCCATACAATGCGCACCACCCCGTGATGTTTTTCTCACTCCTACTAGTGAATGTAATGTAACACACACCCATACAATGCGCACCACCCCGTGATGTTTTTCTCACTCCTACTAGTGAATGTAATGTAACACACACCCATACAATGCGCACCACCCCGTGATGTTTTTCTCACTCCTACTAGTGAATCTAATGTAACACACACCCATACAATGCGTACCACCCCGTGATGTTTTTCTGACTCCTACTAGTGAATGTAATGTAACACACACCCATACAATGCGCACCACCCCGTGATGTTTTTCTCACTCCTACTAGTGAATGTAATGTAACACACACCCATACAATGCGCACCACCCCGTGATGATTTTCTCACTCCTACTAGTGAATGTAATGTAACACACACCCACACAATGCGCACCACCCCGTGATGATTTTCTCACTCCTACTAGTGAATCTAATGTAACAAACACCCACACAATGCGCACCACCCCGTGATGTTTTTCTCACTCCTACTAGTGAATCTAATGTAACACACACCCATACAATGCGCACCACCCCGTGATGTTTTTCTCACTCCTACTAGTGAATCTAATGTAACACACACCCATACAATGCGCACCACCCCGTGATGTTTTTCTCACTCCTACTAGTGAATCTAATGTAACACACACCCATACAATGCGCACCACCCCGTGATGTTTTTCTCACTCCTACTAGTGAATGTAATGTAACACACACCCATACAATGCGCACCACCCCGTGATGTTTTTCTCACTCCTACTAGTGAATGTAATGTAACACACACCCATACAATGCGCACCACCCCGTGATGTTTTTCTCACTCCTACTAGTGAATGTAATGTAACACACACCCATACAATGCGCACCACCCCGTGATGTTTTTCTCACTCCTACTAGTGAATGTAATGTAACACACACCCATACAATGCGCACCACCCCGTGATGATTTTCTCACTCCTACTAGTGAATCTAATGTAACAAACACCCATACAATGCGCACCACCCCGTGATGTTTTTCTCACTCCTACTAGTGAATCTAATGTAACACACACCCATACAATGCGCACCACCCCGTGATGTTTTTCTCACTCCTACTAGTGAATCTAATGTAACACACACCCATACAATGCGCACCACCCCGTGATGTTTTTCTCACTCCTACTAGTGAATCTAATGTAACACACACCCATACAATGCGCACCACCCCGTGATGTTTTTCTCACTCCTACTAGTGAATGTAATGTAACACACACCCATACAATGCGCACCACCCCGTGATGTTTTTCTCACTCCTACTAGTGAATGTAATGTAACACACACCCATACAATGCGCACCACCCCGTGATGTTTTTCTCACTCCTACTAGTGAATGTAATGTAACACACACCCATACAATGCGCACCACCCCGTGATGTTTTTCTGACTCCTACTAGTGAATGTAATGTAACACACACCCATACAATGCGCACCACCCCGTGATGTTTTTCTCACTCCTACTAGTGAATGTAATGTAACACACACCCATACAATGCGCACCACCCCGTGATGATTTCTCACTCCTACTAGTGAATGTAATGTAACACACACCCACACAATGCGCACCACCCCGTGATGATTTTCTCACTCCTACTAGTGAATCTAATGTAACAAACACCCACACAATGCGCACCACCCCGTGATGTTTTTCTCACTCCTACTAGTGAATCTAATGTAACACACACCCATACAATGCGCACCACCCGGTGATGTTTTTCTCACTCCTACTAGTGAATCTAATGTAACACACACCCATACAATGCGCACCACCCCGTGATGTTTTTCTCACTCCTACTAGTGAATCTAATGTAACACACACCCATACAATGCGCACCACCCCGTGATGTTTTTCTCACTCCTACTAGTGAATGTAATGTAACACACACCCATACAATGCGCACCACCCCGTGATGTTTTTCTCACTCCTACTAGTGAATGTAATGTAACACACACCCATACAATGCGCACCACCCCGTGATGTTTTTCTCACTCCTACTAGTGAATGTAATGTAACACACACCCACACAATGCGCACCACCCCGTGATGATTTTCTCACTCCTACTAGTGAATCTAATGTAACAAACACCCATACAATGCGCACCACCCCGTGATGTTTTTCTCACTCCTACTAGTGAATCTAATGTAACACACACCCATACAATGCGCACCACCCCGTGATGTTTTTCTCACTCCTACTAGTGAATCTAATGTAACACACACCCATACAATGCGCACCACCCCGTGATGTTTTTCTCACTCCTACTAGTGAATCTAATGTAACACACACCCATACAATGCGCACCACCCCGTGATGTTTTTCTCACTCCTACTAGTGAATGTAATGTAACACACACCCATACAATGCGCACCACCCCGTGATGTTTTTCTCACTCCTACTAGTGAATGTAATGTAACACACACCCATACAATGCGCACCACCCCGTGATGTTTTTCTCACTCCTACTAGTGAATGTAATGTAACACACACCCATACAATGCGCACCACCCATTGATGATTTTCTCACTCCTACTAGTGAACCTAATGTAACAAACACCCATACAATGCGCACCACCCCGTGATGTTTTTCTCACTCCTACTAGTGAATGTAATGTAACACACACCCATACAATGCGCACCACCCATTGATGATTTTCTCACTCCTACTAGTGAACCTAATGTAACAAACACCCATACAATGCGCACCACCCCGTGATGTTTTTCTCACTCCTACTAGTGAATGTAATGTAACACACACCCATACAATGCGCACCACCCCGTGATGTTTTTCTCACTCCTACTCGTGAATCTAATGTAACAAACACCCATACAATGCGCACCACCCCGTGATGTTTTCTCACTCCTACTAGTGAATGTAATGTAACACACACCCATACAATGCGCACCACCCCGTGATGATTTTCTCACTCCGACTAGTGAATGTAACGTAAAAAACACCCATACAATTCGCACCACTCCGTGATGTTTTTCTCACTCCTACTAGTGAATCTAATGTAACACACACCCATACAATGCGCAACACCCCGTGATGTTTTTCTCACTCCTACTAGTGAATGTAATGTAACACACACCCATACAATGCGCACCACCCCGTGATGTTTTTCTCACTCCTACTAGTGAATGTAATGTAACACACACCCATAGAATGCGCACCACCCCGTGATGATTTTCTCACTCCTACTAGTGAATCTAATGTAACACACACCCATACAATGCGCACCACCCCGTGATGTTTTTCTCACTCCTACTAGTGAATGTAATGTAACACACACCCATACAATGCGCACCACCCCGTGATGTTTTTCTCACTCCTACTAGTGAATGTAATGTAACACACACCCATACAATGCGCACCACCCCGTGATGTTTTTCTCCCTCCTACTAGTGAATGTAATGTAACACACACCCATACAATGCGCACCACCCCGTGATGTTTTTCTCACTCCTACTAGTGAATCTAATGTAACACACACCCATACAATGCGCACCACCCCGTGATGTTTTTCTGACTCCTACTAGTGAATGTAATGTAACACACACCCATACAATGCGCACCACCCCGTGATGTTTTTCTCACTCCTACTAGTGAATGTAATGTAACACACACCCATACAATGCGCACCACCCCGTGATGATTTTCTCACTCCTACTAGTGAATGTAATGTAACACACACCCACACAATGCGCACCACCCCGTGATGATTTTCTCACTCCTACTAGTGAATCTAATGTAACAAACACCCACACAATGCGCACCACCCCGTGATGTTTTTCTCACTCCTACTAGTGAATCTAATGTAACACACACCCACACAATGCGCACCACCCCGTGATGTTTTTCTCACTCCTACTAGTGAATCTAATGTAACACACACCCATACAATGCGCACCACCCCGTGATGTTTTTCTCACTCCTACTAGTGAATCTAATGTAACACACACCCATACAATGCGCACCACCCCGTGATGTTTTTCTCACTCCTACTAGTGAATGTAATGTAACACACACCCATACAATGCGCACCACCCCGTGATGTTTTTCTCACTCCTACTAGTGAATGTAATGTAACACACACCCATACAATGCGCACCACCCCGTGATGTTTTTCTCACTCCTACTAGTGAATGTAATGTAACACACACCCATACGATGCGCACCACCCCGTGATGTTTTTCTCACTCCTACTAGTGAATGTAATGTAACACACACCCACACAAGGCGCACCACCCCGTGATGATTTTCTCACTCCTACTAGTGAATCTAATGTAACAAACACCCATACAATGCGCACCACCCCGTGATGTTTTTCTCACTCCTACTAGTGAATCTAATGTAACACACACCCATACAATGCGCACCACCCCGTGATGTTTTTCTCACTCCTACTAGTGAATCTAATGTAACACACACCCATACAATGCGCACCACCCCGTGATGTTTTTCTCACTCCAACTAGTGAATGGAAATGACGGTAACACACACCCATACAATGCGCACCACCCCGTGATGTTTTTCTCACTCCTACTAGTGAATGTAATGTAACACACACCCATACAATGCGCACCACCCCGTGATGTTTTTCTCACTCCTACTAGTGAATGTAATGTAACACACACCCATACAATGCGCACCACCCCGTGATGTTTTTCTCACTCCTACTAGTGAATGTAATGTAACACACACCCATACAATGCGCACCACCCATTGATGATTTTCTCACTCCTACTAGTGAACCTAATGTAACAAACACCCATACAATGCGCACCACCCCGTGATGTTTTTCTCACTCCTACTAGTGAATGTAATGTAACACACACCCATACAATGCGCACCACCCATTGATGATTTTCTCACTCCTACTAGTGAACCTAATGTAACAAACACCCATACAATGCGCACCACCCCGTGATGTTTTTCTCACTCCTACTAGTGAATGTAATGTAACACACACCCATACAATGCGCACCACCCCGTGATGTTTTTCTCACTCCTACTCGTGAATCTAATGTAACAAACACCCATACAATGCGCACCACCCCGTGATGTTTTTCTCACTCCTACTAGTGAATGTAATGTAACACACACCCATACAATGCGCACCACCCCGTGATGATTTTCTCACTCCGACTAGTGAATGTAACGTAACACACACCCATACAATTCGCACCACTCCGTGATGTTTTTCTCACTCCTACTAGTGAATCTAATGTAACACACACCCATACAATGCGCAACACCCCGTGATGTTTTTCTCACTCCTACTAGTGAATGTAATGTAACACACACCCATACAATGCGCACCACCCCGTGATGTTTTTCTCACTCCTACTAGTGAATGTAATGTAACACACACCCATAGAATGCGCACCACCCCGTGATGTTTTTCTCACTCCTACTAGTGAATGTAATGTAACACACACCCATACAATGCGCACCACCCCGTGATGTTTTTCTCACTCCTACTAGTGAATCTAATGTAACACACACCCATACAATGCGCACCACCCCGTGATGTTTTTCTCACTCCTACTAGTGAATGTAATGTAACACACACCCATACAATGCGCACCACCCCGTGATGTTTTTCTCACTCCTACTAGTGAATGTAATGTAACACACACCCATACAATGCGCACCACCCCGTGATGTTTTTCTCACTCCTACTAGTGAATGTAATGTAACACACACCCATACAATGCGCACCACCCCGTGATGTTTTTCTCACTCCTACTAGTGAATGTAATGTAACACACACCCATACAATGCGCACCACCCCGTGATGTTTTTTCTCACTCCTACTAGTGAATGTAATGTAACACACACCCATACAATGCGCACCACCCCGTGATGTTTTTCTCACTCCTACTAGTGAATCTAATGTAACACACACCCATACAATGCGCACCACCCCGTGATGTTTTTCTCACGCCTACTAGTGAATCTAATGTAACACACACCCATAAAATGCGCACCACCCCGTGATGTTTTTCTCACTCCTACTAGTGAATGTAATGTAACACACACCCATACAATGCGCACCATACCGTGATGTTTTTCTCACTCCTTCTAGTGAATGTAATGTAATACACACCCATACAATGCGCACCACCCCGTGATGTTTTTCTCACTCCTACTAGTGAATCTAATGTAACACACACCCATACAAATGCACCACCCCGTGATGTTTTTCTCACTCCTACTAGTGAATGTAATGTAACACACACCCATACAATGCGCACCACCCCGTGATGTTTTTCTCACTCCTACTAGTGAATGTAATGTAACACACACCCATACAATGCGCACCACCCCGTGATGTTTTTCTCACTCCTACTAGTGAATGTAATGTAACACACACCCATACAATGCGCACCACCCCGTGATGTTTTTCTCACTCCTACTAGTGAATGTAATGTAACACACACCCATACAATGCGCACCACCCCGTGATGTTTTTCTCACTCCTACTAGTGAATCTAATGTAACACACACCCATACAATGCGTACCACCCCGTGATGTTTTTCTGACTCCTACTAGTGAATGTAATGTAACACACACCCATACAATGCGCACCACCCCGTGATGTTTTTCTCACTCCTACTAGTGAATGTAATGTAACACACACCCATACAATGCGCACCACCCTGTGATGATTTTCTCACTCCTACTAGTGAATGTAATGTAACACACACCCACACAATGCGCACCACCCCGTGATGATTTTCTCACTCCTACTAGTGAATCTAATGTAACAAACACCCACACAATGCGCACCACCCCGTGATGTTTTTCTCACTCCTACTAGTGAATCTAATGTAACACACACCCATACAATGCGCACCACCCCGTGATGTTTTTCTCACTCCTACTAGTGAATCTAATGTAACACACACCCATACAATGCGCACCACCCCGTGATGTTTTTCTCACTCCTACTAGTGAATCTAATGTAACACACACCCATACAATGCGCACCACCCCGTGATGTTTTTCTCACTCCTACTAGTGAATGTAATGTAACACACACCCATACAATGCGCACCACCCCGTGATGTTTTTCTCACTCCTACTAGTGAATGTAATGTAACACACACCCATACAATGCGCACCACCCCGTGATGTTTTTCTCACTCCTACTAGTGAATGTAATGTAACACACACCCATACAATGCGCACCACCCCGTGATGTTTTTCTCACTCCTACTAGTGAATGTAATGTAACACACACCCACACAATGCGCACCACCCCGTGATGATTTTCTCACTCCTACTAGTGAATCTAATGTAACAAACACCCATACAATGCGCACCACCCCGTGATGTTTTTCTCACTCCTACTAGTGAATCTAATGTAACACACACCCATACAATGCGCACCACCCCGTGATGTTTTTCTCACTCCTACTAGTGAATCTAATGTAACACACACCCATACAATGCGCACCACCCCGTGATGTTTTTCTCACTCCTACTAGTGAATCTAATGTAACACACACCCATACAATGCGCACCACCCCGTGATGTTTTTCTCACTCCTACTAGTGAATGTAATGTAACACACACCCATACAATGCGCACCACCCCGTGATGTTTTTCTCACTCCTACTAGTGAATGTAATGTAACACACACCCATACAATGCGCACCACCCCGTGATGTTTTTCTCACTCCTACTAGTGAATGTAATGTAACACACACCCATACAATGCGCACCACCCCGTGATGTTTTTCTGACTCCTACTAGTGAATGTAATGTAACACACACCCATACAATGCGCACCACCCCGTGATGTTTTTCTCACTCCTACTAGTGAATGTAATGTAACACACACCCATACAATGCGCACCACCCCGTGATGATTTTCTCACTCCTACTAGTGAATGTAATGTAACACACACCCACACAATGCGCACCACCCCGTGATGATTTTCTCACTCCTACTAGTGAATCTAATGTAACAAACACCCACACAATGCGCACCACCCCGTGATGTTTTTCTCACTCCTACTAGTGAATCTAATGTAACACACACCCATACAATGCGCACCACCCCGTGATGTTTTTCTCACTCCTACTAGTGAATCTAATGTAACACACACCCATACAATGCGCACCACCCCGTGATGTTTTTCTCACTCCTACTAGTGAATCTAATGTAACACACACCCATACAATGCGCACCACCCCGTGATGTTTTTCTCACTCCTACTAGTGAATGTAATGTAACACACACCCATACAATGCGCACCACCCCGTGATGTTTTTCTCACTCCTACTAGTGAATGTAATGTAACACACACCCATACAATGCGCACCACCCCGTGATGTTTTTCTCACTCCTACTAGTGAATGTAATGTAACACACACCCACACAATGCGCACCACCCCGTGATGATTTTCTCACTCCTACTAGTGAATCTAATGTAACAACACCCATACAATGCGCACCACCCCGTGATGTTTTTCTCACTCCTACTAGTGAATCTAATGTAACACACACCCATACAATGCGCACCACCCCGTGATGTTTTTCTCACTCCTACTAGTGAATCTAATGTAACACACACCCATACAATGCGCACCACCCCGTGATGTTTTTCTCACTCCTACTAGTGAATCTAATGTAACACACACCCATACAATGCGCACCACCCCGTGATGTTTTTCTCACTCCTACTAGTGAATGTAATGTAACACACACCCATACAATGCGCACCACCCCGTGATGTTTTTCTCACTCCTACTAGTGAATGTAATGTAACACACACCCATACAATGCGCACCACCCCGTGATGTTTTTCTCACTCCTACTAGTGAATGTAATGTAACACACACCCATACAATGCGCACCACCCATTGATGATTTTCTCACTCCTACTAGTGAACCTAATGTAACAAACACCCATACAATGCGCACCACCCCGTGATGTTTTTCTCACTCCTACTAGTGAATGTAATGTAACACACACCCATACAATGCGCACCACCCATTGATGATTTTCTCACTCCTACTAGTGAACCTAATGTAACAAACACCCATACAATGCGCACCACCCCGTGATGTTTTTCTCACTCCTACTAGTGAATGTAATGTAACACACACCCATACAATGCGCACCACCCGTGATGTTTTTCTCACTCCTACTCGTGAATCTAATGTAACAAACACCCATACAATGCGCACCACCCCGTGATGTTTTTCTCACTCCTACTAGTGAATGTAATGTAACACACACCCATACAATGCGCACCACCCCGTGATGATTTTCTCACTCCGACTAGTGAATGTAACGTAAAAAACAACCCATACAATTCGCACCACTCCGTGATGTTTTTCTCACTCCTACTAGTGAATCTAATGTAACACACACCCATACAATGCGCAACACCCCGTGATGTTTTTCTCACTCCTACTAGTGAATGTAATGTAACACACACCCATACAATGCGCACCACCCCGTGATGTTTTTCTCACTCCTACTAGTGAATGTAATGTAACACACACCCATAGAATGCGCACCACCCCGTGATGATTTTCTCACTCCTACTAGTGAATCTAATGTAACACACACCCATACAATGCGCACCACCCCGTGATGTTTTTCTCACTCCTACTAGTGAATGTAATGTAACACACACCCATACAATGCGCACCACCCCGTGATGTTTTTCTCACTCCTACTAGTGAATGTAATGTAACACACACCCATACAATGCGCACCACCCCGTGATGTTTTTCTCACTCCTACTAGTGAATCTAATGTAACACACACCCATACAATGCACACCACCCCGTGATGTTTTTCTCACTCCTACTAGTGAATCTAATGTAACACACACCCATACAATGCGCACCACCCCGTGATGTTTTTCTCACTCCTACTAGTGAATGTAATGTAACACACACCCATACAATGCGCACCACCCCGTGATGTTTTTTTCACTCCTACAGTGAATGTAATGTAACACACACCCATACAATGCGCACCACCCCGTGATGTTTTTCTCACTCCTACTAGTGAATCTAATGTAACACACACCCATACAATGCGCACCACCCCGTGATGTTTTTCTCACTCCTACTAGTGAATGTAATGTAACACACACCCATACAATGCGCACCACCCCGTGATGTTTTTCTCACTCCTACTAGTGAATGTAATGTAACACACACCCATACAATGCGCACCACCCCGTGATGTTTTTCTCACTCCTACTAGTGAATGTAATGTAACACACCCATACAATGCGCACCACCCCGTGATGTTTTTCTCACTCCTACTAGTGAATGTAATGTAACACACACCCATACAATGCGCACCACCCCGTGATGTTTTTCTCACTCCTACTAGTGAATGTAATGTAACACACACCCATACAATGCGCACCACCCCGTGATGTTTTTCTCACTCCTACTAGTGAATGTAATGTAACACACACCCATACAATGCGCACCACCCCGTGATGTTTTTCTCACTCCTACTACTGAATGTAATGTAACACACACCCATACATTGCGCACCACCCCGGGATGTTTTTCTCACTCCTACTACTGAATGTAATGTAACACACACCCATACAATGCGCACCACCCCGTGATGTTTTTCTCACTCCTACTAGTGAATGTAATGTAACACACACCCATACAATGCGCACCACCCCGTGATGATTTTCTCACTCCTACTAGTGAATCTAATGTAACAAACACCCATACAATCCGCACAACCCCGTGATGTTTTTCTCACTCCTACTAGTGAATGTAATGTAACACACACCCATACAATGCGCACCACCCCGTGATGTCTTTCTCACTCCTACTCATGAATCTAATGTGACAAACACCCATACAAAGCGCACCACCCCGTGATGTTTTTCTCCCTCCTACTAGTGAATGTAATGTAACACACACCCATACAATGTGCACCACCCCGTGATGTTTTTCTCACTCCTACTAGTGAATGTAACGTAACACACACCCATACAATGCGCACCACCCCGTGATGTTTTTCTCACTCCTACTAGTGAATGTAATGTAACACACACCCATAAATGCGCACCACCCCGTGATGTTTTTCTCACTCCTACTAGTGAATGTAATGTAACACACACCCATACAATGCGCACCATACCATGATGTTTTTCTCACTCCTACAAGTGAATGTAATGTAACACACACCCATACAATGCGCACCACCCCGTGATGTTTTTATCACTCCTACTAGTGAATCTAATGTAACACACACCCATACAAATGCACCACCCCGTGATGTTTTTCTCACTCCTACTAGTGAATGTAACACACACCCATACAATGCGCACCACCTCGTGATGTTTTTCTCAGTCCTACTAGTGAATGTAATGTAACACACACCCATACAATGCGCACCACACCGTGATGTTTTTCTCACTCCTACTAGTGAATGTAATGCAACACACACCCATACAATGTGCACCACCCCGTGATGTTTTTCTCACTCCTACTAGTGAATCTAATGTAACACACACCCATACAATGCGCACCACCCCGTGATGTTTTCCTCACTCCTACTAGTGAATGTAATGTAACACACACCCATACAATGCGCACCTCCCCGTGATGTTTTTCTCACTCCTAGTAGTGAATGTAATGTAACACACACCCATACAATGCGCTCCACCCCGTGATGTTTTTCTCACTCCTACTAGTGAATGTAATGTAACACACACCCATACAATGCACACCACCCCGTGATGTTTTTCTCACTCCTACTAGTGAATGTAATGTAACACACACCCATACAATGCGCACCACCCCGTGATGTTTATCTCACTCCTACTAGTGAATGTATTGTAACACACACACATACAATGCGCACCACCCCGTGATGTTTTTCTCACTCCTACTAGTGAATCTAATGTAACAAACACCCATACAATCCGCACCACCCCGTGATGTTTTTCTCACTCCTACTAGTGAATGTAATGTAACACACACCCATACAATGCGCACCACCCCGTGATGTTTTTCTCACTCCTACTCATGAATCTAATGTGACAAACACCCATACAAAGCGCACCACCCCGTGATGTTTTTCTCACTCCTACTAGTGAATGTAATGTAACACACACCCATACAATGCGCACCACCCCGTGATGTTTTTCTCACTCCTACTAGTGAATGTAACGTAACACACACCCATACAATGCGCACCACCCCGTGATGTTTTTCTCACTCCTACTAGTGAATCTAATGTAACACACACCCATACAAATGCACCACCCCGTGATGTTTTTCTCACTCCTACTAGTGAATGTAATGTAACACACACCCATACAATGCGCACCACCCCGTGATGTTTTTCTCACTCCTACTAGTGAATGTAATGTAACACACACCCATACAATGCGCACCACCCCGTGATGTTTTTCTCACTGCTACTAGTGAATGTAATGTAACACACACCCATAAAATGCGCCCCACCCCGTGATGTTTTTCTCACTCCTACTAGTGAATGTAATGTAACACACACCCATACATTGCGCACCACCCCATGATGTTTTTCTCACTCCTACTACTGAATGTAATGTAACACACACCCATACAATGCGCACCACCCCGTGATGTTTTTCTCACTCCTACTAGTGAATGTAATGTAACACACACCCATACAATGCGCACCACCCCGTGATGATTTTCTCACTCCTACTAGTGAATCTAATGTAACAAACACCCATACAATCCGCACCACCCCGTGATGTTTTTCTCACTCCTACTAGTGAATGTAATGTAACACACACCCATACAATGCGCACCACCCCGTGATGTTTTTCTCACTCCTACTCATGAATCTAATGTGACAAACACCCATACAAAGCGCACCACCCCGTGATGTTTTTCTCACTCCTACTAGTGAATGTAATGTAACACACACCCATACAATGCGCACCACCCCGTGATGTTTTTCTAACTCCTACTAGTGAATGTAACGTAACACACACCCATACAATGCGCACCACCCCGTGATGTTTTTCTCACTCCTACTAGTGAATGTAATGTAACACACACCCATACAATGCGCACCACCCCGTGATGTTTTTCTCACTCCTACTAGTGAATGTAATGTAACACACACCCATACAATGCGCACCATACCATGATGTTTTTCTCACTCCTACTAGTGAATGTAATGTAACACACACCAATACAATGCGCACCACCCCGTGATGTTTTTCTCACTCCTACTAGTGAATCTAATGTAACACACACCCATACAAATGCACCACCCCGTGATGTTTTTCTCACTCCTACTAGTGAATGTAATGTAACACACACCCATACAATGCGCACCACCCCGTGATGTTTTTCTCACTCCTACTAGTGAATGTAATGTAACACACACCCATACAATGCGCACCACCCCGTGATGTTTTTCTCACTCCTACTAGTGAATGTAATGTAACACACACCCATACAATGCGCACCACCCCGTGATGTTTTTCTCACTCCTACTAGTGAATCTAATGCAACACACAAAAATACAATGCGCACCACCCCGTGATGTTTTTCTCACTCCTACTAGTGAATCTAATGTAACACACACCCATAGAATGCGCACCACCCCGTGATGTTTTTCTCACTCCTACTAGTGAATGTAATGTAACACACGCCCATACAATGCGCACCATACCATGATGTTTTTCTCACTCCTACTAGTGAATGTAATGTAACACACACCAATACAATGCGCACCACCCCGTGATGTTTTTCTCACTCCTACTAGTGAATCTAATGTAACACACACCCATACAAATGCACCACCCCGTGATGTTTTTCTCACTCCTACTAGTGAATGTAATGTAACACACACCCATACAATGCGCACCACCCCGTGATGTTTTTCTCACTCCTACTAGTGAATGTAATGTAACACACACCCATACAATGCGCACCACCCCGTGATGTTTTTCTCACTCCTACTAGTGAATGTAATGTAACACACACCCATACAATGCGCACCACCCCGTGATGTTTTTCTCACTCCTACTAGTGAATCTAATGCAACACACAAAAATACAATGCGCACCACCCCGTGATGTTTTTCTCACTCCTACTAGTGAATCTAATGTAACACACACCCATAGAATGCGCACCACCCCGTGATGTTTTTCTCACTCCTACTAGTGAATGTAATGTAACACACGCCCATACAATGCGCACCACCCCGTGATGTTTTTCTCACTCCTACTAGTGAATGTAATGTAACACACACCCATACAATGCGCACCACCCCGTGATGTTTTTCTCACTCCTACTAGTGAATGTAATGTAACACACACCCATACAATGCGCACCACCCCGTGATGTTTTTCTCACTCCTACTAGTGAATGTAATGTAACACACACCCATACAATGCGCACCACCCCGTGATGTTTTTCTCACTCCTACTAGTGAATGTAATGTAACACACACCCATACAATGCGCACCACCCCGTGATGTTTTTCTCACTCCTACTAGTGAATGTAATGTAACACACACCCATACAATGCGCACCACCCCGTGATGTTTTTCTCACTCCTACTAGTGAATCTAATGTAACACACACCCATACAATGCGCACCACCCCGTGATGTTTTTCTCACTCCTACTAGTGAATGTAATGTAACACACACCCATACAATGCACACCACACCGTGATGTTTTTCTCACTCCTACTAGTGAATGTAATGTAACACACACCCATACAATGCGCACCACCCCGTGATGTTTTTGTCACTTCTACTAGTGAATGTAATGTAACACACACCCATACAATGCGCACCACCCCGTGATGTTTTTCTCACTCCTACTAGTGAATGTAATGTAACACACAACCATACAATGCGCACCACCCCGTGATGTTTTTCTCACTCCTACTAGTGAATGTAATGTAACACACCCATACAATGCGCACCACCCCGTGATGATTTTCTCACTCCTACTAGTGAATCTAATGTAACAAACACCCATACAATCCGCACCACCCCGTGATGTTTTTCTCACTCCTACTAGTGAATGTAATGTAACACACACCCATACAATGCGCACCACCCCGTGATGTTTTTCTCACTCCTACTCATGAATCTAATGTGACAAACACCCATACAAAGCGCACCACCCCGTGATGTTTTTCTCACTCCTACTAGTGAATGTAATGTAACACACACCCATACAATGCGCACCACCCCGTGATGTTTTTCTCACTCCTACTAGTGAATGCAACGTAACACACACCCATACAATGCGCACCACCCCGTGATGTTTTTCTCACTCCTACTAGTGAATGTAATGTAACACACACCCATACAATGCGCACCATACCGTGATGTTTTTCTCACTCCTACTAGTGAATGTAATGTAACACACACCCAAACAATGCGAACCACCCCGTGATGTTTTTCTCACTCCTACTAGTGAATGTAATGTAACACACACCCATACAATGCGCACCACCCCGTGATGTTTTTCTCACTCCTACTAGTGAATGTAATGTAACACACACCCATACAATGCGCACCACCCCGTGATGTTTTTCTCACTCCTACTAGTGAATGTAATGCAACACGCACCAATACAATGCGCACCACCCCGTGATGTTTTTCTCACTCCTACTAGTGAATCTAATGTAACACGCACCCATACAATGCGCACCACCCCGTGATGTTTTTCTCACTCCTACTAGTGAATGTAATGGAACACACGCCCATACAATGCGCACCACCCCGTGATGTTTTTCTCACTCCTACTAGTGAATGTAATGTAACACACACCCATACAATGCGCACCACCCCGTGATGTTTTTCTCACTCCTACTAGTGAATGTAATGTAACACACACCCATACAATGCGTACCACCCCGTGATGTTTTTCTGACTCCTACTAGTGAATGTAATGTAACACACACCCATACAATGCGCACCACCCCGTGATGTTTTTCTGACTCCTACTAGTGAATGTAATGTAACACACACCCATACAATGCGCACCACCCCGTGATGTTTTTCTCACTCCTACTAGTGAATGTAATGTAACACACACCCATACAATGCGCACCACCCCGTGATGATTTTCTCACTCCTACTAGTGAATGTAATGTAACACACACCCACACAATGCGCACCACCCCGTGATGATTTTCTCACTCCTACTAGTGAATCTAATGTAACACACACCCATACAATGCGCACCACCCCGTGATGTTTTTCTCACTCCTACTAGTGAATCTAATGTAACACACACCCATACAATGCGCACCACCCCGTGATGTTTTTCTCACTCCTACTAGTGAATCTAATGTAACACACACCCATACAATGCGCACCACCCCGTGATGTTTTTCTCACTCCTACTAGTGAATCTAATGTAACACACACCCATACAATGCGCACCACCCCGTGATGTTTTTCTCACTCCTACTAGTGAATGTAATGTAACACACACCCATACAATGCGCACCACCACGTGATGTTTTTCTCACTCCTACTAGTGAATGTAATGTAACACACACCCATACAATGCGCACCACCCCGTGATGTTTTTCTCACTCCTACTAGTGAATCTAATGTAACACACACCCATACAATGCGCACCACCCCGTGATGTTTTTCTCACTCCTACTAGTGAATGTAATGTAACACACACCCATACAATGCGCACCACCCCGTGATGTTTTTCTCACTCCTACTAGTGAATGTAATGTAACACACACCCATACAATGCGCACCACCCCGTGATGATTTTCTCACTCCTACTAGTGAATCTAATGTAACAAACACCCATACAATGCGCACCACCCCGTGATGTTTTTCTCACTCCTACTAGTGAATGTAATGTAACACACACCCATACAATGCGCACCACCCCGTGATGTTTTTCTCACTCCTACTAGTGAATGTAATGTAACACACACCCATACAATGCCCACCATACCGTGATGTTTTTCTCACTCCTACTAGTGAATGTAATGTAATACACACCCATACAATGCGCACCACCCCGTGATGTTTTTCTCGCTAATACTAGTGAATCTAATGTAACACACACCCATACAAATGCACCACCCCGTGATGTTTTTCTCACTCCTATTAGTGAATGTAATGTAACACACACCCATACAATGCGCACCACCCCGTGATGTTTTTCTCACTCCTACTAGTGAATGTAATGTAACACACACCCATACAATGCGCACCACCCCGTGATGTTTTTCTCACTCCTACTATTGAATGTAATGTAACACACACCCATACAATGCGCACCACCCCGTGATGTTTTTCTCACTCCTACTAGTGAATCTAATGTAACACACACCCATACAATGCGTACCACCCCGTGATGTTTTTCTGACTCCTACTAGTGAATGTAATGTAACACACACCCATACAATGCGCACCACCCCGTGATGTTTTTCTCACTCCTACTAGTGAATGTAATGTAACACACAACCATACAATGCGCACCACCCCGTGATGTTTTTCTCACTCCTACTAGTGAATGTAATGTAACACACACCCATACAATGCGCACCACCCCGTGATGTTTTTCTCACTCCTACTAGTGAATGTAATGTAACACACACCCATACAATGCGCACCACCCCGTGATGATTTTCTCACTCCTACTAGTGAATCTAATGTAACAAACACCCATACAATGCGCACCACCCCGTGATGTTTTTCTCACTCCTACTAGTGAATCTAATGTAACACACACCCATACAATGCGCACCACCCCGTGATGTTTTTCTCACTCCTACTAGTGAATCTAATGTAACACACACCCATACAATGCGCACCACCCCGTGATGTTTTTCTCACTCCTACTAGTGAATCTAATGTAACACACACCCATACAATGCGCACCACCCCGTGATGTTTTTCTCACTCCTACTAGTGAATGTAATGTAACACACACCCATACAATGCGCACCACCCCGTGATGTTTTTCTCACTCCTACTAGTGAATGTAATGTAACACACACCCATACAATGCGCACCACCCCGTGATGGTTTTCTCACTCCTACTAGTGAATCTAATGTAACACACATCCATACAATGCGCACCACCCTGTGATGTTTTTCTCACTCCTACTAGTGAATGTAATGTAACACACACCCATACAATGCGCACCACCCCGTGATGTTTTTCTCACTCCTACTTGTGAATGTAATGTAACACACACCCATACAATGCGCACCACCCCGTGATGATTTTCTCACTCCTACTAGTGAATCTAATGTAACAAACACCCATACAATGCGCACCACCCCGTGATGTTTTTCTCACTCCTACTAGTGAATGTAATGTAACACACACCCATACAATGCGCACCACCCCGTGATGTTTTTCTCACTCTTACTCATGAATCTAATGTAACAAACACCCATACAATGCGCACCACCCCGTGATGTTTTTCTCACTCCTACTAGTGAATGTAATGTAACACACACCCATACAATGCGCACCACCCCGTGATGTTTTTCTCACTCCTACTCATGAATCTAATGTGACAAACACCCATACAAAGCGCACCACCCCGTGATGTTTTTCTCACTCCTACTAGTGAATGTAATGTAACACACACCCATACAATGCGCACCACCCCGTGATGTTTTTCTCACTCCTACTAGTGAATGTAACGTAACACACACCCATACAATGCGCACCACCCCGTGATGTTTTTCTCACTCCTACTAGTGAATGTAATGTAACACACACCCATACAATGCGCACCACCCCGTGATGTTTTTCTCACTCCTACTAGTGAATGTAATGTAACACACACCCATACAATGCGCACCATACCGTGATGTTTTTCTCACTCCTACTAGTGAATGTAATGTAACACACACCCATACAATGCGCACCACCCCGTGATGTTTTTCTCACTCCTACTAGTGAATGTAATGTAACACACACCCATACAATGCGCACCACCCCGTGATGTTTTTCTCACTCCTACTAGTGAATGTAATGTAACACACACCCATACAATGCGCACCACCCCGTGATGTTTTTCTCACTCCTACTAGTGAATGTAATGCAACACACACCAATACAATGCGCACCACCCCGTGATGTTTTTCTCACTCCTACTAGTGAATCTAATGTAACACGCACCCATACAATGCGCACCACCCCGTGATGTTTTTCTCACTCCTACTAGTGAATGTAATGGAACACACGCCCATACAATGCGCACCACCCCGTGATGTTTTTCTCACTCCTACTAGTGAATCTAATGTAACACACACCCATACAATGCGCACCACCCCGTGATGTTTTTCTCACTCCTACTAGTGAATGTAATGTAACACACACCCATACAATGCGCACCACCCCGTGATGTTTTTCTCACTCCTACTAGTGAATGTAATGTAACACACACCCATACAATGCGCACCACCCCGTGATGTTTTTCTCACTCCTACTAGTGAATGTAATGTAACACACACCCATACAATGCCCACCATACCGTGATGTTTTTCTCACTCCTACTAGTGAATGTAATGTAATACACACCCATACAATGCGCACCACCCCGTGATGTTTTTCTCGCTCCTACTAGTGAATCTAATGTAACACACACCCATACAAATGCACCACCCCGTGATGTTTTTCTCACTCCTATTAGTGAATGTAATGTAACACACACCCATACAATGCGCACCACCCCGTGATGTTTTTCTCACTCCTACTAGTGAATGTAATGTAACACACACCCATACAATGCGCACCACCCCGTGATGTTTTTCTCACTCCTACTAGTGAATGTAATGTAACACACACCCATACAATGCGCACCACCCCGTGATGTTTTTCTCACTCCTACTAGTGAATCTAATGTAACACACACCCATACAATGCGCACCACCCCGTGATGTTTTTCTGACTCCTACTAGTGAATGTAATGTAACACACACCCATACAATGCGCACCACCCCGTGATGTTTTTCTCACTCCTACTAGTGAATGTAATGTAACACACACCCATAAAATGCGCACCACCCCGTGATGTTTTTCTCACTCCTACTAGTGAATGTAATGTAACACACACCCATACAATGCGCACCACCCCGTGATGATTTTCTCACTCCTACTAGTGAATGTAATGTAACACACACCCACACAATGCGCACCACCCCGTGATGATTTTCTCACTCCTACTAGTGAATCTAATGTAACACACACCCATACAATGCGCACCACCCCATGATGTTTTTCTCACTCCTACTAGTGAATCTAATGTAACACACACCCATACAATGCGCACCACCCCGTGATGTTTTTCTCACTCCTACTAGTGAATCTAATGTAACACACACCCATACAATGCGCACCACCCCGTGATGTTTTTCTCACTCCTACTAGTGAATCTAATGTAACACACACCCATACAATGCGCACCACCCCGTGATGTTTTTCTCACTCCTACTAGTGAATGTAATGTAACACACACCCATACAATGCGCACCACCACGTGATGTTTTTCTCACTCCTACTAGTGAATGTAATGTAACACACACCCATACAATGCGCACCACCCCGTGATGTTTTTCTCACTCCTACTAGTGAATCTAATGTAACACACACCCATACAATGCGCACCACCCCGTGATGTTTTTCTCACTCCTACTAGTGAATGTAATGTAACACACACCCATACAATGCGCACCACCCCGTGATGTTTTTCTCACTCCTACTAGTGAATGTAATGTAACACACACCCATACAATGCGCACCACCCCGTGATGATTTTCTCACTCCTACTAGTGAATCTAATGTAACAAACACCCATACAATGCGCACCACCCCGTGATGTTTTTCTCACTCCTACTAGTGAATGTAATGTAACACACACCCATACAATGCGCACCACCCCGTGATGTTTTTCTCACTCCTACTAGTGAATGTAATGTAACACACACCCATACAATGCCCACCATACCGTGATGTTTTTCTCACTCCTACTAGTGAATGTAATGTAATACACACCCATACAATGCGCACCACCCCGTGATGTTTTTCTCGCTAATACTAGTGAATCTAATGTAACACACACCCATACAAATGCACCACCCCGTGATGTTTTTCTCACTCCTATTAGTGAATGTAATGTAACACACACCCATACAATGCGCACCACCCCGTGATGTTTTTCTCACTCCTACTAGTGAATGTAATGTAACACACACCCATACAATGCGCACCACCCCGTGATGTTTTTCTCACTCCTACTAGTGAATGTAATGTAACACACACCCATACAATGCGCACCACCCCGTGATGTTTTTCTCACTCCTACTAGTGAATCTAATGTAACACACACCCATACAATTCGCACCACTCCGTGATGTTTTTCTCACTCCTACTAGTGAATGTAATGTAACACACACCCATACAATGCGCACCACCCCGTGATGTTTTTCTCACTCCTACTAGTGAATGTAATGTAACACACACCCATACAATGCGCACCACCCCGTGATGTTTTTCTCACTCCTACTAGTGAATGTAATGTAACACACACCCATACAATGCGCACCACCCCGTGATGTTTTTCTCACTCCTACTAGTGAATCTAATGTAACACACACCCATACAATGCGCACCACCCCGTGATGTTTTTCTGACTCCTACTAGTGAATGTAATGTAACACACACCCATACAATGCGCACCACCCCGTGATGTTTTTCTCACTCCTACTAGTGAATGTAATGTAACACACACCCATACAATGCGCACCACCCCGTGATGTTTTTCTCACTCCTACTAGTGAATGTAATGTAACACACACCCATACAATGCGCACCACCCCGTGATGATTTTCTCACTCCTACTAGTGAATCTAATGTAACACACACCCATACAATGCGCACCACCCCGTGATGATTTTCTCACTCCTACTAGTGAATCTAATGTAACAAACACCCATACAATGCGCACCACCCCGTGATGTTTTTCTCACTCCTACTAGTGAATCTAATGTAACACACACCCATACAATGCGCACCACCCCGTGATGTTTTTCTCACTCCTACTAGTGAATCTAATGTAACACACACCCATACAATGCGCACCACCCCGTGATGTTTTTCTCACTCCTACTAGTGAATGTAATGTAACACACACCCATACAATGCGCACCACCCCGTGATGTTTTTCTCACTCCTACTAGTGAATGTAATGTAACACACACCCATACAATGCGCACCACCCCGTGATGTTTTTCTCACTCCTACTAGTGAATGTAATGTAACACACACCCATACAATGCGCACCACCTCGTGATGGTTTTCTCACTCCTACTAGTGAATCTAATGTAACACACATCCATACAATGCGCACCACCCTGTGATGTTTTTCTCACTCCTACTAGTGAATGTAATGTAACACACACCCATACAATGCGCACCACCCCGTGATGTTTTTCTCACTCCTACTTGTGAATGTAATGTAACACACACCCATACAATGCGCACCACCCCGTGATGATTTTCTCACTCCTACTAGTGAATCTAATGTAACAAACACCCATACAATGCGCACCACCCCGTGATGTTTTTCTCACTCCTACTAGTGAATGTAATGTAACA
The DNA here is from genome assembly GCF_034190915.1 of Cavia porcellus. Taxonomy (NCBI): domain Eukaryota; kingdom Metazoa; phylum Chordata; class Mammalia; order Rodentia; family Caviidae; genus Cavia; species Cavia porcellus. The sequence goes on from NW_026947575.1 coordinate 239,679, forward strand.
CACACCCATACAATGCGCACCACCCCGTGATGTTTTTCTCACTCTTACTCATGAATCTAATGTAACAAACACCCATACAATGCGCACCACCCCGTGATGTTTTTCTCACTCCTACTAGTGAATGTAATGTAACACACACCCATACAATGCGCACCACCCCGTGATGATTTTCTCACTCCTACTAGTGAATGTAACGTAACACACACCCATACAATTCGCACCACTCCGTGATGTTTTTCTCACTCCTACTAGTGAATCTAATGTAACACACACCCATACAATTCGCACCACTCCGTGATGTTTTTCTCACTCCTACTAGTGAATGTAATGTAACACACACCCATACAATGCGCACCACCCCGTGATGTTTTTCTCACTCCTACTAGTGAATGTAATGTAACACACACCCATACAATGCGCACCACCACGTGATGTTTTTCTCACTCCTACTAGTGAATGTAATGTAACACACACCCATAGAATGCGCACCACCCCGTGATGATTTTCTCACTCCTAGTAGTGAATCTAATGTAACACACACCCATACAATGCGCACCACCCCGTGATGTTTTTCTCACTCCTACTAGTGAATGTAATGTAACACACACCCATACAATGCGCACCACCCCGTGATGTTTTTCTCACTCCTACTAGTGAATCTAATGTAACACACACCCATACAATGCGCACCACCCCGTGATGTTTTTCTCACTTCTACTAGTGAATGTAATGTAACACACACCCATAGAATGCGCACCACCCCGTGATGTTTTTCTCACTCCTACTAGTGAATGTAATGTAACACACACCCATACATTGCGCACCACCCCGTAATGTTTTTCTCACTCCTACTAGTGAATGTAATGTAACACACACCCATACAATGCGCACCACCCCGTGATGTTTTTTTCACTCCTACTAGTGAATGTAATGTAACACACACCCATACAATGCGCACCACCCCGTGATGTTTTTCTCACTCCTACTAGTGAATGTAATGTAACACACACCCATACAATGCGCACCACCCCGTGATGTTTTTCTCCCTCCTACTAGTGAATGTAATGTAACACACACCCATACAATGCGCACCACCCCGTGATGTTTTTCTCACTCCTACTAGTGAATGTAATGTAACACACACCCATACAATGCACACCACCCCGTGATGTTTTTCTCACTCCTACTAGTGAATGTAATGTAACACACCCATACAATGCGCACCACCCCGTGATGTTTTTCTCACTCCTACTAGTGAATGTAATGTGACACACACCCATACAATGCGCACCACCCCGTGATGTTTTTCTCACTCCTACTAGTGAATGTAATGTAACACACACCCATACAATGCGCACCACCCCGTGATGTTTTTCTCACTCCTACTAGTGAATGTAATGTAACACACACCCATAAAATGCGCACCACCCCGTGATGTTTTTCTCACTGCTACTAGTGAATGTAATGTAACACACACCCATACATTGCGCACCACCCCGTGATGTTTTTCTCACTCCTACTACTGAATGTAATGTAACACACACCCATACAATGCGCACCACCCCGTGATGTTTTTCTCACTCCTACTAGTGAATGTAATGTAACACACACCCATACAATGCGCACCACCCCGTGAAGATTTTCTCACTCCTACTAGTGAATCTAATGTAACAAACACCCATACAATCCGCACCACCCCGTGATGTTTTTCTCACTCCTACTAGTGAATGTAATGTAACACACACCCATACAATGCGCACCACCCCGTGATGTTTTTCTCACTCCTACTCATGAATCTAATGTGACAAACACCCATACAAAGCGCACCACCACGTGATGTTTTTCTCCCTCCTACTAGTGAATGTAATGTAACACACACCCATACAATGCGCACCACCCCGTGATGTTTTTCTCACTCCTACTAGTGAATGTAACGTAACACACACCCATACAATGCGCACCACCCCGTGATGTTTTTATCACTCCTACTAGTGAATCTAATGTAACACACACCCATACAAATGCACCACCCCGTGATGTTTTTCTCACTCCTACTAGTGAATGTAATGTAACACACACCCATACAATGCGCACCACCCCGTGATGTTTTTCTCACTCCTACTAGTGAATGTAATGTAACACACACCCATACAATGCGCACCACCCCGTGATGTTTTTCTCACTCCTACTAGTGAATGTAATGCAACACACACCCATACAATGTGCACCACCCCGTGATGTTTTTCTCACTCCTACTAGTGAATCTAATGTAACACACACCCATACAATGCGCACCACCCCGTGATGTTTTCCTCACTCCTACTAGTGAATGTAATGTAACACACACCCATACAATGCGCACCACCCCGTGATGTTTTTCTCACTCCTAGTAGTGAATGTAATGTAACACACACCCATACAATGCGCTCCACCCCGTGATGTTTTTCTCACTCCTACTAGTGAATGTAATGTAACACACACCCATACAATGCGCACCACCCCGTGATGTTTTTCTCACTCCTACTAGTGAATGTAATGTGACACACACCCATACAATGCGCACCACCCCGTGATGTTTTTCTCACTCCTACTAGTGAATGTATTGTAACACACACACATACAATGCGCACCACCCCGTGATGTTTTTCTCACTCCTACTAGTGAATCTAATGTAACAAACACCCATACAATCCGCACCACCCCGTGATGTTTTTCTCACTCCTACTAGTGAATGTAAGGTAACACACACCCATACAATGCGCACCACCCCGTGATGTTTTTCTCACTCCTACTCATGAATCTAATGTGACAAACACCCAAACAAAGCGCACCACCCCGTGATGTTTTTCTCCCTCCTACTAGTGAATGTAATGTAACACACACCCATACAATGCGCACCACCCCGTGAAGTTTTTCTCACTCCTACTAGTGAATGTAACGTAACACACACCCATACAATGCGCACCACCCCGTGATGTTTTTCTCACTCCTACTAGTGAATGTAATGTAACACACACCCATACAATGCGCACCACCCCATTATATTTTTCTCACTCCTACTAGTGAATGTAATGTAACACATACCCATACAATGCGCACCACCCCGTGATGTTTTTCTCACTCCTACTAGTGAATCTAATGTAACACACACCCATACAATGCGCACCACCCCGTGATGTTTTTCTCACTCCCACTAGTGAATCTAATGTAACACACACCCATACAAATGCACCACCCCGTGATGTTTTTCTCACTCCTACTAGTGAATGTAATGTAACACACACCCATACAATGCGCACCACCCCGTGATGTTTTTCTCACTCCTACTAGTGAATGTAATGTAACACACACCCATACAATGCGCACCACCCCGTGATGTTTTTCTCACTCCTACTAGTGAATGTAATGTAACACACACCCATACAATGCGCCCCACCCCGTGATGTTTTTCTCACTCCTACTAGTGAATGTAATGTAACACACACCCATACAATGCGCACCACCCCGTGATGTTTTTCTCACTCCTACTAGTGAATGTAATGTAACACACACCCATACAATGCGCACCACCCCGTGAAGATTTTCTCACTCCTACTAGTGAATCTAATGTAACAAACACCCATACAATCCGCACCACCCCGTGATGTTTTTCTCACTCCTACTAGTGAATGTAATGTAACACACACCCATACAATGCGCACCACCCCGTGATGTTTTTCTCACTCCTACTCATGAATCTAATGTGACAAACACCCATACAAAGCGCACCACCCCGTGATGTTTTGCTCCCTCCTACTAGTGAATGTAATGTAACACACACCCATACAATGCGCACCACCCCGTGATGTTTTTCTCACTCCTACTAGTGAATGTAACGTAACACACACCCATACAATGCGCACCACCCCGTGATGTTTTTATCACTCCTACTAGTGAATCTAATGTAACACACACCCATACAATGCGCACCACCCCGTGACGTTTTTCTCACTCCTACTAGTGAATGTAATGTAACACACACCCATACAATGCACACCACCCCGTGATGTTTTTCTCACTCCTACTAGTGAATGTAATGTAACACACCCATACAATGCGCACCACCCCGTGATGTTTTTCTCACTCCTACTAGTGAATGTAATGTGACACACACCCATACAATGCGCACCACCCCGTGATGTTTTTCTCACTCCTACTAGTGAATGTAATGTAACACACACCCATACAATGCGCACCACCCCGTGATGTTTTTCTCACTCCTACTAGTGAATGTAATGTAACACACACCCATAAAATGCGCACCACCCCGTGATGTTTTTCTCACTGCTACTAGTGAATGTAATGTAACACACACCCATACATTGCGCACCACCCCGTGATGTTTTTCTCACTCCTACTACTGAATGTAATGTAACACACACCCATACAATGCGCACCACCCCGTGATGTTTTTCTCACTCCTACTAGTGAAGGTAATGTAACACACACCCATACAATGCGCACCACCCCGTGAAGATTTTCTCACTCCTACTAGTGAATCTAATGTAACAAACACCCATACAATCCGCACCACCCCGTGATGTTTTTCTCACTCCTACTAGTGAATGTAATGTAACACACACCCATACAATGCGCACCACCCCGTGATGTTTTTCTCACTCCTACTCATGAATCTAATGTGACAAACACCCATACAAAGCGCACCACCCCGTGATGTTTTTCTCCCTCCTACTAGTGAATGTAATGTAACACACACCCATACAATGCGCACCACCCCGTGATGTTTTTCTCACTCCTACTAGTGAATGTAACGTAACACACACCCATACAATGCGCACCACCCCGTGATGTTTTTATCACTCCTACTAGTGAATCTAATGTAACACACACCCATACAAATGCACCACCCCGTGATGTTTTTCTCACTCCTACTAGTGAATGTAATGTAACACACACCCATACAATGCGCACCACCCCGTGATGTTTTTCTCACTCCTACTAGTGAATGTAATGTAACACACACCCATACAATGCGCACCACCCCGTGATGTTTTTCTCACTCCTACTAGTGAATGTAATGCAACACACACCCATACAATGTGCACCACCCCGTGATGTTTTTCTCACTCCTACTAGTGAATCTAATGTAACACACACCCATACAATGCGCACCACCCCGTGATGTTTTCCTCACTCCTACTAGTGAATGTAATGTAACACACACCCATACAATGCGCACCACCCCGTGATGTTTTTCTCACTCCTAGTAGTGAATGTAATGTAACACACACCCATACAATGCGCTCCACCCCGTGATGTTTTTCTCACTCCTACTAGTGAATGTAATGTAACACACACCCATACAATGCGCACCACCCCGTGATGTTTTTCTCACTCCTACTAGTGAATGTAATGTGACACACACCCATACAATGCGCACCACCCCGTGATGTTTTTCTCACTCCTACTAGTGAATGTATTGTAACACACACACATACAATGCGCACCACCCCGTGATGTTTTTCTCACTCCTACTAGTGAATCTAATGTAACAAACACCCATACAATCCGCACCACCCCGTGATGTTTTTCTCACTCCTACTAGTGAATGTAAGGTAACACACACCCATACAATGCGCACCACCCCGTGATGTTTTTCTCACTCCTACTCATGAATCTAATGTGACAAACACCCAAACAAAGCGCACCACCCCGTGATGTTTTTCTCCCTCCTACTAGTGAATGTAATGTAACACACACCCATACAATGCGCACCACCCCGTGAAGTTTTTCTCACTCCTACTAGTGAATGTAACGTAACACACACCCATACAATGCGCACCACCCCGTGATGTTTTTCTCACTCCTACTAGTGAATGTAATGTAACACACACCCATACAATGCGCACCACCCCATTATATTTTTCTCACTCCTACTAGTGAATGTAATGTAACACATACCCATACAATGCGCACCACCCCGTGATGTTTTTCTCACTCCTACTAGTGAATCTAATGTAACACACACCCATACAATGCGCACCACCCCGTGATGTTTTTCTCACTCCTACTAGTGAATCTAATGTAACACACACCCATACAAATGCACCACCCCGTGATGTTTTTCTCACTCCTACTAGTGAATGTAATGTAACACACACCCATACAATGCGCACCACCCCGTGATGTTTTTCTCACTCCTACTAGTGAATGTAATGTAACACACACCCATACAATGCGCACCACCCCGTGATGTTTTTCTCACTCCTACTAGTGAATGTAATGTAACACACACCCATACAATGCGCCCCACCCCGTGATGTTTTTCTCACTCCTACTAGTGAATGTAATGTAACACACACCCATACAATGCGCACCACCCCGTGATGTTTTTCTCACTCCTACTAGTGAATGTAATGTAACACACACCCATACAATGCGCACCACCCCGTGAAGATTTTCTCACTCCTACTAGTGAATCTAATGTAACAAACACCCATACAATCCGCACCACCCCGTGATGTTTTTCTCACTCCTACTAGTGAATGTAATGTAACACACACCCATACAATGCGCACCACCCCGTGATGTTTTTCTCACTCCTACTCATGAATCTAATGTGACAAACACCCATACAAAGCGCACCACCCCGTGATGTTTTGCTCCCTCCTACTAGTGAATGTAATGTAACACACACCCATACAATGCGCACCACCCCGTGATGTTTTTCTCACTCCTACTAGTGAATGTAACGTAACACACACCCATACAATGCGCACCACCCCGTGATGTTTTTATCACTCCTACTAGTGAATCTAATGTAACACACACCCATACAAATGCACCACCCCGTGATGTTTTTCTCACTCCTACTAGTGAATGTAATGTAACACACACCCATACAATGCGCACCATCCCGTGATGTTTTTCTCACTCCTACTAGTGAATGTAATGTAACACACACCCATACAATGCGCACCACCCCGTGATGTTTTTCTCACTCCTACTAGTGAATGTAATGCAACACACACCCATACAATGTGCACCACCCCGTGATGTTTTTCTCACTCCTACTAGTGAATCTAATGTAACACACACCCATACAATGCGCACCACCCCGTGATGTTTTCCTCACTCCTACTAGTGAATGTAATGTAACACACACCCATACAATGCGCACCACCCCGTGATGTTTTTCTCACTCCTAGTAGTGAATGTAATGTAACACACACCCATACAATGCGCTCCACCCCGTGATGTTTTTCTCACTCCTACTAGTGAATGTAATGTAACACACACCCATACAATGCGCACCACCCCGTGATGTTTTTCTCACTCCTACTAGTGAATGTAATGTGACACACACCCATACAATGCGCACCACCCCGTGATGTTTTTCTCACTCCTACTAGTGAATGTATTGTAACACACACACATACAATGCGCACCACCCCGTGATGTTTTTCTCACTCCTACTAGTGAATCTAATGTAACAAACACCCATACAATCCGCACCACCCCGTGATGTTTTTCTCACTCCTACTAGTGAATGTAAGGTAACACACACCCATACAATGCGCACCACCCCGTGATGTTTTTCTCACTCCTACTCATGAATCTAATGTGACAAACACCCAAACAAAGCGCACCACCCCGTGATGTTTTTCTCCCTCCTACTAGTGAATGTAATGTAACACACACCCATACAATGCGCACCACCCCGTGAAGTTTTTCTCACTCCTACTAGTGAATGTAACGTAACACACACCCATACAATGCGCACCACCCCGTGATGTTTTTCTCACTCCTACTAGTGAATGTAATGTAACACACACCCATACAATGCGCACCACCCCATTATATTTTTCTCACTCCTACTAGTGAATGTAATGTAACACATACCCATACAATGCGCACCACCCCGTGATGTTTTTCTCACTCCTACTAGTGAATCTAATGTGACAAACACCCATACAATGCGCACCACCCCGTGATGTTTTTCTCACTCCTACTAGTGAATCTAATGTAACACACACCCATACAAATGCACCACCCCGTGATGTTTTTCTCACTCCTACTAGTGAATGTAATGTAACACACACCCATACAATGCGCACGACCCCGTGATGTTTTTCTCACTCCTACTAGTGAATGTAATGTAACACACACCCATACAATGCGCACCACCCCGTGATGTTTTTCTCACTCCTACTAGTGAATGTAATGTAACACACACCCATACAATGCGCCCCACCCCGTGATGTTTTTCTCACTCCTACTAGTGAATGTAATGTAACACACACCCATACAATGCGCACCACCCCGTGATGTTTTTCTCACTCCTACTAGTGAATGTAATGTAACACACACCCATACAATGCGCACCACCCCGTGATGTTTTTCTCACTCCTACTAGTGAATGTAATGTAACACACACCCATACAATGCGCACCACCCCGTGATGTTTTTCTCACTCCTACTAGTGAATGTAATGTAACACACACCCATACAATGCGCACCACCCAGTGATGTTTTTCTCACTCCTACTAGTGAATGTAATGTAACACACCCATACAATGCGCACCACCCCGTGATGTTTTTCTCACTCCTACTAGTGAATGTAATGTAACACACACCCATACAATGCACACCACCCCGTGATGTTTTTCTCACTCCTACTAGTGAATGTAATGTAACACACACCCATACAATGCGCACCACCCCGTGATGTTTTTCTCACTCCTACTAGTGAATGTAATGTAACACACACCCATACAATGCGCACCACCCCGTGATGTTTTTCTCACTGCTACTAGTGAATGTAATGTAACACACACCCATACATTGCGCACCACCCCGTGATGTTTTTCTCACTCCTACTACTGAATGTAATGTAACACACACCCATACATTGCGCACCACCCCGTGATGTTTTTCTCACTCCTACTAGTGAATGTAATGTAACACACACCCATACAATGCGCACCACCCCGTGATGATTTTCTCACTCCTACTAGTGAATCTAATGTAACAAACACCCATACAATCCGCACCACCCCGTGATGTTTTTCTCACTCCTACTAGTGAATGTAATGTAACACACACCCATACAATGCGCACCACCCCGTGATGTTTTTCTCACTCCTACTCATGAATCTAATGTGACAAACACCCATACAAAGCGCACCACCCCGTGATGTTTTTCTCCCTCCTACTAGTGAATGTAATGTAACACACACCCATACAATGCGCACCACCCCGTGATGTCTTTCTCACTCCTACTAGTGAATGTAACGTAACACACACCCATAGAATGCGCACCACCCCGTGATGATTTTCTCACTCCTAGTAGTGAATCTAATGTAACACACACCCATACAATGCGCACCACCCCGTGATGTTTTTCTCACTCCTACTAGTGAATGTAATGTAACACACACCCATACAATGCGCACCACCCCGTGATGTTTTTCTCACTCCTACTAGTGAATCTAATGTAACACACACCCATACAATGCGCACCACACCGTGATGTTTTTCTCACTTCTACTAGTGAATGTAATGTAACACACACCCATAGAATGCGCACCACCCCGTGATGTTTTTCTCACTCCTACTAGTGAATGTAATGTAACACACACCCATACAATGCGCACCACCCCGTGATGTTTTTTTCACTCCTACTAGTGAATGTAATGTAACACACACCCATACAATGCGCCCCACCCCGTGATGTTTTTCTCACTCCTACTAGTGAATGTAATGTAACACACACCCATACAATGCGCACCACCCCGTGATGTTTTTCTCACTCCTACTAGTGAATGTAATGTAACACACACCCATACAATGCGCACCACCCCGTGATGGTTTTCTCACTCCTACTAGTGAATGTAATGTAACACACACCCATACAATGCGCACCACCCCGTGATGTTTTTCTCACTCCTACTAGTGAATGTAATGTAACACACCCATACAATGCGCACCACCCCGTGATGTTTTTCTCACTCCTACTAGTGAATGTAATGTAACACACACCCATACAATGCGCACCACCCCGTGATGTTTTTCTCACTCCTACTAGTGAATGTAATGTAACACACACCCATACAATGCGCACCACCCCGTGATGTTTTTCTCACTCCTACTAGTGAATGTAATGTAACACACACCCATAAAATGCGCACCACCCCGTGATGTTTTTCTCACTGCTACTAGTGAATGTAATGTAACACACACCCATACATTGCGCACCACCCCGTGATGTTTTTCTCACTCCTACTACTGAATGTAATGTAACACACACCCATACAATGCGCACCACCCCGTGATGTTTTTCTCACTCCTACTAGTGAATGTAATGTAACACACACCCATACAATGCGCACCACCCCGTGAAGATTTTCTCACTCCTACTAGTGAATCTAATGTAACAAACACCCATACAATCCGCACCACCCCGTGATGTTTTTCTCACTCCTACTAGTGAATGTAATGTAACACACACCCATACAATGCGCACCACCCCGTGATGTTTTTCTCACTCCTACTCATGAATCTAATGTGACAAACACCCATACAAAGCGCACCACCCCGTGATGTTTTTCTCCCTCCTACTAGTGAATGTAATGTAACACACACCCATACAATGCGCACCACCCCGTGATGTTTTTCTCACTCCTACTAGTGAATGTAACGTAACACACACCCATACAATGCGCACCACCCCGTGATGTTTTTATCACTCCTACTAGTGAATCTAATGTAACACACACCCATACAATGCGCACCACCCCGTGATGTTTTTCTCACTCCTACTAGTGAATGTAATGTAACACACACCCATACAATGCGCACCACCCCGTGATGTTTTTCTCACTCCTACTAGTGAATGTAATGTAACACACACCCATACAATGCGCACCACCCCGTGATGATTTTCTCACTCCTACTAGTGAATGTAATGTAACACACCCATACAATGCGCACCACTCCGTGATGTTTTTCTCACTCCTACTAGTGAATGTAATGTAACACACACCCATACAATGCGCACCACCCCGTGATGTTTTTCTCACTCCTACTAGTGAATGTAATGTAACACACACCCATACAATGCGCACCACCCCGTGATGTTTTTCTCACTCCTACTAGTGAATGTAATGTAACACACACCCATACAATGCGCACCACCCCGTGATGTTTTTCTCACTGCTACTAGTGAATGTAATGTAACACACACCCATACATTGCGCACCACCCCGTGATGTTTTTCTCACTCCTACTACTGAATGTAATGTAACACACACCCATACATTGCGCACCACCCCGTGATGTTTTTCTCACTCCTACTAGTGAATGTAATGTAACACACACCCATACAATGCGCACCACCCCGTGATGATTTTCTCACTCCTACTAGTGAATCTAATGTAACAAACACCCATACAATCCGCACCACCCCGTGATGTTTTTCTCACTCCTACTAGTGAATGTAATGTAACACACACCCATACAATGCGCACCACCCCGTGATATTTTTCTCACTCCTACTCATGAATCTAATGTGACAAACACCCATACAAAGCGCACCACCCCGTGATGTTTTTCTCCCTCCTACTAGTGAATGTAATGTAACACACACCCATACAATGCGCACCACCCCGTGATGTCTTTCTCACTCCTACTAGTGAATGTAACGTAACACACACCCATAGAATGCGCACCACCCCGTGATGATTTTCTCACTCCTAGTAGTGAATCTAATGTAACACACACCCATACAATGCGCACCACCCCGTGATGTTTTTCTCACTTCTACTAGTGAATGTAATGTAACACACACCCATAGAATGCGCACCACCCCGTGATGTTTTTCTCACTCCTACTAGTGAATGTAATGTAACACACACCCATACAATGCGCACCACCCCGTGATGTTTTTTTCACTCCTACTAGTGAATGTAATGTAACACACACCCATACAATGCGCACCACCCCGTGATGTCTTTCTCACTCCTACTAGTGAATGTAACGTAACACACACCCATAGAATGCGCACCACCCCGTGATGTTTTTCTCACTCCTACTAGTGAATCTAATGTAACACACACCCATACAATGCGCACCACCCCGTGATGTTTTTCTCACTTCTACTAGTGAATGTAATGTAACACACACCCATAGAATGCGCACCACCCCGTGATGTTTTTCTCACTCCTACTAGTGAATGTAATGTAACACACACCCATACAATGCGCACCACCCCGTGATGTTTTTTTCACTCCTACTAGTGAATGTAATGTAACACACACCCATACAATGCGCCCCACCCCGTGATGTTTTTCTCACTCCTACTAGTGAATGTAATGTAACACACACCCATACAATGCGCACCACCCCGTGATGTTTTTCTCACTCCTACTAGTGAATGTAATGTAACACACACCCATACAATGCGCACCACCCCGTGATGTTTTTCTCACTCCTACTAGTGAATGTAATGTAACACACACCCATACAATGCGCACCACCCCGTGATGTTTTTTTCACTCCTACTAGTGAATGTAATGTAACACACACCCATACAATGCGCACCACCCCGTGATGTCTTTCTCACTCCTACTAGTGAATGTAACGTAACACACACCCATAGAATGCGCACCACCCCGTGATGTTTTTCTCACTCCTACTAGTGAATCTAATGTAACACACACCCATACAATGCGCACCACCCCGTGATGTTTTTCTCACTTCTACTAGTGAATGTAATGTAACACACACCCATAGAATGCGCACCACCCCGTGATGTTTTTCTCACTCCTACTAGTGAATGTAATGTAACACACACCCATACAATGCGCACCACCCCGTGATGTTTTTTTCACTCCTACTAGTGAATGTAATGTAACACACACCCATACAATGCGCCCCACCCCGTGATGTTTTTCTCACTCCTACTAGTGAATGTAATGTAACACACACCCATACAATGCGCACCACCCCGTGATGTTTTTCTCACTCCTACTAGTGAATGTAATGTAACACACACCCATACAATGCGCACCACCCCGTGATGTTTTTCTCACTCCTACTAGTGAATGTAATGTAACACACACCCATACAATGCGCACCACCCCGTGATGTTTTTCTCACTCCTACTAGTGAATGTAATGTAACACACACCCATACAATGCGCACCACCCCGTGATGTTTTTCTCACTCCTACTAGTGAATGTAATGTAACACACACCCATACAATGCGCCCCACCCCGTGATGTTTTTCTCACTCCTACTAGTGAATGTAATGTAACACACACCCATACAATGCGCACCACCCCGTGATGTTTTTCTCACTCCTACTAGTGAATGTAATGTAACACACACCCATACAATGCGCACCACCCCGTGATGTTTTTCTCACTCCTACTAGTGAATGTAATGTAACACACACCCATACAATGCGCACCACCCCGTGATGTTTTTCTCACTCCTACTAGTGAATGTAATGTAACACACACCCATACAATGCGCACCACCCAGTGATGTTTTTCTCACTCCTACTAGTGAATGTAATGTAACACACCCATACAATGCGCACCACCCCGTGATGTTTTTCTCACTCCTACTAGTGAATGTAATGTAACACACACCCATACAATGCACACCACCCCGTGATGTTTTTCTCACTCCTACTAGTGAATGTAATGTAACACACACCCATACAATGCGCACCACCCCGTGATGTTTTTCTCACTCCTACTAGTGAATGTAATGTAACACACACCCATACAATGCGCACCACCCCGTGATGTTTTTCTCACTGCTACTAGTGAATGTAATGTAACACACACCCATACATTGCGCACCACCCCGTGATGTTTTTCTCACTCCTACTACTGAATGTAATGTAACACACACCCATACATTGCGCACCACCCCGTGATGTTTTTCTCACTCCTACTAGTGAATGTAATGTAACACACACCCATACAATGCGCACCACCCCGTGATGATTTTCTCACTCTTACTAGTGAATCTAATGTAACAAACACCCATACAATCCGCACCACCCCGTGATGTTTTTCTCACTCCTACTAGTGAATGTAATGTAACACACACCCATACAATGCGCACCACCCCGTGATGTTTTTCTCACTCCTACTCATGAATCTAATGTGACAAACACCCATACAAAGCGCACCACCCCGTGATGTTTTTCTCCCTCCTACTAGTGAATGTAATGTAACACACACCCATACAATGCGCACCACCCCGTGATGTCTTTCTCACTCCTACTAGTGAATGTAACGTAACACACACCCATAGAATGCGCACCACCCCGTGATGATTTTCTCACTCCTAGTAGTGAATCTAATGTAACACACACCCATACAATGCGCACCACCCCGTGATGTTTTTCTCACTCCTACTAGTGAATGTAATGTAACACACACCCATACAATGCGCACCACCCCGTGATGTTTTTCTCACTCCTACTAGTGAATCTAATGTAACACACACCCATACAATGCGCACCACACCGTGATGTTTTTCTCACTTCTACTAGTGAATGTAATGTAACACACACCCATAGAATGCGCACCACCCCGTGATGTTTTTCTCACTCCTACTAGTGAATGTAATGTAACACACACCCATACAATGCGCACCACCCCGTGATGTTTTTTTCACTCCTACTAGTGATTGTAATGTAACACACACCCATACAATGCGCCCCACCCCGTGATGTTTTTCTCACTCCTACTAGTGAATGTAATGTAACACACACCCATACAATGCGCACCACCCCGTGATGTTTTTCTCACTCCTACTAGTGAATGTAATGTAACACACACCCATACAATGCGCACCACCCCGTGATGGTTTTCTCACTCCTACTAGTGAATGTAATGTAACACACACCCATACAATGCGCACCACCCCGTGATGTTTTTCTCACTCCTACTAGTGAATGTAATGTAACACACCCATACAATGCGCACCACCCCGTGATGTTTTTCTCACTCCTACTAGTGAATGTAATGTAACACACACCCATACAATGCGCACCACCCCGTGATGTTTTTCTCACTCCTACTAGTGAATGTAATGTAACACACACCCATACAATGCGCACCACCCCGTGATGTTTTTCTCACTCCTACTAGTGAATGTAATGTAACACACACCCATAAAATGCGCACCACCCCGTGATGTTTTTCTCACTGCTACTAGTGAATGTAATGTAACACACACCCATACATTGCGCACCACCCCGTGATGTTTTTCTCACTCCTACTACTGAATGTAATGTAACACACACCCATACAATGCGCACCACCCCGTGATGTTTTTCTCACTCCTACTAGTGAATGTAATGTAACACACACCCATACAATGCGCACCACCCCGTGAAGATTTTCTCACTCCTACTAGTGAATCTAATGTAACAAACACCCATACAATCCGCACCACCCCGTGATGTTTTTCTCACTCCTACTAGTGAATGTAATGTAACACACACCCATACAATGCGCACCACCCCGTGATGTTTTTCTCACTCCTACTCATGAATCTAATGTGACAAACACCCATACAAAGCGCACCACCCCGTGATGTTTTTCTCCCTCCTACTAGTGAATGTAATGTAACACACACCCATACAATGCGCACCACCCCGTGATGTTTTTCTCACTCCTACTAGTGAATGTAACGTAACACACACCCATACAATGCGCACCACCCCGTGATGTTTTTATCACTCCTACTAGTGAATCTAATGTAACACACACCCATACAATGCGCACCACCCCGTGATGTTTTTCTCACTCCTACTAGTGAATGTAATGTAACACACACCCATACAATGCGCACCACCCCGTGATGTTTTTCTCACTCCTACTAGTGAATGTAATGTAACACACACCCATACAATGCGCACCACCCCGTGATGATTTTCTCACTCCTACTAGTGAATGTAATGTAACACACCCATACAATGCGCACCACTCCGTGATGTTTTTCTCACTCCTACTAGTGAATGTAATGTAACACACACCCATACAATGCGCACCACCCCGTGATGTTTTTCTCACTCCTACTAGTGAATGTAATGTAACACACACCCATACAATGCGCACCACCCCGTGATGTTTTTCTCACTCCTACTAGTGAATGTAATGTAACACACACCCATACAATGCGCACCACCCCGTGATGTTTTTCTCACTGCTACTAGTGAATGTAATGTAACACACACCCATACATTGCGCACCACCCCGTGATGTTTTTCTCACTCCTACTACTGAATGTAATGTAACACACACCCATACATTGCGCACCACCCCGTGATGTTTTTCTCACTCCTACTAGTGAATGTAATGTAACACACACCCATACAATGCGCACCACCCCGTGATGATTTTCTCACTCCTACTAGTGAATCTAATGTAACAAACACCCATACAATCCGCACCACCCCGTGATGTTTTTCTCACTCCTACTAGTGAATGTAATGTAACACACACCCATACAATGCGCACCACCCCGTGATATTTTTCTCACTCCTACTCATGAATCTAATGTGACAAACACCCATACAAAGCGCACCACCCCGTGATGTTTTTCTCCCTCCTACTAGTGAATGTAATGTAACACACACCCATACAATGCGCACCACCCCGTGATGTCTTTCTCACTCCTACTAGTGAATGTAACGTAACACACACCCATAGAATGCGCACCACCCCGTGATGATTTTCTCACTCCTAGTAGTGAATCTAATGTAACACACACCCATACAATGCGCACCACCCCGTGATGTTTTTCTCACTTCTACTAGTGAATGTAATGTAACACACACCCATAGAATGCGCACCACCCCGTGATGTTTTTCTCACTCCTACTAGTGAATGTAATGTAACACACACCCATACAATGCGCACCACCCCGTGATGTTTTTTTCACTCCTACTAGTGAATGTAATGTAACACACACCCATACAATGCGCACCACCCCGTGATGTCTTTCTCACTCCTACTAGTGAATGTAACGTAACACACACCCATAGAATGCGCACCACCCCGTGATGTTTTTCTCACTCCTACTAGTGAATCTAATGTAACACACACCCATACAATGCGCACCACCCCGTGATGTTTTTCTCACTCCTACTAGTGAATGTAATGTAACACACACCCATACAATGCGCACCACCCCGTGATGTTTTTTTCACTCCTACTAGTGAATGTAATGTAACACACACCCATACAATGCGCCCCACCCCGTGATGTTTTTCTCACTCCTACTAGTGAATGTAATGTAACACACACCCATACAATGCGCACCACCCCGTGATGTTTTTCTCACTCCTACTAGTGAATGTAATGTAACACACACCCATACAATGCGCACCACCCCGTGATGTTTTTCTCACTCCTACTAGTGAATGTAATGTAACACACACCCATACAATGCGCACCACCCCGTGATGTTTTTCTCACTCCTACTAGTGAATGTAATGTAACACACCCATACAATGCGCACCACCCCGTGATGTTTTTCTCAATCCTACTAGTGAATGTAATGTAACACACACCCATACAATGCGCACCACCCCGTGATGTTTTTCTCACTCCTACTAGTGAATGTAATGTAACACACACCCATACAATGCGCACCACCCCGTGATGTTTTTCTCACTCCTACTAGTGAATGTAATGTAACACACACCCATAAAATGCGCACCACCCCGTGATGTTTTTCTCACTGCTACTAGTGAATGTAATGTAACACACACCCATACATTGCGCACCACCCCGTGATGTTTTTCTCACTCCTACTACTGAATGTAATGTAACACACACCCATACAATGCGCACCACCCCGTGATGTTTTTCTCACTCCTACTAGTGAATGTAATGTAACACACACCCATACAATGCGCACCACCCCGTGAAGATTTTCTCACTCCTACTAGTGAATCTAATGTAACAAACACCCATACAATCCGCACCACCCCGTGATGTTTTTCTCACTCCTACTAGTGAATGTAATGTAACACACACCCATACAATGCGCACCACCCCGTGATGTTTTTCTCACTCCTACTCGTGAATCTAATGTGACAAACACCCATACAAAGCGCACCACCCCGTGATGTTTTTCTCCCTCCTACTAGTGAATGTAATGTAACACACACCCATACAATGCGCACCACCCCGTGATGTTTTTCTCACTCCTACTAGTGAATGTAACGTAACACACACCCATACAATGCGCACCACCCCGTGATGTTTTTATCACTCCTACTAGTGAATCTAATGTAACACACACCCATACAAATGCACCACCCCGTGATGTTTTTCTCACTCCTACTAGTGAATGTAATGTAACACACACCCATACAATGCGCACCACCCCGTGATGTTTTTCTCACTCCTACTAGTGAATGTAATGTAACACACACCCATACAATGCGCACCACCCCGTGATGTTTTTCTCACTCCTACTAGTGAATGTAATGCAACACACACCCATACAATGTGCACCACCCCGTGATGTTTTTCTCACTCCTACTAGTGAATCTAATGTAACACACACCCATACAATGCGCACCACCCCGTGATGTTTTCCTCACTCCTACTAGTGAATGTAATGTAACACACACCCATACAATGCGCACCACCCCGTGATGTTTTTCTCACTCCTAGTAGTGAATGTAATGTAACACACACCCATACAATGCGCTCCACCCCGTGATGTTTTTCTCACTCCTACTAGTGAATGTAATGTAACACACACCCATACAATGCGCACCACCCCGTGATGTTTTTCTCACTCCTACTAGTGAATGTAATGTAACACACACCCATACAATGCGCACCACCCCGTGATGTTTTTCTCACTCCTACTAGTGAATGTATTGTAACACACACACATACAATGCGCACCACCCCGTGATGTTTTTCTCACTCCTACTAGTGAATCTAATGTAACAAACACCCATACAATCCGCACCACCCCGTGATGTTTTTCTCACTCCTACTAGTGAATGTAAGGTAACACACACCCATACAATGCGCACCACCCCGTGATGTTTTTCTCACTCCTACTCATGAATCTAATGTGACAAACACCCAAACAAAGCGCACCACCCCGTGATGTTTTTCTCCCTCCTACTAGTGAATGTAATGTAACACACACCCATACAATGCGCACCACCCCGTGAAGTTTTTCTCACTCCTACTAGTGAATGTAACGTAACACACACCCATACAATGCGCACCACCCCGTGATGTTTTTCTCACTCCTACTAGTGAATGTAATGTATCACACACCCATACAATGCGCACCACCCCATTATATTTTTCTCACTCCTACTAGTGAATGTAATGTAACACATACCCATACAATGCGCACCACCCCGTGATGTTTTTCTCACTCCTACTAGTGAATCTAATGTAACACACACCCATACAATGCGCACCACACCGTGATGTTTTTCTCACTCCTACTAGTGAATCTAATGTAACACACACCCATACAAATGCACCACCCCGTGATGTTTTTCTCACTCCTACTAGTGAATGTAATGTAACACACACCCATACAATGCGCCCCACCCCGTGATGTTTTTCTCACTCCTACTAGTGAATGTAATGTAACACACACCCATACAATGCGCACCACCCCGTGATGTTTTTCTCACTCCTACTAGTGAATGTAATGTAACACACACCCATACAATGCGCACCACCCCGTGATGTTTTTCTCACTCCTACTAGTGAATGTATTGTAACACACACACATACAATGCGCACCACCCCGTGATGTTTTTCTCACTCCTACTAGTGAATCTAATGTAACAAACACCCATACAATCCGCACCACCCCGTGATGTTTTTCTCACTCCTACTAGTGAATGTAAGGTAACACACACCCATACAATGCGCACCACCCCGTGATGTTTTTCTCACTGCTACTCATGAATCTAATGTGACAAACACCCAAACAAAGCGCACCACCCCGTGATGTTTTTCTCCCTCCTACTAGTGAATGTAATGTAACACACACCCATACAATGCGCACCACCCCGTGAAGTTTTTCTCACTCCTACTAGTGAATGTAACGTAACACCCATACAATGCGCACCACCCCGTGATGTTTTTCTCACTCCTACTAGTGAATGTAATGTAACACACACCCATACAATGCGCACCACCCCATTATATTTTTCTCACTCCTACTAGTGAATGTAATGTAACACATACCCATACAATGCGCACCACCCCGTGATGTTTTCCTCACTCCTACTAGTGAATCTAATGTAACACACACCCATACAATGCGCACCACCCCGTGATGTTTTTCTCACTCCTACTAGTGAATCTAATGTAACACACACCCATACAATGCGCACCACCCCGTGATGTTTTTCTCACTCCTACTAGTGAATGTAATGTAACACACACCCATACAATGCGCACCACCCCGTGATGTTTTTCTCACTCCTACTAGTGAATGTAATGTAACACACACCCATACAATGCGCCCCACCCCGTGATGTTTTTCTCACTCCTACTAGTGAATGTAATGTAACACACACCCATACAATGCGCACCACCCCGTGATGTTTTTCTCACTCCTACTAGTGAATGTAATGTAACACACACCCATACAATGCGCACCACCCCGTGATGTTTTTCTCACTCCTACTAGTGAATCTAATGTAACACACACCCATACAAATGCACCACCCCGTGATGTTTTTCTCACTCCTACTAGTGAATGTAATGTAACACACACCCATACAATGCGCACCACCCCGTGATGTTTTTCTCACTCCTACAAGTGAATGTAATGTAACACACACCCATACAATGCGCACCACCCCGTGATGTTTTTCTCACTCCTACTAGTGAATGTAATGTAACACACACCCGTACAATGCGCACCACCCCGTGATGTTTTTCTCACTCCTACTAGTGAATGTAATGTAACACACACCCATACAATGCGCACCACCCCGTGATGTTTTTCTCACTCCTACTAGTGAATGTAATGCAACACACACCAATACAATGCGCACCACCCCGTGATGTTTTTCTCACTCCTACTAGTGAATCTAATGTAACACACACCCATACAATGCGCACCACCCCGTGATGTTTTTCTCACTCCTACTAGTGAATGTAATGTAACACACGCCCATACAAAGCGCACCACCCCGTGATGTTTTTCTCACTCCTACTAGTGAATGTAATGTAACACACACCCATACAATGCGCACCACCCCGTGATGTTTTTCTCACTCCTACTAGTGAATGTAATGTAACACACACCCATACAATGCGCACCACCCCGTGATGTTTTTCTCACTCCTACTAGTGAATGTAATGTAACACACACCCATACAATGCGCACCACCCCGTGATGTTTTTCTCACTCCTACTAGTGAATGTAATGTAACACACACACATACAATGCGCACCACCCCGTGATGTTTTTCTCACTCCTACTAGTGAATGTAATGTAACACACACCCATACAATGCGCACCATACCGTGATGTTTTTCTCACTCCTACTAGTGAATGTAATGTAATACACACCCATACAATGCGCACCACCCCGTGATGTTTTTCTCACTCCTACTAGTGAATCTAATGTAACACACACCCATACAAATGCACCACCCCGTGATGTTTTTCTCACTCCTACTAGTGAATGTAATGTAACACACACCCATACAATGCGCACCACCCCGTGATGTTTTTCTCACTCCTACTAGTGAATGTAATGTAACACACACCCATACAATGCGCACCACCCCGTGATGTTTTTCTCACTCCTACTAGTGAATGTAATGTAACACACACCCATACAATGCGCACCACCCCGTGATGTTTTTCTCACTCCTACTAGTGAATGTAATGCAACACACACCAATACAATGCGCACCACCCCGTGATGTTTTTTTCACTCCTACTAGTGAATCTAATGTAACACACACCCATACAATGCGCACCACCCCGTGATGTTTTTCTCACTCCTACTAGTGAATGTAATGTAACACACACCCATACAATGCGCACCACCCCGTGATGTTTTTCTCACTCCTACTAGTGAATGTAACGTAACACACACCCATACAATGCGCACCACCCCGTGATGTTTTTCTCACTCCTACTAGTGAATGTAATGTAACACACACCCATACAATGCGCACCACCCCGTGATGTTTTTCTCACTCCTACTAGTGAATGTAATGTAACACACACCCATACAATGCGCACCACCCCGTGATGTTTTTCTCACTCCTACTAGTGTATGTAATGTAACACACACCCATACAATGCGCACCACCCCGTGATGTTTTTCTCACTCCTACTAGTGAATGTAATGTAACACACACCCATACAATGCGCACCACCCCGTGATGTTTTTCTCACTCCTACTAGTGAATGTAATGCAACACACACCAATACAATGCGCACCACCCCGTGATGTTTTTTTCACTCCTACTAGTGAATCTAATGTAACACACACCCATACAATGCGCACCACCCCGTGATGTTTTTCTCACTCCTACTAGTGAATGTAATGTAACACACACCCATACAATGCGCACCACCCCGTGATGTTTTTCTCACTCCTACTAGTGAATGTAACGTAACACACACCCATACAATGCGCACCACCCCGTGATGTTTCTCACTCCTACTAGTGAATGTAATGTAACACACACCCATACAATGCGCACCACCCCGTTATATTTTTCTCACTCCTACTAGTGAATGTAATGTAACACATACCCATACAATGCGCACCACCCCGTGATGTTTTTCTCACTCCTACTAGTGAATCTAATGTAACACACACCCATACAAATGCACCACCCCGTGATGTTTTTCTCACTCCTACTAGTGAATGTAATGTAACACACACCCATGCAATGCGCACCACCCCGTGATGTTTTTCTCACTCCTACTAGTGAATGTAATGTAACACACACCCATACAATGCGCACCACCCCGTGATGTTTTTCTCACTCCTACTAGTGAATCTAATGTAACACACACCCATACAAATGCACCACCCCGTGATGTTTTTCTCACTCCTACTAGTGAATGTAATGTAACACACACCCATACAATGCGCACCACCCCGTGATGTTTTTCTCACTCCTACAAGTGAATGTAATGTAACACACACCCGTACAATGCGCACCACCCCGTGATGTTTTTCTCACTCCTACTAGTGAATGTAATGTAACACACACCCGTACAATGCGCACCACCCCGTGATGTTTTTCTCACTCCTACTAGTGAATGTAATGTAACACACACCCGTACAATGCGCACCACCCCGTGATGTTTTTCTCACTCCTACTAGTGAATGTAATGCAACACACACCAATACAATGCGCACCACCCCGTGATGTTTTTCTCACTCCTACTAGTGAATCTAATGTAACACACGCCCATACAATGCGCACCACCCCGTGATGTTTTTCTCACTCCTACTAGTGAATGTAATGTAACACACGCCCATACAAAGCGCACCACCCCGTGATGTTTTTCTCACTCCTACTAGTGAATGTAATGTAACACACACCCATACAATGCGCACCACCCCGTGATGTTTTTCTCACTCCTACTAGTGAATGTAATGTAACACACACCCATACAATGCGCACCACCCCGTGATGTTTTTCTCACTCCTACTAGTGAATGTAATGTAACACACACCCATACAATGCGCCCCACCCCGTGATGTTTTTCTCACTCCTACTAGTGAATGTAATGTAACACACACCCATACAATGCGCACCACCCCGTGATGTTTTTCTCACTCCTACTAGTGAATGTAATGTAACACACACCCATACAATGCGCACCACCCCGTGATGTTTTTCTCACTCCTACTAGTGAATGTATTGTAACACACACACATACAATGCGCACCACCCCGTGATGTTTTTCTCACTCCTACTAGTGAATCTAATGTAACAAACACCCATACAATCCGCACCACCCCGTGATGTTTTTCTCACTCCTACTAGTGAATGTAAGGTAACACACACCCATACAATGCGCACCACCCCGTGATGTTTTTCTCACTGCTACTCATGAATCTAATGTGACAAACACCCAAACAAAGCGCACCACCCCGTGATGTTTTTCTCCCTCCTACTAGTGAATGTAATGTAACACACACCCATACAATGCGCACCACCCCGTGAAGTTTTTCTCACTCCTACTAGTGAATGTAACGTAACACCCATACAATGCGCACCACCCCGTGATGTTTTTCTCACTCCTACTAGTGAATGTAATGTAACACACACCCATACAATGCGCACCATACCATTATATTTTTCTCACTCCTACTAGTGAATGTAATGTAACACATACCCATACAATGCGCACCACCCCGTGATGTTTTCCTCACTCCTACTAGTGAATCTAATGTAACACACACCCATACAATGCGCACCACCCCGTGATGTTTTTCTCACTCCTACTAGTGAATCTAATGTAACACACACCCATACAATGCGCACCACCCCGTGATGTTTTTCTCACTCCTACTAGTGAATGTAATGTAACACACACCCATACAATGCGCACCACCCCGTGATGTTTTTCTCACTCCTACTAGTGAATGTAATGTAACACACACCCATACAATGCGCCCCACCCCGTGATGTTTTTCTCACTCCTACTAGTGAATGTAATGTAACACACACCCATACAATGCGCACCACCCCGTGATGTTTTTCTCACTCCTACTAGTGAATGTAATGTAACACACACCCATACAATGCGCACCACCCCGTGATGTTTTTCTCACTCCTACTAGTGAATCTAATGTAACACACACCCATACAAATGCACCACCCCGTGATGTTTTTCTCACTCCTACTAGTGAATGTAATGTAACACACACCCATACAATGCGCACCACCCCGTGATGTTTTTCTCACTCCTACAAGTGAATGTAATGTAACACACACCCATACAATGCGCACCACCCCGTGATGTTTTTCTCACTCCTACTAGTGAATGTAATGTAACACACACCCGTACAATGCGCACCACCCCGTGATGTTTTTCTCACTCCTACTAGTGAATGTAATGTAACACACACCCATACAATGCGCACCACCCCGTGATGTTTTTCTCACTCCTACTAGTGAATGTAATGCAACACACACCAATACAATGCGCACCACCCCGTGATGTTTTTCTCACTCCTACTAGTGAATCTAATGTAACACACACCCATACAATGCGCACCACCCCGTGATGTTTTTCTCACTCCTACTAGTGAATGTAATGTAACACACGCCCATACAAAGCGCACCACCCCGTGATGTTTTTCTCACTCCTACTAGTGAATGTAATGTAACACACACCCATACAATGCGCACCACCCCGTGATGTTTTTCTCACTCCTACTAGTGAATGTAATGTAACACACACCCATACAATGCGCACCACCCCGTGATGTTTTTCTCACTCCTACTAGTGAATGTAATGTAACACACACCCATACAATGCGCACCACCCCGTGATGTTTTTCTCACTCCTACTAGTGAATGTAATGTAACACACACACATACAATGCGCACCACCCCGTGATGTTTTTCTCACTCCTACTAGTGAATGTAATGTAACACACACCCATACAATGCGCACCATACCGTGATGTTTTTCTCACTCCTACTAGTGAATGTAATGTAATACACACCCATACAATGCGCACCACCCCGTGATGTTTTTCTCACTCCTACTAGTGAATCTAATGTAACACACACCCATACAAATGCACCACCCCGTGATGTTTTTCTCACTCCTACTAGTGAATGTAATGTAACACACACCCATACAATGCGCACCACCCCGTGATGTTTTTCTCACTCCTACTAGTGAATGTAATGTAACACACACCCATACAATGCGCACCACCCCGTGATGTTTTTCTCACTCCTACTAGTGAATGTAATGTAACACACACCCATACAATGCGCACCACCCCGTGATGTTTTTCTCACTCCTACTAGTGAATGTAATGCAACACACACCAATACAATGCGCACCACCCCGTGATGTTTTTTCACTCCTACTAGTGAATCTAATGTAACACACACCCATACAATGCGCACCACCCCGTGATGTTTTTCTCACTCCTACTAGTGAATGTAATGTAACACACACCCATACAATGCGCACCACCCCGTGATGTTTTTCTCACTCCTACTAGTGAATGTAACGTAACACACACCCATACAATGCGCACCACCCCGTGATGTTTTTCTCACTCCTACTAGTGAATGTAATGTAACACACACCCATACAATGCGCACCACCCCGTGATGTTTTTCTCACTCCTACTAGTGAATGTAATGTAACACACACCCATACAATGCGCACCACCCCGTGATGTTTTTCTCACTCCTACTAGTGAATGTAATGTAACACACACCCATACAATGCGCACCACCCCGTGATGTTTTTCTCACTCCTACTAGTGAATGTAATGTAACACACACCCATACAATGCGCACCACCCCGTGATGTTTTTCTCACTCCTACTAGTGAATGTAATGCAACACACACCAATACAATGCGCACCACCCCGTGATGTTTTTTCACTCCTACTAGTGAATCTAATGTAACACACACCCATACAATGCGCACCACCCCGTGATGTTTTTCTCACTCCTACTAGTGAATGTAATGTAACACACACCCATACAATGCGCACCACCCCGTGATGTTTTTCTCACTCCTACTAGTGAATGTAACGTAACACACACCCATACAATGCGCACCACCCCGTGATGTTTCTCACTCCTACTAGTGAATGTAATGTAACACACACCCATACAATGCGCACCACCCCGTTATATTTTTCTCACTCCTACTAGTGAATGTAATGTGACACATACCCATACAATGCGCACCACCCCGTGATGTTTTTCTCACTCCTACTAGTGAATCTAATGTAACACACACCCATACAAATGCACCACCCCGTGATGTTTTTCTCACTCCTACTAGTGAATGTAATGTAACACACACCCATGCAATGCGCACCACCCCGTGATGTTTTTCTCACTCCTACTAGTGAATGTAATGTAACACACACCCATACAATGCGCACCACCCCGTGATGTTTTTCTCACTCCTACTAGTGAATCTAATGTAACACACACCCATACAAATGCACCACCCCGTGATGTTTTTCTCACTCCTACTCGTGAATGTAATGTAACACACACCCATACAATGCGCACCACCCCGTGATGTTTTTCTCACTCCTACAAGTGAATGTAATGTAACACACACCCGTACAATGCGCACCACCCCGTGATGTTTTTCTCACTCCTACTAGTGAATGTAATGTAACACACACCCGTACAATGCGCACCACCCCGTGATGTTTTTCTCACTCCTACTAGTGAATGTAATGTAACACACACCCATACAATGCGCACCACCCCGTGATGTTTTTCTCACTCCTACTAGTGAATGTAATGCAACACACACCAATACAATGCGCACCACCCCGTGATGTTTTTCTCACTCCTACTAGTGAATCTAATGTAACACACGCCCATACAATGCGCACCACCCCGTGATGTTTTTCTCACTCCTACTAGTGAATGTAATGTAACACACGCCCATACAAAGCGCACCACCCCGTGATGTTTTTCTCACTCCTACTAGTGAATGTAATGTAACACACACCCATACAATGCGCACCACCCCGTGATGTTTTTCTCACTCCTACTAGTGAATGTAATGTAACACACACCCATACAATGCGCACCACCCCGTGATGTTTTTCTCACTCCTACTAGTGAATGTAATGTAACACACACCCATACAATGCGCACCACCCCGTGATGTTTTTCTCACTCCTACTAGTGAATGTAATGTAACACACACCCATACAATGCGCACCACCCCGTGATGTTTTTCTCACTCCTACTAGTGAATGTAATGTAACACACACCCATACAATGCGCACCATACCGTGATGTTTTTCTCACTCCTACTAGTGAATGTAATGTAATACACACCCATACAATGGCCACCACCCCGTGATGTTTTTCTCACTCCTACTAGTGAATCTAATGTAACACACACCCATACAAATGCACCACCCCGTGATGTTTTTCTCACTCCTACTAGTGAATGTAATGTAACACACACCCATACAATGCGCACCACCCCGTGATGTTTTCTCACTCCTACTAGTGAATGTAATGTAACACACACCCATACAATGCGCACCACCCCGTGATGTTTTTCTCACTCCTACTAGTGAATGTAATGTAACACACACCCATACAATGCGCACCACCCCGTGATGTTTTTCTCACTCCTACTAGTGAATGTAATGTAACACACACCCATACAATGCGCACCACCCCGTGATGTTTTTCTCACTCCTACTAGTGAATGTAATGCAACACACACCAATACAATGCGCACCACCCCGTGATGTTTTTTTCACTCCTACTAGTGAATCTAATGTAACACACACCCATACAATGCGCACCACCCCGTGATGTTTTTCTCACTCCTACTAGTGAATGTAATGTAACACACACCCATACAATGCGCACCACCCCGTGATGTTTTTCTCACTCCTACTAGTGAATGTAATGTAACACACACCCATACAATGCGCACCATACCATGATGTTTTTCTCACTCCTACTAGTGAATGTAATGTAACACACACCAATACAATGCGCACCACCCCGTGATGTTTTTCTCACTCCTACTAGTGAATCTAATGTAACACACACCCATACAAATGCACCACCCCGTGATGTTTTTCTCACTCCTACTAGTGAATGTAATGTAACACACACCCATACAATGCGCACCACCCCGTGATGTTTTTCTCACTCCTACTAGTGAATGTAATGTAACACACACCCATACAATGCGCACCACCCCGTGATGTTTTTCTCACTCCTACTAGTGAATGTAATGTAACACACACCCATACAATGCGCACCACCCCGTGATGTTTTTCTCACTCCTACTAGTGAATGTAATGCAACACACACCAATACAATGCGCACCACCCCGTGATGTTTTTTTCACTCCTACTAGTGAATCTAATGTAACACACACCCATACAATGCGCACCACCCCGTGATGTTTTTCTCACTCCTACTAGTGAATGTAATGTAACACACGCCCATACAATGCGCACCACCCCGTGATGTTTTTCTCACTCCTACTAGTGAATGTAATGTAACACACACCCATACAATGTGCACCACCCCGTGATGTTTTTCTCACTCCTACTAGTGAATGTAATGTAACACACACCCATACAATGCGCACCACCCCGTGATGATTTTCTCACTCCTACTAGTGAATCTAATGTAACAAACACCCATACAATGCGCACCACCCCGTGATGTTTTTCTCACTCCTACTAGTGAATCTAATGTAACACACACCCATACAATGCGCACCACCCCGTGATGTTTTTCTCACTCCTACTAGTGAATGTAATGTAACACACACCCATACAATGCGCACCACCCCGTGATGTTTTTCTCACTCCTACTAGTGAATCTAATGTAACACACACCCATACAATGCGCACCACCCCGTGATGTTTTTATCACTCCTACTAGTGAATGTAATGTAACACACACCCATACAATGCGCACCACCCCGTGATGTTTTTATCACTCCTACAAGTGAATGTAATGTAACACACACCCATACTATGCGCACCACCCCGTGATGTTTTTCTCACTCCTACTAGTGAATGTAATGTAACACACACCCATACAATGCGCACCACCCCGTGATGTTTTTCTCACTCCTACTAGTGAATGTAATGTAACACACACCCATACAATGCGCACCACACCGTGATGATTTTTCTCACTCCTACTAGTGAATCTAATGTAACAAACACCCATACAATGCGCACCACCCCGTGATGTTTTTCTCACTCCTACTAGTGAATGTAATGTAACACACACCCATACAATGCGCACCACCCCGTGATGTTTTTCTCACTCCTACTACTGAATGTAATGTAACACACACACATACAATGCGCACCACCCCGTGATGTTTTTCTCACTCCTACTAGTGAATGTAATGTAACACACACCCATACAATGCGCACCATACCGTGATGTTTTTCTCACTCCTACTAGTGAATGTAATGTAATACACACCCATACAATGCGCACCACCCCGTGATGTTTTTCTCACTCCTACTAGTGAATCTAATGTAACACACACCCATACAAATGCACCACCCCGTGATGTTTTTCTCACTCCTACTAGTGAATGTAATGTAACACACACCCATACAATGCGCACCACCCCGTGATGTTTTTCTCACTCCTACTAGTGAATGTAATGTAACACACACCCATACAATGCGCACCACCCCGTGATGTTTTTCTCACTCCTACTAGTGAATGTAATGTAACACACACCCATACAATGCGCACCACCCCGTGATGTTTTTCTCACACCTACTAGTGAATGTAATGTAACACACACCCATACAATGCGCACCACCCCGTGATGTTTTTCTCACTCCTACTAGTGAATGTAATGCAACACACACCAATACAATGCGCACCACCCCGTGATGTTTTTTTCACTCCTACTAGTGAATCTAATGTAACACACACCCATACAATGCGCACCACCCCGTGATGTTTTTCTCACTCCTACTAGTGAATGTAATGTAACACACACCCATACAATGCGCACCACCCCGTGATGTTTTTCTCACTCCTACTAGTGAATGTAATGTAACACACACCCATACAATGCGCACCATACCATGATGTTTTTCTCACTCCTACTAGTGAATGTAATGTAACACACACCAATACAATGCGCACCACCCCGTGATGTTTTTCTCACTCCTACTAGTGAATCTAATGTAACACACACCCATACAAATGCACCACCCCGTGATGTTTTTCTCACTCCTACTAGTGAATGTAATGTAACACACACCCATACAATGCGCACCACCCCGTGATGTTTTTCTCACTCCTACTAGTGAATGTAATGTAACACACACCCATACAATGCGCACCACCCCGTGATGTTTTTCTCACTCCTACTAGTGAATGTAATGTAACACACACCCATACAATGCGCACCACCCCGTGATGTTTTTCTCACTCCTACTAGTGAATGTAATGCAACACACACCCAATACAATGCGCACCACCCCGTGATGTTTTTTTCACTCCTACTAGTGAATCTAATGTAACACACACCCATACAATGCGCACCACCCCGTGATGTTTTTCTCACTCCTACTAGTGAATGTAATGTAACACACGCCCATACAATGCGCACCACCCCGTGATGTTTTTCTCACTCCTACTAGTGAATGTAATGTAACACACACCCATACAATGTGCACCACCCCGTGATGTTTTTCTCACTCCTACTAGTGAATGTAATGTAACACACACCCATACAATGCGCACCACCCCGTGATGTTTTTCTCACTCCTACTAGTGAATCTAATGTAACACACACCCATACAATGCGCACCACCCCGTGATGTTTTTCTCACTCCTACTAGTGAATGTAATGTAACACACACCCATACAATGCGCACCACCCCGTGATGTTTTTCTCACTCCTACTAGTGAATGTAATGTAACACACACCCATACAATGCGCACCACCCCGTGATGTTTTTCTCACTCCTACTAGTGAATGTAATGTAACACACACCCATACAATGCGCACCACCCCGTGATGTTTTTCTCACTCCTACTAGTGAATCTAATGTAACACACACCCATACAATGCGCACCACCCCGTGATGTTTTTCTCACTCCTACTAGTGAATGTAATGTAACACACACCCATACAATGCGCACCACCCCGTGATGTTTTTCTCACTCCTACTAGTGAATCTAATGTAACACTCACCCATACAATGCGCACCACCCCGTGATGTTTTTCTCACTCCTACTAGTGAATGTAATGTAACACACACCCATACAATGCGCACCACCCCGTGATGTTTTTCTCACTCCTACTAGTGAATGTAATGTAACACACACCCATACAATGCGCACCACCCCGTGATGTTTTTCTCACTCCTACTAGTGAATGTAATGTAACACACACCCATACAATGCGCACCAATACCGTGATGTTTTTCTCACTCCTACTAGTGAATGTAATGTAATACACACCCATACAATGCGCACCACCCCGTGATGTTTTTCTCACTCCTACTAGTGAATCTAATGTAACACACACCCATACAAATGCACCACCCCGTGATGTTTTTCTCACTCCTACTAGTGAATGTAATGTAACACACAGCCATACAATGCGCACCACCCCGTGATGTTTTTCTCACTCCTACTAGTGAATGTAATGTAACACACACCCATACAATGCGCACCACCCCGTGATGTTTTTCTCACTCCTACTAGTGAATGTAATGTAACACACACCCATACAATGCGCACCACCCCGTGATGTTTTTCTCACTCCTACTAGTGAATGTAATGTAACACACACCCATACAATGCGCACCACCCCGTGATGTTTTTCTCACTCCTACTAGTGAATGTAATGTAACACACACCCATACAATGCGACCACCCCGTGATGTTTTTCTGCACTCCTACTAGTGAATGTAATGTAACACACACCCATACAATGCGCACCACCCCGTGATGTTTTTCTCACTCCTACTAGTGAATGTAATGTAACACACACCCATACAATGCGCACCACCCCCGTGATGTTTTTCTCACTCCTACTAGTGAATGTAAATGTAACACACACCCTACTATGCGCACCAGATGATTTTCTCACTCCTACTAGTGAATGTAATGTAACACACACCCATACAATGCGCACCACCCCGTGATGATTTTCTCACTCCTACTAGTGAATCTAATGTAACAAACACCCATAAAATGCGCACCACCCCGTGATGTTTTTCTCACTCCTACTAGTGAATCTAATGTAACACACACCAATACAATGCGCACCACCCCGTGATGTTTTTCTCACTCCTACTAGTGAATGTAATGTAACACACACCCATACAATGCGCACCACCCCGTGATGTTTTTCTCACTCCTACTAGTGAATCTAATGTAACACACACCCATACAATGCGCACCACCCCGTGATGTTTTTCTCACTCCTACTAGTGAATGTAATGTAACACACACCCATACAATGCGCACCACCCCGTGATGTTTTTCTCACTCCTACAAGTGAATGTAATGTAACACACACCCATACTATGCGCACCACCCCGTGATGTTTTTCTCAATCCTACTAGTGAATGTAATGTAACACACACCCATACAATGCGCACCACCCCGTGATGTTTTTCTCACTCCTACTAGTGAATGTAATGTAACACACACCCATACAATGCGCACCACACCGTGATGATTTTCTCACTCCTACTAGTGAATCTAATGTAACAAACACCCATACAATGCGCACCACCCCGTGATGTTTTCTCACTCCTACTAGTGAATGTAATGTAACACACACCCATACAATGCGCACCACCCGTGATGTTTTTCTCACTCCTACTAGTGAATGTAATGTAACACACACCCATACAATGCGCACCACCCCGTGATGTTTTTCTCACTCCTACTAGTGAATCTAATGTAACACACACCCATACAATGCGCACCACCCCGTGATGTTTTTCTCACTCCTACTAGTGAATGTATGTAACACACACCCATACAATGCGCACCACCCCGTGATGTTTTTCTCACTCCTACTAGTGAATGTAATGTAACACACACCCATACAATGCGCACCACCCCGTGATGTTTTTCTCACTCCTACTAGTGAATGTAATGCAACACACACCAATACAATGCGCACCACCCCGTGATGTTTTTTTCACTCCTACTAGTGAATGTAATGTAACACACACCCATACAATGCGCACCACCCCGTGATGTTTTTCTCACTCCTACTAGTGAATGTAATGTAACACACACCCATACAATGCGCACCACCCCGTGATGTTTTCTCACTCCTACTAGTGAATGTAATGTAACACACACCCATACAATGCGCACCATACCATGATGTTTTTCTCACTCCTACTAGTGAATGTAATGTAACACACACCAATACAATGCGCACCACCCCGTGATGTTTTTCTCACTCCTACTAGTGAATCTAATGTAACACACACCCATACAAATGCACCACCCCGTGATGTTTTTCTCACTCCTACTAGTGAATGTAATGTAACACACACCCATACAATGCGCACCACCCCCGTGATATTTTTCTCACTCCTACTAGTGAATGTAATGTAACACACACCCATACAATGCGCACCACCCCGTGATGTTTTTCTCACTCCTACTAGTGAATGTAATGTAACACACACCCATACAATGCGCACCACCCCGTGATGTTTTTCTCACTCCTACTAGTGAATGTAATGCAACACACACCAATACAATGCGCACCACCCCGTGATGTTTTTTTCACTCCTACTAGTGAATCTAATGTAACACACACCCATACAATGCGCACCACCCCGTGATGTTTTTCTCACTCCTACTAGTGAATGTAATGTAACACACGCCCATACAATGCGCACCACCCCGTGATGTTTTTCTCACTCCTACTAGTGAATGTAATGTAACACACACCCATACAATGTGCACCACCCCGTGATGTTTTCTCACTCCTACTAGTGAATGTAATGTAACACACACCCATACAATGCGCACCACCCCGTGATGATTTTCTCACTCCTACTAGTGAATCTAATGTAACAAACACCCATACAATGCGCACCACCCCGTGATGTTTTTCTCACTCCTACTAGTGAATCTAATGTAACACACACCCATACAATGCGCACCACCCCGTGATGTTTTTCTCACTCCTACTAGTGAATGTAATGTAACACACACCCATACAATGCGCACCACCCCGTGATGTTTTTCTCACTCCTACTAGTGAATCTAATGTAACACACACCCATACAATGCGCACCACCCCGTGATGTTTTTATCACTCCTACTAGTGAATGTAATGTAACACACACCCATACAATGCGCACCACCCCGTGATGTTTTTATCACTCCTACAAGTGAATGTAATGTAACACACACCCATACTATGCGCACCACCCCGTGATGTTTTTCTCACTCCTACTAGTGATGTAATGTAACACACACCCATACAATGCGCACCACCCCGTGATGTTTTTCTCACTCCTACTAGTGAATGTAATGTAACACACACCCATACAATGCGCACCACACCGTGATGATTTTCTCACTCCTACTAGTGAATCTAATGTAACAAACACCCATACCAATGCGCACCACCCCGTGATGTTTTTCTCACTCCTACTACTGAATGTAATGTAACACACACACATACAATGCGCACCACCCCGTGATGTTTTTCTCACTCCTACTAGTGAATGTAATGTAACACACACCCATACAATGCGCACCATACCGTGATGTTTTTCTCACTCCTACTAGTGAATGTAATGTAACACACACCCATACAATGCGCACCACCCCGTGATGTTTTTCTCACTCCTACTAGTGAATGTAATTTAACACACACCCATACAATGCGCACCATACCGTGATGTTTTTCTCACTCCTACTAGTGAATGTAATGTAATACACACCCATACAATGCGCACCACCCCGTGATGTTTTTCTCACTCCTACTAGTGAATCTAATGTAACACACACCCATACAAATGCACCACCCCGTGATGTTTTTCTCACTCCTACTAGTGAATGTAATGTAACACACAGCCATACAATGCGCACCACCCCGTGATGTTTTTCTCACTCCTACTAGTGAATGTAATGTAACACACACCCATACAATGCGCACCACCCCGTGATGTTTTTCTCACTCCTACTAGTGAATGTAATGTAACACACACCCATACAATGCGCACCACCCCGTGATGTTTTTCTCACTCCTACTAGTGAATGTAATGTAACACACACCCATACAATGCGCACCACCCCGTGATGTTTTTCTCACTCCTACTAGTGAATCTAATGTAACACACACCCATACAATGCGTACCACCCCGTGATGTTTTTCTGACTCCTACTAGTGAATGTAATGTAACACACACCCATACAATGCGCACCACCCCGTGATGTTTTTCTCACTCCTACTAGTGAATGTAATGTAACACACACCCATACAATGCGCACCACCCCGTGATGTTTTTCTCACTCCTACTAGTGAATGTAATGTAACACACACCCATACTATGCGCACCACCCCGTGATGATTTTCTCACTCCTACTAGTGAATGTAATGTAACACACACCCATACAATGCGCACCACCCCGTGATGATTTTCTCACTCCTACTAGTGAATCTAATGTAACAAACACCCATAAAATGCGCACCACCCCGTGATGTTTTTCTCACTCCTACTAGTGAATCTAATGTAACACACACCAATACAATGCGCACCACCCCGTGATGTTTTTCTCACTCCTACTAGTGAATGTAATGTAACACACACCCATACAATGCGCACCACCCCGTGATGTTTTTCTCACTCCTACTAGTGAATCTAATGTAACACACACCCATACAATGCGCACCACCCCGTGATGTTTTTCTCACTCCTACTAGTGAATGTAATGTAACACACACCCATACAATGCGCACCACCCCGTGATGTTTTTCTCACTCCTACAAGTGAATGTAATGTAACACACACCCATACTATGCGCACCACCCCGTGATGTTTTTCTCAATCCTACTAGTGAATGTAATGTAACACACACCCATACAATGCGCACCACCCCGTGATGTTTTTCTCACTCCTACTAGTGAATGTAATGTAACACACACCCATACAATGCGCACCACACCGTGATGATTTTCTCACTCCTACTAGTGAATCTAATGTAACAAACACCCATACAATGCGCACCACCCCGTGATGTTTTTCTCACTCCTACTAGTGAATGTAATGTAACACACACCCATACAATGCGCACCACCCCGTGATGTTTTTCTCACTCCTACTAGTGAATGTAATGTAACACAAACCCATACAATGCGCACCACCCCGTGATGTTTTTCTCACTCCTACTAGTGAATCTAATGTAACACACACCCATACAATGCGCACCACCCCGTGATGTTTTTCTCACTCCTACTAGTGAATGTAATGTAACACACACCCATACAATGCGCACCACCCCGTGATGTTTTTCTCACTCCTACTAGTGAATGTAATGTAACACACACCCATACAATGCGCACCACCCCGTGATGTTTTTCTCACTCCTACTAGTGAATGTAATGCAACACACACCAATACAATGCGCACCACCCCGTGATGTTTTTTTCACTCCTACTAGTGAATGTAATGTAACACACACCCATACAATGCGCACCACCCCGTGATGTTTTTCTCACTCCTACTAGTGAATGTAATGTAACACACACCCATACAATGCGCACCACCCCGTGATGTTTTTCTCACTCCTACTAGTGAATGTAATGTAACACACACCCATACAATGCGCACCACCCCGTGATGTTTTTCTCACTCCTACTAGTGAATCTAATGTAACACACACCCATACAATGCGTACCACCCCGTGATGTTTTTCTGACTCCTACTAGTGAATGTAATGTAACACACACCCATACAATGCGCACCACCCCGTGATGTTTTTCTCACTCCTACTAGTGAATGTAATGTAACACACACCCATACAATGCGCACCACCCCGTGATGTTTTTCTCACTCCTACTAGTGAATGTAATGTAACACACACCCATACTATGCGCACCACCCCGTGATGATTTTCTCACTCCTACTAGTGAATGTAATGTAACACACACCCATACAATGCGCACCACCCCGTGATGATTTTCTCACTCCTACTAGTGAATCTAATGTAACAAACACCCATAAAATGCGCACCACCCCGTGATGTTTTTCTCACTCCTACTAGTGAATCTAATGTAACACACACCAATACAATGCGCACCACCCGTGATGTTTTTCTCACTCCTAATAGTGAATGTAATGTACACACACCATACAATGCGCACCACCCCGTGATGTTTTTCTCACTCCTACTAGTGAATCTAATGTAACACACACCCATACAATGCGCACCACCCCGTGATGTTTTTCTCACTCCTACTAGTGAATGTAATGTAACACACACCCATACAATGCGCACCACCCCGTGATGTTTTTCTCACTCCTACAAGTGAATGTAATGTAACACACACCCATACTATGCGCACCACCCCGTGATGTTTTTCTCAATCCTACTAGTGAATGTAATGTAACACACACCCATACAATGCGCACCACCCCGTGATGTTTTTCTCACTCCTACTAGTGAATGTAATGTAACACACACCCATACAATGCGCACCACACCGTGATGATTTTCTCACTCCTACTAGTGAATCTAATGTAACAAACACCCATACAATGCGCACCACCCCGTGATGTTTTTCTCACTCCTACTAGTGAATGTAATGTAACACACACCCATACAATGCGCACCACCCCGTGATGTTTTTCTCACTCCTACTAGTGAATGTAATGTAACACACACCCATACAATGCGCACCACCCCGTGATGTTTTTCTCACTCCTACTAGTGAATCTAATGTAAACACACACCCATACAATGCGCACCACCCCGTGATGTTTTTCTCACTCCTACTAGTGAATGTAATGTAACACACACCCATACAATGCGCACCACCCCGTGATGTTTTTCTCACTCCTACTAGTGAATGTAATGTAACACACACCCATACAATGCGCACCACCCCGTGGATGTTTTTCTCACTCCTACTAGTGAATGTAATGTAACACACGCCCATACAATGCGCACCACCCCGTGATGTTTTTCTCACTCCTACTAGTGAATGTAATGTAACACACGCCCATACAATGCGCACCACCCCGTGATGTTTTTCTCACTCCTACTAGTGAATGTAATGTAACACACGCCCATACAATGCGCACCACCCCGTGATGTTTTTCTCACTCCTACTAGTGAATGTAATGTAACACACGCCCATACAATGCGCACCACCCCGTGATGTTTTTCTCACTCCTACTAGTGAATGTAATGTAACACACACCCATACAATGCGCACCACCCCGTGATGTTTTTCTCACTCCTACTAGTGAATGTAATGTAACACACACCCATACAATGCGCACCACCCCGTGATGTTTTTCTCACTCCTACTAGTGAATGTAATGTAACACACACCCATACAATGCGCACCACCCCGTGATGTTTTTCTCACTCCTACTAGTGAATGTAATGTAACACACACCCATACAATGCGCACCACTCCGTGATGTTTTTCTCACTCCTACTAGTGAATGTAATGTAACACACACCCATACAATGCGCACCACTCCGTGATGTTTTTCTCACTCCTACTAGTGAATGTAATGTAACACACACCCATACAATGCGCACCATACCGTGATGTTTTTCTCACTCCTTCTAGTGAATGTAATGTAATACACACCCATACAATGCGCAGCACCCCGTGATGTTTTTCTCACTCCTACTAGTGAATCTAATGTAACACACACCCATACAAATGCACCACCCCGTGATGTTTTTCTCACTCCTACTAGTGAATGTAATGTAACACACACCCATACAATGCGCACCACCCCGTGATGTTTTTCTCACTCCTACTAGTGAATGTAATGTAACACACACCCATACAATGCGCACCACCCCGTGATGTTTTTCTCACTCCTACTAGTGAATGTAATGTAACACACACCCATACAATGCGCACCACCCCGTGATGTTTTTCTCACTCCTACTAGTGAATGTAATGTAACACACACCCATACAATGCGCACCACCCCGTGATGTTTTTCTCACTCCTACTAGTGAATGTAATATAATACACACCCATACAATGCGCACCACCCCGTGATGTTTTTCTCACTCCTACTAGTGAATCTAATGTAACACACACCCATACAAATGCACCACCCCGTGATGTTTTTCTCACTCCTACTAGTGAATGTAATGTAACACACACCCATACAATGCGCACCACCCCGTGATGTTTTTCTCACTCCTACTAGTGAATGTAATGTAACACACACCCATACAATGCGCACCACCCCGTGATGTTTTTCTCACTCCTACTAGTGAATGTAATGTAACACACACCCATACAATGCGCACCACCCCGTGATGTTTTTCTCACTCCTACTAGTGAATGTAATGTAACACACACCCATACAATGCGCACCACCCCGTGATGTTTTTCTCACTCCTACTAGTGAATCTAATGTAACACACACCCATACAATGCGTACCACCCCGTGATGTTTTTCTGACTCCTACTAGTGAATGTAATGTAACACACACCCATACAATGCGCACCACCCCGTGATGTTTTTCTCACTCCTACTAGTGAATGTAATGTAACACACACCCATACAATGCGCACCACCCCGTGATGATTTTCTCACTCCTACTAGTGAATGTAATGTAACACACACCCATACAATGCGCACCACCCCGTGATGTTTTTCTCACTCCTACTAGTGAATGTAATGTAACACACACCCATACAATGCGCACCACCCCGTGATGTTTTTCTCACTCCTACTAGTGAATCTAATGTAACACACACCCATACAATGCGCACCACCCCGTGATGTTTTTCTCACTCCTACTAGCGAATGTAATGTAACACACACCCATACAATGCGCACCACCCCGTGATGTTTTTCTCACTCCTACTAGTGAATCTAATGTAACACACACCCATACAAATGCACCACCCCGTGATGTTTTTCTCACTCCTACTAGTGAATGTAATGTAACACACACCCATACAATGCGCACCACCCCGTGATGTTTTTCTCACTCCTACTAGTGAATGTAATGTAACACACACCCATACAATGCGCACCACCCCGTGATGTTTTTCTCACTCCTACTAGTGAATGTAATGTAACACACACCCATACAATGCGCACCACCCCGTGATGTTTTTCTCACTCCTACTAACGAATGTAATGCAACACACACCAATACAATGCGCACCACCCCGTGATGTTTTTCTCACCCCTACTAGTGAATCTAATGTAACACACACCCATACAATGCGCACCACCCCGTGATGTTTTTCTCACTCCTACTAGTGAATGTAATGTAACACACGCCCATACAATGCGCACCACCCCGTGATATTTTTCTCACTCCTACTAGTGAATGTAATGTAACACACGCCCATACAATGCGCACCACCCCGTGATGTTTTTCTCACTCCTACTAGTGAATGTAATGTAACACACGCCCATACAATGCGCACCACCCCGTGATGTTTTTCTCACTCCTACTAGTGAATGTAATGTAACACACGCCCATACAATGCGCACCACCCCGTGATGTTTTTCTCACTCCTACTAGTGAATGTAATGTAACACACACCCATACAATGCGCACCACCCCGTGATGTTTTTCTCACTCCTACTAGTGAATGTAATGTAACACACACCCATACAATGCGCACCACCCCGTGATGTTTTTCTCACTCCTACTAGTGAATGTAATGTAACACACACCCATACAATGCGCACCACCCCGTGATGTTTTTCTCACTCCTACTAGTGAATGTAATGTAACACACACCCATACAATGCGCACCACTCCGTGATGTTTTTCTCACTCCTACTAGTGAATGTAATGTAACACACACCCATACAATGCGCACCACTCCGTGATGTTTTTCTCACTCCTACTAGTGAATGTAATGTAACACACACCCATACAATGCGCACCATACCGTGATGTTTTTCTCACTCCTTCTAGTGAATGTAATGTAATACACACCCATACAATGCGCAGCACCCCGTGATGTTTTTCTCACTCCTACTAGTGAATCTAATGTAACACACACCCATACAAATGCACCACCCCGTGATGTTTTTCTCACTCCTACTAGTGAATGTAATGTAACACACACCCATACAATGCGCACCACCCCGTGATGTTTTTCTCACTCCTACTAGTGAATGTAATGTAACACACACCCATACAATGCGCACCACCCCGTGATGTTTTTCTCACTCCTACTAGTGAATGTAATGTAACACACACCCATACAATGCGCACCACCCCGTGATGTTTTTCTCACTCCTACTAGTGAATGTAATGTAACACACACCCATACAATGCGCACCACCCCGTGATGTTTTTCTCACTCCTACTAGTGAATCTAATGTAACACACACCCATACAATGCGTACCACCCCGTGATGTTTTTCTGACTCCTATTTGTGAATGTAATGTAACACACACCCATACAATGCGCACCACCCCGTGATGTTTTTCTCACTCCTACTAGTGAATGTAATGTAACACACACCCATACAATGCGCACCACCCCGTGATGATTTTCTCACTCCTACTAGTGAATGTAATGTAACACACACCCATACAATGCGCACCACCCCGTGATGATTTTCTCACTCCTACTAGTGAATCTAATGTAACAAACACCCATACAATGCGCACCACCCCGTGATGTTTTTCTCACTCCTACTAGTGAATCTAATGTAACACACACCCATACAATGCGCACCACCCCGTGATGTTTTTCTCACTCCTACTAGTGAATCTAATGTAACACACACCCATACAATGCGCACCACCCCGTGATGTTTTACTCACTCCTACTAGTGAATCTAATGTAACACACACCCATACAATGCGCACCACCCCGTGATGTTTTTCTCACTCCTACTAGTGAATATAATGTAACACACACCCATACAATGCGCACCACCCCGTGATGTTTTTCTCACTCCTACTAGTGAATGTAATGTAACACACACCC
The DNA here is from genome assembly GCF_034190915.1 of Cavia porcellus. NCBI lineage: Eukaryota > Metazoa > Chordata > Mammalia > Rodentia > Caviidae > Cavia > Cavia porcellus. The sequence continues at coordinate 282,633 of NW_026947575.1, forward strand.
ATACAATGCGCACCACCCCGTGATGTTTTTCTCACTCCTACTAGTGAATGTAATGTAACACACACCCATACAATGCGCACCACCCCGTGATGTTTTTCTCACTCCTACTAGTGAATGTAATGTAACACACACCCATACAATGCGCACCACCCCGTGATGTTTTTCTCACTCTAACTAGTGAATGTAATGTAACACACACCCATACAATGCGCACCACCCATTGATTATTTTCTCACTCCTACTAGTGAATCTAATGTAACAAACACCCATACAATGCGCACCACCCCGTGATGTTTTTCTCACTCCTACTAGTGAATGTAATGTAACACACACCCATACAATGCGCACCACCCCGTGATGATTTTCTCACTCCTACTAGTGAATGTAATGTAACACACGCCCATACAATGCGCACCACCCCGTGATGTTTTTCTCACTCCTACTAGTGAATGTAATGTAACACACGCCCATACAATGCGCACCACCCCGTGATGTTTTTCTCACTCCTACTAGTGAATGTAATGTAACACACGCCCATACAATGCGCACCACCCCGTGATGTTTTTCTCACTCCTACTAGTGAATGTAATGTAACACACACCCATACAATGCGCACCACCCCGTGATGTTTTTCTCACTCCTACTAGTGAATGTAATGTAACACACACCCATACAATTCGCACCACCCCGTGATGTTTTTCTCACTCCTACTGGTGAATGTAATGTAACACACACCCATACAATGCGCACCACACCGTGATGTTTTTCTCACTCCTACTGGTGAATGTAATGTAACACACACCCATACAATGCGCACCACCCCGTGATGTTTTTCTCACTCCTACTAGTGAATGTAATGTAACACACACCCATACAATGCGCACCACCCCGTGATGTTTTTCTCACTCCTACTAGTGAATGTAATGTAACACACACCCATACAATGCGCACCACCCCGTGATGTTTTTCTCACTCCTACTAGTGAATCTAATGTAACACACACCCATACAATGCGTACCACCCCGTGATGTTTTTCTGACTCCTACTAGTGAATGTAATGTAACACACACCCATACAATGCGCACCACCCCGTGATGTTTTTCTCACTCCTACTAGTGAATGTAATGTAACACACACCCATAGAATGCGCACCACCCCGTGATGTTTTTCTCACTCCTACTAGTGAATCTAATGTAACAAACACCCATACAATCCGCACCACCCCGTGATGTTTTTCTCACTCCTACTAGTGAATGTAATGTAACACACACCCATACAATGCGCACCACCCCGTGATGTTTTTCTCACTCCTACTAGTGAATGTAATGTAACACACACCCATACAATGCGCACCACCCATTGATGATTTTCTCACTCCTACTAGTGAATCTAATGTAACAAACACCCATACAATGCGCACCACCCCGTGATGTTTTTCTCACTCCTACTAGTGAATCTAATGCAACACACAACAATACAATGCGCACCACCCATTGATGATTTTCTCACTCCTACTAGTGAATCTAATGTAACACACACCCATACAAATGCACCACCCCGTGATGTTTTTCTCACTCCTACTAGTGAATGTAATGTAACACACACCCATACAATGCGCACCACCCCGTGATGTTTTTCTCACTCCTACTAGTGAATGTAATGTAACACACACCCATACAATGCGCACCACCCCGTGATGTTTTTCTCACTCCTACTAGTGAATGTAATGTAACACACACCCATACAATGCGCACCACCCATTGATGATTTTCTCACTCCTACTAGTGAATCTAATGTAACAAACACCCATACAATGCGCACCACCCCGTGATGTTTTTCTCACTCCTACTAGTGAATGTAATGTAACACACACCCATACAATGCGTACCACCCCGTGATGTTTTTCTGACTCCTTCTAGTGAATGTAATGTAATACACACCCATACAATGCGCAGCACCCCGTGATGTTTTTCTCACTCCTACTAGTGAATCTAATGTAACACACACCCATACAAATGCACCACCCCGTGATGTTTTTCTCACTCCTACTAGTGAATGTAATGTAACACACACCCATACAATGCGCACCACCCCGTGATGTTTTTCTCACTCCTACTAGTGAATGTAATGTAACACACACCCATACAATGCGCACCACCCCGTGATGTTTTTCTCACTCCTACTAGTGAATGTAATGTAACACACACCCATACAATGCGCACCACCCCGTGATGTTTTTCTCACTCCTACTAGTGAATGTAATGTAACACACACCCATACAATGCGCACCACCCCGTGATGTTTTTCTCACTCCTACTAGTGAATCTAATGTAACACACACCCATACAATGCGTACCACCCCGTGATGTTTTTCTGACTCCTATTTGTGAATGTAATGTAACACACACCCATACAATGCGCACCACCCCGTGATGTTTTTCTCACTCCTACTAGTGAATGTAATGTAACACACACCCATACAATGCGCACCACCCCGTGATGATTTTCTCACTCCTACTAGTGAATGTAATGTAACACACACCCATACAATGCGCACCACCCCGTGATGATTTTCTCACTCCTACTAGTGAATCTAATGTAACAAACACCCATACAATGCGCACCACCCCGTGATGTTTTTCTCACTCCTACTAGTGAATCTAATGTAACACACACCCATACAATGCGCACCACCCCGTGATGTTTTTCTCACTCCTACTAGTGAATCTAATGTAACACACACCCATACAATGCGCACCACCCCGTGATGTTTTACTCACTCCTACTAGTGAATCTAATGTAACACACACCCATACAATGCGCACCACCCCGTGATGTTTTTCTCACTCCTACTAGTGAATATAATGTAACACACACCCATACAATGCGCACCACCCCGTGATGTTTTTCTCACTCCTACTAGTGAATGTAATGTAACACACACCCATACAATGCGCACCACCCCGTGATGTTTTTCTCACTCCTACTAGTGAATGTAATGTAACACACACCCATACAATGCGCACCACCCCGTGATGTTTTTCTCACTCCTACTAGTGAATGTAATGTAACACACACCCATACAATGCGCACCACCCCGTGATGTTTTTCTCACTCTAACTAGTGAATGTAATGTAACACACACCCATACAATGCGCACCACCCATTGATTATTTTCTCACTCCTACTAGTGAATCTAATGTAACAAACACCCATACAATGCGCACCACCCCGTGATGTTTTTCTCACTCCTACTAGTGAATGTAATGTAACACACACCCATACAATGCGCACCACCCCGTGATGTTTTTCTCACTCCTACTAGTGAATGTAATGTAACACACGCCCATACAATGCGCACCACCCCGTGATGTTTTTCTCACTCCTACTAGTGAATGTAATGTAACACACGCCCATACAATGCGCACCACCCCGTGATGTTTTTCTCACTCCTACTAGTGAATGTAATGTAACACACGCCCATACAATGCGCACCACCCCGTGATGTTTTTCTCACTCCTACTAGTGAATGTAATGTAACACACACCCATACAATGCGCACCACCCCGTGATGTTTTTCTCACTCCTACTAGTGAATGTAATGTAACACACACCCATACAATTCGCACCACCCCGTGATGTTTTTCTCACTCCTACTGGTGAATGTAATGTAACACACACCCATACAATGCGCACCACACCGTGATGTTTTTCTCACTCCTACTGGTGAATGTAATGTAACACACACCCATACAATGCGCACCACCCCGTGATGTTTTTCTCACTCCTACTAGTGAATGTAATGTAACACACACCCATACAATGCGCACCACCCCGTGATGTTTTTCTCACTCCTACTAGTGAATGTAATGTAACACACACCCATACAATGCGCACGACCCCGTGATGTTTTTCTCACTCCTACTAGTGAATCTAATGTAACACACACCCATACAATGCGCACCACCCCGTGATGTTTTTCTCACTCCTACTAGTGAATCTAATGTAACACACACCCATACAATGCGCACCACCCCGTGATGTTTTACTCACTCCTACTAGTGAATCTAATGTAACACACACCCATACAATGCGCACCACCCCGTGATGTTTTTCTCACTCCTACTAGTGAATATAATGTAACACACACCCATACAATGCGCACCACCCCGTGATGTTTTTCTCACTCCTACTAGTGAATGTAATGTAACACACACCCATACAATGCGCACCACCCCGTGATGTTTTTCTCACTCCTACTAGTGAATGTAATGTAACACACACCCATACAATGCGCACCACCCCGTGATGTTTTTCTCACTCCTACTAGTGAATGTAATGTAACACACACCCATACAATGCGCACCACCCCGTGATGTTTTTCTCACTCTAACTAGTGAATGTAATGTAACACACACCCATACAATGCGCACCACCCATTGATTATTTTCTCACTCCTACTAGTGAATCTAATGTAACAAACACCCATACAATGCGCACCACCCCGTGATGTTTTTCTCACTCCTACTAGTGAATGTAATGTAACACACACCCATACAATGCGCACCACCCCGTGATGTTTTTCTCACTCCTACTAGTGAATGTAATGTAACACACGCCCATACAATGCGCACCACCCCGTGATGTTTTTCTCACTCCTACTAGTGAATGTAATGTAACACACGCCCATACAATGCGCACCACCCCGTGATGTTTTTCTCACTCCTACTAGTGAATGTAATGTAACACACGCCCATACAATGCGCACCACCCCGTGATGTTTTTCTCACTCCTACTAGTGAATGTAATGTAACACACACCCATACAATGCGCACCACCCCGTGATGTTTTTCTCACTCCTACTAGTGAATGTAATGTAACACACACCCATACAATTCGCACCACCCCGTGATGTTTTTCTCACTCCTACTGGTGAATGTAATGTAACACACACCCATACAATGCGCACCACACCGTGATGTTTTTCTCACTCCTACTGGTGAATGTAATGTAACACACACCCATACAATGCGCACCACCCCGTGATGTTTTTCTCACTCCTACTAGTGAATGTAATGTAACACACACCCATACAATGCGCACCACCCCGTGATGTTTTTCTCACTCCTACTAGTGAATGTAATGTAACACACACCCATACAATGCGCACCACCCCGTGATGTTTTTCTCACTCCTACTAGTGAATCTAATGTAACACACACCCATACAATGCGTACCACCCCGTGATGTTTTTCTGACTCCTACTAGTGAATGTAATGTAACACACACCCATACAATGCGCACCACCCCGTGATGTTTTTCTCACTCCTACTAGTGAATGTAATGTAACACACACCCATAGAATGCGCACCACCCCGTGATGTTTTTCTCACTCCTACTAGTGAATCTAATGTAACAAACACCCATACAATCCGCACCACCCCGTGATGTTTTTCTCACTCCTACTAGTGAATGTAATGTAACACACACCCATACAATGCGCACCACCCCGTGATGTTTTTCTCACTCCTACTAGTGAATGTAATGTAACACACACCCATACAATGCGCACCACCCATTGATGATTTTCTCACTCCTACTAGTGAATCTAATGTAACAAACACCCATACAATGCGCACCACCCCGTGATGTTTTTCTCACTCCTACTAGTGAATCTAATGCAACACACAACAATACAATGCGCACCACCCATTGATGATTTTCTCACTCCTACTAGTGAATCTAATGTAACACACACCCATACAAATGCACCACCCCGTGATGTTTTTCTCACTCCTACTAGTGAATGTAATGTAACACACACCCATACAATGCGCACCACCCCGTGATGTTTTTCTCACTCCTACTAGTGAATGTAATGTAACACACACCCATACAATGCGCACCACCCCGTGATGTTTTTCTCACTCCTACTAGTGAATGTAATGTAACACACACCCATACAATGCGCACCACCCATTGATGATTTTCTCACTCCTACTAGTGAATCTAATGTAACAAACACCCATACAATGCGCACCACCCCGTGATGTTTTTCTCACTCCTACTAGTGAATGTAATGTAACACACACCCATACAATGCGCACCACCCCGTGATGTTTTTCTCACTCCTACTAGTGAATGTAATGTAACACACACCCATACAATGCGCACCACCCCGTGATGTTTTTCTCACTCCTACTAGTGAATGTAATGTAACACACACCCATACAATGCCCACCATACCGTGATGTTTTTCTCACTCCTACTAGTGAATGTAATGTAATACACACCCATACAATGCGCACCACCCCGTGATGTTTTTCTCGCTCCTACTAGTGAATCTAATGTAACACACACCCATACAAATGCACCACCCCGTGATGTTTTTCTCACTCCTACTAGTGAATGTAATGTAACACACACCCATACAATGCGCACCACCCCGTGATGTTTTTCTCACTCCTACTAGTGAATGTAATGTAACACACACCCATACAATGCACACCACCCCGTGATGTTTTTCTCACTCCTACTAGTGAATCTAATGTAACACACACCCATACAATGCGTACCACCCCGTGATGTTTTTCTGACTCCTAGTAGTGAATGTAATGTAACACACACCCATACAATGCGCACCACCCCGTGATGTTTTTCTCACTCCTACTAGTGAATGTAATGTAACACACACCCATACAATGCGCACCACCCCGTGATGTTTTTCTCACTCCTAATAGTGAATGTAATGTAACACACACCCATACAATGCGCACCACCCCGTGATGATTTTCTCACTCCTACTAGTGAATGTAATGTAACACACACCCACACAATGCGCACCACCCCGTGATGATTTTCTCACTCCTACTAGTGAATCTAATGTAACACACACCCATACAATGCGCACCACCCCGTGATGTTTTTCTCACTCCTACTAGTGAACCTAATGTAACACACACCCATACAATGCGCACCACCCCGTGATGTTTTTCTCACTCCTACTAGTGAATCTAATGTAACACACACCCATACAATGCGCACCACCCCGTGATGTTTTTCTCACTCCTACTAGTGAATCTAATGTAACACACACCCATACAATGCGCACCACCCCGTGATGTTTTTCTCACTCCTACTAGTGAATGTAATGTAACACACACCCATACAATGCGCACAACCCCATGATGTTTTTCTCACTCCTACTAGTGAATGTAATGTAACACACACCCATACAATGCGCACCACCCCGTGATGTTTTTCTCACTCCTACTAGTGAATCTAATGTAACACACACCCATACAATGCGCACCACCCCGTGATGTTTTTCTCACTCTTACTCATGAATCTAACGTAACAAACACCCATACAATGCGCACCACCCCGTGATGTTTTTCTCACTCCTACTAGTGAATGTAATGTAACACACACCCATACAATGCGCACCACCCCGTGATGATTTTCTCACTCCTACTAGTGAATGTAACGTAACACACACCCATACAATTCGCACCACTCCGTGATGTTTTTCTCACTCCTACTAGTGAATCTAATGTAACACACACCCATACAATGCGCAACACCCCGTGATGTTTTTCTCACTCCTACTAGTGAATGTAATGTAACACACACCCATACAATGCGCACCACCCCGTGATGTTTTTCTCACTCCTACTAGTGAATGTAATGTAACACACACCCATACAATGCGCACCACCACGTGATGTTTTTCTCACTCCTACTAGTGAATGTAATGTAACACACACCCATAGAATGCGCACCACCCCGTGATGATTTTCTCACTCCTACTAGTGAATCTAATGTAACACACACCCATACAATGCGCACCACCCCGTGATGTTTTTCTCACTCCTACTAGTGAATGTAATGTAACACACACCATTACAATGCGCACCACCCCGTGATGTTTTTCTCACTCCTACTAGTGAATGTAATGTAACACACACCCATACAATGCGCACCACCCCGTGATGTTTTTCTCACTCCTACTAGTGAATGTAATGTAACACACACCCATACAATGCGCACCACCCCGTGATGTTTTTCTCACTCCTACTAGTGAATGTAATGTAACACACACCCATACAATGCGCACCACCCCGTGATGTTTTTCTCACTCCTACTAGTGAATGTAATGTAACACACACCCATACAATGCGCACCACCCCGTGATGTTTTTCTCACTCCTACTAGTGAATCTAATGTAACACACACCCATACAATGCGCAACACCCCGTGATGTTTTTCTCACGCCTACTAGTGAATCTAATGTAACACACACCCATACAATGCGCACCACCCCGTGATGTTTTTCTCACTCCTACTAGTGAATGTAATGTAACACACACCCATACAATGCGCACGATACCGTGATGTTTTTCTCACTCCTTCTAGTGAATGTAATGTAATACACACCCATACAATGCGCACCACCCCGTGATGTTTTTCTCACTCCTACTAGTGAATCTAATGTAACACACACCCATACAAATGCACCACCCCGTGATGTTTTTCTCACTCCTACTAGTGAATGTAATGTAACACACACCCATACAATGCGCACCACCCCGTGATGTTTTTCTCACTCCTACTAGTGAATGTAATGTAACACACGCCCATACAATGCGCTCCACCCCGTGATGTTTTTCTCACTCCTACTAGTGAATGTAATGTAACACACACCCATACAATGCGCACCACCCCGTGATGTTTTTCTCACTCCTACTAGTGAATGTAATGTAACACACACCCATACAATGCGCACCACCCCGTGATGTTTTTCTCACTCCTACTAGTAAATCTAATGTAACACACACCCATACAATGCGTACCACCCCGTGATGTTTTTCTGACTCCTACTAGTGAATGTAATGTAACACACACCCATACAATGCGCACCACCCCGTGATGTTTTTCTCACTCCTACTAGTGAATGTAATGTAACACACACCCATACAATGCGCACCACCCCGTGATGATTTTCTCACTCCTACTAGTGAATGTAATGTAACACACACCCACACAATGCGCACCACCCCGTGATGATTTTCTCACTCCTACTAGTGAATCTAATGTAACAAACACCCATACAATGCGCACCACCCCGTGATGTTTTTCTCACTCCTACTAGTGAATCTAATGTAACACACAACCATACAATGCGCACCACCCCGTGATGTTTTTCTCACTCCTACTAGTGAATCTAATGTAACACACACCCATACAATGCGCACCACCCCGTGATGTTTTTCTCACTCCTACTAGTGAATCTAATGTAACACACACCCATACAATGCGCACCACCACGTGATGTTTTTCTCACTCCTACTAGTGAATGTAATGTAACACACACCCATACAATGCGCACCACCCCGTGATGTTTTTCTCACTCCTACTAGTGAATGTAATGTAACACACACCCATACAATGCGCACCACCCCGTGATGTTTTTCTCACTCCTACTAGTGAATGTAATGTAACACACACCAATACAATGCGCACCACCCCGTGATGTTTTTCTCACTCCTACTAGTGAATGTAATGTAACACACACCCATACAATGCGCACCACCCCGTGATGTTTTTCTCACTCCTACTAGTGAATGTAATGTAACACACACCCATACAATGCGCACCACCCATTGATGATTTTCTCACTCCTACTAGTGAATCTAATGTAACAAACACCCATACAATGCGCACCACCCCGTGATGTTTTTCTCACTCCTACTAGTGAATGTAATGTAACACACACCCATACAATGCGCACCACCCCGTGATGTTTTTCTCACTCCTACTCATGAATCTAATGTAACAAACACCCATACAATGCGCCCCACCCCGTGATGTTTTTCTCACTCCTACTAGTGAATGTAATGTAACACACCCATACAATGCGCACCACCCCGTGATGTTTTTCTCACTCCTACTAGTGAATGTATTGTAACACACACACATACAATGCGCACCACCCCGTGATGTTTTTCTCACTCCTACTAGTGAATCTAATGTAACAAACACCCATACAATCCGCACCACCCCGTGATGTTTTTCTCACTCCTACTAGTGAATGTAATGTAACACACACCCATACAATGCGCACCACCCCGTGATGTTTTTCTCACTCCTACTCATGAATCTAATGTGACAAACACCCATACAAAGCGCACCACCCCGTGATGTTTTTCTCACTCCTACTAGTGAATGTAATGTAACACACACCCATACAATGCGCACCACCCCGTGATGTTTTTCTCACTCCTACTAGTGAATGTAATGTAACACACACCCATACAATGCGCACCACCCCATTATATTTTTCTCACTCCTACTAGTGAATGTAATGTAACACATACCCATACAATGCGCACCACCCCGTGATGTTTTTCTCACTCCTACTAGTGAATCTAATGTAACACACACCCATACAATGCGCACCACCCCGTGATGTTTTTCTCACTCCTACTAGTGAATCTAATGTAACACACACCCATACAAATGCACCACCCCGTGATGTTTTTCTCACTCCTACTAGTGAATGTAATGTAACACACACCCATAAAATGCGCACCACCCCGTGATGTTTTTCTCACTCCTACTAGTGAATGTAATGTAACACACACCCATACAATGCGCACCACCCCGTGATGTTTTTCTCACTCCTACTAGTGAATGTAATGTAACACACACCCATAAAATGCGCACCACCCCGTGATGTTTTTCTCACTCCTACTAGTGAATGTAATGTAACACACACCCATACAATGCGCACCACCCCGTGATGTTTTTCTCACTGCTACTAGTGAATGTAATGTAACACACACCCATACAATGCGCCCCACCCCGTGATGTTTTTCTCACTCCTACTAGTGAATGTAATGTAACACACACCCATACAATGCGCACCACCCCGTGATGTTTTTCTCACTGCTACTAGTGAATGTAATGTAACACACACCCATACAATGCCCACCACCCCGTGATGTTTTTCTCACTCCTACTAGTGAATGTAATGTAACACACACCCATACAATGCGCACCACCCCGTGATGTTTTTCTCACTCCTACTAGTGAATGTAATGTAACACACACCCATACAATGCGCACCATACCATGATGTTTTTCTCACTCCTACTAGTGAATGTAATGTAACACACACCAATACAATGCGCACCACCCCGTGATGTTTTTCTCACTCCTACTAGTGAATCTAATGTAACACACACCCATACAAATGCACCACCCCGTGATGTTTTTCTCACTCCTACTAGTGAATGTAATGTAACACACACCCATACAATGCGCACCACCCCGTGATGTTTTTCTCACTCCTACTACTGAATGTAATGTAACACACACCCATACAATGCGCACCACCCTGTGATGTTTTTCTCACTCCTACTAGTGAATGTAATGTAACACACACCCATACAATGCGCACCACCCCGTGATGTTTTTCTGACTCCTACTAGTGAATGTAATGTAACACACACCCATACAATGCGCACCACCCCGTGATGTTTTTCTCACTCCTACTAGTGAATGTAATGTAACACACACCCATAGAATGCGCACCACCCCGTGATGTTTTTCTCACTCCTACTAGTGAATCTAATGTAACAAACACCCATACAATCCGCACCACCCCGTGATGTTTTTCTCACTCCTACTAGTGAATGTAATGTAACACACACCCATACAATGCGCACCACCCCGTGATGTTTTTCTCACTCCTACTAGTGAATGTAATGTAACACACACCCATACAATGCGCACCACCCATTGATGATTTTCTCACTCCTACTAGTGAATCTAATGTAACAAACACCCATACAATGCGCACCACCCCGTGATGTTTTTCTCACTCCTACTAGTGAATCTAATGCAACACACAACAATACAATGCGCACCACCCATTGATGATTTTCTCACTCCTACTAGTGAATCTAATGTAACACACACCCATACAATGCGCACCACCCCGTGATGTTTTTCTCACTCCTACTAGTGAATGTAATGTAACACACACCCATACAATGCGCACCACCCCGTGATGTTTTTCTCACTCCTACTAGTGAATGTAATGTAACACACACCCATACAATGCGCACCACCCATTGATGATTTTCTCACTCCTACTAGTGAATCTAATGTAACAAACACCCATACAATGCGCACCACCCCGTGATGTTTTTCTCACTCCTACTAGTGAATGTAATGTAACACACACCCATACAATGCGCACCACCCCGTGATGTTTTTCTCACTCCTACTAGTGAATGTAATGTAACACACACCCATACAATGCGCACCACCCCGTGATGTTTTTCTCACTCCTACTAGTGAATGTAATGTAACACACACCCATACAATGCCCACCATACCGTGATGTTTTTCTCACTCCTACTAGTGAATGTAATGTAATACACACCCATACAATGCGCACCACCCCGTGATGTTTTTCTCGCTCCTACTAGTGAATCTAATGTAACACACACCCATACAAATGCACCACCCCGTGATGTTTTTCTCACTCCTACTAGTGAATGTAATGTAACACACACCCATACAATGCGCACCACCCCGTGATGTTTTTCTCACTCCTACTAGTGAATGTAATGTAACACACACCCATACAATGCACACCACCCCGTGATGTTTTTCTCACTCCTACTAGTGAATCTAATGTAACACACACCCATACAATGCGTACCACCCCGTGATGTTTTTCTGACTCCTACTAGTGAATGTAATGTAACACACACCCATACAATGCGCACCACCCCGTGATGTTTTTCTCACTCCTACTAGTGAATGTAATGTAACACACACCCATACAATGCGCACCACCCCGTGATGTTTTTCTCACTCCTAATAGTGAATGTAATGTAACACACACCCATACAATGCGCACCACCCCGTGATGATTTTCTCACTCCTACTAGTGAATGTAATGTAACACACACCCACACAATGCGCACCACCCCGTGATGATTTTCTCACTCCTACTAGTGAATCTAATGTAACAAACACCCATACAATGCGCACCACCCATTGATGATTTTCTCACTCCTACTAGTGAATCTAATGTAACAAACACCCATACAATGCGCACCACCCCGTGATGTTTTTCTCACTCCTACTAGTGAATCTAATGCAACACACAACAATACAATGCGCACCACCCATTGATGATTTTCTCACTCCTACTAGTGAATCTAATGTAACACACACCCATACAATGCGCACCACCCCGTGATGTTTTTCTCACTCCTACTAGTGAATGTAATGTAACACACACCCATACAATGCGCACCACCCCGTGATGTTTTTCTCACTCCTACTAGTGAATGTAATGTAACACACACCCATACAATGCGCACCACCCATTGATGATTTTCTCACTCCTACTAGTGAATCTAATGTAACAAACACCCATACAATGCGCACCACCCCGTGATGTTTTTCTCACTCCTACTAGTGAATGTAATGTAACACACACCCATACAATGCGCACCACCCCGTGATGTTTTTCTCACTCCTACTAGTGAATGTAATGTAACACACACCCATTCAATGCGCACCACCCCGTGATGTTTTTCTCACTCCTACTAGTGAATGTAATGTAACACACACCCATACAATGCCCACCATACCGTGATGTTTTTCTCACTCCTACTAGTGAATGTAATGTAATACACACCCATACAATGCGCACCACCCCGTGATGTTTTTCTCGCTCCTACTAGTGAATCTAATGTAACACACACCCATACAAATGCACCACCCCGTGATGTTTTTCTCACTCCTACTAGTGAATGTAATGTAACACACACCCATACAATGCGCACCACCCCGTGATGTTTTTCTCACTCCTACTAGTGAATGTAATGTAACACACACCCATACAATGCACACCACCCCGTGATGTTTTTCTCACTCCTACTAGTGAATCTAATGTAACACACACCCATACAATGCGTACCACCCCGTGATGTTTTTCTGACTCCTACTAGTGAATGTAATGTAACACACACCCATACAATGCGCACCACCCCGTGATGTTTTTCTCACTCCTACTAGTGAATGTAATGTAACACACACCCATACAATGCGCACCACCCCGTGATGTTTTTCTCACTCCTAATAGTGAATGTAATGTAACACACACCCATACAATGCGCACCACCCCGTGATGATTTTCTCACTCCTACTAGTGAATGTAATGTAACACACACCCACACAATGCGCACCACCCCGTGATGATTTTCTCACTCCTACTAGTGAATCTAATGTAACAAACACCCATACAATGCGCACCACCCCGTGATGTTTTTCTCACTCCTACTAGTGAACCTAATGTAACACACACCCATACAATGCGCACCACCCCGTGATGTTTTTCTCACTCCTACTAGTGAATCTAATGTAACACACACCCATACAATGCGCACCACCCCGTGATGTTTTTCTCACTCCTACTAGTGAATCTAATGTAACACACACCCATACAATGCGCACCACCCCGTGATGTTTTTCTCACTCCTACTAGTGAATGTAATGTAACACACACCCATACAATGCGCACCACCCCGTGATGTTTTTCTCACTCCTACTAGTGAATGTAATGTAACACACACCCATACAATGCGCACCACCCCGTGATGTTTTTCTCACTCCTACTAGTGAATCTAATGTAACACACACCCATACAATGCGCACCACCCCGTGATGTTTTTCTCACTCTTACTCATGAATCTAACGTAACAAACACCCATACAATGCGCACCACCCCGTGATGTTTTTCTCACTCCTACTAGTGAATGTAATGTAACACACACCCATACAATGCGCACCACCCCGTGATGATTTTCTCACTCCTACTAGTGAATGTAACGTAACACACACCCATACAATTCACACCACTCCGTGATGTTTTTCTCACTCCTACTAGTGAATCTAATGTAACACACACCCATACAATGCGCAACACCCCGTGATGTTTTTCTCACTCCTACTAGTGAATGTAATGTAACACACACCCATACAATGCGCACGATACCGTGATGTTTTTCTCACTCCTTCTAGTGAATGTAATGTAATACACACCCATACAATGCGCACCACCCCGTGATGTTTTTCTCACTCCTACTAGTGAATCTAATGTAACACACACCCATACAAATGCACCACCCCGTGATGTTTTTCTCACTCCTACTAGTGAATGTAATGTAACACACACCCATACAATGCGCACCACCCCGTGATGTTTTTCTCACTCCTACTAGTGAATGTAATGTAACACACGCCCATACAATGCGCACCACCCCGTGATGTTTTTCTCACTCCTACTAGTGAATCTAATGTAACACACACCCATACAAATGCACCACCCCGTGATGTTTTTCTCACTCCTACTAGTGAATGTAATGTAACACACACCCATAAAATGCGCACCACCCCGTGATGTTTTTCTCACTCCTACTAGTGAATGTAATGTAACACACACCCATACAATGCGCACCACCCCGTGATGTTTTTCTCACTCCTACTAGTGAATGTAATGTAACACACACCCATACAATGCGCACCACCCCGTGATGTTTTTCTCACTCCTACTAGTGAATGTAATGTAACACACACCCATACAATGCGCACCACCCCGTGATGTTTTTCTCACTGCTACTAGTGAATGTAATGTAACACACACCCATACAATGCGCCCCACCCCGTGATGTTTTTCTCACTCCTACTAGTGAATGTAATGTAACACACACCCATACAATGCGCACCACCCGTGATGTTTTTCTCACTCCTACTAGTGAATCTAATGTAACACACACCCATACAATGCGCACCACCCCGTGATGTTTTTCTCACTCCTACTAGTGAATCTAATGTAACACACACCCATACAATGCGCACCACCCCGTGATGTTTTTCTCACTCCTACTAGTGAATCTAATGTAACACACACCCATACAATGCGCACCACCCCGTGATGTTTTTCTCACTCCTACTAGTGAATGTAATGTAACACACACCCATACAATGCGCACCACCCCGTGATGTTTTTCTCACTCCTACTAGTGAATGTAATGTAACACACACCCATACAATGCGCACCACCCCGTGATGTTTTTCTCACTCCTACTAGTGAATCTAATGTAACACACACCCATACAATGCGCACCACCCCGTGATGTTTTTCTCACTCTTACTCATGAATCTAACGTAACAAACACCCATACAATGCGCACCACCCCGTGATGTTTTTCTCACTCCTACTAGTGAATGTAATGTAACACACACCCATACAATGCGCACCACCCCGTGATGATTTTCTCACTCCTACTAGTGAATGTAACGTAACACACACCCATACAATTCGCACCACTCCGTGATGTTTTTCTCACTCCTACTAGTGAATCTAATGTAACACACACCCATACAATGCGCAACACCCCGTGATGTTTTTCTCACTCCTACTAGTGAATGTAATGTAACACACACCCATACAATGCGCACCACCCCGTGATGTTTTTCTCACTCCTACTAGTGAATGTAATGTAACACACACCCATACAATGCGCACCACCACGTGATGTTTTTCTCACTCCTACTAGTGAATGTAATGTAACACACACCCATAGAATGCGCACCACCCCGTGATGATTTTCTCACTCCTACTAGTGAATCTAATGTAACACACACCCATACAATGCGCACCACCCCGTGATGTTTTTCTCACTCCTACTAGTGAATGTAATGTAACACACACCCATACAATGCGCACCACCCCGTGATGTTTTTCTCACTCCTACTAGTGAATGTAATGTAACACACACCCATACAATGCGCACCACCCCGTGATGTTTTTCTCACTCCTACTAGTGAATGTAATGTAACACACACCCATACAATGCGCACCACCCCGTGATGTTTTTCTCACTCCTACTAGTGAATGTAATGTAACACACACCCATACAATGCGCACCACCCCGTGATGTTTTTCTCACTCCTACTAGTGAATGTAATGTAACACACACCCATACAATGCGCACCACCCCGTGATGTTTTTCTCACTCCTACTAGTGAATCTAATGTAACACACACCCATACACTGCGCAACACCCCGTGATGTTTTTCTCACGCCTACTAGTGAATCTAATGTAACACACACCCATACAATGCGCACCACCCCGTGATGTTTTTCTCACTCCTACTAGTGAATGTAATGTAACACACACCCATACAATGCGCACGATACCGTGATGTTTTTCTCACTCCTTCTAGTGAATGTAATGTAATACACACCCATACAATGCGCACCATCCCGTGATGTTTTTCTCACTCCTACTAGTGAATCTAATGTAACACACACCCATACAAATGCACCACCCCGTGATGTTTTTCTCACTCCTACTAGTGAATGTAATGTAACACACACCCATACAATGCGCACCACCCCGTGATGTTTTTCTCACTCCTACTAGTGAATGTAATGTAACACACGCCCATACAATGCGCACCACCCCGTGATGTTTTTCTCACTCCTACTAGTGAATCTAATGTAACACACACCCATACAAATGCACCACCCCGTGATGTTTTTCTCACTCCTACTAGTGAATGTAATGTAACACACACCCATAAAATGCGCACCACCCCGTGATGTTTTTCTCACTCCTACTAGTGAATGTAATGTAACACACACCCATACAATGCGCACCACCCCGTGATGTTTTTCTCACTCCTACTAGTGAATGTAATGTAACACACACCCATACAATGCGCACCACCCCGTGATGTTTTTCTCACTCCTACTAGTGAATGTAATGTAACACACACCCATACAATGCGCACCACCCCGTGATGTTTTTCTCACTGCTACTAGTGAATGTAATGTAACACACACCCATACAATGCGCCCCACCCCGTGATGTTTTTCTCACTCCTACTAGTGAATGTAATGTAACACACACCCATACAATGCGCACCACCCGTGATGTTTTTCTCACTGCTACTAGTGAATGTAATGTAACACACACCCATACAATGCCCACCACCCCGTGATGTTTTTCTCACTCCTACTAGTGAATGTAATGTAACACACACCCATACAATGCGCACCACCCCGTGATGTTTTTCTCACTCCTACTAGTGAATGTAATGTAACACACACCCATACAATGCGCACCATACCATGATGTTTTTCTCACTCCTACTAGTGAATGTAATGTAACACACACCAATACAATGCGCACCACCCCGTGATGTTTTTCTCACTCCTACTAGTGAATCTAATGTAACACACACCCATACAAATGCACCACCCCGTGATGTTTTTCTCACTCCTACTAGTGAATGTAATGTAACACACACCCATACAATGCGCACCACCCCGTGATGTTTTTCTCACTCCTACTACTGAATGTAATGTAACACACACCCATACAATGCGCACCACCCCGTGATGTTTTTCTCACTCCTACTAGTGAATGTAATGTAACACACACCCATACAATGCGCACCACCCCGTGATGTTTTTCTGACTCCTACTAGTGAATGTAATGTAACACACACCCATACAATGCGCACCACCCCGTGATGTTTTTCTCACTCCTACTAGTGAATGTAATGTAACACACACCCATAGAATGCGCACCACCCCGTGATGTTTTTCTCACTCCTACTAGTGAATCTAATGTAACAAACACCCATACAATCCGCACCACCCCGTGATGTTTTTCTCACTCCTACTAGTGAATGTAATGTAACACACACCCATACAATGCGCACCACCCCGTGATGTTTTTCTCACTCCTACTAGTGAATGTAATGTAACACACACCCATACAATGCGCACCACCCATTGATGATTTTCTCACTCCTACTAGTGAATCTAATGTAACAAACACCCATACAATGCGCACCACCCCGTGATGTTTTTCTCACTCCTACTAGTGAATCTAATGCAACACACAACAATACAATGCGCACCACCCATTGATGATTTTCTCACTCCTACTAGGGAATCTAATGTAACACACACCCATACAAATGCACCACCCCGTGATGTTTTTCTCACTCCTACTAGTGAATGTAATGTAACACACACCCACACAATGCGCACCACCCCGTGATGATTTTCTCACTCCTACTAGTGAATCTAATGTAACAAACACCCATACAATGCGCACCACCCCGTGATGTTTTTCTCACTCCTACTAGTGAACCTAATGTAACACACACCCATACAATGCGCACCACCCCGTGATGTTTTTCTCACTCCTACTAGTGAATCTAATGTAACACACACCCATACAATGCGCACCACCCCGTGATGTTTTTCTCACTCCTACTAGTGAATCTAATGTAACACACACCCATACAATGCGCACCACCCCGTGATGTTTTTCTCACTCCTACTAGTGAATGTAATGTAACACACACCCATACAATGCGCACCACCCCGTGATGTTTTTCTCACTCCTACTAGTGAATGTAATGTAACACACACCCATACAATGCGCACCACCCCGTGATGTTTTTCTCACTCCTACTAGTGAATCTAATGTAACACACACCCATACAATGCGCACCACCCCGTGATGTTTTTCTCACTCTTACTCATGAATCTAACGTAACAAACACCCATACAATGCGCACCACCCCGTGATGTTTTTCTCACTCCTACTAGTGAATGTAATGTAACACACACCCATACAATGCGCACCACCCCGTGATGATTTTCTCACTCCTACTAGTGAATGTAACGTAACACACACCCATACAATTCACACCACTCCGTGATGTTTTTCTCACTCCTACTAGTGAATCTAATGTAACACACACCCATACAATGCGCAACACCCCGTGATGTTTTTCTCACTCCTACTAGTGAATGTAATGTAACACACACCCATACAATGCGCACGATACCGTGATGTTTTTCTCACTCCTTCTAGTGAATGTAATGTAATACACACCCATACAATGCGCACCACCCCGTGATGTTTTTCTCACTCCTACTAGTGAATCTAATGTAACACACACCCATACAAATGCACCACCCCGTGATGTTTTTCTCACTCCTACTAGTGAATGTAATGTAACACACACCCATACAATGCGCACCACCCCGTGATGTTTTTCTCACTCCTACTAGTGAATGTAATGTAACACACGCCCATACAATGCGCACCACCCCGTGATGTTTTTCTCACTCCTACTAGTGAATCTAATGTAACACACACCCATACAAATGCACCACCCCGTGATGTTTTTCTCACTCCTACTAGTGAATGTAATGTAACACACACCCATAAAATGCGCACCACCCCGTGATGTTTTTCTCACTCCTACTAGTGAATGTAATGTAACACACACCCATACAATGCGCACCACCCCGTGATGTTTTTCTCACTCCTACTAGTGAATGTAATGTAACACACACCCATACAATGCGCACCACCCCGTGATGTTTTTCTCACTCCTACTAGTGAATGTAATGTAACACACACCCATACAATGCGCACCACCCCGTGATGTTTTTCTCACTGCTACTAGTGAATGTAATGTAACACACACCCATACAATGCGCCCCACCCCGTGATGTTTTTCTCACTCCTACTAGTGAATGTAATGTAACACACACCCATACAATGCGCACCACCCGTGATGTTTTTCTCACTCCTACTAGTGAATCTAATGTAACACACACCCATACAATGCGCACCACCCCGTGATGTTTTTCTCACTCCTACTAGTGAATCTAATGTAACACACACCCATACAATGCGCACCACCCCGTGATGTTTTTCTCACTCCTACTAGTGAATCTAATGTAACACACACCCATACAATGCGCACCACCCCGTGATGTTTTTCTCACTCCTACTAGTGAATGTAATGTAACACACACCCATACAATGCGCACCACCCCGTGATGTTTTTCTCACTCCTACTAGTGAATGTAATGTAACACACACCCATACAATGCGCACCACCCCGTGATGTTTTTCTCACTCCTACTAGTGAATCTAATGTAACACACACCCATACAATGCGCACCACCCCGTGATGTTTTTCTCACTCTTACTCATGAATCTAACGTAACAAACACCCATACAATGCGCACCACCCCGTGATGTTTTTCTCACTCCTACTAGTGAATGTAATGTAACACACACCCATACAATGCGCACCACCCCGTGATGATTTTCTCACTCCTACTAGTGAATGTAACGTAACACACACCCATACAATTCGCACCACTCCGTGATGTTTTTCTCACTCCTACTAGTGAATCTAATGTAACACACACCCATACAATGCGCAACACCCCGTGATGTTTTTCTCACTCCTACTAGTGAATGTAATGTAACACACACCCATACAATGCGCACCACCCCGTGATGTTTTTCTCACTCCTACTAGTGAATGTAATGTAACACACACCCATACAATGCGCACCACCACGTGATGTTTTTCTCACTCCTACTAGTGAATGTAATGTAACACACACCCATAGAATGCGCACCACCCCGTGATGATTTTCTCACTCCTACTAGTGAATCTAATGTAACACACACCCATACAATGCGCACCACCCCGTGATGTTTTTCTCACTCCTACTAGTGAATGTAATGTAACACACACCCATACAATGCGCACCACCCCGTGATGTTTTTCTCACTCCTACTAGTGAATGTAATGTAACACACACCCATACAATGCGCACCACCCCGTGATGTTTTTCTCACTCCTACTAGTGAATGTAATGTAACACACACCCATACAATGCGCACCACCCCGTGATGTTTTTCTCACTCCTACTAGTGAATGTAATGTAACACACACCCATACAATGCGCACCACCCCGTGATGTTTTTCTCACTCCTACTAGTGAATGTAATGTAACACACACCCATACAATGCGCACCACCCCGTGATGTTTTTCTCACTCCTACTAGTGAATCTAATGTAACACACACCCATACACTGCGCAACACCCCGTGATGTTTTTCTCACGCCTACTAGTGAATCTAATGTAACACACACCCATACAATGCGCACCACCCCGTGATGTTTTTCTCACTCCTACTAGTGAATGTAATGTAACACACACCCATACAATGCGCACGATACCGTGATGTTTTTCTCACTCCTTCTAGTGAATGTAATGTAATACACACCCATACAATGCGCACCATCCCGTGATGTTTTTCTCACTCCTACTAGTGAATCTAATGTAACACACACCCATACAAATGCACCACCCCGTGATGTTTTTCTCACTCCTACTAGTGAATGTAATGTAACACACACCCATACAATGCGCACCACCCCGTGATGTTTTTCTCACTCCTACTAGTGAATGTAATGTAACACACGCCCATACAATGCGCACCACCCCGTGATGTTTTTCTCACTCCTACTAGTGAATCTAATGTAACACACACCCATACAAATGCACCACCCCGTGATGTTTTTCTCACTCCTACTAGTGAATGTAATGTAACACACACCCATAAAATGCGCACCACCCCGTGATGTTTTTCTCACTCCTACTAGTGAATGTAATGTAACACACACCCATACAATGCGCACCACCCCGTGATGTTTTTCTCACTCCTACTAGTGAATGTAATGTAACACACACCCATACAATGCGCACCACCCCGTGATGTTTTTCTCACTCCTACTAGTGAATGTAATGTAACACACACCCATACAATGCGCACCACCCCGTGATGTTTTTCTCACTGCTACTAGTGAATGTAATGTAACACACACCCATACAATGCGCCCCACCCCGTGATGTTTTTCTCACTCCTACTAGTGAATGTAATGTAACACACACCCATACAATGCGCACCACCCGTGATGTTTTTCTCACTGCTACTAGTGAATGTAATGTAACACACACCCATACAATGCCCACCACCCCGTGATGTTTTTCTCACTCCTACTAGTGAATGTAATGTAACACACACCCATACAATGCGCACCACCCCGTGATGTTTTTCTCACTCCTACTAGTGAATGTAATGTAACACACACCCATACAATGCGCACCATACCATGATGTTTTTCTCACTCCTACTAGTGAATGTAATGTAACACACACCAATACAATGCGCACCACCCCGTGATGTTTTTCTCACTCCTACTAGTGAATCTAATGTAACACACACCCATACAAATGCACCACCCCGTGATGTTTTTCTCACTCCTACTAGTGAATGTAATGTAACACACACCCATACAATGCGCACCACCCCGTGATGTTTTTCTCACTCCTACTACTGAATGTAATGTAACACACACCCATACAATGCGCACCACCCCGTGATGTTTTTCTCACTCCTACTAGTGAATGTAATGTAACACACACCCATACAATGCGCACCACCCCGTGATGTTTTTCTGACTCCTACTAGTGAATGTAATGTAACACACACCCATACAATGCGCACCACCCCGTGATGTTTTTCTCACTCCTACTAGTGAATGTAATGTAACACACACCCATAGAATGCGCACCACCCCGTGATGTTTTTCTCACTCCTACTAGTGAATCTAATGTAACAAACACCCATACAATCCGCACCACCCCGTGATGTTTTTCTCACTCCTACTAGTGAATGTAATGTAACACACACCCATACAATGCGCACCACCCCGTGATGTTTTTCTCACTCCTACTAGTGAATGTAATGTAACACACACCCATACAATGCGCACCACCCATTGATGATTTTCTCACTCCTACTAGTGAATCTAATGTAACAAACACCCATACAATGCGCACCACCCCGTGATGTTTTTCTCACTCCTACTAGTGAATCTAATGCAACACACAACAATACAATGCGCACCACCCATTGATGATTTTCTCACTCCTACTAGGGAATCTAATGTAACACACACCCATACAAATGCACCACCCCGTGATGTTTTTCTCACTCCTACTAGTGAATGTAATGTAACACACACCCATACAATGCGCACCACCCCGTGATGTTTTTCTCACTCCTACTAGTGAATGTAATGTAACACACACCCATACAATGCGCACCACCCCGTGATGTTTTTCTCACTCCTACTAGTGAATGTAATGTAACACACACCCATACAATGCGCACCACCCATTGATGATTTTCTCACTCCTACTAGTGAATCTAATGTAACAAACACCCATACAATGCGCACCACCCCGTGATGTTTTTCTCACTCCTACTAGTGAATGTAATGTAACACACACCCATACAATGCGCACCACCCCGTGATGTTTTTCTCACTCCTACTAGTGAATGTAATGTAACACACACCCATACAATGCGCACCACCCCGTGATGTTTTTCTCACTCCTACTAGTGAATGTAATGTAACACACACCCATACAATGCCCACCATACCGTGATGTTTTTCTCACTCCTACTAGTGAATGTAATGTAATACACACCCATACAATGCGCACCACCCCGTGATGTTTTTCTCGCTCCTACTAGTGAATCTAATGTAACACACACCCATACAAATGCACCACCCCGTGATGTTTTTCTCACTCCTACTAGTGAATGTAATGTAACACACACCCATACAATGCGCACCACCCCGTGATGTTTTTCTCACTCCTACTAGTGAATGTAATGTAACACACACCCATACAATGCACACCACCCCGTGATGTTTTTCTCACTCCTACTAGTGAATCTAATGTAACACACACCCATACAATGCGTACCACCCCGTGATGTTTTTCTGACTCCTACTAGTGAATGTAATGTAACACACACCCATACAATGCGCACCACCCCGTGATGTTTTTCTCACTCCTACTAGTGAATGTAATGTAACACACACCCATACAATGCGCACCACCCCGTGATGTTTTTCTCACTCCTAATAGTGAATGTAATGTAACACACACCCATACAATGCGCACCACCCCGTGATGATTTTCTCACTCCTACTAGTGAATGTAATGTAACACACACCCACACAATGCGCACCACCCCGTGATGATTTTCTCACTCCTACTAGTGAATCTAATGTAACAAACACCCATACAATGCGCACCACCCCGTGATGTTTTTCTCACTCCTACTAGTGAACCTAATGTAACACACACCCATACAATGCGCACCACCCCGTGATGTTTTTCTCACTCCTACTAGTGAATCTAATGTAACACACACCCATACAATGCGCACCACCCCGTGATGTTTTTCTCACTCCTACTAGTGAATCTAATGTAACACACACCCATACAATGCGCACCACCCCGTGATGTTTTTCTCACTCCTACTAGTGAATGTAATGTAACACACACCCATACAATGCGCACCACCCCGTGATGTTTTTCTCACTCCTACTAGTGAATGTAATGTAACACACACCCATAAAATGCGCACCACCCCGTGATGTTTTTCTCACTCCTACAAGTGAATCTAATGTAACACACACCCATACAATGCGCACCACCCCGTGATGTTTTTCTCACTCTTACTCATGAATCTAACGTAACAAACACCCATACAATGCGCACCACCACGTGATGTTTTTCTCACTCCTACTAGTGAATGTAATGTAACACACACCCATACAATGCGCACCACCCCGTGATGATTTTCTCACTCCTACTAGTGAATGTAACGTAACACACACCCATACAATTCGCACCACTCCGTGATGTTTTTCTCACTCCTACTAGTGAATCTAATGTAACACACACCCATACAATGCGCAACACCCCGTGATGTTTTTCTCACTCCTACTAGTGAATGTAATGTAACACACACCCATACAATGCGCACCACCCCGTGATGTTTTTCTCACTCCTACTAGTGAATGTAATGTAACACACACCCATACAATGCGCACCACCACGTGATGTTTTTCTCACTCCTACTAGTGAATGTAATGTAACACACACCCATAGAATGCGCACCACCCCGTGATGATTTTCTCACTCCTACTAGTGAATCTAATGTAACACACACCCATACAATGCGCACCACCCCGTGATGTTTTTCTCACTCCTACTAGTGAATGTAATGTAACACACACCCATACAATGCGCACCACCCCGTGATGTTTTTCTCACTCCTAGTAGTGAATGTAATGTAACACACACCCATACAATGCGCACCACCCCGTGATGTTTTTCTCACTCCTACTAGTGAATGTAATGTAACACACACCCATACAATGCGCACCACCCCGTCATGTTTTTCTCACTCCTACTAGTGAATGTAATGTAACACACACCCATACAATGCGCACCACCCCGTGATGTTTTTCTCACTCCTACTAGTGAATGTAATGTAACACACACCCATACAATGCGCACCACCCCGTGATGTTTTTCTCACTCCTACTAGTGAATCTAATGTAACACACACCCATACAATGCGCAACACCCCGTGATGTTTTTCTCACGCCTACTAGTGAATCTAATGTAACACACACCCATACAATGCGCACCACCCCGTGATGTTTTTCTCACTCCTACTAGTGAATGTAATGTAACACACACCCATACAATGCGCACGATACCGTGATGTTTTTCTCACTCCTTCTAGTGAATGTAATGTAATACACACCCATACAATGCGCACCACCCCGTGATGTTTTTCTCACTCCTACTAGTGAATCTAATGTAACACACACATACAAATGCACCACCCCGTGATGTTTTTCTCACTCCTACTAGTGAATGTAATGTAACACACACCCATACAATGCGCACCACCCCGTGATGTTTTTCTCACTCCTACTAGTGAATGTAATGTAACACACGCCCATACAATGCGCACCACCCCGTGATGTTTTTCTCACTCCTACTAGTGAATGTAATGTAACACACACCCATACAATGCGCACCACCCCGTGATGTTTTTCTCACTCCTACTAGTGAATGTAATGTAACACACACCCATACAATGCGCACCACCCCGTGATGTTTTTCTCACTCCTACTAGTAAATCTAATGTAACACACACCCATACAATGCGTACCACCCCGTGATGTTTTTCTGACTCCTACTAGTGAATGTAATGTAACACACACCCATACAATGCGCACCACCCCGTGATGTTTTTCTCACTCCTACTAGTGAATGTAATGTAACACACACCCATACAATGCGCACCACCCCGTGATGATTTTCTCACTCCTACTAGTGAATGTAATGTAATACACACCCACACAATGCGCACCACCCCGTGATGATTTTCTCACTCCTACTAGTGAATCTAATGTAACAAACACCCATACAATGCGCACCACCCCGTGATGTTTTTCTCACTCCTACTAGTGAATCTAATGTGACACACACCCATACAATGCGCACCACCCCGTGATGTTTTTCTCACTCCTACTAGTGAATCTAATGTAACACACACCCATACAATGCGCACCACCCCGTGATGTTTTTCTCACTCCTACTAGTGAATCTAATGTAACACACACCCATACAATGCGCACCACCACGTGATGTTTTTCTCACTCCTACTAGTGAATGTAATGTAACACACACCCATACAATGCGCACCACCCCGTGATGTTTTTCTCACTCCTACTAGTGAATGTAATGTAACACACACCCATAGAATGCGCACCACCCCGTGATGATTTTCTCACTCCTACTAGTGAATCTAATGTAACACACACCCATACAATGCGCACCACCCCGTGATGTTTTTCTCACTCCTACTAGTGAATGTAATGTAACACACACCCATACAATGCGCACCACCCCGTGATGTTTTTCTCACTCCTACTAGTGAATGTAATGTAACACACACCCATACAATGCGCACCACCCCGTGATGTTTTTCTCACTCCTACTAGTGAATGTAATGTAACACACACCCATACAATGCGCACCACCCCGTGATGTTTTTCTCACTCCTACTAGTGAATGTAATGTAACACACACCCATACAATGCGCACCACCCCGTGATGTTTTTCTCACTCCTACTAGTGAATGTAATGTAACACACACCCATACAATGCGCACCACCCCGTGATGTTTTTCTCACTCCTACTAGTGAATCTAATGTAACACACACCCATACAATGCGCAACACACCGTGATGTTTTTCTCACGCCTACTAGTGAATCTAATGTAACACACACCCATACAATGCGCACCACCCCGTGATGTTTTTCTCACTCCTACTAGTGAATGTAATGTAACACACACCCATACAATGCGCACGATACCGTGATGTTTTTCTCACTCCTTCTAGTGAATGTAATGTAATACACACCCATACAATGCGCACCACCCCGTGATGTTTTTCTCACTCCTACTAGTGAATCTAATGTAACACACACCCATACAAATGCACCACCCCGTGATGTTTTTCTCACTCCTACTAGTGAATGTAATGTAACACACACCCATACAATGCGCACCACCCCGTGATGTTTTTCTCACTCCTACTAGTGAATGTAATGTAACACACGCCCATACAATGCGCACCACCCCGTGATGTTTTTCTCACTCCTACTAGTGAATGTAATGTAACACACACCCATACAATGCGCACCACCCCGTGATGTTTTTCTCACTCCTACTAGTGAATGTAATGTAACACACACCCATACAATGCGCACCACCCCGTGATGTTTTTCTCACTCCTACTAGTAAATCTAATGTAACACACACCCATACAATGCGTACCACCCCGTGATGTTTTTCTGACTGCTACTAGTGAATGTAATGTAACACACACCCATACAATGCGCACCACCCCGTGATGTTTTTCTCACTCCTACTAGTGAATGTAATGTAACACACACCCATACAATGCGCACCACCCCGTGATGATTTTCTCACTCCTACTAGTGAATGTAATGTAACACACACCCACACAATGCGCACCACCCCGTGATGATTTTCTCACTCCTACTAGTGAATCTAATGTAACAAACACCCATACAATGCGCACCACCCCGTGATGTTTTTCTCACTCCTACTAGTGAATCTAATGTAACACACACCCATACAATGCGCACCACCCCGTGATGTTTTTCTCACTCCTACTAGTGAATCTAATGTAACACACACCCATACAATGCGCACCACCCCGTGATGTTTTTCTCACTCCTACTAGTGAATCTAATGTAACACACACCCATACAATGCGCACCACCCCGTGATGTTTTTCTCACTCCTACTAGTGAATGTAATGTAACACACACCCATACAATGCGCACCACCCCGTGATGTTTTTCTCACTCCTACTAGTGAATGTAATGTAACACACACCCATACAATGCGCACCACCCCGTGATGTTTTTCTCACTCCTACTAGTGAATGTAATGTAACACACACCCATACAATGCGCACCACCCCGTGATGTTTTTCTCACTCCTACTAGTGAATGTAATGTAACACACACCCATACAATGCGCACCACCCCGTGATGTTTTTCTCACTCCTACTAGTGAATGTAATGTAACACACACCCATACAATGCGCACCACCCATTGATGATTTTCTCACTCCTACTAGTGAATGTAATGTAACACACACCCATACAATGCGCACCACCCCGTGATGTTTTTCTCACTCCTACTAGTGAATGTAATGTAACACACACCCATACAATGCGCACCACCCTGTGATGTTTTTCTCACTCCTACTAGTGAATGTAATGTAACACACACCCATACAATGCGCACCACCCCGTGATGTTTTTCTCACTCCTACTAGTGAATGTAATGTAACACACACCCATACAATGCGCACCACCCCGTGATGTTTTTCTCACTCCTACTCATGAATCTAATGTAACAAACACCCATACAATGCGCACCACCCCGTGATGTTTTTCTCACTCCTACTAGTGAATGTAATGTAACACACACCCATACAATGCGCACCACCCCGTGATGATTTTCTCACTCCGACTAGTGAATGTAACGAAACACACACCCATACAATTCGCACGACTCCGTGATGTTTTTCTCACTCCTACTAGTGAATCTAATGTAACACACACCCATACAATGCGCACCACCCCGTGATGTTTTTCTCACTCCTACTAGTGAATGTAATGTAACACACACCCATACAATGCGCACCACCCCGTGATGTTTTTCTCACTCCTACTAGTGAATGTAATGTAACACACACCCATACAATGCGCACCACCCCGTGATGTTTTTCTCACTGCTACTAGTGAATGTAATGTAACACACACCCATACAATGCGCCCCACCCCGTGATGTTTTTCTCACTCCTACTAGTGAATGTAATGTAACACACCCATACAATGCGCACCACCCCGTGATGTTTTTCTCACTCCTACTAGTGAATGTAATGTAACACACACCCATACAATGCGCACCACCCCGTGATGTTTTTCTCACTCCTACTAGTGAATGTATTGTAACACACACACATACAATGCGCACCACCCCGTGATGTTTTTCTCACTCCTACTAGTGAATCTAATGTAACAAACACCCATACAATCCGCACCACCCCGTGATGTTTTTCTCACTCCTACTAGTGAATGTAATGTAACACACACCCATACAATGCGCACCACCCCGTGATGTTTTTCTCACTCCTACTCATGAATCTAATGTGACAAACACCCATACAAAGCGCACCACCCCGTGATGTTTTTCTCACTCCTACTAGTGAATGTAATGTAACACACACCCATACAATGCGCACCACCCCGTGATGTTTTTCTCACTCCTACTAGTGAATGTAATGTAACACACACCCATACAATGCGCACCACCCCATTATATTTTTCTCACTCCTACTAGTGAATGTAATGTAACACATACCCATACAATGCGCACCACCCCGTGATGTTTTTCTCACTCCTACTAGTGAATCTAATGTAACACACACCCATACAATGCGCACCAACCCGTGATGTTTTTCTCACTCCTACTAGTGAATCTAATGTAACACACACCCATACAAATGCACCACCCCGTGATGTTTTTCTCACTCCTACTAGTGAATGTAATGTAACACACACCCATACAAATGCACCACCCCGTGATGTTTTTCTCACTCCTACTAGTGAATGTAATGTAACACACACCCATACAATGCGCACCACCCCGTGATGTTTTTCTCACTCCTACTAGTGAATGTAATGTAACACACACCCATACAATGCGCACCACCCCGTGATGTTTTTCTCACTCCTACTAGTGAATCTAATGCAACACACAACAATACAATGCGCACCACCCCGTGATGTTTTTCTCACTCCTACTAGTGAATCTAATGTAACACACACCCATACAATGCGCACCACCCCGTGATGTTTTTCTCACTCCTACTAGTGAATGTAATGTAACACACGCCCATACAATGCGCACCACCCCGTGATGTTTTTCTCACTCCTACTAGTGAATGTAATGTAACACACACCCATACAATGCGCACCACCCCGTGATGTTTTTCTCACTCCTACTAGTGAATGTAATGTAACACACACCCATACAATGCGCACCACCCTGTGATGTTTTTCTCACTCCTACTAGTGAATGTAATGTAACACACACCCATACAATGCGCACCACCCCGTGATGTTTTTCTCACTCCTACTAGTGAATGTAATGTAACACACACCCATACAATGCGCACCACCCCGTGATGTTTTTCTCACTCCTACTAGTGAATCTAATGTAACACACACCCATACAATGCGCACCACCCCGTGATGTTTTTCTCACTCCTACTAGTGAATGTAATGTAACACACACCCATACAATGCGCACCACCCCGTGATGTTTTTCTCACTCCTACTAGTGAATGTAATGTAACACACACCCATACAATGCGCACCACCCCGTGATGTTTTTGTCACTCCTACTAGTGAATGTAATGTAACACACACCCATACAATGCGCACCACCCCGTGATGTTTTTCTCACTCCTACTAGTGAATCTAATGTAACAAACACCCATACAATCCGCACCACCCCGTGATGTTTTTCTCACTCCTACTAGTGAATGTAATGTAACACACACCCATACAATGCGCACCACCCCGTGATGTTTTTCTCACTCCTACTAGTGAATGTAATGTAACACACACCCATACAATGCCCACCATACCGTGATGTTATTCTCACTCCTACTAGTGAATGTAATGTAATACACACCCATACAATGCGCACCACACCGTGATGTTTTTCTCGCTCCTACTAGTGAATCTAATGTAACACACACCCATACAAATGCACCACCCCGTGATGTTTTTCTCACTCCTACTAGTGAATGTAATGTAACACACACCCATACAATGCGCACCACCCCGTGATGTTTTTCTCACTCCTACTAGTGAATGTAATGTAACACACACCCATACAATGCTCACCATACCGTGATGTTTTTCTCACTCCTACTAGTGAATGTAATGTAATACACACCCATACAATGCGCACCACCCCGTGATGTTTTTCTCGCTCCTACTAGTGAATCTAATGTAACACACACCCATACAAATGCACCACCCCGTGATGTTTTTCTCACTCCTACTAGTGAATGTAATGTAACACACACCCATACAATGCGCACCACCCCGTGATGTTTTTCTCACTCCTACTAGTGAATGTAATGTAACACACACCCATACAATGCGCACCACCCCGTGATGTTTTTCTCACTCCTACTAGTGAATCTAATGTAACACACACCCATACAATGCGTACCACCCCGTGATGTTTTTCTGACTCCTACTAGTGAATGTAATGTAACACACACCCATACAATGCGCACCACCCCGTGATGTTTTTCTCACTCCTACTAGTGAATGTAATGTAACACACACCCATACAATGCGCACCACCCCGTGATGTTTTTCTCACTCCTAATAGTGAATGTAATGTAACACACACCCATACAATGCGCACCACCCCGTGATGATTTTCTCACTCCTACTAGTGAATGTAATGTAACACACACCCACACAATGCGCACCACCCCGTGATGATTTTCTCACTCCTACTAGTGAATCTAATGTAACAAACACCCATACAATGCGCACCACCCCGTGATGTTTTTCTCACTCCTACTAGTGAATCTAATGTAACACACACCCATACAATGCGCACCACCCCGTGATGTTTTTCTCACTCCTACTAGTGAATCTAATGTAACACACACCCATACAATGCGCACCACCCCGTGATGTTTTTCTCACTCCTACTAGTGAATCTAATGTAACACACACCCATAAAATGCGCACCACCCCGTGATGTTTTTCTCACTCCTACTAGTGAATGTAATGTAACACACACCCATACAATGCGCACCACCCCGTGATGTTTTTCTCACTCCTACTAGTGAATCTAATGTAACACACACCCATACAATGCGCACCACCCCGTGATGTTTTTCTCACTCCTACTAGTGAATCTAATGTAACACACACCCATACAATGCGCACCACCCAGTGATGTTTTTCTCACTCTTACTCATGAATCTAACGTAACAAACACCCATACAATGCGCACCACCCCGTGATGTTTTTCTCACTCCTACTAGTGAATGTAATGTAACACACACCCATACAATGCGCACCACCCCGTGATGATTTTCTCACTCCTACTAGTGAATGTAATGTAACACACACCCATACAATGCGCACCACCACGTGATATTTTTCTCACTCCTACTAGTGAATCTAATGTAACACACACCCATACAATGCGCAACACCCCGTGATGTTTTTCTCACTCCTACTAGTGAATGTAATGTAACACACACCCATACAATGCGCACCACCACGTGATGATTTTCTCACTCCTACTAGTGAATGTAATGTAACACACACCCATAGAATGCGCACCACCCCGTGATGATTTTCTCACTCCTACTAGTGAATCTAATGTAACACACACCCATACAATGCGCACCACCCCGTGATGTTTTTCTCACTCCTACTAGTGAATGTAATGTAACACACACCCATACAATGCGCACCACCCCGTGATGTTTTTCTCACTCCTACTAGTGAATGTAATGTAACACACACCCATACAATGCGCACCACCCCGTGATGTTTTTCTCACTCCTACTAGTGAATGTAATGTAACACACACCCATACAATGCGCACCACCCATTGATGATTTTCTCACTCCTACTAGTGAATCTAATGTAACAAACACCCATACAATGCGCACCACCCCGTGATGTTTTTCTCACTCCTACTAGTGAATGTAATGTAACACACCCCCATACAATGCGCACCACCCCGTGATGTTTTTCTCACTCCTACTAGTGAATGTAATGTAACACACACCCATACAATGCGCACCACCCCGTGATGTTTTTCTCACTCCTACTAGTGAATGTAATGTAACACACACCCATACAATGCCCACCATACCGTGATGTTTTTCTCACTCCTACTAGTGAATGTAATGTAATACACACCCATACAATGCGCACCACCCCGTGATGTTTTTCTCGCTCCTACTAGTGAATCTAATGTAACACACACCCATACAAATGCACCACCCCGTGATGTTTTTCTCACTCCTACTAGTGAATGTAATGTAACACACACCCATACAATGCGCACCACCCCGTGATGTTTTTCTCACTCCTACTAGTGAATGTAATGTAACACACACCCATACAATGCACACCACCCCGTGATGTTTTTCTCACTCCTACTAGTGAATCTAATGTAACACACACCCATACAATGCGTACCACCCCGTGATGTTTTTCTGACTCCTACTAGTGAATGTAATGTAACACACACCCATACAATGCGCACCACCCCGTGATGTTTTTCTCACTCCTACTAGTGAATGTAATGTAACACACACCCATACAATGCGCACCACCCCGTGATGTTTTTCTCACTCCTAATAGTGAATGTAATGTAACACACACCCATACAATGCGCACCACCCCGTGATGATTTTCTCACTCCTACTAGTGAATGTAATGTAACACACCCCCATACAATGCGCACCACCCCGTGATGTTTTTCTCACTCCTACTAGTGAATGTAATGTAACACACACCCATACAATGCGCACGATACCGTGATGTTTTTCTCACTCCTTCTAGTGAATGTAATGTAATACACACCCATACAATGCGCACCACCCCGTGATGTTTTTCTCACTCCTACTAGTGAATCTAATGTAACACACACCCATACAAATGCACCACCCCGTGATGTTTTTCTCACTCGTACTAGTGAATGTAATGTAACACACACCCATACAATGCGCACCACCCCGTGATGTTTTTCTCACTCCTACTAGTGAATGTAATGTAACACACGCCCA
The DNA here is from genome assembly GCF_034190915.1 of Cavia porcellus. Lineage (NCBI taxonomy): Eukaryota > Metazoa > Chordata > Mammalia > Rodentia > Caviidae > Cavia > Cavia porcellus. Next base: position 317,970 of record NW_026947575.1, read on the forward strand.
TACAATGCGCACCACCCCGTGATGTTTTTCTCACTCCTACTAGTGAATGTAATGTAACACACACCCATACAATGCGCACCACCCCGTGATGTTTTTCTCACTCCTACTAGTGAATGTAATGTAACACACACCCATACAATGCGCACCACCCCGTGATGTTTTTCTCACTCCTACTAGTAAATCTAATGTAACACACACCCATACAATGCGCACCACCCCGTGATGTTTTTCTCACTCCTACTAGTGAATCTAATGTAACAAACACCCATACAATCCGCACCACCCCGTGATGTTTTTCTCACTCCTACTAGTGAATCTAATGTAACACACACCCATACAATGCGCACCACCCCGTGATGTTTTTCTCACTCCTACTAGTGAATGTAATGTAACACACACCCATACAATGCCCACCATACCGTGATGTTATTCTCACTCCTACTAGTGAATGTAATGTAATACACACCCATACAATGCGCACCACACCGTGATGTTTTTCTCGCTCCTACTAGTGAATCTAATGTAACACACACCCATACAAATGCACCACCCCGTGATGTTTTTCTCACTCCTACTAGTGAATGTAATGTAACACACACCCATACAATGCGCACCACCCCGTGATGTTTTTCTCACTCCTACTAGTGAATGTAATGTAACACACCCATACAATGCTCACCATACCGTGATGTTTTTCTCACTCCTACTAGTGAATGTAATGTAATACACACCCATACAATGCGCACCACCCCGTGATGTTTTTCTCGCTCCTACTAGTGAATCTAATGTAACACACACCCATACAAATGCACCACCCCGTGATGTTTTTCTCACTCCTACTAGTGAATGTAATGTAACACACACCCATACAATGCGCACCACCCCGTGATGTTTTTCTCACTCCTACTAGTGAATGTAATGTAACACACACCCATACAATGCACACCACCCCGTGATGTTTTTCTCACTCCTACTAGTGAATCTAATGTAACACACACCCATACAATGCGTACCACCCCGTGATGTTTTTCTGACTCCTACTAGTGAATGTAATGTAACACACACCCATACAATGCGCACCACCCCGTGATGTTTTTCTCACTCCTACTAGTGAATGTAATGTAACACACACCCATACAATGCGCACCACCCCGTGATGTTTTTCTCACTCCTAATAGTGAATGTAATGTAACACACACCCATACAATGCGCACCACCCCGTGATGATTTTCTCACTCCTACTAGTGAATGTAATGTAACACACACCCACACAATGCGCACCACCCCGTGATGATTTTCTCACTCCTACTAGTGAATCTAATGTAACAAACACCCATACAATGCGCACCACCCCGTGATGTTTTTCTCACTCCTACTAGTGAATCTAATGTAACACACACCCATACAATGCGCACCACCCCGTGATGTTTTTCTCACTCCTACTAGTGAATCTAATGTAACACACACCCATACAATGCGCACCACCCCGTGATGTTTTTCTCACTCCTACTAGTGAATCTAATGTAACACACACCCATACAATGCGCACCACCCCGTGATGTTTTTCTCACTCCTACTAGTGAATCTAATGTAACACACACCCATACAATGCGCACCACCCCGTGATGTTTTTCTCACTCCTACTAGTGAATCTAATGTAACACACACCCATACAATGCGCACCACCCAGTGATGTTTTTCTCACTCTTACTCATGAATCTAACGTAACAAACACCCATACAATGCGCACCACCCCGTGATGTTTTTCTCACTCCTACTAGTGAATGTAATGTAACACACACCCATACAATGCGCACCACCCCGTGATGATTTTCTCACTCCTACTAGTGAATGTAACGTAACACACACCCATACAATTCGCACCACTCCGTGATGTTTTTCTCACTCCTACTAGTGAATCTAATGTAACACACACCCATACAATGCGCAACACCCCGTGATGTTTTTCTCACTCGTACTAGTGAATGTAATGTAACACACACCCATACAATGCGCACCACCACGTGATATTTTTCTCACTCCTACTAGTGAATCTAATGTAACACACACCCATACAATGCGCAACACCCCGTGATGTTTTTCTCACTCCTACTAGTGAATGTAATGTAACACACACCCATACAATGCGCACCACCACGTGATGATTTTCTCACTCCTACTAGTGAATGTAATGTAACACACACCCATAGAATGCGCACCACTCCGTGATGATTTTCTCACTCCTACTAGTGAATCTAATGTAACACACACCCATACAATGCGCACCACCCCGTGATGTTTTTCTCACTCCTACTAGTGAATGTAATGTAACACACACCCATACAATGCGCACCACCCCGTGATGTTTTTCTCACTCCTACTAGTGAATGTAATGTAACACACACCCATACAATGCGCACCACCCCGTGATGTTTTTCTCACTCCTACTAGTGAATGTAATGTAACACACACCCATACAATGCGCACCACCCATTGATGATTTTCTCACTCCTACTAGTGAATCTAATGTAACAAACACCCATACAATGCGCACCACCCCGTGATGTTTTTCTCACTCCTACTAGTGAATGTAATGTAACACACCCCCATACAATGCGCACCACCCCGTGATGTTTTTCTCACTCCTACTAGTGAATGTAATGTAACACACACCCATACAATGCGCACCACCCCGTGATGTTTTTCTCACTCCTACTAGTGAATGTAATGTAACACACACCCATACAATGCCCACCATACCGTGATGTTTTTCTCACTCCTACTAGTGAATGTAATGTAATACACACCCATACAATGCGCACCACCCCGTGATGTTTTTCTCGCTCCTACTAGTGAATCTAATGTAACACACACCCATACAAATGCACCACCCCGTGATGTTTTTCTCACTCCTACTAGTGAATGTAATGTAACACACACCCATACAATGCGCACCACCCCGTGATGTTTTTCTCACTCCTACTAGTGAATGTAATGTAACACACACCCATACAATGCACACCACCCCGTGATGTTTTTCTCACTCCTACTAGTGAATCTAATGTAACACACACCCATACAATGCGTACCACCCCGTGATGTTTTTCTGACTCCTACTAGTGAATGTAATGTAACACACACCCATACAATGCGCACCACCCCGTGATGTTTTTCTCACTCCTACTAGTGAATGTAATGTAACACACACCCATACAATGCGCACCACCCCGTGATGTTTTTCTCACTCCTAATAGTGAATGTAATGTAACACACACCCATACAATGCGCACCACCCCGTGATGATTTTCTCACTCCTACTAGTGAATGTAATGTAACACACACCCACACAATGCGCACCACCCCGTGATGATTTTCTCACTCCTACTAGTGAATCTAATGTAACAAACACCCATACAATGCGCACCACCCCGTGATGTTTTTCTCACTCCTACTAGTGAACCTAATGTAACACACACCCATACAATGCGCACCACCCCGTGATGTTTTTCTCACTCCTACTAGTGAATCTAATGTAACACACACCCATACAATGCGCACCACCCCGTGATGTTTTTCTCACTCCTACTAGTGAATCTAATGTAACACACACCCATACAATGCGCACCACCCCGTGATGTTTTTCTCACTCCTACTAGTGAATGTAATGTAACACACACCCATACAATGCACACCACCCCGTGATGTTTTTCTCACTCCTACTAGTGAATGTAATGTAACACACACCCATACAATGCGCACCACCCCGTGATGTTTTTCTCACTCCTACTAGTGAATCTAATGTAACACACACCCATACAATGCGCACCACCCCGTGATGTTTTTCTCACTCTTACTCATGAATCTAACGTAACAAACAACCATACAATGCGCACCACCCCGTGATGTTTTTCTCACTCCTACTAGTGAATGTAATGTAACACACACCCATACAATGCGCACCACCCCGTGATGATTTTCTCACTCCTACTAGTGAATGTAACGTAACACACACCCATACAATTCGCACCACTCCGTGATGTTTTTCTCACTCCTACTAGTGAATCTAATGTAACACACACCCATACAATGCGCACCACCCCGTGATGATTTTCTCACTCCTACTAGTGAATGTAATGTAACACACACCCACACAATGCGCACCACCCCGTGATGATTTTCTCACTCCTACTAGTGAATCTAATGTAACAAACACCCATACAATGCGCACCACCCCGTGATGTTTTTCTCACTCCTACTAGTGAATCTAATGTAACACACACCCATACAATGCGCACCACCCCGTGATGTTTTTCTCACTCCTACTAGTGAATCTAATGTAACACACACCCATACAATGCGCACCACCCCGTGATGTTTTTCTCACTCCTACTAGTGAATCTAATGTAACACACACCCATACAATGCGCACCACCACGTGATGTTTTTCTCACTCCTACTAGTGAATGTAATGTAACACACACCCATACAATGCGCACCACCCCGTGATGTTTTTCTCACTCCTACTAGTGAATGTAATGTAACACACACCCATACAATGCGCACCACCCCGTGATGTTTTTCTCACTCCTACTAGTGAATGTAATGTAACACACACCCATACAATGCGCACCACCCCGTGATGTTTTTCTCACTCCTACTAGTGAATGTAATGTAACACACACCCATACAATGCGCACCACCCCGTGATGTTTTTCTCACTCCTACTAGTGAATGTAATGTAACACACACCCATACAATGCGCACCACCCATTGATGATTTTCTCACTCCTACTAGTGAATCTAATGTAACAAACACCCATACAATGCGCACCACCCCGTGATGTTTTTCTCACTCCTACTAGTGAATGTAATGTAACACACACCCATACAATGCGCACCACCCCGTGATGTTTTTCTCACTCCTACTCATGAATCTAATGTAACAAACACCCATACAATGCGCACCACCCCGTGATGTTTTTCTCACTCCTACTAGTGAATGTAATGTAACACACACCCATACAATGCGCACCACCCCGTGATGATTTTCTCACTCCGACTAGTGAATGTAACGAAACACACACCCATACAATTCGCACGACTCCGTGATGTTTTTCTCACTCCTACTAGTGAATCTAATGTAACACACACCCATACAATGCGCACCACCCCGTGATGTTTTTCTCACTCCTACTAGTGAATGTAATGTAACACACACCCATACAATGCGCACCACCCCGTGATGTTTTTCTCACTCCTACTAGTGAATGTAATGTAACACACACCCATACAATGCGCACCACCCCGTGATGTTTTTCTCACTGCTACTAGTGAATGTAATGTAACACACACCCATACAATGCGCCCCACCCCGTGATGTTTTTCTCACTCCTACTAGTGAATGTAATGTAACACACCCATACAATGCGCACCACCCCGTGATGTTTTTCTCACTCCTACTAGTGAATGTAATGTAACACACACCCATACAATGCGCACCACCCCGTGATGTTTTTCTCACTCCTACTAGTGAATGTATTGTAACACACACACATACAATGCGCACCACCCCGTGATGTTTTTCTCACTCCTACTAGTGAATCTAATGTAACAAACACCCATACAATCCGCACCACCCCGTGATGTTTTTCTCACTCCTACTAGTGAATGTAATGTAACACACACCCATACAATGCGCACCACCCCGTGATGTTTTTCTCACTCCTACTCATGAATCTAATGTGACAAACACCCATACAAAGCGCACCACCCCGTGATGTTTTTCTCACTCCTACTAGTGAATGTAATGTAACACACACCCATACAATGCGCACCACCCCGTGATGTTTTTCTCACTCCTACTAGTGAATGTAATGTAACACACACCCATACAATGCGCACCACCCCATTATATTTTTCTCACTCCTACTAGTGAATGTAATGTAACACATACCCATACAATGCGCACCACCCCGTGATGTTTTTCTCACTCCTACTAGTGAATCTAATGTAACACACACCCATACAATGCGCACCACCCCGTGATGTTTTTCTCACTCCTACTAGTGAATCTAATGTAACACACACCCATACAAATGCACCACCCCGTGATGTTTTTCTCACTCCTACTAGTGAATGTAATGTAACACACACCCATACAAATGCACCACCCCGTGATGTTTTTCTCACTCCTACTAGTGAATGTAATGTAACACACACCCATACAATGCGCACCACCCCGTGATGTTTTTCTCACTCCTACTAGTGAATGTAATGTAACACACACCCATACAATGCGCACCACCCCGTGATGTTTTTCTCACTCCTACTAGTGAATCTAATGCAACACACAACAATACAATGCGCACCACCCCGTGATGTTTTTCTCACTCCTACTAGTGAATCTAATGTAACACACACCCATACAATGCGCACCACCCCGTGATGTTTTTCTCACTCCTACTAGTGAATGTAATGTAACATACGCCCATACAATGCGCACCACCCCGTGATGTTTTTCTCACTCCTACTAGTGAATGTAATGTAACACACACCCATACAATGCGCACCACCCCGTGATGTTTTTCTCACTCCTACTAGTGAATGTAATGTAACACACACCCATACAATGCGCACCACCCCGTGATGTTTTTCTCACTCCTACTAGTGAATCTAATGCAACACACAACAATACAATGCGCACCACCCCGTGATGTTTTTCTCACTCCTACTAGTGAATCTAATGTAACACACACCCATACAATGCGCACCACCCCGTGATGTTTTTCTCACTCCTACTAGTGAATGTAATGTAACACACGCCCATACAATGCGCACCACCCCGTGATGTTTTTCTCACTCCTACTAGTGAATGTAATGTAACACACACCCATACAATGCGCACCACCCCGTGATGTTTTTCTCACTCCTACTAGTGAATGTAATGTAACACACACCCATACAATGCGCACCACCCTGTGATGTTTTTCTCACTCCTACTAGTGAATGTAATGTAACACACACCCATACAATGCGCACCACCCCCTGATGTTTTTCTCACTCCTACTAGTGAATGTAATGTAACACACACCCATACAATGCGCACCACCCCGTGATGTTTTTCTCACTCCTACTAGTGAATCTAATGTAACACACACCCATACAATGCGCACCACCCCGTGATGTTTTTCTCACTCCTACTAGTGAATGTAATGTAACACACACCCATACAATGCGCACCACCCCGTGATGTTTTTCTCACTCCTACTAGTGAATGTAATGTAACACACACCCATACAATGCGCACCACCCCGTGATGTTTTTGTCACTCCTACTAGTGAATGTAATGTAACACACACCCATACAATGCGCACCACCCCGTGATGTTTTTCTCACTCCTACTAGTGAATCTAATGTAACAAACACCCATACAATGCGCACCACCCCGTGATGTTTTTCTCACTCCTACTAGTGAATGTAATGTAACACACACCCATACAATGCGCACCACCCCGTGATGTTTTTCTCACTCCTACTAGTGAATGTAATGTAACACACACCCATACAATGCCCACCATACCGTGATGTTATTCTCACTCCTACTAGTGAATGTAATGTAATACACACCCATACAATGCGCACCACACCGTGATGTTTTTCTCGCTCCTACTAGTGAATCTAATGTAACACACACCCATACAAATGCACCACCCCGTGATATTTTTCTCACTCCTACTAGTGAATGTAATGTAACACACACCCATACAATGCGCACCACCCCGTGATGTTTTTCTCACTCCTACTAGTGAATGTAATGTAACACACACCCATACAATGCCCACCATACCGTGATGTTTTTCTCACTCCTACTAGTGAATGTAATGTAATACACACCCATACAATGCGCACCACCCCGTGATGTTTTTCTCGCTCCTACTAGTGAATCTAATGTAACAAACACCCATACAAATGCACCACCCCGTGATGTTTTTCTCACTCCTACTAGTGAATGTAATGTAACACACACCCATACAATGCGCACCACCCCGTGATGTTTTTCTCCCTCCTACTAGTGAATGTAATGTAACACACACCCATACAATGCACACCACCCCGTGATGTTTTTCTCACTCCTACTAGTGAATCTAATGTAACACACACCCATACAATGCGTACCACCCCGTGATGTTTTTCTGACTCCTAGTAGTGAATGTAATGTAACACACACCCATACAATGCGCACCACCCCGTGATGTTTTTCTCACTCCTACTAGTGAATGTAATGTAACACACACCCATACAATGCGCACCACCCCGTGATGTTTTTCTCACTCCTAATAGTGAATGTAATGTAACACACACCCATACAATGCGCACCACCCCGTGATGATTTTCTCACTCCTACTAGTGAATGTAATGTAACACACACCCACACAATGCGCACCACCCCGTGATGATTTTCTCACTCCTACTAGTGAATCTAATGTAACAAACACCCATACAATGCGCACCACCCCGTGATGTTTTTCTCACTCCTACTAGTGAATCTAATGTAACACACACCCATACAATGCGCACCACCCCGTGATGTTTTTCTCACTCCTACTAGTGAATCTAATGTAACACACACCCATACAATGCGCACCACCCCGTGATGTTTTTCTCACTCCTACTAGTGAATCTAATGTAACACACACCCATACAAATGCACCACCCCGTGATGTTTTTCTCACTCCTACTAGTGAATGTAATGTAACACACACCCATACAATGCGCACCACCCCGTGATGTTTTTCTCACTCCTACTAGTGAATCTAATGTAACACACACCCATACAATGCGCACCACCCCGTGATGTTTTTCTCACTCCTACTAGTGAATCTAATGTAACACACACCCATACAATGCGCACCACCCAGTGATGTTTTTCTCACTCTTACTCATGAATCTAACGTAACAAACACCCATACAATGCGCACCACCCCGTGATGTTTTTCTCACTCCTACTAGTGAATGTAATGTAACACACACCCATACAATGCGCACCACCCCGTGATGATTTTCTCACTCCTACTAGTGAATGTAACGTAACACACACCCATACAATTCGCACCACTCCGTGATGTTTTTCTCACTCCTACTAGTGAATCTAATGTAACACACACCCATACAATGCGCAACACCCCGTGATGTTTTTCTCACTCCTACTAGTGAATCTAATGCAACACACAACAATACAATGCGCACCACCCCGTGATGTTTTTCTCACTCCTACTAGTGAATCTAATGTAACACACACCCATACAATGCGCACCACCCCGTGATGTTTTTCTCACTCCTACTAGTGAATGTAATGTAACATACGCCCATACAATGCGCACCACCCCGTGATGTTTTTCTCACTCCTACTAGTGAATGTAATGTAACACACACCCATACAATGCGCACCACCCCGTGATGTTTTTCTCACTCCTACTAGTGAATGTAATGTAACACACACCCATACAATGCGCACCACCCCGTGATGTTTTTCTCACTCCTACTAGTGAATCTAATGCAACACACAACAATACAATGCGCACCACCCCGTGATGTTTTTCTCACTCCTACTAGTGAATCTAATGTAACACACACCCATACAATGCGCACCACCCCGTGATGTTTTTCTCACTCCTACTAGTGAATGTAATGTAACACACGCCCATACAATGCGCACCACCCCGTGATGTTTTTCTCACTCCTACTAGTGAATGTAATGTAACACACACCCATACAATGCGCACCACCCCGTGATGTTTTTCTCACTCCTACTAGTGAATGTAATGTAACACACACCCATACAATGCGCACCACCCTGTGATGTTTTTCTCACTCCTACTAGTGAATGTAATGTAACACACACCCATACAATGCGCACCACCCCCTGATGTTTTTCTCACTCCTACTAGTGAATGTAATGTAACACACACCCATACAATGCGCACCACCCCGTGATGTTTTTCTCACTCCTACTAGTGAATCTAATGTAACACACACCCATACAATGCGCACCACCCCGTGATGTTTTTCTCACTCCTACTAGTGAATGTAATGTAACACACACCCATACAATGCGCACCACCCCGTGATGTTTTTCTCACTCCTACTAGTGAATGTAATGTAACACACACCCATACAATGCGCACCACCCCGTGATGTTTTTGTCACTCCTACTAGTGAATGTAATGTAACACACACCCATACAATGCGCACCACCCCGTGATGTTTTTCTCACTCCTACTAGTGAATCTAATGTAACAAACACCCATACAATGCGCACCACCCCGTGATGTTTTTCTCACTCCTACTAGTGAATGTAATGTAACACACACCCATACAATGCGCACCACCCCGTGATGTTTTTCTCACTCCTACTAGTGAATGTAATGTAACACACACCCATACAATGCCCACCATACCGTGATGTTATTCTCACTCCTACTAGTGAATGTAATGTAATACACACCCATACAATGCGCACCACACCGTGATGTTTTTCTCGCTCCTACTAGTGAATCTAATGTAACACACACCCATACAAATGCACCACCCCGTGATATTTTTCTCACTCCTACTAGTGAATGTAATGTAACACACACCCATACAATGCGCACCACCCCGTGATGTTTTTCTCACTCCTACTAGTGAATGTAATGTAACACACACCCATACAATGCCCACCATACCGTGATGTTTTTCTCACTCCTACTAGTGAATGTAATGTAATACACACCCATACAATGCGCACCACCCCGTGATGTTTTTCTCGCTCCTACTAGTGAATCTAATGTAACAAACACCCATACAAATGCACCACCCCGTGATGTTTTTCTCACTCCTACTAGTGAATGTAATGTAACACACACCCATACAATGCGCACCACCCCGTGATGTTTTTCTCCCTCCTACTAGTGAATGTAATGTAACACACACCCATACAATGCACACCACCCCGTGATGTTTTTCTCACTCCTACTAGTGAATCTAATGTAACACACACCCATACAATGCGTACCACCCCGTGATGTTTTTCTGACTCCTAGTAGTGAATGTAATGTAACACACACCCATACAATGCGCACCACCCCGTGATGTTTTTCTCACTCCTACTAGTGAATGTAATGTAACACACACCCATACAATGCGCACCACCCCGTGATGTTTTTCTCACTCCTAATAGTGAATGTAATGTAACACACACCCATACAATGCGCACCACCCCGTGATGATTTTCTCACTCCTACTAGTGAATGTAATGTAACACACACCCACACAATGCGCACCACCCCGTGATGATTTTCTCACTCCTACTAGTGAATCTAATGTAACAAACACCCATACAATGCGCACCACCCCGTGATGTTTTTCTCACTCCTACTAGTGAATCTAATGTAACACACACCCATACAATGCGCACCACCCCGTGATGTTTTTCTCACTCCTACTAGTGAATCTAATGTAACACACACCCATACAATGCGCACCACCCCGTGATGTTTTTCTCACTCCTACTAGTGAATCTAATGTAACACACACCCATACAATGCGCACCACCCCGTGATGTTTTTCTCACTCCTACTAGTGAATGTAATGTAACACACACCCATACAATGCGCACCACCCCGTGATGTTTTTCTCACTCCTACTAGTGAATCTAATGTAACACACACCCATACAATGCGCACCACCCCGTGATGTTTTTCTCACTCCTACTAGTGAATCTAATGTAACACACACCCATACAATGCGCACCACCCAGTGATGTTTTTCTCACTCTTACTCATGAATCTAACGTAACAAACACCCATACAATGCGCACCACCCCGTGATGTTTTTCTCACTCCTACTAGTGAATGTAATGTAACACACACCCATACAATGCGCACCACCCCGTGATGATTTTCTCACTCCTACTAGTGAATGTAACGTAACACACACCCATACAATTCGCACCACTCCGTGATGTTTTTCTCACTCCTACTAGTGAATCTAATGTAACACACACCCATACAATGCGCAACACCCCGTGATGTTTTTCTCACTCCTACTAGTGAATGTAATGTAACACACACCCATACAATGCGCACCACCACGTGATATTTTTCTCACTCCTACTAGTGAATCTAATGTAACACACACCCATACAATGCGCAACACCCCGTGATGTTTTTCTCACTCCTACTAGTGAATGTAATGTAACACACACCCATACAATGCGCACCACCACGTGATGATTTTCTCACTCCTACTAGTGAATGTAATGTAACACACACCCATAGAATGCGCACCACCCCGTGATGATTTTCTCACTCCTACTAGTGAATCTAATGTAACACACACCCATACAATGCGCACCACCCCGTGATGTTTTTCTCACTCCTACTAGTGAATGTAATGTAACACACACCCATACAATGCGCACCACCCCATGATGTTTTTCTCACTCCTACTCATGAATCTAATGTAACAAACACCCATACAATGCGCACCACCCCGTGATGTTTTTCTCACTCCTACTAGTGAATGTAATGTAACACACACCCATACAATGCGCACCACCCCGTGATGATTTTCTCACTCCGACTAGTGAATGTAACGAAACACACACCCATACAATTCGCACGACTCCGTGATGTTTTTCTCACTCCTACTAGTGAATCTAATGTAACACACACCCATACAATGCGCACCACCCCGTGATGTTTTTCTCACTCCTACTAGTGAATCTAATGCAACACACAACAATACAATGCGCACCACCCCGTGATGTTTTTCTCACTCCTACTAGTGAATCTAATGCAACACACAACAATACAATGCGCACCACCCCGTGATGTTTTTCTCACTCCTACTAGTGAATCTAATGTAACACACACCCATACAATGCGCACCACCCCGTGATGTTTTTCTCACTCCTACTAGTGAATGTAATGTAACACACGCCCATACAATGCGCACCACCCCGTGATGTTTTTCTCACTCCTACTAGTGAATGTAATGTAACACACACCCATACAATGCGCACCACCCCGTGATGTTTTTCTCACTCCTACTAGTGAATGTAATGTAACACACACCCATACAATGCGCACCACCCCGTGATGTTTTTCTCACTCCTACTAGTGAATCTAATGCAACACACAACAATACAATGCGCACCACCCCGTGATGTTTTTCTCACTCCTACTAGTGAATCTAATGTAACACACACCCATACAATGCGCACCACCCCGTGATGTTTTTCTCACTCCTACTAGTAAATGTAATGTAACACACGCCCATACAATGCGCACCACCCCGTGATGTTTTTCTCACTCCTACTAGTGAATGTAATGTAACACACACCCATACAATGCGCACCACCCCGTGATGTTTTTCTCACTCCTACTAGTGAATGTAATGTAACACACACCCATACAATGCGCACCACCCTGTGATGTTTTTCTCACTCCTACTAGTGAATGTAATGTAACACACACCCATACAATGCGCACCACCCCGTGATGTTTTTCTCACTCCTACTCATGAATCTAATGTAACAAACACCCATACAATGCGCACCACCCCGTGATGTTTTTCTCACTCCTACTAGTGAATGTAATGTAACACACACCCATACAATGCGCACCACCCCGTGATGATTTTCTCACTCCGACTAGTGAATGTAACGAAACACACACCCATACAATTCGCACGACTCCGTGATGTTTTTCTCACTCCTACTAGTGAATCTAATGTAACACACACCCATACAATGCGCACCACCCCGTGATGTTTTTCTCACTCCTACTAGTGAATGTAATGTAACACACACCCATACAATGCGCACCACCCCGTGATGTTTTTCTCACTCCTACTAGTGAATGTAATGTAACACACACCCATACAATGCGCACCACCCCGTGATGTTTTTCTCACTGCTACTAGGGAATGTAATGTAACACACACCCATACAATGCGCCCCACCCCGTGATGTTTTTCTCACTCCTACTAGTGAATGTAATGTAACACACCCATACAATGCGCACCACCCCGTGATGTTTTTCTCACTCCTACTAGTGAATGTAATGTAACACACACCCATACAATGCGCACCACCCCGTGATGTTTTTCTCACTCCTACTAGTGAATGTATTGTAACACACACACATACAATGCGCACCACCCCGTGATGTTTTTCTCACTCCTACTAGTGAATCTAATGTAACAAACACCCATACAATCCGCACCACCCCGTGATGTTTTTCTCACTCCTACTAGTGAATGTAATGTAACACACACCCATACAATGCGCACCACCCCGTGATGTTTTTCTCACTCCTACTCATGAATCTAATGTGACAAACACCCATACAAAGCGCACCACCCCGTGATGTTTTTCTCACTCCTACTAGTGAATGTAATGTAACACACACCCATACAATGCGCACCACCCCGTGATGTTTTTCTCACTCCTACTAGTGAATGTAATGTAACACACACCCATACAATGCGCACCACCCCATTATATTTTTCTCACTCCTACTAGTGAATGTAATGTAACACATACCCATACAATGCGCACCACCCCGTGATGTTTTTCTCACTCCTACTAGTGAATCTAATGTAACACACACCCATACAATGCGCACCACCCCGTGATGTTTTTCTCACTCCTACTAGTGAATCTAATGTAACACACACCCATACAAATGCACCACCCCGTGATGTTTTTCTCACTCCTACTAGTGAATGTAATGTAACACACACCCATACAAATGCACCACCCCGTGATGTTTTTCTCACTCCTACTAGTGAATGTAATGTAACACACACCCATACAATGCGCACCACCCCGTGATGTTTTTCTCACTCCTACTAGTGAATGTAATGTAACACACACCCATACAATGCGCACCACCCCGTGATGTTTTTCTCACTCCTACTAGTGAATCTAATGCAACACACAACAATACAATGCGCACCACCCCGTGATGTTTTTCTCACTCCTACTAGTGAATCTAATGTAACACACACCCATACAATGCGCACCACCCCGTGATGTTTTTCTCACTCCTACTAGTGAATGTAATGTAACACACGCCCATACAATGTGAACCACCCCGTGATGTTTTTCTCACTCCTACTAGTGAATGTAATGTAACACACACCCATACAATGCGCACCACCCCGTGATGTTTTTCTCACTCCTACTAGTGAATGTAATGTAACACACACCCATACAATGCGCACCACCCTGTGATGTTTTTCTCACTCCTACTAGTGAATGTAATGTAACACACACCCATACAATGCTCACCACCCCGTGATGTTTTTCTCACTCCTACTAGTGAATGTAATGTAACACACACCCATACAATGCGCACCACCCCGTGATGTTTTTCTCACTCCTACTAGTGAATCTAATGTAACACACACCCATACAATGCGCACCACCCCGTGATGTTTTTCTCACTCCTACTAGTGAATGTAATGTAACACACACCCATACAATGCGCACCACCCCGTGATGTTTTTCTCACTCCTACTAGTGAATGTAATGTAACACACACCCATACAATGCGCACCACCCCGTGATGTTTTTGTCACTCCTACTAGTGAATGTAATGTAACACACACCCATACAATGCGCACCACCCCGTGATGTTTTTCTCACTCCTACTAGTGAATCTAATGTAACAAACACCCATACAATCCGCACCACCCCGTGATGTTTTTCTCACTCCTACTAGTGAATGTAATGTAACACACACCCATACAATGCGCACCACCCCGTGATGTTTTTCTCACTCCTACTAGTGAATGTAATGTAACACACACCCATACAATGCCCACCATACCGTGATGTTATTCTCACTCCTACTAGTGAATGTAATGTAATACACACCCATACAATGCGCACCACACCGTGATGTTTTTCTCGCTCCTACTAGTGAATCTAATGTAACACACACCCATACAAATGCACCACCCCGTGATGTTTTTCTCACTCCTACTAGTGAATGTAATGTAACACACACCCATACAATGCGCACCACCCCGTGATGTTTTTCTCACTCCTACTAGTGAATGTAATGTAACACACACCCATACAATGCTCACCATACCGTGATGTTTTTCTCACTCCTACTAGTGAATGTAATGTAATACACACCCATACAATGCGCACCACCCCGTGATGTTTTTCTCGCTCCTACTAGTGAATCTAATGTAACACACACCCATACAAATGCACCACCCCGTGATGTTTTTCTCACTCCTACTAGTGAATGTAATGTAACACACACCCATACAATGCGCACCACCCCGTGATGTTTTTCTCACTCCTACTAGTGAATGTAATGTAACACACACCCATACAATGCACACCACCCCGTGATGTTTTTCTCACTCCTACTAGTGAATCTAATGTAACACACACCCATACAATGCGTACCACCCCGTGATGTTTTTCTGACTCCTACTAGTGAATGTAATGTAACACACACCCATACAATGCGCACCACCCCGTGATGTTTTTCTCACTCCTACTAGTGAATGTAATGTAACACACACCCATACAATGCGCACCACCCCGTGATGTTTTTCTCACTCCTAATAGTGAATGTAATGTAACACACACCCATACAATGCGCACCACCCCGTGATGATTTTCTCACTCCTACTAGTGAATGTAATGTAACACACACCCACACAATGCGCACCACCCCGTGATGATTTTCTCACTCCTACTAGTGAATCTAATGTAACAAACACCCATACAATGCGCACCACCCCGTGATGTTTTTCTCACTCCTACTAGTGAATCTAATGTAACACACACCCATACAATGCGCACCACCCCGTGATGTTTTTCTCACTCCTACTAGTGAATCTAATGTAACACACACCCATACAATGCGCACCACCCCGTGATGTTTTTCTCACTCCTACTAGTGAATCTAATGTAACACACACCCATACAATGCGCACCACCCCGTGATGTTTTTCTCACTCCTACTAGTGAATGTAATGTAACACACACCCATACAATGCGCACCACCCCGTGATGTTTTTCTCACTCCTACTAGTGAATCTAATGTAACACACACCCATACAATGCGCACCACCCCGTGATGTTTTTCTCACTCCTACTAGTGAATCTAATGTAACACACACCCATACAATGCGCACCACCCAGTGATGTTTTTCTCACTCTTACTCATGAATCTAACGTAACAAACACCCATACAATGCGCACCACCCCGTGATGTTTTTCTCACTCCTACTAGTGAATGTAATGTAACACACACCCATACAATGCGCACCACCCCGTGATGATTTTCTCACTCCTACTAGTGAATGTAACGTAACACACACCCATACAATTCGCACCACTCCGTGATGTTTTTCTCACTCCTACTAGTGAATCTAATGTAACACACACCCATACAATGCGCAACACCCCGTGATGTTTTTCTCACTCCTACTAGTGAATGTAATGTAACACACACCCATACAATGCGCACCACCACGTGATATTTTTCTCACTCCTACTAGTGAATCTAATGTAACACACACCCATACAATGCGCAACACCCCGTGATGTTTTTCTCACTCCTACTAGTGAATGTAATGTAACACACACCCATACAATGCGCACCACCACGTGATGATTTTCTCACTCCTACTAGTGAATGTAATGTAACACACACCCATAGAATGCGCACCACCCCGTGATGATTTTCTCACTCCTACTAGTGAATCTAATGTAACACACACCCATACAATGCGCACCACCCCGTGATGTTTTTCTCACTCCTACTAGTGAATGTAATGTAACACACACCCATACAATGCGCACCACCCCGTGATGTTTTTCTCACTCCTACTAGTGAATGTAATGTAACACACACCCATACAATGCGCACCACCCCGTGATGTTTTTCTCACTCCTACTAGTGAATGTAATGTAACACACACCCATACAATGCGCACCACCCATTGATGATTTTCTCACTCCTACTAGTGAATCTAATGTAACAAACACCCATACAATGCGCACCACCCCGTGATGTTTTTCTCACTCCTACTAGTGAATGTAATGTAACACACCCCCATACAATGCGCACCACCCCGTGATGTTTTTCTCACTCCTACTAGTGAATGTAATGTAACACACACCCATACAATGCGCACCACCCCGTGATGTTTTTCTCACTCCTACTAGTGAATGTAATGTAACACACACCCATACAATGCCCACCATACCGTGATGTTTTTCTCACTCCTACTAGTGAATGTAATGTAATACACACCCATACAATGCGCACCACCCCGTGATGTTTTTCTCGCTCCTACTAGTGAATCTAATGTAACACACACCCATACAAATGCACCACCCCGTGATGTTTTTCTCACTCCTACTAGTGAATGTAATGTAACACACACCCATACAATGCGCACCACCCCGTGATGTTTTTCTCACTCCTACTAGTGAATGTAATGTAACACACACCCATACAATGCACACCACCCCGTGATGTTTTTCTCACTCCTACTAGTGAATCTAATGTAACACACACCCATACAATGCGTACCACCCCGTGATGTTTTTCTGACTCCTACTAGTGAATGTAATGTAACACACACCCATACAATGCGCACCACCCCGTGATGTTTTTCTCACTCCTACTAGTGAATGTAATGTAACACACACCCATACAATGCGCACCACCCCGTGATGTTTTTCTCACTCCTAATAGTGAATGTAATGTAACACACACCCATACAATGCGCACCACCCCGTGATGATTTTCTCACTCCTACTAGTGAATGTAATGTAACACACACCCACACAATGCGCACCACCCCGTGATGATTTTCTCACTCCTACTAGTGAATCTAATGTAACAAACACCCATACAATGCGCACCACCCCGTGATGTTTTTCTCACTCCTACTAGTGAACCTAATGTAACACACACCCATACAATGCGCACCACCCCGTGATGTTTTTCTCACTCCTACTAGTGAATCTAATGTAACACACACCCATACAATGCGCACCACCCCGTGATGTTTTTCTCACTCCTACTAGTGAATCTAATGTAACACACACCCATACAATGCGCACCACCCCGTGATGTTTTTCTCACTCCTACTAGTGAATGTAATGTAACACACACCCATAGAATGCGCACCACCCCGTGATGATTTTCTCACTCCTACTAGTGAATCTAATGTAACACACACCCATACAATGCGCACCACCCCGTGATGTTTTTCTCACTCCTACTAGTGAATGTAATGTAACACACACCCATACAATGCGCACCACCCCGTGATGTTTTTCTCACTCCTACTAGTGAATGTAATGTAACACACACCCATACAATGCGCACCACCCCGTGATGTTTTTCTCACTCCTACTAGTGAATGTAATGTAACACACACCCATACAATGCGCACCACCCCGTGATGTTTTTCTCACTCCAACTAGTGAATGTAATGTAACACACACCCATACAATGCGCACCACCCCGTGATGTTTTTCTCACTCCTACTAGTGAATGTAATGTAACACACACCCATACAATGCGCACCACCCCGTGATGTTTTTCTCACTCCTACTAGTGAATCTAATGTAACACACACCCATACAATGCGCAACACCCCGTGATGTTTTTCTCACGCCTACTAGTGAATCTAATGTAACACACACCCATACAATGCGCACCACCCCGTGATGTTTTTCTCACTCCTACTAGTGAATGTAATGTAACACACACCCATACAATGCGCACGATACCGTGATGTTTTTCTCACTCCTTCTAGTGAATGTAATGTAATACACACCCATACAATGCGCACCACCCCGTGATGTTTTTCTCACTCCTACTAGTGAATCTAATGTAACACACACCCATACAAATGCACCACCCCGTGATGTTTTTCTCACTCCTACTAGTGAATGTAATGTAACACACACCCATACAATGCGCACCACCCCGTGATGTTTTTCTCACTCCTACTAGTGAATGTAATGTAACACACGCCCATACAATGCGCACCACCCCGTGATGTTTTTCTCACTCCTACTAGTGAATGTAATGTAACACACACCCATACAATGCGCACCACCCCGTGATGTTTTTCTCACTCCTACTAGTGAATGTAATGTAACACACACCCATACAATGCGCACCACCCCGTGATGTTTTTCTCACTCCTACTAGTAAATCTAATGTAACACACACCCATACAATGCGTACCACCCCGTGATGTTTTTCTGACTCCTACTAGTGAATGTAATGTAACACACACCCATACAATGCGCACCACCCCGTGATGATTTTCTCACTCCTACTAGTGAATGTAATGTAACACACACCCACACAATGAGCACCACCCCGTGATGATTTTCTCACTCCTACTAGTGAATCTAATGTAACAAACACCCATACAATGCGCACCACCCCGTGATGTTTTTCTCACTCCTACTAGTGAATCTAATGTAACACACACCCATACAATGCGCACCACCCCGTGATGTTTTTCTCACTCCTACTAGTGAATCTAATGTAACACACACCCATACAATGCGGACCACCCCGTGATGTTTTTCTCACTCCTACTAGTGAATCTAATGTAACACACACCCATACAATGCGCACCACCACGTGATGTTTTTCTCACTCCTACTAGTGAATGTAATGTAACACACACCCATACAATGCGCACCACCCCGTGATGTTTTTCTCACTCCTACTAGTGAATGTAATGTAACACACACCCATACAATGCGCACCACCCCGTGATGTTTTTCTCACTCCTACTAGTGAATGTAATGTAACACACACCCATACAATGCGCACCACCCCGTGATGTTTTTCTCACTCCTACTAGTGAATGTAATGTAACACACACCCATACAATGCGCACCACCCCGTGATGTTTTTCTCACTCCTACTAGTGAATGTAATGTAACACACACCCATACAATGCGCACCACCCATTGATGATTTTCTCACTCCTACTAGTGAATCTAATGTAACAAACACCCATACAATGCGCACCACCCCGTGATGTTTTTCTCACTCCTACTAGTGAATGTAATGTAACACACACCCATACAATGCGCACCACCCCGTGATGTTTTTCTCACTCCTACTCATGAATCTAATGTAACAAACACCCATACAATGCGCACCACCCCGTGATGTTTTTCTCACTCCTACTAGTGAATGTAATGTAACACACACCCATACAATGCGCACCACCCCGTGATGATTTTCTCACTCCGACTAGTGAATGTAACGAAACACACACCCATACAATTCGCACGACTCCGTGATGTTTTTCTCACTCCTACTAGTGAATCTAATGTAACACACACCCATACAATGCGCACCACCCCGTGATGTTTTTCTCACTCCTACTAGTGAATGTAATGTAACACACACCCATACAATGCGCACCACCCCGTGATGTTTTTCTCACTCCTACTAGTGAATGTAATGTAACACACACCCATACAATGCGCACCACCCCGTGATGTTTTTCTCACTGCTACTAGTGAATGTAATGTAACACACACCCATACAATGCGCCCCACCCCGTGATGTTTTTCTCACTCCTACTAGTGAATGTAATGTAACACACCCATACAATGCGCACCACCCCGTGATGTTTTTCTCACTCCTACTAGTGAATGTAATGTAACACACACCCATACAATGCGCACCACCCCGTGATGTTTTTCTCACTCCTACTAGTGAATGTATTGTAACACACACACATACAATGCGCACCACCCCGTGTTGTTTTTCTCACTCCTACTAGTGAATCTAATGTAACAAACACCCATACAATCCGCACCACCCCGTGATGTTTTTCTCACTCCTACTAGTGAATGTAATGTAACACACACCCATACAATGCGCACCACCCCGTGATGTTTTTCTCACTCCGACTCATGAATCTAATGTGACAAACACCCATACAAAGCGCACCACCCCGTGA
The DNA here is from genome assembly GCF_034190915.1 of Cavia porcellus. Classification (NCBI taxonomy): domain Eukaryota; kingdom Metazoa; phylum Chordata; class Mammalia; order Rodentia; family Caviidae; genus Cavia; species Cavia porcellus. Next base: position 340,011 of record NW_026947575.1, read on the forward strand.
TGTTTTTCTCACTCCTACTAGTGAATGTAATGTAACACACACCCATACAATGCGCACCACCCCGTGATGTTTTTCTCACTCCTACTAGTGAATGTAATGTAACACACACCCATACAATGCGCACCACCCCATTATATTTTTCTCACTCCTACTAGTGAATGTAATGTAACACATACCCATACAATGCGCACCACCCCGTGATGTTTTTCTCACTCCCACTAGTGAATCTAATGTAACACACACCCATACAATGCGCACCACCCCGTGATGTTTTTCTCACTCCTACTAGTGAATCTAATGTAACACACACCCATACAAATGCACCACCCCGTGATGTTTTTCTCACTCCTACTAGTGAATGTAATGTAACACACACCCATACAAATGCACCACCCCGTGATGTTTTTCTCACTCCTACTAGTGAATGTAATGTAACACACACCCATACAATGCGCACCACCCCGTGATGTTTTTCTCACTCCTACTAGTGAATGTAATGTAACACACACCCATACAATGCGCACCACCCCGTGATGTTTTTCTCACTCCTACTAGTGAATCTAATGCAACACACAACAATACAATGCGCACCACCCCGTGATGTTTTTCTCACTCCTACTAGTGAATCTAATGTAACACACACCCATACATTGCGCACCACCCCGTGATGTTTTTCTCACTCCTACTAGTGAATGTAATGTAACACACGCCCATACAATGCGCACCACCCCGTGATGTTTTTCTCACTCCTACTAGTGAATGTAATGTAACACACACCCATACAATGCGCACCACCCCGTGATGTTTTTCTCACTCCTACTAGTGAATGTAATGTAACACACACCCATACAATGCGCACCACCCCGTGATGTTTTTCTCACTCCTACTAGTGAATCTAATGCAACACACAACAATACAATGCGCACCACCCCGTGATGTTTTTCTCACTCCTACTAGTGAATCTAATGTAACACACACCCATACAATGCGCACCACCCCGTGATGTTTTTCTCACTCCTACTAGTGAATGTAATGTAACACACGCCCATACAATGCGCACCACCCCGTGATGTTTTTCTCACTCCTACTAGTGAATGTAATGTAACACACACCCATACAATGCGCACCACCCCGTGATGTTTTTCTCACTCCTACTAGTGAATGTAATGTAACACACACCCATACAATGCGCACCACCCTGTGATGTTTTTCTCACTCCTACTAGTGAATGTAATGTAACACACACCCATACAATGCGCACCACCCCGTGATGTTTTTCTCACTCCTACTAGTGAATGTAATGTAACACACACCCATACAATGCGCACCACCCCGTGATGTTTTTCTCACTCCTACTAGTGAATCTAATGTAACACACACCCATACAATGCGCACCACCCCGTGATGTTTTTCTCACTCCTACTAGTGAATGTAATGTAACACACACCCATACAATGCGCACCACCCCGTGATGTTTTTCTCACTCCTACTAGTGAATGTAATGTAACACACACCCATACAATGCGCACCACCCCGTGATGTTTTTGTCACTCCTACTAGTGAATGTAATGTAACACACACCCATACAATGCGCACCACCCCGTGATGTTTTTCTCACTCCTACTAGTGAATCTAATGTAACAAACACCCATACAATGCGCACCACCCCGTGATGTTTTTCTCACTCCTACTAGTGAATGTAATGTAACACACACCCATACAATGCGCACCACCCCGTGATGTTTTTCTCACTCCTACTAGTGAATGTAATGTAACACACACCCATACAATGCCCACCATACCGTGATGTTATTCTCACTCCTACTAGTGAATGTAATGTAATACACACCCATACAATGCGCACCACACCGTGATGTTTTTCTCGCTCCTACTAGTGAATCTAATGTAACACACACCCATACAAATGCACCACCCCGTGATATTTTTCTCACTCCTACTAGTGAATGTAATGTAACACACACCCATACAATGCGCACCACCCCGTGATGTTTTTCTCACTCCTACTAGTGAATGTAATGTAACACACACCCATACAATGCCCACCATACCGTGATGTTTTTCTCACTCCTACTAGTGAATGTAATGTAATACACACCCATACAATGCGCACCACCCCGTGATGTTTTTCTCGCTCCTACTAGTGAATCTAATGTAACAAACACCCATACAAATGCACCACCCCGTGATGTTTTTCTCACTCCTACTAGTGAATGTAATGTAACACACACCCATACAATGCGCACCACCCCGTGATGTTTTTCTCCCTCCTACTAGTGAATGTAATGTAACACACACCCATACAATGCACACCACCCCGTGATGTTTTTCTCACTCCTACTAGTGAATCTAATGTAACACACACCCATACAATGCGTACCACCCCGTGATGTTTTTCTGACTCCTAGTAGTGAATGTAATGTAACACACACCCATACAATGCGCACCACCCCGTGATGTTTTTCTCACTCCTACTAGTGAATGTAATGTAACACACACCCATACAATGCGCACCACCCCGTGATGTTTTTCTCACTCCTAATAGTGAATGTAATGTAACACACACCCATACAATGCGCACCACCCCGTGATGATTTTCTCACTCCTACTAGTGAATGTAATGTAACACACACCCACACAATGCGCACCACCCCGTGATGATTTTCTCACTCCTACTAGTGAATCTAATGTAACAAACACCCATACAATGCGCACCACCCCGTGATGTTTTTCTCACTCCTACTAGTGAATCTAATGTAACACACACCCATACAATGCGCACCACCCCGTGATGTTTTTCTCACTCCTACTAGTGAATCTAATGTAACACACACCCATACAATGCGCACCACCCCGTGATGTTTTTCTCACTCCTACTAGTGAATCTAATGTAACACACACCCATACAATGCGCACCACCCCGTGATGTTTTTCTCACTCCTACTAGTGAATGTAATGTAACACACACCCATACAATGCGCACCACCCCGTGATGTTTTTCTCACTCCTACTAGTGAATCTAATGTAACACCCACCCATACAATGCGCACCACCCCGTGATGTTTTTCTCACTCCTACTAGTGAATCTAATGTAACACACACCCATACAATGCGCACCACCCAGTGATGTTTTTCTCACTCTTACTCATGAATCTAACGTAACAAACACCCATACAATGCGCACCACCCCGTGATGTTTTTCTCACTCCTACTAGTGAATGTAATGTAACACACACCCATACAATGCGCACCACCCCGTGATGATTTTCTCACTCCTACTAGTGAATGTAACGTAACACACACCCATACAATTCGCACCACTCCGTGATGTTTTTCTCACTCCTACTAGTGAATCTAATGTAACACACACCCATACAATGCGCAACACCCCGTGATGTTTTTCTCACTCCTACTAGTGAATGTAATGTAACACACACCCATACAATGCGCACCACCACGTGATATTTTTCTCACTCCTACTAGTGAATCTAATGTAACACACACCCATACAATGCGCAACACCCCGTGATGTTTTTCTCACTCCTACTAGTGAATGTAATGTAACACACACCCATACAATGCGCACCACCACGTGATGATTTTCTCACTCCTACTAGTGAATGTAATGTAACACACACCCATAGAATGCGCACCACCCCGTGATGATTTTCTCACTCCTACTAGTGAATCTAATGTAACACACACCCATACAATGCGCACCACCCCGTGATGTTTTTCTCACTCCTACTAGTGAATGTAATGTAACACACACCCATACAATGCGCACCACCCCGTGATGTTTTTCTCACTCCTACTCATGAATCTAATGTAACAAACACCCATACAATGCGCACCACCCCGTGATGTTTTTCTCACTCCTACTAGTGAATGTAATGTAACACACACCCATACAATGCGCACCACCCCGTGATGATTTTCTCACTCCGACTAGTGAATGTAACGAAACACACACCCATACAATTCGCACGACTCCGTGATGTTTTTCTCACTCCTACTAGTGAATCTAATGTAACACACACCCATACAATGCGCACCACCCCGTGATGTTTTTCTCACTCCTACTAGTGAATGTAATGTAACACACACCCATACAATGCGCACCACCCCGTGATGTTTTTCTCACTCCTACTAGTGAATGTAATGTAACACACACCCATACAATGCGCACCACCCCGTGATGTTTTTCTCACTGCTACTAGTGAATGTAATGTAACACACACCCATACAATGCGCCCCACCCCGTGATGTTTTTCTCACTCCTACTAGTGAATGTAATGTAACACACCCATACAATGCGCACCACCCCGTGATGTTTTTCTCACTCCTACTAGTGAATGTAATGTAACACACACCCATACAATGCGCACCACCCCGTGATGTTTTTCTCACTCCTAATAGTGAATGTAATGTAACACACACCCATACAATGCGCACCACCCCGTGATGTTTTTCTCACTCCTACTAGTGAATGTAATGTAACACACACCCATACAATGCGCACCACCCCGTGATGTTTTTCTCACTCCTACTAGTGAATGTAATGTAACACACACCCATACAATGCGCACCACCCATTGATGATTTTCTCACTCCTACTAGTGAATCTAATGTAACAAACACCCATACAATGCGCACCACCCCGTGATGTTTTTCTCACTCCTACTAGTGAATGTAATGTAACACACACCCATACAATGCGCACCACCCCGTGATGTTTTTCTCACTCCTACTCATGAATCTAATGTAACAAACACCCATACAATGCGCACCACCCCGTGATGTTTTTCTCACTCCTACTAGTGAATGTAATGTAACACACACCCATACAATGCGCACCACCCCGTGATGATTTTCTCACTCCGACTAGTGAATGTAACGAAACACACACCCATACAATTCGCACGACTCCGTGATGTTTTTCTCACTCCTACTAGTGAATCTAATGTAACACACACCCATACAATGCGCACCACCCCGTGATGTTTTTCTCACTCCTACTAGTGAATGTAATGTAACACACACCCATACAATGCGCACCACCCCGTGATGTTTTTCTCACTCCTACTAGTGAATGTAATGTAACACACACCCATACAATGCGCACCACCCCGTGATGTTTTTCTCACTGCTACTAGTGAATGTAATGTAACACACACCCATACAATGCGCCCCACCCCGTGATGTTTTTCTCACTCCTACTAGTGAATGTAATGTAACACACCCATACAATGCGCACCACCCCGTGATGTTTTTCTCACTCCTACTAGTGAATGTAATGTAACACACACCCATACAATGCGCACCACCCCGTGATGTTTTTCTCACTCCTACTAGTGAATGTATTGTAACACACACACATACAATGCGCACCACCCCGTGTTGTTTTTCTCACTCCTACTAGTGAATCTAATGTAACAAACACCCATACAATCCGCACCACCCCGTGATGTTTTTCTCACTCCTACTAGTGAATGTAATGTAACACACACCCATACAATGCGCACCACCCCGTGATGTTTTTCTCACTCCGACTCATGAATCTAATGTGACAAACACCCATACAAAGTGCACCACCCCGTGATGTTTTTCTCACTCCTACTAGTGAATGTAATGTAACACACACCCATACAATGCGCACCACCCCGTGATGTTTTTCTCACTCCTACTAGTGAATGTAATGTAACACACACCCATACAATGCGCACCACCCCATTATATTTTTCTCACTCCTACTAGTGAATGTAATGTAACACATACCCATACAATGCGCACCACCCCGTGATGTTTTTCTCACTCCCACTAGTGAATCTAATGTAACACACACCCATACAATGCGCACCACCCCGTGATGTTTTTCTCACTCCTACTAGTGAATCTAATGTAACACACACCCATACAAATGCACCACCCCGTGATGTTTTTCTCACTCCTACTAGTGAATGTAATGTAACACACACCCATACAAATGCACCACCCCGTGATGTTTTTCTCACTCCTACTAGTGAATGTAATGTAACACACACCCATACAATGCGCACCACCCCGTGATGTTTTTCTCACTCCTACTAGTGAATGTAATGTAACACACACCCATACAATGCGCACCACCCCGTGATGTTTTTCTCACTCCTACTAGTGAATCTAATGCAACACACAACAATACAATGCGCACCACCCCGTGATGTTTTTCTCACTCCTACTAGTGAATCTAATGTAACACACACCCATACAATGCGCACCACCCCGTGATGTTTTTCTCACTCCTACTAGTGAATGTAATGTAACACACGCCCATACAATGCGCACCACCCCGTGATGTTTTTCTCACTCCTACTAGTGAATGTAATGTAACACACACCCATACAATGCGCACCACCCCGTGATGTTTTTCTCACTCCTACTAGTGAATGTAATGTAACACACACCCATACAATGCGCACCACCCCGTGATGTTTTTCTCACTCCTACTAGTGAATCTAATGCAACACACAACAATACAATGCGCACCACCCCGTGATGTTTTTCTCACTCCTACTAGTGAATCTAATGTAACACACACCCATACAATGCGCACCACCCCGTGATGTTTTTCTCACTCCTACTAGTGAATGTAATGTAACACACGCCCATACAATGCGCACCACCCCGTGATGTTTTTCTCACTCCTACTAGTGAATGTAATGTAACACACACCCATACAATGCGCACCACCCCGTGATGTTTTTCTCACTCCTACTAGTGAATGTAATGTAACACACACCCATACAATGCGCACCACCCTGTGATGTTTTTCTCACTCCTACTAGTGAATGTAATGTAACACACACCCATACAATGCGCACCACCCCGTGATGTTTTTCTCACTCCTACTAGTGAATGTAATGTAACACACACCCATACAATGCGCACCACCCCGTGATGTTTTTCTCACTCCTACTAGTGAATCTAATGTAACACACACCCATACAATGCGCACCACCCCGTGATGTTTTTCTCACTCCTACTAGTGAATGTAATGTAACACACACCCATACAATGCGCACCACCCCGTGATGTTTTTCTCACTCCTACTAGTGAATGTAATGTAACACACACCCATACAATGCGCACCACCCCGTGATGTTTTTCTCACTCCTACTAGTGAATGTAATGTAACACACACCCATACAATGCGCACCACCCCGTGATGTTTTTCTCACTCCTAATAGTGAATGTAATGTAACACACACCTATACAATGCGCACCACCCCGTGATGATTTTCTCACTCCTACTAGTGAATGTAATGTAACACACACCCACACAATGCGCACCACCCCGTGATGATTTTCTCACTCCTACTAGTGAATCTAATGTAACAAACACCCATACAATGCGCACCACCCCGTGATGTTTTTCTCACTCCTACTAGTGAATCTAATGTAACACACACCCATACAATGCGCACCACCCCGTGATGTTTTTCTCACTCCTACTAGTGAATCTAATGTAACACACACCCATACAATGCGCACCACCCCGTGATGTTTTTCTCACTCCTACTAGTGAATGTAATGTAACACACACCCATACAATGCGCACCACCCCGTGATGTTTTTCTCACTCCTACTAGTGAATCTAATGTAACACACACCCATACAATGCGCACCACCCCGTGATGTTTTTCTCACTCCTACTAGTGAATCTAATGTAACACACACCCATACAATGCGCACCACCCAGTGATGTTTTTCTCACTCTTACTCATGAATCTAACGTAACAAACACCCATACAATGCGCACCACCCCGTGATGTTTTTCTCACTCCTACTAGTGAATGTAATGTAACACACACCCATACAATGCGCACCACCCCGTGATGATTTTCTCACTCCTACTAGTGAATGTAACGTAACACACACCCATACAATTCGCACCACTCCGTGATGTTTTTCTCACTCCTACTAGTGAATCTAATGTAACACACACCCATACAATGCGCAACACCCCGTGATGTTTTTCTCACTCCTACTAGTGAATGTAATGTAACACACACCCATACAATGCGCACCACCACGTGATATTTTTCTCACTCCTACTAGTGAATCTAATGTAACACACACCCATACAATGCGCAACACCCCGTGATGTTTTTCTCACTCCTACTAGTGAATGTAATGTAACACACACCCATACAATGCGCACCACCACGTGATGATTTTCTCACTCCTACTAGTGAATGTAATGTAACACACACCCATAGAATGCGCACCACCCCGTGATGATTTTCTCACTCCTACTAGTGAATCTAATGTAACACACACCCATACAATGCGCACCACCCCGTGATGTTTTTCTCACTCCTACTAGTGAATGTAATGTAACACACACCCATACAATGCGCACCACCCCGTGATGTTTTTCTCACTCCTACTCATGAATCTAATGTAACAAACACCCATACAATGCGCACCACCCCGTGATGTTTTTCTCACTCCTACTAGTGAATGTAATGTAACACACACCCATACAATGCGCACCACCCCGTGATGATTTTCTCACTCCGACTAGTGAATGTAACGAAACACACACCCATACAATTCGCACGACTCCGTGATGTTTTTCTCACTCCTACTAGTGAATCTAATGTAACACACACCCATACAATGCGCACCACCCCGTGATGTTTTTCTCACTCCTACTAGTGAATGTAATGTAACACACACCCATACAATGCGCACCACCCCGTGATGTTTTTCTCACTCCTACTAGTGAATGTAATGTAACACACACCCATACAATGCGCACCACCCCGTGATGTTTTTCTCACTGCTACTAGTGAATGTAATGTAACACACACCCATACAATGCGCCCCACCCCGTGATGTTTTTCTCACTCCTACTAGTGAATGTAATGTAACACACCCATACAATGCGCACCACCCCGTGATGTTTTTCTCACTCCTACTAGTGAATGTAATGTAACACACACCCATACAATGCGCACCACCCCGTGATGTTTTTCTCACTCCTACTAGTGAATGTATTGTAACACACACACATACAATGCGCACCACCCCGTGATGTTTTTCTCACTCCTACTAGTGAATCTAATGTAACAAACACCCATACAATCCGCACCACCCCGTGATGTTTTTCTCACTCCTACTAGTGAATGTAATGTAACACACACCCATACAATGCGCACCACCCCGTGATGTTTTTCTCACTCCTACTCATGAATCTAATGTGACAAACACCCATACAAAGCGCACCACCCCGTGATGTTTTTCTCACTCCTACTAGTGAATGTAATGTAACACACACCCATACAATGCGCACCACCCCGTGATGTTTTTCTCACTCCTACTAGTGAATGTAATGTAACACACACCCATACAATGCGCACCACCCCATTATATTTTTCTCACTCCTACTAGTGAATGTAATGTAACACATACCCATACAATGCGCACCACCCCGTGATGTTTTTCTCACTCCTACTAGTGAATCTAATGTAACACACACCCATACAATGCGCACCACCCCGTGATGTTTTTCTCACTCCTACTAGTGAATCTAATGTAACACACACCCATACAAATGCACCACCCCGTGATGTTTTTCTCACTCCTACTAGTGAATGTAATGTAACACACACCCATACAAATGCACCACCCCGTGATGTTTTTCTCACTCCTACTAGTGAATGTAATGTAACACACACCCAAACAATGCGCACCACCCCGTGATGTTTTTCTCACTCCTACTAGTGAATGTAATGTAACACACACCCATACAATGCGCACCACCCCGTGATGTTTTTCTCACTCCTACTAGTGAATCTAATGCAACACACAACAATACAATGCGCACCACCCCGTGATGTTTTTCTCACTCCTACTAGTGAATCTAATGTAACACACACCCATACAATGCGCACCACCCCGTGATGTTTTTCTCACTCCTACTAGTGAATGTAATGTAACACACGCCCATACAATGCGCACCACCCCGTGATGTTTTTCTCACTCCTACTAGTGAATGTAATGTAACACACACCCATACAATGCGCACCACCCCGTGATGTTTTTCTCACTGCTACTAGTGAATGTAATGTAACACACACCCATACAATGCGCACCACCCCGTGATGTTTTTCTCACTCCTACTAGTGAATCTAATGCAACACACAACAATACAATGCGCACCACCCCGTGATGTTTTTCTCACTCCTAGTAGTGAATCTAATGTAACACACACCCATACAATGCGCACCACCCCGTGATGTTTTTCTCACTCCTACTAGTGAATGTAATGTAACACACGCCCATACAATGCGCACCACCCCGTGATGTTTTTCTCACTCCTACTAGTGAATGTAATGTAACACACACCCATACAATGCGCACCACCCCGTGATGTTTTTCTCACTCCTACTAGTGAATGTAATGTAACACACACCCATACAATGCGCACCACCCCGTGATGTTTTTCTCACTCCTACTAGTGAATGTAATGTAACACACACCCATACAATGCGCACCACCCCGTGATGTTTTTGTCACTCCTACTAGTGAATGTAATGTAACACACACCCATACAATGCGCACCACCCCGTGATGTTTTTCTCACTCCTACTAGTGAATCTAATGTAACACACACCCATACAATGCGCACCACCCCGTGATGTTTTTCTCACTCCTACTAGTGAATGTAATGTAACACACACCCATACAATGCGCACCACCCCGTGATGTTTTTCTCACTCCTACTAGTGAATGTAATGTAACACACACCCATACAATGCGCACCACCCCGTGATGTTTTTGTCACTCCTACTAGTGAATGTAATGTAACACACACCCATACAATGCGCACCACCCCGTGATGTTTTTCTCACTCCTACTAGTGAATCTAATGTAACAAACACCCATACAATGCGCACCACCCCGTGATGTTTTTCTCACTCCTACTAGTGAATGTAATGTAACACACACCCATACAATGCGCACCACCCCGTGATGTTTTTCTCACTCCTACTAGTGAATGTAATGTAACACACACCCATACAATGCCCACCATACCGTGATGTTATTCTCACTCCTACTAGTGAATGTAATGTAATACACACCCATACAATGCGCACCACACCGTGATGTTTTTCTCGCTCCTACTAGTGAATCTAATGTAACACACACCCATACAAATGCACCACCCCGTGATGTTTTTCTCACTCCTACTAGTGAATGTAATGTAACACACACCCATACAATGCGCACCACCCCGTGATGTTTTTCTCACTCCTACTAGTGAATGTAATGTAACACACACCCATACAATGCCCACCATACCGTGATGTTTTTCTCACTCCTACTAGTGAATGTAATGTAATACACACCCATACAATGCGCACCACCCCGTGATGTTTTTCTCGCTCCTACTAGTGAATCTAATGTAACACACACCCATACAAATGCACCACCCCGTGATGTTTTTCTCACTCCTACTAGTGAATGTAATGTAACACACACCCATACAATGCGCACCACCCCGTGATGTTTTTCTCACTCCTACTAGTGAATGTAATGTAACACACACCCATACAATGCGCACCACCCCGTGATGTTTTTCTCACTCCTACTAGTGAATGTAATGTAACACACACCCATACAATGCGCACCACCCCGTGATGTTTTTCTCACTCCTACTAGTGAATCTAATGCAACACACAACAATAAAATGCGCACCACCCCGTGATGTTTTTCTCACTCCTACTAGTGAATCTAATGTAACACACACCCATACAATGCGCACCACCCCGTGATGTTTTTCTCACTCCTACTAGTGAATGTAATGTAACACACGCCCATACAATGCGCACCACCCCGTGATGTTTTTCTCACTCCTACTAGTGAATGTAATGTAACACACACCCATACAATGCGCACCACCCCGTGATGTTTTTCTCACTCCTACTAGTGAATGTAATGTAACACACACCCATACAATGCGCACCACCCTGTGATGTTTTTCTCACTCCTACTAGTGAATGTAATGTAACACACACCCATACAATGCGCACCACCCCGTGATGTTTTTCTCACTCCTACTAGTGAATGTAATGTAACACACACCCATACAATGCGCACCACCCCGTGATGTTTTTCTCACTCCTACTAGTGAATCTAATGTAACACACACCCATACAATGCGCACCACCCCGTGATGTTTTTCTCACTCCTACTAGTGAATGTAATGTAACACACACCCATACAATGCGCACCACCCCGTGATGTTTTTCTCACTCCTACTAGTGAATGTAATGTAACACACACCCATACAATGCGCACCACCCCGTGATGTTTTTCTCACTCCTACTAGTGAATGTAATGTAACACACACCCATACAATGCGCACCACCCCGTGATGTTTTTCTCACTCCTACTAGTGAATCTAATGTAACAAACACCCATACAATGCGCACCACCCCGTGATGTTTTTCTCACTCCTACTAGTGAATGTAATGTAACACACACCCATACAATGCGCACCACCCCGTGATGTTTTTCTCACTCCTACTAGTGAATGTAATGTAACACACACCCATACAATGCCCACCATACCGTGATGTTATTCTCACTCCTACTAGTGAATGTAATGTAATACACACCCATACAATGCGCACCACACCGTGATGTTTTTCTCGCTCCTACTAGTGAATCTAATGTAACACACACCCATACAAATGCACCACCCCGTGATGTTTTTCTCACTCCTACTAGTGAATGTAATGTAACACACACCCATACAATGCGCACCACCCCGTGATGTTTTTCTCACTCCTACTAGTGAATGTAATGTAACACACACCCATACAATGCCCACCATACCGTGATGTTTTTCTCACTCCTACTAGTGAATGTAATGTAATACACACCCATACAATGCGCACCACCCCGTGATGTTTTTCTCGCTCCTACTAGTGAATCTAATGTAACACACACCCATACATATGCACCACCCCGTGATGTTTTTCTCACTCCTACTAGTGAATGTAATGTAACACACACCCATACAATGCGCACCACCCCGTGATGTTTTTCTCACTCCTACTAGTGAATGTAATGTAACACACACCCATACAATGCACACCACCCCGTGATGTTTTTCTCACTCCTACTAGTGAATCTAATGTAACACACACCCATACAATGCGTACCACCCCGTGATGTTTTTCTGACTCCTAGTAGTGAATGTAATGTAACACACACCCATACAATGCGCACCACCCCGTGATGTTTTTCTCACTCCTACTAGTGAATGTAATGTAACACACACCCATACAATGCGCACCACCCCGTGATGTTTTTCTCACTCCTAATAGTGAATGTAATGTAACACACACCCATACAATGCGCACCACCCCGTGATGATTTTCTCACTCCTACTAGTGAATGTAATGTAACACACACCCACACAATGCGCACCACCCCGTGATGATTTTCTCACTCCTACTAGTGAATCTAATGTAACAAACACCCATACAATGCGCACCACCCCGTGATGTTTTTCTCACTCCTACTAGTGAATCTAATGTAACACACACCCATACAATGCGCACCACCCCGTGATGTTTTTCTCACTCCTACTAGTGAATCTAATGTAACACACACCCATACAATGCGCACCACCCCGTGATGTTTTTCTCACTCCTACTAGTGAATCTAATGTAACACACACCCATACAATGCGCACCACCCCGTGATGTTTTTCTCACTCCTACTAGTGAATGTAATGTAACACACACCCATACAATGCGCACCACCCCGTGATGTTTTTCTCACTCCTACTAGTGAATCTAATGTAACACACACCCATACAATGCGCACCACCCCGTGATGTTTTTCTCACTCCTACTAGTGAATCTAATGTAACACACACCCATACAATGCGCACCACCCAGTGATGTTTTTCTCACTCTTACTCATGAATCTAACGTAACAAACACCCATACAATGCGCACCACCCCGTGATGTTTTTCTCACTCCTACTAGTGAATGTAACGTAACACACACCCATACAATTCGCACCACTCCGTGATGTTTTTCTCACTCCTACTAGTGAATCTAATGTAACACACACCCATACAATGCGCAACACCCCGTGATGTTTTTCTCACTCCTACTAGTGAATGTAATGTAACACACACCCATACAATGCGCACCACCACGTGATATTTTTCTCACTCCTACTAGTGAATCTAATGTAACACACACCCATACAATGCGCAACACCCCGTGATGTTTTTCTCACTCCTACTAGTGAATGTAATGTAACACACACCCATACAATGCGCACCACCACGTGATGATTTTCTCACTCCTACTAGTGAATGTAATGTAACACACACCCATAGAATGCGCACCACCCCGTGATGATTTTCTCACTCCTACTAGTGAATCTAATGTAACACACACCCATACAATGCGCACCACCCCGTGATGTTTTTCTCACTCCTACTAGTGAATGTAATGTAACACACACCCATACAATGCGCACCACCCCGTGATGTTTTTCTCACTCCTACTAGTGAATGTAATGTAACACACACCCATACAATGCGCACCACCCCGTGATGTTTTTCTCACTCCTACTAGTGAATGTAATGTAACACACACCCATACATTGCGCACCACCCCGTAATGTTTTTCTCACTCCTACTAGTGAATGTAATGTAACACACACCCATACAATGCGCACCACCCCGTGATGTTTTTTTCACTCCTACTAGTGAATGTAATGTAACACAGACCCATACAATGCGCACCACCCCGTGATGTTTTTCTCACTCCTACTAGTGAATGTAATGTAACACACACCCATACAATGCGCACCACCCCGTGATGTTTTTCTCACTCCTACTAGTGAATGTAATGTAACACACACCCATACAATGCGCACCACCCCGTGATGTTTTTCTCACTCCTACTAGTGAATGTAATGTAACACACACCCATACAATGCGCACCACCCCGTGATGTTTTTCTCACTCCTACTAGTGAATGTAATGTAACACACCCATACAATGCGCACCACCCCGTGATGTTTTTCTCACTCCTACTAGTGAATGTAATGTAACACACACCCATACAATGCGCACCACCCCGTGATGTTTTTCTCACTCCTACTAGTGAATGTAATGTAACACACACCCATACAATGCGCACCACCCCGTGATGTTTTTCTCACTCCTACTAGTGAATGTAATGTAACACACACCCATACAATGCGCACCACCCCGTGATGTTTTTCTCACTGCTACTAGTGAATGTAATGTAACACACACCCATACATTGCGCACCACCCCGTGATGTTTTTCTCACTCCTACTACTGAATGTAATGTAACACACACCCATACAATGCGCACCACCCCGTGATGTTTTTCTCACTCCTACTAGTGAATGTAATGTAACACACACCCATACAATGCGCACCACCCCGTGATGATTTTCTCACTCCTACTAGTGAATCTAATGTAACAAACACCCATACAATCCGCACCACCCCGTGATGTTTTTCTCACTCCTACTAGTAAATGTAATGTAACACACACCCATACAATGCGCACCACCCCGTGATATTTTTCTCACTCCTACTCATGAATCTAATGTGACAAACACCCATACAAAGCGCACCACCCCGTGATGTTTTTCTCCCTCCTACTAGTGAATGTAATGTAACACACACCCATACAATGCGCACCACCCCGTGATGTTTTTCTCACTCCTACTAATGAATGTAACGTAACACACACCCATACAATGCGCACCACCCCGTGATGTTTTTATCACTCCTACTAGTGAATCTAATGTAACACACACCCATACAAATGCACCACCCCGTGATGTTTTTCTCACTCCTACTAGTGAATGTAATGTAACACACACCCATACAATGCGCACCACCCCGTGATGTTTTTCTCACTCCTACTAGTGAATGTAATGTAACACACACCCATACAATGCGCACCACCCCGTGATGTTTTTCTCACTCCTACTAGTGAATGTAATGCAACACACACCCATACAATGTGCACCACCCCGTGATGTTTTTCTCACTCCTACTAGTGAATGTAATGTAACACACACCCATACAATGCGCACCACCCCGTGATGTTTTCCTCACTCCTACTAGTGAATGTAATGTAACACACACCCATACAATGCGCACCACCCCGTGATGTTTTTCTCACTCCTAGTAGTGAATGTAATGTAACACACACCCATACAATGCGCTCCACCCCGTGATGTTTTTCGCACTCCTACTAGTGAATGTAATGTAACACACACCCATACAATGCGCACCACCCCGTGATGTTTTTCTCACTCCTACTAGTGAATGTAATGTAACACACACCCATACAATGCGCACCACCCCGTGATGTTTTTCTCACTCCTACTAGTGAATGTATTGTAACACACACACATACAATGCGCACCACCCCGTGATGTTTTTCTCACTCCTACTAGTGAATCTAATGTAACAAACACCCATACAATCCGCACCACCCCGTGATGTTTTTCTCACTCCTACTAGTGAATGTAATGTAACACACACCCATACAATGCGCACCACCCCGTGATGTTTTTCTCACTCCTACTCATGAATCTAATGTGACAAACACCCATAAAAAGCGCACCACCCCGTGATGTTTTTCTCACTCCTACTAGTGAATGTAATGTAACACACACCCATACAATGCGCACCACCCCGTGATGTTTTTCTCACTCCTACTAGTGAATGTAACGTAACACACACCCATACAATGCGCACCACCCCGTGATGTTTTTCTCACTCCTACTAGTGAATGTAATGTAACACACACCCATACAATGCGCACCACCCCGTTATATTTTTCTCACTCCTACTAGTGAATGTAATGTAACACATACCCATACAATGCGCACCACCCCGTGATGTTTTTCTCACTCCTACTAGTGAATCTAATGTAACACACACCCATACAATGCGCACCACCCCGTGATGTTTTTCTCACTCCTACTAGTGAATGTAATGTAACACACACCCATACAATGCGCATCACCCCGTGATGTTTTTCTCACTCCTACTAGTGAATGTAATGTAACACACACCCATACAATGCGCACCACCCCGTGATGTTTTTCTCACTCCTACTAGTGAATGTAATGTAACACACACCCATACAATGCGCACCACCCCGTGATGTTTTTCTCACTCCTACTAGTGAATGTAATGTAACACACACCCATACAATGCGCACCACCCCGTGATGATTTTCTCACTCCTACTAGTGAATCTAATGTAACAAACACCCATACAATGCGCCCCACCCCGTGATGTTTCTCTCACTCCTACTAGTGAATGTAATGTAACACACACCCATACAATGCGCACCACCCCGTGATGTTTTTCTCACTCCTACTAGTGAATGTAATGTAACACACACCCATACAATGCGCACCACCCCGTGATGTTTTTCTCACTCCTACTAGTGAATGTAATGTAACACACACCCATACAATGCGCACCACCCCGTGATGTTTTTCTCACTCCTACTAGTGAATGTAATGTAACACACACCCATACAATGCGCACCACCCGGTGATGTTTTTCTCACTCCTAATAGTGAATGTAATGTAACACACACCCATACAATGCGCACCAACCCGTGATGATTTTCTCACTCCTACTAGTGAATGTAATGTAACACACACCCACACAATGCGCACCACCCCGTGATGATTTTCTCACTCCTACTAGTGAATCTAATGTAACAAACACCCATACAATGCGCACCACCCCGTGATGTTTTTCTCACTCCTACTAGTGAATCTAATGTAACACACACCCATACAATGCGCACCACCCCGTGATGTTTTTCTCACTCCTACTAGTGAATCTAATGTAACACACACCCATACAATGCGCACCACCCCGTGATGTTTTTCTCACTCCTACTAGTGAATGTAATGTAACACACACCCATACAATGCGCACCACCCCGTGATGTTTTTCTCACTCCTACTAGTGAATCTAAGTTAACACACACCCATACAATGCGCACCACCCCGTGATGTTTTTCTCACTCCTACTAGTGAATCTAATGTAACACACACCCATACAATGCGCACCACCCCGTGATGTTTTTCTCACTCTTACTCATGATTCTAACGTAACAAACTCCCATACAATGCGCACCACCCCGTGATGTTTTTCTCACTCCTACTAGTGAATGTAATGTAACACACACCCATACAATGCGCACCACCCCGTGATGATTTTCTCACTCCTTCTAGTGAATGTAACGTAACACACACCCATACAATTCGCACCACTCCGTGATGTTTTTCTCACTCCTACTAGTGAATCTAATGTAACACACACCCATACAATGCGCACCACCCCGTGATGTTTTTCTCACTCCTACTAGTGAATCTAATGTAACACACACCCATACAAATGCACCACCCCGTGATGTTTTTCTCACTCCTACTAGTGAATGTAATGTAACACACACCCATACAATGCGCACCACCCCGTGATGTTTTTCTCACTGCTACTAGTGAATGTAATGTAACACACACCCATACAATGCGCACCACCCCGTGATGATTTTCTCACTCCTACTAGTGAATGTAATGTAACACACACCCATACAATGCGCACCACCCCGTGATGTTTTTCTCACTCCTACTAGTGAATGTAATGTAACACACACCCATACAATGCGCACCACCCCGTGATGTTTTTCTCACTGCTACTAGTGAATGTAATGTAACACACACCCATACAATGCGCCCCACCCCGTGATGTTTTTCTCACTCCTACTAGTGAATGTAATGTAACACACACCCATACAATGCACACCACCCCGTGATGTTTTTCTCACTCCTACTAGTGAATCTAATGTAACACACACCCATACAATGCGTACCACCCCGTGATGTTTTTCTGACTCCTACTAGTGAATGTAATGTAACACACACCCATACAATGCGCACCACCCCGTGATGTTTTTCTCACTCCTACTAGTGAATGTAATGTAACACACACCCATACAATGCGCACCACCCCGTGATGTTTTTCTCACTCCTAATAGTGAATGTAATGTAACACACACCCATACAATGCGCACCACCCCGTGATGATTTTCTCACTCCTACTAGTGAATGTAATGTAACACACACCCACACAATGCGCACCACCCCGTGATGATTTTCTCACTCCTACTAGTGAATCTAATGTAACAAACACCCATACAATGCGCACCACCCCGTGATGTTTTTCTCACTCCTACTAGTGAATCTAATGTAACACACACCCATACAATGCGCACCACCCCGTGATGTTTTTCTCACTCCTACTAGTGAATGTAATGTAACACACACCCATACAATGCGCACCACCCCGTGATGTTTTTCTCACTCCTACTAGTGAATGTAATGTAACACACACCCATACAATGCGCACCACCCCGTGATGATTTTCTCACTCCTACTAGTGAATGTAATGTAACACACACCCACACAATGCGCACCACCCCGTGATGATTTTCTCACTCCTACTAGTGAATCTAATGTAACAAACACCCATACAATGCGCACCACCCCGTGATGTTTTTCTCACTCCTACTAGTGAATCTAATGTAACACACACCCATACAATGCGCACCACCCCGTGATGTTTTTCTCACTCCTACTAGTGAATCTAATGTAACACACACCCATACAATGCGCACCACCCCGTGATGTTTTTCTCACTCTTACTCATGAATCTAACGTAACAAACACCCATACAATGCGCACCACCCCGTGATGTTTTTCTCACTCCTACTAGTGAATGTAATGTAACACACACCCATACAATGCGCACCACCCCGTGATGATTTTCTCACTCCTACTAGTGAATGTAACGTAACACACACCCATACAATTCGCACCACTCCGTGATGTTTTTCTCACTCCTACTAGTGAATCTAATGTAACACACACCCATACAATGCGCAACACCCCGTGATGTTTTTCTCACTCCTACTAGTGAATGTAATGTAACACACACCCATACAATGCACACCACCCCGTGATGTTTTTCTCACTCCTACTAGTGAATCTAATGTAACACACACCCATACAATGCGTACCACCCCGTGATGTTTTTCTGACTCCTACTAGTGAATGTAATGTAACACACACCCATACAATGCGCACCACCCCGTGATGTTTTTCTCACTCCTACTAGTGAATGTAATGTAACACACACCCATACAATGCGCACCACCCCGTGATGTTTTTCTCACTCCTAATAGTGAATGTAATGTAACACACACCCATACAATGCGCACCACCCCGTGATGATTTTCTCACTCCTACTAGTGAATGTAATGTAACACACACCCACACAATGCGCACCACCCCGTGATGATTTTCTCACTCCTACTAGTGAATCTAATTTAACAAACACCCATACAATGCGCACCACCCCGTGATGTTTTTCTCACTCCTACTAGTGAATCTAATGTAACACACACCCATACAATGCGCACCACCCCGTGATGTTTTTCTCACTCCTACTAGTGAATCTAATGTAACACACACCCATACAATGCGCACCACCCCGTGATGTTTTTCTCACTCCTACTAGTGAATCTAATGTAACA
This sequence comes from Cavia porcellus, assembly GCF_034190915.1. NCBI lineage: Eukaryota > Metazoa > Chordata > Mammalia > Rodentia > Caviidae > Cavia > Cavia porcellus. Next base: position 360,729 of record NW_026947575.1, read on the forward strand.
CACACCCATACAATGCGCACCACCCCGTGATGTTTTTCTCACTCCTACTAGTGAATGTAATGTAACACACACCCATACAATGCGCACCACCCCGTGATGTTTTTCTCACTCCTACTAGTGAATCTAATGTAACACACACCCATACAATGCGCACCACCCCGTGATGTTTTTCTCACTCCTACTAGTGAATCTAATGTAACACACACCCATACAATGCGCACCACCCCGTGATGTTTTTCTCACTCTTACTCATGAATCTAACGTAACAAACACCCATACAATGCGCACCACCCCGTGATGTTTTTCTCACTCCTACTAGTGAATGTAATGTAACACACACCCATACAATGCGCACCACCCCGTGATGATTTTCTCACTCCTACTAGTGAATGTAACGTAACACACACCCATACAATTCGCACCACTCCGTGATGTTTTTCTCACTCCTACTAGTGAATCTAATGTAACACACACCCATACAATGCGCAACACCCCGTGATGTTTTTCTCACTCCTACTAGTGAATGTAATGTAACACACACCCATACAATGCGCACCACCCCGTGATGTTTTTCTCACTCCTACTAGTGAATGTAATGTAACACACACCCATACAATGCGCACCACCACGTGATGTTTTTCTCACTCCTACTAGTGAATGTAATGTAACACACACCCATAGAATGCGCACCACCCCGTGAGGATTTTCTCACTCCTACTAGTGAATCTAATGTAACACACACCCATACAATGCGCACCACCCCGTGATGTTTTTCTCACTCCTACTAGTGAATGTAATGTAACACACACCCATACAATGCGCACCACCCCGTGATGTTTTTCTCACTCCTACTAGTGAATGTAATGTAACACACACCCATACAATGCGCACCACCCCGTGATGTTTTTCTCACTCCTACTAGTGAATGTAATGTAACACACACCCATACATTGCGCACCACCCCGTAATGTTTTTCTCACTCCTACTAGTGAATGTAATGTAACACACACCCATACAATGCGCACCACCCCGTGATGTTTTTTTCACTCCTACTAGTGAATGTAATGTAACACAGACCCATACAATGCGCACCACCCCGTGATGTTTTTCTCACTCCTACTAGTGAATGTAATGTAACACACACCCATAGAATGCGCACCACCCCGTGATGTTTTTCTCACTCCTACTAGTGAATGTAATGTAACACACACCCATACAATGCGCACCACCCCGTGATGTTTTTCTCACTCCTACTAGTGAATGTAATGTAACACACACCCATACAATGCGCACCACCCCGTGTTGTTTTTCTCACTCCTACTAGTGAATGTAATGTAACACACCCATACAATGCGCACCACCCCGTGATGTTTTTCTCACTCCTACTAGTGAATGTAATGTAACACACACCCATACAATGCGCACCACCCCGTGATGTTTTTCTCACTCCTACTAGTGAATGTAATGTAACACACACCCATACAATGCGCACCACCCCGTGATGTTTTTCTCACTGCTACTAGTGAATGTAATGTAACACACACCCATACATTGCGCACCACCCCGTGATGATTTTCTCACTCCTACTACTGAATGTAATGTAACACACACCCATACAATGCGCACCACCCCGTGATGTTTTTCTCACTCCTACTAGTGAATGTAATGTAACACACACCCATACAATGCGCACCACCCCGTGATGATTTTCTCACTCCTACTAGTGAATCTAATGTAACAAACACCCATACAATCCGCACCACCCCGTGATGTTTTTCTCACTCCTACTAGTGAATGTAATGTAACACACACCCATACAATGCGCACCACCCCGTGATATTTTTCTCACTCCTACTCATGAATCTAATGTGACAAACACCCATACAAAGCGCACCACCCCGTGATGTTTTTCTCCCTCCTACTAGTGAATGTAATGTAACACACACCCATACAATGCGCACCACCCCGTGATGTTTTTCTCACTCCTACTAATGAATGTAACGTAACACACACCCATACAATGCGCACCACCCCGTGATGTTTTTATCACTCCTACTAGTGAATCTAATGTAACACACACCCATACAAATGCACCACCCCGTGATGTTTTTCTCACTCCTACTAGTGAATGTAATGTAACACACACCCATACAATGCGCACCACCCCGTGATGTTTTTCTCACTCCTACTAGTGAATGTAATGTAACACACACCCATACAATGCGCACCACCCCGTGATGTTTTTCTCACTCCTACTAGTGAATGTAATGCAACACACACCCATACAATGTGCACCACCCCGTGATGTTTTTCTCACTCCTACTAGTGAATGTAATGTAACACACACCCATACAATGCGCACCACCCCGTGATGTTTTCCTCACTCCTACTAGTGAATGTAATGTAACACACAAACCCTACAATGCGCACCACCCCGTGATGTTTTTCTCACTCCTAGTAGTGAATGTAATGTAACACACACCCATACAATGCGCTCCACCCCGTGATGTTTTTCTCACTCCTACTAGTGAATGTAATGTAACACACACCCATACAATGCGCACCACCCCGTGATATTTTTCTCACTCCTACTAGTGAATGTAACGTAACACACACCCATACAATGCGCACCACCCCGTGATGTTTTTCTCACTCCTACTAGTGAATGTATTGTAACACACACACATACAATGCGCACCACCCCGTGATGTTTTTCTCACTCCTACTAGTGAATCTAATGTAACAAACACCCATACAATCCGCACCACCCCGTGATGTTTTTCTCACTCCTACTAGTGAATGTAATGTAACACACACCCATACAATGCGCACCACCCCGTGATGTTTTTCTCACTCCTACTCATGAATCTAATGTGACAAACACCCATACAAAGCGCACCACCCCGTGATGTTTTTCTCACTCCTACTAGTGAATGTAATGTAACACACACCCATACAATGCGCACCACCCCGTGATGTTTTTCTCACTCCTACTAGTGAATGTAACGTAACACACACCCATACAATGCGCACCACCCCGTGATGTTTTTCTCACTCCTACTAGTGAATGTAATGTAACACACACCCATACAATGCGCACCACCCCGTTATATTTTTCTCACTCCTACTAGTGAATGTAATGTAACACACACCCATACAATGCGCACCACCCCGTGATGTTTTTCTCACTCCTACTAGTGAATCTAATGTAACACACACCCATACAATGCGCACCACCCCGTGATGTTTTTCTCACTCCTAGTAGTGAATCTAATGTAACACACACCCATACAATGCGCACCACCCCGTGATGTTTTTCTCACTCCTACTAGTGAATGTAATGTAACACACACCCATACAATGCGCACCACCCCGTGATGTTTTTCTCACTCCTACTAGTGAATCTAATGTAACACACACCCATACAATGCGCACCACCCCGTGATGTTTTTCTCACTCCTACTAGTGAATCTAATGTAACACACACCCATACAATGCGCACCACCCCGTGATGTTTTTCTCACTCTTACTCATGAATCTAACGTAACAAACACCCATACAATGCGCACCACCCCGTGATGTTTTTCTCACTCCTACTAGTGAATGTAATGTAACACACACCCATACAATGCGCACCACCCCGTGATGATTTTCTCACTCCTACTAGTGAATGTAACGTAACACACACCCATACAATTCGCACCACTCCGTGATGTTTTTCTCACTCCTACTAGTGAATCTAATGTAACACACACCCATACAATGCGCAACACCCCGTGATGTTTTTCTCACTCCTACTAGTGAATGTAATGTAACACACACCCATACAATGCGCACCACCCCGTGATGTTTTTCTCACTCCTACTAGTGAATGTAATGTAACACACACCCATACAATGCGCACCACCACGTGATGTTTTTCTCACTCCTACTAGTGAATGTAATGTAACACACACCCATAGAATGCGCACCACCCCGTGATGATTTTCTCACTCCTACTAGTGAATCTAATGTAACACACACCCATACAATGCGCACCACCCCGTGATGTTTTTCTCACTCCTACTAGTGAATGTAATGTAACACACACCCATACAATGCGCACCACCCCGTGATGTTTTTCTCACTCCTACTAGTGAATGTAATGTAACACACACCCATACAATGCGCACCACCCCGTGATGTTTTTCTCACTCCTACTAGTGAATGTAATGTAACACACACCCATACATTGCGCACCACCCCGTAATGTTTTTCTCACTCCTACTAGTGAATGTAATGTAACACACACCCATAAAATGCGCACCACCCCGTGATGTTTTTTTCACTCCTACTAGTGAATGTAATGTAACACAGACCCATACAATGCGCACCACCCCGTGATGTTTTTCTCACTCCTACTAGTGAATGTAATGTAACACACACCCATAGAATGCGCACCACCCCGTGATGTTTTTCTCACTCCTACTAGTGAATGTAATGTAACACACACCCATACAATGCGCACCACCCCGTGATGTTTTTCTCACTCCTACTAGTGAATGTAATGTAACACACACCCATACAATGCGCACCACCCCGTGATGTTTTTCTCACTCCTACTAGTGAATGTAATGTAACACACCCATACAATGCACACCACCCCGTGATGTTTTTCTCACTCCTACTAGTGAATGTAATGTAACACACACCCATACAATGCGCACCACCCCGTGATGTTTTTCTCACTCCTACTAGTGAATGTAATGTAACACACACCCATACAATGCGCACCACCCCGTGATGTTTTTCTCACTCCTACTAGTGAATGTAATGTAACACACACCCATACAATGCGCACCACCCCGTGATGTTTTTCTCACTGCTACTAGTGAATGTAATGTAACACACACCCATACATTGCGCACCACCCCGTGATGTTTTTCTCACTCCTACTACTGAATGTAATGTAACACACACCCATACAATGCGCACCACCCCGTGATGTTTTTCTCACTCCTACTAGTGAATGTAATGTAACACACACCCATACAATGCGCACCACCCCGTGATGATTTTCTCACTCCTACTAGTGAATCTAATGTAACAAACACCCATACAATCCGCACCACCCCGTGATGTTTTTCTCACTCCTACTAGTGAATGTAATGTAACACACACCCATACAATGCGCACCACCCCGTGATATTTTTCTCACTCCTACTCATGAATCTAATGTGACAAACACCCATACAAAGCGCACCACCCCGTGATGTTTTTCTCCCTCCTACTAGTGAATGTAATGTAACACACACCCATACAATGCGCACCACCCCGTGATGTTTTTCTCACTCCTACTAGTGAATCTAATGTAACACACACCCATACAATGCGCACCACCCCGTGATGTTTTTATCACTCCTACTAGTGAATCTAATGTAACACACACCCATACAAATGCACCACCCCGTGATGTTTTTCTCACTCCTACTAGTGAATGTAATGTAACACACACCCATACAATGCGCACCACCCCGTGATGTTTTTCTCACTCCTACTAGTGAATGTAATGTAACACACACCCATACAATGCGCACCACCCCGTGATGTTTTTCTCACTCCTACTAGTGAATGTAATGCAACACACACCCATACAATGTGCACCACCCCGTGATGTTTTTCTCACTCCTACTAGTGAATGTAATGTAACACACACCCATACAATGCGCACCACCCCGTGATGTTTTCCTCACTCCTACTAGTGAATGTAATGTAACACACACCCGTACAATGCGCACCACCCCGTGATGTTTTTCTCACTCCTAGTAGTGAATGTAATGTAACACACACCCATACAATGCGCTCCACCCCGTGATGTTTTTCTCACTCCTACTAGTGAATGTAATGTAACACACACCCATACAATGCGCACCACCCCGTGATATTTTTCTCACTCCTACTAGTGAATGTAACGTAACACACACCCATACAATGCGCACCACCCCGTGATGTTTTTCTCACTCCTACTAGTGAATGTATTGTAACACACACACATACAATGCGCACCACCCCGTGATGTTTTTCTCACTCCTACTAGTGAATCTAATGTAACAAACACCCATACAATCCGCACCACCCCGTGATGTTTTTCTCACTCCTACTAGTGAATGTAATGTAACACACACCCATACAATGCGCATCACCCCGTGATGTTTTTCTCACTCCTACTCATGAATCTAATGTGACAAACACCCATACAAAGCGCACCACCCCGTGATGTTTTTCTCACTCCTACTAGTGAATGTAATGTAACACACACCCATACAATGTGCACCACCCCGTGATGTTTTTCTCACTCCTACTAGTGAATGTAACGTAACACACACCCATACAATTCGCACCACTCCGTGATGTTTTTCTCACTCCTACTAGTGAATCTAATGTAACACACACCCATACAATGCGCACCACCCCGTGATGTTTTTCTCACTCCTACTAGTGAATCTAATGTAACACACACCCATACAATGCGCACCACCCCGTGATGTTTTTCTCACTCTTACTCATGAATCTAACGTAACAAACACCCATACAATGCGCACCACCCCGTGATGTTTTTCTCACTCCTACTAGTGAATGTAATGTAACACACACCCATACAATGCGCACCACCCCGTGATGATTTTCTCACTCCTACTAGTGAATGTAACGTAACACACACCCATACAATTCGCACCACTCCGTGATGTTTTTCTCACTCCTACTAGTGAATCTAATGTAACACACACCCATACAATGCGCAACACCCCGTGATGTTTTTCTCACTCCTACTAGTGAATGTAATGTAACACACACCCATACAATGCGCACCACCCCGTGATGTTTTTCTCACTCCTACTAGTGAATGTAATGTAACACACACCCATACAATGCGCACCACCACGTGATGTTTTTCTCACTCCTACTAGTGAATGTAATGTAACACACACCCATAGAATGCGCACCACCCCGTGATGATTTTCTCACTCCTACTAGTGAATCTAATGTAACACACACCCATACAATGCGCACCACCCCGTGATGTTTTTCTCACTCCTACTAGTGAATGTAATGTAACACACACCCATACAATGCGCACCACCCCGTGATGTTTTTCTCACTCCTACTAGTGAATGTAATGTAACACACACCCATACAATGCGCACCACCCCGTGATGTTTTTCTCACTCCTACTAGTGAATGTAATGTAACACACACCCATACATTGCGCACCACCCCGTAATGTTTTTCTCACTCCTACTAGTGAATGTAATGTAACACACACCCATAAAATGCGCACCACCCCGTGATGTTTTTTTCACTCCTACTAGTGAATGTAATGTAACACAGACCCATACAATGCGCACCACCCCGTGATGTTTTTCTCACTCCTACTAGTGAATGTAATGTAACACACACCCATAGAATGCGCACCACCCCGTGATGTTTTTCTCACTCCTACTAGTGAATGTAATGTAACACACACCCATACAATGCGCACCACCCCGTGATGTTTTTCTCACTCCTACTAGTGAATGTAATGTAACACACACCCATACAATGCGCACCACCCCGTGATGTTTTTCTCACTCCTACTAGTGAATGTAATGTAACACACCCATACAATGCACACCACCCCGTGATGTTTTTCTCACTCCTACTAGTGAATGTAATGTAACACACACCCATACAATGCGCACCACCCCGTGATGTTTTTCTCACTCCTACTAGTGAATGTAATGTAACACACACCCATACAATGCGCACCACCCCGTGATGTTTTTCTCACTCCTACTAGTGAATGTAATGTAACACACACCCATACAATGCGCACCACCCCGTGATGTTTTTCTCACTGCTACTAGTGAATGTAATGTAACACACACCCATACATTGCGCACCACCCCGTGATGTTTTTCTCACTCCTACTACTGAATGTAATGTAACACACACCCATACAATGCGCACCACCCCGTGATGTTTTTCTCACTCCTACTAGTGAATGTAATGTAACACACACCCATACAATGCGCACCACCCCGTGATGATTTTCTCACTCCTACTAGTGAATCTAATGTAACAAACACCCATACAATCCGCACCACCCCGTGATGTTTTTCTCACTCCTACTAGTGAATGTAATGTAACACACACCCATACAATGCGCACCACCCCGTGATATTTTTCTCACTCCTACTCATGAATCTAATGTGACAAACACCCATACAAAGCGCACCACCCCGTGATGTTTTTCTCCCTCCTACTAGTGAATGTAATGTAACACACACCCATACAATGCGCACCACCCCGTGATGTTTTTCTCACTCCTACTAATGAATGTAACGTAACACACACCCATACAATGCGCACCACCCCGTGATGTTTTTATCACTCCTACTAGTGAATCTAATGTAACACACACCCATACAAATGCACCACCCCGTGATGTTTTTCTCACTCCTACTAGTGAATATAATGTAACACACACCCATACAATGCGCACCACCCCGTGATGTTTTTCTCACTCCTACTAGTGAATGTAATGTAACACACACCCATACAATGCGCACCACCCCGTGATGTTTTTCTCACTCCTACTAGTGAATGTAATGCAACACACACCCATACAATGTGCACCACCCCGTGATGTTTTTCTCACTCCTACTAGTGAATGTAATGTAACACACACCCATACAATGCGCACCACCCCGTGATGTTTTCCTCACTCCTACTAGTGAATGTAATGTAACACACACCCGTACAATGCGCACCACCCCGTGATGTTTTTCTCACTCCTAGTAGTGAATGTAATGTAACACACACCCATACAATGCGCTCCACCCCGTGATGTTTTTCTCACTCCTACTAGTGAATGTAATGTAACACACACCCATACAATGCGCACCACCCCGTGATATTTTTCTCACTCCTACTAGTGAATGTAACGTAACACACACCCATACAATGCGCACCACCCCGTGATGTTTTTCTCACTCCTACTAGTGAATGTATTGTAACACACACACATACAATGCGCACCACCCCGTGATGTTTTTCTCACTCCTACTAGTGAATCTAATGTAACAAACACCCATACAATCCGCACCACCCCGTGATGTTTTTCTCACTCCTACTAGTGAATGTAATGTAACACACACCCATACAATGCGCACCACCCCGTGATGTTTTTCTCACTCCTACTCATGAATCTAATGTGACAAACACCCATACAAAGCGCACCACCCCGTGATGTTTTTCTCACTCCTACTAGTGAATGTAATGTAACACACACCCATACAATGTGCACCACCCCGTGATGTTTTTCTCACTCCTACTAGTGAATGTAACGTAACACACACCCATACAATGCGCACCACCCCGTGATGTTTTTCTCACTCCTACTAGTGAATGTAATGTAACACACACCCATACAATGCGCACCACCCCGTTATATTTTTCTCACTCCTACTAGTGAATGTAATGTAACACACACCCATACAATGCGCACCACCCCGTGATGTTTTTCTCACTCCTACTAGTGAATGTAATGTAACACACACCCATACAATGCGCACCACCCCGTTATATTTTTCTCACTCCTACTAGTGAATGTAATGTAACACACACCCATACAATGCGCACCACCCCGTGATGTTTTTCTCACTCCTACTAGTGAATCTAATGTAACACACACCCATACAATGCGCACCACCCCGTGATGTTTTTCTCACTCCTACTAGTGAATCTAATGTAACACACACCCATACAAATGCACCACCCCGTGATGTTTTTCTCACTCCTACTAGTGAATCTAATGTAACACACACCCATACAATGCGCACCACCCCGTGATGTTTTTCTCACTCCTACTAGTGAATGTAATGTAACACACACCCATACAATGCGCACCACCCCGTGATGTTTTTCTCACTCCTACTAGTGAATGTAATGTAACACACACCCATACAATGCGCACCACCACGTGATGTTTTTCTCACTCCTACTAGTGAATGTAATGTAACACACACCCATAGAATGCGCACCACCCCGTGATGATTTTCTCACTCCTACTAGTGAATCTAATGTAACACACACCCATACAATGCGCACCACCCCGTGATGTTTTTCTCACTCCTACTAGTGAATGTAATGTAACACACACCCATACAATGCGCACCACCCCGTGATGTTTTTCTCACTCCTACTAGTGAATGTAATGTAACACACACCCATACAATGCGCACCACCACGTGATGTTTTTCTCACTCCTACTAGTGAATGTAATGTAACACACACCCATAGAATGCGCACCACCCCGTGATGATTTTCTCACTCCTACTAGTGAATCTAATGTAACACACACCCATACAATGCGCACCACCCCGTGATGTTTTTCTCACTCCTACTAGTGAATGTAATGTAACACACACCCATACAATGCGCACCACCCGTGATGTTTTTCTCACTCCTACTAGTGAATGTAATGTAACACACACCCATACAATGCGCACCACCCCGTGATGTTTTTCTCACTCCTACTAGTGAATGTAATGTAACACACACCCATACATTGCGCACCACCCCGTAATGTTTTTCTCACTCCTACTAGTGAATGTAATGTAACACACACCCATACAATGCGCACCACCCCGTGATGTTTTTTTCACTCCTACTAGTGAATGTAATGTAACACAGACCCATACAATGCGCACCACCCCGTGATGTTTTTCTCACTCCTACTAGTGAATGTAATGTAACACACACCCATAGAATGCGCACCACCCCGTGATGTTTTTCTCACTCCTACTAGTGAATGTAATGTAACACACACCCATACAATGCGCACCACCCCGTGATATTTTTCTCACTCCTACTAGTGAATGTAATGTAACACACACCCATACAATGCGCACCACCCCGTGATGTTTTTCTCACTCCTACTAGTGAATGTAATGTAACACACCCATACAATGCGCACCACCCCGTGATGTTTTTCTCACTCCTACTAGTGAATGTAATGTAACACACACCCATACAATGCGCACCACCCCGTGATGTTTTTCTCACTCCTACTAGTGAATGTAATGTAACACACACCCATACAATGCGCACCACCCCGTGATGTTTTTCTCACTGCTACTAGTGAATGTAATGTAACACACACCCATACATTGCGCACCACCCCGTGATGTTTTTCTCACTCCTACTACTGAATGTAATGTAACACACACCCATACAATGCGCACCACCCCGTGATGTTTTTCTCACTCCTACTAGTGAATGTAATGTAACACACACCCATACAATGCGCACCACCCCGTGATGATTTTCTCACTCCTACTAGTGAATCTAATGTAACAAACACCCATACAATCCGCACCACCCCGTGATGTTTTTCTCACTCCTACTAGTGAATGTAATGTAACACACACCCATACAATGCGCACCACCCCGTGATATTTTTCTCACTCCTACTCATGAATCTAATGTGACAAACACCCATACAAAGCGCACCACCCCGTGATGTTTTTCTCCCTCCTACTAGTGAATGTAATGTAACACACACCCATACAATGCGCACCACCCCGTGATGTTTTTCTCATTCCTACTAATGAATGTAACGTAACACACACCCATACAATGCGCACCACCCCGTGATGTTTTTATCACTCCTACTAGTGAATCTAATGTAACACACACCCATACAAATGCACCACCCCGTGATGTTTTTCTCACTCCTACTAGTGAATGTAATGTAACACACACCCATACAATGCGCACCACCCCGTGATGTTTTTCTCACTCCTACTAGTGAATGTAATGTAACACACACCCATACAATGCGCACCACCCCGTGATGTTTTTCTCACTCCTACTAGTGAATGTAATGCAACACACACCCATACAATGTGCACCACCCCGTGATGTTTTTCTCACTCCTACTAGTGAATGTAATGTAACACACACCCATACAATGCGCACCACCCCGTGATGTTTTCCTCACTCCTACTAGTGAATGTAATGTAACACACACCCGTACAATGCGCACCACCCCGTGATGTTTTTCTCACTCCTAGTAGTGAATGTAATGTAACACACACCCATACAATGCGCTCCACCCCGTGATGTTTTTCTCACTCCTACTAGTGAATGTAATGTAACACACACCCATACAATGCGCACCACCCCGTGATATTTTTCTCACTCCTACTAGTGAATGTAACGTAACACACACCCATACAATGCGCACCACCCCGTGATGTTTTTCTCACTCCTACTAGTGAATGTATTGTAACACACACACATACAATGCGCACCACCCCGTGATGTTTTTCTCACTCCTACTAGTGAATCTAATGTAACAAACACCCATACAATCCGCACCACCCCGTGATGTTTTTCTCACTCCTACTAGTGAATGTAATGTAACACACACCCATACAATGCGCACCACCCCGTGATGTTTTTCTCACTCCTACTCATGAATCTAATGTGACAAACACCCATACAAAGCGCACCACCCCGTGATGTTTTTCTCACTCCTACTAGTGAATGTAATGTAACACACACCCATACAATGTGCACCACCCCGTGATGTTTTTCTCACTCCTACTAGTGAATGTAACGTAACACACACCCATACAATGCGCACCACCCCGTGATGTTTTTCTCACTCCTACTAGTGAATGTAATGTAACACACACCCATACAATGCGCACCACCCCGTTATATTTTTCTCACTCCTACTAGTGAATGTAATGTAACACACACCCATACAATGCGCACCACCCCGTGATGTTTTTCTCACTCCTACTAGTGAATGTAATGTAACACACACCCATACAATGCGCACCACCCCGTTATATTTTTCTCACTCCTACTAGTGAATGTAATGTAACACACACCCATACAATGCGCACCACCCCGTGATGTTTTTCTCACTCCTACTAGTGAATCTAATGTAACACACACCCATACAATGCGCACCACCCCGTGATGTTTTTCTCACTCCTACTAGTGAATCTAATGTAACACACACCCATACAAATGCACCACCCCGTGATGTTTTTCTCACTCCTACTAGTGAATGTAATGTAACACACACCCATACAATGCGCACCACCCCGTGATGTTTTTCTCACTCCTACTAGTGAATGTAATGTAACACACACCCATACAATGCGCACCACCCCGTGATGTTTTTCTCACTCCTACTAGTGAATGTAATGTAACACACACCCATACAATGCGCACCACCCCGTGATGTTTTTCTCACTCCTACTAGTGAATGTAATGTAACACACGCCCATACAATGCGCACCACCCCGTGATGTTTTTCTCACTCCTACTAGTGAATGTAATGTAACACACACCCATACAATGCGCACCACCCCGTGATGTTTTTCTCACTCCTACTAGTGAATGTAATGTAACACACACCCATACAATGCGCACCACCCCGTGATGTTTTTCTCACTCCTACTAGTGAATGTAATGTAACACACACCCATACAATGCGCACCACCCCGTGATGTTTTTCTCACTCCTACTAGTGAATGTAATGTAACACACACCCATACAATGCGCACCACCCCGTGATGTTTTTCTCACTCCTACTATTGAATCTAATGTAACACACACCCATACAATGCGCACCACCCCGTGATGTTTTTCTCACTCGTACTAGTGAATGTAATGTAACACACACACATACAATGCGCACCACCCCGTGATGTTTTTCTCACTCCTACTAGTGAATGTAATGTAACACACACCCATACAATGCGCACCACCCCGTGATATTTTTCTCACTCCTACTCATGAATCTAATGTGACAAACACCCATACAAAGCGCACCACCCCGTGATGTTTTTCTCCCTCCTACTAGTGAATGTAATGTAACACACACCCATACAATGCGCACCACCCCGTGATGTTTTTCTCACTCCTACTAGTGAATGTAACGTAACACACACCCATACAATGCGCACCACCCCGTGATGTTTTTCTCACTCCTACTAGTGAATGTATTGTAACACACACACATACAATGCGCACCACCCCGTGATGTTTTTCTCACTCCTACTAGTGAATGTATTGTAACACACACACATACAATGCGCACCACCCCGTGATGTTTTTCTCACTCCTACTAGTGAATCTAATGTAACAAACACCCATACAATCCGCACCACCCCGTGATGTTTTTCTCACTCCTACTAGTGAATGTAATGTAACACACACCCATACAATGCGCACCACCCCGTGATGTTTTTCTCACTCCTACTCATGAATCTAATGTGACAAACACCCATACAAAGCGCACCACCCCGTGATGTTTTTCTCACTCCTACTAGTGAATGTAATGTAACACACACCCATACAATGTGCACCACCCCGTGATGTTTTTCTCACTCCTACTAGTGAATGTAACGTAACACACACCCATACAATGCGCACCACCCCGTGATGTTTTTCTCACTCCTACTAGTGAATGTAATGTAACACACACCCATACAATGCGCACCACCCCGTTATATTTTTCTCACTCCTACTAGTGAATGTAATGTAACACACACCCATACAATGCGCACCACCCCGTGATGTTTTTCTCACTCCTACTAGTGAATGTAATGTAACACACACCCATACAATGCGCAACACCCCGTTATATTTTTCTCACTCCTACTAGTGAATGTAATGTAACACACACCCATACAATGCGCACCACCCCGTGATGTTTTTCTCACTCCTACTAGTGAATCTAATGTAACACACACCCATACAATGCGCACCACCCCGTGATGTTTTTCTCACTCCTACTAGTGAATCTAATGTAACACACACCCATACAAATGCACCACCCCGTGATGTTTTTCTCACTCCTACTAGTGAATGTAATGTAACACACACCCATACAATGCGCACCACCCCGTGATGTTTTTCTCACTCCTACTAGTGAATGTAATGTAACACACACCCATACAATGCGCACCACCCCGTGATGCTTTTCTCACTCCTACTAGTGAATGTAATGTAACACACACCCATACAATGCGCACCACCCCGTGATGTTTTTCTCACTCCTACTAGTGAATGTAATGTAACACACGCCCATACAATGCGCACCACCCCGTGATGTTTTTCTCACTCCTACTAGTGAATGTAATGTAACACACGCCCATACAATGCGCACCACCCCGTGATGTTTTTCTCACTCCTACTAGTGAATGTAATGTAACACACACCCATACAATGCGCACCACCCCGTGATGTTTTTCTCACTCCTACTAGTGAATGTAATGTAACACACACCCATACAATGCGCACCACCCCGTGATGTTTTTCTCACTCCTACTAGTGAATGTAATGTAACACACACCCATACAATGCGCACCACCCCGTGATGTTTTTCTCACTCCTACTATTGAATCTAATGTAACACACACCCATACAATGCGCACCACCCCGTGATGTTTTTCTCACTCGTACTAGTGAATGTAATGTAACACACACACATACAATGCGCACCACCCCGTGATGTTTTTCTCACTCCTACTAGTGAATGTAATGTAACACACACCCATACAATGCGCACCATACCATGATGTTTTTCTCACTCCTACTAGTGAATGTAATGTAATACACACCCATACAATGCGCACCACACCGTGATGTTTTTCTCACTCCTACTAGTGAATCTAATTTAACACACACCCATACAAATGCACCACCCCGTGATGTTTTTCTCACTCCTACTAGTGAATGTAATGTAACACACACCCATACAATGCGCACCACCCCGTGATGTTTTTCTCACTCCTACTAGTGAATGTAATGTAACACACACCCATACAATGCGCACCACCCCGTGATGTTTTTCTCACTCCTACTAGTGAATGTAATGTAACACACACCCATACAATGCGCACCACCACGTGATGTTTTTCTCACTCCTACTAGTGAATGTAATGTAACACACACCCATAGAATGCGCACCACCCCGTGATGATTTTCTCACTCCTACTAGTGAATCTAATGTAACACACACCCATACAATGCGCACCACCCCGTGATGTTTTTCTCACTCCTACTAGTGAATGTAATGTAACACACACCCATACAATGCGCACCACCCCGTGATGTTTTTCTCACTCCTACTAGTGAATGTAATGTAACACACACCCATACAATGCGCACCACCCCGTGATGTTTTTCTCACTCCTACTAGTGAATGTAATGTAACACACACCCATTCATTGCGCACCACCCCGTGATGTTTTTCTCACTTCTACTAGTGAATGTAATGTAACACACACCCATACAATGCGCACCACCCCGTGATGTTTTTTTCACTCCTACTAGTGAATGTAATGTAACACAGACCCATACAATGCGCACCACCCCGTGATGTTTTTCTCACTCCTACTAGTGAATGTAATGTAACACACACCCATACAATGCGCACCACCCCGTGATGTTTTTCTCACTCCTACTAGTGAATGTAATGTAACACACACCCATACGATGCGCACCACCCCGTGATGTTTTTCTCACTCCTACTAGTGAATGTAATGTAACACACACCCATACGATGCGCACCACCCCGTGATGTTTTTCTCACTCCTACTAGTGAATGTAATGTAACACACCCATACAATGCGCACCACCCCGTGATGTTTTTCTCACTCCTACTAGTGAATGTAATGTAACACACACCCATACAATGCGCACCACCCCGTGATGTTTTTCTCACTCCTACTAGTGAATGTAATGTAACACACACCCATACAATGCGCACCACCCCGTGATGTTTTTCTCACTCCTACTAGTGAATGTAATGTAACACACACCCATACAATGCGCACCACCCCGTGATGTTTTTCTCACTGCTACTAGTGAATGTAATGTAACACACACCCATACATTGCGCACCACCCCGTGATGTTTTTCTCACTCCTACTACTGAATGTAATGTAACACACACCCATACAATGCGCACCACCCCGTGATGTTTTTCTCACTCCTACTAGTGAATGTAATGTAACACACACCCATACAATGCGCACCACCCCGTGATGATTTTCTCACTCCTACTAGTGAATGTAATGTAACACTCACCCATACAATGCGCACCACCCCGTGATGTTTTTCTCACTCCTACTAGTGAATGTAATGTAACACACACCCATACAATGCGCACCACCCCGTGATGTTTTTCTCACTCCTACTAGTGAATGTAATGTAACACACACCCATACAAATGCACCACCCCGTGATGTTTTTCTCACTCCTACTAGTGAATGTAATGTAACACACACCCATACAATGCGCACCACCCCGTGATGTTTTTCTCACTCCTACTAGTGAATGTAATGTAACACACACCCATACAATGCGCACCACCCCGTGATGTTTTTCTCACTCCTACTAGTGAATGTAATGTAACACACACCCATACAATGCGCACCACCCCGTGATGTTTTTCTCACTCCTACTAGTGAATGTATTGTAACACACACCCATACAATGCGCACCACCCCGTGATGTTTTTCTCACTCCTACTAGTGAATGTAATGCAACACACACCAATACAATGCGCACCACCCCGTGATGTTTTTCTCACTCCTACTAGTGAATCTAATGTAACACACACCCATACAATGCGCACCACCCCGTGATGTTTTTCTCACTCCTACTAGTGAATGTAATGTAACACACACCCATACAATGCGCACCACCCCGTGATGTTTTTCTCACTCCTAGTATTGAATCTAATGTAACACACACCCATACAATGCGCACCACCCCGTGATGTTTTTCTCACTCGTACTAGTGAATCTAATGTAACACACACCCATACAATGCGCACCACCCCGTGATGTTTTTCTCACTCGTACTAGTGAATGTAATGTAACACACACACATACAATGCGCA
Organism: Cavia porcellus; assembly: GCF_034190915.1. NCBI lineage: Eukaryota > Metazoa > Chordata > Mammalia > Rodentia > Caviidae > Cavia > Cavia porcellus. The sequence goes on from NW_026947575.1 coordinate 378,685, forward strand.
CCACCCCGTGATGTTTTTCTCACTCCTACTAGTGAATGTAATGTAACACACACCCATACAATGCGCACCATACCATGATGTTTTTCTCACTCCTACTAGTGAATGTAATGTAATACACACCCATACAATGCGCACCACACCGTGATGTTTTTCTCACTCCTACTAGTGAATCTAATGTAACACACACCCATACAAATGCACCACCCCGTGATGTTTTTCTCACTCCTACTAGTGAATGTAATGTAACACACACCCATACAATGCGCACCACCCCGTGATGTTTTTCTCACTCCTACTAGTGAATGTAATGTAACACACACCCATACAATGCGCACCACCCCGTGATGTTTTTCTCACTCCTACTAGTGAATGTAATGTAACACACACCCATACAATGCGCACCACCACGTGATGTTTTTCTCACTCCTACTAGTGAATGTAATGTAACACACACCCATAGAATGCGCACCACCCCGTGATGATTTTCTCACTCCTACTAGTGAATCTAATGTAACACACACCCATACAATGCGCACCACCCCGTGATGTTTTTCTCACTCCTACTAGTGAATGTAATGTAACACACACCCATACAATGCGCACCACCCCGTGATGTTTTTCTCACTCCTAATAGTGAATGTAATGTAACACACACCCATACAATGCGCACCACCCCGTGATGTTTTTCTCACTCCTACTAGTGAATGTAATGTAACACACACCCATACAATGCGCACCACCCCGTGATGTTTTTTTCACTCCTACTAGTGAATGTAATGTAACACAGACCCATACAATGCGCACCACCCCGTGATGTTTTTCTCACTCCTACTAGTGAATGTAATGTAACACACACCCATACAATGCGCACCACCCCGTGATGTTTTTCTCACTCCTACTAGTGAATGTAATGTAACACACACCCATACAATGCGCACCACCCCGTGATGTTTTTCTCACTCCTACTAGTGAATGTAATGTAACACACACCCATACAATGCGCACCACCCCGTGATGTTTTTCTCACTCCTACTAGTGAATGTAATGTAACACACCCATACAATGCGCACCACCCCGTGATGTTTTTCTCACTCCTACTAGTGAATGTAATGTAACACACACCCATACAATGCGCACCACCCCGTGATGTTTTTCTCACTCCTACTAGTGAATGTAATGTAACACACACCCATACAATGCGCACCACCCCGTGATGTTTTTCTCACTCCTACTAGTGAATGTAATGTAACACACACCCATACAATGCGCACCACCCCGTGATGTTTTTCTCACTGCTACTAGTGAATGTAATGTAACACACACCCATACATGCGCACCACCCCGTGATGTTTTTCTCACTCCTACTACTGAATGTAATGTAACACACACCCATACAATGCGCACCACCCCGTGATGTTTTTCTCACTCCTACTAGTGAATGTAATGTAACACACACCCATACAATGCGCACCACCCCGTGATGATTTTCTCACTCCTACTAGTGAATGTAATGTAACACTCACCCATACAATGCGCACCACCCCGTGATGTTTTTCTCACTCCTACTAGTGAATGTAATGTAACACACACCCATACAATGCGCACCACCCCGTGATGTTTTTCTCACTCCTACTAGTGAATGTAATGTAACACACACCCATACAAATGCACCACCCCGTGATGTTTTTCTCACTCCTACTAGTGAATGTAATGTAACACACACCCATACAATGCGCACCACCCCGTGATGTTTTTCTCACTCCTACTAGTGAATGTAATGTAACACACACCCATACAATGCGCACCACCCCGTGATGTTTTTCTCACTCCTACTAGTGAATGTAATGTAACACACACCCATACAATGCGCACCACCCCGTGATGTTTTTCTCACTCCTACTAGTGAATGTAATGTAACACACACCCATACAATGCGCACCACCCCGTGATGTTTTTCTCACTCCTACTAGTGAATGTAATGCAACACACACCAATACAATGCGCACCACCCCGTGATGTTTTTCTCACTCCTACTAGTGAATCTAATGTAACACACACCCATACAATGCGCACCACCCCGTGATGTTTTTCTCACTCCTACTAGTGAATGTAATGTAACACACACCCATACAATGCGCACCACCCCGTGATGTTTTTCTCACTCCTAGTATTGAATCTAATGTAACACACACCCATACAATGCGCACCACCCCGTGATGTTTTTCTCACTCGTACTAGTGAATCTAATGTAACACACACCCATACAATGCGCACCACCCCGTGATGTTTTTCTCACTCGTACTAGTGAATGTAATGTAACACACACACATACAATGCGCACCACCCCGTGATGTTTTTCTCACTCCTACTAGTGAATGTAATGTAACACACACCCATACAATGCGCACCATACCATGATGTTTTTCTCACTCCTACTAGTGAATGTAATGTAATACACACCCATACAATGCGCACCACACCGTGATGTTTTTCTCACTCCTACTAGTGAATCTAATGTAACACACACCCATACAAATGCACCACCCCGTGATGTTTTTCTCACTCCTACTAGTGAATGTAATGTAACACACACCCATACAATGCGCACCACCCCGTGATGTTTTTCTCACTCCTACTAGTGAATGTAATGTAACACACACCCATACAATGCGCACCACCCCGTGATGTTTTTCTCACTCCTACTAGTGAATGTAATGTAACACACACCCATACAATGCGCACCACCACGTGATGTTTTTCTCACTCCTACTAGTGAATGTAATGTAACACACACCCATAGAATGCGCACCACCCCGTGATGATTTTCTCACTCCTACTAGTGAATCTAATGTAACACACACCCATACAATGCGCACCACCCCGTGATGTTTTTCTCACTCCTACTAGTGAATGTAATGTAACACACACCCATACAATGCGCACCACCCCGTGATGTTTTTCTCACTCCTAATAGTGAATGTAATGTAACACACACCCATACAATGCGCACCACCCCGTGATGTTTTTCTCACTCCTACTAGTGAATGTAATGTAACACACACCCATACAATGCGCACCACCCCGTGATGTTTTTTTCACTCCTACTAGTGAATGTAATGTAACACAGACCCATACAATGCGCACCACCCCGTGATGTTTTTCTCACTCCTACTAGTGAATGTAATGTAACACACACCCATACAATGCGCACCACCCCGTGATGTTTTTCTCACTCCTACTAGTGAATGTAATGTAACACACACCCATACAATGCGCACCACCCCGTGATGTTTTTCTCACTCCTACTAGTGAATGTAATGTAACACACACCCATACAATGCGCACCACCCCGTGATGTTTTTCTCACTCCTACTAGTGAATGTAATGTAACACACCCATACAATGCGCACCACCCCGTGATGTTTTTCTCACTCCTACTAGTGAATGTAATGTAACACACACCCATACAATGCGCACCACCCCGTGATGTTTTTCTCACTCCTACTAGTGAATGTAATGTAACACACACCCATACAATGCGCACCACCCCGTGATGTTTTTCTCACTCCTACTAGTGAATGTAATGTAACACACACCCATACAATGCGCACCACCCCGTGATGTTTTTCTCACTGCTACTAGTGAATGTAATGTAACACACACCCATACATTGCGCACCACCCCGTGATGTTTTTCTCACTCCTACTACTGAATGTAATGTAACACACACCCATACAATGCGCACCACCCCGTGATGTTTTTCTCACTCCTACTAGTGAATGTAATGTAACACACACCCATACAATGCGCACCACCCCGTGATGATTTTCTCACTCCTACTAGTGAATCTAATGTAACAAACACCCATACAATCCGCACCACCCCGTGATGTTTTTCTCACTCCTACTAGTGAATGTAATGTAACACACACCCATACAATGCGCACCACCCCGTGATATTTTTCTCACTCCTACTCATGAATCTAATGTGACAAACACCCATACAAAGCGCACCACCCCGTGATGTTTTTCTCCCTCCTACTAGTGAATGTAATGTAACACACACCCATACAATGCGCACCACCCCGTGATGTTTTTCTCACTCCTACTAATGAATGTAACGTAACACACACCCATACAATGCGCACCACCCGTGATGTTTTTATCACTCCTACTAGTGAATCTAATGTAACACACACCCATACAAATGCACCACCCCGTGATGTTTTTCTCACTCCTACTAGTGAATGTAATGTAACACACACCCATACAATGCGCACCACCCCGTGATGTTTTTCTCACTCCTACTAGTGAATGTAATGTAACACACACCCATACAATGCGCACCACCCCGTGATGTTTTTCTCACTCCTACTAGTGAATGTAATGCAACACACACCCATACAATGTGCACCACCCCGTGATGTTTTTCTCACTCCTACTAGTGAATGTAATGTAACACACACCCATACAATGCGCACCACCCCGTGATGTTTTCCTCACTCCTACTAGTGAATGTAATGTAACACACACCCATACAATGCGCACCACCCCGTGATGTTTTTCTCACTCCTAGTAGTGAATGTAATGTAACACACACCCATACAATGCGCTCCACCCCGTGATGTTTTTCTCACTCCTACTAGTGAATGTAATGTAACACACACCCATACAATGCGCACCACCCCGTGATATTTTTCTCACTCCTACTAGTGAATGTAACGTAACACACACCCATACAATGCGCACCACCCCGTGATGTTTTTCTCACTCATACTAGTGAATGTATTGTAACACACACACATACAATGCGCACCACCCCGTGATGTTTTTCTCACTCCTACTAGTGAATCTAATGTAACAAACACCCATACAATCCGCACCATCCCGTGATGTTTTTCTCACTCCTACTAGTGAATGTAATGTAACACACACCCATACAATGCGCACCACCCCGTGATGTTTTTCTCACTCCTACTCATGAATCTAATGTGACAAACACCCATACAAAGCGCACCTCCCCGTGATGTTTTTCTCACTCCTACTAGTGAATGTAATGTAACACACACCCATACAATGCGCACCACCCCGTGATGTTTTTCTCACTCCTACTAGTGAATGTAACGTAACACACACCCATACAATGCGCACCACCCCGTGATGTTTTTCTCACTCCTACTAGTGAATGTAATGTAACACACACCCATACAATGCGCACCACCCCGTTATATTTTTCTCACTCCTACTAGTGAATGTAATGTAACACACACCCATACAATGCGCACCACCCCGTGATGTTTTTCTCACTCCTACTAGTGAATCTAATGTAACACACACCCATACAATGCGCACCACCCCGTGATGTTTTTCTCACTCCTACTAGTGAATCTAATGTAACACACACCCATACAAATGCACCACCCCGTGATGTTTTTCTCACTCCTACTAGTGAATGTAATGTAACACACACCCATACAATGCGCACCACCCCGTGATGTTTTTCTCACTCCTACTAGTGAATGTAATGTAACACACACCCATACAATGCGCACCACCCCGTGATGTTTTTCTCACTCCTACTAGTGAATGTAATGTAACACACACCCATACAATGCGCACCACCCCGTGATGTTTTTCTCACTGCTACTAGTGAATGTAATGTAACACACACCCATACAATGCGCCCCACCCCGTGATGTTTTTCTCACTCCTACTAGTGAATGTAATGTAACACACACCCATACATTGCGCACCACCCCGTGATGTTTTTCTCACTCCTACTACTGAATGTAATGTAACACTCACCCATACAATGCGCACCACCCCGTGATGTTTTTCTCACTCCTACTAGTGAATGTAATGTAACACACACCCATACAATGAGCACCACCCCGTGATGATTTTCTCACTCCTACTAGTGAATCTAATGTAACAAACACCCATACAATCCGCACCACCCCGTGATGTTTTTCTCACTCCTACTAGTGAATGTAATGTAACACACACCCATACAATGCGCACCACCCCGTGATGTTTTTCTCACTCCTACTAGTGAATCTAATGTAACACACACCCATACAAATGCACCACCCCGTGATGTTTTTCTCACTCCTACTAGTGAATGTAATGTAACACACACCCATACAATGCGCACCACCCCGTGATGTTTTTCTCACTCCTACTAGTGAATGTAATGTAACACACACCCATACAATGCGCACCACCCCGTGATGTTTTTCTCACTCCTACTAGTGAATGTAATGTAACACACACCCATACAATGCGCACCACCCCGTGATGTTTTTCTCACTCCTACTAGTGAATGTAATGTAACACACACCCATACAATGCGCACCACCCCGTGATGTTTTTCTCACTCCTACTAGTGAATGTAATGCAACACACACCAATACAATGCACACCACCCCGTGATGTTTTTCTCACTCCTACTAGTGAATCTAATGTAACACACACCCATACAATGCGCACCACCCCGTGATGTTTTTCTCACTCCTACTAGTGAATGTAATGTAACACACGCCCATACAATGCGCACCACCCCGTGATGTTTTTCTCACTCCTACTAATGAATGTAATGTAACACACACCCATACAATGCGCACCACCCCGTGATGTTTTTCTCACTCCTACTAGTGAATGTAATGTAACACACACCCATACAATGCGCACCACCCCGTGATGTTTTTCTCACTCCTACTAGGGAATGTAATGTAACACACACCCATACAATGCGCACCACCCCGTGATGTTTTTCTCACTCCTACTAGTGAATGTAATGTAACACACACCCATACAATGCGCACCACCCCGTGATGTTTTTCTCACTCCTACTAGTGAATCTAATGTAACACACACCCATACAATGCGCACCACCCCGTGATGTTTTTCTCACTCGTACTAGTGAATGTAATGTAACACACACACATACAATGCGCACCACCCCGTGATGTTTTTCTCACTCCTACTAGTGAATGTAATGTAACACACACCCATACAATGCGCACCATACCATGATGTTTTTCTCACTCCTACTAGTGAATGTAATGTAATACACACCCATACAATGCGCACCACACCGTGATGTTTTTCTCACTCCTACTAGTGAATCTAATGTAACACACACCCATACAAATGCACCACCCCGTGATGTTTTTCTCACTCCTACTAGTGAATGTAATGTAACACACACCCATACAATGCGCACCACCCCGTGATGTTTTTCTCACTCCTACTAGTGAATGTAATGTAACACACACCCATACAATGCGCACCACCCCGTGATGTTTTTCTCACTCCTACTAGTGAATGTAATGTAACACACACCCATACAATGCGCACCACCCCGTGATGTTTTTCTCACTCCTACTAGTGAATGTAATGTAACACACACCCATACAATGCGCACCACCCCGTGATGATTTTCTCACTCCTACTAGTGAATCTAATGTAACAAACAACCATACAATCCGCACCACTCCGTGATGTTTTTCTCACTCCTACTAGTGAATGTAATGTAACACACACCCATACAATGCGCACCACCCCGTGATGTTTTTCTCACTCCTACTCATGAATCTAATGTGACAAACACCCATACAAAGCGCACCACCCCGTGATGTTTTTCTCACTCCTACTAGTGAATGTAATGTAACACACACCCATACAATGCGCACCACCCCGTGATGTTTTTCTCACTCCTACTAGTGAATGTAACGTAACACACACCCATACAATGCGCACCACCCCGTGATGTTTTTCTCACTCCTACTAGTGAATGTAATGTAACACACACCCATACAATGCGCACCACCCCGTGATGTTTTTCTCACTCCTACTAGTGAATGTAATGTAACACACACCCATACAATGCGCACCATACCATGATGTTTTTCTCACTCCTACTAGTGAATGTAATGTAACACACACCAATACAATGCGCACCACCCCGTGATGTTTTTCTCACTCCTACTAGTGAATCTAATGTAACACACACCCATACAAATGCACCACCCCGTCATGTTTTTCTCACTCCTACTAGTGAATGTAATGTAACACACACCCATACAATGCGCACCACCCCGTGATGTTTTTCTCACTCCTACTAGTGAATGTAATGTAACACACACCCATACAATGCGCACCACCCCGTGATGTTTTTCTCACTCCTACTAGTGAATGTAATGTAACACACACCCATACAATGCGCACCACCCCGTGATGTTTTTCTCACTCCTACTAGTGAGTGTAATGCAACACACACCAATACAATGCGCACCACCCCGTGATGTTTTTTTCACTCCTACTAGTGAATCTAATGTAACACACACCCATACAATGCGCACCACCCCGTGATGTTTTTCTCACTCCTACTAGTGAATGTAATGTAACACACGCCCATACAATGCGCACCACCCCGTGATGTTTTTCTCACTCCTACTAGTGAATGTAATGTAACACACACCCATACAATGCGCACCACCCCGTGATGTTTTTCTCACTCCTACTAGTGAATGTAATGTAACACACACCCATAGAATGCGCACCACCCCGTGATGTTTTTCTCACTCCTACTAGTGAATGTAATGTAACACACACCCATACAATGCGCACCACCCCGTGATGTTTTTCTCACTCCTACTAGTGAATGTAATGTAACACACACCCATACAATGCGCACCACCCCGTGATGTTTTTCTCACTCCTACTAGTGAATGTAATGTAACACACACCCATACAATGCGCACCACCCCGTGATGTTTTTCTCACTCCTACTAGTGAATGTAATGTAACACACACCCATACAATGCGCACCATACCGTGATGTTTTTCTCACTCCTACTAGTGAATGTAATGTAATACACACCCATAAAATGCGCACCACCCCGTGATGTTTTTCTCACTCCTACTAGTGAATCTAATGTAACACACACCCATACAAATGCACCACCCCGTGATGTTTTTCTCACTCCTACTAGTGAATGTAATGTAACACACAGCCATACAATGCGCACCACCCCGTGATGTTTTTCTCACTCCTACTAGTGAATGTAATGTAACACACCTATACAATGCGCACCACCCCGTGATGTTTTTCTCACTCCTACTAGTGAATGTAATGTAACACACACCCATACAATGCGCACCACCCCGTGATGTTTTTCTCACTCCTACTAGTGAATGTAATGTAACACACACCCATACAATGCGCACCACCCCGTGATGTTTTTCTCACTCCTACTAGTGAATGTAATGTAACACACACCCATACAATGCGCACCACCCCGTGATGTTTTTCTCACTGCTACTAGTGAATGTAATGTAACACACACCCATACATTGCGCACCACCCCGTGATGTTTTTCTCACTCCTACTACTGAATGTAATGTAACACACACCCATACAATGCGCACCACCCCGTGATGTTTTTCTCACTCCTACTAGTGAATGTAATGTAACACACACCCATACAATGCGCACCACCCCGTGATGATTTTCTCACTCCTACTAGTGAATCTAATGTAACAAACACCCGTACAATCCGCACCACCCCGTGATGTTTTTCTCACTCCTACTAGTGAATGTAATGTAACACACACCCATACAATGCGCACCACCCCGTGATATTTTTCTCACTCCTACTCATGAATCTAATGTGACAAACACCCATACAAAGCGCACCACCCCGTGATGTTTTTCTCCCTCCTACTAGTGAATGTAATGTAACACACACCCATACAATGCGCACCACCCCGTGATGTTTTTCTCACTCCTACTAATGAATGTAACGTAACACACACCCATACAATGCGCACCACCCCGTGATGTTTTTATCACTCCTACTAGTGAATCTAATGTAACACACACCCATACAAATGCACCACCCCGTGATGTTTTTCTCACTCCTACTAGTGAATGTAATGTAACACACACCCATACAATGCGCACCACCCCGTGATGTTTTTCTCACTCCTACTAGTGAATGTAATGTAACACACACCCATACAATGCGCACCACCCCGTGATGTTTTTCTCACTCCTACTAGTGAATGTAATGCAACACACACCCATACAATGTGCACCACCCCGTGATGTTTTTCTCACTCCTACTAGTGAATGTAATGTAACACACACCCATACAATGCGCACCACCCCGTGATGTTTTCCTCACTCCTACTAGTGAATGTAATGTAACACACACCCATACAATGCGCACCACCCCGTGATGTTTTTCTCACTCCTAGTAGTGAATGTAATGTAACACACACCCATACAATGCGCACCACCCCGTGATGTTTTTCTCACTCCTACTGGTGAATGTAATGTAACACACACCCATACAATGCGCACCACCCCGTGATATTTTTCTCACACCTACTAGTGAATGTAACGTAACACACACCCATACAATGCGCACCACCCCGTGATGTTTTTCTCACTCCTACTAGTGAATGTATTGTAACACACACACATACAATGCGCACCACCCCGTGATGTTTTTCTCACTCCTACTAGTGAATCTAATGTAACAAACACCCATACAATCCGCACCACCCCGTGATGTTTTTCTCACTCCTACTGGTGAATGTAATGTAACACACACCCATACAATGCGCACCACCCCGTGATGTTTTTCTCACTCCTACTAGTGAATGTAATGTAACACACACCCATACAATGCGCACCATACCATGATGTTTTTCTCACTCCTACTAGTGAATGTAATGTAACACACACCAATACAATGCGCACCACCCCGTGATGTTTTTCTCACTCCTACTAGTGAATCTAATGTAACACACACCCATACAAATGCACCACCCCGTCATGTTTTTCTCACTCCTACTAGTGAATGTAATGTAACACACACCCATACAATGCGCACCACCCCGTGATGTTTTTCTCACTCCTACTAGTGAATGTAATGTAACACACACCCATACAATGCGCACCACCCCGTGATGTTTTTCTCACTCCTACTAGTGAATGTAATGTAACACACACCCATACAATGCGCACCACCCCGTGATGTTTTTCTCACTCCTACTAGTGAGTGTAATGCAACAAACACCAATACAATGCGCACCACCCCGTGATGTTTTTTTCACTCCTACTAGTGAATCTAATGTAACACACACCCATACAATGCGCACCACCCCGTGATGTTTTTCTCACTCCTACTAGTGAATGTAATGTAACACACGCCCATACAATGCGCACCACCCCGTGATGTTTTTCTCACTCCTACTACTGAATGTAATGTAACACACACCCATACAATGTGCACCACCCCGTGATGTTTTTCTCACTCCTACTAGTGAATGTAATGTAACACACACCCATACAATGCGCACCACCCCGTGATGTTTTTCTCACTCATACTAGTGAATGTAATGTAACACACACCCATAGAATGCGCACCACCCCGTGATGTTTTTCTCACTCCTACTAGTGAATGTAATGTAACACACACCCATACAATGCGCACCACCCCGTGATGTTTTTCTCACTCCTACTAGTGAATGTAATGTAACACACACCCATACAATGCGCACCACCCCGTGATGTTTTTCTCACTCCTACTAGTGAATGTAATGTAACACACACCCATACAATGCGCACCACCCCGTGATGTTTTTCTCACTCCTACTAGTGAATGTAATGTAACACACACCCATACAATGCGCACCATACCGTGATGTTTTTCTCACTCCTACTAGTGAATGTAATGTAATACACACCCATAAAATGCGCACCACCCCGTGATGTTTTTCTCACTCCTACTAGTGAATCTAATGTAACACACACCCATACAAATGCACCACCCCGTGATGTTTTTCTCACTCCTACTAGTGAATGTAATGTAACACACAGCCATACAATGCGCACCACCCCGTGATGTTTTTCTCACTCCTACTAGTGAATGTAATGTAACACACCCATACAATGCGCACCACCCCGTGATGTTTTTCTCACTCCTACTAGTGAATGTAATGTAACACACACCCATACAATGCGCACCACCCCGTGATGTTTTTCTCACTCCTACTAGTGAATGTAATGTAACACACACCCATACAATGCGCACCACCCCGTGATGTTTTTCTCACTCCTACTAGTGAATGTAATGTAACACACACCCATACAATGCGCACCACCCCGTGATGTTTTTCTCACTGCTACTAGTGAATGTAATGTAACACACACCCATACATTGCGCACCACCCCGTGATGTTTTTCTCACTCCTACTACTGAATGTAATGTAACACACACCCATACAATGCGCACCACCCCGTGATGTTTTTCTCACTCCTACTAGTGAATGTAATGTAACACACAGCCATACAATGCGCACCACCCCGTGATGATTTTCTCACTCCTACTAGTGAATCTAATGTAACAAACACCCATACAATCCGCACCACCCCGTGATGTTTTTCTCACTCCTACTAGTGAATGTAATGTAACACACACCCATACAATGCGCACCACCCCGTGATGTTTTTCTCACTCCTACTAGTGAATGTAATGTAACACACACCCATAAAATGCGCACCACCCCGTGATGTTTTTCTCACTCCTACTAGTGAATGTAATGTAACACACACCCATACAATGCGCACCACCCCGTGATGTTTTTCTCACTCCTACTAATGAATGTAACGTAACACACACCCATACAATGCGCACCACCCCGTGATGTTTTTATCACTCCTACTAGTGAATCTAATGTAACACACACCCATACAAATGCACCACCCCGTGATGTTTTTCTCACTCCTACTAGTGAATGTAATGTAACACACACCCATACAATGCGCACCACCCCGTGATGTTTTTCTCACTCCTACTAGTGAATGTAATGTAACACAAACCCATACAATGCGCACCACCCCGTGATGTTTTTCTCACTCCTACTAGTGAATGTAATGCAACACACACCCATACAATGTGCACCACCCCGTGATGTTTTTCTCACTCCTACTAGTGAATGTAATGTAACACACACCCATACAATGCGCACCACCCCGTGATGTTTTCCTCACTCCTACTAGTGAATGTAATGTAACACACACCCATACAATGCGCACCACCCCGTGATGTTTTTCTCACTCCTAGTAGTGAATGTAATGTAACACACACCCATACAATGCGCTCCACCCCGTGATGTTTTTCTCACTCCTACTAGTGAATGTAATGTAACACACACCCATACAATGCGCACCACCCCGTGATATTTTTCTCACTCCTACTAGTGAATGTAACGTAACACACACCCATACAATGCGCACCACCCCGTGATGTTTTTCTCACTCCTACTAGTGAATGTATTGTAACACACACACATACAATGCGCACCACCCCGTGATGTTTTTCTCACTCCTACTAGTGAATCTAATGTAACAAACACCCATACAATCCGCACCACCCCGTGATGTTTTTCTCACTCCTACTAGTGAATGTAATGTAACACACACCCATACAATGCGCACCACCCCGTGATGTTTTTCTCACTCCTACTCATGAATCTAATGTGACAAACACCCATACAAAGCGCACCACCCCGTGATGTTTTTCTCACTCCTACTAGTGAATGTAATGTAACACACACCCATACAATGCGCACCACCCCGTGATGTTTTTCTCACTCCTACTAGTGAATGTAATGTAACACACACCCATACAATGCGCACCACCCCGTGATGTTTTTCTCACTCCTACTAGTGAATGTAACGTAACACACACCCATACAATGCGCACCACCCCGTTATATTTTTCTCACTCCTACTAGTGAATGTAATGTAACACACACCCATACAATGCGCACCACCCCGTGATGTTTTTCTCACTCCTACTAGTGAATCTAATGTAACACACACCCATACAATGCGCACCACCCCGTGATGTTTTTCTCACTCCTACTAGTGAATCTAATGTAACACACACCCATACAAATGCACCACCCCGTGATGTTTTTCTCACTCCTACTAGTGAATGTAATGTAACACACACCCATACAATGCGCACCACCCCGTGATGTTTTTCTCACTCCTACTAGTGAATGTAATGTAACACACACCCATACAATGCGCACCACCCCGTGATGTTTTTCTCACTCCTACTAGTGAATGTAATGTAACACACACCCATACAATGCGCACCACCCCGTGATGTTTTTCTCACTGCTACTAGTGAATGTAATGTAACACACACCCATACAATGCGCCCCACCCCGTGATGTTTTTCTCACTCCTACTAGTGAATGTAATGTAACACACACCCATACATTGCGCACCACCCCGTGATGTTTTTCTCACTCCTACTACTGAATGTAATGTAACACTCACCCATACAATGCGCACCACCCCGTGATGTTTTTCTCACTCCTACTAGTGAATGTAATGTAACACACACCCATACAATGCGCACCACCCCGTGATGATTTTCTCACTCCTACTAGTGAATCTAATGTAACAAACACCCATACAATCCGCACCACCCCGTGATGTTTTTCTCACTCCTACTAGTGAATGTAATGTAACACACACCCATACAATGCGCACCACCCCGTGATGTTTTTCTCACCTCTACTAGTGAATCTAATGTAACACACACCCATACAAATGCACCACCCCGTGATGTTTTTCTCACTCCTACTAGTGAATGTAATGTAACACACAGCCATACAATGCGCACCACCCCGTGATGTTTTTCTCACTCCTACTAGTGAATGTAATGTAACACACACCCATACAATGCGCACCACCCCGTGATGTTTTTCTCACTCCTACTAGTGAATGTAATGTAACACACACCCATACAATGCGCACCACCCCGTGATGTTTTTCTCACTCCTACTAGTGAATGTAATGTAACACACACCCATACAATGCGCACCACCCCGTGATGTTTTTCTCACTCCTACTAGTGAATGTAATGTAACACACACCCATACAATGCGCACCACCCCGTGATGTTTTTCTCACTCCTACTAGTGAATCTAATGTAACACACACCCATACAATATTCACCACCCCGTGATGTTTTTCTCACTCGTACTAGTGAATGTAATGTAACACACACACATACAATGCGCACCACCCCGTGATGTTTTTCTCACTCCTACTAGTGAATGTAATGTAACACACACCCATACAATGCGCACCATACCATGATGTTTTTCTCACTCCTACTAGTGAATGTAATGTAATACACACCCATACAATGCGCACCACACCGTGATGTTTTTCTCACTCCTACTAGTGAATCTAATGTAACACACACCCATACAAATGCACCACCCCGTCATGTTTTTCTCACTCCTACTAGTGAATGTAATGTAACACACACCCATACAATGCGCACCACCCCGTGATGTTTTTCTCACTCCTACTAGTGAATGTAATGTAACACACACCCATACAATGCGCACCACCCCGTGATGTTTTTCTCACTCCTACTAGTGAATGTAATGTAACACACACCCATACAATGCGCACCACCCCGTGATGTTTTTCTCACTCCTACTAGTGAATGTAATGTAACACACACCCATACAATGCGCACCACCCCGTGATGATTTTCTCACTCCTACTAGTGAATCTAATGTAACAAACAACCATACAATCCGCACCACTCCGTGATGTTTTTCTCACTCCTACTAGTGAATGTAATGTAACACACACCCATACAATGCGCACCACCCCGTGATGTTTTTCTCACTCCTACTCATGAATCTAATGTGACAAACACCCATACAAAGCGCACCACCCCGTGATGTTTTTCTCACTCCTACTAGTGAATGTAATGTAACACACACCCATACAATGCGCACCACCCCGTGATGTTTTTCTCACTCCTACTAGTGAATGTAACGTAACACACACCCATACAATGCGCACCACCCCGTGATGTTTTTCTCACTCCTACTAGTGAATTTAATGTAACACACACCCATACAATGCGCACCACCCCGTGATGTTTTTCTCACTCCTACTAGTGAATGTAATGTAACACACACCCATACAATGCGCACCATACCATGATGTTTTTCTCACTCCTACTAGTGAATGTAATGTAACACACACCAATACAATGCGCACCACCCCGTGATGTTTTTCTCACTCCTACTAGTGAATCTAATGTAACACACACCCATACAAATGCACCACCCCGTCATGTTTTTCTCACTCCTACTAGTGAATGTAATGTAACACACACCCATACAATGCGCACCACCCCGTGATGTTTTTCTCACTCCTACTAGTGAATGTAATGTAACACACACCCATACAATGCGCACCACCCCGTGATGTTTTTCTCACTCCTACTAGTGAATGTAATGTAACACACACCCATACAATGCGCACCACCCCGTGATGTTTTTCTCACTCCTACTAGTGAGTGTAATGCAACACACACCAATACAATGCGCACCACCCCGTGATGTTTTTTTCACTCCTACTAGTGAATCTAATGTAACACACACCCATACAATGCGCACCACCCCGTGATGTTTTTCTCACTCCTACTAGTGAGTGTAATGCAACACACACCAATACAATGCGCACCACCCCGTGATGTTTTTTTCACTCCTACTAGTGAATCTAATGTAACACACACCCATACAATGCGCACCACCCCGTGATGTTTTTCTCACTCCTACTAGTGAATGTAATGTAACACACGCCCATACAATGCGCACCACCCCGTGATGTTTTTCTCACTCCTACTAGTGAATGTAATGTAACACACACCCATACAAATGCACCACCCCGTGATGTTTTTCTCACTCCTACTAGTGAATGTAATGTAACACACACCCATACAATGCGCACCACCCCGTGATGTTTTTCTCACTCCTACTAGTGAATGTAATGTAACACACACCCATACAATGCGCACCACCCCGTGATGTTTTTCTCACTCCTACTAGTGAATGTAATGTAACACACACCCATACAATGCGCACCACCCCGTGATGTTTTTCTCACTGCTACTAGTGAATGTAATGTAACACACACCCATACAATGCGCCCCACCCCGTGATGTTTTTCTCACTCCTACTAGTGAATGTAATGTAACACACACCCATACATTGCGCACCACCCCGTGATGTTTTTCTCACTCCTACTACTGAATGTAATGTAACACTCACCCATACAATGCGCACCACCCCGTGATGTTTTTCTCACTCCTACTAGTGAATGTAATGTAACACACACCCATACAATGCGCACCACCCCGTGATGATTTTCTCACTCCTACTAGTGAATCTAATGTAACAAACACCCATACAATCCGCACCACCCCGTGATGTTTTTCTCACTCCTACTAGTGAATGTAATGTAACACACACCCATACAATGCGCACCACCCCGTGATGTTTTTCTCACCTCTACTAGTGAATCTAATGTAACACACACCCATACAAATGCACCACCCCGTGATGTTTTTCTCACTCCTACTAGTGAATGTAATGTAACACACAGCCATACAATGCGCACCACCCCGTGATGTTTTTCTCACTCCTACTAGTGAATGTAATGTAACACACACCCATACAATGCGCACCACCCCGTGATGTTTTTCTCACTCCTACTAGTGAATGTAATGTAACACACACCCATACAATGCGCACCACCCCGTGATGTTTTTCTCACTCCTACTAGTGAATCTAATGTAACACACACCCATACAATATTCACCACCCCGTGATGTTTTTCTCACTCGTACTAGTGAATGTAATGTAACACACACACATACAATGCGCACCACCCCGTGATGTTTTTCTCACTCCTACTAGTGAATGTAATGTAACACACACCCATACAATGCGCACCATACCATGATGTTTTTCTCACTCCTACTAGTGAATGTAATGTAATACACACCCATACAATGCGCACCACACCGTGATGTTTTTCTCACTCCTACTAGTGAATCTAATGTAACACACACCCATACAAATGCACCACCCCGTGATGTTTTTCTCACTCCTACTAGTGAATGTAATGTAACACACACCCATACAATGCGCACCACCCCGTGATGTTTTTCTCACTCCTACTAGTGAATGTAATGTAACACACACCCATACAATGCGCACCACCCCGTGATGTTTTTCTCACTGCTACTAGTGAATGTAATGTAACACACACCCATACAATGCCCACCACCCCGTGATGTTTTTCTCACTCCTACTAGTGAATGTAATGTAACACACACCCATACAATGCGCACCACCCCGTGATGATTTTCTCACTCCTACTAGTGAATCTAATGTAACAAACAACCATACAATCCGCACCACTCCGTGATGTTTTTCTCACTCCTACTAGTGAATGTAATGTAACACACACCCATACAATGCGCACCACCCCGTGATGTTTTTCTCACTCCTACTCATGAATCTAATGTGACAAACACCCATACAAAGCGCACCACCCCGTGATGTTTTTCTCACTCCTACTAGTGAATGTAATGTAACACACACCCATACAATGCGCACCACCCCGTGATGTTTTTCTCACTCCTACTAGTGAATGTAATGTAACACACACCCATACAATGCGCACCACCCCGTGATGTTTTTCTCACTCCTACTAGTGAATGTAATGTAACACACACCCATACAATGCGCACCATACCATGATGTTTTTCTCACTCCTACTAGTGAATGTAATGTAACACACACCAATACAATGCGCACCACCCCGTGATGTTTTTCTCACTCCTACTAGTGAATCTAATGTAACACACACCCATACAAATGCACCACCCCGTCATGTTTTTCTCACTCCTACTAGTGAATGTAATGTAACACACACCCATACAATGCGCACCACCCCGTGATGTTTTTCTCACTCCTACTAGTGAATGTAATGTAACACACACCCATACAATGCGCACCACCCCGTGATGTTTTTCTCACTCCTACTAGTGAATGTAATGTAACACACACCCATACAATGCGCACCACCCCGTGATGTTTTTCTCACTCCTACTAGTGAGTGTAATGCAACACACACCAATACAATGCGCACCACCCCGTGATGTTTTTTTCACTCCTACTAGTGAATCTAATGTAACACACACCCATACAATGCGCACCACCCCGTGATGTTTTTCTCACTCCTACTAGTGAGTGTAATGCAACACACACCAATACAATGCGCACCACCCCGTGATGTTTTTTTCACTCCTACTAGTGAATCTAATGTAACACACACCCATACAATGCGCACCACCCCGTGATGTTTTTCTCACTCCTACTAGTGAATGTAATGTAACACACGCCCATACAATGCGCACCACCCCGTGATGTTTTTCTCACTCCTACTAGTGAATGTAATGTAACACACACCCATACAATGCGCACCACCCCGTGATGTTTTTCTCACTCCTACTAGTGAATGTAATGTAACACACACCCATACAATGCGCACCACCCCGTGATGTTTTTCTCACTCCTACTAGTGAATGTAATGTAACACACACCCATACAATGCGCACCACCCCGTGATGTTTTTCTCACTCCTACTAGTGAATGTAATGTAACACACACCCATACAATGCGCACCACCCCGTGATGTTTTTCTCACTCCTACTAGTGAATCTAATGTAACACACACCCATACAATATTCACCACCCCGTGATGTTTTTCTCACTCGTACTAGTGAATGTAATGTAACACACACACATACAATGCGCACCACCCCGTGATGTTTTTCTCACTCCTACTAGTGAATGTAATGTAACACACACCCATACAATGCGCACCATACGATGATGTTTTTCTCACTCCTACTAGTGAATGTAATGTAATACACACCCATACAATGCGCACCACACCGTGATGTTTTTCTCACTCCTACTAGTGAATCTAATGTAACACACACCCATACAAATGCACCACCCCGTGATGTTTTTCTCACTCCTACTAGTGAATGTAATGTAACACACACCCATACAATGCGCACCACCCCGTGATGTTTTTCTCACTCCTACTAGTGAATGTAATGTAACACACACCCATACAATGCGCACCACCCCGTGATGTTTTTCTCACTCCTACTAGTGAATGTAATGTAACACACACCCATACAATGCGCACCACCCCGTGATGTTTTTCTCACTCCTACTAGTGAATGTAATGTAACACACACCCATACAATGCGCACCACCCCGTGATGATTTTCTCACTCCTACTAGTGAATCTAATGTAACAAACAACCATACAATCCGCACCACTCCGTGATGTTTTTCTCACTCCTACTAGTGAATGTAATGTAACACACACCCATACAATGCGCACCACCCCGTGATGTTTTTCTCACTCCTACTAGTGAATCTAATGTAACACACACCCATACAAATGCACCACCCCGTGATGTTTTTCTCACTCCTACTAGTGAATGTAATGTAACACACAGCCATACAATGCGCACCACCCCGTGATGTTTTTCTCACTCCTACTAGTGAATGTAATGTAACACACACCCATACAATGCGCACCACCCCGTGATGTTTTTCTCACTCCTACTAGTGAATGTAATGTAACACACACCCATACAATGCGCACCACCCCGTGATGATTTTCTCACTCCTACTAGTGAATCTAATGTAACAAACAACCATACAATCCGCACCACTCCGTGATGTTTTTCTCACTCCTACTAGTGAATGTAATGTAACACACACCCATACAATGCGCACCACCCCGTGATGTTTTTCTCACTCCTACTCATGAATCTAATGTGACAAACACCCATACAAAGCGCACCACCCCGTGATGTTTTTCTCACTCCTACTAGTGAATGTAATGTAACACACACCCATACAATGCGCACCACCCCGTGATGTTTTTCTCACTCCTACTAGTGAATGTAACGTAACACACACCCATACAATGCGCACCACCCCGTGATGTTTTTCTCACTCCTACTAGTGAATGTAATGTAACACACACCCATACAATGCGCACCACCCCGTGATGTTTTTCTCACTCCTACTAGTGAATGTAATGTAACACACACCCATACAATGCGCACCATACCATGATGTTTTTCTCACTCCTACTAGTGAATGTAATGTAACACACACCAATACAATGCGCACCACCCCGTGATGTTTTTCTCACTCCTACTAGTGAATCTAATGTAACACACACCCATACAAATGCACCACCCCGTCATGTTTTTCTCACTCCTACTAGTGAATGTAATGTAACACACACCCATACAATGCGCACCACCCCGTGATGTTTTTCTCACTCCTACTAGTGAATGTAATGTAACACACACCCATACAATGCGCACCACCCCGTGATGTTTTTCTCACTCCTACTAGTGAATGTAATGTAACACACACCCATACAATGCGCACCACCCCGTGATGTTTTTCTCACTCCTACCAGTGAGTGTAATGCAACACACACCAATACAATGCGCACCACCCCGTGATGTTTTTTTCACTCCTACTAGTGAATCTAATGTAACACACACCCATACAATGCGCACCACCCCGTGATGTTTTTCTCACTCCTACTAGTGAATGTAATGTAACACACGCCCATACAATGCGCACCACCCCGTGATGTTTTTCTCACTCCTACTAGTGAATGTAATGTAACACACACCCATACAATGTGCACCACCCCGTGATGTTTTTCTCACTCCTACTAGTGAATGTAATGTAACACACACCCATACAATGCGCACCACCCCGTGATGTTTTTCTCACTCCTACTAGTGAATGTAATGTAACACACACCCATAGAATGCGCACCACCCCGTGATGTTTTTCTCACTCCTACTAGTGAGTGTAATGTAACACACACCCATACAATGCGCACCACCCCGTGATGTTTTTCTCACTCCTACTAGTGAATGTAATGTAACACACACCCATACAATGCGCACCACCCCGTGATGTTTTTCTCACTCCTACTAGTGAATGTAATGTAACACACACCCATACAATGCGCACCACCCCGTGATGTTTTTCTCACTCCTACTAGAGAATGTAATGTAACACACACCCATACAATGCGCACCATACCGTGATGTTTTTCTCACTCCTACTAGTGAATGTAATGTAATACACACCCATAAAATGCGCACCACCCCGTGATGTTTTTCTCACTCCTACTAGTGAATCTAATGTAACACACACCCATACAAATGCACCACCCCGTGATGTTTTTCTCACTCCTACTAGTGAATGTAATGTAACACACAGCCATACAATGCGCACCACCCCGTGATGTTTTTCTCACTCCTACTAGTGAATGTAATGTAACACACCCATACAATGCGCACCACCCCGTGATGTTTTTCTCACTCCTACTAGTGAATGTAATGTAACACACACCCATACAATGCGCACCACCCCGTGATGTTTTTCTCACTCCTACTAGTGAATGTAATGTAACACACACCCATACAATGCGCACCACCCCGTGATGTTTTTCTCACTCCTACTAATGAATGTAACGTAACACACACCCATACAATGCGCACCACCCCGTGATGTTTTTATCACTCCTACTAGTGAATCTAATGTAACACACACCCATACAAATGCACCACCCCGTGATGTTTTTCTCACTCCTACTAGTGAATGTAATGTAACACACACCCATACAATGCGCACCACCCCGTGATGTTTTTCTCACTCCTACTAGTGAATGTAATGTAACACACACCCATACAATGCGCACCACCCCGTGATGTTTTTCTCACTCCTACTAGTGAATGTAATGCAACACACACCCATACAATGTGCACCACCCCGTGATGTTTTTCTCACTCCTACTAGTGAATGTAATGTAACACACACCCATACAATGCGCACCACCCCGTGATGTTTTCCTCACTCCTACTAGTGAATGTAATGTAACACACACCCATACAATGCGCACCACCCCGTGATGTTTTTCTCACTCCTAGTAGTGAATGTAATGTAACACACACCCATACAATGCGCTCCACCCCGTGATGTTTTTCTCACTCCTACTAGTGAATGTAATGTAACACACACCCATACAATGCGCACCACCCCGTGATATTTTTCTCACTCCTACTAGTGAATGTAACGTAACACACACCCATACAATGCGCACCACCCCGTGATGTTTTTCTCACTCCTACTAGTGAATGTATTGTAACACACACACATACAATGCGCACCACCCCGTGATGTTTTTCTCACTCCTACTAGTGAATCTAATGTAACAAACACCCATACAATCCGCACCACCCCGTGATGTTTTTCTCACTCCTACTAGTGAATGTAATGTAACACACACCCATACAATGCGCACCACCCCGTGATGTTTTTCTCACTCCTACTCATGAATCTAATGTGACAAACACCCATACAAAGCGCACCACCCCATGATGTTTTTCTCACTCCTACTAGTGAATGTAATGTAACACACACCCATACAATGCGCACCACCCCGTGATGTTTTTCTCACTCCTACTAGTGAATGTAACGTAACACACACCCATACAATGCGCACCACCCCGTGATGTTTTTCTCACTCCTACTAGTGAATGTAATGTAACACACACCCATACAATGCGCACCACCCCGTTATATTTTTCTCACTCCTACTAGTGAATGTAATGTAACACACACCCATACAATGCGCACCACCCCGTGATGTTTTTCTCACTCCTACTAGTGAATGTAATGTAACACACACCCATACAATGCGCACCACCCCGTGATGTTTTTCTCACTCCTACTAGTGAATGTAATGTAACACACACCCATACAATGCGCACCACCCCGTGATGTTTTTCTCACTCCTACTAGTGAATGTAATGTAACACACACCCATACAATGCGCACCACCCCGTGATGTTTTTCTCACTGCTACTAGTGAATGTAATGTAACACACACCCATACAATGCGCCCCACCCCGTGATGTTTTTCTCACTCCTACTAGTGAATGTAATGTAACACACACCCATACATTGCGCACCACCCCGTGATGTTTTTCTCACTCCTACTACTGAATGTAATGTAACACTCACCCATACAATGCGCACCACCCCGTGATGTTTTTCTCACTCCTACTAGTGAATGTAATGTAACACACACCCATACAATGCGCACCACCCCGTGATGTTTTTCTCACTCCTACTAGTGAATGTAATGTAACACACACCCATAAAATGCGCACCACCCCGTGATGTTTTTCTCACTCCTACTAGTGAATGTAATGTAACACACACCCATACAATGCGCACCACCCCGTGATGTTTTTCTCACTCCTACTAATGAATGTAACGTAACACACACCCATACAATGCGCACCACCCCGTGATGTTTTTATCACTCCTACTAGTGAATCTAATGTAACACACACCCATACAAATGCACCACCCCGTGATGTTTTTCTCACTCCTACTAGTGAATGTAATGTAACACACACCCATACAATGCGCACCACCCCGTGATGTTTTTCTCACTCCTACTAGTGAATGTAATGTAACACACACCCATACAATGCGCACCACCCCGTGATGTTTTTCTCACTCCTACTAGTGAATGTAATGCAACACACACCCATACAATGTGCACCACCCCGTGATGTTTTTCTCACTCCTACTAGTGAATGTAATGTAACACACACCCATACAATGCGCACCACCCCGTGATGTTTTCCTCACTCCTACTAGTGAATGTAATGTAACACACACCCATACAATGCGCACCACCCCGTGATGTTTTTCTCACTCCTAGTAGTGAATGTAATGTAACACACACCCATACAATGCGCTCCACCCCGTGATGTTTTTCTCACTCCTACTAGTGAATGTAATGTAACACACACCCATACAATGCGCACCACCCCGTGATATTTTTCTCACTCCTACTAGTGAATGTAACGGAACACACACCCATACAATGCGCACCACACCGTGATGTTTTTCTCACTCCTACTAGTGAATGTATTGTAACACACACACATACAATGCGCACCACCCCGTGATGTTTTTCTCACTCCTACTAGTGAATCTAATGTAACAAACACCCATACAATCCGCACCACCCCGTGATGTTTTTCTCACTCCTACTAGTGAATGTAATGTAACACACACCCATACAATGCGCACCACCCCGTGATGTTTTTCTCACTCCTACTCATGAATCTAATGTGACAAACACCCATACAAAGCGCACCACCCCGTGATGTTTTTCTCACTCCTACTAGTGAATGTAATGTAACACACACCCATACAATGCGCACCACCCCGTGATGTTTTTCTCACTCCTACTAGTGAATGTAACGTAACACACACCCATACAATGCGCACCACCCCGTGATGTTTTTCTCACTCCTACTAGTGAATGTAATGTAACACACACCCATACAATGCGCACCACCCCGTTATATTTTTCTCACTCCTACTAGTGAATGTAATGTAACACACACGCATACAATGCGCACCACCCCGTGATGTTTTTCTCACTCCTACTAGTGAATCTAATGTAACACACACCCATACAATGCGCACCACCCCGTGATGTTTTTCTCACTCCTACTAGAGAATCTAATGTAACACACACCCATACAAATGCACCACCCCGTGATGTTTTTCTCACTCCTACTAGTGAATGTAATGTAACACACACCCATACAATGCGCACCACCCCGTGATGTTTTTCTCACTCCTACTAGTGAATGTAATGTAACACACACCCATACAATGCGCACCACCCCGTGATGTTTTTCTCACTCCTACTAGTGAATGTAATGTAACACACACCCATACAATGCGCACCACCCCGTGATGTTTTTCTCACTGCTACTAGTGAATGTAATGTAACACACCCCCATACAATGCGCCCCACCCCGTGATGTTTTTCTCACTCCTACTAGTGAATGTAATGTAACACACACCCATACATTGCGCACCACCCCGTGATGTTTTTCTCACTCCTACTACTGAATGTAATGTAACACTCACCCATACAATGCGCACCACCCCGTGATGTTTTTCTCACTCCTACTAGTGAATGTAATGTAACACACACCCATACAATGCGCACCACCCCGTGATGATTTTCTCACTCCTACTAGTGAATCTAATGTAACAAACACCCATACAATCCGCACCACCCCGTGATGTTTTTCTCACTCCTACTAGTGAATGTAATGTAACACACACCCATACAATGCGCACCACCCCGTGATGTTTTTCTCACTCCTACTAGTGAATGTAATGTAACACACACCCATACAAATGCACCACCCCGTGATGTTTTTCTCACTCCTACTAGTGAATGTAATGTAACACACACCCATACAATGCGCACCACCCCGTGATGTTTTTCTCACTCCTACTAGTGAATGTAATGTAACACACACCCATACAATGCGCACCACCCCGTGATGTTTTTCTCACTCCTACTAGTGAATGTAATGTAACACACACCCATACAATGCGCACCACCCCGTGATGTTTTTCTCACTCCTACTAGTGAATGTAATGTAACACACACCCATACAATGCGCACCACCCCGTGATGTTTTTCTCACTCCTACTAGTGAATGTAATGCAACACACACCAATACAATGCGCACCACCCCGTGATGTTTTTCTCACTCCTACTAGTGAATCTAATGTAACACACACCCATACAATGCGCACCACCCCGTGATGTTTTTCTCACTCCTACTAGTGAATGTAATGTAACACACGCCCATACAATGCGCACCACCCCGTGATGTTTTTCTCACTCCTACTAGTGAATGTAATGTAACACACACCCATACAATGCGCACCACCCCGTGATGTTTTTCTCACTCCTACTAGTGAATGTAATGTAACACACACCCATACAATGCGCACCACCCCGTGATGTTTTTCTCACTCCTACTAGTGAATGTAATGTAACACACACCCATACAATGCGCACCACCCCGTGATGTTTTTCTCACTCCTACTAGTGAATGTAATGTAACACACACCCATACAATGCGCACCACCCCGTGATGTTTTTCTCACTCCTACTAGTGAATCTAATGTAACACACACCCATACAATGCGCACCACCCCGTGATGTTTTTCTCACTCGTACTAGTGAATGTAATGTAACACACACACATACAATGCGCACCACCCCGTGATGTTTTTCTCACTCCTACTAGTGAATGTAATGTAACACACACCCATACAATGCGCACCATACCATGATGTTTTTCTCACTCCTACTAGTGAATGTAATGTAATACACACCCATACAATGCGCACCACACCGTGATGTTTTTCTCACTCCTACTAGTGAATCTAATGTAACACACACCCATACAAATGCACCACCCCGTGATGTTTTTCTCACTCCTACTAGTGAATGTAATGTAACACACACCCATACAATGCGCACCACCCCGTGATGTTTTTCTCACTCCTACTAGTGAATGTAATGTAACACACACCCATACAATGCGCACCACCCCGTGATGTTTTTCTCACTCCTACTAGTGAATGTAATGTAACACACACCCATACAATGCGCACCACCCCGTGATGTTTTTCTCACTCCTACTAGTGAATGTAATGTAACACACACCCATACAATGCGCACCACCCCGTGATGATTTTCTCACTCCTACTAGTGAATCTAATGTAACAAACAACCATACAATCCGCACCACTCCGTGATGTTTTTCTCACTCCTACTAGTGAATGTAATGTAACACACACCCATACAATGCGCACCACCCCGTGATGTTTTTCTCACTCCTACTCATGAATCTAATGTGACAAACACCCATACAAAGCGCACCACCCCGTGATGTTTTTCTCACTCCTACTAGTGAATGTAATGTAACACACACCCATACAATGCGCACCACCCCGTGATGTTTTTCTCACTCCTACTAGTGAATGTAACGTAACACACACCCATACAATGCGCACCACCCCGTGATGTTTTTCTCACTCCTACTAGTGAATGTAATGTAACACACACCCATACAATGCGCACCACCCCGTGATGTTTTTCTCACTCCTACTAGTGAATGTAATGTAACACACACCCATACAATGCGCACCATACCATGATGTTTTTCTCACTCCTACTAGTGAATGTAATGTAACACACACCAATACAATGCGCACCACCCCGTGATGTTTTTCTCACTCCTACTAGTGAATCTAATGTAACACACACCCATACAAATGCACCACCCCGTCATGTTTTTCTCACTCCTACTAGTGAATGTAATGTAACACACACCCATACAATGCGCACCACCCCGTGATGGTTTTCTCACTCCTACTAGTGAATGTAATGTAACACACACCCATACAATGCGCACCACCCCGTGATGTTTTTCTCACTCCTACTAGTGAATGTAATGTAACACACACCCATACAATGCGCACCACCCCGTGATGTTTTTCTCACTCCTACTAGTGAGTGTAATGCAACACACACCAATACAATGCGCGCCACCCCGTGATGTTTTTTTCACTCCTACTAGTGAATCTAATGTAACACACACCCATACAATGCGCACCACCCCGTGATGTTTTTCTCACTCCTACTAGTGAATGTAATGTAACACACGCCCATACAATGCGCACCACCCCGTGATGTTTTTCTCACTCCTACTAGTGAATGTAATGTAACACACACCCATACAATGTGCACCACCCCGTGATGTTTTTCTCACTCCTACTAGTGAATGTAATGTAACACACACCCATACAATGCGCACCACCCCGTGATGTTTTTCTCACTCCTACTAGTGAATGTAATGCAACACACACCAATACAATGCGCACCACCCCGTGATGTTTTTCTCACTCCTACTAGTGAATGTAATGTAACACACACCCATACAATGCGCACCACCCCGTGATGTTTTTCTCACTCCTACTAGTGAATGTAATGTAACACACACCCATACAATGCGCACCACCCCGTGATGTTTTTCTCACTCCTACTAGTGAATGTAATGTAACACACACCCATACAATGCGCACCACCCCGTGATGTTTTTCTCACTCCTACTAGTGAATGTAATGTAACACACACCCATACAATGCGCACCACCCCGTGATGTTTTTCTCACTCCTACTAGTGAATCTAATGTAACACACACCCATACAATGCGCACCACCCCGTGATGTTTTTCTCACTCCTACTAGTGAATGTAATGTAACACACACCCATACAATGCGCACCACCCCGTGATGTTTTTCTCACTCCTACTAGTGAATGTAATGTAACACACACCCATACAATGCGCACCATACCATGATGTTTTTCTCACTCCTACTAGTGAATGTAATGTAACACACACCAATACAATGCGCACCACCCCGTGATGTTTTTCTCACTCCTACTAGTGAATCTAATGTAACACACACCCATACAAATGCACCACCCCGTCATGTTTTTCTCACTCCTACTAGTGAATGTAATGTAACACACACCCATACAATGCGCACCACCCCGTGATGTTTTTCTCACTCCTACTAGTGAATGTAATGTAACACACACCCATACAATGCGCACCACCCCGTGATGTTTTTCTCACTCCTACTAGTGAATGTAATGTAACACACACCCATACAATGCGCACCACCCCGTGATGTTTTTCTCACTCCTACTAGTGAGTGTAATGCAACACACACCAATACAATGCGCGCCACCCCGTGATGTTTTTTTCACTCCTACTAGTGAATCTAATGTAACACACACCCATACAATGCGCACCACCCCGTGATGTTTTTCTCACTCCTACTAGTGAATGTAATGTAACACACGCCCATACAATGCGCACCACCCCGTGATGTTTTTCTCACTCCTACTAGTGAATGTAATGTAACACACACCCATACAATGAGCACCACCCCGTGATGTTTTTCTCACTCCTACTAGTGAATGTAATGTAACACACACCCATACAATGCGCACCACCCCGTGATGTTTTTCTCACTCCTACTAGTGAATGTAATGCAACACACACCAATACAATGCGCACCACCCCGTGATGTTTTTCTCACTCCTACTAGTGAATGTAATGTAACACACACCCATAAAATGCGCACCACCCCGTGATGTTTTTCTCACTCCTACTAGTGAATGTAATGTAACACACACCCATACAATGCGCACCACCCCGTGATGTTTTTCTCACTCCTACTAGTGAATGTAATGTAACACACACCCATACAATGCGCACCACCCCGTGATGTTTTTCTCACTCCTACTAGTGAATGTAATGTAACACACACCCATACAATGCGCACCACCCCGTGATGTTTTTCTCACTCCTACTAGTGAATCTAATGTAACACACACCCATACAATGCGCACCACCCCGTGATGTTTTTCTCACTCGTACTAGTGAATGTAATGTAACACACACACATACAATGCGCACCACCCCGTGATGTTTTTCTCACTCCTACTAGTGAATGTAATGTAACACACACCCATACAATGCGCACCATACCATGATGTTTTTCTCACTCCTACTAGTGAATGTAATGTAATACACACCCATACAATGCGCACCACACCGTGATGTTTTTCTCACTCCTACTAGTGAATCTAATGTAACACACACCCATACAAATGCACCACCCCGTGATGTTTTTCTCACTCCTACTAGTGAATGTAATGTAACACACACCCATACAATGCGCACCACCCCGTGATGTTTTTCTCACTCCTACTAGTGAATGTAATGTAACACACACCCATACAATGCGCACCACCCCGTGATGTTTTTCTCACTCCTACTAGTGAATGTAATGTAACACACACCCATACAATGCGCACCACCCCGTGATGTTTTTCTCACTCCTACTAGTGAATGTAATGTAACACACACCCATACAATGCGCACCACCCCGTGATGATTTTCTCACTCCTACTAGTGAATCTAATGTAACAAACAACCATACAATCCGCACCACTCCGTGATGTTTTTCTCACTCCTACTAGTGAATGTAATGTAACACACACCCATACAATGCGCACCACCCCGTGATGTTTTTCTCACTCCTACTCATGAATCTAATGTGACAAACACCCATACAAAGCGCACCACCCCGTGATGTTTTTCTCACTCCTACTAGTGAATGTAATGTAACACACACCCATACAATGCGCACCACCCCGTGATGTTTTTCTCACTCCTACTAGTGAATGTAACGTAACACACACCCATACAATGCGCACCACCCCGTGATGTTTTTCTCACTCCTACTAGTGAATGTAATGTAACACACACCCATACAATGCGCACCACCCCGTGATGTTTTTCTCACTCCTACTAGTGAATGTAATGTAACACACACCCATACAATGCGCACCATACCATGATGTTTTTCTCACTCCTACTAGTGAATGTAATGTAACACACACCAATACAATGCGCACCACCCCGTGATGTTTTTCTCACTCCTACTAGTGAATCTAATGTAACACACACCCATACAAATGCACCACCCCGTCATGTTTTTCTCACTCCTACTAGTGAATGTAATGTAACACACACCCATACAATGCGCACCACCCCGTGATGTTTTTCTCACTCCTACTAGTGAATGTAATGTAACACACACCCATACAATGCGCACCACCCCGTGATGTTTTTCTCACTCCTACTAGTGAATGTAATGTAACACACACCCATACAATGCGCACCACCCCGTGATGTTTTTCTCACTCCTACTAGTGAGTGTAATGCAACACACACCCATACAATGCGCACCACCCCGTGATGTTTTTCTCACTCCTACTAGTGAATGTAATGTAACACACACCCATACAATGCGCACCATACCGTGATGTTTTTCTCACTCCTACTAGTGAATGTAATGTAATACACACCCATAAAATGCGCACCACCCCGTGATGTTTTTCTCACTCCTACTAGTGAATCTAATGTAACACACACCCATACAAATGCACCACCCCGTGATGTTTTTCTCACTCCTACTAGTGAATGTAATGTAACACACAGCCATACAATGCGCACCACCCCGTGATGTTTTTCTCACTCCTACTAGTGAATGTAATGTAACACACCCATACAATGCGCACCACCCCGTGATGTTTTTCTCACTCCTACTAGTGAATGTAATGTAACACACACCCATACAATGCGCACCACCCCGTGATGTTTTTCTCACTCCTACTAGTGAATGTAATGTAACACACACCCATACAATGCGCACCACCCCGTGATGTTTTTCTCACTCCCACTAATGAATGTAACGTAACACACACCCATACAATGCGCACCACCCCGTGATGTTTTTATCACTCCTACTAGTGAATCTAATGTAACACACACCCATACAAATGCACCACCCCGTGATGTTTTTCTCACTCCTACTAGTGAATGTAATGTAACACACACCCATACAATGCGCACCACCCCGTGATGTTTTTCTCACTCCTACTAGTGAATGTAATGTAACACACACCCATACAATGCGCACCACCCCGTGATGTTTTTCTCACTCCTACTAGTGAATGTAATGCAACACACACCCATACAATGTGCACCACCCCGTGATGTTTTTCTCACTCCTACTAGTGAATGTAATGTAACACACACCCATACAATGCGCACCACCCCGTGATGTTTTCCTCACTCCTACTAGTGAATGTAATGTAACACACACCCATACAATGCGCACCACCCCGTGATGTTTTTCTCACTCCTAGTAGTGAATGTAATGTAACACACACCCATACAATGCGCTCCACCCCGTGATGTTTTTCTCACTCCTACTAGTGAATGTAATGTAACACACACCCATACAATGCGCACCACCCCGTGATATTTTTCTCACTCCTACTAGTGAATGTAACGTAACACACACCCATACAATGCGCACCACCCCGTGATGTTTTTCTCACTCCTACTAGTGAATGTATTGTAACACACACACATACAATGCGCACCACCCCGTGATGTTTTTCTCACTCCTACTAGTGAATCTAATGTAACAAACACCCATACAATCCGCACCACCCCGTGATGTTTTTCTCACTCCTACTAGTGAATGTAATGTAACACACACCCATACAATGCGCACCACCCCGTGATGTTTTTCTCACTCCTACTCATGAATCTAATGTGACAAACACCCATACAAAGCGCACCACCCCATGATGTTTTTCTCACTCCTACTAGTGAATGTAATGTAACACACACCCATACAATGCGCACCACCCCGTGATGTTTTTCTCACTCCTACTAGTGAATGTAACGTAACACACACCCATACAATGCGCACCACCCCGTGATGTTTTTCTCACTCCTACTAGTGAATGTAATGTAACACACACCCATACAATGCGCACCACCCCGTTATATTTTTCTCACTCCTACTAGTGAATGTAATGTAACACACACCCATACAATGCGCACCACCCCGTGATGTTTTTCTCACTCCTACTAGTGAATCTAATGTAACACACACCCATACAATGCGCACCACCCCGTGATGTTTTTCTCACTCCTACTAGTGAATCTAATGTAACACACACCCATACAAATGCACCACCCCGTGATGTTTTTCTCACTCCTACTAGTGAATGTAATGTAACACACACCCATACAATGCGCACCACCCCGTGATGTTTTTCTCACTCCTACTAGTGAATGTAATGTAACACACACCCATACAATGCGCACCACCCCGTGATGTTTTTCTCACTCCTACTAGTGAATGTAATGTAACACACACCCATACAATGCGCACCACCCCGTGATGTTTTTCTCACTGCTACTAGTGAATGTAATGTAACACACACCCATACAATGCGCCCCACCCCGTGATGTTTTTCTCACTCCTACTAGTGAATGTAATGTAACACACACCCATACATTGCGCACCACCCCGTGATGTTTTTCTCACTCCTACTACTGAATGTAATGTAACACTCACCCATACAATGCGCACCACCCCGTGATGTTTTTCTCACTCCTACTAGTGAATGTAATGTAACACACACCCATACAATGCACACCACCCCGTGATGATTTTCTCACTCCTACTAGTGAATCTAATGTAACAAACACCCATACAATCCGCACCACCCCGTGATGTTTTTCTCACTCCTACTAGTGAATGTAATGTAACACACACCCATACAATGCGCACCACCCCGTGATGTTTTTCTCACTCCTACTAGTGAATCTAATGTAACACACACCCATACAAATGCACCACCCCGTGATGTTTTTCTCACTCCTACTAGTGAATGTAATGTAACACACACCCATACAATGCGCACCACCCCGTGATGTTTTTCTCACTCCTACTAGTGAATGTAATGTAACACACACCCATACAATGCGCACCACCCCGTGATGTTTTTCTCACTCCTACTAGTGAATGTAATGTAACACACACCCATACAATGCGCACCACCCCGTGATGTTTTTCTCACTCCTACTAGTGAATGTAATGTAACACACACCCATACTATGCGCACCACCCCGTGATGTTTTTCTCACTCCTACTAGTGAATGTAATGCAACACACACCAATACAATGCGCACCACCCCGTGATGTTTTTCTCACTCCTACTAGTGAATCTAATGTAACACACACCCAT
Organism: Cavia porcellus; assembly: GCF_034190915.1. NCBI lineage: Eukaryota > Metazoa > Chordata > Mammalia > Rodentia > Caviidae > Cavia > Cavia porcellus. The sequence goes on from NW_026947575.1 coordinate 413,329, forward strand.
ACAATGCGCACCACCCCGTGATGTTTTTCTCACTCCTACTAGTGAATGTAATGTAACACACGCCCATACAATGCGCACCACCCCGTGATGTTTTTCTCACTCCTACTAGTGAATGTAATGTAACACACACCCATACAATGCGCACCACCCCGTGATGTTTTTCTCACTCCTACTAGTGAATGTAATGTAACACACACCCATACAATGCGCACCACCCCGTGATGTTTTTCTCACTCCTACTAGTGAATGTAATGTAACACACACCCATACAATGCGCACCACCCCGTGATGTTTTTCTCACTCCTACTAGTGAATGTAATGTAACACACACCCATACAATGCGCACCACCCCGTGATGTTTTTCTCACTCCTACTAGTGAATCTAATGTAACACACACCCATACAATGCGCACCACCCCGTGATGTTTTTCTCACTCGTACTAGTGAATGTAATGTAACACACACACATACAATGCGCACCACCCCGTGATGTTTTTCTCACTCCTACTAGTGAATGTAATGTAACACACACCCATACAATGCGCACCATACCATGATGTTTTTCTCACTCCTACTAGTGAATGTAATGTAATACACACCCATACAATGCGCACCACACCGTGATGTTTTTCTCACTCCTACTAGTGAATCTAATGTAACACACACCCATACAAATGCACCACCCCGTGATGTTTTTCTCACTCCTACTAGTGAATGTAATGTAACACACACCCATACAATGCGCACCACCCCGTGATGTTTTTCTCACTCCTACTAGTGAATGTAATGTAACACACACCCATACAATGCGCACCACCCCGTGATGTTTTTCTCACTCCTACTAGTGAATGTAATGTAACACACACCCATACAATGCGCACCACCCCGTGATGTTTTTCTCACTCCTACTAGTGAATGTAATGTAACACACACCCATACAATGCGCACCACCCCGTGATGATTTTCTCACTCCTACTAGTGAATCTAATGTAACAAACAACCATACAATCCGCACCACTCCGTGATGTTTTTCTCACTCCTACTAGTGAATGTAATGTAACACACACCCATACCATGCGCACCACCCCGTGATGTTTTTCTCACTCCTACTCATGAATCTAATGTGACAAACACCCATACAAAGCGCACCACCCCGTGATGTTTTTCTCACTCCTACTAGTGAATGTAACGTAACACACACCCATACAATGCGCACCACCCCGTGATGTTTTTCTCACTCCTACTAGTGAATGTAATGTAACACACACCCATACAATGCGCACCACCCCGTGATGTTTTTCTCACTCCTACTAGTGAATGTAATGTAACACACACCCATACAATGCGCACCATACCATGATGTTTTTCTCACTCCTACTAGTGAATGTAATGTAACACACACCAATACAATGCGCACCACCCCGTGATGTTTTTCTCACTCCTACTAGTGAATCTAATGTAGCACACACCCATACAAATGCACCACCCCGTCATGTTTTTCTCACTCCTACTAGTGAATGTAATGTAACACACACCCATACAATGCGCACCACCCCGTGATGTTTTTCTCACTCCTACTAGTGAATGTAATGTAACACACACCCATACAATGCGCACCACCCCGTGATGTTTTTCTCACTCCTACTAGTGAATGTAATGTAACACACACCCATACAATGCGCACCACCCCGTGATGTTTTTCTCACTCCTACTAGTGAGTGTAATGCAACACACACCAATACAATGCGCACCACCCCGTGATGTTTTTTTCACTCCTACTAGTGAATCTAATGTAACACACACCCATACAATGCGCACCACCCCGTGATGTTTTTCTCACTCCTACTAGTGAATGTAATGTAACACACGCCCATACAATGCGCACCACCCCGTGATGTTTTTCTCACTCCTACTAGTGAATGTAATGTAACACACACCCATACAATGTGCACCACCCCGTGATGTTTTTCTCACTCCTACTAGTGAATGTAATGTAACACACACCCATACAATGCGCACCACCCCGTGATGTTTTTCTCACTCCTACTAGTGAATGTAATGTAACACACACCCATAGAATGCGCACCACCCCGTGATGTTTTTCTCACTCCTACTAGTGAATGTAATGTAACACACACCCATACAATGCGCACCACCCCGTGATGTTTTTCTCACTCCTACTAGTGAATGTAATGTAACACACACCCATAAAATGCGCACCACCCCGTGATGTTTTTCTCACTCCTACTAGTGAATCTAATGTAACACACACCCATACAAATGCACCACCCCGTGATGTTTTTCTCACTCCTACTAGTGAATGTAATGTAACACACAGCCATACAATGCGCACCACCCCGTGATGTTTTTCTCACTCCTACTAGTGAATGTAATGTAACACACACCCATACAATGCGCACCACCCCGTGATGTTTTTCTCACTCCTACTAGTGAATGTAATGTAACACACACCCATACAATGCGCACCACCCCGTGATGTTTTTCTCACTCCTACTAGTGAATGTAATGTAACACACACCCATACAATGCGCAACACCCCGTGATGTTTTTCTCACTCCTACTAGTGAATCTAATGTAACACACAACCATACAATGCGCACCACCCCGTGATGTTTTTCTCACTCCTACTCGTGAATCTAATGTAACAAACACCCATACAATGCGCACCACCCCGTGATGTTTTTCTCACTCCTACTAGTGAATGTAATGTAACACACACCCATACAATGCGCACCACCCCGTGATGATTTTCTCACTCCTACTAGTGAATCTAATGTAACAAACACCCATACAATGCGCACGACCCCGTGATGATTTTCTCACTCCTACTAGTGAATCTAATGTAACAAACACCCATACAATCCGCACCACCCCGTGATGTTTTTCTCACTCCTACTAGTGAATGTAATGTAACACACACCCATACAATGCGCACGACCCCGTGATGATTTTCTCACTCCTACTAGTGAATCTAATGTAACAAACACCCATACAATCCGCACCACCCCGTGATGTTTTTCTCACTCCTACTAGTGAATGTAATGTAACACACACCCATACAATGCGCACCACCCCGTGATGTTTTTCTCACTCCTACTAGTGAATGTAACGTAACACACACCCATACAATGCGCACCACCCCGTGATGTTTTTCTCACTCCTTCTAGTGAATGTAATGTAACACACACGCATACAATGCGCACCACCCCGTGATGTTTTTCTCACTCCTACTAGTGAATGTAATGTAACACACACCCATACAATGCGCACCATACCATGATGTTTTTCTCACTCCTACTAGTGAATGTAATGTAACACACACCAATACAATGCGCACCAACCCGTGATGTTTTTCTCACTCCTACTAGTGAATCTAATGTAACACACACCCATACAAATGCACCACCCCGTGATGTTTTTCTCACTCCTACTAGTGAATGTAATGTAACACACACCCATACAATGCGCACCACCCCGTGATGTTTTTCTCACTCCTACTAGTGAATGTAATGTAACACACACCCATACAATGCGCACCATACCATGATGTTTTTCTCACTCCTACTAGTGAATGTAATGTAACACACACCAATACAATGCGCACCACCCCGTGATGTTTTTCTCACTCCTACTAGTGAATCTAATGTAACACACACCCATACAAATGCACCACCCCGTGATGTTTTTCTCACTCCTACTAGTGAATGTAATGTAACACACACCCATACAATGCGCACCACCCCGTGATGTTTTTCTCACTCCTACTAGTGAATGTAATGTAACACACACCCATACAATGCGCACCACCCCGTGATGTTTTTCTCACTCCTACTAGTGAATGTAATGTAACACACACCCATACAATGCGCACCACCCCGTGATGTTTTTCTCACTCCTACTAGTGAGTGTAATGCAACACACACCAATACAATGCGCACCACCCCGTGATGTTTTTTTCACTCCTACTAGTGAATCTAATGTAACACACACCCATACAATGCGCACCACCCCGTGATGTTTTTCTCACTCCTACTAGTGAATGTAATGTAACACACGCCCATACAATGCGCACCACCCCGTGATGTTTTTCTCACTCCTACTAGTGAATGTAATGTAACACACACCCATACAATGTGCACCACCCCGTGATGTTTTTCTCACTCCTACTAGTGAATGTAATGTAACACACACCCATACAATGCGCACCACCCCGTGATGTTTTTCTCACTCCTACTAGTGAATGTAATGTAACACACACCCATAGAATGCGCACCACCCCGTGATGTTTTTCTCACTCCTACTAGTGAATGTAATGTAACACACACCCATACAATGCGCACCACCCCGTGATGTTTTTCTCACTCCTACTAGTGAATGTAATGTAACACACACCCATACAATGCGCACCATCCCGTGATGTTTTTCTCACTCCTACTAGTGAATGTAATGTAACACACACCCATACAATGCGCACCACCCCGTGATGTTTTTCTCACTCCTACTAGTGAATGTAATGTAACACACACCCATACAATGCGCACCATACCGTGATGTTTTTCTCACTCCTACTAGTGAATGTAATGTAATACACACCCATACAATGCGCACCACCCCGTGATGTTTTTCTCACTCCTACTAGTGAATCTAATGTAACACACACCCATACAAATGCACCACCCCGTGATGTTTTTCTCACTCCTACTAGTGAATGTAATGTAACACACAGCCATACAATGCGCACCACCCCGTGATGTTTTTCTCACTCCTACTAGTGAATGTAATGTAACACACACCCATACAATGCGCACCACCCCGTGATGTTTTTCTCACTCCTACTAGTGAATGTAATGTAACACACAGCCATACAATGCGCACCACCCCGTGATGTTTTTCTCACTCCTACTAGTGAATGTAATATAACACACACCCATACAATGCGCAACACCCCGTGATGTTTTTCTCACTCCTACTAGTGAATCTAATGTAACACACACCCATACAATGCGCACCACCCCGTGATGTTTTTCTCACTCCTACTCGTGAATCTAATGTAACAAACACCCATACAATGCGCACCACCCCGTGATGTTTTTCTCACTCCTACTAGTGAATGTAATGTAACACACACCCATACAATGCGCACCACCCCGTGATGATTTTCTCACTCCTACTAGTGAATCTAATGTAACAAACACCCATACAATGCGCACGACCCGGTGATGATTTTCTCACTCCTACTAGTGAATCTAATGTAACAAACACCCATACAATCCGCACCACCCCGTGATGTTTTTCTCACTCCTACTAGTGAATGTAATGTAACACACACCCATACAATGCGCACGACCCCGTGATGATTTTCTCACTCCTACTAGTGAATCTAATGTAACAAACACCCATACAATCCGCACCACCCCGTGATGTTTTTCTCACTCCTACTAGTGAATGTAATGTAACACACACCCATACAATGCGCACCACCCCGTGATGTTTTTCTCACTCCTACTAGTGAATGTAACGTAACACACACCCATACAATGCGCACCACCCCGTGATGTTTTTCTCACTCCTTCTAGTGAATGTAATGTAACACACACGCATACAATGCGCACCACCCCGTGATGTTTTTCTCACTCCTACTAGTGAATGTAATGTAACACACACCCATACAATGCGCACCACCTCGTGATATTTTTCTCACTCCTACTAGTGAATGTAGTGTAACACACACCCATACAATGCGCACCACCCCGTGATGTTTTTCTCACTCCTACTAGTGAATCAATGTAACACACACCCATACAATGCGCACCACCCCGTGATGTTTTTCTCACTCCTAGTAGTGAATGTAATGTAACACACACCCATACAATGCGCCCCACCCCGTGATGTTTTTCTCACTCCTACTAGTGAATGTAATGTAACACACACCCATACAATGCGCACCACCCCGTGATGTTTTTCTCACTCCTACTAGTGAATCTAATGTAACACACACCCATACAATGCGCACCACCCCGGGATGTTTTTCTCACTCCTACTAGTGAATGTAATGTAACACACACCCATACAATGCGCACCACCCCGTGATGTTTTTCTCACTCCTACTAGTGCATGTAATGTAACACACACCCATACAATGCGCACCACCCCGTGATGTTTTTCTCACTCCTACTAGTGAATGTAATGTAACACACACCCATACAATGCGCACCACCCCGTGATGTTTTTCTCACTCCTACTAGTGAATGTAACACACACCCATACAATGCGCACCACCCCGTGATGTTTTTCTCACTCCTACTAGTGAATGTAATGTAACACACACCCATACAATGCGCACCACCCCGTGATGTTTTTCTCACTCCTACTAGTGAATGTAATGTAACACACACCCATACAATGCGCACCACCCCGTGATGATTTTCTCACGCCTACTAGTGAATCTAATGTAACAAACAACCATACAATCCGCACCACCCCGTGATGTTTTTCTCACTCCTACTAGTGAATGTAATGTAACACACACCCATACAATGCGCACCACCCCGTGATGTTTTTCTCACTCCTACTCGTGAATCTAATGTAACAAACACCCATACAATGCGCACCACCCCGTGATGTTTTTCTCACTGCTACTAGTGAATGTAATGTAACACACACCCATACAATGCGCACCACCCCGTGATGTTTTTCTCACTCCTACTAGTGAATGTAATGTAACACACACCCATACAATGCGCACCACGCCGTGATGTTTTTCTCACTCCTACTAGTGAATCTAATGTAACACACAGCCATACAATGCGCACCACCCCGTGATGTTTTTCTCACTCGTACTAGTGAATGTAATGTAACACACACCCATACAGTGCGCACCACCCCGTGATGTTTTTCTCACTCCTACCAGTGAATCTAATGTAACAAACACCCATACAGTGCGCACCACCCCGTGATGTTTTTCTCACTCCTACTAGTGAATGTAATGTAACACACACCCATACATTGCGCACCACCCCGTGATGTTTTTCTCACTCCTACTAGTGAATCTAATGTAACACACAGCCATACAATGCGCACCACCCCGTGATGTTTTTCTCACTCGTACTAGTGAATGTAATGTAACACACACCCATACAATGCGAAACACCCCGTGATGTTTTTCTCACTCCTACCAGTGAATCTAATGTAACAAACACCCATACAGTGCGCACCACCCCGTGATGTTTTTCTCACTCCTACTAGTGAATGTAATGTAACACACACCCATACAATGCGCACCACCCCGTGATGTTTTTCTCACTCCTACTAGTGAATGTAATGTAACACACACCCATACAATGCGCACCACCCCGTGATGTTTTTCTCACTCCTACTAGTGAATGTAATGTAACACACACCCATACAATGCGCACCACCCCGTGATGTTTTTCTCACTGCTACTAGTGAATGTAATGTAACACACACCCATACAATGCGCCCCACCCCGTGATGTTTTTCTCACTCCTACTAGTGAATGTAATGTAACACACACCCATACATTGCGCACCACCCCGTGATGTTTTTCTCACTCCTACTACTGAATGTAATGTAACACTCACCCATACAATGCGCACCACCCCGTGATGTTTTTCTCACTCCTACTAGTGAATGTAATGTAACACACACCCATACAATGCGCACCACCCCGTGATGATTTTCTCACTCCTACTAGTGAATCTAATGTAACAAACACCCATACAATCCGCACCACCCCGTGATGTTTTTCTCACTCCCACTAGTGAATGTAATGTAACACACACCCATACAATGCGCACCACCCCGTGATGTTTTTCTCACTCCTACTAGTGAATCTAATGTAACACACACCCATACAAATGCACCACCCCGTGATGTTTTTCTCACTCCTACTAGTGAATGTAATGTAACACACACCCATACAATGCGCACCACCCCGTGATGTTTTTCTCACTCCTACTAGTGAATGTAATGTAACACACACCCATACAATGCGCACCACCCCGTGATGTTTTTCTCACTCCTACTAGTGAATGTAATGTAACACACACCCATACAATGCGCACCACCCCGTGATGTTTTTCTCACTCCTACTAGTGAATGTAATGTAACACACACCCATACAATGCGCACCACCCCGTGATGTTTTTCTCACTCCTACTAGTGAATGTAATGCAACACACACCAATACAATGCGCACCACCCCGTGATGTTTTTCTCACTCCTACTAGTGAATCTAATGTAACACACACCCATACAATGCGCACCACCCCGTGATGTTTTTCTCACTCCTACTAGTGAATGTAATGTAACACACGCCCATACAATGCGCACCACCCCGTGATGTTTTTCTCACTCCTACTAGTGAATGTAATGTAACACACACCCATACAATGCGCACCACCCCGTGATGTTTTTCTCACTCCTACTAGTGAATGTAATGTAACACACACCCATACAATGCGCACCACCCCGTGATGTTTTTCTCACTCCTACTAGTGAATGTAATGTAACACACACCCATACAATGCGCACCACCCCGTGATGTTTTTCTCACTCCTACTAGTGAATGTAATGTAACACACACCCATACAATGCGCACCACCCCGTGATGTTTTTCTCACTCCTACTAGTGAATCTAATGTAACACACACCCATACAATGCGCACCACCCCGTGATGTTTTTCTCACTCCTACTAGTGAATGTAATGTAACACACACACATACAATGCGCACCACCCCGTGATGTTTTTCTCACTCCTACTAGTGAATGTAATGTAACACACACCCATACAATGCGCACCATACCATGATGTTTTTCTCACTCCTACTAGTGAATGTAATGTAATACACACCCATACAATGCGCACCACCCCGTGATGTTTTTCTCACTCCTACTAGTGAATCTAATGTAACACACACCCATACAAATGCACCACCCCGTGATGTTTTTCTCACTCCTACTAGTGAATGTAATGTAACACACACCCATACAATGCGCACCACCCCGTGATGTTTTTCTCACTCCTACTAGTGAATGTAATGTAACACACAGCCATACAATGCGCACCACCCCGTGATGTTTTTCTCACTCCTACTAGTGAATGTAATGTAACACACACCCATACAATGCGCACCACCCCGTGATGTTTTTCTCACTCCTACTAGTGAATGTAATGTAACACACACCCATACAATGCGCACCACCCCGTGATGATTTTCTCACTCCTACTAGTGAATCTAATGTAACAAACACCCATACAATCCGCACCACCCCGTGATGTTTTTCTCACTCCTACTAGTGAATGTAATGTAACACACACCCATACAATGCGCACCACCCCGTGATGTTTTTCTCACTCCTACTCATGAATCTAATGTGACAAACACCCATACAAAGCGCACCACCCCGTGATGTTTTTCTCACTCCTACTAGTGAATGTAATGTAACACACACCCATACAATGCGCACCACCCCGTGATGTTTTTCTCACTCCTACTAGTGAATGTAACGTAACACACACCCATACAATGCGCACCACCCCGTGATGTTTTTCTCACTCCTACTAGTGAATGTAATGTAACACACACCCATACAATGCGCACCACCCCGTGATGTTTTTCTCACTCCTACTAGTGAATGTAATGTAACACACACCCATACAATGCGCACCATACCATGATGTTTTTCTCACTCCTACTAGTGAATGTAATGTAACACACACCAATACAATGCGCACCACCCCGTGATGTTTTTCTCACTCCTACTAGTGAATCTAATGTAACACACACCCATACAAATGCACCACCCCGTGATGTTTTTCTCACTCCTACTAGTGAATGTAATGTAACACACACCCATACAATGCGCACCACCCCGTGATGTTTTTCTCACTCCTACTAGTGAATGTAATGTAACACACACCCATACAATGCGCACCACCCCGTGATGTTTTTCTCACTCCTACTAGTGAATGTAATGTAACACACACCCATACAATGCGCACCACCCCGTGATGTTTTTCTCACTCCTACTAGTGAGTGTAATGCAACACACACCAATACAATGCGCACCACCCCGTGATGTTTTTCTCACTCCTACTAGTAAATGTAATGTAACACACACCCATACAATGCGCACCACCCCGTGATGTTTTTCTCACTCCTACTAGTGAATGTAATGTAACACACACCCATACAATGCGCAGCACCCCGTGATGTTTTTCTCACTGCTACTAGTGAATGTAATGTAACACACACCCATACAATGCGCCCCACCCCGTGATGTTTTTCTCACTCCTACTAGTGAATGTAATGTAACACACACCCATACATTGCGCACCACCCCGTGATGTTTTTCTCACTCCTACTACTGAATGTAATGTAACACTCACCCATACAATGCGCACCACCCCGTGATGTTTTTCTCACTCCTACTAGTGAATGTAATGTAACACACAGCCATACAATGCGCACCACCCCGTGATGATTTTCTCACTCCTACTAGTGAATCTAATGTAACAAACACCCATACAATCCGCACCACCCCGTGATGTTTTTCTCACTCCTACTAGTGAATGTAATGTAACACACACCCATACAATGCGCACCACCCCGTGATGTTTTTCTCACTCCTACTAGTGAATCTAATGTAACACACACCCATACAAATGCACCACCCCGTGATGTTTTTCTCACTCCTACTAGTGAATGTAATGTAACACACACCCATACAATGCGCACCACCCCGTGATGTTTTTCTCACTCCTACTAGTGAATGTAATGTAACACACACCCATACAATGCGCACCACCCCGTGATGTTTTTCTCACTCCTACTAGTGAATGTAATGTAACACACACCCATACAATGCGCACCACCCCGTGATGTTTTTCTCACTCCTACTAGTGAATGTAATGCAACACACACCCATACAATGCGCACCACCCCGTGATGTTTTTCTCACTCCTACTAGTGAATCTAATGTAACACACGCCCATACAATGCGCACCACCCCGTGATGTTTTTCTCACTCCTACTAGTGAATGTAATGTAACACACGCCCATACAATGCGCACCACCCCGTGATGTTTTTCTCACTCCTACTAGTGAATGTAATGTAACACACGCCCATACAATGCGCACCACCCCGTGATGTTTTTCTCACTCCTACTAGTGAATGTAATGTAACACACACCCATACAATGCGCACCACCCCGTGATGTTTTTCTCACTCCTACTAGTGAATGTAATGTAACACACACCCATACAATGCGCACCACCCCGTGATGTTTTTCTCACTCCTACTAGTGAATGTAATGTAACACACACCCATACAATGCGCACCACCCCGTGATGTTTTTCTCACTCCTACTAGTGAATCTAATGTAACACACACCCATACAATGCGCACCACCCCGTGATGTTTTTCTCACTCGTACTAGTGAATGTAATGTAACACACACACATACAATGCGCACCACCCCGTGATGTTTTTCTCACTCCTACTAGTGAATGTAATGTAACACACACCCATACAATGCGCACCATACCATGATGTTTTTCTCACTCCTACTAGTGAATGTAATGTAATACACACCCATACAATGCGCACCACACCGTGATGTTTTTCTCACTCCTACTAGTGAATCTAATGTAACACACACCCATACAAATGCACCACCCTGTGATGTTTTTCTCACTCCTACTAGTGAATGTAATGTAACACACACCCATACAATGCGCACCACCCCGTGATGTTTTTCTCACTCCTACTAGTGAATGTAATGTAACACACACCCATACAATGCGCACCACCCCGTGATGTTTTTCTCACTCCTACTAGTGAATGTAATGTAACACACACCCATACAATGCGCACCACCCCGTGATGTTTTTCTCACTCCTACTAGTGAATGTAATGTAACACACACCCATACAATGCGCACCACCCCGTGATGATTTTCTCACTCCTACTAGTGAATCTAATGTAACAAACAACCATACAATCCGCACCACTCCGTGATGTTTTTCTCACTCCTACTAGTGAATGTAATGTAACACACACCCATACAATGCGCACCACCCCGTGATGTTTTTCTCACTCCTACTCATGAATCTAATGTGACAAACACCCATACAAAGCGCACCACCCCGTGATGTTTTTCTCACTCCTACTAGTGAATGTAATGTAACACACACCCATACAATGCGCACCACCCCGTGATGTTTTTCTCACTCCTACTAGTGAATGTAACGTAACACACACCCATACAATGCGCACCACCCCGTGATGTTTTTCTCACTCCTACTAGTGAATGTAATGTAACACACACCCATACAATGCGCACCACCCCGTGATGTTTTTCTCACTCCTACTAGTGAATGTAATGTAACACACACCCATACAATGCGCACCACCCCGTGATGTTTTTCTCACTCCTACTAGTGAATGTAATGTAACACACACCCATACAATGCGCACCACCCCGTGATGTTTTTCTCACTCCTACTAGTGAATGTAATGCAACACACACCCATACAATGCGCACCACCCCGTGATGTTTTTCTCACTCCTACTAGTGAATCTAATGTAACACACGCCCATACAATGCGCACCACCCCGTGATGTTTTTCTCACTCCTACTAGTGAATGTAATGTAACACACGCCCATACAATGCGCACCACCCCGTGATGTTTTTCTCACTCCTACTAGTGAATGTAATGTAACACACGCCCATACAATGCGCACCACCCCGTGATGTTTTTCTCACTCCTACTAGTGAATGTAATGTAACACACACCCATACAATGCGCACCACCCCGTGATGTTTTTCTCACTCCTACTAGTGAATGTAATGTAACACACACCCATACAATGCGCACCACCCCGTGATGTTTTTCTCACTCCTACTAGTGAATCTAATGTAACACACACCCATACAATGCGCACCACCCCGTGATGTTTTTCTCACTCGTACTAGTGAATGTAATGTAACACACACACATACAATGCGCACCACCCCGTGATGTTTTTCTCACTCCTACTAGTGAATGTAATGTAACACACACCCATACAATGCGCACCATACCATGATGTTTTTCTCACTCCTACTAGTGAATGTAATGTAATACACACCCATACAATGCGCACCACACCGTGATGTTTTTCTCACTCCTACTAGTGAATCTAATGTAACAAACACCCATACAAATGCACCACCCTGTGATGTTTTTCTCACTCCTACTAGTGAATGTAATGTAACACACACCCATACAATGCGCACCACCCCGTGATGTTTTTCTCACTCCTACTAGTGAATGTAATGTAACACACACCCATACAATGCGCACCACCCCGTGATGTTTTTCTCACTCCTACTAGTGAATGTAATGTAACACACACCCATACAATGCGCACCACCCCGTGATGTTTTTCTCACTCCTACTAGTGAATGTAATGTAACACACACCCATACAATGCGCACCACCCCGTGATGTTTTTCTCACTCCTACTAGTGAATGTAATGTAACACACACCCATACAATGCGCACCACCCCGTGATGTTTTTCTCACTCCTACTAGTGAATGTAATGTAACACACACCCATACAATGCGCACCACCCCGTGATGATTTTCTCACTCCTACTAGTGAATCTAATGTAACAAACAACCATACAATCCGCACCACTCCGTGATGTTTTTCTCACTCCTACTAGTGAATGTAATGTAACACACACCCATACAATGCGCACCACCCCGTGATGTTTTTCTCACTCCTACTCATGAATCTAATGTGACAAACACCCATACAAAGCGCACCACCCCGTGATGTTTTTCTCACTCCTACTAGTGAATGTAATGTAACACACACCCATACAATGCGCACCACCCCGTGATGTTTTTCTCACTCCTACTAGTGAATGTAACGTAACACACACCCATACAATGCGCACCACCCCGTGATGTTTTTCTCACTCCTACTAGTGAATGTAATGTAACACACACCCATACAATGCGCACCACCCCGTGATGTTTTTCTCACTCCTACTAGTGAATGTAATGTAACACACACCCATACAATGCGCACCATACCATGATGTTTTTCTCACTCCTACTAGTGAATGTAATGTAACACACACCAATACAATGCGCACCACCCCGTGATGTTTTTCTCACTCCTACTAGTGAATCTAATGTAGCACACACCCATACAAATGCACCACCCCGTCATGTTTTTCTCACTCCTACTAGTGAATGTAATGTAACACACACCCATACAATGCGCACCACCCCGTGATGTTTTTCTCACTCCTACTAGTGAATGTAATGTAACACACACCCATACAATGCGCACCACCCCGTGATGTTTTTCTCACTCCTACTAGTGAATGTAATGTAACACACACCCATACAATGCGCACCACCCCGTGATGTTTTTCTCACTCCTACTAGTGAGTGTAATGCAACACACACCAATACAATGCGCACCACCCCGTGATGTTTTTTTCACTCCTACTAGTGAATCTAATGTAACACACACCCATACAATGCGCACCACCCCGTGATGTTTTTCTCACTCCTACTAGTGAATGTAATGTAACACACGCCCATACAATGCGCACCACCCCGTGATGTTTTTCTCACTCCTACTAGTGAATGTAATGTAACACACACCCATACAATGTGCACCACCCCGTGATGTTTTTCTCACTCCTACTAGTGAATGTAATGTAACACACACCCATACAATGCGCACCACCCCGTGATGTTTTTCTCACTCCTACTAGTGAATGTAATGTAACACACACCCATAGAATGCGCACCACCCCGTGATGTTTTTCTCACTCCTACTAGTGAATGTAATGTAACACACACCCATACAATGCGCACCACCCCGTGATGTTTTTATCACTCCTACTAGTGAATGTAATGTAACACACACCCATACAATGCGCACCACCCCGTGATGTTTTTCTCACTCCTACTAGTGAATGTAATGTAACACACACCCATACAATGCGCACCACCCCGTGATGTTTTTCTCACTCCTAGTAGTGAATGTAATGTAACACACACCCACACAATGCGCACCATACCGTGATGTTTTTCTCACTCCTACTAGTGAATGTAATGTAATACACACCCATAAAATGCGCACCACCCCGTGATGTTTTTCTCACTCCTACTAGTGAATCTAATGTAACACACACCCATACAAATGCACCACCCCGTGATGTTTTTCTCACTCCTACTAGTGAATCTAATGTAACACACAGCCATACAATGCGCACCACCCCGTGATGTTTTTCTCACTCCTACTAGTGAATGTAATGTAACACACACCCATACAATGCGCACCACCCCGTGATGTTTTTCTCACTCCTACTAGTGAATGTAATGTAACACACACCCATACAATGCGCACCACCCCGTGATGTTTTTCTCACTCCTACTAGTGAATCTAATGTAACACACACCCATACAATGCGCACCACCCCGTGATGTTTTTCTCACTCCTACTCGTGAATCTAATGTAACAAACACCGATACAATGCGCACCACCCCGTGATGTTTTTCTCACTCCTACTAGTGAATGTAATGTAACACACACCCATACAATGCGCACCACCCCGTGATGATTTTCTCACTCCTACTAGTGAATCTAATGAAACAAACACCCATACAATGCGCACGACCCCGTGATGATTTTCTCACTCCTACTAGTGAATCTAATGTAACAAACACCCATACAATCCGCACCACCCCGTGATGTTTTTCTCACTCCTACTAGTGAATGTAATGTAACACACACCCATACAATGCGCACGACCCCGTGATGATTTTCTCACTCCTACTAGTGAATCTAATGTAACAAACACCCATACAATCCGCACCACCCCGTGATGTTTTTCTCACTCCTACTAGTGAATGTAATGTAACACACACCCATACAATGCGCACCACCCCGTGATGTTTTTCTCACTCCTACTAGTGAATGTAACGTAACACACACCCATACAATGCGCACCACCCCGTGATGTTTTTCTCACTCCTTCTAGTGAATGTAATGTAACACACACGCATACAATGCGCACCACCCCGTGATGTTTTTCTCACTCCTACTAGTGAATGTAATGTAACACACACCCATACAATGCGCACCATACCATGATGTTTTTCTCACTCCTACTAGTGAATGTAATGTAACACACACCAATACAATGCGCACCACCCCGTGATGTTTTTCTCACTCCTACTAGTGAATCTAATGTAACACACACCCATACAAATGCACCACCCCGTGATGTTTTTCTCACTCCTAGTAGTGAATGTAATGTAACAGACACCCATACAATGCGCACCACCCCGTGATGTTTTTCACACTCCTACTAGTGAATGTAATGTAACACACACCCATACAATGCGCACCACCCCATGATGTTTTTCTCACTCCTACTAGTGAATGTAATGTAACACACACCCATACAATGCGCACCACCCCTTGATGTTTTTCACACTCCTACTAGTGAATGTAATGTAACACACACCCATACAATGTGCACAACCCCGTGATGTTTTTCACACTCCTACTAGTGAATGTAATGTAACACACACCCATACAATGCGCACCACCCCGTGATGTTTTTCTCACTCCTACTAGTGAATCTAATGTAACACACACCCATACAATGCGCACCACCCCGTGATGTTTTTCTCACTCCTACTAGTGAATGTAATGTAACACACGCCCATACAATGCGCACCACCCCGTGATGTTTTTCTCACTCCTACTAGTGAATGTAATGTAACACACACCCATACAATGCGCACCACCCCGTGATGTTTTTCTGACTCCTACTAGTGAATGTAATGTAACACACACCCATACAATGCGCACCACCCCGTGATGTTTTTCTCACTCCTACTAGTGAATGTAATGTAACACACACCCATACAATGCGCACCACCCCGTGATGTTTTTCTCACTCCTACTAGTGAATGTAATGTAACACACACCCATACAATGCGCACCACCCCGTGATGTTTTTCTCACTCCTACTAGTGAATCTAATGTAACACACACCCATACAATGCGCACCACCCCGTGATGTTTTTCTCACTCGTACTAGTGAATGTAATGTAACACACACACATACAATGCGCACCACCCCGTGATGTTTTTCTCACTCCTACTAGTGAATGTAATGTAACACACACCCATACAATGCGCACCATACCATGATGTTTTTCTCACTCCTACTAGTGAATGTAATGTAATACACACCCATACAATGCGCACCACACCGTGATGTTTTTCTCACTCCTACTAGTGAATCTAATGTAACACACACCCATACAAATGCACCACCCTGTGATGTTTTTCTCACTCCTACTAGTGAATGTAATGTAACACACACCCATACAATGCGCACCACCCCGTGATGTTTTTCTCACTCCTACTAGTGAATGTAATGTAACACACACCCATACAATGCGCACCACCCCGTGATGTTTTTCTCACTCCTACTAGTGAATGTAATGTAACACACACCCATACAATGCGCACCACCCCGTGATGTTTTTCTCACTCCTACTAGTGAATGTAATGTAACACACACCCATACAATGCGCACCACCCCGTGATGATTTTCTCACTCCTACTAGTGAATCTAATGTAACAAACAACCATACAATCCGCACCACTCCGTGATGTTTTTCTCACTCCTACTAGTGAATGTAATGTAACACACACCCATACAATGCGCACCACCCCGTGATGTTTTTCTCACTCCTACTCATGAATCTAATGTGACAAACACCCATACAAAGCGCACCACCCCGTGATGTTTTTCTCACTCCTACTAGTGAATGTAATGTAACACACACCCATACAATGCGCACCACCCCGTGATGTTTTTCTCACTCCTACTAGTGAATGTAACGTAACACACACCCATACAATGCGCACCACCCCGTGATGTTTTTCTCACTCCTACTAGTGAATGTAATGTAACACACACCCATACAATTCGCACCACCCCGTGATGTTTTTCTCACTCCTACTAGTGAATGTAATGTAACACACACCCATACAATGCGCACCATACCATGATGTTTTTCTCACTCCTACTAGTGAATGTAATGTAACACACACCAATACAATGCGCACCACCCCGTGATGTTTTTCTCACTCCTACTAGTGAATCTAATGTAGCACACACCCATACAAATGCACCACCCCGTCATGTTTTTCTCACTCCTACTAGTGAATGTAATGTAACACACACCCATACAATGCGCACCACCCCGTGATGTTTTTCTCACTCCTACTAGTGAATGTAATGTAACACACACCCATACAATGCGCACCACCCCGTGATGTTTTTCTCACTCCTACTAGTGAATGTAATGTAACACACACCCATACAATGCGCACCACCCCGTGATGTTTTTCTCACTCCTACTAGTGAGTGTAATGCAACACACACCAATACAATGCGCACCACCCCGTGATGTTTTTTTCACTCCTACTAGTGAATCTAATGTAACACACACCCATACAATGCGCACCACCCCGTGATGTTTTTCTCACTCCTACTAGTGAATGTAATGTAACACACACCCATACAATGCGCAACACCCCGTGATGTTTTTCTCACTCCTACTAGTGAATCTAATGTAACACACACCCATACAATGCGCACCACCCCGTGATGTTTTTCTCACTCCTACTCGTGAATCTAATGTAACAAACACCCATACAATGCGCACCACCCCGTGATGTTTTTCTCACTCCTACTAGTGAATGTAATGTAACACACACCCATACAATGCGCACCACCCCGTGATGATTTTCTCACTCCTACTAGTGAATCTAATGTAACAAACACCCATACAATGCGCACGACCCCGTGATGATTTTCTCACTCCTACTAGTGAATCTAATGTAACAAACACCCATACAATCCGCACCACCCCGTGATGTTTTTCTCACTCCTACTAGTGAATGTAATGTAACACACACCCATACAATGCGCACGACCCCGTGATGATTTTCTCACTCCCACTAGTGAATCTAATGTAACAAACACCCATACAATCCGCACCACCCCGTGATGTTTTTCTCACTCCTACTAGTGAATGTAATGTAACACACACCCATACAATGCGCACCACCCCGTGATGTTTTTCTCACTCCTACTAGTGAATGTAACGTAACACACACCCATACAATGCGCACCACCCCGTGATGTTTTTCTCACTCCTTCTAGTGAATGTAATGTAACACACACGCATACAATGCGCACCACCCCGTGATGTTTTTCTCACTCCTACTAGTGAATGTAATGTAACACACACCCATACAATGCGCACCATACCATGATGTTTTTCTCACTCCTACTAGTGAATGTAATGTAACACACACCAATACAATGCGCACCACCCCGTGATGTTTTTCTCACTCCTACTAGTGAATCTAATGTAACACACACCCATACAAATGCACCACCCCGTGATGTTTTTCTCACTCCTACTAGTGAATGTAATGTAACACACACCCATACAATGCGCACCACCCCGTGATGTTTTTCTCACTCCTACTAGTGAATGTAATGTAACACACACCCATACAATGCGCACCATACCATGATGTTTTTCTCACTCCTACTAGTGAATGTAATGTAACACACACCAATACAATGCGCACCACCCCGTGATGTTTTTCTCACTCCTACTAGTGAATCTAATGTAACACACACCCATACAAATGCACCACCCCGTGATGTTTTTCTCACTCCTACTAGTGAATGTAATGTAACACACACCCATACAATGCGCACCACCCCGTGATGTTTTTCTCACTCCTACTAGTGAATGTAATGTAACACACACCCATACAATGCGCACCACCCCGTGATGTTTTTCTCACTCCTACTAGTGAATGTAATGTAACACACACCCATACAATGCGCACCACCCCGTGATGTTTTTCTCACTCCTACTAGTGAGTGTAATGCAACACACACCAATACAATGCGCACCACCCCGTGATGTTTTTTTCACTCCTAGTAGTGAATCTAATGTAACACACACCCATACAATGCGCACCACCCCGTGATGTTTTTCTCACTCCTACTAGTGAATGTAATGTAACACACGCCCATACAATGCGCACCACCCCGTGATGTTTTTCTCACTCCTACTAGTGAATGTAATGTAACACACACCCATACAATGTGCACCACCCCGTGATGTTTTTCTCACTCCTACTAGTGAATGTAATGTAACACACACCCATACAATGCGCACCACCCCGTGATGTTTTTCTCACTCCTACTAGTGAATGTAATGTAACACACACCCATACAATGCGCACCACCCCGTGATGTTTTTCTCACTCCTACTAGTGAATGTAATGTAACACACACCCATACAATGCGCACCACCCCGTGATGTTTTTCTCACTCCTACTAGTGAATGTAATGTAACACACACCCATACAATGCCACCACCCCGTGATGTTTTTCTCACTCCTACTAGTGAATGTAATGTAACACACACCCATACAATGCGCACCACCCCGTGATGTTTTTCTCACTCCTACTAGTGAATGTAATGTAACACACACCCATACAATGCGCACCATACCGTGATGTTTTTCTCACTCCTACTAGTGAATGTAATGTAATACACACCCATACAATGCGCACCACCCCGTGATGTTTTTCTCACTCCTACTAGTGAATCTAATGTAACACACACCCATACAAATGCACCACCCCGTGATGTTTTTCTCACTCCTACTAGTGAATGTAATGTAACACACAGCCATACAATGCGCACCACCCCGTGATGTTTTTCTCACTCCTACTAGTGAATGTAATGTAACACACACCCATACAATGCGCACCACCCCGTGATGTTTTTCTCACTCCTACTAGTGAATGTAATGTAACACACAGCCATACAATGCGCACCACCCCGTGATGTTTTTCTCACTCCTACTAGTGAATGTAATGTAACACACACCCATACAATGCGCAACACCCCGTGATGTTTTTCTCACTCCTACTAGTGAATCTAATGTAACACACACCCATACAATGCGCACCACCCCGTGATGTTTTTCTCACTCCTACTCGTGAATCTAATGTAACAAACACCCATACAATGCGCACCACCCCGTGATGTTTTTCTCACTCCTACTAGTGAATGTAATGTAACACACACCCATACAATGCGCACCACCCCGTGATGATTTTCTCACTCCTACTAGTGAATCTAATGTAACAAACACCCATACAATGCGCACGACCCGGTGATGATTTTCTCACTCCTACTAGTGAATCTAATGTAACAAACACCCATACAATCCGCACCACCCCGTGAAGTTTTTCTCACTCCTACTAGTGAATGTAATGTAACACACACCCATACAATGCGCACGACCCCGTGATGATTTTCTCACTCCTACTAGTGAATCTAATGTAACAAACACCCATACAATCCGCACCACCCCGTGACGTTTTTCTCACTCCTACTAGTGAATGTAATGTAACACACACCCATACAATGCGCACCACCCCGTGATGTTTTTCTCACTCCTACTAGTGAGTGTAACGTAACACACACCCATACAATGCGCACCACCCCGTGATGTTTTTCTCACTCCTTCTAGTGAATGTAATGTAAAACACACGCATACAATGCGCACCACCCCGTGATGTTTTTCTCACTCCTACTAGTGAATGTAATGTAACACACACCCATACAATGCGCACCACCTCGTGATATTTTTCTCACTCCTACTAGTGAATGTAATGTAACACACACCCATACAATGCGCACCACCCCGTGATGTTTTTCTCACTCCTACTAGTGAATCTAATGTAACACACACCCATACAATGCGCACCACCCCGTGATGTTTTTCTCACTCCTAGTAGTGAATGTAATGTAACACACACCCATACAATGCGCCCCACCCCGTGATGTTTTTCTCACTCCTACTAGTGAATGTAATGTAACACACACCCATACAATGCGCACCACCCCGTGATGTTTTTCTCACTCCTACTAGTGAATCTAATGTAACACACACCCATACAATGCGCACCACCCCGGGATGTTTTTCTCACTCCTACTAGTGAATGTAATGTAACACACACCCATACAATGCGCACCACCCCGTGATGTTTTTCTCACTCCTACTAGTGAATGTAATGTAACACACACCCATACAATGCGCACCACCCCGTGATGTTTTTCTCACTCCTACTAGTGAATGTAATGTAACACACACCCATACAATGCGCACCACCCCGTGATGTTTTTCTCACTCCTACTAGTGAATGTAATGTAACACACACCCATACAATGCGCACCACCCCGTGATGTTTTTCTCACTCCTACTAGTGAATGTAATGTAACACACACCCATACAATGCGCACCACCCCGTGATGTTTTTCTCACTCCTACTAGTGAATGTAATGTAACACACACCCATAAAATGCGCACCACCCCGTGATGATTTTCTCACGCCTACTAGTGAATCTAATGTAACAAACACCCATACAATCCGCACCACCCCGTGATGTTTTTCTCACTCCTACTAGTGAATGTAATGTAACACACACCCATACAATGCGCACCACCCCATGATGTTTTTCTCACTCCTACTCGTGAATCTAATGTAACAAACACCCATACAATGCGCACCACCCCGTGATGTTTTTCTCACTGCTACTAGTGAATGTAATGTAACACACACCCATACAATGCGCACCACCCCGTGATGTTTTTCTCACTCCTACTAGTGAATGTAATGTAACACACACCCATACAATGCGCACCACGCATTGATGTTTTTCTCACTCCTACTAGTGAATCTAATGTAACACACAGCCATACAATGCGCACCACCCCGTGATGTTTTTCTCACTCGTACTAGTGAATGTAATGTAACACACACCCATACAATGCGCACCACCCCGTGATGTTTTTCTCACTCCTACCAGTGAATCTAATGTAACAAACACCCATACAGTGCGCACCACCCCGTGATGTTTTTCTCACTCCTACTAGTGAATGTAATGTAACACACACCCATACTTGCGCACCACCCCGTGATGTTTTTCTCTTTCCTACTAGTGAATCTAATGTAACACACAGCCATACAATGCGCACCACCCCGTGATGTTTTTCTCACTCGTACTAGTGAATGTAATGTAACACACACCCATACAATGCGAAACACCCCGTGATGTTTTTCTCACTCCTACCAGTGAATCTAATGTAACAAACACCCATACAGTGCGCACCACCCCGTGATGTTTTTCTCACTCCTACTAGTGAATGTAATGTAACACACACCCATACAATGCGCACCACCCCGTGATGTTTTTCTCACTCCTACTAGTGAATGTAATGTAACACACACCCATACAATGCGCACCACCCCGTGATGTTTTTCTCACTCCTACTAGTGAATGTAATGTAACACACACCCATACAATGCGCACCACCCCGTGATGTTTTTCTCACTGCTACTAGTGAATGTAATGTAACACACACCCATACAATGCGCCCCACCCCGTGATGTTTTTCTCACTCCTACTAGTGAATGTAATGTAACACACACCCATACATTGCGCACCACCCCGTGATGTTTTTCTCACTCCTACTACTGAATGTAATGTAACACTCACCCATACAATGCGCACCACCCCGTGATGTTTTTCTCACTCCTACTAGTGAATGTAATGTAACACACACCCATACAATGCGCACCACCCCGTGATGATTTTCTCACTCCTACTGGTGAATCTAATGTAACAAACACCCATACAATCCGCACCACCCCGTGATGTTTTTCTCACTCCTACTAGTGAATGTAATGTAACACACACCCATACAATGCGCACCACCCCGTGATGTTTTTCTCACTCCTACTAGTGAATGTAATGTAACACACACCCATACAAATGCACCACCCCGTGATGTTTTTCTCACTCCTACTAGTGAATGTAATGTAACACACACCCATACAATGCGCACCACCCCGTGATGTTTTTCTCACTCCTACTAGTGAATGTAATGTAACACACACCCATACAATGCGCACCACCCCGTGATGTTTTTCTCACTCCTACTAGTGAATGTAATGTAACACACACCCATACAATGCGCACCACCCCGTGATGTTTTTCTCACTCCTACTAGTGAATGTAATGTAACACACACCCATACAATGCGCACCACCCCGTGATGTTTTTCTCACTCCTACTAGTGAATGTAATGCAACACACACCAATACAATGCGCACCACCCCGTGATGTTTTTCTC
Organism: Cavia porcellus; assembly: GCF_034190915.1. Classification (NCBI taxonomy): domain Eukaryota; kingdom Metazoa; phylum Chordata; class Mammalia; order Rodentia; family Caviidae; genus Cavia; species Cavia porcellus. Next base: position 437,719 of record NW_026947575.1, read on the forward strand.
ACTCCTACTAGTGAATCTAATGTAACACACACCCATACAATGCGCACCACCCCGTGATGTTTTTCTCACTCCTACTAGTGAATGTAATGTAACACACGCCCATACAATGCGCACCACCCCGTGATGTTTTTCTCACTCCTACTAGTGAATGTAATGTAACACACACCCATACAATGCGCACCACCCCGTGATGTTTTTCTCACTCCTACTAGTGAATGTAATGTAACACACACCCATACAATGCGCACCACCCCGTGATGTTTTTCTCACTCCTACTAGTGAATGTAATGTAACACACACCCATACAATGCGCACCACCCCGTGATGTTTTTCTCACTCCTACTAGTGAATGTAATGTAACACAAACCCATACAATGCGCACCACCCCGTGATGTTTTTCTCACTCCTACTAGTGAATCTAATGTAACACACACCCATACAATGCGCACCACCCCGTGATGTTTTTCTCACTCCTACTAGTGAATGTAATGTAACACACACACATACAATGCGCACCATCCCGTGATGTTTTTCTCACTCCTACTAGTGAATGTAATGTAACACACACCCATACAATGCGCACCATACCATGATGTTTTTCTCACTCCTACTAGTGAATGTAATGTAATACACACCCATACAATGCGCACCACCCCGTGATGTTTTTCTCACTCCTACTAGTGAATGTAATGTAACACACACCCATACAATGCGCACCACCCCGTGATGTTTTTCTCACTCCTACTCATGAATCTAATGTGACAAACACCCATACAAAGCGCACCACCCCGTGATGTTTTTCTCACTCCTACTAGTGAATGTAATGTAACACACACCCATACAATGCGCACCACCCCGTGATGTTTTTCTCACTCCTACTAGTGAATGTAACGTAACACACACCCATACAATGCGCACCACCCCGTGATGTTTTTCTCACTCCTACTAGTGAATGTAATGTAACACACACCCATACAATGCGCACCACCCCGTGATGTTTTTCTCACTCCTACTAGTGAATGTAATGTAACACACACCCATACAATGCGCACCATACCATGATGTTTTTCTCACTCCTACTAGTGAATGTAATGTAACACACACCAATACAATGCGCACCACCCCGTGATGTTTTTCTCACTCCTACTAGTGAATCTAATGTAACACACACCCATACAAATGCACCACCCCGTGATGTTTTTCTCACTCCTACTAGTGAATGTAATGTAACACACACCCATACAATGCGCACCACCCCGTGATGTTTTTCTCACTCCTACTAGTGAATGTAATGTAACACACACCCATACAATGCGCACCACCCCGTGATGTTTTTCTCACTCCTACTAGTGAATGTAATGTAACACACACCCATACAATGCGCACCACCCCGTGATGTTTTTCTCACTCCTACTAGTGAGTGTAATGCAACACACACCAATACAATGCGCACCACCCCGTGATGTTTTTTTCACTCCTACTAGTGAATCTAATGTAACACACACCCATACAATGCGCACCACCCCGTGATGTTTTTCTCACTCCTACTAGTGAATGTAATGTAACACACGCCCATACAATGCGCACCACCCCGTGATGTTTTTCTCACTCCTACTAGTGAATGTAATGTAACACACACCCATACAATGTGCACCACCCCGTGATGTTTTTCTCACTCCTACTAGTGAATGTAATGTAACACACACCCATACAATGCGCACCACCCCGTGATGTTTTTCTCACTCCTACTAGTGAATGTAATGTAACACACACCCATAGAATGCGCACCACCCCGTGATGTTTTTCTCACTCCTACTAGTGAATGTAATGTAACACACACCCATACAATGCGCACCACCCCGGGATGTTTTTCTCACTCCTACTAGTGAATGTAATGTAACACACACCCATACAATGCGCACCACCCCGTGATGTTTTTCTCACTCCTACTAGTGAATGTAATGTAACACACACCCATACAATGCGCACCACCCCTTGATGTTTTTCTCACTCCTACTAGTGAATGTAATGTAACACACACCCATACAATGCGCACCATACCGTGATGTTTTTCTCACTCCTACTAGTGAATGTAATGTAATACACACCCATACAATGCGCACCACCCCGTGATGTTTTTCTCACTCCTACTAGTGAATCTAATGTAACACACACCCATACAAATGCACCACCCCGTGATGTTTTTCTCACTCCTACTAGTGAATGTAATGTAACACACAGCCATACAATGCGCACCACCCCGTGATGTTTTTCTCACTCCTACTAGTGAATGTAATGTAACACACACCCATACAATGCGCACCACCCCGTGATGTTTTTCTCACTCCTACTAGTGAATGTAATGTAACACACACCCATACAATGCGCACCACCCCGTGATGTTTTTCTCACTCCTACTAGTGAATGTAATGTAACACACACCCATACAATGCGCAACACCCCGTGATGTTTTTCTCACTCCTACTAGTGAATCTAATGTAACACACACCCATACAATGCCCACCACCCCGTGATGTTTTTCTCACTCCTACTCGTGAATCTAATGTAACAAACACCCATACAATGCGCACCACCCCGTGATGTTTTTCTCACTCCTACTAGTGAATGTAATGTAACACACACCCATACAATGCGCACCACCCCGTGATGATTTTCTCACTCCTACTAGTGAATCTAATGTAACAAACACCCATACAATGCGCACGACCCCGTGATGATTTTCTCACTCCTACTAGTGAATCTAATGTAACAAACACCCATACAATCCGCACCACCCCGTGATGTTTTTCTCACTCCTACTAGTGAATGTAATGTAACACACACCCATACAATGCGCACGACGCCGTGATGATTTTCTCACTCCTACTAGTGAATCTAATGTAACAAACACCCATACAATCCGCACCACCCCGTGATGTTTTTCTCACTCCTACTAGTGAATGTAATGTAACACACACCCATACAATGCGCACCACCCCGTGATGTTTTTCTCACTCCTACTAGTGAATGTAACGTAACACACACCCATACAATGCGCACCACCCCGTGATGTTTTTCTCACTCCTTCTAGTGAATGTAATGTAACACACACCCATACAATGCGCACCACCCCGTGATGTTTTTCTCACTCCTACTAGTGAATGTAATGTAACACACACCCATACAATGTGCACCACCCCGTGATGTTTTTCTCACGCCTACTAGTGAATGTAATGTAACACACACCCATACAATGCGCACCACCCCGTGATGTTTTTCTCACTCCTACTAGTGAATGTAATGTAACACACACCCATACAATGCGCACCACCCCGTGATGTTTTTCTCACTCCTACTAGTGAATGTAATGTAACACACACCCATACAATGCGCACCACCCCGTGATGATTTTCTCACGCCTACTAGTGAATCTAATGTAACAAACACCCATACAATCCGCACCACCCCGTGATGTTTTTCTCACTCCTACTAGTGAATGTAATGTAACACACACCCATACAATGCGCACCACCCCGTGATGTTTTTCTCACTCCTACTCGTGAATCTAATGTAACAAACACCCATACAATGCGCACCACCCCGTGATGTTTTTCTCACTGCTACTAGTGAATGTAATATAACACACACTCATACAATGCGCACCACCCCGTGATGTTTTTCTCACTCCTACTAGTGAATGTAATGTAACACACACCCATACAATGCGCACCACCCCGTGATGTTTTTCTCACTCCTACTAGTGAATCTAATGTAACACACAGCCATACAATGCGCACCACCCCGTGATGTTTTTCTCACTCGTACTAGTGAATGTAATGTAACACACACCCATACAATGCGCACCACCCCGTGATGTTTTTTTCACTCCTACCAGTGAATCTAATGTAACAAACACCCATACAGTGCGCACCACCCCGTGATGTTTTTCTCACTCCTACTAGTGAATGTAATGTAACACACACCCATACATTGCGCACCACCCCGTGATGTTTTTCTCTTTCCTACTAGTGAATCTAATGTAACACACAGCCATACAATGCGCACCACCCCGTGATGTTTTTCTCACTCGTACTAGTGAATGTAATGTAACACACACCCATACAATGCGAAACACCCCGTGATGTTTTTCTCACTCCTACCAGTGAATCTAATGTAACAAACACCCATACAGTGCGCACCACCCCGTGATGTTTTTCTCACTCCTACTAATGAATGTAATGTAACACACACCCATACAATGCGCACCACCCCGTGATGTTTTTCTCACTCCTACTAGTGAATGTAATGTAACACACACCCATACAATGCGCACCACCCCGTGATGTTTTTCTCACTCCTACTAGTGAATGTAATGTAACACACACCCATACAATGCGCACCACCCCGTGATGTTTTTCTCACTGCTACTAGTGAATGTAATGTAACACACACCCATACAATGCGCCCCACCCCGTGATGTTTTTCTCACTCCTACTAGTGAATGTAATGTAACACACACCCATACATTGCGCACCACCCCGTGATGTTTTTCTCACTCCTACTACTGAATGTAATGTAACACTCACCCATACAATGCGCACCACCCCGTGATGTTTTTCTCACTCCTACTAGTGAATGTAATGTAACACACACCCATACAATGCGCACCACCCCGTGATGTTTTTCTCACTCCTACTAGTGAATGTAATGTAACACACGCCCATACAATGCGCACCACCCCGTGATGTTTTTCTCACTCCTACTAGTGAATGTAATGTAACACACACCCATACAATGCGCACCACCCCGTGATGTTTTTCTCACTCCTACTAGTGAATGTAATGTAACACACACCCATACAATGCGCACCACCCCGTGATGTTTTTCTCACTCCTACTAGTGAATCTAATGTAACACACACCCATACAATGCGCACCACCCCGTGATGTTTTTCTCACTCCTACTAGTGAATGTAATGTAACACACACACATACAATGCGCACCACCCCGTGATGTTTTTCTCACTCCTACTAGTGAATGTAATGTAACACACACCCATAAAATGCGCACCATACCATGATGTTTTTCTCACTCCTACTAGTGAATGTAATGTAATACACACCCATACAATGCGCACCACCCCGTGATGTTTTTCTCACTCCTACTAGTGAATCTAATGTAACACACACCCATACAAATGCACCACCCCGTGATGTTTTTCTCACTCCTACTAGTGAATGTAATGTAACACACACCCATACAATGCGCACCACCCCGTGATGATTTTCTCACTCCTACTAGTGAATCTAATGTAACAAACACCCATACAATCCGCACCACCCCGTGATGTTTTTCTCACTCCTACTAGTGAATGTAATGTAACACACACCCATACAATGCGCACCACCCCGTGATGTTTTTCTCACTCCTACTCATGAATCTAATGTGACAAACACCCATACAAAGCGCACCACCCCGTGATGTTTTTCTCACTCCTACTAGTGAATGTAATGTAACACACAACCATACAATGCGCACCACCCCGTGATGTTTTTCTCACTCCTACTAGTGAATGTAACGTAACACACACCCATACAATGCGCACCACCCCGTGATATTTTTCTCACTCCTACTAGTGAATGTAATGTAACACACACCCATACAATGCGCACCACCCCGTGATGTTTTTCTCACTCCTACTAGTGAATGTAATGTAACACACACCCATACAATGCGCACCATACCATGATGTTTTTCTCACTCCTACTAGTGAATGTAATGTAACACACACCAATACAATGCGCACCACCCCGTGATGTTTTTCTCACTCCTACTAGTGAATCTAATGTAACACACACCCATACAAATGCACTACCCCGTGATGTTTTTCTCACTCCTACTAGTGAATGTAATGTAACACACACCCATACAATGCGCACCACCCCGTGATGTTTTTCTCACTCCTACTAGTGAATGTAATGTAACACACACCCATACAATGCGCACCACCCCGTGATGTTTTTCTCACTCCTACTAGTGAATGTAATGTAACACACACCCATACAATGCGCACCACCCCGTGATGTTTTTCTCACTCCTACTAGTGAGTGTAATGCAACACACACCAATACAATGCGCACCACCCCGTGATGTTTTTTTCACTCCTACTAGTGAATCTAATGTAACACACACCCATACAATGCGCACCACCCCGTGATGTTTTTCTCACTCCTACTAGTGAATGTAATGTAACACACGCCCATACAATGCGCACCACCCCGTGATGTTTTTCTCACTCCTACTAGTGAATGTAATGTAACACACACCCATACAATGTGCACCACCCCGTGATGTTTTTCTCACTCCTACTAGTGAATGTAATGTAACACACACCCATACAATGCGCACCACCCCGTGATGTTTTTCTCACTCCTACTAGTGAATGTAATGTAACACACACCCATAGAATGCGCACCACCCCGTGATGTTTTTCTCACTCCTACTAGTGAATGTAATGTAACACACACCCATACAATGCGCACCACCCCGGGATGTTTTTCTCACTCCTACTAGTGAATGTAATGTAACACACACCCATACAATGCGCACCACCCCGTGATGTTTTTCTCACTCCTACTAGTGAATGTAATGTAACACACACCCATACAATGCGCACCACCCCGTGATGTTTTTCTCACTCCTACTAGTGAATGTAATGTAACACACACCCATACAATGCGCACCATACCATGATGTTTTTCTCACTCCTACTAGTGAATGTAATGTAACACACACCAATACAGTGCGCACCACCCCGTGATGTTTTTCTCACTCCTACTAGTGAATCTAATGTAACACACACCCATACAAATGCACCACCCCGTGATGTTTTTCTCACTCCTACTAGTGAATGTAATGTAACACACACCCATACAATGCGCACCACCCCGTGATGTTTTTCTCACTCCTACTAGTGAATGTAATGTAACACACACCCATACAATGCGCACCACCCCGTGATGTTTTTCTCACTCCTACTAGTGAATGTAATGTAACACACACCCATACAATGCGCACCACCCCGTGATGTTTTTCTCACTCCTACTAGTGAGTGTAATGCAACACACACCAATACAATGCGCACCACCCCGTGATGTTTTTTTCACTCCTACTAGTGAATCTAATGTAACACACACCCATACAATGCGCACCACCCCGTGATGTTTTTCTCACTCCTACTAGTGAATGTAATGTAACACACGCCCATACAATGCGCACCACCCCGTGATGTTTTTCTCACTCCTACTAGTGAATGTAATGTAACACACACCCATACAATGTGCACCACCCCGTGATGTTTTTCTCACTCCTACTAGTGAATGTAATGTAACACACACCCATACAATGCGCACCACCCCGTGATGTTTTTCTCACTCCTACTAGTGAATGTAATGTAACACACACCCATAGAATGCGCACCACCCCGTGATGTTTTTCTCACTCCTACTAGTGAATGTAATGTAACACACACCCATACAATGCGCACCACCCCGGGATGTTTTTCTCACTCCTACTAGTGAATGTAATGTAACACACACCCATACAATGCGCACCACCCCGTGATGTTTTTCTCACTCCTACTAGTGAATGTAATGTAACACACACCCATACAATGCGCACCACCCCTTGATGTTTTTCTCACTCCTACTAGTGAATGTAATGTAACACACACCCATACAATGCGCACCATACCGTGATGTTTTTCTCACTCCTACTAGTGAATGTAATGTAATACACACCCATACAATGCGCACCACCCCGTGATGTTTTTCTCACTCCTACTAGTGAATCTAATGTAACACACACCCATACAAATGCACCACCCCGTGATGTTTTTCTCACTCCTACTAGTGAATGTAATGTAACACACAGCCATACAATGCGCACCACCCCGTGATGTTTTTCTCACTCCTACTAGTGAATGTAATGTAACACACACCCATACAATGCGCACCACCCCGTGATGTTTTTCTCACTCCTACTAGTGAATGTAATGTAACACACACCCATACAATGCGCACCACCCCGTGATGTTTTTCTCACTCCTACTAGTGAATGTAATGTAACACACACCCATACAATGCGCAACACCCCGTGATGTTTTTCTCACTCCTACTAGTGAATCTAATGTAACACACACCCATACAATGCCCACCACCCCGTGATGTTTTTCTCACTCCTACTCGTGAATCTAATGTAACAAACACCCATACAATGCGCACCACCCCGTGATGTTTTTCTCACTCCTACTAGTGAATGTAATGTAACACACACCCATACAATGCGCACCACCCCGTGATGATTTTCTCACTCCTACTAGTGAATCTAATGTAACAAACACCCATACAATGCGCACGACCCCGTGATGATTTTCTCACTCCTACTAGTGAATCTAATGTAACAAACACCCATACAATCCGCACCACCCCGTGATGTTTTTCTCACTCCTACTAGTGAATGTAATGTAACACACACCCATACAATGCGCACGACGCCGTGATGATTTTCTCACTCCTACTAGTGAATCTAATGTAACAAACACCCATACAATCCGCACCACCCCGTGATGTTTTTCTCACTCCTACTAGTGAATGTAATGTAACACACACCCATACAATGCGCACCACCCCGTGATGTTTTTCTCACTCCTACTAGTGAATGTAACGTAACACACACCCATACAATGCGCACCACCCCGTGATGTTTTTCTCACTCCTTCTAGTGAATGTAATGTAACACACACCCATACAATGCGCACCACCCCGTGATGTTTTTCTCACTCCTACTAGTGAATGTAATGTAACACACACCCATACAATGTGCACCACCCCGTGATGTTTTTCTCACGCCTACTAGTGAATGTAATGTAACACACACCCATACAATGCGCACCACCCCGTGATGTTTTTCTCACTCCTACTAGTGAATGTAATGTAACACACACCCATACAATGCGCACCACCCCGTGATGTTTTTCTCACTCCTACTAGTGAATGTAATGTAACACACACCCATACAATGCGCACCACCCCGTGATGATTTTCTCACGCCTACTAGTGAATCTAATGTAACAAACACCCATACAATCCGCACCACCCCGTGATGTTTTTCTCACTCCTACTAGTGAATGTAATGTAACACACACCCATACAATGCGCACCACCCCGTGATGTTTTTCTCACTCCTACTCGTGAATCTAATGTAACAAACACCCATACAATGCGCACCACCCCGTTATGTTTTTCTCACTGCTACTAGTGAATGTAATATAACACACACCCATACAATGCGCACCACCCCGTGATGTTTTTCTCACTCCTACTAGTGAATGTAATGTAACACACACCCATACAATGCGCACCACCCCGTGATGTTTTTCTCACTCCTACTAGTGAATCTAATGTAACACACAGCCATACAATGCGCACCACCCCGTGATGTTTTTCTCACTCGTACTAGTGAATGTAATGTAACACACACCCATACAATGCGCACCACCCCGTGATGTTTTTTTCACTCCTACCAGTGAATCTAATGTAACAAACACCCATACAGTGCGCACCACCCCGTGATGTTTTTCTCACTCCTACTAGTGAATGTAATGTAACACACACCCATACATTGCGCACCACCCCGTGATGTTTTTCTCTTTCCTACTAGTGAATCTAATGTAACACACAGCCATACAATGCGCACCACCCCGTGATGTTTTTCTCACTCGTACTAGTGAATGTAATGTAACACACACCCATACAATGCGAAACACCCCGTGATGTTTTTCTCACTCCTACCAGTGAATCTAATGTAACAAACACCCATACAGTGCGCACCACCCCGTGATGTTTTTCTCACTCCTACTAATGAATGTAATGTAACACACACCCATACAATGCGCACCACCCCGTGATGTTTTTCTCACTCCTACTAGTGAATGTAATGTAACACACACCCATACAATGCGCACCACCCCGTGATGTTTTTCTCACTCCTACTAGTGAATGTAATGTAACACACACCCATACAATGCGCACCACCCCGTGATGTTTTTCTCACTGCTACTAGTGAATGTAATGTAACACACACCCATACAATGCGCCCCACCCCGTGATGTTTTTCTCACTCCTACTAGTGAATGTAATGTAACACACACCCATACATTGCGCACCACCCCGTGATGTTTTTCTCACTCCTACTACTGAATGTAAAGTAACACTCACCCATACAATGCGCACCACCCCGTGATGTTTTTCTCACTCCTACTAGTGAATGTAATGTAACACACACCCATACAATGCGCACCACCCCGTGATGTTTTTCTCACTCCTACTAGTGAATGTAATGTAACACACGCCCATACAATGCGCACCACCCCGTGATGTTTTTCTCACTCCTACTAGTGAATGTAATGTAACACACACCCATACAATGCGCACCACCCCGTGATGTTTTTCTCACTCCTACTAGTGAATGTAATGTAACACACACCCATACAATGCGCACCACCCCGTGATGTTTTTCTCACTCCTACTAGTGAATCTAATGTAACACACACCCATACAATGCGCACCACCCCGTGATGTTTTTCTCACTCCTACTAGTGAATGTAATGTAACACACACACATACAATGCGCACCACCCCGTGATGTTTTTCTCACTCCTACTAGTGAATGTAATGTAACACACACCCATAAAATGCGCACCATACCATGATGTTTTTCTCACTCCTACTAGTGAATGTAATGTAATACACACCCATACAATGCGCACCACCCCGTGATGTTTTTCTCACTCCTACTAGTGAATCTAATGTAACACACACCCATACAAATGCACCACCCCGTGATGTTTTTCTCACTCCTACTAGTGAATGTAATGTAACACACACCCATACAATGCGCACCACCCCGTGATGATTTTCTCACTCCTACTAGTGAATCTAATGTAACAAACACCCATACAATCCGCACCACCCCGTGATGTTTTTCTCACTCCTACTAGTGAATGTAATGTAACACACACCCATACAATGCGCACCACCCCGTGATGTTTTTCTCACTCCTACTAGTGAATGTAATGTAACACACACCCATACAATGCGCACCATACCATGATGTTTTTCTCACTCCTACTAGTGAATGTAATGTAACACACACCCATACAATGCGCCCCACCCCGTGATGTTTTTCTCACTCCTACTAGTGAATGTAATGTAACACACACCCATACATTGCGCACCACCCCGTGATGTTTTTCTCACTCCTACTACTGAATGTAATGTAACACTCACCCATACAATGCGCACCACCCCGTGATGTTTTTCTCACTCCTACTAGTGAATGTAATGTAACACACACCCATACAATGCGCACCACCCCGTGATGATTTTCTCACTCCTACTAGTGAATCTAATGTAACAAACACCCATACAATCCGCACCACCCCGTGATGTTTTTCTCACTCCTACTAGTGAATGTAATGTAACACACACCCATACAATGCGCACCACCCTGTGATGTTTTTCTCACTCCTCCTAGTGAATGTAATGTAACACACACCCATACAATGCGCACCACCCCGTGATGTTTTTCTCACTCCTACTAGTGAATGTAATGTAACACACACCCATACAATGCGCACCACCCCGTGATGTTTTTCTCACTCCTACTAGTGAATCTAATGTAACACACACCCATACAATGCGCACCACCCCGTGATGTTTTTCTCACTCCTACTAGTGAATGTAATGTAACACACACCCATACAATGCGCACCACCCCGTGATGTTTTTCTCACTCCTACTAGTGAATGTAATGTAACACACACCCATACAATGCGCACCACCCCGTGATGTTTTTCTCACTCCTACTAGTGAATGTAATGCAACACACACCAATACAATGCGCACCACCCCGTGATGTTTTTCTCACTCCTACTAGTGAATCTAATGTAACACACACCAATACAATGCGCACCACCCCGTGATGTTTTTCTCACTACTACTAGTGAATGTAATGTAACACACGCCCATACAATGCGCACCACCCCGTGATGTTTTTCTCACTCCTACTAGTGAATGTAATGTAACACACACCCATACAATGCGCACCACCCCGTGATGTTTTTCTCACTCCTACTAGTGAATGTAATGTAACACACGCCCATACAATGCGCACCACCCCGTGATGTTTTTCTCACTCCTACTAGTGAATGTAATGTAACACACACCCATACAATGCGCACCACCCCGTGATGTTTTTCTCACTCCTACTAGTGAATGTAATGTAACACACACCCATACAATGCGCACCACCCCGTGATGTTTTTCTCACTCCTACTAGTGAATCTAATGTAACACACACCCATACAATGCGCACCACCCCGTGATGTTTTTCTCACTCCTACTAGTGAATGTAATGTAACACACACACATACAATGCGCACCACCCCGTGATGTTTTTCTCACTCCTACTAGTGAATGTAATGTAACACACACCCATACAATGCGCACCATACCATGATGTTTTTCTCACTCCTACTAGTGAATGTAATGTAATACACACCCATACAATGCGCACCACCCCGTGATGTTTTTCTCACTCCTACTAGTGAATCTAATGTAACACACACCCATACAAATGCACCACCCCGTGATGTTTTTCTCACTCCTACTAGTGAATGTAATGTAACACACACCCATACAATGCGCACCACCCCGTGATGTTTTTCTCACTCCTACTAGTGAATGTAATGTAACACACACCCATACAATGCGCACCACCCCGTGATGTTTTTCTCACTCCTACTAGTGAATGTAATGTAACACACACCCATACAATGCGCACCACCCCGTGATGTTTTTCTCACTCCTACTAGTGAATGTAATGTAACACACACCCATACAATGCGCACCACCCCGTGATGATTTTCTCACTCCTACTAGTGAATCTAATGTAACAAACACCCATACAATCCGCACCACCCCGTGATGTTTTTCTCACTCCTACTAGTGAATGTAATGTAACACACACCCATACAATGCGCACCACCCCGTGATGTTTTTCTCTCTCCTACTCATGAATCTAATGTGACAAACACCCATACAAAGCGCACCACCCCGTGATGTTTTTCTCACTCCTACTAGTGAATGTAATGTAACACACACCCATACAATGCGCACCACCCCGTGATGTTTTTCTCACTCCTACTAGTGAATGTAACGTAACACACACCCATACAATGCGCAACACCCCGTGATGTTTTTCTCACTCCTACTAGTGAATGTAATGTAACACACACCCATACAATGCGCACCACCCCGTGATGTTTTTCTCACTCCTACTAGTGAATGTAATGTAACACACACCCATACAATGCGCACCATACCATGATGTTTTTCTCACTCGTACTAGTGAATGTAATGTAACACACACCCATACAATGCGCACCACCCCGTGATGTTTTTCTCACTCCTACTAGTGAGTGTAATGCAACACACACCAATACAATGCGCACCACCCCGTGATGTTTTTTTCACTCCTACTAGTGAATCTAATGTAACACACACCCATACAATGCGCACCACCCCGTGATGTTTTTCTCACTCCTACTAGTGAATGTAATGTAACACACGCCCATACAATGCGCACCACCCCGTGATGTTTTTCTCACTCCTACTAGTGAAGGTAATGTAACACACACCCATACAATGTGCACCACCCCGTGATGTTTTTCTCACTCCTACTAGTGAATGTAATTTAACACACACCCATACAATGCGCACCACCCCGTGATGTTTTTCTCACTCCTACTAGTGAATGTAATGTAACACACACCCATAGAATGCGCACCACCCCGTGATGTTTTTCTCACTCCTACTAGTGAATGTAATGTAACACACACCCATACAATGCGCACCACCCCGGGATGTTTTTCTCACTCCTACTAGTGAATGTAATGTAACACACACCCATACAATGCGCACCACCCCGTGATGTTTTTCTCACTCCTACTAGTGAATGTAATGTAACACACACCCATACAATGCGCACCACCCCGTGATGTTTTTCTCACTCCTACTAGTGAATGTAATGTAACACACACCCATACAATGCGCACCATACCGTGATGTTTTTCTCACTCCTACTAGTGAATGTAATGTAATACACACCCATACAATGCGCACCACCCCGTGATGTTTTTCTCACTCCTACTAGTGAATCTAATGTAACACACACCCATACAAATGCACCACCCCGTGATGTTTTTCTCACTCCTACTAGTGAATGTAATGTAACACACAGCCATACAATGCGCACCACCCCGTGATGTTTTTCTCACTCCTACTAGTGAATGTAATGTAACACACACCCATACAATGCGCACCACCCCGTGATGTTTTTCTCACTCCTACTAGTGAATGTAATGTAACACACACCCATACAATGCGCACCATACCATGATGTTTTTCTCACTCCTACTAGTGAATGTAATGTAATACACACCCATACAATGCGCACCACCCCGTGATGTTTTTCTCACTCCTACTAGTGTATCTAATGTAACACACACCCATACAAATGCACCACCCCGTGATGTTTTTCTCACTCCTACTAGTGAATGTAATGTAACACACACCCATACAATGCGCACCACCCCGTGATGTTTTTCTCACTCCTACTAGTGAATCTAATGTAACACACAGCCATACAATGCGCACCACCCCGTGATGTTTTTCTCACTCGTACTAGTGAATGTAATGTAACACACACCCATACAATGCGCACCACCCCGTGATGTTTTTCTCACTCCTACCAGTGAATCTAATGTAACAAACACCCATACAGTGCGCACCACCCCGTGATGTTTTTCTCACTCCTACTAGTGAATGTAATGTAACACACACCCATACATTGCGCACCACCCCGTGATGTTTTTCTCTTTCCTACTAGTGAATCTAATGTAACACACAGCCATACAATGCGCACCACCCCGTGATGTTTTTCTCACTCGTACTAGTGAATGTAATGTAACACACACCCATACAATGCGAAACACCCCGTGATGTTTTTCTCACTCCTACCAGTGAATCTAATGTAACAAACACCCATACAGTGCGCACCACCCCGTGATGTTTTTCTCACTCCTACTAGTGAATGTAATGTAACACACACCCATACAATGCGCACCACCCCGTGATGTTTTTCTCACTCCTACTAGTGAATGTAATGTAACACACACCCATACAATGCGCACCACCCCGTGATGTTTTTCTCACTCCTACTAGTGAATGTAATGTAACACACACCCATACAATGCGCACCACCCCGTGATGTTTTTCTCACTGCTACTAGTGAATGTAATGTAACACACACCCATACAATGCGCCCCACCCCGTGATGTTTTTCTCACTCCTACTAGTGAATGTAATGTAACACACACCCATACATTGCGCACCACCCCGTGATGTTTTTCTCACTCCTACTACTGAATGTAATGTAACACTCACCCATACAATGCGCACCACCCCGTGATGTTTTTCTCACTCCTACTAGTGAATGTAATGTAACACACACCCATACAATGCGCACCACCCCGTGATGATTTTCTCACTCCTACTAGTGAATCTAATGTAACAAACACCCATACAATCCGCACCACCCCGTGATGTTTTTCTCACTCCTACTAGTGAATGTAATGTAACACACACCCATACAATGCGCACCACCCCGTGATGTTTTTCTCACTCCTCCTAGTGAATGTAATGTAACACACACCCATACAATGCGCACCACCCCGTGATGTTTTTCTCACTCCTACTAGTGAATGTAATGTAACACACACCCATACAATGCGCACCACCCCGTGATGTTTTTCTCACTCCTACTAGTGAATGTAATGTAACACACACCCATACAATGCGCACCACCCCGTGATGTTTTTCTCACTCCTACTAGTGAATGTAATGTAACACACACCCATACAATGCGCACCACCCCGTGATGTTTTTCTCACTCCTACTAGTGAATGTAATGTAACACACACCCATACAATGCGCACCACCCCGTGATGTTTTTCTCACTCCTACTAGTGAATGTAATGCAACACACACCAATACAATGCGCACCACCCCGTGATGTTTTTCTCACTCCTACTAGTGAATCTAATGTAACACACACCCATACAATGCGCACCACCCCGTGATGTTTTTCTCACTCCTACTAGTGAATGTAATGTAACACACGCCCATACAATGCGCACCACCCCGTGATGTTTTTCTCACTCCTACTAGTGAATGTAATGTAACACACACCCATACAATGCGCACCACCCCGTGATGTTTTTCTCACTCCTACTAGTGAATGTAATGTAACACACGCCCATACAATGCGCACCACCCCGTGATGTTTTTCTCACTCCTACTAGTGAATGTAATGTAACACACACCCATACAATGCGCACCACCCCGTGATGTTTTTCTCACTCCTACTAGTGAATGTAATGTAACACACACCCATACAATGCGCACCACCCCGTGATGTTTTTCTCACTCCTACTAGTGAATCTAATGTAACACACACCCATACAATGCGCACCACCCCGTGATGTTTTTCTCACTCCTACTAGTGAATGTAATGTAACACACACACATACAATGCGCACCACCCCGTGATGTTTTTCTCACTCCTACTAGTGAATGTAATGTAACACACACCCATACAATGCGCACCATACCATGATGTTTTTCTCACTCCTACTAGTGAATGTAATGTAATACACACCCATACAATGCGCACCACCCCGTGATGTTTTTCTCACTCCTACTAGTGAATCTAATGTAACACACACCCATACAAATGCACCACCCCGTGATGTTTTTCTCACTCCTACTAGTGAATGTAATGTAACACACACCCATACAATGCGCACCACCCCGTGATGTTTTTCTCACTCCTACTAGTGAATGTAATGTAACACACACCCATACAATGCGCACCACCCCGTGATGTTTTTCTCACTCCTACTAGTGAATGTAATGTAACACACACCCATACAATGCGCACCACCCCGTGATGTTTTTCTCACTCCTACTAGTGAATGTAATGTAACACACACCCATACAATGCGCACCACCCCGTGATGATTTTCTCACTCCTACTAGTGAATCTAATGTAACAAACACCCATACAATCCGCAACACCCCGTGATGTTTTTCTCACTCCTACTAGTGAATGTAATGTAACACACACCCATACAATGCGCACCACCCCGTGATGTTTTTCTCACTCCTACTCATGAATCTAATGTGACAAACACCCATACAAAGCGCACCACCCCGTGATGTTTTTCTCACTCCTACTAGTGAATGTAATGTAACACACACCCATACAATGCGCACCACCCCGTGATGTTTTTCTCACTCCTACTAGTGAATGTAACGTAACACACACCCATACAATGCGCACCACCCCGTGATGTTTTTCTCACTCCTACTAGTGAATGTAATGTAACACACACCCATACAATGCGCACCACCCCGTGATGTTTTTCTCACTCCTACTAGTGAATGTAATGTAACACACACCCATACAATGCGCACCATACCATGATGTTTTTCTCACTCCTACTAGTGAATGTAATGTAACACACACCAATACAATGCGCACCACCCCGTGATGTTTTTCTCACTCCTACTAGTGAATCTAATGTAACACACACCCATACAAATGCACCACCCCGTGATGTTTTTCTCACTCCTACTAGTGAATGTAATGTAACACACACCCATACAATGCGCACCACCCCGTGATGTTTTTCTCACTCCTACTAGTGAATGTAATGTAACACACACCCATACAATGCGCACCACCCCGTGATGTTTTTCTCACTCCTACTAGTGAATGTAATGTAACACACACCCATACAATGCGCACAACCCCGTGATGTTTTTCTCACTCCTACTAGTGAGTGTAATGCAACACACACCAATACAATGCGCACCACCCCGTGATGTTTTTTTCACTCCTACTAGTGAATCTAATGTAACACACACCCATACAATGCGCACCACCCCGTGATGTTTTTCTCACTCCTACTAGTGAATGTAATGTAACACACGCCCATACAATGCGCACCACCCCGTGATGTTTTTCTCACTCCTACTAGTGAATGTAATGTAACACACACCCATACAATGTGCACCACCCCGTGATGTTTTTCTCACTCCTACTAGTGAATGTAATGTAACACACACCCATACAATGCGCACCACCCCGTGATGTTTTTCTCACTCCTACTAGTGAATGTAATGTAACACACACCCATAGAATGCGCACCACCCCGTGATGTTTTTCTCACTCCTACTAGTGAATGTAATGTAACACACACCCATACAATGCGCACCACCCCGGGATGTTTTTCTCACTCCTACTAGTGAATGTAATGTAACACACACCCATACAATGCGCACCACCCCGTGATGTTTTTCTCACTCCTACTAGTGAATGTAATGTAACACACACCCATACAATGCGCACCACCCCGTGATGTTTTTCTCACTCCTACTAGTGAATGTAATGTAACACACACCCATACAATGCGCACCATACCGTGATGTTTTTCTCACTCCTACTAGTGAATGTAATGTAATACACACCCATACAATGCGCACCACCCCGTGATGTTTTTCTCACTCCTACTAGTGAATCTAATGTAACACACACCCATACAAATGCACCACCCCGTGATGTTTTTCTCACTCCTACTAGTGAATGTAATGTAACACACAGCCATACAATGCGCACCACCCCGTGATGTTTTTCTCACTCCTACTAGTGAATGTAATGTAACACACACCCATACAATGCGCACCACCCCGTGATGTTTTTCTCACTCCTACTAGTGAATGTAATGTAACACACACCCATACAATGCGCAACACCCCGTGATGTTTTTCTCACTCCTACTAGTGAATCTAATGTAACACACACCCATACAATGCCCACCACCCCGTGATGTTTTTCTCACTCCTACTCGTGAATCTAATGTAACAAACACCCATACAATGCGCACCACCCCGTGATGTTTTTCTCACTCCTACTAGTGAATGTAATGTAACACACACCCATACAATGCGCACCACCCCGTGATGATTTTCTCACTCCTACTAGTGAATCTAATGTAACAAACACCCATACAATGCGCACGACCCCGTGATGATTTTCTCACTCCTACTAGTGAATCTAATGTAACAAACACCCATACAATCCGCACCACCCCGTGATGTTTTTCTCACTCCTACTAGTGAATGTAATGTAACACACACCCATACAATGCGCACGACCCCGTGATGATTTTCTCACTCCTACTAGTGAATCTAATGTAACAAACACCCATACAATCCGCACCACCCCGTGATGTTTTTCTCACTCCTACTAGTGAATGTAATGTAACACACACCCATACAATGCGCACCACCGCGTGATGTTTTTCTCACTCCTACTAGTGAATGTAACGTAACACACACCCATACAATGCGCACCACCCCGTGATGTTTTTCTCACTCCTTCTAGTGAATGTAATGTAACACACACCCATACAATGCGCACCACCCCGTGATGTTTTTCTCACTCCTACTAGTGAATGTAATGTAACACACACCCATACAATGCGCACCACCCCGTGATATTTTTCTCACTCCTACTAGTGAATGTAATGTAACACACACCCATACAATGCGCACCACCCCGTGATGTTTTTCTCACTCCTACTAGTGAATCTAATGTAACACACACCCATACAATGCGCACCACCCCGTGATGTTTTTCTCACTCCTAGTAGTGAATGTAATTTTCTCACTCCTAGTAGTGAATGTTTTTCTCACTCCTACTAGTGAATCTAATGTAACAAACACCCATACAATGCGCACGACCCCGTGATGATTTTCTCACTCCTACTAGTGAATCTAATGTAACAAACACCCATACAATCCGCACCACCCCGTGATGTTTTTCTCACTCCTACTAGTGAATGTAATGTAACACACACCCATACAATGCGCACGACCCCGTGATGATTTTCTCACTCCTACTAGTGAATCTAATGTAACAAACACCCATACAATCCGCACCACCCCGTGATGTTTTTCTCACTCCTACTAGTGAATGTAATGTAACACACACCCATACAATGCGCACCACCGCGTGATGTTTTTCTCACTCCTACTAGTGAATGTAATGTAACACACACCCATACAATGCGCACCACCCCGTGATGTTTTTCTCACTCCTACTAGTGAATGTAATGTAACACACACCCATAGAATGCGCACCACCCCGTGATGTTTTTCTCACTCCTACTAGTGAATGTAATGTAACACACACCCATACAATGCGCACCACCCCGGGATGTTTTTCTCACTCCTACTAGTGAATGTAATGTAACACACACCCATACAATGCGCACCACCCCGTGATGTTTTTCTCACTCCTACTAGTGAATGTAATGTAACACACACCCATACAATGCGCACCACCCCGTGATGTTTTTCTCACTCCTACTAGTGAATGTAATGTAACACACACCCATACAATGCGCACCATACCGTGATGTTTTTCTCACTCCTACTAGTGAATGTAATGTAATACACACCCATACAATGCGCACCACCCCGTGATGTTTTTCTCACTCCTACTAGTGAATCTAATGTAACACACACCCATACAAATGCACCACCCCGTGATGTTTTTCTCACTCCTACTAGTGAATGTAATGTAACACACAGCCATACAATGCGCACCACCCCGTGATGTTTTTCTCACTCCTACTAGTGAATGTAATGTAACACACACCCATACAATGCGCACCACCCCGTGATGTTTTTCTCACTCCTACTAGTGAATGTAATGTAACACACACCCATACAATGCGCAACACCCCGTGATGTTTTTCTCACTCCTACTAGTGAATCTAATGTAACACACACCCATACAATGCCCACCACCCCGTGATGTTTTTCTCACTCCTACTCGTGAATCTAATGTAACAAACACCCATACAATGCGCACCACCCCGTGATGTTTTTCTCACTCCTACTAGTGAATGTAATGTAACACACACCCATACAATGCGCACCACCCCGTGATGATTTTCTCACTCCTACTAGTGAATCTAATGTAACAAACACCCATACAATGCGCACGACCCCGTGATGATTTTCTCACTCCTACTAGTGAATCTAATGTAACAAACACCCATACAATCCGCACCACCCCGTGATGTTTTTCTCACTCCTACTAGTGAATGTAATGTAACACACACCCATACAATGCGCACGACCCCGTGATGATTTTCTCACTCCTACTAGTGAATCTAATGTAACAAACACCCATACAATCCGCACCACCCCGTGATGTTTTTCTCACTCCTACTAGTGAATGTAATGTAACACACACCCATACAATGCGCACCACCGCGTGATGTTTTTCTCACTCCTACTAGTGAATGTAACGTAACACACACCCATACAATGCGCACCACCCCGTGATGTTTTTCTCACTCCTTCTAGTGAATGTAATGTAACACACACCCATACAATGCGCACCACCCCGTGATGTTTTTCTCACTCCTACTAGTGAATGTAATGTAACACACACCCATACAATGCGCACCACCCCGTGATATTTTTCTCACTCCTACTAGTGAATGTAATGTAACACACACCCATACAATGCGCACCACCCCGTGATGTTTTTCTCACTCCTACTAGTGAATCTAATGTAACACACACCCATACAATGCGCACCACCCCGTGATGTTTTTCTCACTCCTAGTAGTGAATGTAATTTTCTCACTCCTAGTAGTGAATGTTTTTCTCACTCCTACTAGTGAATCTAATGTAACAAACACCCATACAATGCGCACGACCCCGTGATGATTTTCTCACTCCTACTAGTGAATCTAATGTAACAAACACCCATACAATCCGCACCACCCCGTGATGTTTTTCTCACTCCTACTAGTGAATGTAATGTAACACACACCCATACAATGCGCACGACCCCGTGATGATTTTCTCACTCCTACTAGTGAATCTAATGTAACAAACACCCATACAATCCGCACCACCCCGTGATGTTTTTCTCACTCCTACTAGTGAATGTAATGTAACACACACCCATACAATGCGCACCACCGCGTGATGTTTTTCTCACTCCTACTAGTGAATGTAACGTAACACACACCCATACAATGCGCACCACCCCGTGATGTTTTTCTCACTCCTACTAGTGAATGTAATGTAACACACACCCATACAATGCGCACCACCCCGTGATATTTTTCTCACTCCTACTAGTGAATGTAATGTAACACACACCCATACAATGCGCACCACCCCGTGATGTTTTTCTCACTCCTACTAGTGAATCTAATGTAACACACACCCATACAATGCGCACCACCCCGTGATGTTTTTCTCACTCCTAGTAGTGAATGTAATGTAACACACACCCATACAATGCGCACCACCCCGTGATGTTTTTCTCACTCCTACTAGTGAATGTAATGTAACACACACCCATACAATGCGCACCACCCCGTGATGTTTTTCTCACTCCTACTAATGAATCTAATGTAACACACACCCATACAATGCGCACCACCCCGTGATGTTTTTCTCACTCCTACTAGTGAATGTAATGTAACACACACCCATACAATGCGCACCACCCCGTGATGTTTTTCTCACTCCTACTAGTGAATGTAATGTAACACACACCCATACAATGCGCACCACCCCGTGATGTTTTTCTCACTCCTACTAGTGAATGTAATGTAACACACACCCATACAATGCGCACCACCCCGTGATGTTTTTCTCACTCCTACTAGTGAATGTAATGTAACACACACCCATACAATGCGCACCACCCCGTGATGTTTTTCTCACTCCTACTAGTGAATGTAATGTAACACACACCCATACAATGCGCACCACCCCGTGATGTTTTTCTCACTCCTACTAGTGAATGTAATGTAACACACCCCCATACAATGCGCACCACCCCGTGATGATTTTCTCACGCCTACTAGTGAATCTAATGTAACAAACATCCATACAATGCGCACCACCCCGTGATGTTTTTCTCACTGCTACTAGTGAATGTAATGTAACACACACCCATACAATGCGCACCACCCCGTGATGTTTTTCTCACTCCTACTAGTGAATGTAATGTAACACACACCCATACAATGCGCACCACCCCGTGATGTTTTTCTCACTCCTACTAGTGAATCTAATGTAACACACAGCCATACAATGCGCACCACCCCGTGATGTTTTTCTCACTCGTACTAGTGAATGTAATGTAACACACACCCATACAATGCGCACCACCCCGTGATGTTTTTCTCACTCCTACCAGTGAATCTAATGTAACAAACACCCATACAGTGCGCACCACCCCGTGATGTTTTTCTCACTCCTACCAGTGAATGTAATGTAACACACACCCATACATTGCGCACCACCCCGTGATGTTTTTCTCACTCCTACTAGTGAATGTAATGTAACACACACCCATACAATGCGCACCCCCCGTGATGTTTTTCTCACTCCTACTAGTGAATGTAATGTAACACACACCCATACAATGCGCACCACCCCGTGATGTTTTTCTCACTGCTACTAGTGAATGTAATGTAACACACACCCATACAATGCGCCCCACCCCGTGATGTTTTTCTCACTCCTACTAGTGAATGTAATGTAACACACACCCATACAATGCGCACCACCCCGTGATGTTTTTCTCACTCCTACTACTGAATGTAATGTAACACTCACCCATACAATGCGCACCACCCCGTGATGTTTTTCTCACTCCTACTAGTGAATGTAATGTAACACACACCCATACAATGCGCACCACCCCGTGATGATTTTCTCACTCCTACTAGTGAATCTAATGTAACAAACACCCATACAATCCGCACCACCCCGTGATGTTTTTCTCACTCCTACTAGTGAATGTAATGTAACACACACCCATACAATGCGCACCACCCCGTGATGTTTTTCTCACTCCTACTAGTGAATCTAATGTAACACACACCCATACAAATGCACCACCCCGTGATGTTTTTCTCACTCCTACTAGTGAATGTAATGTAACACACACCCATACAATCCGCACCACCCCGTGATGTTTTTCTCACTCCTACTAGTGAATGTAATGTAACACACACCCATACAATGCGCAACACCCCGTGATGTTTTTCTCACTCCTACTAGTGAATCTAATGTAACACACACCCATACAATGCGCACCACCCCGTGATGTTTTTCTCACTCCTACTCGTGAATCTAATGTAACAAACACCCATACAATGCGCACCACCCCGTGATGTTTTTCTCACTCCTACTAGTGAATGTAATGTAACACACACCCATACAATGCGCACCACCCCGTGATGATTTTCTCACTCCTACTAGTGAATCTAATGTAACAAACACCCATACAATGCGCACGACCCCGTGATGATTTTCTCACTCCTACTAGTGAATCTAATGTAACAAACACCCATACAATCCGCACCACCCCGTGATGTTTTTCTCACTCCTACTAGTGAATGTAATGTAACACACACCCATACAATGCGCACGACCCCGTGATGATTTTCTCACTCCTACTAGTGAATCTAATGTAACAAACACCCATACAATCCGCACCACCCCGTGATGTTTTTCTCACTCCTACTAGTGAATGTAATGTAACACACACCCATACAATGCGCACCACCCCGTGATGTTTTTCTCACTCCTACTAGTGAATGTAACGTAACACACACCCATACAATGCGCACCACCCCGTGATGTTTTTCTCACTCCTTCTAGTGAATGTAATGTAACACACACGCATACAATGCGCACCACCCCGTGATGTTTTTCTCACTCCTACTAGTGAATGTAATGTAACACACACCCATACAATGCGCACCATACCATGATGTTTTTCTCACTCCTACTAGAGAATGTAATGTAACACACACCAATACAATGCGCACCACCCCGTGATGTTTTTCTCACTCCTACTAGTGAATCTAATGTAACACACACCCATACAAATGCACCACCCCGTGATGTTTTTCTCACTCCTACTAGTGAATGTAATGTAACACACACCCATACAATGCGCACCACCCCGTGATGTTTTTCTCACTCCTACTAGTGAATGTAATGTAACACACACCCATACAATGCGCACCATACCATGATGTTTTTCTCACTCCTACTAGTGAATGTAATGTAACACACACCAATACAATGCGCACCACCCCGTGATGTTTTTCTCACTCCTACTAGTGAATCTAATGTAACACACACCCATACAAATGCACCACCCCGTGATGTTTTTCTCACACCTACTAGTGAATGTAATGTAACACACACCCATACAATGCGCACCACCCCGTGATGTTTTTCTCACTCCTACTAGTGAATGTAATGTAACACACACCCATACAATGCGCACCACCCCGTGATGTTTTTCTCACTCCTACTAGTGAATGTAATGTAACACACACCCATACAATGCGCACCACCCCGTGATGTTTTTCTCACTCCTACTAGTGAGTGTAATGCAACACACACCAATACAATGCGCACCACCCCGTGATGTTTTTTTCACTCCTACTAGTGAATCTAATGTAACACACACCCATACAATGCGCACCACCCCGTGATGTTTTTCTCACTCCTACTAGTGAATGTAATGTAACACACGCCCATACAATGCGCACCACCCCGTG
The DNA here is from genome assembly GCF_034190915.1 of Cavia porcellus. NCBI lineage: Eukaryota > Metazoa > Chordata > Mammalia > Rodentia > Caviidae > Cavia > Cavia porcellus. The sequence goes on from NW_026947575.1 coordinate 463,589, forward strand.
ATGTTTTTCTCACTCCTACTAGTGAATGTAATGTAACACACACCCATACAATGCGCACCACCCCGTGATGTTTTTCTCACTCCTACTAGTGAATGTAATGTAACACACACCCATACAATGCGCACCACCCCGTGATGTTTTTCTCACTCCTACTAGTGAATGTAATGTAAAACACACCCATAGAATGCGCACCACCCCGTGATGTTTTTCTCACTCCTACTAGTGAATGTAATGTAACACACACCCATACAATGCGCACCACCCCGTGATGTTTTTCTCACTCCTACTAGTGAATGTAATGTAACACACACCCATACAATGCGCACCATCCCGTGATGTTTTTCTCACTCCTACTAGTGAATGTAATGTAACACACACCCATACAATGCGCACCACCCCGTGATGTTTTTCTCACTCCTACTAGTGAATGTAATGTAACACACACCCATACAATGCGCACCATACCGTGATGTTTTTCTCACTCCTACTAGTGAATGTAATGTAATACACACCCATACAATGCGCACCACCCCGTGATGTTTTTCTCACTCCTACTAGTGAATCTAATGTAACACACACCCATACAAATGCACCACCCCGTGATGTTTTTCTCACTCCTACTAGTGAATGTAATGTAACACACAGCCATACAATGCGCACCACCCCGTGATGTTTTTCTCACTCCTACTAGTGAATGTAATGTAACACACACCCATACAATGCGCACCACCCCGTGATGTTTTTCTCACTCCTACTAGTGAATGTAATGTAACACACAGCCATACAATGCGCACCACCCCGTGATGTTTTTCTCACTCCTACTAGTGAATGTAATGTAACACACACCCATACAATGCGCAACACCCCGTGATGTTTTTCTCACTCCTACTAGTGAATCTAATGTAACACACACCCATACAATGCGCACCACCCCGTGATGTTTTTCTCACTCCTACTCGTGAATCTAATGTAACAAACACCCATACAATGCGCACCACCCCGTGATGTTTTTCTCACTCCTACTAGTGAATGTAATGTAACACACACCCATACAATGCGCACCACCCCGTGATGATTTTCTCACTCCTACTAGTGAATCTAATGTAACAAACACCCATACAATGCGCACGACCCGGTGATGATTTTCTCACTCCTACTAGTGAATCTAATGTAACAAACACCCATACAATCCGCACCACCCCGTGATGTTTTTCTCACTCCTACTAGTGAATGTAATGTAACACACACCCATACAATGCGCACGACCCCGTGATGATTTTCTCACTCCTACTAGTGAATCTAATGTAACAAACACCCATACAATCCGCACCACCCCGTGATGTTTTTCTCACTCCTACTAGTGAATGTAATGTAACACACACCCATACAATGCGCACCACCCCGTGATGTTTTTCTCACTCCTACTAGTGAATGTAACGTAACACACACCCATACAATGCGCACCACCCCGTGATGTTTTTCTCACTCCTTCTAGTGAATGTAATGTAACACACACGCATACAATGCGCACCACCCCGTGATGTTTTTCTCACTCCTACTAGTGAATGTAATGTAACACACACCCATACAATGCGCACCACCTCGTGATATTTTTCTCACTCCTACTAGTGAATGTAATGTAACACACACCCATACAATGCGCACCACCCCGTGATGTTTTTCTCACTCCTACTAGTGAATGTAATGTAACACACACCCATACAATGCGCACCACCCCGTGATGTTTTTCTCACTCCTACTAGTGAATGTAACACACACCCATACAATGCGCACCACCCCGTGATGTTTTTCTCACTCCTACTAGTGAATGTAATGTAACACACACCCATACAATGCGCACCACCCCGTGATGTTTTTCTCACTCCTACTAGTGAATGTAATGTAACACACACCCATACAATGCGCACCACCCCGTGATGATTTTCTCACGCCTACTAGTGAATCTAATGTAACAAACACCCATACAATCCGCACCACCCCGTGATGTTTTTCTCACTCCTACTAGTGAATGTAATGTAACACACACCCATACAATGCGCACCACCCCGTGATGTTTTTCTCACTCCTACTCGTGAATCTAATGTAACAAACACCCATACAATGCGCACCACCCCGTGATGTTTTTCTCACTGCTACTAGTGAATGTAATGTAACACACACCCATACAATGCGCACCACCCCGTGATGTTTTTCTCACTCCTACTAGTGAATGTAATGTAACACACACCCATACAATGCGCACCACGCCGTGATGTTTTTCTCACTCCTACTAGTGAATCTAATGTAACACACAGCCATACAATGCGCACCACCCCGTGATGTTTTTCTCACTCGTACTAGTGAATGTAATGTAACACACACCCATACAGTGCGCACCACCCCGTGATGTTTTTCTCACTCCTACCAGTGAATCTAATGTAACAAACACCCATACAGTGCGCACCACCCCGTGATGTTTTTCTCACTCCTACTAGTGAATGTAATGTAACACACACCCATACATTGCGCACCACCCCGTGATGTTTTTCTCTTTCCTACTAGTGAATCTAATGTAACACACAGCCATACAATGCGCACCACCCCGTGATGTTTTTCTCACTCGTACTAGTGAATGTAATGTAACACACACCCATACAATGCGAAACACCCCGTGATGTTTTTCTCACTCCTACCAGTGAATCTAATGTAACAAACACCCATACAGTGCGCACCACCCCGTGATGTTTTTCTCACTCCTACTAGTGAATGTAATGTAACACACACCCATACAATGCGCACCACCCCGTGATGTTTTTCTCACTCCTACTAGTGAATGTAATGTAACACACACCCATACAATGCGCACCACCCCGTGATGTTTTTCTCACTCCTACTAGTGAATGTAATGTAACACACACCCATACAATGCGCACCACCCCGTGATGTTTTTCTCACTGCTACTAGTGAATGTAATGTAACACACACCCATACAATGCGCCCCACCCCGTGATGTTTTTCTCACTCCTACTAGTGAATGTAATGTAACACACACCCATACATTGCGCACCACCCCGTGATGTTTTTCTCACTCCTACTACTGAATGTAATGTAACACTCACCCATACAATGCGCACCACCCCGTGATGTTTTTCTCACTCCTACTAGTGAATGTAATGTAACACACACCCATACAATGCGCACCACCCCGTGATGATTTTCTCACTCCTACTAGTGAATCTAATGTAACAAACACCCATACAATCCGCACCACCCCGTGATGTTTTTCTCACTCCCACTAGTGAATGTAATGTAACACACACCCATACAATGCGCACCACCCCGTGATGTTTTTCTCACTCCTACTAGTGAATCTAATGTAACACACACCCATACAAATGCACCACCCCGTGATGTTTTTCTCACTCCTACTAGTGAATGTAATGTAACACACACCCATACAATGCGCACCACCCCGTGATGTTTTTCTCACTCCTACTAGTGAATGTAATGTAACACACACCCATACAATGCGCACCACCCCGTGATGTTTTTCTCACTCCTACTAGTGAATGTAATGTAACACACACCCATACAATGCGCACCACCCCGTGATGTTTTTCTCACTCCTACTAGTGAATGTAATGTAACACACACCCATACAATGCGCACCACCCCGTGATGTTTTTCTCACTCCTACTAGTGAATGTAATGCAACACACACCAATACAATGCGCACCACCCCGTGATGTTTTTCTCACTCCTACTAGTGAATCTAATGTAACACACACCCATACAATGCGCACCACCCCGTGATGTTTTTCTCACTCCTACTAGTGAATGTAATGTAACACACGCCCATACAATGCGCACCACCCCGTGATGTTTTTCTCACTCCTACTAGTGAATGTAATGTAACACACACCCATACAATGCGCACCACCCCGTGATGTTTTTCTCACTCCTACTAGTGAATGTAATGTAACACACACCCATACAATGCGCACCACCCCGTGATGTTTTTCTCACTCCTACTAGTGAATGTAATGTAACACACACCCATACAATGCGCACCACCCCGTGATGTTTTTCTCACTCCTACTAGTGAATGTAATGTAACACACACCCATACAATGCGCACCACCCCGTGATGTTTTTCTCACTCCTACTAGTGAATCTAATGTAACACACACCCATACAATGCGCACCACCCCGTGATGTTTTTCTCACTCCTACTAGTGAATGTAATGTAACACACACACATACAATGCGCACCACCCCGTGATGTTTTTCTCACTCCTACTAGTGAATGTAATGTAACACACACCCATACAATGCGCACCATACCATGATGTTTTTCTCACTCCTACTAGTGAATGTAATGTAATACACACCCATACAATGCGCACCACCCCGTGATGTTTTTCTCACTCCTACTAGTGAATCTAATGTAACACACACCCATACAAATGCACCACCCCGTGATGTTTTTCTCACTCCTACTAGTGAATGTAATGTAACACACACCCATACAATGCGCACCACCCCGTGATGTTTTTCTCACTCCTACTAGTGAATGTAATGTAACACACACCCATACAATGCGCACCACCCCGTGATGTTTTTCTCACTCCTACTAGTGAATGTAATGTAACACACACCCATACAATGCGCACCACCCCGTGATGATTTTCTCACTCCTACTAGTGAATCTAATGTAACAAACACCCATACAATCCGCACCACCCCGTGATGTTTTTCTCACTCCTACTAGTGAATGTAATGTAACACACACCCATACAATGCGCACCACCCCGTGATGTTTTTCTCACTCCTACTAGTGAATCTAATGTAACACACACCCATACAAATGCACCACCCCGTGATGTTTTTCTCACTCCTACTAGTGAATGTAATGTAACACACACCCATACAATGCGCACCACCCCGTGATGTTTTTCTCACTCCTACTAGTGAATGTAATGTAACACACACCCATACAATGCGCACCACCCCGTGATGTTTTTCTCACTCCTACTAGTGAATGTAACGTAACACACACCCATACAATGCGCACCACCCCGTGATGTTTTTCTCACTCCTACTAGTGAATGTAATGTAACACACACCCATACAATGCGCACCACCCCGTGATGTTTTTCTCACTCCTACTAGTGAATGTAATGTAACACACACCCATACAATGCGCACCATACCATGATGTTTTTCTCACTCCTACTAGTGAATGTAATGTAACACACACCAATACAATGCGCACCACCCCGTGATGTTTTTCTCACTCCTACTAGTGAATCTAATGTAACACACACCCATACAAATGCACCACCCCGTGATGTTTTTCTCACTCCTACTAGTGAATGTAATGTAACACACACCCATACAATGCGCACCACCCCGTGATGTTTTTCTCACTCCTACTAGTGAATGTAATGTAACACACACCCGTACAATGCGCACCACCCCGTGATGTTTTTCTCACTCCTACTAGTGAATGTAATGTAACACACACCCATACAATGCGCACCACCCCGTGATGTTTTTCTCACTCCTACTAGTGAGTGTAATGCAACACACACCAATACAATGCGCACCACCCCGTGATGTTTTTCTCACTCCTACTAGTGAATGTAATGTAACACACACCCATACAATGCGCACCACCCCGTGATGTTTTTCTCACTCCTACTAGTGAATGTAATGTAACACACGCCCATACAATGCGCACCACCCCGTGATGTTTTTCTCACTCCTACTAGTGAATGTAATGTAACACACACCCATACAATGTGCACCACCCCGTGATGTTTTTCTCACTCCTACTAGTGAATGTAATGTAACACACACCCATACAATGCGCACCACCCCGTGATGTTTTTCTCACTCCTACTAGTGAATGTAATGTAACACACACCCATAGAATGCGCACCACCCCGTGATGTTTTTCTCACTCCTACTAGTGAATGTAATGTAACACACACCCATACAATGCGCACCACCCCGTGATGTTTTTCTCACTCCTACTAGTGAATGTAATGTAACACACACCCATACAATGCGCACCACCCCGTGATGTTTTTCTCACTCCTACTAGTGAATGTAATGTAACACACACCCATACAATGCGCACCACCCCGTGATGTTTTTCTCACTCCTACTAGTGAATGTAATGTAACACACACCCATACAATGCGCACCATACCGTGATGTTTTTCTCACTCCTATTAGTGAATGTAATGTAATACACACCCATACAATGCGCACCACCCCGTGATGTTTTTCTCACTCCTACTAGTGAATCTAATGTAACACACACCCATACAAATGCACCACCCCGTGATGTTTTTCTCACTCCTACTAGTGAATGTAATGTAACACACAGCCATACAATGCGCACCACCCCGTGATGTTTTTCTCACTCCTACTAGTGAATGTAATGTAACACACACCCATACAATGCGCACCACCCCGTGATGTTTTTCTCACTCCTACTAGTGAATGTAATGTAACACACACCCATACAATGCGCACCACCCCGTGATGTTTTTCTCACTCCTACTAGTGAATGTAATGTAACACACACCCATACAATGCGCAACACCCCGTGATGTTTTTCTCACTCCTACTAGTGAATCTAATGTAACACACACCCATACAATGCGCACCACCCCGTGATGTTTTTCTCACTCCTACTCGTGAATCTAATGTAACAAACACCCATACAATGCGCACCACCCCGTGATGTTTTTCTCACTCCTACTAGTGAATGTAATGTAACACACACCCATACAATGCGCACCACCCCGTGATGATTTTCTCACTCCTACTTGTGAATCTAATGTAACAAACACCCATACAATGCGCACGACCCCGTGATGATTTTCTCACTCCTACTAGTGAATCTAATGTAACAAACACCCATACAATCCGCACCACCCCGTGATGTTTTTCTCACTCCTACTAGTGAATGTAATGTAACACACACCCATACAATGCGCACCACCCCGTGATGATTTTCTCACTCCTACTAGTGAATCTAATGTAACAAACACCCATACAATCCGCACCACCCCGTGATGTTTTTCTCACTCCTACTAGTGAATGTAATGTAACACACACCCATACAATGCGCACCACCCCGTGATGTTTTTCTCACTCCTACTAGTGAATGTAACGTAACACACACCCATACAATGCGCACCACCCCGTGATGTTTTTCTCACTCCTTCTAGTGAATGTAATGTAACACACACCCATACAATGCGCACCACCCCGTGATGTTTTTCTCACTCCTACTAGTGAATGTAATGTAACACACACCCATACAATGCGCACCACCCCGTGATGTTTTTCTCACTCCTACTAGTGAATGTAATGTAACACACACCCATACAATGCGCACCACCCCGTGATGTTTTTCTCACTCCTACTAGTGAATCTAATGTAACACACACCCATACAATGCGCACCACCCCGTGATGTTTTTCTCACTCCTAGTAGTGAATGTAATGTAACACACACCCATACAATGCGCACCACCCCGTGATGTTTTTCTCACTCCTACTAGTGAATGTAATGTAACACACACCCATACAATGCGCACCACCCCGTGATGTTTTTCTCACTCCTACTAGTGAATGTAATGTAACACACACCCATACAATGCGCACCACCCCGTGATGTTTTTCTCACTCCTACTAGTGAATGTAATGTAACACACACCCATACAATGCGCACCACCCCGTGATGTTTTTCTCACTCCTACTAGTGAATGTAATGTAACACACACCCATACATTGCGCACCACCCCGTGATGTTTTTCTCACTCCTACTAGTGAATGTAATGTAACACACACCCATAAAATGCGCACCACCCCGTGATGTTTTTCTCACTCCTACTAGTGAATGTAATGTAACACACACCCATACAATGCGCACCACCCCGTGATGTTTTTCTCACTCCTACTAGTGAATGTAATGTAACACACACCCATACAATGCGCACCACCCCGTGATGTTTTTCTCACTCCTACTAGTGAATGTAATGTAACACACACCCATACAATGCGCACCACCCCGTGATGTTTTTCTCACTCCTACTAGTAAATCTAATGTAACACACACCCATACAATGCGCACCACCCCGTGATGATTTTCTCATTCCTACTAGTGAATGTAATGTAACAAACACCCATACAATCCGCACCACCCCGTGATGTTTTTATCACTCCTACTAGTGAATGTAATGTAACACACACCCATACAATGCGCACCACCCCGTGATGTTTTTCTCACTCCTACTCGTGAATCTAATGTAACAAACACCCATACAATGCGCACCACCCCGTGATGTTTTTCTCACTCCTACTAGTGAATGTAATGTAACACACACCCATACAATGCGCACCACCCCGTGATGTTTTTCTCACTCCTACTACTGAATGTAATGTAACACACACCCATACAATGCGCACCACCCCGTGATGTTTTTCTCACTCCTACTAGTGAATGTAATGTAACACACACCCATAGAATTCGCACCACTCCGTGATGTTTTTCTCACTCCTACTAGTGAATGTAAGGTAACACACACCCATACAATGCGCACCACCCCGTGATGTTTTTCTCACTCCTACTAGTGAATGTAATGTAACACACACCCATACAATGCGCACCAACCAGTGATGTTTTTCTCACTCCTACTAGTGAATGTAATGTAACGCACACCCATACTATGCGCACCACCCCGTGATGATTTTCTCACTCCTACTAGTGAATGTAATGTAACACACACCCATACAATGCGCACCACCCCGTGATGATTTTCTCACTCCTACTAGTGAATCTAATGTAACAAACACCCATACAATGCGCACCACCCCGTGATGTTTTTCTCACTCCTACTAGTGAATCTAATGTAACACACACCCATACAATGCGCACCACGCCGTGATGTTTTTCTCACTCCTACTAGTGAATGTAATGTAACACACACCCATACAATGCGCACCACCCCGTGATGTTTTTCTCACTCCTACTAGTGAATCTAATGTAACACACACCCATACAATGCGCACCACCCCGTGATGTTTTTATCACTCCTACTAGTGAATGTAATGTAACACACACCCATACAATGCGCACCACCCCGTGATGTTTTTCTCACTCCTACAAGTGAATGTAATGTAACACACACCCATACTATGCGCACCACCCCGTGATGTTTTTCTCACTCCTACTAGTGAATGTAATGTAACACACACCCATACAATGCGCACCACCCCGTGATGTTTTTCTCACTCCTACTAGTGAATGTAATGTAACACACACCCATACAATGCGCACCACACCGTGATGATTTTCTCACTCCTACTAGTGAATCTAATGTAACAAACACCCATACAATGCGCACCACCCCGTGATGTTTTTCTCACTCCTACTAGTGAATGTAATGTAACACACACCCATACAATGCGCACCACCCCGTGATGTTTTTCTCACTCCTACTAGTGAATGTAATGTAACACACACCCATACAATGCGCACCACCCCGTGATGTTTTTCTCACTCCTACTAGTGAATCTAATGTAACACACACCCATACAATGCGCACCACCCCGTGATGTTTTTCTCACTCCTACTAGTGAATGTAATGTAACACACACCCATACAATGCGCACCACCCCGTGATGTTTTTCTCACTCCTACTAGTGAATGTAACACACACCCATACAATGCGCACCACCCCGTGATGTTTTTCTCACTCCTACTAGTGAATCTAATGTAACACACACCCATACAAATGCACCACCCCGTGATGTTTTTCTCACTCCTACTAGTGAATGTAATGTAACACACACCCATACAATGCGCACCACCCCGTGATGTTTTTCTCACTCCTACTAGTGAATGTAATGTAACACACACCCATACAATGCGCACCACCCCGTGATGTTTTTCTCACTCCTACTAGTGAATGTAATGTAACACACACACATACAATGCGCACCACCCCGTGATGTTTTTCTCACTCCTACTAGTGAATGTAATGTAACACACACCCATACAATGCGCACCACCCCGTGATGTTTTTCTCACTCCTACTAGTGAATCTAATGTAACACACACCCATACAATGCGTACCACCCCGTGATGTTTTTCTGACTCCTACTAGTGAATATAATGTAACACACACCCATACAATGCGCACCACCCCGTGATGTTTTTCTCACTCCTACTAGTGAATGTAATGTAACACACACCCATACAATGCGCACCACCCCGTGATGTTTTTCTCAATCCTACTAGTGAATGTAATGTAACACACACCCATACAATGCGCACCACCCCGTGATGATTTTCTCACTCCTACTAGTGAATGTAATGTAACACACACCCATACAATGCGCACCACCCCGTGATGATTTTCTCACTCCTACTAGTGAATCTAATGTAACAAACACCCATACAATGCGCACCACCCCGTGATGTTTTTCTCACTCCTACTAGTGAATCTAATGTAACACACACCCATACAATGCGCACCACCCCGTGATGTTTTTCTCACTCCTACTAGTAAATGTAATGTAACACACACCCATACAATGCGCACCACCCCGTGATGTTTTTCTCACTCCTACTAGTGAATCTAATGTAACACACACCCATACAATGCGCACCACACCGTGATGTTTTTCTCACTCCTACTAGTGAATGTAATGTAACACACACCCATACAATGCGCACCACCCCGTGATGTTTTTCTCACTCCTACTAGTGAATGTAATGTAACACACACCCATACTATGCGCACCACCCCGTGATGTTTTTCTCACTCCTACTAGTGAATGTAATGTAACACACACCCATACAATGCGCACCACCCCGTGATGTTTTTCTCACTCCTACTAGTGAATGTAATGTAACACACACCCATACAATGCGCACCACACCGTGATGATTTTCTCACTCCTACTAGTGAATCTAATGTAACAAACACCCATACAATGCGCACCACGCCGTGATGTTTTTCTCACTCCTACTAGTGAACGTAATGTAACACACACCCATACAATGCGCACCACCCCGTGATGTTTTTCTCACTCCTACGAGTGAATGTAATGTAACACACACCCATACAATGCGCACCACCCCGTGATGTTTTTCTCAATCCTACTAGTGAATCTAATGTAACACACACCCATACAATGCGCACCACCCCGTGATGTTTTTCTCACTCCTACTAGTGAATGTAATGTAACACACACCCATACAATGCGCACCACCCCGTGATGTTTTTCTCACTCCTACTAGTGAATCTAATGTAACACACACCCATACAATGCGCACCACACCGTGATGTTTTTCTCACTCCTACTAGTGAATGTAATGTAACACACACCCATACAATGCGCACCACCCCGTGATGTTTTTCTCACTCCTACTAGTGAATGTAATGTAACACACACCCATACTATGCGCACCACCCCGTGATGTTTTTCTCACTCCTACTAGTGAATGTAATGTAACACACACCCATACAATGCGCACCACCCCGTGATGTTTTTCTCACTCCTACTAGTGAATGTAATGTAACACACACCCATACAATGCGCACCACACCGTGATGATTTTCTCACTCCTACTAGTGAATCTAATGTAACAAACACCCATACAATGCGCACCACCCCGTGATGTTTTTCTCACTCCTACTAGTGAATGTAATGTAACACACACCCATACAATGCGCACCACCCCGTGATGTTTTTCTCACTCCTACGAGTGAATGTAATGTAACACACACCCATACAATGCGCACCACCCCGTGATGTTTTTCTCACTCCTACTAGTGAATCTAATGTAACACACACCCATACAATGCGCACCATCCCGTGATGTTTTTCTCACTCCTACTAGTGAATGTAATGTAACACACACCCATACAATGCGCACCACCCCGTGATGTTTTTCTCACTCCTACTAGTGAATCTAATGTAACACACACCCATACAATGTGTACCACCCCGTGATGTTTTTCTGACTCCTACTAGTGAATGTAATGTAACACACACCCATACAATGCGCACCACCCCGTGATGTTTTTCTCACTCCTACTAGTGAATGTAATGTAACACACACCCATACAATGCGCACCACCCCGTGATGTTTTTCTCACTCCTACTAGTGAATGTAATGTAACACACACCCATACAATGCGCACCACCCCGTGATGATTTTCTCACTCCTACTAGTGAATGTAATGTAACACACACCCATACAATGCGCACCACCCCGTGATGATTTTCTCACTCCTACTAGTGAATCTAATGTAACAAACACCCATACAATGCGCACCACTCCGTGATGTTTTTCTCACTCCTACTAGTGAATCTAATGTAACACACACCCATACAATGCGCACCACCCCGTGATGTTTTTCTCACTCCTACTAGTGAATCTAATGTAACACACACCCATACAATGCGCACCACACCGTGATGATTTTCTCACTCCTACTAGTGAATGTAATGCAACACACACCCATACAATGCGCATCACCCGGTGATGTTTTTCTCACTCCTGCTAGTGAATCTAATGTAACACACACCCATACAATGCGCACCACCCCGTGATGTTTTTCTCACTCCTGCTAGTGAATGTAATGTAACACACACCCATACAATGCGCACCACCCCGTGATGTTTTTCTCACTCCTGCTAGTGAATGTAATGTAACACACACCCATACAATGCGCACCACCTAGTGATGTTTTTCTCACTCCTGCTAGTGAATGTAATGTAACACACACCCATACAATACGCACCACCCCGTGATGTTTTTCTCACTCCTGCTAGTGAATGTAATGTAACACACACCCATACAATGCGCACCACCCCGTGATGTTTTTCTCACTCCTACTAGTGAATGTAATGTAACACACACCCATACAATGCGCACCACCCCGTGATGTTTTTGTCACTCCTACTAGTGAATGTAATGTAACACACACCCATACAATGCGCACCACCCCGTGATGTTTTTCTCACTCCTACTAGTGAATGTAATGTAACACACACCCATACAATGCGCACCACCCCGTGATGATTTTCTCACTCCTACTAGTGAATCTAATGTAACACACACCCATACAATGCGCACCACCCCGTGATGTTTTTCTCACTCCTACTAGTGAATGTAATGTAACACACACCCATACAATGCGCACCACTCCGTGATGTTTTTCTAACTCCTACTAGTGAATGTAATGTAACACACACCCATACAATGCGCACCACCCCGTGATGTTTTTCTCACTCCTACTAGTGAATGTAATGTAACACACACCCATACAATGCGCACCACCCCGTGATGTTTTTCTCACTCCTACTAGTGAATGTAATGTAACACACACCCATACAATGCGCACCACCCCGTGATGTTTTTCTCACTCCTACTAGTGAATGTAATGCAACACACAGCCATACAATGCGCACCACCCCGTGATGTTTTTCTCACTCCTACTAGTGAATGTAATGTAACACACACCCATACAATGCGCACCACCCCGTGATGATTTTCTCACTCCTACTAGTGAATCTAATGTAACAAACACCCATACAATGCGCACCACCCCGTGATGTTTTTCTCCCTCCTACTAGTGAATGTAATGTAACACACACCCATACAATGCGCACCACCCCGTGATGTTTTTCTCACTCCTACTAGTGAATGTAATGTAACACACACCCATACAATGCGCACCACCCCGTGATGTTTTTCTCACTCCTCCTAGTGAATGTAATGTAACACACACCCATACAATGCGCACCACCCCGTGATGTTTTTCTCACTCCTGCTAGTGAATGTAATGTAACACACACCCATACAATGCGCACCACCCCGTGATGTTTTTCTCACTCCTGCTAGTGAATCTAATGTAACACACACCCATACAATGCGCACCACCCCGTGATGTTTTTCTCACTCCTGCTAGTGAATGTAATGTAACACACACCCATACAATGCGCACCACCCCGTGATGTTTTTCTCACTCCTACTAGTGAATGTAATGTAACACACACCCATACAATGCGCACCACCCCGTGATGATTTTCTCACTCCTACTAGTGAATCTAATGTAACAAACACCCATACAATGCGCACCACCCCGTGATGTTTTTCTCACTCCTACTAGTGAATGTAATGTAACACACACGCATAAAATGCGCACCACCCGTGATGTTTTTCTCACTCCTACTAGTGAATCTAATGTAACACACACCCATACAATGCGCACCACCCCGTGATGTTTTTCTCACTCCTACTTGTGAATCTAATGTAACACACACCCATACAATGCGCACCACCCCGTGATGTTTTTCTCACTCCTACTAGTGAATGTAATGTAACACACACCCATACAATGCGCACCACCCCGTGATGTTTTTCTCACTCCTACTAGTGAATGTAATGTAACACACACCCATACAATGCGCACCACCCCGTGATGTTTGTCTCACTCCTACTAGTGAATGTAATGTAACACACACCCATACAATGCGCACCACCCCGTGATGTTTTTCTCACTCCTACTAGTGAATGTAATGTAACACACACCCATACAATGCGCACCACCCCGTGATGTTTTTCTCACTCCTACTAGTGAATGTAATGTAACACACACCCATACAATGCGCACCACCCCGTGATGTTTTTCTCACTCCTACTAGTGAATGTAATGTAACACACACATACAATGCGCACCACCCCGTGATGATTTTCTCACTCCTACTAGTGAATCTAATGTAACACACACCCATACAATGCGCACCACCCCGTGATGTTTTTCTCACTCCTACTAGTGAATGTAATGTAACACACACCCATACAATGCGCACCACCCCGTGATGTTTTTCTCACTCCTACTAGTGAATGTAATGTAACACACACCCATACAATGCGCACCACCCCGTGATGTTTTTCTCACTCCTACTAGTGAATGTAATGTAACACACACCCATACAATGCGCACCACCACGTGATGTTTTTCTCACTCCTACTAGTGAATGTAATGTAACACACACCCATACAATGCGCACCACCCCGTGATGTTTTTCTCACTCCTACTAGTGAATCTAATGTAACACACACCCATACAATGCGCACCACCCCGTGATGTTTTTCTCACTCCTACTAGTGAATGTAATGTAACACACACCCATACAATGCGCACCACCCCGTGATGTTTTTCTCACTCCTACTAGTGAATGTAATGGAACACACACCCATACAATGCGCACCACACCGTGATGTTTTTCTCACTCCTACTAGTGAATGTAATGCAACACACACCCATACAATGCGCACCACACCGTGATGATTTTCTCACTCCTACTAGTGAATGCAATGCAACACACACCCATACAATGCGCATCACCCGGTGATGTTTTTCTCACTCCTGCTAGTGAATCTAATGTAACACACACCCATACAATGCGCACCACCCCGTGATGTTTTTCTCACTCCTGCTAGTGAATGTAATGTATCACACACCCATACAATGCGCACCACCCCGTGATGTTTTTCTCACTCCTGCTAGTGAATGTAATGTAACACACACCCATACAATGCGCACCACCTAGTGATGTTTTTCTCACTCCTGCTAGTGAATGTAATGTAACACACACCCATACAATACGCACCACCCCGTGATGTTTTTCTCACTCCTGATAGTGAATGTAATGTAACACACACCCATACAATGCGCACCACCCCGTGATGTTTTTCTCACTCCTACTAGTGAATGTAATGTAACACACACCCATACAATGCGCACCACCCCGTGATGTTTTTCTCACTCCTACTAGTGAATGTAATGTAACACACACCCATACAATGCGCACCACCCCGTGATGTTTTTCTCACTCCTACTAGTGAATGCAATGTAACACACACCCATACAATGCGCACCACCCCGTGATGATTTTCTCACTCCTACTAGTGAATCTAATGTAACACACACCCATACAATGCGCACCACCCCGTGATGTTTTTCTCACTCCTACTAGTGAATGTAATGTAACACACACCCATACAATGCGCACCACCCCGTGATGTTTTTCTCACTCCTATTAGTGAATGTAATGTAACACACACCCATACAATGCGCACCACCCCGTGATGTTTTTCTC
Organism: Cavia porcellus; assembly: GCF_034190915.1. NCBI lineage: Eukaryota > Metazoa > Chordata > Mammalia > Rodentia > Caviidae > Cavia > Cavia porcellus. The sequence goes on from NW_026947575.1 coordinate 479,794, forward strand.
ACTCCTACTAGTGAATCTAATGTAACACACACCCATACAATGCGCACCACCCCGTAATGTTTTTCTCACTCCTACTAGTGAATGTAATGTAACACACACCCATACAATGCGCACCACCCCGTGATGTTTTTCTCACTCCTACTAGTGAATCTAATGTAACACACACCCATAGAATGCGCACCACCCCGTGATGTTTTTCTCACTGCTACTAGTGAATGTAATGTAACACACACCCATACAATGCGCACCACCCCGTGATGTTTTTCTCACTCCTACTAGTGAATGTAATGTAACACACACCCATACAATGCGCACCACCCCGTGATGTTTTTCTCACTCCTACTAGTGAATGTAATGTAACACACACCCATACAATGCGCACCACCCCGTGATGTTTTTCTCACTCCTACTAGTGAATGTAATGCAACACACAGCCATACAATGCGCACCACCCCGTGATGTTTTTCTCACTCCTACTAGTGAATGTAATGTAACACACACCCATACAATGCGCACCACCCCGTGATGATTTTCTCACTCCTACTAGTGAATCTAATGTAACAAACACCCATACAATGCGCACCACCCCGTGATGTTTTTCTCCCTCCTACTAGTGAATGTAATGTAACACACACCCATACAATGCGCACCACCCCGTGATGTTTTTCTCACTCCTACTAGTGAATGTAATGTAACACACACCCATACAATGCGCACCACCCCGTGATGTTTTTCTCACTCCTCCTAGTGAATGTAATGTAACACACACCCATACAATGCGCACCACCCCGTGATGTTTTTCTCACTCCTGCTAGTGAATGTAATGTAACACACACCCATACAATGCGCACCACCCCGTGATGTTTTTCTCACTCCTGCTAGTGAATCTAATGTAACACACACCCATACAATGCGCACCACCCCGTGATGTTTTTCTCACTCCTGCTAGTGAATGTAATGTAACACACACCCATACAATGCGCACCACCCCGTGATGTTTTTCTCACTCCTGCTAGTGAATGTAATGTAACACACACCCATACAATGCGCACCACCCCGTGATGATTTTCTCACTCCTACTAGTGAATCTAATGTAACAAACACCCATACAATGCGCATCACCCCGTGATGTTTTTCTCACTCCTACTAGTGAATGTAATGTAACACACACGCATAAAATGCGCACCACCCGTGATGTTTTTCTCACTCCTACTAGTGAATCTAATGTAACACACACCCATACAATGCGCACCACCCCGTGATGTTTTTCTCACTCCTACTTGTGAATCTAATGTAACACACACCCATACAATGCGCACCACCCCGTGATGTTTTTCTCACTCCTACTAGTGAATGTAATGTAACACACACCCATACAATGCGCACCACCCCGTGATGTTTTTCTCACTCCTACTAGTGAATGTAATGTAACACACACCCATACAATGCGCACCACCCCGTGATGTTTTTCTCACTCCTACTAGTGAATGTAATGTAACACACACCCATACAATGCGCACCACCCCGTGATGTTTTTCTCACTCCTACTAGTGAATGTAATGTAACACACACCCATACAATGCGCACCACCCCGTGATGTTTTTCTCACTCCTACTAGTGAATGTAATGTAACACACACCCATACAATGCGCACCACCCCGTGATGTTTTTCTCACTCCTACTAGTGAATGTAATGTAACACACACCCATACAATGCGCACCACCCCGTGATGTTTTTCTCACTCCTACTAGTGAATGTAATGTAACACACACCCATACAATGCGCACCACCCTTGATGTTTTTCTCACTCCTACTAGTGAATGTAATGCAACACACAGCCATACAATGCGCACCACCCCGTGATGTTTTTCTCACTCCTACTAGTGAATGTAATGTAACACACACCCATACAATGCGCACCACCCCGTGATGATTTTCTCACTCCTACTAGTGAATCTAATGTAACAAACACCCATACAATGTGCACCACCCCGTGATGTTTTTCTCCCTCCTACTAGTGAATGTAACACACACCCATACAATGCGCACCACCCCGTGATGTTTTTCTCACTCCTACTAGTGAATGTAATGTAACACACACCCATACAATGCGCACCACCCCGTGATGTTTTTCTCACTCCTCCTAGTGAATGTAATGTAACACACACCCATACAATGCGCACCACCCGTGATGTTTTTCTCACTCCTGCTAGTGAATGTAATGTAACACACACCCATACAATGCGCACCACCCCGTGATGTTTTTCTCACTCCTGCTAGTGAATCTAATGTAACACACACCCATACAATGCGCACCACCCCGTGATGTTTTTCTCACTCCTGCTAGTGAATGTAATGTAACACACACCCATACAATGCGCACCACCCCGTGATGATTTTCTCACTCCTACTAGTGAATCTAATGTAACAAACACCCATACAATGCGCACCACCCCGTGATGTTTTTCTCACTCCTACTAGTGAATGTAATGTAACACACACGCATAAAATGCGCACCACCCGTGATGTTTTTCTCACTCCTACTAGTGAATCTAATGTAACACACACCCATACAATGCGCACCACCCCGTGATGTTTTTCTCACTCCTACTTGTGAATCTAATGTAACACACACCCATACAATGCGCACCACCCCGTGATGTTTTTCTCACTCCTACTAGTGAATGTAATGTAACACACACCCATACAATGCGCACCACCCCGTGATGTTTTTCTCACTCCTACTAGTGAATCTAATGTAACACACACCCATACAATGCGCACCACCCCGTGATGTTTTTCTCACTCCTACTAGTGAATGTAATGTAACACACACCCATACAATGCGCACCACCCCGTGATGTTTTTCTCACTCCTACTAGTGAATGTAATGTAACACACACCCATACAATGCGCACCACCCCGTGATGTTTTTCTCACTCCTAGTAGTGAATGTAATGTAACACACACCCATACAATGCGCACCACCCCGTGATGTTTTTCTCACTCCTACTAGTGAATGTAATGTAACACACACCCATACAATGCGCACCACCCCGTGATGTTTTTCTCACTCCTACTAGTGAATGTAATGTAACACACACCCATACAATGCGCACCACCCCGTGATGTTTTTCTCACTCCTACTAGTGAATGTAATGCAACACACAGCCATACATGCGCACCACCCCGTGATTATTTTCTCACTCCTACTAGTGAATGTAATGTAACACACACCCATACAATGCGCACCACCCCGTGATGATTTTCTCACTCCTACTAGTGAATCTAATGTAACAAACACCCATACAATGCGCACCACCCCGTGATGTTTTTCTCCCTCCTACTAGTGAATGTAATGGAACACACACCCATACAATGCGCACCACCCCGTGATGTTTTTCTCACTCCTACTAGTGAATGTAATGTAACACACACCCATACAATGCGCACCACCCCGTGATGTTTTTCTCACTCCTCCTAGTGAATGTAATGTAACACACACCCATACAATGCGCACCACCCCGTGATGTTTTTCTCACTCCTGCTAGTGAATGTAATGTAACACACACCCATACAATGCGCACCACCCCGTGATGTTTTTCTCACTCCTGCTAGTGAATCTAATGTAACACACACCCATACAATGCGCACCACCCCGTGATGTTTTTCTCACTCCTGCTAGTGAATGTAATGTAACACACACCCATACAATGCGCACCACACCGTGATGTTTTTCTCACTCCTACTAGTGAATGTAATGTAACACACACCCATACAATGCGCACCACCCCGTGATGATTTTCTCACTCCTACTAGTGAATCTAATGTAACAAACACCCATACAATGCGCACCACCCCGTGATGTTTTTCTCACTCCTACTAGTGAATGTAATGTAACACACACGCATAAAATGCGCACCACCCGTGATGTTTTTCTCACTCCTACTAGTGAATCTAATGTAACACACACCCATACAATGCGCACCACCCCGTGATGTTTTTCTCACTCCTACTTGTGAATGTAATGTAACACACACCCATACAATGCGCACCACCCCGTGATGTTTTTCTCACTCCTGCTAGTGAATGTAATGTAACACACACCCATACAATGCGCACCACCCCGTGATGTTTTTCTCACTCCTGCTAGTGAATCTAATGTAACACACACCCATACAATGCGCACCACCCCGTGATGTTTTTCTCACTCCTGCTAGTGAATGTAATGTAACACACACCCATACAATGCGCACCACACCGTGATGTTTTTCTCACTCCTACTAGTGAATGTAATGTAACACACACCCATACAATGCGCACCACCCCGTGATGATTTTCTCACTCCTACTAGTGAATCTAATGTAACAAACACCCATACAATGCGCACCACCCCGTGATGTTTTTCTCACTCCTACTAGTGAATGTAATGTAACACACACGCATAAAATGCGCACCACCCGTGATGTTTTTCTCACTCCTACTAGTGAATCTAATGTAACACACACCCATACAATGCGCACCACCCCGTGATGTTTTTCTCACTCCTACTTGTGAATCTAATGTAACACACACCCATACAATGCGCACCACCCCGTGATGTTTTTCTCACTCCTACTAGTGAATGTAATGTAACACACACCCATACAATGCGCACCACCCCGTGATGTTTTTCTCACTCCTACTAGTGAATGTAATGTAACACACACCCATACAATGCGCACCACCCCGTGATGTTTTTCTCACTCCTACTAGTGAATGTAATGTAACACACACCCATACAATGCGCACCACCCCGTGATGTTTTTCTCACTCCTACTAGTGAATGTAATGTAACACACACCCATACAATGCGCATCACCCCGTGATGTTTTTCTCACTCCTACTAGTGAATGTAATGTAACACACACCCATACAATGCGCACCACCCCGTGATGTTTTTCTCACTCCTACTAGTGAATGTAATGTAACACACACCCATACAATGCGCACCACCCCGTGATGTTTTTCTCACTCCTACTAGTGAATGTAATGTAACACACACCCATACAATGCGCACCACCCCGTGATGATTTTATCACTCCTACTAGTGAATGTAATGTAACAAACACCCATACAATGCGCACCACCCCGTGATGTTTTCCTCACTCCTACTAGTGAATGTAATGTAACACACACCCATACAATGCGCACCACCCCGTGATGTTTTTCTCACTCCTACTAGTGAATGTAATGTAACACACACCCATACAATGCGCACCACCCCGTGATGTTTTTCTCACTCCTACTAGTGAATGTAATGTAACACACACCCATACAATGCGCACCACCCCGTGATGTTTTTCTCACTCCTACTAGTGAATGTAATGTAACACACACCCATACAATGCGCACCACCCCGTGATGTTTTTCTCACTCCTACTAGTGAATGTAATGTAACACACACCCATACAATGCGCACCACCCCGTGATGTTTTTCTCACTCCTACTAGTGAATGTAATGTAACACACACCCATACAATGCGCACCACCCCGTGATGTTTTTCTCACTCCTACTAGTGAATGTAATGTAACACACACCCATACAATGCGCACCACACCGTGATGTTTTTCTCACTCCTACTAGTGAATGTAATGCAACACACACCCATACAATGCGCACCACACCGTGATGTTTTTCTCACTCCTACTAGTGAATGTAATGCAACACACACCCATACAATGCGCACCACTCAGTGATGTTTTTCTCACTCCTGCTAGTGAATCTAATGCAACACACACCCATACAATGCGCACCACCCCGTGATGTTTTTCTCACTCCTGCTAGTGAATGTAATGTAACACACACCCATACAATGCGCACCACCCCGTGATGTTTTTCTCACTCCTGCTAGTGAATGTAATGTAACACACACCCATACAATGCGCACCACCCCGTGATGTTTTTCTCACTCCTGCTAGTGAATGTAATGTAACACACACCCATACAATGCGCACCACCCCGTGATGTTTTTCTCACTCCTGCTAGTGAATGTAATGTAACACACACCCATACAATGCGCACCACCCCGTGATGTTTTTCTCACTCCTGCTAGTGAATGTAATGTAACACACACCCATACAATGCGCACAACCCCGTGATGTTTTTCTCACTCCTGCTAGTGAATGTAATGTAACACACACCCATACAATGCGCACCACCCCGTGATGTTTTTCTCACTCCTACTAGTGAATGTAATGTAACACACACCCATACAATGCGCACCACCCCGTGATGATTTTCTCACTCCTACTAGTGAATCTAATGTAACACACACCCATACAATGCGCACCACCCCGGGATGTTTTTCTCACTCCTACTAGTGAATGTAATGTAACACACACCCATACAATGCGCACCACCCCGTGATGTTTTTCTCACTCCTACTAGTGAATGTAATGTAACACACACCCATAAAATGCGCACCACCCCGTGATGTTTTTCTCACTCCTACTAGTGAATGTAATGTAACACACACCCATACAATGCGCACCACCCCGTGATGTTTTTCTCACTCCTACTAGTGAATGTAATGTAACACACACCCATACAATGCGCACCACCCCGTGATGTTTTTCTCACTCCTACTAGTGAATCTAATGTAACACACACCCATACAATGCACACCACCCCGTGATGTTTTTCTCACTCCTGCTAGTGAATGTAATGTAACACACACCCATACAATGCGCACCACCCCGTGATGTTTTTCTCACTCCTGCTAGTGAATGTAATGTAACACACACCCATACAATGCGCACCACCCCGTGATGTTTTTCTCACTCCTACTAGTGAATGTAATGTAACACACACCCATACAATGCGCACCACCCCGTGATGATTTTCTCACTCCTACTAGTGAATCTAATGTAACACACACCCATACAATGCGCACCACCCCGGGATGTTTTTCTCACTCCTACTAGTGAATGTAATGTAACACACACCCATACAATGCGCACCACCCCGTGATGTTTTTCTCACTCCTACTAGTGAATGTAATGTAACACACACCCATACAATGCGCACCACCCCGTGATGTTTTTCTCACTCCTACTAGTGAATGTAATGTAACACACACCCATACAATGCGCACCACCCCGTGATGTTTTTCTCACTCCTACTAGTGAATGTAATGTAACACACACCCATACAATGCGCACCACCCCGTGATGTTTTTCTCACTCCTACTAGTGAATCTAATGTAACCCACACCCATAGAATGCGCACCACCCCGTGATGTTTTTCTCACTGCTACTAGTGAATGTAATGTAACACACACCCATACAATGCGCACCACCCCGTGATGTTTTTCTCACTCCTACTAGTGAATGTAATGTAACACACACCCATACAATGCGCACCACCCCGTGATGTTTTTCTCACTCCTACTAGTGAATGTAATGTAACACACACCCATACAATGCGCACCACCCCGTGATGTTTTTCTCACTCCTACTAGTGAATGTAATGCAACACACAGCCATACAATGCGCACCACCCCGTGATGTTTTTCTCACTCCTACTAGTGAATGTAATGTAACACACACCCATACAATGCGCACCACCCCGTGATGATTTTCTCACTCCTACTAGTGAATCTAATGTAACAAACACCCATACAATGCGCACCACCCCGTGATGTTTTTCTCCCTCCTACTAGTGAATGTAATGTAACACACACCCATACAATGCGCACCACCCCGTGATGTTTTTCTCACTCCTACTAGTGAATGTAATGTAACACACAACTATACAATGCGCAACACCCCGTGATGTTTTTCTCACTCCTCCTAGTGAATGAAATGTAACACACACCCATACAATGCGCACCACCCCGTGATGTTTTTCTCACTCCTGCTAGTGAATGTAATGTAACACACACCCATACAATGCGCACCACCCCGTGATGTTTTTCTCACTCCTACTAGTGAATCTAATGTAACACACACCCATACAATGCGCACCACCCCGTGATGTTTTTCTCACTCCTGCTAGTGAATGTAATGTAACACACACCCATACAATGCGCACCACCCCGTGATGTTTTTCTCACTCCTGCTAGTGAATGTAATGTAACACACACCCATACAATGCGCACCACCCCGTGATGTTTTTCTCAGTCCTGCTAGTAAATGTAATGTAACACACACCCATACAATGCGCACCACCCCGTGATGTTTTTCTCACTCCTGCTAGTGAATCTAATGTAACACACACCCATACAATGCGCACCACCCCGTGATGTTTTTCTCACTCCTGCTAGTGAATGTAATGTAACACACACCCATACAATGCGCACCACACCGTGATGTTTTTCTCACTCCTACTAGTGAATGTAATGTAACACACACCCATACAATGCGCACCACCCCGTGATGATTTTCTCACTCCTACTAGTGAATCTAATGTAACAAACACCCATACAATGCGCACCACCCCGTGATGTTTTTCTCACTCCTACTAGTGAATGTAATGTAACACACACGCATAAAATGCGCACCACCCGTGATGTTTTTCTCACTCCTACTAGTGAATCTAATGTAACACACACCCATACAATGCGCACCACCCCGTGATGTTTTTCTCACTCCTACTTGTGAATCTAATGTAACACACACCCATACAATGCGCACCACCCCGTGATGTTTTTCTCACTCCTACTAGTGAATGTAATGTAACACACACACATACAATGCGCACCACCCCGTGATGTTTTTCTCACTCCTACTAGTGAATGTAATGTAACACACACCCATACAATGCGCACCACCCCGTGATGTTTTTCTCACTCCTACTAGTGAATGTAATGTAACACACACCCATACAATGCGCACCACCCCGTGATGTTTTTCTCACTCCTACTAGTGAATGTAATGTAACACACACCCATACAATGCGCATCACCCCGTGATGTTTTTCTCACTCCTACTAGTGAATGTAATGTAACACACACCCATACAATGCGCACCACCCCGTGATGTTTTTCTCACTCCTACTAGTGAATGTAATGTAACACACACCCATACAATGCGCACCACCCCGTGATGTTTTTCTCACTCCTACTAGTGAATGTAATGTAACACACACCCATACAATGCGCACCACCCCGTGATGATTTTATCACTCCTACTAGTGAATCTAATGTAACAAACACCCATACAATGCGCACCACCCCGTGATGTTTCTCTCACTCCTACTAGTGAATGTAATGTAACACACACCCATACAATGCGCACCACCCCGTGATGTTTTTCTCACTCCTACTAGTGAATGTAATGTAACACACACCCATACAATGCGCACCACCCCGTGATGTTTTTCTCACTCCTACTAGTGAATGTAATGTAACACACACCCATACAATGCGCACCACCCCGTGATGTTTTTCTCACTCCTACTAGTGAATGTAATGTAACACACACCCATACAATGCGCACCACCCCGTGATGTTTTTCTCACTCCTACTAGTGAATCTAATGTAACACACACCCATACAATGCGCACCACCCCGTGATGTTTTTCTCACTCCTACTAGTGAATGTAATGTAACACACACCCATACAATGCGCACCACCCCGTGATGTTTTTCTCACTCCTACTAGTGAATGTAATGTAACACACACCCATACAATGCGCACCACCCCGTGATGTTTTTCTCACTCCTACTAGTGAATGTAATGCAACACACACCCATACAATGCGCACCACACCGTGATGTTTTTCTCACTCCTACTAGTGAATGTAATGCAACACACACCCATACAATGCGCACCACTCAGTGATGTTTTTCTCACTCCTGCTAGTGAATCTAATGTAACACACACCCATACAATGCGCACCACCCCGTGATGTTTTTCTCACTCCTGCTAGTGAATGTAATGTAACACACACCCATACAATGCGCACCACCCCGTGATGTTTTTCTCACTCCTGCTAGTGAATGTAATGTAACACACACCCATACAATGCGCACCACCCCGTGATGTTTTTCTCACTCCTGCTAGTGAATGTAATGTAACACACACCCATACAATGCGCACACCCCCGTGATGTTTTTCTCACTCCTGCTAGTGAATGTAATGTAACACACACCCATACAATGCACACCACCCCGTGATGTTTTTCTCACTCCTGCTAGTGAATGTAATGTAACACACACCCATACAATGCGCACCACCCCGTGATGTTTTTCTCACTCCTGCTAGTGAATGTAATGTAACACACACCCATACAATGCGCACCACCCCGTGATGTTTTTCTCACTCCTACTAGTGAATGTAATGTAACACACACCCATACAATGCGCACCACCCCGTGATGATTTTCTCACTCCTACTAGTGAATCTAATGTAACACACACCCATACAATGCGCACCACCCCGGGATGTTTTTCTCACTCCTACTAGTGAATGTAATGTAACACACACCCATACAATGCGCACCACCCCGTGTGTGTTTTTCTCACTCCTACTAGTGAATGTAATGTAACACACACCCATACAATGCGCACCACCCCGTGATGTTTTTCTCACTCCTACTAGTGAATCTAATGTAACACACACCCATACAATGCGCACCACCCCGTGATGTTTTTCTCACTCCTACTAGTGAATGTAATGTAACACACACCCATACAATGCGCACCACCCCGTGATGTTTTTCTCACTCCTACTAGTGAATCTAATGTAACCCACACCCATAGAATGCGCACCACCCCGTGATGTTTTTCTCACTGCTACTAGTGAATGTAATGTAACACACACCCATACAATGCGCACCACCCCGTGATGTTTTTCTCACTCCTACTAGTGAATGTAATGTAACACACACCCATACAATGCGCACCACCCCGTGATGTTTTTCTCACTCCTACTAGTGAATGTAATGTAACACACACCCATACAATGCGCACCACCCCGTGATGTTTTTCTCACTCCTACTAGTGAATGTAATGCAACACACAGCCATACAATGCGCACCACCCCGTGATGTTTTTCTCACTCCTACTAGTGAATGTAATGTAACACACACCCATACAATGCGCACCACCCCGTGATGATTTTCTCACTCCTACTAGTGAATCTAATGTAACAAACACCCATACAATGCGCACCACCCCGTGATGTTTTTCTCCCTCCTACTAGTGAATGTAATGTAACACACACCCATACAATGCGCACCACCCCGTGATGTTTTTCTCACTCCTACTAGTGAATGTAATGTAACACACAACTATACAATGCGCAACACCCCGTGATGTTTTTCTCACTCCTCCTAGTGAATGTAATGTAACACACACCCATACAATGCGCACCACCCCGTGATGTTTTTCTCACTCCTGCTAGTGAATGTAATGTAACACACACCCATACAATGCGCACCACCCCGTGATGTTTTTCTCACTCCTACTAGTGAATCTAATGTAACACACACCCATACAATGCGCACCACCCCGTGATGTTTTTCTCACTCCTGCTAGTGAATGTAATGTAACACACACCCATACAATGCGCACCACCCCGTGATGTTTTTCTCACTCCTGCTAGTGAATGTAATGTAACACACACCCATACAATGCGCACCACCCCGTGATGTTTTTCTCAGTCCTGCTAGTAAATGTAATGTAACACACACCCATACAATGCGCACCACCCCGTGATGTTTTTCTCACTCCTACTAGTGAATGTAATGTAACACACACCCATACAATGCGCACCACCCCGTGGTGTTTTTCTCACTCCTACTAGTGAATGTAATGTAACACACACCCATACAATGCGCACCACCCCGTGAAGTTTTTCTCACTCCTACTAGTGAATGTAATGTAACACACACCCATACAATGCGCACCACCCCGTGATGTTTTTCTGACTCCTACTAGTGAATGTAATGTAACACACACCCATACAATGCGCACCACCCCGTGATGTTTTTCTGACTCCTACTAGTGAATGTAATGTAACACACACCCATACAATGCGCACCACCCCGTGATGTTTTTCTCACTCCTACTAGTGAATGTAATGTAACACACACCCATACAATGCGCACCACCCCGTGATGTTTTTCTCACTCCTACTAGTGAATGTAATGTAACACACACCCATACAATGCGCACCACCCCGTGATGTTTTTCTCACTCCTACTAGTGAATGTAATGTAACACACACCCATACAATGCGCACCACCCCGTGATGTTTTTCTCACTCCTACTAGTGAATGTAATGTAACACACACCCATACAATGCGCACCACCCCGTGATGTTTTTCTCACTCCTACTAGTGAATGTAATGTAACACACACCCATACAATGCGCACCACCCCGTGATGTTTTTCTCACTCCTACTAGTGAATGTAATGTAACACACACCCATACAATGCGCACCACCCCGTGATGTTTTTCTCACTCCTACTAGTGAATGTAATGTAACACACACCCATACAATGCGCACCACCCCGTGATGATTTTCTCACTCCTACTAGTGAATCTAATGTAACAAACACCCATACAATGCGCACCACCCCGTGATGATTTTCTCACTCCTACTAGTGAATGTAATGTAACACACACCCATACAATGCGCACCACCCCGTGATGTTTTTCTCACTCCTACTAGTGAATGTAATGTAACACACACCCATACAATGCGCACCACCCCGTGATGTTTTTCTCACTCCTTCTAGTGAATCTAATGTAACACACACCCATACAATGCGCACCACCCCGTGATGTTTTTCTCACTCCTACTAGTGAATGTAATGTAACACACACCCATACAATGCGCACCACCCCGTGATGTTTTTCTCACTCCTACTAGTGAATGTAATGTAACACACACCCATACAATGCGCACCACCCCGTGATGTTTTTCTCACTCCTACTAGTGAATCTAATGTAACACACACCCATACAATGCGCACCACCCCGTGATGTTTTTCTCACTCCTACTAGTGAATGTAATGTAACACACACCCATACAATGCGCACCACCCCGTGATGTTTTTCTCACTCCTACTAGTGAATGTAATGTAACACACACCCATACAATGCGCACCACATCGTGATGTTTTTCTCACTCCTGCTAGTGAATGTAATGCAACACACACCCATACAATGCGCACCACACCGTGATGATTTTCTCACTCCTGCTAGTGAATGTAATGCAACACACACCCATACAATGCGCACCACCCCGTGATGTTTTTCTCACTCCCGCTAGTGAATCTAATGTAACACAAACCCATACAATGCGCACCACCCCGTGATGTTTTTCTCACTCCTGCTAGTGAATGTAATGTAACACACACCCATACAATGCGCACCACCCCGTGATGTTTTTCTCACTCCTGCTAGTGAATGTAATGTAACACACACCCATACAATGCGCACCACCCCGTGATGTTTTTCTCACTCCTACTAGTGAATCTAATGTAACACACACCCATACAATGCGCACCACCCCGTGATGTTTTTCTCACTCCTACTAGTGAATGTAATGTAACACACACCCATACAATGCGCACCACACCGTGATGTTTTTCTCACTCCTGCTAGTGAATGTAATGCAACACACACCCATACAATGCGCACCACACCGTGATGTTTTTCTCACTCCTGCTAGTGAATGTAATGCAACACACACCCATACAATGCGCACCACTCAGTGATGTTTTTCTCACTCCTACTAGTGAATGTAATGTAACACACACCCATACAATGCGCACCACCCCGTGATGTTTTTCTCACTCCTACTAGTGAATGTAATGTAACACACACCCATACAATGCGCACCACCCCGTGATGTTTTTCTCACTCCTGCTAGTGAATGTAATGTAACACACACCCATACAATGCGCACCACCCCGTGATGTTTTTCTCACTCCTGCTAGTGAATGTAATGTAACACACACCGATACAATGCGCACCACCCCGTGATGTTTTTCTCACTCCTGCTAGTGAATGTAATGTAACACACACCCATACAATGCGCACCACCCCGTGATGTTTTTCTCACTCCTACTAGTGAATGTAATGTAACACACACCCATACAATGCGCACCACCCCGTGATGTTTTTCTCACTCCTACTAGTGAATGTAATGTAACACACACCCATACAATGCGCACCACCGCGTGATGATTTTCTCACTCCTACTAGTGAATCTAATGTAACACACACCCATACAATGCGCACCACCCCGTGATGTTTTTCTCACTCCTACTAGTGAATGTAATGTAACACACACCCATACAATGCGCACCACCCCGTGATGTTTTTCTCACTCCTACTAGTGAATGTAATGTAACACACACCCATACAATGCGCACCACCCCGTGATGTTTTTCTCACTCCTACTAGTGAATGTAATGTAACACACACCCATACAATGCGCACCACCCCGTGATGTTTTTCTCACTCCTACTAGTGAATCTAATGTAACACACACCCATACAATGCGCACCACCCCGTGATGTTTTTCTCACTCCTACTAGTGAATGTAATGTAACACACACCCATACAATGCGCACCACCCCGTGATGTTTTTCTCACTCCTACTAGTGAATCTAATGTAACACACACCCATAGAATGCGCACCACCCCGTGATGTTTTTCTCACTGCTACTAGTGAATGTAATGTAACACACACCCATACAATGCGCACCACCCCGTGATGTTTTTCTCACTCCTACTAGTGAATGTAATGTAACACACACCCATACAATGCGCACCACCCCGTGATGTTTTTCTCACTCCTACTAGTGAATGTAATGTAACACACACCCATACAATGCGCACCACCCCGTGATGTTTTTCTCACTCCTACTAGTGAATGTAATGCAACACACAGCCATACAATGCGCACCACCCCGTGATGTTTTTCTCACTCCTACTAGTGAATGTAATGTAACACACACCCATACAATGCGCACCACCCCGTGATGTTTTTCTCACTCCTACTAGTGAATGTAATGTAACACACACCCATACAATGCGCACCACCCCGTGATGTTTTTCTCACTCCTGCTAGTGAATGTAATGTAACACACACCCATACAATGCGCACCACCCCGTGATGTTTTTCTCACTCCTGCTAGTGAATGTAATGTAACACACACCGATACAATGCACACCACCCCGTGATGTTTTTCTCACTCCTGCTAGTGAATGTAATGTAACACACACCCATACAATGCGCACCACCCCGTGATGTTTTTCTCACTCCTACTAGTGAATGTAATGTAACACACACCCATACAATGCGCACCACCCCGTGATGTTTTTCTCACTCCTACTAGTGAATGTAATGTAACACACACCCATACAATGCGCACCACCGCGTGATGATTTTCTCACTCCTACTAGTGAATCTAATGTAACACACACCCATACAATGCGCACCACCCCGTGATGTTTTTCTCACTCCTACTAGTGAATGTAATGTAACACACACCCATACAATGCGCACCACCCCGTGATGTTTTTCTCACTCCTACTAGTGAATGTAATGTAACACACACCCATACAATGCGCACCACCCCGTGATGTTTTTCTCACTCCTACTAGTGAATCTAATGTAACACACACCCATACAATGCGCACCACCCCGTGATGTTTTTCTCACTCCTACTAGTGAATGTAATGTAACACACACCCATACAATGCGCACCACCCCGTGATGTTTTTCTCACTCCTACTAGTGAATGTAATGTAACACACACCCATACAATGCGCACCACCCCGTGATGTTTTTCTCACTCCTACTAGTGAATGTAATGTAACACACACCCATACAATGCGCACCACCCCGTGATGTTTTTCTCACTCCTGCTAGTGAATGTAATGTAACACACACCCATACAATGCGCACCACCCCGTGATGTTTTTCTCACTCCTGCTAGTGAATGTAATGTAACACACACCGATACAATGCGCACCACCCCGTGATGTTTTTCTCACTCCTGCTAGTGAATGTAATGTAACACACACCCATACAATGCGCACCACCCCGTGATGTTTTTCTCACTCCTACTAGTGAATGTAATGTAACACACACCCATACAATGCGCACCACCCCGTGATGTTTTTCTCACTCCTACTAGTGAATCTAATGTAACACACACCCATACAATGCGCACCACCGCGTGATGATTTTCTCACTCCTACTAGTGAATCTAATGTAACACACACCCATACAATGCGCACCACCCCGTGATGTTTTTCTCACTCCTACTAGTGAATGTAATGTAACACACACCCATACAATGCGCACCACCCCGTGATGTTTTTCTCACTCCTACTAGTGAATGTAATGTAACACACACCCATACAATGCGCACCACCCCGTGATGTTTTTCTCACTCCTACTAGTGAATCTAATGTAACACACACCCATACAATGCGCACCACCCCGTGATGTTTTTCTCACTCCTACTAGTGAATGTAATGTAACACACACCCATACAATGCGCACCACCCCGTGATGTTTTTCTCACTCCTACTAGTGAATCTAATGTAACACACACCCATAGAATGCGCACCACCCCTTGATGTTTTTCTCACTGCTACTAGTGAATGTAATGTAACACACACCCATACAATGCGCACCACCCCGTGATGTTTTTCTCACTCCTACTAGTGAATGTAATGTAACACACACCCATACAATGCGCACCACCCCGTGATGTTTTTCTCACTCCTACTAGTGAATGTAATGTAACACACACCCATACAATGCGCACCACCCCGTGATGTTTTTCTCACTCCTACTAGTGAATGTAATGCAACACACAGCCATACAATGCGCACCACCCCGTGATGTTTTTCTCACTCCTACTAGTGAATGTAATGTAACACACACCCATACAATGCGCACCACCCCGTGATGTTTTTCTCACTCCTACTAGTGAATGTAATGTAACACACACCCATACAATGCGCACCACCCCGTGATGTTTTTCTCACTCCTGCTAGTGAATGTAATGTAACACACATCCATACAATGCGCACCACCCCGTGATGTTTTTCTCACTCCTGCTAGTGAATGTAATGTAACACACACCGATACAATGCACACCACCCCGTGATGTTTTTCTCACTCCTGCTAGTGAATGTAATGTAACACACACCCATACAATGCGCACCACCCCGTGATGTTTTTCTCACTCCTACTAGTGAATGTAATGTAACACACACCCATACAATGCGCACCACCCCGTGATGTTTTTCTCACTCCTACTAGTGAATGTAATGTAACACACACCCATACAATGCGCACCACCGCGTGATGATTTTCTCACTCCTACTAGTGAATCTAATGTAACACACACCCATACAATGCGCACCACCCCGTGATGTTTTTCTCACTCCTACTAGTGAATGTAATGTAACACACACCCATACAATGCGCACCACCCCGTGATGTTTTTCTCACTCCTACTAGTGAATGTAATGTAACACACACCCATACAATGCGCACCACCCCGTGATGTTTTTCTCACTCCTGCTAGTGAATGTAATGTAACACACACCCATACAATGCGCACCACCCCGTGATGTTTTTCTCAGTCCTGCTAGTAAATGTAATGTAACACACACCCATACAATGCGCACCACCCCGTGATGTTTTTCTCACTCCTGCTAGTGAATCTAATGTAACACACACCCATACAATGCGCACCACCCCGTGATGTTTTTCTCACTCCTGCTAGTGAATGTAATGTAACACACACCCATACAATGCGCACCACACCGTGATGTTTTTCTCACTCCTACTAGTGAATGTAATGTAACACACACCCATACAATGCGCACCACCCCGTGATGATTTTCTCACTCCTACTAGTGAATCTAATGTAACAAACACCCATACAATGCGCACCACCCCGTGATGTTTTTCTCACTCCTACTAGTGAATGTAATGTAACACACACGCATAAAATGCGCACCACCCGTGATGTTTTTCTCACTCCTACTAGTGAATCTAATGTAACACACACCCATACAATGCGCACCACCCCGTGATGTTTTTCTCACTCCTACTTGTGAATCTAATGTAACACACACCCATACAATGCGCACCACCCCGTGATGTTTTTCTCACGCCTACTAGTGAATGTAATGTAACACACACCCATACAATGCGCACCACCCCGTGATGTTTTTCTCACTCCTACTAGTGAATGTAATGTAACACACACCCATACAATGCGCACCACCCCGTGATGTTTTTCTCACTCCTACTAGTGAATGTAATGTAACACACACCCATACAATGCGCATCACCCCGTGATGTTTTTCTCACTCCTACTAGTGAATGTAATGTAACACACACCCATACAATGCGCACCACCCCGTGATGTTTTTCTCACTCCTACTAGTGAATGTAATGTAACACACACCCATACAATGCGCACCACCCCGTGATGTTTTTCTCACTCCTACTAGTGAATGTAATGTAACACACACCCATACAATGCGCACCACCCCGTGATGATTTTATCACTCCTACTAGTGAATCTAATGTAACAAACACCCATACAATGCGCACCACCCCGTGATGTTTCTCTCACTCCTACTAGTGAATGTAATGTAACACACACCCATACAATGCGCACCACCCCGTGATGTTTTTCTCACTCCTACTAGTGAATGTAATGTAACACACACCCATACAATGCGCACCACCCCGTGATGTTTTTCTCACTCCTACTAGTGAATGTAATGTAACACACACCCATACAATGCGCACCACCCCGTGATGTTTTTCTCACTCCTACTAGTGAATGTAATGTAACACACACCCATACAATGCGCACCACCCCGTGATGTTTTTCTCACTCCTACTAGTGAATCTAATGTAACACACACCCATACAATGCGCACCACCCCGTGATGTTTTTCTCACTCCTACTAGTGAATGTAATGTAACACACACCCATACAATGCGCACCACCCCGTGATGTTTTTCTCACTCCTACTAGTGAATGTAATGTAACACACACCCATACAATGCGCACCACACCGTGATGTTTTTCTCACTCCTACTAGTGAATGTAATGCAACACACACCCATACAATGCGCACCACACCGTGATGTTTTTCTCACTCCTACTAGTGAATGTAATGCAACACACACCCATACAATGCGCACCACTCAGTGATGTTTTTCTCACTCCTGCTAGTGAATCTAATGTAACACACACCCATACAATGCGCACCACCCCGTGATGTTTTTCTCACTCCTGCTAGTGAATGTAATGTAACACACACCCATACAATGCGCACCACCCCGTGATGTTTTTCTCACTCCTGCTAGTGAATGTAATGTAACACACACCCATACAATGCGCACCACCCCGTGATGTTTTTCTCACTCCTGCTAGTGAATGTAATGTAACACACACCCATACAATGCGCACCACCCCGTGATGTTTTTCTCACTCCTGCTAGTGAATGTAATGTAACACACACCCATACAATGCACACCACCCCGTGATGTTTTTCTCACTCCTGCTAGTGAATGTAATGTAACACACACCCATACAATGCGCACCACCCCGTGATGTTTTTCTCACTCCTGCTAGTGAATGTAATGTAACACACACCCATACAATGCGCACCACCCCGTGATGTTTTTCTCACTCCTACTAGTGAATGTAATGTAACACACACCCATACAATGCGCACCACCCCGTGATGATTTTCTCACTCCTACTAGTGAATCTAATGTAACACACACCCATACAATGCGCACCACCCCGGGATGTTTTTCTCACTCCTACTAGTGAATGTAATGTAACACACACCCATACAATGCGCACCACCCCGTGATGTTTTTCTCACTCCTACTAGTGAATCTAATGTAACACACACCCATACAATGCGCACCACCCCGTGATGTTTTTCTCACTCCTACTAGTGAATGTAATGTAACACACACCCATACAATGCGCACCACCCCGTGATGTTTTTCTCACTCCTACTAGTGAATGTAATGTAACACACACCCATACAATGCGCACCACCCCGTGATGTTTTTCTCACTCCTACTAGTGAATCTAATGTAACCCACACCCATAGAATGCGCACCACCCCGTGATGTTTTTCTCACTGCTACTAGTGAATGTAATGTAACACACACCCATACAATGCGCACCACCCCGTGATGTTTTTCTCACTCCTACTAGTGAATGTAATGTAACACACACCCATACAATGCGCACCACCCCGTGATGTTTTTCTCACTCCTACTAGTGAATGTAATGTAACACACACCCATACAATGCGCACCACCCCGTGATGTTTTTCTCACTCCTACTAGTGAATGTAATGCAACACACAGCCATACAATGCGCACCACCCCGTGATGTTTTTCTCACTCCTACTAGTGAATGTAATGTAACACACACCCATACAATGCGCACCACCCCGTGATGATTTTCTCACTCCTACTAGTGAATCTAATGTAACAAACACCCATACAATGCGCACCACCCCGTGATGTTTTTCTCCCTCCTACTAGTGAATGTAATGTAACACACACCCATACAATGCGCACCACCCCGTGATGTTTTTCTCACTCCTACTAGTGAATGTAATGTAACACACAACTATACAATGCGCAACACCCCGTGATGTTTTTCTCACTCCTCCTAGTGAATGTAATGTAACACACACCCATACAATGCGCACCACCCCGTGATGTTTTTCTCACTCCTGCTAGTGAATGTAATGTAACACACACCCATACAATGCGCACCACCCCGTGATGTTTTTCTCACTCCTACTAGTGAATCTAATGTAACACACACCCATACAATGCGCACCACCCCGTGATGTTTTTCTCACTCCTGCTAGTGAATGTAATGTAACACACACCCATACAATGCGCACCACCCCGTGATGTTTTTCTCACTCCTGCTAGTGAATGTAATGTAACACACACCCATACAATGCGCACCACCCGTGATGTTTTCTCAGTCCTGCTAGTAAATGTAATGTAACACACACCCATACAATGCGCACCACCCCGTGATGTTTTTCTCACTCCTACTAGTGAATGTAATGTAACACACACCCATACAATGCGCACCACCCCGTGGTGTTTTTCTCACTCCTACTAGTGAATGTAATGTAACACACACCCATACAATGCGCACCACCCCGTGAAGTTTTTCTCACTCCTACTAGTGAATGTAATGTAACACACACCCATACAATGCGCACCACCCGGTGATGTTTTTCTGACTCCTACTAGTGAATGTAATGTAACACACACCCATACAATGCGCACCACCCCGTGATGTTTTTCTGACTCCTACTAGTGAATGTAATGTAACACACACCCATACAATGCGCACCACCCCGTGATGTTTTTCTCACTCCTACTAGTGAATGTAATGTAACACACACCCATACAATGCGCACCACCCCGTGATGTTTTTCTCACTCCTACTAGTGAATGTAATGTAACACACACCCATACAATGCGCACCACCCCGTGATGTTTTTCTCACTCCTACTAGTGAATGTAATGTAACACACACCCATACAATGCGCACCACCCAGTGATGTTTTTCTCACTCCTACTAGTGAATGTAATGTAACACACACCCATACAATGCGCACCACCCCGTGATGATTTTCTCACTCCTACTAGTGAATCTAATGTAACAAACACCCATACAATGCGCACCACGCCGTGATGTTTTTGTCACTCCTACTAGTGAATGTAATGTAACACACACGCATAAAATGCGCACCACCCGTGATGTTTTTCTCACTCCTACTAGTGAATCTAATGTAACACACACCCATACAATGCGCACCACCCCGTGATATTTTTCTCACTCCTACTTGTGAATCTAATGTAACACACACCCATACAATGCGCACCACCCCGTGATGTTTTTCTCACTCCTACTAGTGAATGTAATGTAACACACACCCATACAATGCGCACCACCCCGTGATGTTTTTCTCACTCCTACTAGTGAATGTAATGTAACACACACCCATACAATGCGCACCACCCCGTGATGTTTTTCTCACTCCTACTAGTGAATGTAATGTAACACACACCCATACAATGCGCACCACCCCGTGATGTTTTTCTCACTCCTACTAGTGAATGTAATGTAACACACACCCATACAATGCGCACCACCCCGTGATGTTTTTCTCACTCCTACTAGTGAATGTAATGTAACACACACCCATACAATGCGCACCACCCCGTGATGTTTTTCTCACTCCTACTAGTGAATGTAATGTAACACACACCCATACAATGCGCACCACCCCGTGATGATTTTCTCACTCCTACTAGTGAATCTAATGTAACAAACACCCATACAATGCGCACCACCCCGTGATGATTTTCTCACTCCTACTAGTGAATGTAATGTAACACACACCCATACAATGCGCACCACCCCGTGATGTTTTTCTCACTCCTACTAGTGAATGTAATGTAACACACACCCATACAATGCGCACCACCCCGTGATGTTTTTCTCACTCCTACTAGTGAATCTAATGTAACACACACCCATACAATGCGCACCACCCCGTGATGTTTTTCTCACTCCTACTAGTGAATGTAATGTAACACACACCCATACAATGCGCACCACCCCGTGATGTTTTTCTCACTCCTTCTAGTGAATCTAATGTAACACACACCCATACAATGCGCACCACCCCGTGATGTTTTTCTCACTCCTACTAGTGAATGTAATGTAACACACACCCATACAATGCGCACCACCCCGTGATGTTTTTCTCACTCCTACTAGTGAATGTAATGTAACACACACCCATACAATGCGCACCACCCCGTGATGTTTTTCTCACTCCTACTAGTGAATCTAATGTAACACACACCCATACAATGCGCACCACCCCGTGATGTTTTTCTCACTCCTACTAGTGAATGTAATGTAACACACACCCATACAATGCGCACCACCCCGTGATGTTTTTCTCACTCCTACTAGTGAATGTAATGTAACACACACCCATACAATGCGCACCACATCGTGATGTTTTTCTCACTCCTACTAGTGAATGTAATGCAACACACACCCATACAATGCGCACCACACCGTGATGATTTTCTCACTCCTGCTAGTGAATGTAATGCAACACACACCCATACAATGCGCACCACCCGGTGATGTTTTTCTCACTCCTGCTAGTGAATCTAATGTAACACACACCCATACAATGCGCACCACCCCGTGATGTTTTTCTCACTCCTGCTAGTGAATGTAATGTAACACACACCCATACAATGCGCACCACCCCGTGATGTTTTTCTCACTCCTGCTAGTGAATGTAATGTAACACACACCCATACAATGCGCACCACCCCGTGATGTTTTTCTCACTCCTACTAGTGAATCTAATGTAACACACACCCATACAATGCGCACCACCCCGTGATGTTTTTCTCACTCCTACTAGTGAATGTAATGTAACACACACCCATACAATGCGCACCACACCGTGATGTTTTTCTCACTCCTACTAGTGAATGTAATGCAACACACACCCATACAATGCGCACCACACCGTGATGTTTTTCTCACTCCTGCTAGTGAATGTAATGCAACACACACCCATACAATGCGCACCACTCAGTGATGTTTTTCTCACTCCTGCTAGTGAATGTAATGTAACACACACCCATACAATGCGCACCACCCCGTGATGTTTTTCTCACTCCTACTAGTGAATGTAATGTAACACACACCCATACAATGCGCACCACCCCGTGATGTTTTTCTCACTCCTACTAGTGAATGTAATGTAACACACACCCATACAATGCGCACCACCCCGTGATGTTTTTCTCACTCCTGCTAGTGAATGTAATGTAACACACACCCATACAATGCGCACCACCCCGTGATGTTTTTCTCACTCCTGCTAGTGAATGTAATGTAACACACACCGATACAATGCGCACCACCCCGTGATGTTTTTCTCACTCCTGCTAGTGAATGTAATGTAACACACACCCATACAATGCGCACCACCCCGTGATGTTTTTCTCACTCCTACTAGTGAATGTAATGTAACACACACCCATACAATGCGCACCACCCCGTGATGTTTTTCTCACTCCTACTAGTGAATGTAATGTAACACACACCCATACAATGCGCACCACCGCGTGATGATTTTCTCACTCCTACTAGTGAATCTAATGTAACACACACCCATAAAATGCGCACCACCCCGTGATGTTTTTCTCACTCCTACTAGTGAATGTAATGTAACACACACCCATACAATGCGCACCACCCCGTGATGTTTTTCTCACTCCTACTAGTGAATGTAATGTAACACACACCCATACAATGCGCACCACCCCGTGATGTTTTTCTCACTCCTACTAGTGAATCTAATGTAACACACACCCATACAATGCGCACCACCCCGTGATGTTTTTCTCACTCCTACTAGTGAATGTAATGTAACACACACCCATACAATGCGCACCACCCCGTGATGTTCTTCTCACTCCTACTAGTGAATCTAATGTAACACACACCCATAGAATGCGCACCACCCCGTGATGTTTTTCTCACTGCTACTAGTGAATGTAATGTAACACACACCCATACAATGCGCACCACCCCGTGATGTTTTTCTCACTCCTACTAGTGAATGTAATGTAACACACACCCATACAATGCGCACCACCCCGTGATGTTTTTCTCACTCCTACTAGTGAATGTAATGTAACACACACCCATACAATGCGCACCACCCCGTGATGTTTTTCTCACTCCTACTAGTGAATGTAATGCAACACACAGCCATACAATGCGCACCACCCCGTGATGTTTTTCTCACTCCTACTAGTGAATGTAATGCAACACACAGCCATACAATGCGCACCACCCCGTGATGTTTTTCTCACTCCTACTAGTGAATGTAATGTAACACACACCCATACAATGCGCACCACCCCGTGATGTTTTTCTCACTCCTACTAGTGAATGTAATGTAACACACACCCATACAATGCGCACCACCCGTGATGTTTTTCTCACTCCTGCTAGTGAATGTAATGTAACACACACCCATACAATGCGCACCACCCCGTGATGTTTTTCTCACTCCTGCTAGTGAATGTAATGTAACACACACCGATACAATGCACACCACCCCGTGATGTTTTTCTCACTCCTGCTAGTGAATGTAATGTAACACACACCCATACAATGCGCACCACCCCGTGATGTTTTTCTCACTCCTACTAGTGAATGTAATGTAACACACACCCATACAATGCGCACCACCCCGTGATGTTTTTCTCACTCCTACTAGTGAATGTAATGTAACACACACCCATACAATGCGCACCACCGCGTGATGATTTTCTCACTCCTACTAGTGAATCTAATGTAACACACACCCATACAATGCGCAACACCCCGTGATGTTTTTCTCACTCCTACTAGTGAATGTAATGTAACACACACCCATACAATGCGCACCACCCCGTGATGTTTTTCTCACTCCTACTAGTGAATGTAATGTAACACACACCCATACAATGCGCACCACCCCGTCATGTTTTTCTCACTCCTACTAGTGAATCTAATGTAACACACACCCATACAATGCGCACCACCCCGTGATGTTTTTCTCACTCCTACTAGTGAATGTAATGTAACACACACCCATACAATGCGCACCACCCCGTGATGTTTTTCTCACTCCTACTAGTGAATGTAATGTAACACACACCCATACAATGCGCACCACCCCGTGATGTTTTTCTCACTCCTGCTAGTGAATGTAATGTAACACACACCCATACAATGCGCACCACCCCGTGATGTTTTTCTCACTCCTGCTAGTGAATGTAATGTAACACACACCGATACAATGCGCACCACCCCGTGATGTTTTTCTCACTCCTGCTAGTGAATGTAATGTAACACACACCCATACAATGCGCACCACCCCGTGATGTTTTTCTCACTCCTACTAGTGAATGTAATGTAACACACACCCATACAATGCGCACCACCCCGTGATGTTTTTCTCACTCCTACTAGTGAATGTAATGTAACACACACCCATACAATGCGCACCACCGCGTGATGATTTTCTCACTCCTACTAGTGAATCTAATGTAACACACACCCATACAATGCGCACCACCCCGTGATGTTTTTCTCACTCCTACTAGTGAATGTAATGTAACACACACCCATACAATGCGCACCACCCCGTGATGTTTTTCTCACTCCTACTAGTGAATGTAATGTAACACACACCCATACAATGCGCACCACCCCGTGATGTTTTTCTCACTCCTACTAGTGAATCTAATGTAACACACACCCATACAATGCGCACCACCCCGTGATGTTTTTCTCACTCCTACTAGTGAATGTAATGTAACACACACCCATACAATGCGCACCACCCCGTGATGTTTTTCTCACTCCTACTAGTGAATCTAATGTAACACACACCCATAGAATGCGCACCACCCCTTGATGTTTTTCTCACTGCTACTAGTGAATGTAATGTAACACACACCCATACAATGCGCACCACCCCGTGATGTTTTTCTCACTGCTACTAGTGAATGTAATGTAACACACACCCATACAATGCGCACCACCCCGTGATGTTTTTCTCACTCCTACTAGTGAATGTAATGTAACACACACCCATACAATGCGCACCACCCCGTGATGTTTTTCTCACTCCTACTAGTGAATGTAATGCAACACACAGCCATACAATGCGCACCACCCCGTGATGTTTTTCTCACTCCTACTAGTGAATGTAATGTAACACACACCCATACAATGCGCACCACCCCGCGATGTTTTTCTCACTCCTACTAGTGAATGTAATGTAACACACACCCATACAATGCGCACCACCCCGTGATGTTTTTCTCACTCCTACTAGTGAATGTAATGTAACACACACCCATACAATGCGCACCACCCCGTGATGTTTTTCTCACTCCTGCTAGTGAATGTAATGTAACACACACCCATACAATGCGCACCACCCCGTGATGTTTTTCTCACTCCTGCTAGTGAATGTAATGTAACACACACCGATACAATGCGCACCACCCCGTGATGTTTTTCTCACTCCTGCTAGTGAATGTAATGTAACACACACCCATACAATGCGCACCACCCCGTGATGTTTTTCTCACTCCTACTAGTGAATGTAATGTAACACACACCCATACAATGCGCACCACCCCGTGATGTTTTTCTCACTCCTACTAGTGAATGTAATGTAACACACACCCATACAATGCGCACCACCGCGTGATGATTTTCTCACTCCTACTAGTGAATCTAATGTAACACACACCCATACAATGCGCACCACCCCGTGATGTTTTTCTCACTCCTACTAGTGAATGTAATGTAACACACACCCATACAATGCGCACCACCCCGTGATGTTTTTCTCACTCCTACTAGTGAATGTAATGTAACACACACCCATACAATGCGCACCACCCCGTGATGTTTTTCTCACTCCTACTAGTGAATCTAATGTAACACACACCCATACAATGCGCACCACCCCGTGATGTTTTTCTCACTCCTGCTAGTGAATGTAATGTAACACACACCCATACAATGCGCACCACCCCGTGATGTTTTTCTCACTCCTGCTAGTAAATGTAATGTAACACACACCCATACAATGCGCACCACCCCGTGATGTTTTTCTCACTCCTACTAGTGAATGTAATGTAACACACACCCATACAATGCGCACCACCCCGTGGTGTTTTTCTCACTCCTACTAGTGAATGTAATGTAACACACACCCATACAATGCGCACCACCCCGTGAAGTTTTTCTCACTCCTACTAGTGAATGTAATGTAACACACACCCATACAATGCGCACCACCCCGTGATGTTTTTCTGACTCCTACTAGTGAATGTAATGTAACACACACCCATACAATGCGCACCACCCCGTGATGTTTTTCTGACTCCTACTAGTGAATGTAATGTAACACACACACATACAATGCGCACCACCCCGTGATGTTTTTCTCACTCCTACTAGTGAATGTAATGTAACACACACCCATACAATGCGCACCACCCCGTGATGTTTTTCTCACTCCTACTAGTGAATGTAATGTAACACACACCCATACAATGCGCACCACCCGTGATGTTTTTCTCACTCCTACTAGTGAATGTAATGTAACACACACCCATACAATGCGCACCACCCAGTGATGTTTTTCTCACTCCTACTAGTGAATGTAATGTAACACACACCCATACAATGCGCACCACCCCGTGATGATTTTCTCACTCCTACTAGTGAATCTAATGTAACAAACACCCATACAATGCGCACCACGTCGTGATGTTTTTGTCACTCCTACTAGTGAATGTAATGTAACACACACGCATAAAATGCGCACCACCCGTGATGTTTTTCTCACTCCTACTAGTGAATCTAATGTAACACACACCCACACAATGCGCACCACCCCGTGATATTTTTCTCACTCCTACTTGTGAATCTAATGTAACACACACCCATACAATGTGCACCACCCCGTGATGTTTTTCTCACTCCTACTAGTGAATGTAATGTAACACACACCCATACAATGCGCACCACCCCGTGATGTTTTTCTCACTCCTACTAGTGAATGTAATGTAACACACACCCATACAATGCGCACCACCCCGTGATGTTTTTCTCACTCCTACTAGTGAATGTAATGTAACACACACCCATACAATGCGCACCACCCCGTGATGTTTTTCTCACTCCTACTAGTGAATGTAATGTAACACACACCCATACAATGCGCACCACCACGTGATGTTTTTCTCACTCCTACTAGTGAATGTAATGTAACACACACCCATACAATGCGCACCACCCCGTGATGTTTTTCTCACTCCTACTAGTGAATGTAATGTAACACACACCCATATAATGCGCACCACCCCGTGATGTTTTTCTCACTCCTACTAGTGAATGTAATGTAACACACACCCATACAATGCGCACCACCCCGTGATGATTTTCGCACTCCTACTAGTGAATCTAATGTAACAAACACCCATACAATGCGCACCACCCCGTGATGATTTTCTCACTCCTACTAGTGAATGTAATGTAACACACACCCATACAATGCGCACCACCCCGTGATGTTTTTCTCACTCCTACTAGTGAATGTAATGTAACACACACCCATACAATGCGCACCACCCCGTGATGTTTTGCTCACTCCTACTAGTGAATCTAATGTAACACACACCCATACAATGCGCACCACCCCGTGATGTTTTTCTCACTCCTACTAGTGAATGTAATGTAACACACACCCATACAATGCGCACCACCCCGTGATGTTTTTCTCACTCCTTCTAGTGAATCTAATGTAACACACACCCATACAATGCGCACCACCCCGTGATGTTTTTCTCACTCCTACTAGTGAATGTAATGTAACACACACCCATACAATGCGCAGCACCCCGTGATGTTTTTCTCACTGCTACTAGTGAATGTAATGTAACACACACCCATACAATGCGCACCACCCCGTGATGTTTTTCTCACTCCTACTAGTGAATGTAATGTAACACACACCCATACAATGCGCACCACATCGTGATGTTTTTCTCACTCCTACTAGTGAATGTAATGCAACACACACCCATACAATGCGCACCACACCGTGATGATTTTCTCACTCCTACTAGTGAATGTAATGCAACACACACCCATACAATGCGCACCACCCGGTGATGTTTTTCTCACTCCTGCTAGTGAATCTAATGTAACACACACCCATACAATGCGCACCACCCCGTGATGTTTTTCTCACTCCTGCTAGTGAATGTAATGTAACACACACCCATACAATGCGCACCACCCCGTGATGTTTTTCTCACTCCTGCTAGTGAATGTAATGTAACACACACCCATACAATGTGCACCACCCCGTGATGTTTTTCTCACTCCTGCTAGTGAATCTAATGTAACACACACCCATACAATGCGCACCACCCCGTGATGTTTTTCTCACTCCTGCTAGTGAATGTAATGTAACACACACCCATACAATGCGCACCACCCCGTGATGTTTTTCTCACTCCTACTAGTGAATGTAATGTAACACACACCCATATAATGCGCACCACCCCGTGATGTTTTTCTCACTCCTACTAGTGAATGTAATGTAACACACACCCATACAATGCGCACCACATCGTGATGTTTTTCTCACTCCTACTAGTGAATGTAATGCAACACACACCCATACAATGCGCACCACACCGTGATGATTTTCTCACTCCTACTAGTGAATGTAATGCAACACACACCCATACAATGCGCACCACCCGGTAATGTTTTTCTCACTCCTACTAGTGAATGTAATGTAACACACACCCATACAATGCGCACCACCCCGTGATGTTTTTCTCACTCCTACTAGTGAATCTAATGTAACACACACCCATACAATGCGCACCACCCCGTGATGTTTTTCTCACTCCTACTAGTGAATGTAATGTAACACACACCCATACAATGCGCACCACCCCGTGATGTTTTTCTCACTCCTTCTAGTGAATCTAATGTAACACACACCCATACAATGCGCACCACCCCGTGATGTTTTTCTCACTCCTACTAGTGAATGTAATGTAACACACACCCATACAATGCGCACCACCCCGTGATGTTTTTCTCACTCCTACTAGTGAATGTAATGTAACACACACCCATACAATGCGCACCACCCCGTGATGTTTTTCTCACTCCTACTAGTGAATGTAATGTAACACACACCCATACAATGCGCACCACATCGTGATGTTTTTCTCACTCCTACTAGTGAATGTAATGCAACACACACCCATACAATGCGCACCACACCGTGATGATTTTCTCACTCCTACTAGTGAATGTAATGCAACACACACCCATACAATGCGCACCACCCGGTGATGTTTTTCTCACTCCTGCTAGTGAATGTAATGTAACACACACCCATACAATGCGCACCACCCCGTGATGTTTTTCTCACTCCTGCTAGTGAATGTAATGTAACACACACCGATACAATGCACACCACCCCGTGATGTTTTTCTCACTCCTGCTAGTGAATGTAATGTAACACACACCCATACAATGCGCACCACCCCGTGATGTTTTTCTCACTCCTACTAGTGAATGTAATGTAACACACACCCATACAATGCGCACCACCGCGTGATGATTTTCTCACTCCTACTAGTGAATCTAATGTAACACACACCCATACAATGCGCAACACCCCGTGATGTTTTTCTCACTCCTACTAGTGAATGTAATGTAACACACACCCATACAATGCGCACCACCCCGTGATGTTTTTCTCACTCCTACTAGTGAATGTAATGTAACACACACCCATACAATGCGCACCACCCCGTCATGTTTTTCTCACTCCTACTAGTGAATCTAATGTAACACACACCCATACAATGCGCACCACCCCGTGATGTTTTTCTCACTCCTACTAGTGAATGTAATGTAACACACACCCATACAATGCGCACCACCCCGTGATGTTTTTCTCACTCCTACTAGTGAATGTAATGTAACACACACCCATACAATGCGCACCACCCCGTGATGTTTTTCTCACTCCTGCTAGTGAATGTAATGTAACACACACCCATACAATGCGCACCACCCCGTGATGTTTTTCTCACTCCTGCTAGTGAATGTAATGTAACACACACCGATACAATGCGCACCACCCCGTGATGTTTTTCTCACTCCTGCTAGTGAATGTAATGTAACACACACCCATACAATGCGCACCACCCCGTGATGTTTTTCTCACTCCTACTAGTGAATGTAATGTAACACACACCCATACAATGCGCACCACCCCGTGATGTTTTTCTCACTCCTACTAGTGAATGTAATGTAACACACACCCATACAATGCGCACCACCGCGTGATGATTTTCTCACTCCTACTAGTGAATCTAATGTAACACACACCCATACAATGCGCACCACCCCGTGATGTTTTTCTCACTCCTACTAGTGAATGTAATGTAACACACACCCATACAATGCGCACCACCCCGTGATGTTTTTCTCACTCCTACTAGTGAATGTAATGTAACACACACCCATACAATGCGCACCACCCCGTGATGTTTTTCTCACTCCTACTAGTGAATCTAATGTAACACACACCCATACAATGCGCACCACCCCGTGATGTTTTTCTCACTCCTACTAGTGAATGTAATGTAACACACACCCATACAATGCGCACCACCCCGTGATGTTTTTCTCACTCCTACTAGTGAATCTAATGTAACACACACCCATAGAATGCGCACCACCCCTTGATGTTTTTCTCACTGCTACTAGTGAATGTAATGTAACACACACCCATACAATGCGCACCACCCCGTGATGTTTTTCTCACTGCTACTAGTGAATGTAATGTAACACACACCCATACAATGCGCACCACCCCGTGATGTTTTTCTCACTCCTACTAGTGAATGTAATGTAACACACACCCATACAATGCGCACCACCCCGTGATGTTTTTCTCACTCCTACTAGTGAATGTAATGCAACACACAGCCATACAATGCGCACCACCCCGTGATGTTTTTCTCACTCCTACTAGTGAATGTAATGTAACACACACCCATACAATGCGCACCACCCCGCGATGTTTTTCTCACTCCTACTAGTGAATGTAATGTAACACACACCCATACAATGCGCACCACCCCGTGATGTTTTTCTCACTCCTACTAGTGAATGTAATGTAACACACACCCATACAATGCGCACCACCCCGTGATGTTTTTCTCACTCCTGCTAGTGAATGTAATGTAACACACACCCATACAATGCGCACCACCCCGTGATGTTTTTCTCACTCCTGCTAGTGAATGTAATGTAACACACACCGATACAATGCACACCACCCCGTGATGTTTTTCTCACTCCTGCTAGTGAATGTAATGTAACACACACCCATACAATGCGCACCACCCCGTGATGTTTTTCTCACTCCTACTAGTGAATGTAATGTAACACACACCCATACAATGCGCACCACCCCGTGATGTTTTTCTCACTCCTACTAGTGAATGTAATGTAACACACACCCATACAATGCGCACCACCGCGTGATGATTTTCTCACTCCTACTAGTGAATGTATATGTATAACACACACCCATACAATGCGCACCACCCCGTGATGTTTTTCTCACTCCTACTAGTGAATGTAATGTAACACACACCCATACAATGCGCACCACCCCGTGATGTTTTTCTCACTCCTACTAGTGAATGTAATGTAACAACCCATACAATGCGCACCACCCCGTGATGTTTTTCTCACTCCTACTAGTGAATCTAATGTAACACACACCCATACAATGCGCACCACCCCGTGATGTTTTTCTCACTCCTACTAGTGAATGTAATGTAACACACACCCATACAATGCGCACCACCCCGTGATGTTTTTCTCACTCCTACTAGTGAATCTAATGTAACACACACCCATAGAATGCGCACCACCCCGTGATGTTTTTCTCACTGCTACTAGTGAATGTAATGTAACACACACCCATACAATGCGCACCACCCCGTGATGTTTTTCTCACTCCTACTAGTGAATGTAATGTAACACACACCCATACAATGCGCACCACCCCGTGATGTATTTCTCACTCCTACTAGTGAATGTAATGTAACACACACCCATACAATGCGCACCACCCCGTGATGTTTTTCTCACTCCTACTAGTGAATGTAATGCAACACACAGCCATACAATGCGCACCACCCCGTGATGTTTTTCTCACTCCTACTAGTGAATGTAATGTAACACACACCCATACAATGCGCACCACCCCGTGATGATTTTCTCACTCCTACTAGTGAATCTAATGTAACAAACACCCATACAATGCGCACCACCCCGTGATGTTTTTCTCACTCCTCCTAGTGAATGTAATGTAACACACACCCATACAATGCGCACCACCCCGTGATGTTTTTCTCACTATTGCTAGTGAATGTAATGTAACACACACCTATACAATGCGCTCCACCCCGTGATGTTTTTCTCACTCCTACTAGTGAATCTAATGTAACACACACCCATACAATGCGCACCACCCCGTGATGTTTTTCTCACTCCTGCTAGTGAATGTAATGTAACACACACCCATACAATGCGCACCACCCCGTGATGTTTTTCTCACTCCTGCTAGTGAATGTAATGTAACACACACCCATACAATGCGCACCACCCCGTGATGTTTTTCTCAGTCCTGCTAGTAAATGTAATGTAACACACACCCATACAATGCGCACCACCCCGTGATGTTTTTCTCACTCCTACTAGTGAATGTAATGTAACACACACCCATACAATGCGCACCACCCCGTGGTGTTTTTCTCACTCCTACTAGTGAATGTAATGTAACACACACCCATACAATGCGCACCACCCCGTGATGTTTTTCTCACTCCTACTAGTGAATGTAATGTAACACACAACCATACAATGCGCACCACCCCGTGATGTTTTTCTCACTCCTCCTAGTGAATGTAATGTAACACACACCCATACAATGCGCACCACCCCGTGATGTTTTTCTCACTCCTGCTAGTGAATGTAATGTAACACACACCCCCATACAATGCGCACCACCCCGTGATGTTTTTCTCACTCCTGCTAGTGAATGTAATGTAACACACACCCATACAATGCGCACCACCCCGTGATGTTTTTCTCACTCCTACTAGTGAATCTAATGTAACACACACCCATACAATGCGCACCACCCCGTGATGTTTTTCTCACTCCTGCTAGTGAATGTAATGTAACACACACCCATACAATGCGCACCACCCCGTGATGTTTTTCTCACTCCTGCTAGTAAATGTAATGTAACACACACCCATACAATGCGCACCACCCCGTGATGTTTTTCTCACTCCTACTAGTGAATGTAATGTAACACACACCCATACAATGCGCACCACCCCGTGGTGTTTTTCTCACTCCTACTAGTGAATGTAATGTAACACACACCCATACAATGCGCACCACCCCGTGAAGTTTTTCTCACTCCTACTAGTGAATGTAATGTAACACACACCCATACAATGCGCACCACCCCGTGATGTTTTTCTGACTCCTACTAGTGAATGTAATGTAACACACACCCATACAATGCGCACCACCCCGTGATGTTTTTCTGACTCCTACTAGTGAATGTAATGTAACACACACACATACAATGCGCACCACCCCGTGATGTTTTTCTCACTCCTACTAGTGAATGTAATGTAACACACACCCATACAATGCGCACCACCCCGTGATGTTTTTCTCACTCCTACTAGTGAATGTAATGTAACACACACCCATACAATGCGCACCACCCGTGATGTTTTTCTCACTCCTACTAGTGAATGTAATGTAACACACACCCATACAATGCGCACCACCCAGTGATGTTTTTCTCACTCCTACTAGTGAATGTAATGTAACACACACCCATACAATGCGCACCACCCCGTGATGATTTTCTCACTCCTACTAGTGAATCTAATGTAACAAACACCCATACAATGCGCACCACGCCGTGATGTTTTTGTCACTCCTACTAGTGAATGTAATGTAACACACACGCATAAAATGCGCACCACCCGTGATGTTTTTCTCACTCCTACTAGTGAATCTAATGTAACACACACCCACACAATGCGCACCACCCCGTGATATTTTTCTCACTCCTACTTGTGAATCTAATGTAACACACACCCATACAATGTGCACCACCCCGTGATGTTTTTCTCACTCCTACTAGTGAATGTAATGTAACACACACCCATACAATGCGCACCACCCCGTGATGTTTTTCTCACTCCTACTAGTGAATGTAATGTAACACACACCCATACAATGCGCACCACCCCGTGATGTTTTTCTCACTCCTACTAGTGAATGTAATGTAACACACACCCATACAATGCGCACCACCCCGTGATGTTTTTCTCACTCCTACTAGTGAATGTAATGTAACACACACCCATACAATGCGCACCACCACGTGATGTTTTTCTCACTCCTACTAGTGAATGTAATGTAACACACACCCATACAATGCGCACCACCCCGTGATGTTTTTCTCACTCCTACTAGTGAATGTAATGTAACACACACCCATATAATGCGCACCACCCCGTGATGTTTTTCTCACTCCTACTAGTGAATGTAATGTAACACACACCCATACAATGCGCACCACCCCGTGATGATTTTCGCACTCCTACTAGTGAATCTAATGTAACAAACACCCATACAATGCGCACCACCCCGTGATGATTTTCTCACTCCTACTAGTGAATGTAATGTAACACACACCCATACAATGCGCACCACCCCGTGATGTTTTTCTCACTCCTACTAGTGAATGTAATGTAACACACACCCATACAATGCGCACCACCCCGTGATGTTTTGCTCACTCCTACTAGTGAATCTAATGTAACACACACCCATACAATGCGCACCACCCCGTGATGTTTTTCTCACTCCTACTAGTGAATGTAATGTAACACACACCCATACAATGCGCACCACCCCGTGATGTTTTTCTCACTCCTTCTAGTGAATCTAATGTAACACACACCCATACAATGCGCACCACCCCGTGATGTTTTTCTCACTCCTACTAGTGAATGTAATGTAACACACACCCATACAATGCGCAGCACCCCGTGATGTTTTTCTCACTGCTACTAGTGAATGTAATGTAACACACACCCATACAATGCGCACCACCCCGTGATGTTTTTCTCACTCCTACTAGTGAATGTAATGTAACACACACCCATACAATGCGCACCACATCGTGATGTTTTTGTCACTCCTACTAGTGAATGTAATGCAACACACACCCATACAATGCGCACCACACCGTGATGATTTTCTCACTCCTACTAGTGAATGTAATGCAACACACACCCATACAATGCGCACCACCCGGTGATGTTTTTCTCACTCCTGCTAGTGAATCTAATGTAACACACACCCATACAATGCGCACCACCCCGTGATGTTTTTCTCACTCCTGCTAGTGAATGTAATGTAACACACACCCATACAATGCGCACCACCCCGTGATGTTTTTCTCACTCCTGCTAGTGAATGTAATGTAACACACACCCATACAATGTGCACCACCCCGTGATGTTTTTCTCACTCCTGCTAGTGAATCTAATGTAACACACACCCATACAATGCGCACCACCCCGTGATGTTTTTCTCACTCCTGCTAGTGAATGTAATGTAACACACACCCATACAATGCGCACCACCCCGTGATGTTTTTCTCACTCCTACTAGTGAATGTAATGTAACACACACCCATATAATGCGCACCACCCCGTGATGTTTTTCTCACTCCTACTAGTGAATGTAATGTAACACACACCCATACAATGCGCACCACATCGTGATGTTTTTCTCACTCCTACTAGTGAATGTAATGCAACACACACCCATACAATGCGCACCACACCGTGATGATTTTCTCACTCCTACTAGTGAATGTAATGCAACACACACCCATACAATGCGCACCACCCGGTAATGTTTTTCTCACTCCTACTAGTGAATGTAATGTAACACACACCCATACAATGCGCACCACCCCGTGATGTTTTTCTCACTCCTACTAGTGAATCTAATGTAACACACACCCATACAATGCGCACCACCCCGTGATGTTTTTCTCACTCCTACTAGTGAATGTAATGTAACACACACCCATACAATGCGCACCACCCCGTGATGTTTTTCTCACTGCTACTAGTGAATGTAATGTAACACACACCCATACAATGCGCACCACCCCGTGATGTTTTTCTCACTCCTACTAGTGAATGTAATGTAACACACACCCATACAATGCGCACCACCCCGTGATGTTTTTCTCACTCCTACTAGTGAATGTAATGTAACACACACCCATACAATGCGCACCACCCCGTGATGTTTTTCTCACTCCTACTAGTGAATGTAATGTAACACACACCCATACAATGCGCACCACATCGTGATGTTTTTCTCACTCCTACTAGTGAATGTAATGCAACACACACCCATACAATGCGCACCACACCGTGATGATTTTCTCACTCCTACTAGTGAATGTAATGCAACACACACCCATACAATGCGCACCACCCGGTGATGTTTTTCTCACTCCTGCTAGTGAATCTAATGTAACACACACCCATACAATGCGCACCACCCCGTGATGTTTTTCTCACTCCTGCTAGTGAATGTAATGTAACACACACCCATACAATGCGCACCACCCCGTGATGTTTTTCTCACTCCTGCTAGTGAATGTAATGTAACACACACCCATACAATGCGCACCACCCCGTGATGTTTTTCTCACTCCTGCTAGTGAATCTAATGTAACACACACCCATACAATGCGCACCACCCCGTGATGTTTTTCTCACTCCTGCTAGTGAATGTAATGTAACACACACCCATACAATGCGCACCACCCCGTGATGTTTTTCTCACTCCTACTAGTGAATGTAATGTAACACACACCCATACAATGCGCACCACCCCGTGATGTTTTTCTCACTCCTACTAGTGAATGTAATGTAACACACACCCATACAATGCGCACCACATCGTGATGTTTTTCTCACTCCTACTAGTGAATGTAATGCAACACACACCCATACAATGCGCACCACACCGTGATGATTTTCTCACTCCTACTAGTGAATGTAATGCAACACACACCCATACAATGCGCACCACCCGGTGATGTTTTTCTCACTCCTGCTAGTGAATCTAATGTAACACACACCCATACAATGCGCACCACCCCGTGATGTTTTTCTCACTCCTGCTAGTGAATGTAATGTAACACACACCCATACAATGCGCACCACCCCGTGATGTTTTTCTCACTCCTGCTAGTGAATGTAATGTAACACACACCCATACAATGCGCACCACCCCGTGATGTTTTTCTCACTCCTACTAGTGAATCTAATGTAACACACACCCATACAATGCGCACCACCCCGTGATGTTTTTCTCACTCCTACTAGTGAATGTAATGTAACACACACCCATACAATGCGCACCACACCGTGATGTTTTTCTCACTCCTACTAGTGAATGTAATGCAACACACACCCATACAATGCGCACCACACTGTGATGTTTTTCTCACTCCTACTAGTGAATGTAATGCAACACACACCCATACAATGCGCACCACTCAGTGATGTTTTTCTCACTCCTGCTAGTGAATCTAATGTAACACACACCCATACAATGCGCACCACCCCGTGATGTTTTTCTCACTCCTACTAGTGAATGTAATGTAACACACACCCATACAATGCGCACCACCCCGTGATGTTTTTCTCACTCCTACTAGTGAATGTAATGTAACACACACCCATACAATGCGCACCACCCCGTGATGTTTTTCTCACTCCTGCTAGTGAATGTAATGTAACACACACCCATACAATGCGCACCACCCCGTGATGTTTTTCTCACTCCTGCTAGTGAATGTAATGTAACACACACCGATACAATGCACACCACCCCGTGATGTTTTTCTCACTCCTGCTAGTGAATGTAATGTAACACACACCCATACAATGCGCACCACCCCGTGATGTTTTTCTCACTCCTACTAGTGAATGTAATGTAACACACACCCATACAATGCGCACCACCCCGTGATGTTTTTCTC
Source organism: Cavia porcellus (assembly GCF_034190915.1). Lineage (NCBI taxonomy): Eukaryota > Metazoa > Chordata > Mammalia > Rodentia > Caviidae > Cavia > Cavia porcellus. The sequence goes on from NW_026947575.1 coordinate 519,707, forward strand.
ACTCCTACTAGTGAATGTAATGTAACACACACCCATACAATGCGCACCACCGCGTGATGATTTTCTCACTCCTACTAGTGAATCTAATGTAACACACACCCATACAATGCGCACCACCCCGTGATGTTTTTCTCACTCCTACTAGTGAATGTAATGTAACACACACCCATACAATGCGCACCACCCCGTGATGATTTTCGCACTCCTACTAGTGAATCTAATGTAACAAACACCCATACAATGCGCACCACCCCGTGATGATTTTCTCACTCCTACTAGTGAATGTAATGTAACACACACCCATACAATGCGCACCACCCCGTGATGTTTTTCTCACTCCTACTAGTGAATGTAATGTAACACACACCCATACAATGCGCACCACCCCGTGATGTTTTGCTCACTCCTACTAGTGAATGTAATGTAACACACACCCATACAATGCGCACCACCCCGTGATGTTTTTCTCACTCCTACTAGTGAATGTAATGTAACACACACCCATACAATGCGCACCACCCCGTGATGTTTTTCTCACTCCTTCTAGTGAATCTAATGTAACACACACCCATACAATGCGCACCACCCCGTGATGTTTTTCTCACTCCTACTAGTGAATGTAATGTAACACACACCCATACAATGCGCAGCACCCCGTGATGTTTTTCTCACTGCTACTAGTGAATGTAATGTAACACACACCCATACAATGCGCACCACCCCGTGATGTTTTTCTCACTCCTACTAGTGAATGTAATGTAACACACACCCATACAATGCGCACCACATCGTGATGTTTTTCTCACTCCTACTAGTGAATGTAATGCAACACACACCCATACAATGCGCACCACACCGTGATGATTTTCTCACTCCTACTAGTGAATGTAATGCAACACACACCCATACAATGCGCACCACCCGGTGATGTTTTTCTCACTCCTGCTAGTGAATCTAATGTAACACACACCCATACAATGCGCACCACCCCGTGATGTTTTTCTCACTCCTGCTAGTGAATGTAATGTAACACACACCCATACAATGCGCACCACCCCGTGATGTTTTTCTCACTCCTGCTAGTGAATGTAATGTAACACACACCCATACAATGTGCACCACCCCGTGATGTTTTTCTCACTCCTGCTAGTGAATCTAATGTAACACACACCCATACAATGCGCACCACCCCGTGATGTTTTTCTCACTCCTGCTAGTGAATGTAATGTAACACACACCCATACAATGCGCACCACCCCGTGATGTTTTTCTCACTCCTACTAGTGAATGTAATGTAACACACACCCATATAATGCGCACCACCCCGTGATGTTTTTCTCACTCCTACTAGTGAATGTAATGTAACACACACCCATACAATGCGCACCACATCGTGATGTTTTTCTCACTCCTACTAGTGAATGTAATGCAACACACACCCATACAATGCGCACCACACCGTGATGATTTTCTCACTCCTACTAGTGAATGTAATGCAACACACACCCATACAATGCGCACCACCCGGTAATGTTTTTCTCACTCCTACTAGTGAATGTAATGTAACACACACCCATGCAATGCGCACCACCCCGTGATGTTTTTCTCACTCCTACTAGTGAATCTAATGTAACACACACCCATACAATGCGCACCACCCCGTGATGTTTTTCTCACTCCTACTAGTGAATGTAATGTAACACACACCCATACAATGCGCACCACCCCGTGATGTTTTTCTCACTCCTTCTAGTGAATCTAATGTAACACACACCCATACAATGCGCACCACCCCGTGATGTTTTTCTCACTCCTACTAGTGAATGTAATGTAACACACACCCATACAATGCGCACCACCCCGTGATGTTTTTCTCACTCCTACTAGTGAATGTAATGTAACACACACCCATACAATGCGCACCACCCCGTGATGTTTTTCTCACTCCTACTAGTGAATGTAATGTAACACACACCCATACAATGCGCACCACATCGTGATGTTTTTCTCACTCCTACTAGTGAATGTAATGCAACACACACCCATACAATGCGCACCACACCGTGATGATTTTCTCACTCCTACTAGTGAATGTAATGCAACACACACCCATACAATGCGCACCACCCGGTGATGTTTTTCTCACTCCTGCTAGTGAATCTAATGTAACACACACCCATACAATGCGCACCACCCCGTGATGTTTTTCTCACTCCTGCTAGTGAATGTAATGTAACACACACCCATACAATGCGCACCACCCCGTGATGTTTTTCTCACTCCTGCTAGTGAATGTAATGTAACACACACCCATACAATGCGCACCACCCCGTGATGTTTTTCTCACTCCTGCTAGTGAATCTAATGTAACACACACCCATACAATGCGCACCACCCCGTGATGTTTTTCTCACTCCTGCTAGTGAATGTAATGTAACACACACCCATACAATGCGCACCACCCCGTGATGTTTTTCTCACTCCTACTAGTGAATGTAATGTAACACACACCCATACAATGCGCACCACCCCGTGATGTTTTTCTCACTCCTACTAGTGAATGTAATGTAACACACACCCATACAATGCGCACCACATCGTGATGTTTTTCTCACTCCTACTAGTGAATGTAATGCAACACACACCCATACAATGCGCACCACACCGTGATGATTTTCTCACTCCTACTAGTGAATGTAATGCAACACACACCCATACAATGCGCACCACCCGGTGATGTTTTTCTCACTCCTGCTAGTGAATCTAATGTAACACACACCCATACAATGCGCACCACCCCGTGATGTTTTTCTCACTCCTGCTAGTGAATGTAATGTAACACACACCCATACAATGCGCACCACCCCGTGATGTTTTTCTCACTCCTGCTAGTGAATGTAATGTAACACACACCCATACAATGCGCACCACCCCGTGATGTTTTTCTCACTCCTACTAGTGAATCTAATGTAACACACACCCATACAATGCGCACCACCCCGTGATGTTTTTCTCACTCCTACTAGTGAATGTAATGTAACACACACCCATACAATGCGCACCACACCGTGATGTTTTTCTCACTCCTACTAGTGAATGTAATGCAACACACACCCATACAATGCGCACCACACTGTGATGTTTTTCTCACTCCTACTAGTGAATGTAATTCAACACACACCCATACAATGCGCACCACTCAGTGATGTTTTTCTCACTCCTGCTAGTGAATCTAATGTAACACACACCCATACAATGCGCACCACCCCGTGATGTTTTTCTCACTCCTACTAGTGAATGTAATGTAACACACACCCATACAATGCGCACCACCCCGTGATGTTTTTCTCACTCCTACTAGTGAATGTAATGTAACACACACCCATACAATGCGCACCACCCCGTGATGTTTTTCTCACTCCTGCTAGTGAATGTAATGTAACACACACCCATACAATGCGCACCACCCCGTGATGTTTTTCTCACTCCTGATAGTGAATGTAATGTAACACACACCGATACAATGCACACCACCCCGTGATGTTTTTCTCACTCCTGCTAGTGAATGTAATGTAACACACACCCATACAATGCGCACCACCCCGTGATGTTTTTCTCACTCCTACTAGTGAATGTAATGTAACACACACCCATACAATGCGCACCACCCCGTGATGTTTTTCTCACTCCTACTAGTGAATGTAATGTAACACACACCCATACAATGCGCACCACCGCGTGATGATTTTCTCACTCCTACTAGTGAATCTAATGTAACACACACCCATACAATGCGCACCACCCCGTGATGTTTTTCTCACTCCTACTAGTGAATGTAATGTAACACACACCCATACAATGCGCACCACCCCGTGATGTTTTTCTCACTCCTACTAGTGAATGTAATGTAACACACACCCATACAATGCGCACCACCCCGTGATGTTTTTCTCACTCCTACTAGTGAATCTAATGTAATACACACCCATACAATGCGCACCACCCCGTGATGTTTTTCTCACTCCTACTAGTGAATGTAATGTAACACACACCCATACAATGCGCACCACCCCGTGATGTTTTTCTCACTCCTACTAGTGAATCTAATGTAACACACACCCATAGAATGCGCACCACCCCGTGATGTTTTTCTCACTGCTACTAGTGAATGTAATGTAACACACACCCATACAATGCGCACCACCCCGTGATGTTTTTCTCACTCCTACTAGTGAATGTAATGTAACACACACCCATACAATGCGCACCACCCCGTGATGTTTTTCTCACTCCTACTAGTGAATGTAATGTAACACACACCCATACAATGCGCACCACCCCGTGATGTTTTTCTCACTCCTACTAGTGAATGTAATGCAACACACACCCATACAATGCGCACCACCCCGTGATGTTTTTCTCACTCCTACTAGTGAATGTAATGCAACACACGACTATACAATGCGCACCACCCCGTGATGTTTTTCTCACTCCTACTAGTGAATGTAATGTAACACACACCCATACAATGTGCACCACCCCGTGATGATTTTCTCACTCCTACTAGTGAATCTAATGTAACAAACACCCATACAATGCGCACCACACCGTGATGTTTTTCTCCCTCCTACTAGTGAATGTAATGTAACACACACCCATACAATGCGCACCACCCCGTGATGTTTTTCTCACTCCTACTAGTGAATGTAATGTAACACACACCCATACAATGCGCACCACCCCGTGATGTTTTTCTCACTCCTCCTAGTGAATGTAATGTAACACACACCCATACAATGCGCACCACCCCGTGATGTTTTTCTCACTCCTGCTAGTGAATGTAATGTAACACACACCCATACAATGCGCACCACCCCGTGATGTTTTTCTCACTCCTACTAGTGAATCTAATGTAACACACACCCATACAATGCGCACCACCCCGTGATGTTTTTCTCACTCCTGCTAGTGAATGTAATGTAACACACACCCATACAATGCGCACCACCCCGTGATGTTTTTCTCACTCCTGCTAGTGAATGTAATGTAACACACAACCATACAATGCGCACCACCCCGTGATGTTTTTCTCAGTCCTGCTAGTGAATGTAATGTAACACACACCCATACAATGCGCACCACCCCGTGGTGTTTTTCTCACTCCTACTAGTGAATGTAATGTAACACACACCCATACAATGCGCACCACCCCGTGGTGTTTTTCTCACTCCTACTAGTGAATGTAATGTAACACACACCCATACAATGCGCACCACCCCGTGAAGTTTTTCTCACTCCTACTAGTGAATGTAATGTAACACACACCCATACAATGCGCACCACCCCGTGATGTTTTTCTGACTCCTACTAGTGAATGTAATGTAACACACACCCATACAATGCGCACCACACCGTGATGTTTTTCTCACTCCTACTAGTGAATGTAATGTAACACACACCCATACAATGCACACCACCCCGTGATGTTTTTCTCACTCCTACTAGTGAATGTAATGTAACACACACCCATACAATGCGCACCACCCCGTGATGTTTTTCTCACTCCTACTAGTGAATGTAATGTAACACACACCCATACAATGCGCACCACCCCGTGATGTTTTTCTCACTCCTACTAGTGAATGTAATGTAACCACACCCATACAATGCGCACCACCCAGTGATGTTTTTCTCACTCCTACTAGTGAATGTAATGTAACACACACCCACACAATGCGCACCACCCCGTGATGATTTTCTCACTCCTACTAGTGAATCTAATGTAACAAACACCCATACAATGCGCACCACGCCGTGATGTTTTTGTCACTCCTACTAGTGAATGTAATGTAACACACACGCATAAAATGCGCACCACCCGTGATGTTTTTCTCACTCCTACTAGTGAATCTAATGTAACACACACCCATACAATGCACACCACCCCGTGATGTTTTTCTCACTCCTACTAGTGAATGTAATGTAACACACACCCATACAATGCGCACCACCCCGTGATGTTTTTCTCACTCCTACTAGTGAATGTAATGTAACACACACCCATACAATGCGCACCACCACGTGATGTTTTTCTCACTCCTACTAGTGAATGTAATGTAACACACACCCATACAATGCGCACCACCCCGTGATGTTTTTCTCACTCCTACTAGTGAATGTAATGTAACACACACCCATACAATGCGCACCACCCCGTGATGTTTTTCTCACTCCTACTAGTGAATGTAATGTAACACACACCCATACAATGCGCACCACCCCGTGATGATTTTCTCACTCCTACTAGTGAATCTAATGTAACAAACACCCATACAATGCGCACCACCCCGTGATGATTTTCTCACTGCTACTAGTGAATGTAATGTAACACACACCCATACAATGCGCACCACCAGGTGATGTTTTTCTCACTCCTACTAGTGAATGTAATGTAACACACACCCATACAATGCGCACCACCCCGTGATGTTTTTCTCACTCCTACTAGTGAATCTAATGTAACACACACCCATACAATGCGCACCACCCCGTGATGTTTTTCTCACTCCTACTAGTGAATGTAATGTAACACACACCCATACAATGCGCACCACCCCGTGATGTTTTTCTCACTCCTACTAGTGAATCTAATGTAACACACACCCATACAATGCGCACCACCCCGTGATGTTTTTCTCACTCCTACTAGTGAATGTAATGTAACACACACCCATACAATGCGCACCACCCCGTGATGTTTTTCTCACTCCTACTAGTGAATGTAATGTAACACACACCCATACAATGCGCACCACCCCGTGATGTTTTTCTCACTCCTACTAGTGAATCTAATGTAACACACACCCATACAATGCGCACCACCCCGTGATGTTTTTCTCACTCCTACTAGTGAATGTAATGTAACACACACCCATACAATGCGCACCACCCCGTGATGTTTTTCTCACTCCTACTAGTGAATGTAATGTAACACACACCCATACAATGCGCACCACACCGTGATGTTTTTCTCACTCCTACTAGTGAATGTAATGCAACACACACCCATACAATGCGCACCACACCGTGATGATTTTCTCACTCCTACTAGTGAATGTAATGCAACACACACCCATACAATGCGCACCACCCGGTGATGTTTTTCTCACTCCTGCTAGTGAATCTAATGTAACACACACCCATACAATGCGCACCACCACATGATGTTTTTCTCACTCCTGCTAGTGAATGTAATGTAACACACACCCATACAATGCGCACCACCCCGTGATGTTTTTCTCACTCCTGCTAGTGAATGTAATGTAACACACACCCATACAATGCGCACCACCCCGTGATGTTTTTCTCACTCCTGCTAGTGAATGTAATGTAACACACACCCATACAATGCGCACCACCCCGTGATGTTTTTCTCACTCCTGCTAGTGAATGTAATGTAACACACACCCATACAATGCACACCACCCCGTGATGTTTTTCTCACTCCTACTAGTGAATGTAATGTAACACACACCCATACAATGCGCACCACCCCGTGGTGTTTTTCTCACTCCTACTAGTGAATGTAATGTAACACACACCCATACAATGCGCACCAACCCGTGAAGTTTTTCTCACTCCTACTAGTGAATGTAATGTAACACACACCCATACAATGCGCACCACCCCGTGATGTTTTTCTGACTCCTACTAGTGAATGTAATGTAACACACACCCATACAATGCGCACCACCCCGTGATGTTTTTCTCACTCCTACTAGTGAATGTAATGTAACACACACCCATACAATGCGCACCACCCCGTGATGTTTTTCTCACTCCTACTAGTGAATGTAATGTAACACACACCCATACAATGCGCACCACCCCGTGATGTTTTTCTCACTCCTACTAGTGAATGTAATGTAACACACACCCATACAATGCGCACCACCCCGTGATGTTTTTCTCACTCCTACTAGTGAATGTAATGTAACCACACCCATACAATGCGCACCACCCAGTGATGTTTTTCTCACTCCTACTAGTGAATGTAATGTAACACACACCCATACAATGCGCACCACCCCGTGATGATTTTCTCACTCCTACTAGTGAATCTAAGTAACAAACACCCATACAATGCGCACCACGCCGTGATGTTTTTGTCACTCCTACTAGTGAATGTAATGTAACACACACGCATAAAATGCGCACCACCCGTGATGTTTTTCTCACTCCTACTAGTGAATCTAATGTAACACACACCCATACAATGCGCACCACCCCGTGATGTTTTTCTCACTCCTACTTGTGAATCTAATGTAACACACACCCATACAATGTGCACCACCCCGTGATGTTTTTCTCACTCCTACTAGTGAATGTAATGTAACACACACCCATACAATGCGCACCACCCCGTGATGTTTTTCTCACTCCTACTAGTGAATGTAATGTAACACACACCCATACAATGCGCACCACCCCGTGATGTTTTTCTCACTCCTACTAGTGAATGTAATGTAACACACACCCATACAATGCGCACCACCCCGTGATGTTTTTCTCACTCCTACTAGTGAATGTAATGTAACACACACCCATACAATGCGCACCACCCCGTGATGTTTTTCTCACTCCTACTAGTGAATGTAATGTAACACACACCCATACAATGCGCACCACCCCGTGATGTTTTTCTCACTCCTACTAGTGAATGTAATGTAACACACACCCATACAATGCGCACCACCCCGTGATGTTTTTCTCACTCCTACTAGTGAATGTAATGTAACACACACCCATACAATGCGCACCACCCCGTGATGATTTTCTCACTCCTACTAGTGAATGTAATGTAACAAACACCCATACAATGCGCACCACCCCGTGATGATTTTCTCACTCCTACTAGTGAATGTAATGTAACACACACCCATACAATGCGCACCACCCCGTGATGTTTTTCTCACTCCTACTAGTGAATGTAATGTAACACACACCCATACAATGCGCACCACCCCGTGATGTTTTTCTCACTCCTACTAGTGAATCTAATGTAACACACACCCATACAATGCGCACCACCCCGTGATGTTTTTCTCACTCCTACTAGTGAATGTAATGTAACACACACCCATACAATGCGCACCACCCCGTGATGTTTTTCTCACTCCTACTAGTGAATCTAATGTAACACACACCCATACAATGCGCACCACCCCGTGATGTTTTTCTCACTCCTACTAGTGAATGTAATGTAACACACACCCATACAATGCGCACCACCCCGTGATGTTTTTCTCACTCCTACTAGTGAATGTAATGTAACACACACCCATACAATGCGCACCACCCCGTGATGTTTTTCTCACTCCTACTAGTGAATCTAATGTAACACACACCCATACAATGCGCACCACCCCGTGATGTTTTTCTCACTCCTACTAGTGAATGTAATGTAACACACACCCATACAATGCGCACAACCCCGTGATGTTTTTCTCACTCCTGCTAGTGAATGTAATGTAACACACACCCATACAATGCGCACCACACCGTGATGTTTTTCTCACTCCTACTAGTGAATGTAATGTAACACACACCCATACAATGCGCACCACACCGTGATGTTTTTCTCACTCCTACTAGTGAATGTAATGCAACACACACCCATACAATGCGCACCACACCGTGATGATTTTCTCACTCCTGCTAGTGAATGTAATGCAACACACACCCATACAATGCGCACCACCCGGTGATGTTTTTCTCACTCCTGCTAGTGAATCTAATGTAACACACACCCATACAATGCGCACCACCCCGTGATGTTTTTCTCACTCCTGCTAGTGAATGTAATGTAACACACACCCATACAATGCGCACCACCCCGTGATGTTTTTCTCACTCCTGCTAGTGAATGTAATGTAACACACACCCATACAATGCGCACCACCCCGTGATGTTTTTCTCATTCCTGCTAGTGAATGTAATGTAACACACACCCATACAATGCGCACCACCCCGTGATGTTTTTCTCACTCCTGCTAGTGAATGTAATGTAACACACACCCATACAATGCGCACCACCCCGTGATGTTTTTCTCACTCCTACTAGTGAATGTAATGTAACACACACCCATACAATGCGCACCACCCCGTGATGTTTTTCTCACTCCTACTAGTGAATGTAATGTAACACACACCCATACAATGCGCACCACCCCGTGATGTTTTTCTCACTCCTACTAGTGAATCTAATGTAACACACACCCATACAATGCGCACCACCCCGTGATGTTTTTCTCACTCCTACTAGTGAATGTAATGTAACACACACCCATACAATGCGCACCACCCCGTGATGTTTTTCTCACTCCTACTAGTGAATGTAATGTAACACACACCCATACAATGCGCACCACCCCGTGATGTTTTTCTCACTCCTACTAGTGAATCTAAAGTAACACACACCCATACAATGCGCACCACCCCGTGATGTTTTTCTCACTCCTACTAGTGAATGTAATGTAACACACACCCATACAATGCGCACCACCCCGTGATGTTTTTCTCACTCCTACTAGTGAATCTAATGTAACACACACCCATAGAATGCGCACCACCCCGTGATGTTTTTCTCACTGCTACTAGTGAATGTAATGTAACACACACCCGTACAATGCGCACCACCCCGTGATGTTTTTCTCACTCCTACTAGTGAATGTAATGTAACACACACCCATACAATGCGCACCACCCCGTGATGATTTTCTCACTCCTACTAGTGAATCTAATGTAACAAACACCCATACAATGCGCACCACCCCGTGATGATTTTCTCACTCCTACTAGTGAATGTAATGTAACACACACCCATACAATGCGCACCACCCCGTGATGTTTTTCTCACTCCTACTAGTGAATATAATGTAACACACACCCATACAATGCGCACCACCCCGTGATGTTTCTCTCACTCCTACTAGTGAATGTAATGTAACAAACACCCATACAATTCGCACCACCCCGTGATGTTTTTCTCACTCCTACTAGTGAATGTAATGTAACACACACCCATACAATGCGCACCACCCCGTGATGTTTTTCTGACTCCTACTAGTGAATGTAATGTAACACACACCCATACAATGCGCACCACCCCGTGATGTTTTTCTCACTCCTACTAGTGAATGTAATGTAACACACACCCATACAATGCGCACCACCCCGTGATGTTTTTCTCACTCCTACTAGTGAATGTAATGTAACACACACCCATACAATGCGCACCACCCCGTGATGTTTTTCTCACTCCTACTAGTGAATGTAATGTAACACACACCCATACAATGCGCACCACCCCGTGATGTTTTTCTCACTCCTACTAGTGAATGTAATGTAACCACACCCATACAATGCGCACCACCCAGTGATGTTTTTCTCACTCCTACTAGTGAATGTAATGTAACACACACCCATACAATGCGCACCACCCCGTGATGATTTTCTCACTCCTACTAGTGAATCTAAGTAACAAACACCCATACAATGCGCACCACGCCGTGATGTTTTTGTCACTCCTACTAGTGAATGTAATGTAACACACACGCATAAAATGCGCACCACCCGTGATGTTTTTCTCACTCCTACTAGTGAATCTAATGTAACACACACCCATACAATGCGCACCACCCCGTGATGTTTTTCTCACTCCTACTTGTGAATCTAATGTAACACACACCCATACAATGTGCACCACCCCGTGATGTTTTTCTCACTCCTACTAGTGAATGTAATGTAACACACACCCATACAATGCGCACCACCCCGTGATGTTTTTCTCACTCCTACTAGTGAATGTAATGTAACACACACCCATACAATGCGCACCACCCCGTGATGTTTTTCTCACTCCTACTAGTGAATGTAATGTAACACACACCCATACAATGCGCACCACCCCGTGATGTTTTTCTCACTCCTACTAGTGAATGTAATGTAACACACACCCATACAATGCGCACCACCCCGTGATGTTTTTCTCACTCCTACTAGTGAATGTAATGTAACACACACCCATACAATGCGCACCACCCCGTGATGTTTTTCTCACTCCTACTAGTGAATGTAATGTAACACACACCCATACAATGCGCACCACCCCGAGATGTTTTTCTCACTCCTACTAGTGAATGTAATGTAACACACACCCATACAATGCGCACCACCCCGTGATGATTTTCTCACTCCTACTAGTGAATGTAATGTAACAAACACCCATACAATGCGCACCACCCCGTGATGATTTTCTCACTCCTACTAGTGAATGTAATGTAACACACACCCATACAATGCGCACCACCCCGTGATGTTTTTCTAACTCCTACTAGTGAATGTAATGTAACACACACCCATACAATGCGCACCACCCCGTGATGTTTTTCTCACTCCTACTAGTGAATCTAATGTAACACACACCCATACAATGCGCACCACCCCGTGATGTTTTTCTCACTCCTACTAGTGAATGTAATGTAACACACACCCATACAATGCGCACCACCCCGTGATGTTTTTCTCACTCCTACTAGTGAATGTAATGTAACACACACCCATACAATGCGCACCACCCCGTGATGTTTTTCTCACTCCTACTAGTGAATGTAATGTAACACACACCCATACAATGCGCACCACCCCGTGATGTTTTTCTCACTCCTACTAGTGAATGTAATGTAACACACACCCATACAATGCGCACCACCCCGTGATGTTTTTCTCACTCCTACTAGTGAATCTAATGTAACACACACCCATACAATGCGCACCACCCCGTGATGTTTTTCTCACTCCTACTAGTGAATGTAATGTAACACACACCCATACAATGCGCACAACCCCGTGATGTTTTTCTCACTCCTGCTAGTGAATGTAATGTAACACACACCCATACAATGCGCACCACACCGTGATGTTTTTCTCACTCCTACTAGTGAATGTAATGTAACACACACCCATACAATGCGCACCACACCGTGATGTTTTTCTCACTCCTACTAGTGAATGTAATGCAACACACACCCATACAATGCGCACCACACCGTGATGATTTTCTCACTCCTGCTAGTGAATGTAATGCAACACACACCCATACAATGCGCACCACCCGGTGATGTTTTTCTCACTCCTGCTAGTGAATCTAATGTAACACACACCCATACAATGCGCACCACCCCGTGATGTTTTTCTCACTCCTGCTAGTGAATGTAATGTAACACACACCCATACAATGCGCACCACCCCGTGATGTTTTTCTCACTCCTGCTAGTGAATGTAATGTAACACACACCCATACAATGCGCACCACCCCGTGATGTTTTTCTCATTCCTGCTAGTGAATGTAATGTAACACACACCCATACAATGCGCACCACCCCGTGATGTTTTTCTCACTCCTGCTAGTGAATGTAATGTAACACACACCCATACAATGCGCACCACCCCGTGATGTTTTTCTCACTCCTACTAGTGAATGTAATGTAACACACACCCATACAATGCGCACCACCCCGTGATGTTTTTCTCACTCCTACTAGTGAATGTAATGTAACACACACCCATACAATGCGCACCACCCCGTGATGTTTTTCTCACTCCTACTAGTGAATCTAATGTAACACACACCCATACAATGCGCACCACCCCGTGATGTTTTTCTCACTCCTACTAGTGAATGTAATGTAACACACACCCATACAATGCGCACCACCCCGTGATGTTTTTCTCACTCCTACTAGTGAATGTAATGTAACACACACCCATACAATGCGCACCACCCCGTGATGTTTTTCTCACTCCTACTAGTGAATCTAAAGTAACACACACCCATACAATGCGCACCACCCCGTGATGTTTTTCTCACTCCTACTAGTGAATGTAATGTAACACACACCCATACAATGCGCACCACCCCGTGATGTTTTTCTCACTCCTACTAGTGAATCTAATGTAACACACACCCATAGAATGCGCACCACCCCGTGATGTTTTTCTCACTGCTACTAGTGAATGTAATGTAACACACACCCGTACAATGCGCACCACCCCGTGATGTTTTTCTCACTCCTACTAGTGAATGTAATGTAACACACACCCATACAATGCGCACCACCCCGTGATGTTTTTCTCACTCCTACTAGTGAATGTAATGTAACACACACCCATACAATGCGCACCACCGCGTGATGTTTTTCTCACTCCTACTAGTGAATGTAATGCAACACACAGCCATACAATGCGCACCACCCCGTGATGTTTTTCTCACTCCTACTAGTGAATGTAATGTAACACACACCCATACAATGCGCACCACCCCGTGATGATTTTCTCACTCCTACTAGTGAATCTAATGTAACAAACACCCATACAATGCGCACCACCCCGTGATGTTTTTCTCCCTCCTACTAGTGAATGTAATGTAACACACACCCATACAATGCGCACCACCCCGTGATGTTTTTCTCACTCCTACTAGTGAATGTAATGTAACACACACCCATACAATGCGCACCACCCCGTGATGTTTTTCTCACTCCTCCTAGTGAATGTAATGTAACACACACCCATACAATGCGCACCACCCCGTGATGTTTTTCTCACTCCTGCTAGTGAATCTAATGTAACACACACCCATACAATGCGCACCACCCCGTGATGTTTTTCTCACTCCTACTAGTGAATCTAATGTAACACACACCCATAGAATGCGCACCACCCCGTGATGTTTTTCTCACTGCTACTAGTGAATGTAATGTAACACACACCCGTACAATGCGCACCACCCCGTGATGTTTTTCTCACTCCTACTAGTGAATGTAATGTAACACACACCCATACAATGCGCACCACCCCGTGATGTTTTTCTCACTCCTACTAGTGAATGTAATGTAACACACACCCATACAATGCGCACCACCCCGTGATGTTTTTCTCACTCCTACTAGTGAATGTAATGCAACACACAGCCATACAATGCGCACCACCCCGTGATGTTTTTCTCACTCCTACTAGTGAATGTAATGTAACACACACCCATACAATGCGCACCACCCCGTGATGATTTTCTCACTCCTACTAGTGAATCTAATGTAACAAACACCCATACAATGCGCACCACCCCGTGATGTTTTTCTCCCTCCTACTAGTGAATGTAATGTAACACACACCCATACAATGCGCACCACCCCGTGATGTTTTTCTCACTCCTACTAGTGAATGTAATGTAACACACACCCATACAATGCGCACCACCCCGTGATGTTTTTCTCACTCCTCCTAGTGAATGTAATGTAACACACACCCATACAATGCGCACCACCCCGTGATGTTTTTCTCACTCCTGCTAGTGAATGTAATGTAACACACACCCATACAATGCGCACCACCCCGTGATGTTTTTCTCACTCCTGCTAGTGAATCTAATGTAACACACACCCATACAATGGGCACCACCCCGTGATGTTTTTCTCACTCCTGCTAGTGAATGTAATGTAACACACACCCATACAATGCGCACCACCCCGTGATGTTTTTCTCACTCCTACTAGTGAATGTAATGTAACACACACCCATACAATGCGCACCACCCCGTGATGATTTTCTCACTCCTACTAGTGAATCTAATGTAACAAACACCCATACAATGCGCACCACCCCGTGATGTTTTTCTCATCCTACTAGTGAATGTAATGTAACACACACGCATAAAATGCGCACCACCCGTGATGTTTTTCTCACTCCTACTAGTGAATCTAATGTAACACACACCCATACATTGCGCACCACCCCGTGATGTTTTTCTCACTCCTACTTGTGAATCTAATGTAACACACACCCATACAATGCGCACCACCCCGTGATGTTTTTCTCACTCCTACTAGTGAATGTAATGTAACACACACCCATACAATGCGCACCACCCCGTGATGTTTTTCTCACTCCTACTAGTGAATGTAATGTAACACACACCCATACAATGCGCACCACCCCGTGATGTTTTTCTCACTCCTACTAGTGAATGTAATGTAACACACACCCATACAATGCGCACCACCCCGTGATGTTTTTCTCACTCCTACTAGTGAATGTAATGTAACACACACCCATACAATGCGCACCACCCCGTGATGTTTTTCTCACTCCTACTAGTGAATGTAATGTAACACACACCCATACAATGCGCACCACCCCGTGATGTTTTTCTCACTCCTACTAGTGAATGTAATGTAACACACACCCATACAATGCGCACCACCCCGTGATGTTTTTCTCACTCCTACTAGTGAATGTAATGTAACACACACCCATAAAATGCGCACCACCCCGTGATGATTTCCTCACTCCTACTAGTGAATCTAATGTAACAAACACCCATACAATGCGCACCACCCCGTGATGTTTTTCTCACTCCTACTAGTGAATGTAATGTAACACACACCCATACAATGCGCACCACCCCGTGATGTTTTTCTCACTCCTACTAGTGAATGTAATGTAACACACACCCATACAATGCGCACCACCCCGTGATGTTTTTCTCACTCCTACTAGTGAATGTAATGTAACACACACCCATACAATGCGCACCACCCCGTGATGTTTTTCTCACTCCTACTAGTGAATGTAATGTAACACACACCCATACAATGCGCACCACCCCGTGATGTTTTTCTCACTCCTACTAGTGAATGTAATGTAACACACACCCATACAATGCGCACCACCCCGTGATGTTTTTCTCACTCCTACTAGTGAATGTAATGTAACACACACCCATACAATGCGCACCACCCCGTGATGTTTTTCTCACTCCTACTAGTGAATGTAATGTAACACACACCCATACAATGCGCACCACACCGTGATGTTTTTCTCACTCCTGCTAGTGAATGTAATGCAACACACACCCATACAATGCGCACCACCCCGTGATGTTTTTCTCACTCCTGCTAGTGAATGTAATGTAACACACACCCATACAATGCGCACCACCCCGTGATGTTTTTCTCAGTCCTGCTAGTAAATGTAATGTAACACACACCCATACAATGCGCACCACCCCGTGATGTTTTTCTCACTCCTACTAGTGAATGTAATGTAACACACACCCATACAATGCGCACCACCCCGTGGTGTTTTTCTCACTCCTACTAGTGAATGTAATGTAACACACACCCATACAATGCGCACCACCCCGTGAAGTTTTTCTCACTCCTACTAGTGAATGTAATGTAACACACACCCATACAATGCGCACCACCCCGTGATGTTTTTCTCACTCCTACTAGTGAATGTAATGTAACACACACCCATACAATGCGCACCACCCCGTGATGTTTTTCTCACTCCTACCAGTGAATGTAATGTAACACACACCCATACAATGCGCACCACCCCGTGATGTTTTTCTCACTCCTACTAGTGAATGTAATGTAACACACACCCATACAATGCGCACCACCCCGTGATGTTTTTCTCACTCCTACTAGTGAATGTAATGTAACACACACCCATACAATGCGCACCACCCAGTGATGTTTTTCTCACTCCTACTAGTGAATGTAATGTAACACACACCCATACAATGCGCACCACCCCGTGATGTTTTTCTCACTCCTACTAGTGAATGTAATGTAACACACACCCATACAATGCGCACCACCCCGTGATGTTTTTCTCACTCCTACTAGTGAATGTAATGTAACACACACCCATACAATTCGCACCACCCCGTGATGTTTTTCTCACTCCTGCTAGTGAATGTAATGTAACACACACCCATACAATGCGCACCACCCCGTGATGTTTTTCTCACTCCTGCTAGTGAATGTAATGTAACACACACCCATACAATGCGCACCACCCCGTGATGTTTTTCTCACTCCTGCTAGTGAATGTAATGTAACACACACCCATACAATGCGCACCACCCCGTGATGTTTTTCTCACTCCTACTAGTGAATGTAATGTAACACACACCCATACAATGCGCACCACCCCGTGATGTTTTTCTCACTCCTACTAGTGAATCTAATGTAACACACACCCATACAATGCGCACCACCCCGTGATGTTTTTCTCACTCCTACTAGTGAATGTAATGTAACACACACCCATACAATGCGCACCACCCCGTGATGTTTTTCTCACTCCTACTAGTGAATGTAATGTAACACACACCCATACAATGCGCACCACCCCGTGATGTTTTTCTCACTCCTACTAGTGAATGTAATGTAACACACACCCATACAATGCGCACCACACCGTGATGTTTTTCTCACTCCTACTAGTGAATGTAATGCAACACACACCCATACAATGCGCACCACACCGTGATGTTTTTCTCACTCCTGCTAGTGAATGTAATGCAACACACACCCATACAATGCGCACCACTCAGTGATGTTTTTCTCACTCCTGCTAGTGAATGTAATGCAACACACACCCATACAATGCGCACCACTCAGTGATGTTTTTCTCACTCCTGCTAGTGAATCTAATGTAACACACACCCATACAATGCGCACCACCCCGTGATGTTTTTCTCACTCCTGCTAGTGAATGTAATGTAACACACACCCATACAATGCGCACCACCCCGTGATGTTTTTCTCACTCCTGCTAGTGAATCTAATGTAACACACACCCATACAATGCGCACCACCCCGTGATGTTTTTCTCACTCCTGCTAGTGAATGTAATGTAACACACACCCATACAATGCACACCACCCCGTGATGTTTTTCTCACTCCTGCTAGTGAATGTAATGTAACACACACCCATACAATGCGCACCACCCAGTGATGTTTTTCTCACTCCTACTAGTGAATGTAATGTAACACACACCCATACAATGCGCACCACCCAGTGATGTTTTTCTCACTCCTACTAGTGAATGTAATGTAACACACACCCATACAATGCGCACCACCCCGTGATGATTTTCTCACTCCTACTAGTGAATCTAATGTAACAAACACCCATACAATGCGCACCACGCCGTGATGTTTTTGTCACTCCTACTAGTGAATGTAATGTAACACACACGCATAAAATGCGCACCACCCGTGATGTTTTTCTCACTCCTACTAGTGAATCTAATGTAACACACACCCATACAATGCGCACCACCCCGTGATATTTTTCTCACTCCTACTTGTGAATCTAATGTAACACACACCCATACAATGTGCACCACCCCGTGATGTTTTTCTCACTCCTACTAGTGAATGTAATGTAACACACACCCATACAATGCGCACCACCCCGTGATGTTTTTCTCACTCCTACTAGTGAATGTAATGTAACACACACCCATACAATGCGCACCACCCCGTGATGTTTTTCTCACTCCTACTAGTGAATGTAATGTAACACACACCCATACAATGCGCACCACCACGTGATGTTTTTCTCACTCCTACTAGTGAATGTAATGTAACACACACCCATACAATGCGCACCACCCCTTGATGTTTTTCTCACTCCTACTAGTGAATGTAATGTAACACACACCCATACAATGCGCACCACCCCGTGATGTTTTTCTCACTCCTACTAGTGAATGTAATGTAACACACACCCATACAATGGGCACCACCCCGTGATGATTTTCTCACTCCTACTAGTGAATCTAATGTAACAAACACAAATACAATGCGCACCACCCCGTGATGATTTTCTCACTCCTACTAGTGAATGTAATGTAACACACACCCATACAATGCGCACCACCCCGTGATGTTTTTCTCACTCCTACTAGTGAATGTAATGTAACACACACCCATACAATGCGCACCACCCCGTGATGTTTTTCTCACTCCTACTAGTGAATCTAATGTAACACACACCCATACAATGCGCACCACCCCGTGATGTTTTTCTCACTCCTACTAGTGAATGTAATGTAACACACACCCATACAATGCGCACCACCGCGTGATGTTTTTCTCACTCCTACTAGTGAATCTAATGTAACACACACCCATACAATGCGCACCACCCCGTGATGTTTTTCTCACTCCTACTAGTGAATGTAATGTAACACACACCCATACAATGCGCACCACCCCGTGATGTTTTTCTCACTCCTACTAGTGAATGTAATGTAACACACACCCATACAATGCGCACCACCCCGTGATGTTTTTCTCACTCCTACTAGTGAATCTAATGTAACACACACCCATACAATGCGCACCACCCTGTGATGTTTTTCTCACTCCTACTAGTGAATGTAATGTAAAACACACCCATACAATGCGCACCACTCCGTGATGTTTTTCTCACTCCTACTAGTGAATGTAATGTAACACACACCCATACAATGCGCACCACACCGTGATGTTTTTCTCACTCCTACTAGTGAATGTAATGCAACACACACCCATACAATGCGCACCACACCGTGATGATTTTCTCACTCCTACTAGTGAATGTAATGCAACACACACCCATACAATGCGCACCACCCGGTGATGTTTTTCTCACTCCTGCTAGTGAATCTAATGTAACACACACCCATACAATGCGCACCACCCCGTGATGTTTTTCTCACTCCTGCTAGTGAATGTAATGTAACACACACCCATACAATGCGCACCACCCCGTGATGTTTTTCTCACTCCTGCTAGTGAATGTAATGTAACACACACCCATACAATGCGCACCACCCCGTGATGTTTTTCTCACTCCTGCTAGTGAATGTAATGTAACACACACCCATACAATGCGCACCACCCCGTGATGTTTTTCTCACTCCTGCTAGTGAATGTAATGTAACACACACCCATACAATGCACACCACCCCGTGATGTTTTTCTCACTCCTACTAGTGAATGTAATGTAACACACACCCATACAATGCGCACCACCCCGTGATGTTTTTCTCACTCCTACTAGTGAATGTAATGTAACACACACCCATACAATGCGCACCACCCCGTGATGTTTTTCTCACTCCTACTAGTGAATGTAATGTAACACACACCCATACATTGCGCACCACCCCGTGATGATTTTCTCACTCCTACTAGTGAATCTAATGTAACACACACCCATACAATGTGCACCACCCCGTGATGTTTTTCTCACTCCTACTAGTGTATGTAATGTAACACACACCCATACAATGCGCACCACCCCGTGATGTTTTTCTCACTCCTACTAGTGAATGTAATGTAACACACACCCATACAATGCGCACCACCCCGTGATGTTTTTCTCACTCCTACTAGGGAATCTAATGTAACACACACCCATACAATGCGCACCACCCCGTGATGTTTTTCTCACTCCTACTAGTGAATGTAATGTAACACACACCCATACAATGCGCACCACCCCGTGATGTTTTTCTCACTCCTACTAGTGAATCTAATGTAACACACACCCATAGAATGCGCACCACCCCGTGATGTTTTTCTCACTGCTACTGGTGAATGTAATGTAACACACACCCATAGAATGCGCACCACCCCGTGATGTTTTTCTCACTCCTACTAGTGAATGTAATGTAACACACACCCATACAATGCGCACCACCCCGTGATGTTTTTCTCACTCCTACTAGTGAATGTAATGTAACACACACCCATACAATGCGCACCACCCCGTGATGTTTTTCTCACTCCTACTAGTGAATGTAATGCAACACACAGCCATACAATGCGCACCACCCCGTGATGTTTTTCTCACTCCTACTAGTGAATGTAATGTAACACACACCCATACAATGCGCACCACCCCGTGATGATTTTCTCACTCCTACTAGTGAATCTAATGTAACAAACACCCATACAATGCGCACCACCCCGTGATGTTTTTCTCACTCCTACTAGTGAATGTAATGTAACACACACCCATACAATGCGCACCACCCCCTGATGTTTTTCTCACTCCTCCTAGTGAATGTAATGTAACACACACCCATACAATGCGCACCACCCCGTGATGTTTTTCTCACTCCTGCTAGTGAATGTAATGTAACACACACCCATACAATGCGCACCACCCCGTGATGTTTTTCTCACTCCTGCTAGTGAATGTAATGTAACACACACCCATACAATGCGCACCACCCCGTGATGTTTTTCTCACTCCTGCTAGTGAATCTAATGTAACACACACCCATACAATGCGCACCACCCCGTGATGTTTTTCTCACTCCTGCTAGTGAATGTAATGTAACACACACCCATACAATGCGCACCACCCCGTGATGTTTTTCTCACTCCTGCTAGTGAATGTAATGTAACACACACCCATACAATGCGCACCACCCCGTGATGTTTTTCTCACTCCTACTAGTGAATGTAATGTAACACACACCCATACAATGCGCACCACCCCGTGATGATTTTCTCACTCCTACTAGTGAATCTAATGTAACAAACACCCATACAATGCGAACCACCCCGTGATGTTTTTCTCACTCCTACTAGTGAATGTAATGTAACACACATGCATAAAATGCGCACCACCCGTGATGTTTTTCTCACTCCTACTAGTGAATCTAATGTAACACACACCCATACAATGCGCACCACCCCGTGATGTTTTTCTCACTCCTACTTGTGAATCTAATGTAACACACACCCATACAATGCGCACCACCCCGTGATGTTTTTCTCACTCCTACTAGTGAATGTAATGTAACACACACCCATACAATGCGCACCACCCCGTGATGTTTTTCTCACTCCTACTAGTGAATGTAATGTAACACACACCCATACAATGCGCACCACCCCGTGATGTTTTTCTCACTCCTACTAGTGAATGTAATGTAACACACACCCATACAATGCGCACCACCCCGTGATGTTTTTCTCACTCCTACTAGTGAATGTAATGTAACACACACCCATACAATGCGCACCACCCCGTGATGTTTTTCTCACTCCTACTACTGAATGTAATGTAACACACACCCATACAATGCGCACCACCCCGTGATGTTTTTCTCACTCCTACTAGTGAATGTAATGTAACACACACCCATACAATGCGCACCACCCCGTGATGTTTTTCTCACTCCTACTAGTGAATGTAATGTAACACACACCCATACAATGCGCACCACCCCGTGATGATTTCCTCACTCCTACTAGTGAATCTAATGTAACAAACACCCATATAATGCGCACCACCCCGTGATGTTTTTCTCACTCCTACTAGTGAATGTAATGTAACACACACCCATACAATGCGCACCACCCCGTGATGTTTTTCTCACTCCTACTAGTGAATGTAATGTAACACAAACCCATACAATGCGCACCACCCCGTGATGTTTTTCTCACTCCTACTAGTGAATGTAATGTAACACACACCCATATAATGCGCACCACCCCGTGATGTTTTTCTCACTCCTACTAGTGAATCTAATGTAACACACACCCATACAATGCGCACCACCCCGTGATGTTTTTCTCACTCCTACTAGTGAATCTAATGTAACACACACCCATACAATGCGCACCACCCCGTGATGTTTTTCTCACTCCTACTAGTGAATGTAATGTAACACACACCCATACAATGCGCACCACCCCGTGATGTTTTTCTCACTCCTACTAGTGAATGTAATGTAACACACACCCATACAATGCGCACCACACCGTGATGTTTTTCTCACTCCTACTAGTGAATGTAATGCAACACACACCCATACAATGCGCACCACACCTTGATGTTTTTCTCACTCCTGCTAGTGAATGTAATGCAACACACACCCATACAATGCGCACCACTCAGTGATGTTTTTCTCACTCCTGCTAGTGAATCTAATGTAACACACACCCATACAATGCGCACCACCCCGTGATGTTTTTCTCACTCCTGCTAGTGAATGTAATGTAACACACACCCATACAATGCGCACCACCCCGTGATGTTTTTCTCACTCCTCCTAGTGAATGTAATGTAACACACACCTATACAATGCGCACCACCCCGTGATGTTTTTCTCACTCCTGCTAGTGAATGTAATGTAACACACACCCATACAATGCGCACCACCCCGTGATGTTTTTCTCACTCCTGCTAGTGAATCTAATGTAACACACACCCATACAATGCGCACCACCCCGTGATGTTTTTCTCACTCCTGCTAGTGAATGTAATGTAACACACACCCATACAATGCGCACCACCCCGTGATGTTTTTCTCACTCCTACTAGTGAATCTAATGTAACACACACCCATACAATGCGCACCACCCCGTGATGTTTTTCTCACTCCTACTAGTGAATGTAATGTAACACACACCCATACAATGCGCACCACCCCGTGATGATTTTCTCACTCCTACTAGTGAATCTAATGTAACAAACACCCATACAATGCGCACCACCCCGTGATGTTTTTCTCCCTCCTACTAGGGAATCTAATGTAACAAACACCCATACAATGCGCACCACCCCGTGATGTTTTTCTCCCTCCTACTAGTGAATGTAATGTAACACACACCCATACAATGCGCACCACCCCGTGATGTTTTTCTCACTCCTACTAGTGAATGTAATGTAACACACACCCATACAATGCGCACCACCCCGTGATGTTTTTCTCACTCCTCCTAGTGAATGTAATGTAACACACACCCATACAATGCGCACCACCCCGTGATGTTTTTCTCACTCCTGCTAGTGAATGTAATGTAACACACACCCATACAATGCGCACCACCCCGTGATGTTTTTCTCACTCCTGCTAGTGAATCTAATGTAACACACACCCATACAATGCGCACCACCCCGTGATGTTTTTCTCACTCCTGCTAGTGAATGTAATGTAACACACACCCATACAATGCGCACCACCCCGTGATGTTTTTCTCACTCCTACTAGTGAATGTAATGTAACACACACCCATACAATGCGCACCACCCCGTGATGTTTTTCTCACTCCTGCTAGTGAATCTAATGTACCACACACCCATACAATGCGCACCACCCCGTGATGTTTTTCTCACTCCTGCTAGTGAATGTAATGTAACACACACCCATACAATGCGCACCACCCCGTGATGTTTTTCTCACTCCTGCTAGTGAATGTAATGTAACACACACCCATACAATGCCCACCACCCCGTGATGTTTTTCTCAGTCCTGCTAGTAAATGTAATGTAACACACACCCATACAATGCGCACCACCCCGTGATGTTTTTCTCACTCCTACTAGTGAATGTAATGTAACACACACCCATACAATGCGCACCACCCCGTGGTGTTTTTCTCACTCCTACTAGTGAATGTAATGTAACACACACCCATACAATGCGCACCACCCCGTGAAGTTTTTCTCACTCCTACTAGTGAATGTAATGTAACACACACCCATACAATGCGCACCACCCCGTGATGTTTTTCTCACTCCTACTAGTGAATGTAATGTAACACACACCCATAGAATGCGCACCACCCCGTGATGTTTTTCTGACTCCTACTAGTGAATGTAATGTAACACACACCCATACAATGCGCACCACCCCGTGATGTTTTTCTCACTCCTACTAGTGAATGTAATGTAACACACACCCATACAATGCGCACCACCCCGTGATGTTTTTCTCACTCCTACTAGTGAATGTAATGTAACACACACCCATACAATGCGCACCACCCCGTGATGTTTTTCTCACTCCTACTAGTGAATGTAATGTAACACACACCCATACAATGCGCACCACCCCGTGATGTTTTTCTCACTCCTACTAGTGAATGTAATGTAACACACACCCATACAATGCGCACCACCCAGTGATGTTTTTCTCACTCCTACTAGTGAATGTAATGTAACACACACTCATACAATGCGCACCACCCCGTGATGATTTTCTCACTCCTACTAGTGAATCTAATGTAACAAACACCCATACAATGCGCACCACGCCGTGATGTTTTTGTCACTCCTACTAGTGAATGTAATGTAACACACGCATAAAATGCGCACCACCCGTGATGTTTTTCTCACTCCTACTAGTGAATCTAATGTAACACACACCCATACAATGCGCACCACCCCGTGATGTTTTTCTCACTCCTACTTGTGAATCTAATGTAACACACACCCATACAATGTGCACCACCCCGTGATGTTTTTCTCACTCCTACTAGTGAATGTAATGTAACACACACCCATACAATGCGCACCACCCCGTGATGTTTTTCTCACTCCTACTAGTGAATGTAATGTAACACACACCCATACAATGCGCACCACCCCGTGATGTTTTTCTCACTCCTACTAGTGAATGTAATGTAACACACACCCATACAATGCGCACCACCCCGTGATGTTTTTCTCACTCCTACTAGTGAATGTAATGTAACACACACCCATACAATGCGCACCACCACGTGATGTTTTTCTCACTCCTACTAGTGAATGTAATGTAACACACACCCATACAATGCGCACCACCCCGTGATGTTTTTCTCACTCCTACTAGTGAATGTAATGTAACACACACCCATACAATGCGCACCACCCCGTGATGTTTTTCTCACTCCTACTAGTGAATGTAATGTAACACACACCCATACAATGCGCACCACCCCGTGATGATTTTCTCACTCCTACTAGTGAATCTAATGTAACAAACACCCATACAATGCGCACCACCCCGTGATGATTTTCTCACTCCTACTAGTGAATGTAATGTAACACACACCCATACAATGCGCACCACCCCGTGATGTTTTTCTCACTCCTACTAGTGAATATAATGTAACACACACCCATACAATGCGCAACACCCCGTGATGTTTCTCTCACTCCTACTAGTGAATGTAATGTAACAAACACCCATACAATTCGCACCACCCCGTGATGTTTTTCTCACTCCTACTAGTGAATGTAATGTAACACACACCCATACAATGCGCACCACCCCGTGATGTTTTTCTCACTCCTACTAGTGAATCTAATGTAACACACACCCATACAATGCGCACCACCCCGTGATGTTTTTCTCACTCCTACTAGTGAATGTAATGTAACACACACCCATACAATGCGCACCACCCCGTGATGTTTTTCTCACTCCTACTAGTGAATGTAATGTAACACACACCCATACAATGCGCACCACCCCGTGATGTTTTTCTCACTCCTACTAGTGAATGTAATGTAACACACACCCATACAATGCGCACCACCCCGTGATGTTTTTCTCACTCCTACTAGTGAATGTAATGCAACACACACCCATACAATGCGCACCACCCCGTGATGATTTTCTCACTCCTACTAGTGAATCTAATGTAACAAACACCCATACAATGCGAACCACCCCGTGATGTTTTTCTCCCTCCTGCTAGTGAATGTAATGTAACACACACCCATACAATGCGCACCACCCCGTGATGTTTTTCTCACTCCTGCTAGTGAATGTAATGTAACACACACCCATACAATGCGCACCACCCCGTGATGTTTTTCTCACTCCTACTAGTGAATCTAATGTAACACACACCCATACAATGCGCACCACCCCGTGATGTTTTTCTCACTCCTACTAGTGAATGTAATGCAACACACACCCATACAATGCGCACCACACCGTGATGTTTTTCTCACTCCTACTAGTGAATCTAATGTAACACACACCCATACAATGCGCACCACCCCGTGATGTTTTTCTCACTCCTGCTAGTGAATGTAATGTAACACACACCCATACAATGCGCACCACCCCGTGATGTTTTTCTCACTCCTGCTAGTGAATGTAATGTAACACACACCCATACAATGCGCACCACCCCGTGATGTTTTTCTCACTCCTACTAGTGAATGTAATGTAACACACACCCATACAATGCGCACCACCCCGTGATGTTTTTCTCACTCCTACTAGTGAATGTAATGTAACACACACCCATACAATGCGCACCACCCCGTGATGTTTTTCTCACTCCTACTAGTGAATGTAATGCAACACACACCCATACAATGCGCACCACACCGTGATGTTTTTCTCACTCCTACTAGTGAATGTAATGTAACACACACCCATACAATGTGCACCACCCGGTGATGTTTTTCTCACTCCTACTAGTGAATCTAATGTAACACACACCCATACAATGCGCACAACCCCGTGATGATTTTCTCACTCCTACTAGTGAATGTAATGTAACAAACACGCATACAATGCGAACCACCCCGTGATGTTTTTCTCCCTCCTGCTAGTGAATGTAATGTAACACACACCCATACAATGCGCACCACCCCGTGATGTTTTTCTCACTCCTGCTAGTGAATGTAATGTAACACACACCCATACAATGCGCACCACCCCGTGATGTTTTTCTCACTCCTACTAGTGAATCTAATGTAACACACACCCATACAATGCGCACCACCCCGTGATGTTTTTCTCACTCCTACTAGTGAATGTAATGCAACACACACCCATACAATGCGCACCACACCGTGATGTTTTTCTCACTCCTACTAGTGAATCTAATGTAACACACACCCATACAATGCGCACCACCCCGTGATGTTTTTCTCACTCCTGCTAGTGAATGTAATGTAACACACACCCATACAATGCGCACCACCCCGTGATGTTTTTCTCACTCCTGCTAGTGAATGTAATGTAACACACACCCATACAATGCGCACCACCCCGTGATGTTTTTCTCAGTCCTGCTATTAAATGTAATGTAACACACACCCATACAATGCGCACCACCCCGTGATGTTTTTCTCACTCCTACTAGTGAATGTAATGTAACACACACCCATACAATGCGCACCACCCCGTGGTGTTTTTCTCACTCCTACTAGTGAATGTAATGTAACACACACCCATACAATGCGCACCACCCCGTGGTGTTTTTCTCACTCCTACTAGTGAATGTAATGTAACACACACCCATACAATGCGCACTACCCCGTGAAGTTTTTCTCACTCCTACTAGTGAATGTAATGTAACACACACCCATACAATGCGCACCACCCCGTGATGTTTTTCTCACTCCTACTAGTGAATGTAATGTAACACACACCCATACAATGCGCACCACCCCGTGATGTTTTTCTCACTCCTACTAGTGAATGTAATGTAACACACACCCATACAATGCGCACCACCCCGTGATGTTTTTCTCACTCCTACTAGTGAATGTAATGTAACACACACCCATACAATGCGCACCACCCCGTGATGTTTTTCTCACTCCTACTAGTGAATGTAATGTAACACACACCCATACAATGCGCACCACCCCGTGATGTTTTTCTCACTCCTACTAGTGAATGTAATGTAACACACACCCATACAATGCGCACCACCCCGTGATGATTTTCTCACTCCTACTAGTGAATCTAATGTAACAAACACCCATACAATGCGCACCACGCCGTGATGTTTTTGTCACTCCTACTAGTGAATGTAATGTAACACACACGCATAAAATGCACACCACCCGTGATGTTTTTCTCACTCCTACTAGTGAATCTAATGTAACACACACCCATACAATGCGCACCACCCCGTGATATTTTTCTCACTCCTACTTGTGAATCTAATGTAACACACACCCATACAATGTGCACCACCCCGTGATGTTTTTCTCACTCCTACTAGTGAATGTAATGTAACACACACCCATACAATGCGCACCACCCCGTGATGTTTTTCTCACTCCTACTAGTGAATGTAATGTAACACACACCCATACAATGCGCACCACCCCATGATATTTTTCTCACTCCTACTTGTGAATCTAATGTAACACACACCCATACAATGTGCACCACCCCGTGATGTTTTTCTCACTCCTACTAGTGAATGTAATGTAACACACACCCATACAATGCGCACCACCCCGTGATGTTTTTCTCACTCCTACTAGTGAATGTAATGTAACACACACCCATACAATGCGCACCACCCCGTGATGTTTTTCTCACTCCTACTAGTGAATGTAATGTAACACACACCCATACAATGCGCACCACCCCGTGATGTTTTTCTCACTCCTACTAGTGAATGTAATGTAACACACACCCATACAATGCGCACCACCACGTGATGTTTTTCTCACTCCTACTAGTGAATGTAATGTAACACACACCCATACAATGCGCACCACCCCGTGATGTTTTTCTCACTCCTACTAGTGAATGTAATGTAACACACACCCATACAATGCCCACCACCCCGTGATGTTTTTCTCACTCCTACTAGTGAATGTAATGTAACACACACCCATACAATGCGCACCACCCCGTGATGATTTTCTCACTCCTACTAGTGAATCTAATGTAACACACACCCATACAATGCGCACCACCCCGTGATGATTTTCTCACTCCTACTAGTGAATGTAATGTAACACACACCCATACAATGCGCACCACCCCGTGATGTTTTTCTCACTCCTACTAGTGAATGTAATGTAACACACACCCATACAATGCGCACCACCCCGTGATGTTTTTCTCACTCCTACTAGTGAATCTAATGTAACACACACCCATACAATGCGCACCACCCCGTGATGTTTTTCTCACTCCTACTAGTGAATCTAATGTAACACACACCCATACAATGCGCACCACCCCGTGATGATTTTCTCACTCCTACTAGTGAATGTAATGTAACACACACCCATACAATGCGCACCACCCCGTGATGTTTTTCTCACTCCTACTAGTGAATGTAATGTAACACACACCCATACAATGCGCACCACCCCGTGATGTTTTTCTCACTCCTACTAGTGAATGTAATGTAACACACACCCATACAATGCGCACCACCCCGTGATGTTTTTCTCACTCCTACTAGTGAATGTAATGCAACACACACCCATACAATGCGCACCACACCGTGATGTTTTTCTCACTCCTACTAGTGAATGTAATGTAACACACACCCATACAATGCGCACCACCCGGTGATGTTTTTCTCACTCCTACTAGTGAATCTAATGTAACACACACCCATACAATGCGCACCACCCCGTGATGATTTTCTCACTCCTACTAGTGAATCTAATGTAACAAACACCCATACAATGCGAACCACCCCGTGATGTTTTTCTCCCTCCTGCTAGTGAATGTAATGTAACACACACCCATACAATGCGCACCACCCCGTGATGTTTTTCTCACTCCTGCTAGTGAATGTAATGTAACACACACCCATACAATGCGCACCACCCCGTGATGTTTTTGTCACTCCTACTAGTGAATCTAATGTAACACACACCCATACAATGCGCACCACCCCGTGATGTTTTTCTCACTCCTACTAGTGAATGTAATGCAACACACCCCCATACAATGCGCACCACACCGTGATGTTTTTCTCACTCCTACTAGTGAATGTAATGTAACACACACCCATACAATGCGCACCACCCGGTGATGTTTTTCTCACTCCTACTAGTGAATCTAATGTAACACACACCCATACAATGCGCACCACCCCGTGATGATTTTCTCACTCCTACTAGTGAATCTAATGTAACAAACACCCATACAATGCGAACCACCCCGTGATGTTTTTCTCCCTCCTGCTAGTGAATGTAATGTAACACACACCCATACAATGCGCACCACCCCGTGATGTTTTTCTCACTCCTGCTAGTGAATGTAATGTAACACACACCCATACAATGCGCACCACCCCGTGATGTTTTTCTCACTCCTGCTAGTGAATGTAATGTAACACACACCCATACAATGCGCACCACCCCGTGATGTTTTTCTCACTCCTGCTAGTGAATGTAATGTAACACACACCCATACAATGCGCACCACCCCGTGATGTTTTTCTCACTCCTGCTAGTGAATGTAATGTAACACACACCCATACAATGCGCACCACCCCGTGATGTTTTTCTCACTCCTACTAGTGAATGTAATGTAACACACACCCATACAATGCGCACCACCCCGTGATATTTTTCTCACTCCTACTAGTGAATGTAATGTAACACACACCCATACAATGCGCACCACCCCGTGATGTTTTTCTCACTCCTACTAGTGAATGTAATGTAATACACACCCATACAATGCGCACCACCCCGTGATGTTTTTCTCACTCCTACTAGTGAATGTAATGTAACACACACCCATACAATGCGCACCACCCCGTGATGATTTTCTCACTCCTACTAGTGAATCTAATGTAACAAACACCCATACAATGCGCACCACCCCGTGATGTTTTTCTCACTCCTACTAGTGAATGTAATGTAACACACACGCATAAAATGCGCACCACCCGTGATGTTTTTCTCACTCCTACTAGTGAATCTAATGTAACACACACCCATACAATGCGCACCACCCCGTGATATTTTTCTCACTCCTACTTGTGAATCTAATGTAACACACACCCATACAATGCGCACCACCCCGTGATGTTTTTCTCACTCCTACTAGTGAATGTAATGTAACACACACCCATACAATGCGCACCACCCCGTGATGTTTTTCTGACTCCTACTAGTGAATGTAAGGTAACACACACCCATACAATGCGCACCACCCCGTGATGTTTTTCTGACTCCTAGTAGTGAATGTAAGGTAACAACCACCCATACAATGCGCACCACCCCGTGATGTTTTTCTCACTCCTACTAGTGAATGTAATGTAACACACCCATACAATGCGCACCACCCCGTGATGTTTTTCTCACTCCTACTGGTGAATCTAATGTAACACACCCATACAATGCGCACCACCCCGCGATGTTTTTCAGAAACCTATCCTACATTGCCACTGCATGTTCCCTGACCTCCCCATGCTGACCACCCCGTGGTGCTTTTCTCCATCCTACATTGCCACTCACTGCCTATCCTAATTCAGACCCTCCGATTCACACCACCCCGTGATGTTTTTCTCACTCCTAGTATTGAATGTAATGTAACACACACCCATACAATGCGCACCACCCCGTGATGTTTTTCTCACTCCTACTAGTGAATGTAATGTAACACACACCCATACAATGCGCATCACCCCATGATGTTTTTCTCACTGCTACTAGTGAATGTAATGTAACACACACCCATACAATGCGCACCACCCTGTGATGTTTTTCTCACTCCTACTAGTGAATGTAATGTAACACACACCCATACAATGCGCACCACCCCGTGATATTTTTCTCACTCCTACTAGTGAATCTAATGTAACACACACCCATACAATTCGCACCACCCCGCGATGTTTTTCAGAAACCTATCCTACATTGCCACTGCATGTTCCCTGACCTCCCCATGCTGACCACCCCGTGGTGCTTTTCTCCATCCTACATTGCCACTCACTGCCTATCCTAATTCAGACCCTCTGATTCACACCACCCCGTGATGTTTTTCTCACTCCTTCTAGTGAATCTAATGTAACACACACCCATACAATGCGCACCACCCCGTGATGTTTTTCTCACTCCTACTAGTGAATCTAATGTAACACACACCCATACAATGCGCACCACCCCGTGATATTTTTCTCACTCCTACTTGTGAATCTAATGTAACACACACCCATACAATGCGCACCACCCCGTGATGTTTTTCTCACACCTACTAGTGAATGTAATGTAACACACACCCATACAATGCGCACCACCCCGTGATGTTTTTCTCACTCCTACTAGTGAATGTAATGTAACACACACCCATACAATGCGCACCACCCCGTGATGATTTTCTCACTCCTACTAGTGAATCTAATGTAACAAACACCCATACAATGCGCACCACCCCGTGATGATTTTCTCACTCCTACTAGTGAATGTAATGTAACACACACCCATACAATGCGCACCACCCCGTGATGTTTTTCTCACTCCTACTAGTGAATGTAATGTAACACACACCCATACAATGCGCACCACCCCGTGATGTTTTTCTCACTCCTACTAGTGAATGTAATGTAACACACACCCATACAATGCGCACCACCCCGTGATGTTTTTCTCACTCCTGCTAGTGAATGTAATGTAACACACACCCATACAATGCGCACCACCCCGTGATGTTTTTCTCACTCCTACTAGTGAATGTAATGTAACACACACCCATACAATGCGCACCACCCCGTGATGTTTTTCTCACTCCTACTAGTGAATGTAATGTAACACACACCCATACAATGCGCACCACCCCGTGATGTTTTTCTCACTCCTACTAGTGAATGTAATGTAACACACACCCATACAATGCGCACCACCCCGTGATGTTTTTCTCACTCCTACTAGTGAATCTAATGTAACACACACCCATAGAATGCGCACCACCCCGTGATGTTTTTCTCACTGCTACTAGTGAATGTAATGTAACACACACCCATACAATGCGCACCACCCCGTGATGTTTTTCTCACTCCTACTAGTGAATGTAATGTAACACACACCCATACAATGCGCACCACCCCGTGATGTTTTTCTCACTCCTACTAGTGAATGTAATGTAACACACACCCATACAATGCGCACCACCCCGTGATGTTTTTCTCACTCCTACTAGTGAATGTAATGCAACACACAGCCATACAATGCGCACCACCCCGTGATGTTTTTCTCACTCCTACTAGTGAATGTAATGTAACACACACCCATACAATGCGCACCACCCCGTGATGATTTTCTCACTCCTACTAGTGAATCTAATGTAACAAACACCCATACAATGCGCACCACCCCGTGATGTTTTTCTCCCTCCTACTAGTGAATGTAATGTAACACACACCCATACAATGCGCACCACCCCGTGATGTTTTTCTCACTCCTACTAGTGAATGTAATGTAACACACACCCATACAATGCGCACCACCCCGTGATGTTTTTCTCACTCCTCCTAGTGAATGTAATGTAACACACACCCATACAATGCGCACCACCCCGTGATGTTTTTCTCACTCCTGCTAGTGAATGTAATGTAACACACACCCATACAATGCGCACCACCCCGTGATGTTTTTCTCACTCCTACTAGTGAATCTAATGTAACACACACCCATACAATGCGCACCACCCCGTGATGTTTTTCTCACTCCTGCTAGTGAATGTAATGTAACACACACCCATACAATGCGCACCACCCCGTGATGTTTTTCTCACTCCTGCTAGTGAATGTAATGTAACACACACCCATACAATGCGCACCACCCCGTGATGTTTTTCTCAGTCCTGCTAGTAAATGTAATGTAACACACACCCATACAATGCAAACCACCCCGTGATGTTTTTCTCACTCCTACTAGTGAATGTAATGTAACACACACCCATACAATGCGCACCACCCCGTGGTGTTTTTCTCACTCCTACTAGTGAATGTAATGTAACACACACCCATA
The DNA here is from genome assembly GCF_034190915.1 of Cavia porcellus. Classification (NCBI taxonomy): domain Eukaryota; kingdom Metazoa; phylum Chordata; class Mammalia; order Rodentia; family Caviidae; genus Cavia; species Cavia porcellus. Next base: position 555,117 of record NW_026947575.1, read on the forward strand.
CAATGCGCACCACCCCGTGAAGTTTTTCTCACTCCTACTAGTGAATGTAATGTAACACACACCCATACAATGCGCACCACCCCGTGATGTTTTTCTCACTCCTACTAGTGAATGTAATGTAACACACACCCATAGAATGCGCACCACCCCGTGATGTTTTTCTGACTCCTACTAGTGAATGTAATGTAACACACACCCATACAATGCGCACCACCCCGTGATGTTTTTCTGACTCCTACTAGTGAATGTAATGTAACACACACCCATACAATGCGCACCACCCCGTGATGTTTTTCTCACTCCTACTAGTGAATGTAATGTAACACACACCCATACAATGCGCACCACCCCGTGATGTTTTTCTCACTCCTACTAGTGAATGTAATGTAACACACACCCATACAATGCGCACCACCCCGTGATGTTTTTCTCACTCCTACTAGTGAATGTAATGTAACACACACCCATACAATGCGCACCACCCAGTGATGTTTTTCTCACTCCTACTAGTGAATGTAATGTAACACACACCCATACAATGCGCACCACCCCGTGATGATTTTCTCACTCCTACTAGTGAATCTAATGTAACAAACACCCATACAATGCGCACCACGCCGTGATGTTTTTGTCACTCCTACTAGTGAATGTAATGTAACACACACGCATAAAATGCGCACCACCCGTGATGTTTTTCTCACTCCTACTAGTGAATCTAATGTAACACACACCCATACAATGCGCACCACCCCGTGATATTTTTCTCACTCCTACTTGTGAATCTAATGTAACACACACCCATACAATGTGCACCACCCCGTGATGTTTTTCTCACTCCTACTAGTGAATGTAATGTAACACACACCCATACAATGCGCACCACCCCGTGATGTTTTTCTCACTCCTACTAGTGAATCTAATGTAACACACACCCATACAATGCGCACCACCCCGTGATGTTTTTCTCACTCCTACTAGTGAATGTAATGTAACACACACCCATACAATGCGCACCACCCCGTGATGTTTTTCTCACTCCTACTAGTGAATGTAATGTAACACACACCCATACAATGCGCACCACCCCGTGATGTTTTTCTCACTCCTACTAGTGAATGTAATGTAACACACACCCATACAATGCGCACCACCCCGTGATGATTTTCTCACTCCTACTAGTGAATCTAATGTAACAAACACCCATACAATGCGCACCACGCCGTGATGTTTTTGTCACTCCTACTAGTGAATGTAATGTAACACACACGCATAAAATGCACACCACCCGTGATGTTTTTCTCACTCCTACTAGTGAATCTAATGTAACACACACCCATACAATGCGCACCACCCCGTGATATTTTTCTCACTCCTACTTGTGAATCTAATGTAACACACACCCATACAATGTGCACCACCCCGTGATGTTTTTCTCACTCCTACTAGTGAATGTAATGTAACACACACCCATACAATGCGCACCACCCCGTGATGTTTTTCTCACTCCTACTAGTGAATGTAATGTAACACACACCCATACAATGCGCACCACCCCGTGATATTTTTCTCACTCCTACTTGTGAATCTAATGTAACACACACCCATACAATGTGCACCACCCCGTGATGTTTTTCTCACTCCTACTAGTGAATGTAATGTAACACACACCCATACAATGCGCACCACCCCGTGATGTTTTTCTCACTCCTACTAGTGAATGTAATGTAACACACACCCATACAATGCGCACCACCCCGTGATGTTTTTCTCACTCCTACTAGTGAATGTAATGTAACACACACCCATACAATGCGCACCACCACGTGATGTTTTTCTCACTCCTACTAGTGAATGTAATGTAACACACACCCATACAATGCGCACCACCACGTGATGTTTTTCTCACTCCTACTAGTGAATGTAATGTAACACACACCCATACAATGCGCACCACCCCGTGATGTTTTTCTCACTCCTACTAGTGAATGTAATGTAACACACACCCATACAATGCGCACCACCCCGTGATGTTTTTCTCACTCCTACTAGTGAATGTAATGTAACACACACCCATACAATGCGCACCACCCCGTGATGATTTTCTCACTCCTACTAGTGAATCTAATGTAACACACACCCATACAATGCGCACCACCCCGTGATGATTTTCTCACTCCTACTAGTGAATGTAATGTAACACACACCCATACAATGCGCACCACCCCGTGATGTTTTTCTCACTCCTACTAGTGAATGTAATGTAACACACACCCATACAATGCGCACCACCCCGTGATGTTTTTCTCACTCCTACTAGTGAATCTAATGTAACACACACCCATACAATGCGCACCACCCCGTGATGTTTTTCTCACTCCTACTAGTGAATGTAATGTAACACACACCCATACAATGCGCACCACCCCGTGATGTTTTTCTCACTACTACTAGTGAATCTAATGTAACACACACCCATACAATGCGCACCACCCCGTGATGATTTTCTCACTCCTACTAGTGAATGTAATGTAACACACACCCATACAATGCGCACCACCCCGTGATGTTTTTCTCACTCCTACTAGTGAATGTAATGTAACACACACCCATACAATGCGCACCACCCCGTGATGTTTTTCTCACTCCTACTAGTGAATGTAATGTAACACACACCCATACAATGCGCACCACCCCGTGATGTTTTTCTCACTCCTACTAGTGAATGTAATGTAACACACACCCATACAATGCGCACCACCCCGTGATGTTTTTCTCACTCCTACTAGTGAATGTAATGTAACACACACCCATACAATGCGCACCACCACGTGATGTTTTTCTCACTCCTACTAGTGAATGTAATGTAACACACACCCATACAATGCGCACCACCCCGTGATGTTTTTCTCACTCCTACTAGTGAATGTAATGTAACACACACCCATACAATGCGCACCACCCCGTGATGTTTTTCTCACTCCTACTAGTGAATGTAATGTAACACACACCCATACAATGCGCACCACCCCGTGATGATTTTCTCACTCCTACTAGTGAATCTAATGTAACACACACCCATACAATGCGCACCACCCCGTGATGATTTTCTCACTCCTACTAGTGAATGTAATGTAACACACACCCATACAATGCGCACCACCCCGTGATGTTTTTCTGACTCCTACTAGTGAATGTAATGTAACACACACCCATACAATGCGCACCACCCCGTGGTGTTTTTCTCACTCCTACTAGTGAATGTAATGTAACACACACCCATACAATGCGCACCACCCCGTGAAGTTTTTCTCACTCCTACTAGTGAATGTAATGTAACACACACCCATACAATGCGCACCACCCCGTGATGTTTTTCTCACTCCTACTAGTGAATGTAATGTAACACACACCCATACAATGCGCACCACCCCGTGATGTTTTTCTCACTCCTACTAGTGAATGTAATGTAACACACACCCATACAATGCGCACCACCCCGTGATGTTTTTCTCACTCCTACTAGTGAATCTAATGTAACACACACCCATACAATGCGCACCACCCCGTGATGTTTTTCTCACTCCTACTAGTGAATGTAATGTAACACACACCCATACAATGCGCACCACCCCGTGATGTTTTTCTCACTCCTACTAGTGAATGTAATGTAACACACACCCATACAATGCGCACCACCCCGTGATGTTTTTCTCACTCCTACTAGTGAATGTAATGTAACACACACCCATACAATGCGCACCACCCCGTGATGATTTTCTCACTCCTACTAGTGAATCTAATGTAACAAACACCCATACAATGCGCACCACGCCGTGATGTTTTTGTCACTCCTACTAGTGAATGTAATGTAACACACACGTATAAAATGCACACCACCCGTGATGTTTTTCTCACTCCTACTAGTGAATCTAATGTAACACACACCCATACAATGCGCACCACCCCGTGATATTTTTCTCACTCCTACTTGTGAATCTAATGTAACACACACCCATACAATGTGCACCACCCCGTGATGTTTTTCTCACTCCTACTAGTGAATGTAATGTAACACACACCCATACAATGCGCACCACCCCGTGATGTTTTTCTCACTCCTACTAGTGAATGTAATGTAACACACACCCATACAATGCGCACCACCCCGTGATATTTTTCTCACTCCTACTTGTGAATCTAATGTAACACACACCCATACAATGTGCACCACCCCGTGATGTTTTTCTCACTCCTACTAGTGAATGTAATGTAACACACACCCATACAATGCGCACCACCCCGTGATGTTTTTCTCACTCCTACTAGTGAATGTAATGTAACACACACCCATACAATGCGCACCACCCCGTGATGTTTTTCTCACTCCTACTAGTGAATGTAATGTAACACACACCCATACAATGCGCACCACCACGTGATGTTTTTCTCACTCCTACTAGTGAATGTAATGTAACACACACCCATACAATGCGCACCACCACGTGATGTTTTTCTCACTCCTACTAGTGAATGTAATGTAACACACACCCATACAATGCGCACCACCCCGTGATGTTTTTCTCACTCCTACTAGTGAATGTAATGTAACACACACCCATACAATGCGCACCACCCCGTGATGTTTTTCTCACTCCTACTAGTGAATGTAATGTAACACACACCCATACAATGCGCACCACCCCGTGATGATTTTCTCACTCCTACTAGTGAATCTAATGTAACACACACCCATACAATGCGCACCACCCCGTGATGATTTTCTCACTCCTACTAGTGAATGTAATGTAACACACACCCATACAATGCGCACCACCCCGTGATGTTTTTCTCACTCCTACTAGTGAATGTAATGTAACACACACCCATACAATGCGCACCACCCCGTGATGTTTTTCTCACTCCTACTAGTGAATCTAATGTAACACACACCCATACAATGCGCACCACCCCGTGATGTTTTTCTCACTCCTACTAGTGAATGTAATGCAACACACACCCATACAATGCGCACCACACCGTGATGTTTTTCTCACTCCTACTAGTGAATGTAATGTAACACACACCCATACAATGCGCACCACCCGGTGATGTTTTTCTCACTCCTACTAGTGAATCTAATGTAACACACACCCATACAATGCGCACCACCCCGTGATGATTTTCTCACTCCTACTAGTGAATCTAATGTAACAAACACCCATACAATGCGAACCACCCCGTGATGTTTTTCTCCCTCCTGCTAGTGAATGTAATGTAACACACACCCATACAATGCGCACCACCCCGTGATGTTTTTCTCACTCCTGCTAGTGAATGTAATGTAACACACACCCATACAATGCGCACCACCCCGTGATGTTTTTGTCACTCCTACTAGTGAATCTAATGTAACACACACCCATACAATGCGCACCACCCCGTGATGTTTTTCTCACTCCTACTAGTGAATGTAATGCAACACACACCCATACAATGCGCACCACACCGTGATGTTTTTCTCACTCCTACTAGTGAATGTAATGTAACACACACCCATACAATGCGCACCACCCGGTGATGTTTTTCTCACTCCTACTAGTGAATCTAATGTAACACACACCCATACAATGCGCACCACCCCGTGATGATTTTCTCACTCCTACTAGTGAATCTAATGTAACAAACACCCATACAAGGCGAACCACCCCGTGATGTTTTTCTCCCTCCTGCTAGTGAATGTAATGTAACACACACCCATACAATGCGCACCACCCCGTGATGTTTTTCTCACTCCTGCTAGTGAATGTAATGTAACACACACCCATACAATGCGCACCACCCCGTGATGTTTTTCTCATTCCTGCTCGTGAATGTAATGTAACACACACCCATACAATGCGCACCACCCCGTGATGTTTTTCTCACTCCTGCTAGTGAATGTAATGTAACACACACCCATACAATGCGCACCACCCCGTGATGTTTTTCTCACTCCTGCTAGTGAATGTAATGTAACACACACCCATACAATGCGCACCACCCCGTGATGTTTTTCTCACTCCTACTAGTGAATGTAATGTAACACACACCCATACAATGCGCACCACCCCGTGATGTTTTTCTCACTCCTACTAGTGAATGTAATGTAACACACACCCATACAATGCGCACCACCCCGTGATGTTTTTCTCACTCCTACTAGTGAATGTAATGTAACACACACCCATACAATGCGCACCACCCCGTGATGTTTTTCTCACTCCTACTAGTGAATGTAATGTAACACACACCCATACAATGCGCACCACCCCGTGATGATTTTCTCACTCCTACTAGTGAATCTAATGTAACAAACACCCATACAATGCGCACCACCCCGTGATGTTTTTCTCACTCCTACTAGTGAATGTAATGTAACACACACGCATAAAATGCGCACCACCCGTGATGTTTTTCTCACTCCTACTAGTGAATCTAATGTAACACACACCCATACAATGCGCACCACCCCGTGATATTTTTCTCACTCCTACTTGTGAATCTAATGTAACACACACCCATACAATGCGCACCACCCCGTGATGTTTTTCTCACTCGTACTAGTGAATGTAATGTAACACACACCCATACAATGCGCACCACCCCGTGATGTTTTTCTGACTCCTACTAGTGAATGTAAGGTAACACACACCCATACAATGCGCACCACCCCGTGATGTTTTTCTGACTCCTAGTAGTGAATGTAAGGTAACAACCACCCATACAATGCGCACCACCCCGTGATGTTTTTCTCACTCCTACTAGTGAATGTAATGTAACACACCCATACAATGCGCACCACCCCGTGATGTTTTTCTCACTCCTACTAGTGAATGTAATGTAACACACACCCATACAATGCGCACCACCCCGTGATGTTTTTCTCACTCCTATTAGTGAATGTAATGTAACACACACCCATACAATGCGCACCACCCCGTGATGTTTTTCTCACTCCTACTGGTGAATCTAATGTAACACACCCATACAATGCGCACCACTCCGCGATGTTTTTCAGAAACCTATCCTACATTGCCACTGCATATTCCCTGACCTCCCCATGCTGACCACCCCGTGGTGCTTTTCTCCATCCTACACTGCCACTCACTGCCTATCCTAATTCAGACCCTCCGATTCACACCACCCCGTGATGTTTTTCTCACTCCTAGTATTGAATGTAATGTAACACACACCCATACAATGCGCACCACCCCGTGATGTTTTTCTCACTCCTACTAGTGAATGTAATGTAACACACACCCATACAATGCGCACCACCCCATGATGTTTTTCTCACTGCTACTAGTGAATGTAATGTAACACACACCCATACAATGCGCACCACCCTGTGATGTTTTTCTCACTCCTACTAGTGAATGTAATGTAACACACACCCATACAATGCGCACCACCCCGTGATATTTTTCTCACTCCTACTAGTGATTCTAATGTAACACACACCCATACAATGCGCACCACCCCGCGATGTTTTTCAGAAACCTATCCTACATTGCCACTGCATGTTCCCTGACCTCCCCATGCTGACCACCCCGTGGTGCTTTTCTCCATCCTACATTGCCACTCACTGCCTATCCTAATTCAGACCCTCTGATTCACACCACCCCGTGATGTTTTTCTCACTCCTTCTAGTGAATCTAATGTAACACACACCCATACAATGCGCACCACCCCGTGATGTTTTTCTCACTCCTACTAGTGAATCTAATGTAACACACACCCATACAATGCGCACCACCCCGTGATATTTTTCTCACTCCTACTTGTGAATGTAATGTAACACACACCCATACAATGCGCACCACCCCGTGATGTTTTTCTGACTCCTACTAGTGAATGTAAGGTAACACACACCCATACAATGCGCACCACCCTGTGATGTTTTTCTGACTCCTAGTAGTGAATGTAAGGTAACAACCACCCATACAATGCGCACCACCCCGTGATGTTTTTCTCACTCCTACTAGTGAATGTAATGTAACACACCCATACAATGCGCACCACCCCGTGATGTTTTTCTCACTCCTACTAGTGAATGTAATGTAACACACACCCATACAATGCGCACCACCCCGTGATGTTTTTCTCACTCCTATTAGTGAATGTAATGTAACACACACCCATACAATGCGCACCACCCCGTGATGTTTTTCTCACTCCTACTGGTGCATCTAATGTAACACACCCATACAATGCGCACCACCCCGCGATGTTTTTCAGAAACCTATCCTACATTGCCACTGCATGTTCCCTGACCTCCCCATGCTGACCACCCCGTGGTGCTTTTCTCCATCCTACATTGCCACTCACTGCTTATCCTAATTCAGACCCTCCGATTCACACCACCCCGTGATGTTTTTCTCACTCCTAGTATTGAATGTAATGTAACACACACCCATACAATGCGCACCACCCCGTGATGTTTTTCTCACTCCTACTAGTGAATGTAATGTAACACACACCCATACAATGCGCACCACCCCATGATGTTTTTCTCACTGCTACTAGTGAATGTAATGTAACACACACCCATACAATGCGCACCACCCTGTGATGTTTTTCTCACTCCTACTAGTGAATGTAATGTAACACACACCCATACAATGCGCACCACCCCGTGATATTTTTCTCACTCCTACTAGTGAATCTAATGTAACACACACCCATACAATGCGCACCACCCCGCGATGTTTTTCAGAAACCTATCCTACATTGCCACTGCATGTTCACTGACCTCCCTATGCTGACCACCCCGTGGTGCTTTTCTCCATCCTACATTGCCACTCACTGCCTATCCTAATTCAGACCCTCTGATTCACACCACCCCGTGATGTTTTTCTCACTCCTTCTAGTGAATCTAATGTAACACACATCCATACAATGCGCACCACCCCGTGATGTTTTTCTCACTCCTATTAGTGAATGTAATGTAACACACACCCTTACAATGCGCACCACCCCGTGATGTTTTTCTCACTCCTACTAGTGAATGTAAAGTAACACACACCCATACAATGCGCACCACCCCGGGATGTTTTTCTCACTCCTACTAGTGAATGTAATGTAACACACACCCATACAATGCGCACCACCCCGTGATGTTTTTCTCACTCCTAGTAGTGAATCTAATGTAACACACACCCATACAATGCGCACCACCCTGTGATGTTTTTCTCACTCCTACTAGTGAATCTAATGTAACACACACCCATCAAATGCGCACCACACCGTGATGTTTTTCTGACTCCTACTAGTGAATGTAATGTAACACCCACCCATACGATGCGCACCACCCCGTGATGTTTTTCTCACTCCTACTAGTGAATGTAATGTAACACACCCATACAATGCGCACCACACCGTGATGTTTTTCTCACTCCTACTAGTGAATGTAATGTAACACACACCCATAATATGCGCACCACCTCGTGATGTTTTTCTCACTCCTACTAGTGAATGTAATGTAACGCACACCCATACAATGCGCACTACCCCGGGATGTTTTTCAGAAACCTATCTTACATTGCCACTGCATGTTCCCTGACCTCCCCATGCTGACCACCCCACGGTGCTTTTCTCCATCCTACATTGCCACTCACTGCCTATCCTAATTCAGACCCTCCGATTCACACCACCCCTTGATGTTTTTCTCACTCCTAGTAGTGAATGTAATGTAACACACACCCATACAATGCGCACCACCCCATGATGTTTTTCTCACTGCTACTAGTGAATGTAATGTAACACACACCCATACAATGCGCACCACCTTGTGATGTTTTTCTCACTCCTACTAGTGAGTGTAATGTAACACACACTCATACAATGCGCACCACCTTGTGATGTTTTTCTCACTCCTACTAGTGAATGTAATGTAACACACACGCATAAAATGCGCACCACCCGTGATGTTTTTCTCACTCCTACTAGTGAATCTAATGTAACACACACCCATACAATGCGCACCACCCCGTGATATTTTTCTCACTCCTACTTGTGAATCTAATGTAACACACACCCATACAATGCGCACCACCCCGTGATGTTTTTCTCACTCGTACTAGTGAATGTAATGTAACACACACCCATACAATGCGCACCACCCCGTGATGTTTTTCTGACTCCTACTAGTGAATGTAAGGTAACACACACCCATACAATGCGCACCACCCCGTGATGTTTTTCTGACTCCTAGTAGTGAATGTAAGGTAACAACCACCCATACAATGCGCACCACCCCGTGATGTTTTTCTCACTCCTACTAGTGAATGTAATGTAACACACCCATACAATGCGCACCACCCCGTGATGTTTTTCTCACTCCTACTAGTGAATGTAATGTAACACACACCCATACAATGCGCACCACCCCGTGATGTTTTTCTCACTCCTATTAGTGAATGTAATGTAACACACACCCATACAATGCGCACCACCCCGTGATGTTTTTCTCACTCCTACTGGTGAATCTAATGTAACACACCCATACAATGCGCACCACCCCGCGATGTTTTTCAGAAACCTATCCTACATTGCCACTGCATGTTCCCTGACCTCCCCATGCTGACCACCCCGTGGTGCTTTTCTCCATCCTACACTGCCACTCACTGCCTATCCTAATCAGACCCTCCGATTCACACCACCCCGTGATGTTTTTCTCACTCCTAGTATTGAATGTAATGTAACACACACCCATACAATGCGCACCACCCCGTGATGTTTTTCTCACTCCTACTAGTGAATGTAATGTAACACACACCCATACAATGCGCACCACCCCATGATGTTTTTCTCACTGCTACTAGTGAATGTAATGTAACACACACCCATACAATGCGCACCACCCTGTGATGTTTTTCTCACTCCTACTAGTGAATGTAATGTAACACACACCCATACAATGCGCACCACCCCGTGATATTTTTCTCACTCCTACTAGTGATTCTAATGTAACACACACCCATACAATGCGCACGACCCCGCGATGTTTTTCAGAAACCTATCCTACATTGCCACTGCATGTTCCCTGACCTCCCCATGCTGACCACCCCGTGGTGCTTTTCTCCATCCTACATTGCCACTCACTGCCTATCCTAATTCAGACCCTCTGATTCACACCACCCCGTGATGTTTTTCTCACTCCTTCTAGTGAATCTAATGTAACACACACCCATACAATGCGCACCACCCCGTGATGTTTTTCTCACTCCTACTAGTGAATCTAATGTAACACACACCCATACAATGCGCACCACCCCGTGATATTTTTCTCACTCCTACTTGTGAATGTAATGTAACACACACCCATACAATGCGCACCACCCCGTGATGTTTTTCTGACTCCTACTAGTGAATGTAAGGTAACACACACCCATACAATGCGCACCACCCCGTGATGTTTTTCTGACTCCTAGTAGTGAATGTAAGGTAACAACCACACATACAATGCGCACCACCCCGTGATGTTTTTCTCACTCCTACTAGTGAATGTAATGTAACACACCCATACAATGCGCACCACCCCGTGATGTTTTTCTCACTCCTACTAGTGAATGTAATGTAACACACACCCATACAATGCGCACCACCCCGTGATGTTTTTCTCACTCCTATTAGTGAATGTAATGTAACACACACCCATACAATGCGCACCACCCCGTGATGTTTTTCTCACTCCTACTGGTGAATCTAATGTAACACACCTATACAATGCGCACCACCCCGCGATGTTTTTCAGAAACCTATCCTACATTGCCACTGCATGTTCCCTGACCTCCCCATGCTGACCACCCCGTGGTGCTTTTCTCCATCCTACATTGCCACTCACTGCTTATCCTAATTCAGACCCTCCGATTCACACCACCCCGTGATGTTTTTCTCACTCCTAGTATTGAATGTAATGTAACACACACCCATACAATGCGCACCACCCCGTGATGTTTTTCTCACTCCTACTAGTGAATGTAATGTAACACACACCCATACAATGCGCACCACCCCATGATGTTTTTCTCACTGCTACTAGTGAATGTAATGTAACACACACCCATACAATGCGCACCACCCTGTGATGTTTTTCTCACTCCTACTAGTGAATGTAATGTAACACACACCCATACAATGCGCACCACCCCGTGATATTTTTCTCACTCCTACTAGTGAATCTAATGTAACACACACCCATACAATGCGCACCACCCCGCGATGTTTTTCAGAAACCTATCCTACATTGCCACTGCATGTTCACTGACCTCCCTATGCTGACCACCCCGTGGTGCTTTTCTCCATCCTACATTGCCACTCACTGCCTATCCTAATTCAGACCCTCTGATTCACACCACCCCGTGATGTTTTTCTCACTCCTTCTAGTGAATCTAATGTAACACACATCCATACAATGCGCACCACCCCGTGATGTTTTTCTCACTCCTATTAGTGAATGTAATGTAACACACACCCATACAATGCGCACCACCCCATGATGTTTTTCTCACTCCTACTAGTGAATGTAAAGTAACACACACCCATACAATGCGCACCACCCCGGGATGTTTTTCTCACTCCTACTAGTGAATGTAATGTAACACACACCCATACAATGCGCACCACCCCGTGATGTTTTTCTCACTCCTAGTAGTGAATCTAATGTAACACACACCCATACAATGCGCACCACCCTGTGATGTTTTTCTCACTCCTACTAGTGAATCTAATGTAACACACACCCATCAAATGCGCACCACACCGTGATGTTTTTCTGACTCCTACTAGTGAATGTAATGTAACACCCACCCATACGATGCGCACCACCCCGTGATGTTTTTCTCACTCCTACTAGTGAATGTAATGTAACACACCCATACAATGCGCACCACACCGTGATGTTTTTCTCACTCCTACTAGTGAATGTAATGTAACACACACCCATACAATGCGCACCACCCCGTGATGTTTTTCTCACTCCTACTAGTGAATGTAATGTAACGCACACCCATACAATGCGCACTACCCCGGGATGTTTTTCAGAAACCTATCTTACATTGCCACTGCATGTTCCCTGACCTCCCCATGCTGACCACCCCACGGTGCTTTTCTCCATCCTACATTGCCACTCACTGCCTATCCTAATTCAGACCCTCCGATTCACACCACCCCTTGATGTTTTTCTCACTCCTAGTAGTGAATGTAATGTAACACACACCCATACAATGCGCACCACCCCGTGATGTTTTTCTCACTGCTACTAGTGAGTGTAATGTAACACACACCCATACAATGCGCACCACCTTGTGATGTTTTTCTCACTCCTACTAGTGAGTGTAATGTAACACACACTCATACAATGCGCACCACCTTGTGATGTTTTTCTCACTCCTACTAGTGAATGTAATGTAACACACACCCATAGAATGCGCACCACCCCGTGATGTTTTTCTCACTCCTACTAGTGAATGTAATGTAACACACACCCATACAATGCGCACCACCCCGTGATGTTTTTCTCACTCCTACTAGTGAATCTAATGTAACACACACCCATACAATGCGCACCACCCCGTGATGTTTTTCTCACTCCTACTAGTGAATCTAATGTAACACACACCCATACAATGCGCACCACCCCGTGATGTTTTTCTCACTCCTCCTAGTGAATGTAATGTAACACACACCCATACAATGCGCACCACCCCGTGATGTTGTTCTCACTCCTACTAGTGAATGTAATGTAACACACACCCATACAATGCGCACCACCCCGTGATGTTTTTCTCACTCCTACTAGTGAATCTAATGTAACACACACCCATACAATGCGCACCACCCCGTGATGTTTTTCTCACTCCTCCTAGTGAATGTAATGTAACACACACCCATACAATGCGCACCACCCCGTGATGTTTTTCTCACTACTCCTAGTGAATGTAATGTAACACACACCCATACAATGCGCACCACCCCGTGATGTTTTTCTCACTCCTACTAGTGAATGTAATGTAACACACACCCATACAATGCGCACCACCCCGTGATGTTTTTCTCACTCCTACTAGTGAATGTAATGTAACACACACCCATACAATGCGCACCAGCCCGTGATGATTTTCTCACTCCTACTAGTGAATGTAATGTAACACACACCCATACAATGCGCACCACCCCGTGATGTTTTTCTCACTCCCACTAGTGAATGTAATGTAACACACACCCATACAATGCGCACCACCCCTTGATGTTTTTCTCACTCCTACTAGTGAATCTAATGTAACACACACCCATACAATGCGCACCACCCCGTGATGTTTTTCTCACTCCTACTAGTGAATGTAATGTAACACACACCCATACAATGCGCACCACCCCGTGATGTTTTTCTCACTCCTCCTAGTGAATGTAATGTAACACACACCCATACAATGCGCACCACCCCGTGATGTTTTTCTCACTCCTACTAGTGAATCTAATGTAACACACACCCATACAATGTGCACCACCCCGTGATGTTTTTCTCACTCCTACTAGTGAATGTAATGTAACACACAACCATACAATGCGCACCACCCCGTGATGTTTTTCTCACTCCTACTAGTGAATCTAATGTAACACACACCCATACAATGCCCACCACCCCGTGATGTTTTTCTCACTCCTACTAGTGAATGTAATGTAACACACACCCATACAATGCGCACCACCCCGTGATGTTTTTCTCACTCCTACTTGTGAACGTAATGTAACACACACCCATACAATGCGCACCACCCCGTGATGTTTTTCTCAATCCTACTAGTGAATCTAATGTAACACACACCCATACAATGCGCACCAGCCCGTGATGTTTTTCTCACTCCTCCTAGTGAATGTAATGTAACACACACCCATACAATGCGCACCACCCCGTGATGTTTTTCTCACTCCTACTAGTGAATGTAATGTAACACACACCCATACAATGCGCACCACCCCGTGATGTTTTTCTCACTCCTACTAGTGAATGTAATGTAACACACACCCATACAATGCGCACCACCCCGTGATGTTTTTCTCACTCCTACTAGTGAATCTAATGTAACACACACCCATACAATGCGCACCACCCCGTGATGTTTTTCTCACTCCTCCTAGTGAATGTAATGTAACACACACCCATACAATGCGCACCACCCCGTGATGTTGTTCTCACTCCTACTAGTGAATGTAATGTAACACACACCCATACAATGCGCACCACCCCGTGATGTTTTTCTCACTCCTACTAGTGAATCTAATGTAACACACACCCATACAATGCGCACCACCCCGTGATGTTTTTCTCACTCCTCCTAGTGAATGTAATGTAACACACACCCATACAATGCGCACCACCCCTTGATGTTTTTCTCACTCCTACTAGTGAATGTAATGTAACACACACCCATACAATGCGCACCACCCCGTGATGTTTTTCTCACTCCTACTAGTGAATGTAATGTAACACACACCCATACAATGCGCACCACCCCGTGATGTTTTTCTCACTCCTACTAGTGAATGTAATGTAACACACACCCATACAATGCGCACCACCCCGTGATGATTTTCTCACTCCTACTAGTGAATGTAATGTAACACACACCCATACAATGCGCACCACCCCGTGATGTTTTTCTCACTCCTACTAGTGAATGTAATGTAACACACACCCATACAATGCGCACCACCCCGTGATGTTTTTCTCACTCCTACTAGTGAATGTAATGTAACACACACCCATACAATGCGCACCACCCCGTGATGATTTTCTCACTCCTACTAGTGAATGTAATGTAACACACACCCATACAATGCGCACCACCCCGTGATGTTTTTCTCACTCCTACTAGTGAATGTAATGTAACACACACCCATACAATGCGCACCACCCCGTGATGTTTTTCTCACTCCTACTAGTGAATGTAATGTAACACACACCCATACAATGCGCACCACCCCGCGATGTTTTTCAGAAACCTATCCTACATTGCCACTGCATGTTCCCTGACCTCCCCATGCTGACCACCCCGTGGTGCTTTTCTCCATCCTACATTGCCACTCACTGCCTATCCTAATTCAGACCCTCTGATTCACACCACCCCGTGATGTTTTTCTCACTCCTTCTAGTGAATCTAATGTAACACACACCCATACAATGCGCACCACCCCGTGATGTTTTTCTCACTCCTACTAGTGAATCTAATGTAACACACACCCATACAATGCGCACCACCCCGTGATATTTTTCTCACTCCTACTTGTGAATGTAATGTAACACACACCCATACAATGCGCACCACCCCGTGATGTTTTTCTGACTCCTACTAGTGAATGTAAGGTAACACACACCCATACAATGCGCACCACCCCGTGATGTTTTTCTCACTCCTAGTAGTGAATGTAAGGTAACAACCACCCATACAATGCGCACCACCCCGTGATGTTTTTCTCACTCCTACTAGTGAATGTAATGTAACACACCCATACAATGCGCACCACCCCGTGATGTTTTTCTCACTCCTACTAGTGAATGTAATGTAACACACACCCATACAATGCGCACCACCCCGTGATGTTTTTCTCACTCCTATTAGTGAATGTAATGTAACACACACCCATACAATGCGCACCACCCCGTGATGTTTTTCTCACTCCTACTGGTGAATCTAATGTAACACACCCATACAATGCGCACCACCCCGGGATGTTTTTCAGAAACCTACCCTACATTGCCACTGCATGTTCCCTGACCTCCCCATGCTGACCACCCCGTGGTGCTTTTCTCCATCCTACATTGCCACTCACTGCTTATCCTAATTCAGACCCTCCGATTCACACCACCCCGTGATGTTTTTCTCACTCCTAGTATTGAATGTAATGTAACACACACCCATACAATGCGCACCACCCCGTGATGTTTTTCTCACTCCTACTAGTGAATGTAATGTAACACACACCCATACAATGCGCACCACCCCATGATGTTTTTCTCACTGCTACTAGTGAATGTAATGTAACACACACCCATACAATGCGCACCACCCTGTGATGTTTTTCTCACTCCTACTAGTGAATGTAATGTAACACACACCCATACAATGCGCACCACCCCGTGATATTTTTCTCACTCCTACTAGTGAATCTAATGTAACACACACCCATACAATGCGCACCACCCCGCGATGTTTTTCAGAAACCTATCCTACATTGCCACTGCATGTTCACTGACCTCCCTATGCTGACCACCCCGTGGTGCTTTTCTCCATCCTACATTGCCACTCACTGCCTATCCTAATTCAGACCCTCTGATTCACACCACCCCGTGATGTTTTTCTCACTCCTTCTAGTGAATCTAATGTAACACACATCCATACAATGCGCACCACCCCGTGATGTTTTTCTCACTCCTATTAGTGAATGTAATGTAACACACACCCATACAATGCGCACCACCCCATGATGTTTTTCTCACTCCTACTAGTGAATGTAAAGTAACACACACCCATACAATGCGCACCACCCCGGGATGTTTTTCTCACTCCTACTAGTGAATGTAATGTAACACACACCCATACAATGCGCACCACCCCGTGATGTTTTTCTCACTCCTAGTAGTGAATCTAATGTAACACACACCCATACAATGCGCACCACCCTGTGATGTTTTTCTCACTCCTACTAGTGAATCTAATGTAACACACACCCATCAAATGCGCACCACACTGTGATGTTTTTCTGACTCCTACTAGTGAATGTAATGTAACACCCACCCATACGATGCGCACCACCCCGTGATGTTTTTCTCACTCCTACTAGTGAATGTAATGTAACACACCCATACAATGCGCACCACACCGTGATGTTTTTCTCACTCCTACTAGTGAATGTAATGTAACACACACCCATACAATGCGCACCACCCCGTGATGTTTTTCTCACTCCTACTAGTGAATGTAATGTAACGCACACCCATACAATGCGCACTACCCCGGGATGTTTTTCAGAAACCTATCTTACATTGCCACTGCATGTTCCCTGACCTCCCCATGCTGACCACCCCACGGTGCTTTTCTCCATCCTACATTGCCACTCACTGCCTATCCTAATTCAGACCCTCCGATTCACACCACCCCTTGATGTTTTTCTCACTCCTAGTAGTGAATGTAATGTAACACACACCCATACAATGCGCACCACCCCGTGATGTTTTTCTCACTGCTACTAGTGAGTGTAATGTAACACACACCCATACAATGCGCACCACCTTGTGATGTTTTTCTCACTCCTACTAGTGAGTGTAATGTAACACACACTCATACAATGCGCACCACCTTGTGATGTTTTTCTCACTCCTACTAGTGAATGTAATGTAACACACACCCATAGAATGCGCACCACCCCGTGATGTTTTTCTCACTCCTACTAGTGAATGTAATGTAACACACACCCATACAATGCGCACCACCCCGTGATGTTTTTCTCACTCCTACTAGTGAATCTAATGTAACACACACCCATACAATGCGCACCACCCCGTGATGTTTTTCTCACTCCTACTAGTGAATCTAATGTAACACACACCCATACAATGCGCACCACCCCGTGATGTTTTTCTCACTCCTCCTAGTGAATGTAATGTAACACACACCCATACAATGCGCACCACCCCGTGATGTTGTTCTCACTCCTACTAGTGAATGTAATGTAACACACACCCATACAATGCGCACCACCCCGTGATGTTTTTCTCACTCCTACTAGTGAATCTAATGTAACACACACCCATACAATGCGCACCACCCCGTGATGTTTTTCTCACTCCTCCTAGTGAATGTAATGTAACACACACCCATACAATGCGCACCACCCCGTGATGTTTTTCTCACTCCTCCTAGTGAATGTAATGTAACACACACCCATACAATGCGCACCACCCCGTGATGTTTTTCTCACTCCTACTAGTGAATGTAATGTAACACACACCCATACAATGCGCACCACCCCGTGATGTTTTTCTCACTCCTACTAGTGAATGTAATGTAACACACACACATACAATGCGCACCACCCCGTGATGATTTTCTCACTCCTACTAGTGAATGTAATGTAACACACACCCATACAATGCGCACCACCCCGTGATGTTTTTCTCACTCCTACTAGTGAATGTAATGTAACACACACCCATACAATGCGCACCACCCCTTGATGTTTTTCTCACTCCTACTAGTGAATCTAATGTAACACACACCCATACAATGCGCACCACCCCGTGATGTTTTTCTCACTCCTACTAGTGAATGTAATGTAACACACACCCATACAATGCGCACCACCCCGTGATGTTTTTCTCACTCCTCCTAGTGAATGTAATGTAACACACACCCATACAATGCGCACCACCCCGTGATGTTTTTCTCACTCCTACTAGTGAATCTAATGTAACACACACCCATACAATGCGCACCACCCCGTGATGTTTTTCTCACTCCTACTAGTGAATGTAATGTAACACACAACCATACAATGCGCACCACCCCGTGATGTTTTTCTCATTCCTACTAGTGAATCTAATGTAACACACACCCATACAATGCCCACCACCCCGTGATGTTTTTCTCACTCCTACTAGTGAATGTAATGTAACACACACCCATACAATGCGCACCACCCCGTGATGTTTTTCTCACTCCTACTTGTGAATGTAATGTAACACACACCCATACAATGCGCACCACCCCGTGATGTTTTTCTCAATCCTACTAGTGAATCTAATGTAACACACACCCATACAATGCGCACCAGCTCGTGATGTTTTTCTCACTCCTCCTAGTGAATGTAATGTAACACACACCCATACAATGCGCACCACCCCGTGATGTTTTTCTCACTCCTACTAGTGAATGTAATGTAACACACACCCATACAATGCGCACCACCCCGTGATGTTTTTCTCACTCCTACTAGTGAATGTAATGTAACACACACCCATACAATGCGCACCACCCCGTGATGTTTTTCTCACTCCTACTAGTGAATCTAATGTAACACACACCCATACAATGCGCACCACCCCGTGATGTTTTTCTCACTCCTCCTAGTGAATGTAATGTAACACACACCCATACAATGCGCACCACCCCGTGATGTTGTTCTCACTCCTACTAGTGAATGTAATGTAACACACACCCATACAATGCGCACCACCCCGTCATGTTTTTCTCACTCCTACTAGTGAATCTAATGTAACACACACCCATACAATGCGCACCACCCCGTGATGTTTTTCTCACTCCTCCTAGTGAATGTAATGTAACACACACCCATACAATGCGCACCACCCCGTGATGTTTTTCTCACTCCTACTAGTGAATGTAATGTAACACACACCCATACAATGCGCACCACCCCGTGATGTTTTTCTCACTCCTACTAGTGAATGTAATGTAACACACACCCATACAATGCGCACCACCCCGTGATGTTTTTCTCACTCCTACTAGTGAATGTAATGTAACACACACCCATACAATGCGCACCACCCCGTGATGATTTTCTCACTCCTACTAGTGAATGTAATGTAACACACACCCATACAATGCGCACCACCCCGTGATGTTTTTCTCACTCCTACTAGTGAATGTAATGTAACACACACCCATACAATGCGCACCACCCCGTGATGTTTTTCTCACTCCTACTAGTGAATGTAATGTAACACACACCCATACAATGCGCACCACCCCGTGATGATTTTCTCACTCCTACTAGTGAATGTAATGTAACACACACCCATACAATGCGCACCACCCCGTGATGTTTTTCTCACTCCTACTAGTGAATGTAATGTAACACACACCCATACAATGCGCACCACCCCGTGATGTTTTTCTCACTCCTACTAGTGAATGTAATGTAACACACACCCATACAATGCGCACCACCCCGTGATGTTTTTCTCACTCCTACTAGTGAATGTAATGTAACACACACCCATACAATGCGCACCACCGGTGATGGTTTTCTCACTCCTACTACTGAATGTAATGTAACACACACCCATACAATGCGCACCACACCGTGATGTTTTTCTCACTCCTACTAGTGAATGTAATGTAACGCACACCCATACAATGCGCACTACCCCGGGATGTTTTTCAGAAACCTATCTTACATTGCCACTGCATGTTCCCTGACCTCCCCATGCTGACCACCCCACGGTGCTTTTCTCCATCCTACATTGCCACTCACTGCCTATCCTAATTCAGACCCTCCGATTCACACCACCCCTTGATGTTTTTCTCACTCCTAGTAGTGAATGTAATGTAACACACACCCATACAATGCGCACCACCCCATGATGTTTTTCTCACTGCTACTAGTGAATGTAATGTAACACACACCCATACAATGCGCACCACCTTGTGATGTTTTTCTCACTCCTACTAGTGAGTGTAATGTAACACACACTCATACAATGCGCACCACCTTGTGATGTTTTTCTCACTCCTACTAGTGAATGTAATGTAACACACACCCATAGAATGCGCACCACCCCGTGATGTTTTTCTCACTCCTACTAGTGAATGTAATGTAACACACACCCATAGAATGCGCACCACCACGTGATGTTTTTCTCACTCCTACTAGTGAATGTAATGTAACACACACCCTTACAATGCGCACCACCCCGTGATGTTTTTCTCACTCCTCCTAGTGAATGTAATGTAACACACACCCATACAATGCGCACAACCCCGTGATGTTTTTCTCACTCCTACTAGTGAATGTAATGTAACACACCCCCATACAATGCGCACCACCCCGTGATGTTTTTCTCACTCCTGCTAGTGAATGTAATGTAACACACACCCATACAATGCGCACCACCCCGTGATGTTTTTCTCACTCCTACTAGTGAATGTAATGTAACACACACCCATACAATGCGCACCACCCCTTGATGTTTTTCTCACTCCTACTAGTGAATCTAATGTAACACACACCCATACAATGCGCACCACCCCGTGATGTTTTTCTCACTCCTACTAGTGAATGTAATGTAACACACACCCATACAATGCGCACCACCCCGTGATGTTTTTCTCACTCCTCCTAGTGAATGTAATGTAACACACACCCATACAATGCGCACCACCCCGTGATGTTTTTCTCACTCCTACTAGTGAATCTAATGTAACACACACCCATACAATGTGCACCACCCCGTGATGTTTTTCTCACTCCTACTAGTGAATGTAATGTAACACACAACCATACAATGCGCACCACCCCGTGATGTTTTTCTCACTCCTACTAGTGAATCTAATGTAACACACACCCATACAATGCCCACCACCCCGTGATGTTTTTCTCACTCCTATTAGTGAATGTAATGTAACACACACCCATACAATGCGCACCACCCCGTGATGTTTTTCTCACTCCTACTTGTGAATGTAATGTAACACACACCCAAACAATGCGCACCACCCCGTGATGTTTTTCTCAATCCTACTAGTGAATCTAATGTAACACACACCCATACAATGCGCACCACCCCGTGATGTTTTTCTCACTCCTCCTAGTGAATGTAATGTAACACACACCCATACAATGCGCACCACCCCGTGATGTTTTTCTCACTCCTACTAGTGAATGTAATGTAACACACACCCATACAATGCGCACCACCCCGTGATGTTTTTCTCACTCCTACTAGTGAATGTAATGTAACACACAGCCATACAATGCGCACCACCCCGTGATGTTTTTCTCACTCCTACTAGTGAATCTAATGTAACACACACCCATACAATGCGCACCACCCCGTGATGTTTTTCTCACTCCTCCTAGTGAATGTAATGTAACACACACCCATACAATGCGCACCACCCCGTGATGTTTTTCTCACTCCTACTAGTGAATGTAATGTAACACACACCCATACAATGCGCACCACCCCGTGATGTTTTTCTCACTCCTACTAGTGAATCTAATGTAACACACACCCATACAATGCGCACCACCCCTTGATGTTTTTCTCACTCCTCCTAGTGAATGTAATGTAACACACACCCATACAATGCGCACCACTCCGTGATGTTTTTCTCACTCCTACTCGTGAATGTAATGTAACACACACCCATACAATGCGCACCACCCCGTGATGTTTTTCTCACTCCTACTAGTGAATGTAATGTAACACACACCCATACAATGCGCACCACCCCGTGATGTTTTTCTCACTCCTCCTAGTGAATGTAATGTAACACACACCCATACAATGCGCACCACCCCGTGATGTTTTTCTCACTCCTGCTAGTGAATCTAATGTAACACACACCCATACAATGCGCACCACCCCGTGATGTTTTTCTCACTCCTACTAGTGAATGTAATGTAACACACACCCATAGAATGCGCACCACCCCGTGATGTTTTTCTCACTGCTACTAGTGAATGTAATGTAACACACACCCGTACAATGCGCACCACCCCGTGATGTTTTTCTCACTCCTACTAGTGAATGTAATGTAACACACACCCATACAATGCGCACCACCCCGTGATGTTTTTCTCACTCCTACTAGTGAATGTAATGTAACACACACCCATACAATGCGCACCACCCCGTGATGTTTTTCTCACTCCTACTAGTGAATGTAATGCAACACACAGCCATACAATGCGCACCACCCCGTGATGTTTTTCTCACTCCTACTAGTGAATGTAATGTAACACACACCCATACAATGCGCACCACCCCGTGATGATTTTCTCACTCCTACTAGTGAATCTAATGTAACAAACACCCATACAATGCGCACCACCCCGTGATGTTTTTCTCCCTCCTACTAGTGAATGTAATGTAACACACACCCATACAATGCGCACCACCCCGTGATGTTTTTCTCACTCCTACTAGTGAATGTAATGTAACACACACCCATACAATGCGCACCACCCCGTGATGTTTTTCTCACTCCTCCTAGTGAATGTAATGTAACACACACCCATACAATGCGCACCACCCCGTGATGTTTTTCTCACTCCTGCTAGTGAATGTAATGTAACACACACCCATACAATGCGCACCACCCCGTGATGTTTTTCTCACTCCTGCTAGTGAATCTAATGTAACACACACCCATACAATGCGCACCACCCCGTGATGTTTTTCTCACTCCTGCTAGTGAATGTAATGTAACACACACCCATACAATGCGCACCACCCCGTGATGTTTTTCTCACTCCTACTAGTGAATGTAATGTAACACACACCCATACAATGCGCACCACCCCGTGATGATTTTCTCACTCCTACTAGTGAATCTAATGTAACAAACACCCATACAATGCGCACCACCCCGTGATGTTTTTCTCACTCCTACTAGTGAATGTAATGTAACACACACGCATAAAATGCGCACCACCCGTGATGTTTTTCTCACTCCTACTAGTGAATCTAATGTAACACACACCCATACATTGCGCACCACCCCGTGATGTTTTTCTCACTCCTACTTGTGAATCTAATGTAACACACACCCATACAATGCGCACCACCCCGTGATGTTTTTCTCACTCCTACTAGTGAATGTAATGTAACACACACCCATACAATGCGCACCACCCCGTGATGTTTTTCTCACTCCTACTAGTGAATGTAATGTAACACACACCCATACAATGCGCACCACCCCGTGATGTTTTTCTCACTCCTACTAGTGAATGTAATGTAACACACACCCATACAATGCGCACCACCCCGTGATGTTTTTCTCACTCCTACTAGTGAATGTAATGTAATACACACCCATACAATGCGCACCACCCCGTGATGTTTTTCTCACTCCTACTAGTGAATGTAATGTAACACACACCCATACAATGCGCACCACCCCGTGATGTTTTTCTCACTCCTACTAGTGAATGTAATGTAACACACACCCATACAATGCGCACCACCCCGTGATGTTTTTCTCACTCCTACTAGTGAATGTAATGTAACACACACCCATACAATGCGCACCACCCCGTGATGTTTTTCTCACTCCTACTAGTGAATGTAATGTAACACACACCCATACAATGCGCACCACCCCGTGATGTTTTTCTCACTCCTACTAGTGAATGTAATGTAACACACACCCATACAATGCGCACCACCCCGTGATGATTTTCTCACTCCTACTAGTGAATGTAATGTAACACACACCCATACAATGCGCACCACCCCGTGATGTTTTTCTCACTCCTACTAGTGAATGTAATGTAACACACACCCATACAATGCGCACCACCCCGTGATGTTTTTCTCACTCCTACTAGTGAATGTAATGTAACACACACCCATACAATGCGCACCACCCCGTGATGATTTTCTCACTCCTACTAGTGAATGTAATGTAACACACACCCATACAATGCGCACCACCCCGTGATGTTTTTCTCACTCCTACTAGTGAATGTAATGTAACACACACCCATACAATGCGCACCACCCCGTGATGTTTTTCTCACTCCTACTAGTGAATGTAATGTAACACACACCCATACAATGCGCACCACCCCGTGATGTTTTTCTCACTCCTACTAGTGAATGTAATGTAACACACACCCATACAATGCGCACCACCCCGTGATGTTTTTCTCACTCCTACTAGTGAATGTAATGTAACACACACCCATACAATGCGCACCACCCCGTGATGATTTTCTCACTCCTACTAGTGAATGTAATGTAACACACACCCATACAATGCGCACCACCCCGTGATGTTTTTCTCACTCCTACTAGTGAATGTAATGTAACACACACCCATACAATGCGCACCACCCCGTGATGTTTTTCTCACTCCTACTAGTGAATGTAATGTAACACACACCCATACAATGCGCACCACCCCGTGATGATTTTCTCACTCCTACTAGTGAATGTAATGTAACACACACCCATACAATGCGCACCACCCCATGATGTTTTTCTCACTCCTACTAGTGAATGTAATGTAACACACACCCATACAATGCGCACCACCCCGTGATGTTTTTCTCACTCCTACTAGTGAATGTAATGTAACACACACCCATACAATGCGCACCACCCCGTGATGTTTTTCTCACTCCTACTAGTGAATGTAATGTAACACACACCCATACAATGCGCACCACCGGTGATGGTTTCCTCACTCCTACTACTGAATGTAATGTAACACACACCCATACAATGCGCACCACCCCGTGATGTTTTTCTCACTCCTACTAGTGAATCTAATGTAACACACACCCATACAATGCGCACCACCACGTGATTTTTTTCTCACTCCTACTAGTGAATGTAATGTAACACACACCCATACAATGCGCACCACCCCGTTATGTTTTTCTCTCTCCTATTAGTGAATGTAATGTATCACACACCCATACAATGCGCACCACCCCCTGATGTTTTTCTCACTCCTACTGGTGAATCTAATGTAACACACCCATACAATGCGCACCACCCCGTGATATTTTTCTCACTCCTACTAGTGAATCTAATGTAACACACACCCATACAATGCGCACCACCACGCGATGTTTTTCAGAAACCTATCCTACATTGCCACTGCATGTTCCCTGACCTCCCCATGCTGACCACCCCGTGGTGCTTTTCTCCATCCTACATTGCCACTCACTGCCTATCCTAATTCAGACCCTCCGATTCACACCACCCCGTGATGTTTTTCTCACTCCTAGTATTGAATGTAATGTAACACACACCCATACAATGCGCACCACCCCGTGATGTTTTTCTCACTCCTACTAGTGAATGTAATGTAACACACACCCATACAATGCGCACCACCCCATGATGTTTTTCTCACTGCTACTAGTGAATGTAATGTAACACACACCCATACAATGCGCACCACCCTGTGATGTTTTTCTCACTCCTACTAGTGAATGTAATGTAACACACACCCATACAATGCGCACCACCCCGTGATATTTTTCTCACTCCTACTAGTGAATCTAATGTAACACACACCCATACAATGCGCACCACCCCGCGATGTTTTTCAGAAACCTATCCTACATTGCCACTGCATGTTCCCTGACCTCCCCATGCTGACCACCCCGTGGTGCTTTTCTCCATCCTACATTGCCACTCACTGCCTATCATAATTCAGACCTTCTGATTCACACCACCCCGTGATGTTTTTCTCACTCCTTCTAGTGAATCTAATGTAACACACACCCATACAATGCGCACCACCCCGTGATGTTTTTCTCACTCCTACTAGTGAATCTAATGTAACACACACCCATACAATGCGCACCACCCCGAGATATTTTTCTCACTCCTACTTGTGAATCTAATGTAACACACACCCATACAATGCGCACCACCCCGTGATGTTTTTCTCACTCCTACTAGGGAATGTAATGTAACACACACCCATACAATGCGCACCACCCCGTGATGTTTTTCTGACTCCTACTAGTGAATGTAAGGTAACACACACCCATACAATGCGCACCACACCGTGATGTTTTTCTGACTCCTAGTAGTGAATGTAAGGTAACAACCACCCATACAATGCGCACCACCCCGTTATGTTTTTCTCACTCCTACTAGTGAATGTAATGTAACACACCCATACTATGCGCACCACCCCGTGATGTTTTTCTCACTCCTACTAGTGAATGTAATGTAACACACACCCATACAATGCGCACCACCCCGTGATGTTTTTCTCACTCCTATTAGTGAATGTAATGTAACACACACCCATACAATGCGCACCACCCCGTGATGTTTTTCTCACTCCTACTGGTGAATCTAATGTAACACACCCATACAATGCGCACCACCCCGCGATGTTTTTCAGAAACCTATCCTACATTGCCACTGCATGTTCCCTGACCTCCCCATGCTGACCACCCCGTGGTGCTTTTCTCCATCCTACATTGCCACTCACTGCCTATCCTAATTCAGAGCCTCCGATTCACACCACCCCGTGATGTTTTTCTCACTCCTAGTATTGAATGTAATGTAACACACACCCATACAATGCGCACCACCCCGTGATGTTTTTCTCACTCCTACTAGTGAATGTAATGTAACACACACCCATACAATGCGCACCACCCCATGATGTTTTTCTCACTGCTACTAGTGAATGTAATGTAACACACACCCATACAATGCGCACCACCCTGTGATGTTTTTCTCACTCCTACTAGTGAATGTAATGTAACACACACCCATACAATGCGCACCACCCCGTGATATTTTTCTCACTCCTACTAGTGAATCTAATGTAACACACACCCATACAATGCGCACCACCCCGCGATGTTTTTCAGAAACCTATCCTACATTGCCACTGCATGTTCACTGACCTCCCCATGCTGACCACCCCGTGGTGCTTTTCTCCATCCTACATTGCCACTCACTGCCTATCCTAATTCAGACCCTCTGATTCACACCACCCCGTGATGTTTTTCTCACTCCTTCTAGTGAATCTAAGGTAACACACACCCATACAATGCGCACCACCCCGTGATGTTTTTCTCACTCTTATTAGTGAATGTAATGTAACACACACCCATACAATGCGCACCACCCCGTGATGTTTTTCTCACTCCTACTAGTGAATGTAAAGTAACACACACCCATACAATGCGCACCACCCCGGGATGTTTTTCTCACTCCTACTAGTGAATGTAATGTAACACACACCCATACAATGCGCACCACCCCGTGATGTTTTTCTCACTCCTAGTAGTGAATCTAATGTAACACACACCCATACAATGCGCACCACCCTGTGATGTTTTTCTCACTCCTACTAGTGAATCTAATGTAACACACACCCATCAAATGCGCACCACCCCGTGATGTTTTTCTGACTCCTACTAGTGAATGTAATGTAACACCCACCCATACGATGCGCACCACCCCGTGATGTTTTTCTCACTCCTACTAGTGAATGTAATGTAACACACCCATACAATGCGCACCACCCCGTGATGTTTTTCTCACTCCTACTAGTGAATGTAATGTAACACACACCCATACAATGCGCACCACCCCGTGATGTTTTTCTCACTCCTACTAGTGAATGTAATGTAACGCACACCCATACAATGCGCACTACCCCGGGATGTTTTTCAGAAACCTATCTTACATTGCCACTGCATGTTCCCTGACCTCCCCATGCTGACCACCCCACGGTGCTTTTCTCCATCCTACATTGCCACTCACTGCCTATCCTAATTCAGACCCTCCGATTCACACCACCCCTTGATGTTTTTCTCACTCCTAGTAGTGAATGTAATGTAACACACACCCATACAATGCGCACCACCCCATGATGTTTTTCTCACTGCTACTAGTGAATGTAATGTAACACACACCCATACAATGCGCACCACCTTGTGATGTTTTTCTCACTCCTACTAGTGAGTGTAATGTAACACACACTCATACAATGCGCACCACCTTGTGATGTTTTTCTCACTCCTAGTAGTGAATGTAATGTAACAAACACCCATAGAATGCGCACCACCCCGTGATATTTTTCTCACTCCTACTAGTGAATGTAATGTAACACACACCGATACAATGCGCACCACCACGTGATGTTTTTCTCACTCCTACTAGTGAATGTAATGTAACATACACCCTTACAATGCGCACCACCCCGTGATGTTTTTCTCACTCCTCCTAGTGAATGTAATGTAACACACACCCATACAATGCGCACAACCCCGTGATGTTTTTCTCACTCCTACTAGTGAATGTAATGTAACACACCCCCATACAATGCGCACCACCCCGTGATGTTTTTCTCACTCCTGCTAGTGAATGTAATGTAACACACACCCATACAATGCGCACCACCCCGTGATGTTTTTCTCACTCCTACTAGTGAATGTAATGTAACACACACCCATACAATGCGCACCACCCCTTGATGTTTTTCTCACTCCTACTAGTGAATCTAATGTAACACACACCCATACAATGCGCACCACCCCGTGATGTTTTTCTCACTCCTACTAGTGAATGTAATGTAACACACACCCATACAATGCGCACCACCCCGTGATGTTTTTCTCACTCCTCCTAGTGAATGTAATGTAACACACACCCATACAATGCGCACCACCCCGTGATGTTTTTCTCACTCCTACTAGTGAATCTAATGTAACACACACCCATACAATGTGCACCACCCCGTGATGTTTTTCTCACTCCTACTAGTGAATGTAATGTAACACACAACCATACAATGCGCACCACCCCGTGATGTTTTTCTCACTCCTACTAGTGAATCTAATGTAACACACACCCATACAATGCCCACCACCCCGTGATGTTTTTCTCACTCCTACTTGTGAATGTAATGTAACACACACCCATACAATGCGCACCACCCCGTGATGTTTTTCTCAATCCTACTAGTGAATCTAATGTAACACACACCCATACAATGCGCACCACCCCGTGATGTTTTTCTCACTCCTCCTAGTGAATGTAATGTAACACACACCCATACAATGCGCACCACCCCGTGATGTTTTTCTCACTCCTACTAGTGAATGTAATGTAACACACACCCATACAATGCGCACCACCCCGTGATGTTTTTCTCACTCCTACTAGTGAATGTAATGTAACACACAACCATACAATGCGCACCACCCCGTGATGTTTTTCTCACTCCTACTAGTGAATCTAATGTAACACACACCCATACAATGCGCACCACCCCGTGATGTTTTTCTCACTCCTCCTAGTGAATGTAATGTAACACACACCCATACAATGTGCACCACCCCGTGATGTTTTTCTCACTCCTAGTAGTGAATGTAATGTAACACACACCCATACAATGCGCACCACCCCGTGATGTTTTTCTCACTCCTACTAGTGAATCTAATGTAACACACACCCATACAATGCGCACCACCCCGTGATGTTTTTCTCACTCCTCCTAGTGAATGTAATGTAACACACACCCATACAATGCGCACCACCCCGTGATGTTTTTCTCACTCCTACTAGTGAATGTAATGTAACACACACCCATACAATGCGCACCACCCCGTGATGTTTTTCTCACTCCTACTAGTGAATGTAATGTAACACACACCCATACAATGCGCACCACCCCGTGATGTTTTTCTCACTCCTACTAGTGAATGTAATGTAACACACACCCATACAATGCGCACCACCCCGTGATGATTTTCTCACTCCTACTAGTGAATGTAATGTAACACACACCCATACAATGCGCACCACCCCGTGATGTTTTTCTCACTCCTACTAGTGAATGTAATGTAACACACACCCATACAATGCGCACCACCCCGTGATGTTTTTCTCACTCCTACTAGTGAATGTAATGTAACACACACCCATACAATGCGCACCACCCCGTGATGATTTTCTCACTTCTACTAGTGAATGTAATGTAACACACACCCATACAATGCGCACCACCCCATGATGTTTTTCTCACTCCTACTAGTGAATGTAATGTAACACACACCCATACAATGCGCACCACCCCGTGATGTTTTTCTCACTCCTACTAGTGAATGTAATGTAACACACACCCATACAATGCGCACCACCCCGTGATGTTTTTCTCACTCCTACTAGTGAATGTAATGTAACACACACCCATACAATGCGCACCACCGGTGATGGTTTTCTCACTCCTACTACTGAATGTAATGTAACACACACCCATACAATGCGCACCACCCCGTGATGTTTTTCTCACTCCTACTAGTGAATCTAATGTAACACACACCCATACAATGCGCACCACCACGTGATTTTTTTCTCACTCCTACTAGTGAATGTAATGTAACACACACCCATACAATGCGCACCACCCCGTTATGTTTTTCTCTCTCCTATTAGTGAATGTAATGTAACACACACCCATACAATGCGCACCACCCCCTGATGTTTTTCTCACTCCTACTAGTGAAAGCAATGTAACACACACCCATACAATGCGCACCACCCCGTGATGTTTTTCTCACTCCTACTAGTGAATCTAAGGTAACACACACCTATAAAATGTGCACCACCCCGTGATGTTTTTCTCACTCATATTAGTGAAAGTAATGTAACACACACCCATACATTGCGCACCACCACGTGATGTTTTTCTCACTCCTACTAGTGAATGTTATGTAAGACACACCCATACAATGCGCACCACCCCTTCATGTTTTTCTCACTCCTCTAGTGAATGTAATGTAACACACACCCATACAATGCGCACCACCCCGTGATGTTTTTCTCACTCCTACTAGTGAATGTAATGTAACACACACCCATACAATGCGCACCACCCCTTGATGTTTTTCTCACTCTTACTAGCGAATGTAATGTAACACACACCCATACAATGCGCACCACCCCGTGATGTTTTTCTCACTCCTACTAGCGAATGTAATGTAACACACACCCATACAATCCGCACCACTCCGTGAAGTTTTTCTCACTCCTACTAGCGAATGTAATGTAACACACACCCATACAATGCGCACCACCCCGTGATGTTTATCTCACTCCTACTAGTGAATGTAATGTAACACAAACCCATACAATGCGCACCACCCCGCGATGTTTTTCAGAAACCTATCCTACATTGCACTGCATGTTCCCTGACCTCGCCAAGCTGACCACCCCGCGGTGCTTTTCTCCATCCTACATTGCCACTCACTGCCTATCCTAATTCAGACCCTGATTCACACCACCCTGTGATGTTTTTCTCACTCCTAGTAGTGAATGTAATGTAACACACACCCATACAATGCGCACCACCCCGTGATGTTTTTCTCACTCCTACTAGTGAATGTAATGTAACACACACCCATACAATGCGCACCACCCCATGATGTTTTTCTCACTCCTACTAGTGAATGTAATGTAACACACACCCATACCATGTGCACCACCCCGTGATGTTTTTCACACTCCTAGTAGTGAATGTAATGTAACACACACCCATACAATGTGCACAACCACGTGATGTTTTTCACACTCCTACTAGTGAATGTAATGTAACACACACCCATACAATGCGCACCACCCCGTGATGTTTTTCTCACTCCTACTAGTGAATGTAATGTAACACACACCCATACAATGCGCACCAGTTGATGTTTTTCACACTCCTACTAGTGAATGTAATGTAACACACACCCATACAATGTGCACCACCCCGTGATGTTTTTCTCACTCCTACTAGTGAATGTAATGTAACACACACCCATACAATGCGCACCACCCCGTGATGTTTTTCTCACTCCTACTAGTGAATGTAATGTAACACACACCCATACAATGCGCACCACCCCGTGATGTTTTTCTCACTCCTACTAGTGAATGTAATGTAACACACACCCATACAATGCGCACCACCCCGTGATGTTTTTCTCACTCCTACTAGTGAATGTAATGTAACACACACCCATACAATGCGCACCACCCCGTGATGTTTTTCTCACTCCTACTAGTGAATGTAATGTAACACACACCCATACAATGCGCACCACCCCGTGATGTTTTTCTCACTCCTACTAGTGAATCTAATGGAACACTCACCCATACAATGCGCACCACCCCGTGATGTTTTTCTCACTCCTACTAGTGAATCTAATGTAACACACACCCATACAATGCGCACCACCACGTGATGTTTTTCTCACTCCTACTTGTGAATCTAATGTAACACACACCCATACAATGCGCACCACCACGTGATGTTTTTCTCACTCCTACTAGTGAATGTAATGCAACACACACCCATACAATGCGCACCACCCCGTGATGTTTTTCTCACACCTACTAGTGAATCTAATGTAACACACACCCATACAATGCGCACCACCCCGTGATGTTTTTTTCACTCCTACTAGTGAATCTAATGTAACACACACCAATACAATGCGCACCACCCCGTGATGTTTTTCTCACTCCTACTAGTGAATGTAATGTAACACCCACCCATACAATGCGCACCACCCCGTGATGATTTTCTCACTCCTACTAGTGAATGTAATGTAACACCCACCCATACAATGCGCACCACCCCGTGATGTTTTTCTCACTCCTACTAGTGAATGTAATGTAACACACACCCATACAATGCGCACCACCCCGTGATGTTTTTCTCACTCCTACTAGTGAATGTAATGTAACACACACCCATACAATGCGCACCACCCCGTGATGTTTTTCTCACTCCTACTAGTGAATCTAATGTAACACACACCAATACAATGCGCACCACCCCGTGATGTTTTTCTCACTCCTACTAGTGAATGTAATGTAACACACACCCATACAATGCGCACCACCCCGTGATGTTTTTCTCACTCCTACTAGTGAATCTAATGTAACACACACCCATACAATGCGCACCACCCCGTGATGTTTTTCTCACTCCTCCTAGTGAATGTAATGTAACACACACCCATACAATGCGCACCACCCCGTGATGTTTTTCTCACTCCTACTAGTGAATCTAATGTAACACACACCCATACAATGCGCACCACCCCGTGATGTTTTTCTCACTCCTACTAGTGAATCTAATGTAACACACACCCATACAATGCGCACCACCCCGTGATGTTTTTCTCACTCCTCCTAGTGAATGTAATGTAACACACACCCATACAATGCGCACCACCCCGTGATGTTTTTCTCACTCCTACTCGTGAATGTAATGTAACACACACCCATACAATGCGCACCACCCCGTGATGTTTTTCTCACTCCTACTAGTGAACGTAATGTAACACACACCCATACAATGCGCACCACCCCGTGATGATTTTCTCACTCCTACTAGTGAACGTAATGTAACACACACCCATACAATGCGCACCACCCCGTGATGTTTTTCTCACTCCTACTAGTGAATGTAATGTAACACACACCCATACAATGCGCACCACCCCGTGATGTTTTTCTCAATCCTACTAGTGAATGTAATGTAACACACACCCATACAATGCGCACCACCCCGTGATGATTTTCTCACTCCTACTAGTGAATGTAATGTAACACACACCCATACAATGCGCACCACCCCGTGATGTTTTTCTCACTCCTACTAGTGAATGTAATGTAACACACACCCATACAATGCGCACCACCCCGTGATGTTTTTCTCACTCCTACTAGTGAATGTAATGTAACACACACCCATACAATGCGCACCACCCCATGATGTTTTTCTCACTCCTACTAGTGAATGTAATGTAACACACACCCATACAATGTGCACCACCCCGTGATGTTTTTCACACTCCTACTAGTGAATGTAATGTAACACACACCCATACAATGTGCACAACCCCGTGATGTTTTTCACACTCCTACTAGTGAATGTAATGTAACACACACCCATACAATGCGCACCACCCCGTGATGTTTTTCTCACTGCTACTAGTGAATGTAATGTAACACACACCCATACAATGCGCACCAGTTGATGTTTTTCACACTCCTACTAGTGAATGTAATGTAACACACACCCATACAATGTGCACCACCCCGTGATGTTTTTCTCACTCCTACTAGTGAATGTAATGTAACACACACCCATACAATGCGCACCACCCCGTGATGTTTTTCTCACTCCTACTAGTGAATGTAATGTAACACACACCCATACAATGCGCACCACCCCGTGATGTTTTTCTCACTCCTACTAATGAATGTAATGTAACACACACCCATACAATGCGCACCACCCCGTGATGTTTTTCTCACTCCTACTAGTGAATGTAATGTAACACACACCCATACAATGCGCACCACCCCGTGATGTTTTTCTCACTCCTACTAGTGAATCTAATGTAACACACACCCATACAATGCGCACCACCCCGTGATGTTTTTCTCACTCCTACTAGTGAATCTAATGTAACACACACCCATACAATGCGCACCACCCCGTGATGTTTTTCTCACTCCTACTAGTGAATCTAATGTAACACACACCCATACAATGCGCACCACCCCGTGATGTTTTTCTCACTCCTACTTGAGAATCTAATGTAACACACACCCATACAATGCGCACCACCCCGTGATGTTTTTCTCACTCCTACTAGTGAATGTAATGCAACACACACCCATACAATGCGCACCATCCCGTGATGTTTTTCTCACACCTACTAGTGAATCTAATGTAACACACACCCATACAATGCGCACCACCCCGTGATGTTTTTTTCACTCCTACTAGTGAATCTAATGTAACACACACCAATACAATGCGCACCACCCCGTGATGTTTTTCTCGCTCCTACTAGTGAATGTAATGTAACACACACCCATACAATGCGCACCACCCCGTGATGTTTTTCTCGCTCCTACTAGTGAATGTAATGTAACACACACCCATACAATGCGCACCACCCCGTGATGTTTTTCTCGCTCCTACTAGTGAATGTAATGTGTCACACACCCATACAATGCGTACCACCCCGTGATGTTTTTCTCACTCCTACTAGTGAATGTAATGTAACACACACCCATACAATGCGCACCACCCCGTGATGTTTTTCTCACTCCTACTAGTGAATGTAATGTAACACACACCCATACAATGCGCACCACCCCGTGATGTTTTTCTCACTCCTACTAGTGAATGTAATGTAACACACACCCATACAATGCGCACCACCCCGTGATGTTTTTCTCACTCCTACTACTGAATCTAATGTAACACACACCCACACAATACGCTCCTCCCCGTGATGTTTTTCTCACTCCTACTAGTGAATGTAATGTAACACACACCCATACAATGCGCACCACCCCGTGATGTTTTTCTCACTCCTACTAGTGAATGTAATGTAACACACACCCATACAATGCGCACCACCCCGTGATGTTTTTCTCACTCCTACTAGTGAATGTCATGTAACACACACCCATACAATGCGCACCACCCCGTGATGTTTTTCTCACTCCTACTAGTGAATGTAATGTAACACACACCCATACAATGCGCACCACCCCGTGATGTTTTTCTCACTCCTACTAGTGAATGTAATGTAACACACACCAATAGAATGCGCACCACCCCGTGATGTTTTTCTCACTCCTACTAGTGAATGTAATGTAACACACACCGATAGAATGCGCACCACCC
Source organism: Cavia porcellus (assembly GCF_034190915.1). NCBI lineage: Eukaryota > Metazoa > Chordata > Mammalia > Rodentia > Caviidae > Cavia > Cavia porcellus. The sequence goes on from NW_026947575.1 coordinate 592,385, forward strand.
CGTGATGTTTTTCACACTCTTACTAGTGAATGTAATGTAACACACACCCATACAATGCGCACCACCCCGTGATGTTTTTCTCACTCCTACTAGTGAATGTAATGTAACACACACCCATACAATGCGCACCACCCCATGATGTTATTCGCACTCCTACTAGTGAATGTAATGTAACACACACCCATACAATGCGCACCACGCCGTGATGTTTTTCTCACTCCTACTAGTGAATGTAATGTAACACACACCCATACAATGCGCACCACCCCGTGATGTTTTTCTCACTCCTACTAGTGAATGTAATGTAACACACACCCATACAATGCGCACCACGCCGTGATGTTTTTCTCACTCCTACTAGTGAATGTAATGTAACACACACCCATACAATGCGCACCACCGGTGATGGTTTTCTCACTCCTACTACTGAATGTAATGTAACACACACCCATACAATGCGCACCACCCCGTGATGTTTTTCTCACTCCTACTAGTGAATCTAATGTAACACACACCCATACAATGCGCACCACGCCGTGATGTTTTTCTCACTCCTACTAGTGAATGTAATGTAACACACACCCATACAATGTGCACCACCCCGTGATGTTTTTCTCACTCCTACTAGTGAATGTAATGTAACACACACCCATACAATGCGCACCACGCCGTGATGTTTTTCTCACTCCTACTAGTGAATGTAATGTAACACACACCCATACAATGCGCACCACCGGTGATGTTTTTCTCACTCCTACTACTGAATGTAATGTAACACACACCCTTACAATGCGCACCACCCCGTGATGTTTTTCTCACTCCTACTAGTGAATGTAATGTAACACACACCCATACAATGCGCACCACCCCGTGATGTTTTTCTCACTCCTACTAGTGAATGTAATGTAACACACACCCATACAATGCGCACCACCCCGTGATGTTTTTCTCACTCCTACTACTGAATCTAATGTAACACACACCCACACAATACGCACCTCCCCGTGATGTTTTTCTCACTCCTACTAGTGAATGTAATGTAACACACACCCATACAATGCGCACCACGCCGTGATGTTTTTCTCACTCCTACTAGTGAATGTAATGTAACACACACCCATACAATGCGCACCACCGGTGATGTTTTTCTCACTCCTACTACTGAATGTAATGTAACACACACCCATACAATGCGCACCACCCCGTGATGTTTTTCTCACTCCTACTAGTGAATCTAATGTAACACACACCCATACAATGCGCACCACCACGTGATGATTTTCTCACTCCTACTAGTGAATGTAATGTAACACACACCCATACATGCGCACCACCCCGTTATGTTTTTCTCTCTCCAATTAGTGAATGTAATGTAACACACACCCATACAATGCGCACCACCCCGTGATGTTTTTCTCACTCCTACTAGTGAATGCAATGTAACACACACCCATAAAATGCGAACCACCAAGTTATGTTTTTCTCACTCCTACTAGTGAATCTAATGTAACACACACCCATACAATGCGCACCACCCCGTGATGTTTTTCTCACTCCTATTAGTGAAAGTAATGTAACACACACCCATACAATGCGCACCACCACGTGATGTTTTTCTCACTCCTACTAGTGAATGTTATGTAAGACACACCCATACAATGCGCACCACCGCGTGATGTTTTTCACACTCCTACTAGTGAATGTAATGTAACACACACCCATACAATGCGCACCACCCCGTGATGTTTTTCTCACTCCTACTAGTGAATCTAACGTAACACACACCCATACAATGCGCACCACTTGATGTTTTTCTCACTCCTACTAGTGAATGTAATGTAACACACACCCATACAATGCGCACCACCCCGTGATGTTTTTCTCACTCCTACTAGTGAATGTAATGTAACACACACCCATACAATGCGCACCACCCCGTGATGTTTTTCTCACTGCTACTAGTGAATGTCATGTAACACACACCCATACAATGCGCACCACCCCGTCATGTTTTTCTCACTCCTACTAGTGAATGTAATGTAACACACACCCATACAATGCGCACCACCCCGTGATGTTTTTCTCACTCCTACTAGTGAATGTAATGTAACACACACCCATAGAATGCGCACCACCCCGTGATGTTTTTCTCACTCCTACTAGTGAATGTAATGTAACACACACCCATACAATGCGCACCACCCGGTGATGTTTTTCTCACTCCTACTACTGAATCTAATGTAACACACACCCATACAATGCGCACCACCCCGTGATGTTTTTCTCACTCCTACTAGTGAATGTAATGTAACACACACCCGTACAATGCACACCACCCCGTGATGTTATGCGCACTCCTACTAGTGAATCTAATGTAACACAGCCCCATACAATACGCACCAACCCGTGATGTTTTTCTCACTCCTACTAGTGGATGTAATGTAACACACACCCATACAATGCGCACCACCCCGTGATCTTTTTCTCACTCCTACTAGTGAATGTAATGTAACACACACCCATAGAATGCGCACCACCACGTGATGTTTTTCTCACTCCTACTAGTGAATGTTATGTAAGACACACTCATACAATGTGCACCACCCCGTGATGTTTTTCTCACTCCTCTAGTGAATGTAATGTAACACACACCCATACAATGCGCACCACCCCGTGATGTTTTTCTCACTCCTACTAGTGAATGTAATGTAACACACACCCATACAATGCGCAACACCCCTTGATGTTTTTCTCACTCTTACTAGCGAATGTAATGTAACACACACCCATACAATGCGCACCACCCCGTGATGTTTTTCTCACTCCTACTAGCGAATGTAATGTAACACACACCCATACAATCCGCACCACCCCGTGAAGTTTTTCTCACTCCTACTAGCGAATGTAATGTAACACACACCCATACAATGCGCACCACCCCGTGATGTTTATCTCACTCCTACTAGTGAATGTAATGTAACACAAACCCATACAATGCGCACCACCCCGCGATGTTTTTCAGAAACCTATCCTACATTGCACTGCATGTTCCCTGACCTCCCCAAGCTGACCACCCCGCGGTGCTTTTCTCCATCCTACATTGCCACTCACTGCCTATCCTAATTCAGACCCTGATTCACATCACCCTGTGATGTTTTTCTCACTCCTAGTAGTGAATGTAATGTAACACACACCCATACAATGCGCACCACCCCGTGATGTTTTTCTCACTCCTACTAGTGAATGTAATGTAACACACACCCATACAATGCGCACCACCCCATGATGTTTTTCTCACTCCTACTAGTGAATGTAATGTAACACACACCCATACAATGTGCACCACCCCGTGATGTTTTTCACACTCCTACTAGTGAATGTAATGTAACACACACCCATACAATGTGCACAACCCCGTGATGTTTTTCACACTCCTACTAGTGAATGTAATGTAACACACACCCATACAATGCGCACCACCCCGTGATGTTTTTCTCACTGCTACTAGTGAATGTAATGTAACACACACCCATACAATGGGCACCAGTTGATGTTTTTCACACTCCTACTAGTGAATGTAATGTAACACACACCCATACAATGTGCACCACCCCGTGATGTTTTTCTCACTCCTACTAGTGAATGTAATGTAACACACACCCATACAATGCGCACCACCCCGTGATGTTTTTCTCACTCCTACTAGTGAATGTAATGTAACACACACCCATACAATGCGCACCACCCCGTGATGTTTTTCTCACTCCTACTAGTGAATGTAATGTAACACACACCCATACAATGCGCACCACCCCGTGATGTTTTTCTCACTCCTACTAGTGAATGTAATGTAACACACACCCATACAATGCGCACCACCCCGTGATGTTTTTCTCACTCCTACTAGTGAATCTAATGTAACACACACCCATACAATGCGCACCACCCCGTGATGTTTTTCTCACTCCTACTAGTGAATCTAATGTAACACACACCCATACAATGCGCACCACCCCGTGATGTTTTTCTCACTCCTACTAGTGAATCTAATGTAACACACACCCATACAAATGCACCACCCCGTGATGTTTTTCTCACTCCTACTTGTGAATCTAATGTAACACACACCCATACAATGCGCACCACCCCGTGATGTTTTTCTCACTCCTACTAGTGAATGTAATGCAACACACACCCATACAATGCGCACCACCCCGTGATGTTTTTCTCACACCTACTAGTGAATCTAATGTAACACACACCCATACAATGCGCACCACCCCGTGATGTTTTTCTCGCTCCTACTAGTGAATGTAATGTAACACACACCCATACAATGCGCACCACCCCGTGATGTTTTTCTCGCTCCTACTAGTGAATGTAATGTAACACACACCCATACAATGCGAACCACCCCGTGATGTTTTTCTCGCTCCTACTAGTGAATGTAATGTAACACACACCCATACAATGCGCACCACCCCGTGATGTTTTTCTCGCTCCTACTAGTGAATGTAATGTAACACACACCCATACAATGCGTACCACCCCGTGATGTTTTTCTCACTCCTACTAGTGAATGTAATGTAACACACACCCATACAATGCGCACCACCCCGTGATGTTTTTCTCACTCCTACTAGTGAATGTAATGTAACACACACCCATACAATGCGCACCACCCCGTGATGTTTTTCTCACTCCTACTAGTGAATGTAATGTAACACACACCCATACAATGCGCACCACCCCGTGATGTTTTTCTCACTCCTACTACTGAATCTAATGTAACACACACCCACACAATACGCTCCTCCCCGTGATGTTTTTCTCACTCCTACTAGTGAATGTAATGTAACACACACCCATACAATGCGCACCACCCCGTGATGTTTTTCTCACTCCTACTAGTGAATCTAATGTAACACACACCCATGCAATGCGCACCACCCCGTGATGTTTTTCTCACTCCTACTAGTGAATGTCATGTAACACACACCCATACAATGCGCACCACCCCGTTATGTTTTTCTCTCTCCAATTAGTGAATGTAATGTAACACACACCCATACAATGCGCACCACCCCGTGATGTTTTTCTCACTCCTACTAGTGAATGCAATGTAACACACACCCATAAAATGCGAACCACCAAGTTATGTTTTTCTCACTCCTACTAGTGAATCTAATGTAACACACACCCATACAATGCGCACCACCCCGTGATGTTTTTCTCACTCCTATTAGTGAAAGTAATGTAACACACACCCATACAATGCGCACCACCACGTGATGTTTTTCTCACTCCTACTAGTGAATGTTATGTAAGACACACCCATACAATGCGCACCACCGCGTGATGTTTTTCACACTCCTACTAGTGAATGTAATGTAACACACACCCATACAATGCGCACCACCCCGTGATGTTTTTCTCACTCCTACTAGTGAATCTAACGTAACACACACCCATACAATGCGCACCACTTGATGTTTTTCTCACTCCTACTAGTGAATGTAATGTAACACACACCCATACAATGCGCACCACCCCGTGATGTTTTTCTCACTCCTACTAGTGAATGTAATGTAACACACACCCATACAATGCGCACCACCCCGTGATGTTTTTCTCACTGCTACTAGTGAATGTCATGTAACACACACCCATACAATGCGCACCACCCCGTCATGTTTTTCTCACTCCTACTAGTGAATGTAATGTAACACACACCCATACAATGCGCACCACCCCGTGATGTTTTTCTCACTCCTACTAGTGAATGTAATGTAACACACACCCATAGAATGCGCACCACCCCGTGATGTTTTTCTCACTCCTACTAGTGAATGTAATGTAACACACACCCATACAATGCGCACCACCCGGTGATGTTTTTCTCACTCCTACTACTGAATCTAATGTAACACACACCCATACAATGCGCACCACCCCGTGATGTTTTTCTCACTCCTACTAGTGAATGTAATGTAACACACACCCGTACAATGCACACCACCCCGTGATGTTATGCGCACTCCTACTAGTGAATCTAATGTAACACAGCCCCATACAATACGCACCAACCCGTGATGTTTTTCTCACTCCTACTAGTGGATGTAATGTAACACACACCCATACAATGCGCACCACCCCGTGATCTTTTTCTCACTCCTACTAGTGAATGTAATGTAACACACACCCATAGAATGCGCACCACCACGTGATGTTTTTCTCACTCCTACTAGTGAATGTTATGTAAGACACATTCATACAATGTGCACCACCCCGTGATGTTTTTCTCACTCCTCTAGTGAATGTAATGTAACACACACCCATACAATGCGCACCACCCCGTGATGTTTTTCTCACTCCTACTAGTGAATGTAATGTAACACACACCCATACAATGCGCAACACCCCTTGATGTTTTTCTCACTCTTACTAGCGAATGTAATGTAACACACACCCATACAATGCGCACCACCCCGTGATGTTTTTCTCACTCCTACTAGCGAATGTAATGTAACACACACCCATACAATCCGCACCACCCCGTGAAGTTTTTCTCACTCCTACTAGCGAATGTAATGTAACACACACCCATACAATGCGCACCACCCCGTGATGTTTATCTCACTCCTACTAGTGAATGTAATGTAACACAAACCCATACAATGCGCACCACCCCGCGATGTTTTTCAGAAACCTATCCTACATTGCACTGCATGTTCCCTGACCTCCCCAAGCTGACCACCCCGCGGTGCTTTTCTCCATCCTACATTGCCACTCACTGCCTATCCTAATTCAGACCCTGATTCACATCACCCTGTGATGTTTTTCTCACTCCTAGTAGTGAATGTAATGTAACACACACCCATACAATGCGCACCACCCCGTGATGTTTTTCTCACTCCTACTAGTGAATGTAATGTAACACACACCCATACAATGCGCACCACCCCATGATGTTTTTCTCACTCCTACTAGTGAATGTAATGTAACACACACCCATACAATGTGCACCACCCCGTGATGTTTTTCACACTCCTACTAGTGAATGTAATGTAACACACACCCATACAATGTGCACAACCCCGTGATGTTTTTCACACTCCTACTAGTGAATGTAATGTAACACACACCCATACAATGCGCACCACCCCGTGATGTTTTTCTCACTGCTACTAGTGAATGTAATGTAACACACACCCATACAATGCGCACCAGTTGATGTTTTTCACACTCCTACTAGTGAATGTAATGTAACACACACCCATACAATGTGCACCACCCCGTGATGTTTTTCTCACTCCTACTAGTGAATGTAATGTAACACACACCCATACAATGCGCACCACCCCGTGATGTTTTTCTCACTCCTACTAGTGAATGTAATGTAACACACACCCATACAATGCGCACCACCCCGTGATGTTTTTCTCACTCCTACTAGTGAATGTAATGTAACACACACCCATACAATGCGCACCACCCCGTGATGTTTTTCTCACTCCTACTAGTGAATGTAATGTAACACACACCCATACAATGCGCACCACCCCGTGATGTTTTTCTCACTCCTACTAGTGAATCTAATGTAACACACACCCATACAATGCGCACCACCCCGTGATGTTTTTCTCACTCCTACTAGTGAATCTAATGTAACACACACCCATACAATGCGCACCACCCCGTGATGTTTTTCTCACTCCTACTAGTGAATCTAATGTAACACACACCCATACAAATGCACCACCCCGTGATGTTTTTCTCACTCCTACTTGTGAATCTAATGTAACACACACCCATACAATGCGCACCACCCCGTGATGTTTTTCTCACTCCTACTAGTGAATGTAATGCAACACACACCCATACAATGCGCACCACCCCGTGATGTTTTTCTCACACCTACTAGTGAATCTAATGTAACACACACCCATACAATGCGCACCACCCCGTGATGTTTTTCTCGCTCCTACTAGTGAATGTAATGTAACACACACCCATACAATGCGCACCACCCCGTGATGTTTTTCTCGCTCCTACTAGTGAATGTAATGTAACACACACCCATACAATGCGAACCACCCCGTGATGTTTTTCTCGCTCCTACTAGTGAATGTAATGTAACACACACCCATACAATGCGCACCACCCCGTGATGTTTTTCTCGCTCCTACTAGTGAATGTAATGTAACACACACCCATACAATGCGTACCACCCCGTGATGTTTTTCTCACTCCTACTAGTGAATGTAATGTAACACACACCCATACAATGCGCACCACCCCGTGATGTTTTTCTCACTCCTACTAGTGAATGTAATGTAACACACACCCATACAATGCGCACCACCCCGTGATGTTTTTCTCACTCCTACTAGTGAATGTAATGTAACACACACCCATACAATGCGCACCACCCCGTGATGTTTTTCTCACTCCTACTACTGAATCTAATGTAACACACACCCACACAATACGCTCCTCCCCGTGATGTTTTTCTCACTCCTACTAGTGAATGTAATGTAACACACACCCATACAATGCGCACCACCCCGTGATGTTTTTCTCACTCCTACTAGTGAATGTAATGTAACACACACCCATGCAATGCGCACCACCCCGTGATGTTTTTCTCACTCCTACTAGTGAATGTCATGTAACACACACCCATACAATGCGCACCACCCCGTGATGTTTTTCTCACTCCTACTAGTGAATGTAATGTAACACACACCCATACAATGCGCACCACCCCGTGATGTTTTTCTCACTCCTACTAGTAAATGTAATGTAACACACACCAATAGAATGCGCACCACCCCGTGATGTTTTTCTCACTCCTACTAGTGAATGTAATGTAACACACACCCATAGAATGCGCACCACCCCGTGATGTTTTTCACACTCCTACTAGTGAATGTAATGTAACACACACCCATACAATGCGCACCACCCCGTGATGTTTTTCTCACTCCTACTAGTGAATGTAATGTAACACACACCCATACAATGCGCACCACCCCATGATGTTATTCGCACTCCTACTAGTGAATCTAATGTAACACACCCCCATACAATACGCACCACCCCGTGATGTTTTTCTCACTCCTACTAGTGGATCTAATGTAACACACACCCATACAATGCGCACCACCCCGTGATGTTTTTCTCACTCCTAGTAGTGGATCTAATGTAACACACACCCATACAATGCGCACCACCCCGTGCTGTTTTTCTCACTCCTACTAGTGAATGTAATGTAACACACACCCATACAATGCGCACCACCCCGTGATGTTTTTCTCACTCCTACTAGTGAATCTAATGTAACACACACCCATACAATGCGCACCACCCAGTGATGTTTTTCTCACTCCTACTAGTGAATCTAATGTAACACACACCCATACAAATGCACCACCCCGTGATGTTTTTCTCACTCCTACTTGTGAATCTAATGTAACACACACCCATACAATGCGCACCACCCCGTGATGTTTTTCTCACTCCTACTAGTGAATGTAATGCAACACACACCCATACAATGCGCACCACCCCGTGATGTTTTTCTCACACCTACTAGTGAATCTAATGTAACACACACCCATACAATGCGCACCACCCCGTGATGTTTTTTTCACTCCTACTAGTGAATCTAATGTAACACACACCAATACAATGCGCACCACCCCGTGATGTTTTTCTCGCTCCTACTAGTGAATGTAATGTAACACACACCCATACAATGCGCACCACCCCGTGATGTTTTTCTCGCTCCTACTAGTGAATGTAATGTAACACACACCCATACAATGCGCACCACCCCGTGATGTTTTTCTCGCTCCTACTAGTGAATGTAATGTAACACACACCCATACAATGCGTACCACCCCGTGATGTTTTTCTCACTCCTACTAGTGAATGTAATGTAACACACACCCATACAATGCGCACCACCCCGTGATGTTTTTCTCACTCCTACTAGTGAATGTAATGTAACACACACCCATACAATGCGCACCACCCCGTGATGTTTTTCTCACTCCTACTAGTGAATGTAATGTAACACACACCCATACAATGCGCACCACCCCGTGATGTTTTTCTCACTCCTACTACTGAATCTAATGTAACACACACCCACACAATACGCTCCTCCCCGTGATGTTTTTCTCACTCCTACTAGTGAATGTAATGTAACACACACCCATACAATGCGCACCACCCCGTGATGTTTTTCTCACTCCTACTAGTGAATGTAATGTAACACACACCCATGCAATGCGCACCACCCCGTGATGTTTTTCTCACTCCTACTAGTGAATGTCATGTAACACACACCCATACAATGCGCACCACCCCGTGATGTTTTTCTCACTCCTACTAGTGAATGTAATGTAACACACACCCATACAATGCGCACCACCCCGTGATGTTTTTCTCACTCCTACTAGTGAATGTAATGTAACACACACCAATAGAATGCGCACCACCCCGTGATGTTTTTCTCACTCCTACTAGTGAATGTAATGTAACACACACCCATACAATGCGCACCACCCCGTGATGTTTTTCACACTCCTACTAGTGAATGTAATGTAACACACACCCATACAATGCGCACCACCCCGTGATGTTTTTCTCACTCCTACTAGTGAATGTAATGTAACACACACCCATACAATGCGCACCACCCCACGATGTTATTCGCACTCCTACTAGTGAATCTAATGTAACACACCCCCATACAATACGCACCACCCCGTGATGTTTTTCTCACTCCTACTAGTGGATCTAATGTAACACACACCCATACAATGCGCACCACCCCGTGATGTTTTTCTCACTCCTAGTAGTGGATCTAATGTAACACACACCCATACAATGCGCACCACCCCGTGCTGTTTTTCTCACTCCTACTAGTGAATGTAATGTAACACACACCCATACAATGCGCACCACCCCGTGATGTTTTTCTCACTCCTACTAGTGAATGTAATGTAACACACACCCATACAATGCGCACCACCCCGTGATGTTTTTCTGACTCCTACTAGTGAATGTAATGTAACACACACCCATACAATGCGCACCACCCCGTGATGTTTTCTCACTCCTACTAGTGAATGTAATGTAACACACACCCATACAATGCGCACCACCCAGTGATGTTTTTCTCATTCCTACTATTGAATGTAATGTAACACACACCCATACAATGCGCACCACCCCGTGATGTTTTTCTCACTCCTACTAGTGAATGTAATGTAACACACACCCATACAATGCGCACCACGCCGTGATGTTTTTCTCACTCCTACTAGTGAATGTAATGTAACACACACCCATACAATGCGAACCACCCCGTGATGTTTTTCTCACTCCTACTAGTGAATGTAATGTAACACACACCCATACAATGCGCACCACGCCGTGATGTTTTTCTCACTCCTACTAGTGAATGTAATGTAACACACACCCATACAATGCGCACCACCGGTGATGTTTTTCTCACTCCTACTACTGAATGTAATGTAACACACACCCATACAATGCGCACCACCCCGTGATGTTTTTCTCACTCCTACTAGTGAATCTAATGTAACACACACCCATACAATGCGCACCACCACGTGATGTTTTTCTCACTCCTACTAGTTAATGTAATGTAACACACACCCATACATGCGCACCACCCCGTTATGTTTTTCTCTCTCCAATTAGTGAATGTAATGTAACACACACCCATACAATGCGCACCACCCCCTGATGTTTTTCTCACTCCTACTAGTGAATGCAATGTAACACACACCCATAAAATGCGAACCACCAAGTGATGTTTTTCTCACTCCTACTAGTGAATCTAATGTAACACACACCCATACAATGCGCACCACCCCGTGATGTTTTTCTCACTCCTATTAGTGAAAGTAATGTAACACGCACCCATACAATGCGCACCACCACGTGATGTTTTTCTCACTCCTACTAGTGAATGTTATGTAAGACACACCCATACAATGCGCACCACCGCGTGATGTTTTTCACACTCCTACTAGTGAATGTAATGTAACACACACCCATACAATGCGCACCACCCCGTGATGTTTTTCTCACTCCTACTAGTGAATCTAATGTAACACACACCCATACAATGCGCACCACTTGATGTTTTTCTCACTCCTACTAGTGAATGTAATGTAACACACACCCATACAATGCGCCCCACCCCGTGATGTTTTTCTCACTCCTACTAGTGAATGTAATGTAACACACACCCATACAATGCGCACCACCCCGTGATGTTTTTCTCACTGCTACTAGTGAATGTCATGTAACACACACCCATACAATGCGCACCACCCCGTCATGTTTTTCTCACTCCTACTAGTGAATGTAATGTAACACACACCCATACAATGCGCACCACCCCGTGATGTTTTTCTCACTCCTACTAGTGAATGTAATGTAACACACACCCATAGAATGCGCACCACCCCGTGATGTTTTTCTCACTCCTACTAGTGAATGTAATGTAACACACACCCATACAATGCGCACCACTCGGTGATGTTTTTCTCACTCCTACTACTGAATCTAATGTAACACACACCCATACAATGCGCACCACCCCGTGATGTTTTTCTCACTCCTACTAGTGAATGTAATGTAACACACAGATACAATGCGCACCACCCCGTGATGTTTTTCTCACTCCTACTAGTGAATGTAATGTAACACACACCCATACAATGCGCACCACCCCGTGATGTTTTTCTCACTCCTACTAGTGAATGTAATGTAACACACACCCATACAATGCGCACCACGCCGTGATGTTTTTCTCACTCCTACTAGCGAATGTAATGTAACACACACCCATACAATGCGCACCACCCCGTGATGTTTTTCTCACTCCTACTAGTGAATGTAATGTAACACACACCCATACAATGCGCACCACGCCGTGATGTTTTTCTCACTCCTACTAGTGAATGTAATGTAACACACACCCATACAATGCGCACCACCGGTGATGTTTTTCTCACTCCTACTACTGAATGTAATGTAACACACACCCATACAATGCGCACCACCCCGTGATGTTTTTCTCACTCCTACTAGTGAATCTAATGTAACACACACCCATACAATGCGCACCACCACGTGATGTTTTTCTCACTCCTACTAGTGAATGTAATGTAACACACACCCATACAATGCGCACCACCCCGTTATGTTTTTCTCTCTCCAATTAGTGAATGTAATGTAACACACACCCATACAATGCGCACCACCCCCTGATGTTTTTCTCACTCCTACTAGTGAATGCAATGTAACACACACCCATAAAATGCGCACCACCCCGTGATGTTTTTCTCACTCCTACTAGTGAATCTAATGTAACACACACCCATACAATGCGCACCACCCCGTGATGTTTTTCTCACTCCTATTAGTGAAAGTAATGTAACACACACCCATACAATGCGCACCACCCCGTGATGTTTTTCTCACTCCTACTAGTGAATGTAATGTAACACACACCCATACAATGCGCACCACCCCGTGATGTTTTTCTCACTCCTACTAGTGAATGTAATGTAACACACACCCATACAATGCGCACCACGCCGTGATGTTTTTCTCACTCCTACTAGCGAATGTAATGTAACACACACCCATACAATGCGCACCACCCCGTGATGTTTTTCTCACTCCTACTAGTGAATGTAATGTAACACACACCCATACAATGCGCACCACGCCGTGATGTTTTTCTCACTCCTACTAGTGAATGTAATGTAACACACACCCATACAATGCGCACCACCGGTGATGTTTTTCTCACTCCTACTACTGAATGTAATGTAACACACACCCATACAATGCGCACCACCCCGTGATGTTTTTCTCACTCCTACTAGTGAATCTAATGTAACACACACCCATACAATGCGCACCACCACGTGATGTTTTTCTCACTCCTACTAGTGAATGTAATGTAACACACACCCATACAATGCGCACCACCCCGTTATGTTTTTCTCTCTCCAATTAGTGAATGTAATGTAACACACACCCATAAAATGCGCACCACCCCGTGATGTTTTTCTCACTCCTACTAGTGAATCTAATGTAACACACACCCATACAATGCGCACCACCTCGTGATGTTTTTCTCACTCCTATTAGTGAAAGTAATGTAACACACACCCATACAATGCGCACCACCACGTGATGTTTTTCTCACTCCTACTAGTGAATGTTATGTAAGACACACCCATACAATGCGCACCACCCCGTGATGTTTTTCACACTCCTACTAGTGAATGTAATGTAACACACACCCATACAATGCGCACCACCCCGTGATGTTTTTCTCACTCCTACTAGTGAATCTAATGTAACACACACCCATACAATGCGCACCACTTGATGTTTTTCACACTCCTACTAGTGAATGTAATGTAACACACACCCATACAATGTGCACCACCCCGTGATGTTTTTCTCACTCCTACTAGTGAATGTAATGTAACACACACCCATACAATGCGCACCACCCCGTGATGTTTTTCTCACTCCTACTAGTGAATGTAATGTAACACACACTCATACAATGCGCATCACCCCGTGATGTTTTTCTCACTCCTACTAGTGAATGTAATGTAACACACACCCATACAATGCGCACCACCCCGTGATGTTTTTCTCACTCCTACTAGTGAATGTAATGTAACACACACCCATACAATGCACACCACCCCGTGATGTTTTCCTCACTCCTACTAGTGAATGTAATGTAACACACACCCATACAATGAGCACCACCCCGTGATGTTTTCCTCACTCCTACTAGTGAATGTAATGTAACACACACCCATACAATGCGCACCACCCCGTGATGTTTTTCTCACTCCTACTAGTGAATGTAATGTAACACACACCCATACAATGCGCACCACCCCGTGATGTTTTTCTCACTCCTACTTGTGAATCTAATGTAACGCACACCCATACAATGCGCACCACCCCGTGATGTTTTTCTCACTCCTACTAGTGAATGTAATGCAACACACACCCATACAATGCGCACCACCCCGTGATGTTTTTCTCACACCTACTAGTGAATCTAATGTAACACACACCCATACAATGCGCACCACCCCGTGATGTTTTTCTCACTCCTACTAGTGAATCTAATGTAACACACACCAATAAAATGCGCACCACCCCGTGATGTTTTTCTCACTCCTACTAGTGAATGTCATGTAACACACACCCATACAATGCGCACCACCCCGTGATGTTTCTCTCACTCCTACTAGTGAATGTAATGTAACACACACCCATACAATTCGCACCACACCGTGATGTTTTTCTCACTCCTACTAGTGAATGTAATGTAACACACACCCATACAATGCGCACCACCCCGTGATGTTTTTCTCACTCCTACTAGTGAATGTAATGTAACACACACCCATACAATGCGCACCACCCCGTGATGTTTTTCTCACTCCTTCTAGTGAATCTAATGTAACACACACCCATACAATACGCACCTCCCCGTGATGTTTTTCTCACTCCTACTAGTGAATCTAATGTAACACACACCCATACAATGCGCACCACCCCGTGATGTTTTTCTCACTCCTACTAGTGAATGTAATGTAACACACACCCATACAATGCGCACCACCCCGTGATGTTTTTCTCACTCCTACTAGTGAATCTAATGTAACACACACCCATACAATACGCACCTCCCCGTGATGTTTTTCTCACTCCTACTAGTGAATCTAATGTAACACACACCCATACAATGCGCACCACCCCGTGATGTTTTTCTCACTCCTACTAGTGAATGTAATGTAACACACACCCATACAATGCGCACCACCCCGTGATGTTTTTCTCACTCCTACTAGTAAATCTAATGTAACACACACCCATACAATGCGCACCACCCCGTGATGTTTTTCTCACTCCTACTAGTGAATGTAATGTAACACACACCCATACAATGCGCACCACCCCGTTATGTTTTTCTCTCTCCAATTAGTGAATGTAATGTAACACACACCCATAAAATGCGCACCACCCCGTGATGTTTTTCTCACTCCTACTAGTGAATCTAATGTAACACACACCCATACAATGCGCACCACCTCGTGATGTTTTTCTCACTCCTATTAGTGAAAGTAATGTAACACACACCCATACAATGCGCACCACCACGTGATGTTTTTCTCACTCCTACTAGTGAATGTTATGTAAGACACACCCATACAATGCGCACCACCCCGTGATGTTTTTCACACTCCTACTAGTGAATGTAATGTAACACACACCCATACAATGCGCACCACCCCGTGATGTTTTTCTCACTCCTACTAGTGAATCTAATGTAACACACACCCATACAATGCGCACCACTTGATGTTTTTCACACTCCTACTAGTGAATGTAATGTAACACACACCCATACAATGTGCACCACCCCGTGATGTTTTTCTCACTCCTACTAGTGAATGTAATGTAACACACACCCATACAATGCGCACCACCCCGTGATGTTTTTCTCACTCCTACTAGTGAATGTAATGTAACACACACTCATACAATGCGCATCACCCCGTGATGTTTTTCTCACTCCTACTAGTGAATGTAATGTAACACACACCCATACAATGCGCACCACCCCGTGATGTTTTTCTCACTCCTACTAGTGAATGTAATGTAACACACACCCATACAATGCACACCACCCCGTGATGTTTTCCTCACTCCTACTAGTGAATGTAATGTAACACACACCCATACAATGAGCACCACCCCGTGATGTTTTCCTCACTCCTACTAGTGAATGTAATGTAACACACACCCATACAATGCGCACCACCCCGTGATGTTTTTCTCACTCCTACTAGTGAATGTAATGTAACACACACCCATACAATGCGCACCACCCCGTGATGTTTTTCTCACTCCTACTTGTGAATCTAATGTAACGCACACCCATACAATGCGCACCACCCCGTGATGTTTTTCTCACTCCTACTAGTGAATGTAATGCAACACACACCCATACAATGCGCACCACCCCGTGATGTTTTTCTCACACCTACTAGTGAATCTAATGTAACACACACCCATACAATGCGCACCACCCCGTGATGTTTTTCTCACTCCTACTAGTGAATCTAATGTAACACACACCAATAAAATGCGCACCACCCCGTGATGTTTTTCTCACTCCTACTAGTGAATGTCATGTAACACACACCCATACAATGCGCACCACCCCGTGATGTTTCTCTCACTCCTACTAGTGAATGTAATGTAACACACACCCATACAATTCGCACCACACCGTGATGTTTTTCTCACTCCTACTAGTGAATGTAATGTAACACACACCCATACAATGCGCACCACCCCGTGATGTTTTTCTCACTCCTACTAGTGAATGTAATGTAACACACACCCATACAATGCGCACCACCCCGTGATGTTTTTCTCACTCCTTCTAGTGAATCTAATGTAACACACACCCATACAATACGCACCTCCCCGTGATGTTTTTCTCACTCCTACTAGTGAATCTAATGTAACACACACCCATACAATGCGCACCACCCCGTGATGTTTTTCTCACTCCTACTAGTGAATGTAATGTAACACACACCCATACAATGCGCACCACCCCGTGATGTTTTTCTCACTCCTACTAGTGAATCTAATGTAACACACACCCATACAATACGCACCTCCCCGTGATGTTTTTCTCACTCCTACTAGTGAATCTAATGTAACACACACCCATACAATGCGCACCACCCCGTGATGTTTTTCTCACTCCTACTAGTGAATGTAATGTAACACACACCCATACAATGCGCACCACCCCGTGATGTTTTTCTCACTCCTACTAGTAAATCTAATGTAACACACACCCATACAATGCGCACCACCCCGTGATGTTTTTCTCACTCCTACTAGTGAATGTAATGTAACACACACCCATACAATGCGCACAACCCCGTGATGTTTTTCTCACTGCTACTAGTGAATGTAATGTAACACACACCCATACAATGCCCACCACCCCGTGATGTTTTTCTCACTCCTACTAGTGAATGTAATGTAACACACACCCATACAATGCGCACCACCCCGTGATGTTTTTCTCACTCCTACTAGTGAATGTAATGTAACACACACCCATAGAATGCGCACCACCCCGTGATGTTTTTCTCACTCCTACTAGTGAATGTAATGTAACACACACCCATACAATGCGCACCACCCGGTGATGTTTTTCTCACTCCTACTAGTGAATGTAATGTAACACACACCCATACAATGCGCACCACCCCGTTATGTTTTTCTCACTCCTACTAGTGAATGTAATGTAACACACACCCGTACAATGCGCACCACCCCGTGATGTTATGCGCACTCCTACTAGTGAATCTAATGTAACACAGCCCCATACAATACGCACCAACCCGTGATGTTTTTCTCACTCCTACTAGTGGATGTAATGTAACACACACCCATACAATGCGCACCACCCCGTGATGTTTTTCTCACTCCTACTAGTGAATGTAATGTAACACACACCCATAGAATGCGCACCACCCCGTGATGTTTTTCTCACTCCTACTAGTGAATGTAATGTAACACACCCATACAATGCGCACCACCCCGTGATGTTTTTCTCACTCCTACTAGTGAATGTAATGTAACACACACCCATACAATGCGCACCACCCCGTGATGTTTTCTCACTCCTACTAGTGAATGTAATGTAACACACACCCATACAATGCGCACCACCCCGTGATGTTTTTCTCACTCCTACTATTGAATGTAATGTAACACACACCCATACAATGCGCACCACCCCGTGATGTTTTTCTCACTCCTACTAGTGAATGTAATGTAACACACACTCATACAATGCGCACCACGCCGTGATGTTTTTCTCACTCCTACTAGTGAATGTAATGTAACACACACCCATACAATGCGCACCACCCCGTGATGTTTTTCTCACTCCTACTAGTGAATGTAATGTAACACACACCCATACAATGCGCACCACGCCGTGATGTTTTCCTCACTCCTACTAGTGAATGTAATGTAACACACACCCATACAATGCGCACAACCGGTGATGTTTTTCTCACTCCTACTACTGAATGTAATGTAACACACACCCATACAATGCGCACCACCCCGTGATGTTTTTCTCACTCCTACTAGTGAATCTAATGTAACACACACCCATACAATGCGCACCACCACGTGATGTTTTTCTCACTCCTACTAGTGAATGTAATGTAACACGCACCCATACAATGCGCACCACCCCGTTATGTTTTTCTCTCTCCAATTAGTGAATGTAATGTAACACACACCCATACAATGCGCACCACCCCCTGATGTTTTTCTCACTCCTACTAGTGAATGCAATGTAACACACACCCATAAAATGCGCACCACCCCGTGATGTTTTTCTCACTCCTACTAGTGAATCTAATGTAACACACACCAATAAAATGCGCACCACCCCGTGATGTTTTTCTCACTCCTACTAGTGAATGTCATGTAACACACACCCATACAATGCGCACCACCCCGTGATGTTTCTCTCACTCCTACTAGTGAATGTAATGTAACACACACCCATACAATTCGCACCACCCCGTGATGTTTTTCTCACTCCTACTAGTGAATGTAATGTAACACACACCCATACAATGCGCACCACCCCGTGATGTTTTTCTCACTCCTACTAGTGAATGTAATGTAACACACACCCATAAAATGCGCACCACCCCGTGATGTTTTTCTCACTCCTTCTAGTGAATCTAATGTAACACACACCCATACAGTACGCACCTCCCCGTGATGTTTTTCTCACTCCTACTAGTGAATCTAATGTAACACACACCCATACAATGCGCACCACCCCGTGATGTTTTTCTCACTCCTACTAGTGAATGTAATGTAACACACACCCATACAATGCGCACCACCCCGTGATGTTTTTCTCACTCCTACTAGTAAATCTAATGTAACACACACCCATACAATGCGCACCACCCCGTGATGTTTTTCTCACTCCTACTAGTGAATGTAATGTAACACACACCCATACAATGCGCACAACCCCGTGATGTTTTTCTCACTGCTACTAGTGAATGTAATGTAACACACACCCATACAATGCCCACCACCCCGTGATGTTTTTCTCACTCCTACTAGTGAATGTAATGTAACACACACCCATACAATGCGCACAACCCCGTGATGTTTTTCTCACTCCTACTAGTGAATGTAATGTAACACACACCCATACAATGTGCACTACCCCGGGATGTTTTTCAGAATCCTATCCTACATTGCCACTGCATGTTCCCTGACCTCCCCATGCTGACCACCCCACGGTGCTTTTCTCCATCCTACATTGCCACTCACTGCCTATCCTAATTCAGACCCTCCGATTCACACCACCCCTTGATGTTTTTCTCACTCCTAGTAGTGAATGTAATGTAACACACACCCATACAATGCGCACCACCCCATGATGTTTTTCTCACTGCTACTAGTGAATGTAATGTAACACACACCCATACAATGCGCACCACCTTGTGATGTTTTTCTCACTCCTACTAGTGAATGTAATGTAACACACACCCATACAATGCGCACCACCCCGTGATGTTTTTCTCACTCCTACTAGTGAATGTAATGTAACACACACCCATACAATGCGCACCACCCCGTGATGTTTTTCTCACTCCTACTAGTGAATGTAATGTAACACACACCCATACAATCCGCACCACCCCGTGATGTTTTTCTCACTCCTACTAGTGAATGTAATGTAACACACACCCATACAATGCGCACCACACCGTGATGTTTTTCTCACTCCTACTAGTGAATGTAATGTAACACACACCCATACAATGCGCACCACCCCGTGATGTTTTTCTCACTCCTACTAGTGAATGTAATGTAACACACACCCTTACAATGCGCACCACCCCATGATGTTTTTCTCACTCCTCCTAGTGAATGTAATGTAACACACACCCATACAATGCGCACCACCCCGTGATGTTTTTCTCACTCCTACTAGTGAATCTAATGTAACACACACCCATACAATGCGCACCACCCCGTGGTGTTTTTCTCACTCCTACTAGTGAATGTAATGTAACACACACCCATACAATGCGCACCACCCCGTGATGTTTTTCTCACTCCTACTAGTGAATCTAATGTAACACACACCCATACAATGCGCACCACCACGTGATTATTTTCTCACTCCTACTAGTGAATGTAATGTAACACACACCCATACAATGTGCACCACCCCGTTATGTTTTTCTCTCTCCTACTAGTGAATGTAATGTAACACACACCCATACAATGCGCACCACCCCCTGATGTTTTTCTCACTCCTACTAGTGAATGCAATGTAACACACACCCATACAATGCGCACCACCCCGTGATGTTTTTCTCACTCCTACTAGTGAATCTAATGTAACACACACCCATACAATGCGCACCACCCCGTGATGTTTTTCTCACTCATATTAGTGAAAGTAATGTAACACACACCCATACAATGCGCACCACCACATGATGTTTTTCTCACTCCTACTAGTGAATGTTATGTAAGACACACCCATACAATGCGCACCACCCCGTGATGATTTTCTCACTCCTCTAATGAATGTAATGTAACACACACCCATACAATGCGCACCACCCCGTGATGTTTTTCTCACTCCTACTAGCGAATGTAATGTAACACACACCCATACAATGCGCACCACCCCGTGATGTTTTTCTCACTCCTACTAGCGAATGTAATGTAACACACACCCATACAATCCGCACCACCCCGTGATGTTTTTCTCACTCCTACTAGCGAATGTAATGTAACAGACACCCTTACAATGCGCACCACCCCGTGATGTTTATCTCACTCCTACTAGTGAATGTAATGTAACACAAACCCATACAATGCGCACCACCCCGCGATGTTTTTCAGAAACCTATCCTACATTGCCACTGCATGTTCCCTGACCTCCCCAAGCTGACCACCCCGCGGTGCTTTTCTCCATCCTACATTGCCACTCAATGCCTATCCTAATTCAGACCCTGATTCACACCACCCCGTGATGTTTTTCTCACTCCTAGTAGTGAATGTAATGTAACACACACCCATACAATGCGCACCACCCCGTGATGTTTTTCTCACTCCTACTAGTGAATGTAATGTAACACACACCCATACAATGCGCACCACCCCATGATGTTTTTCTCACTCCTACTAGTGAATGTAATGTAACACACACCCATACAATGCGCACCACCCCTTGATGTTTTTCACACTCCTACTAGTGAATGTAATGTAACACACACCCATAAAATGTGCACAACCCCGTGATGTTTTTCACACTCCTACTAGTGAATGTAATGTAACACACACCCATACAATGCGCACCACCCCGTGATGTTTTTCTCACTCCTACTAGTGAATGTAATGTAACACACACCCATACAATGCGCACCACTTGATGTTTTTCACACTCCTAATAGTGAATGTAATGTAACACACACCCATACAATGTGCACCACCCCGTGATGTTTTTCTCACTCCTACTAGTGAATGTAATGTAACACACACCCATACAATGCGCACCAGCCCGTGATGTTTTTCTCACTCCTACTAGTGAATGTAATGTAACACACACTCATACAATGCGCATCACCCCGTGATGTTTTTCTCACTCCTACTAGTGAATGTAATGTAACACACACCCATACAATGCGCACCACCCCGTGATGTTTTTCTCACTCCTACTAGTGAATGTAATGTAACACACACGCATACAATGCGCACCACCCCGTGATGTTTTTCTCACTCCTACTAGTGAATCTAATGTAACACACACCCATACAATGCGCACCACCCCGTGATGTTTTTCTCACTCCTACTAGTGAATGTAATGTAACACACACCCATACAATGCGCACCACCCCGTGATGTTTTTCTCACTCCTACTAGTGAATCTAATGTAACACACACCCATACAATGCGCACCACCCCGTGATGTTTTTCTCACTCCTACTTGTGAATCTAATGTAACACAAACCCATACAATGCGCACCACCCCGTGATGTTTTTCTCACTCCTACTAGTGAATGTAATGCAACACACACCCATACAATGCGCACCAAACCGTGATGTTTTTCTCACACCTACTAGTGAATCTAATGTAACACACACCCATACAATGCGCACCACCCCGTGATGTTTTTCTCACTCCTACTAGTGAATCTAATATAACACACACCAATACAATGCGCACCACCCCGTGATGTTTTTCGCACTCCTACTAGTGAATGTAATGTAACACACACCCATAGAATGCGCACCACCCCGTGATGTTTTTCTCACTCATACTAGTGAATGTAATGTAACACACACCCATACAATGCGCACCACCCCGTGATGTTTTTCTCACTCCTACTAGTGAATCTAATGTAACACACACCCATACAATGCGCACCACCCCGTGATGTTTTTCTCACTCCTACTAGTGAATGTAATGTAACACACACCCATACAATGCGCACCACCCCGTGATGTTTTTCTCACTCCTACTAGTGAATGTAATGTAACACACACCCATACAATGCGCACCACCCCGTGATGTTTTTCTCACTCCTACTAGTGAATCTAATGTAACACACACCCATACAATACGCACCTCCCCGTGATGTTTTTCTCACTCCTACTAGTGAATCTAATGTAACACACACCCATACAATGCGCACCACCCCGTGATGTTTTTCTCACTCCTACTAGTGAATGTAATGTAACACACACCCATACAATGCGCACCACCCCGTGATGTTTTTCTCACTCCTACTAGTAAATCTAATGTAACACACACCCATACAATGCGCACCACCCCGTGATGTTTTTCTCACTCCTACTAGTGAATGTAATGTAACACACACCCATACAATGCACACAACCCCGTGATGTTTTTCTCACTGCTACTAGTGAATGTAATGTAACACACACCCATACAATGCCCACCACCCCGTGATGTTTTTCTCACTCCTACTAGTGAATGTAATGTAACACACACCCATACAATGCGCACCACCCCGTGATGTTTTTCTCACTCCTACTAGTGAATGTAATGTAACACACACCCATAGAATGCGCACCACCCCGTGATGTTTTTCTCACTCCTACTAGTGAATGTAATGTAACACACACCCATACAATGCGCACAACCCCGTGATGTTTTTCTCACTCCTACTAGTGAATGTAATGTAACACACACCCATACAATGTGCACTACCCCGGGATGTTTTTCAGAATCCTATCCTACATTGCCACTGCATGTTCCCTGACCTCCCCATGCTGACCACCCCACGGTGCTTTTCTCCATCCTACATTGCCACTCACTGCCTATCCTAATTCAGACCCTCTGATTCACACCACCCCTTGATGTTTTTCTCACTCCTAGTAGTGAATGTAATGTAACACACACCCATACAATGCGCACCACCCCATGATGTTTTTCTCACTGCTACTAGTGAATGTAATGTAACACACACCCATACAATGCGCACCACCTTGTGATGTTTTTCTCACTCCTACTAGTGAATGTAATGTAACACACACCCATACAATGCGCACCACCCCGTGATGTTTTTCTCACTCCTACTAGTGAATGTAATGTAACACACACCCATACAATGCGCACCACCCCGTGATGTTTTTCTCACTCCTACTAGTGAATGTAATGTAACACACACCCATACAATGCGCACCACCCCGTGATGTTTTTCTCACTCCTACTAGTGAATGTAATGTAACACACACCCATACAATGCGCACCACCCCGTGATGTTTTTCTCACTCCTACTAGTGAATGTAATGTAACACACACCCATACAATGCGCACCACCCCGTGATGTTTTTCTCACTCCTACTAGTGAATGTAATGTAACACACACCCTTACAATGCGCACCACCCCATGATGTTTTTCTCACTCCTCCTAGTGAATGTAATGTAACACACACCCATACAATGCGCACCACCCCGTGATGTTTTTCTCACTCCTACTAGTGAATCTAATGTAACACACACCCATACAATGCGCACCACCCCGTGGTGTTTTTCTCACTCCTACTAGTGAATGTAATGTAACACACACCCATACAATGCGCACCACCCCGTGATGTTTTTCTCACTCCTACTAGTGAATCTAATGTAACACACACCCATACAATGCGCACCACCACGTGATTATTTTCTCACTCCTACTAGTGAATGTAATGTAACACACACCCATACAATGTGCACCACCCCGTTATGTTTTTCTCTCTCCTACTAGTGAATGTAATGTAACACACACCCATACAATGCGCACCACCCCCTGATGTTTTTCTCACTCCTACTAGTGAATGCAATGTAACACACACCCATACAATGCGCACCACCCCGTGATGTTTTTCTCACTCCTACTAGTGAATCTAATGTAACACACACCCATACAATGCGCACCACCCCGTGATGTTTTTCTCACTCATATTAGTGAAAGTAATGTAACACACACCCATACAATGCGCACCACCACATGATGTTTTTCTCACTCCTACTAGTGAATGTTATGTAAGACACACCCATACAATGCGCACCACCCCGTGATGTTTTTCTCACTCCTCTAGTGAATGTAATGTAACACACACCCATACAATGCGCACCACCCCGTGATGTTTTTCTCACTCCTACTAGCGAATGTAATGTAACACACACCCATACAATGCGCACCACCCCGTGATGTTTTTCTCACTCCTACTAGCGAATGTAATGTAACACACACCCATACAATCCGCACCACCCCGTGATGTTTTTCTCACTCCTACTAGCGAATGTAATGTAACACACACCCTTACAATGCGCACCACCCCGTGATGTTTATCTCACTCCTACTAGTGAATGTAATGTAACACAAACCCATACAATGCGCACCACCCCGCGATGTTTTTCAGAAACCTATCCTACATTGCCACTGCATGTTCCCTGACCTCCCCAAGCTGACCACCCCGCGGTGCTTTTCTCCATCCTACATTGCCACTCAATGCCTATCCTAATTCAGACCCTGATTCACACCACCCCGTGATGTTTTTCTCACTCCTAGTAGTGAATGTAATGTAACACACACCCATACAATGCGCACCACCCCGTGATGTTTTTCTCACTCCTACTAGTGAATGTAATGTAACACACACCCATACAATGCGCACCACCCCATGATGTTTTTCTCACTCCTACTAGTGAATGTAATGTAACACACACCCATACAATGCGCACCACCCCTTGATGTTTTTCACACTCCTACTAGTGAATGTAATGTAACACACACCCATAAAATGTGCACAACCCCGTGATGTTTTTCACACTCCTACTAGTGAATGTAATGTAACACACACCCATACAATGCGCACCACCCCGTGATGTTTTTCTCACTCCTACTAGTGAATGTAATGTAACACACACCCATACAATGCGCACCACTTGATGTTTTTCACACTCCTAATAGTGAATGTAATGTAACACGCACCCATACAATGTGCACCACCCCGTGATGTTTTTCTCACTCCTACTAGTGAATGTAATGTAACACACACCCATACAATGCGCACCACCCCGTGATGTTTTTCTCACTCCTACTAGTGAATGTAATGTAACACACACTCATACAATGCGCATCACCCCGTGATGTTTTTCTCACTCCTACTAGTGAATGTAATGTAACACACACCCATACAATGCGCACCACCCCGTGATGTTTTTCTCACTCCTACTAGTGAATGTAATGTAACACACACGCATACAATGCGCACCACCCCGTGATGTTTTTCTCACTCCTACTAGTGAATCTAATGTAACACACACCCATACAATGCGCACCACCCCGTGATGTTTTTCTCACTCCTACTAGTGAATGTAATGTAACACACACCCATACAATGCGCACCACCCCGTGATGTTTTTCTCACTCCTACTAGTGAATCTAATGTAACACACACCCATACAATGCGCACCACCCCGTGATGTTTTTCTCACTCCTACTTGTGAATCTAATGTAACACAAACCCATACAATGCGCACCACCCCGTGATGTTTTTCTCACTCCTACTAGTGAATGTAATGCAACACACACCCATACAATGCGCACCAAACCGTGATGTTTTTCTCACACCTGCTAGTGAATCTAATGTAACACACACCCATACAATGCGCACCACCCCGTGATGTTTTTCTCACTCCTACTAGTGAATCTAATATAACACACACCAATACAATGCGCACCACCCCGTGATGTTTTTCGCACTCCTACTAGTGAATGTAATGTAACACACACCCATAGAATGCGCACCACCCCGTGATGTTTTTCTCACTCCTACTAGTGAATGTAATGTAACACACACCCATACAATGCGCACCACCCCGTGATGTTTTTCTCACTCCTACTAGTGAATCTAATGTAACACACACCCATACAATGCGCACCACCCCGTGATGTTTTTCTCACTCCTACTAGTGAATGTAATGTAACACACACCCATACAATGCGCACCACCCCGTGATGTTTTTCTCACTCCTACTAGTGAATGTAATGTAACACACACCCATACAATGCGCACCACCCCGTGATGTTTTTCTCACTCCTACTAGTGAATCTAATGTAACACACACCCATACAATATGCACCTCCCCGTGATGTTTTTCTCACTCCTACTAGTGAATCTAATGTAACACACACCCATACAATGCGCACCACCCCGTGATGTTTTTCTCACTCCTACTAGTGAATGTAATGTAACACACACCCATACAATGCGCACCACCCCGTGATGTTTTTCTCACTCCTACTAGTAAATCTAATGTAACACACACCCATACAATGCGCACCACCCCGTGATGTTTTTCTCACTCCTACTAGTGAATGTAATGTAACACACACCCATACAATGCGCACAACCCCGTGATGTTTTTCTCACTGCTACTAGTGAATGTAATGTAACACACACCCATACAATGCCCACCACCCCGTGATGTTTTTCTCACTCCTACTAGTGAATGTAATGTAACACACACCCATACAATGCGCACCACCCCGTTATGTTTTTCTCTCTCCAATTAGTGAATGTAATGTAACACACACCCATACAATGCGCACCACCCCCTGATATTTTTCTCACTCCTACTAGTGAATGCAATGTAACACACACCCATAAAATGCGCACCACCCCGTGATGTTTTTCTCACTCCTACTAGTGAATCTAATGTAACACACACCCATACAATGCGCACCACCCCGTGATGTTTTTCTCACTCCTACTAGTGAATGTAATGTAACACACACCCATACAATGCACACCACCCCGTGATGTTTTCCTCACTCCTACTAGTGAATGTAATGTAACACACACCCATACAATGCGCACCACCCCGTGATGTTTTCCTCACTCCTACTAGGGAATGTAATGTAACACACACCCATACAATGCGCACCACCCCGTGATGTTTTTCTCACTCCTACTAGTGAATGTAATGTAACACACACCCATACAATGCGCACCACCCCGTGATGTTTTTCTCACTCCTACTTGTGAATCTAATGTAACGCACACCCATACAATGCGCACCACCCCGTGATGTTTTTCTCACTCCTACTAGTGAATGTAATGCAACACACACCCATACAATGCGCACCACCCCGTGATGTTTTTCTCACACCTACTAGTGAATCTAATGTAACACACACCCATACAATGCGCACCACCCCGTGATGTTTTTCTCACTCCTACTAGTGAATCTAATGTAACACACACCAATAAAATGCGCACCACCCCGTGATGTTTTTCTCACTCCTACTAGTGAATGTCATGTAACACACACCCATACAATGCGCACCACCCCGTGATGTTTCTCTCACTCCTACTAGTGAATGTAATGTAACACACACCCATACAATTCGCACCACCCCGTGATGTTTTTCTCACTCCTACTAGTGATTGTAATGTAACACACACCCATACAATGCGCACCACCCCGTGATGTTTTTCTCACTCCTACTAGTGAATGTAATGTAACACACACCCATAAAATGCGCACCACCCCGTGATGTTTTTCTCACTCCTTCTAGTGAATCTAATGTAACACACACCCATACAATACGCACCTCCCCGTGATGTTTTTCTCACTCCTACTAGTGAATCTAATGTAACACACACCCATACAATGCGCACCACCCCGTGATGTTTTTCTCACTCCTACTAGTGAATGTAATGTAACACACACCCATACAATGCGCACCACCCCGTGATGTTTTTCTCACTCCTACTAGTGAATCTAATGTAACACACACCCATACAATGCGCACCACCCCGTGATGTTTTTCTCACTCCTACTAGTGAATGTAATGTAACACACACCCATACAATGCGCACCACCCCGTGATGTTTTTCTCACTCCTACTAGTAAATCTAATGTAACACACACCCATACAATGCGCACCACCCCGTGATGTTTTTCTCACTCCTACTAGTGAATGTAATGTAACACACACCCATACAATGCGCACAACCCCGTGATGTTTTTCTCACTGCTACTAGTGAATGTAATGTAACACACACCCATACAATGCCCACCACCCCGTGATGTTTTTCTCACTCCTACTAGTGAATGTAATGTAACACACACCCATACAATGCGCACAACCCCGTGATGTTTTTCTCACTCCTACTAGTGAATGTAATGTAACACACACCCATACAATGTGCACTACCCCGGGATGTTTTTCAGAATCCTATCCTACATTGCCACTGCATGTTCCCTGACCTCCCCATGCTGACCACCCCACGGTGCTTTTCTCCATCCTACATTGCCACTCACTGCCTATCCTAATTCAGACCCTCCGATTCACACCACCCCTTGATGTTTTTCTCACTCCTAGTAGTGAATGTAATGTAACACACACCCATACAATGCGCACCACCCCATGATGTTTTTCTCACTGCTACTAGTGAATGTAATGTAACACACACCCATACATTGCGCACCACCTTGTGATGTTTTTCTCACTCCTACTAGTGAATGTAATGTAACACACACCCATACAATGCGCACCACCCCGTGATGTTTTTCTCACTCCTACTAGTGAATGTAATGTAACACACACCCATACAATGCGCACCACCCCGTGATGTTTTTCTCACTCCTACTAGTGAATGTAATGTAACACACACCCATACAATGCGCACCACCCCGTGATGTTTTTCTCACTCCTACTAGTGAATGTAATGTAACACACACCCATACAATGCGCACCACCCCGTGATGTTTTTCTCACTCCTACTAGTGAATGTAATGTAACACACACCCTTACAATGCGCACCACCCCATGATGTTTTTCTCACTCCTCCTAGTGAATGTAATGTAACACACACCCATACAATGCGCACCACCCCGTGATGTTTTTCTCACTCCTACTAGTGAATCTAATGTAACACACACCCATACAATGCGCACCACCCCGTGGTGTTTTTCTCACTCCTACTAGTGAATGTAATGTAACACACACCCATACAATGCGCACCACCCCGTGATGTTTTTCTCACTCCTACTAGTGAATCTAATGTAACACACACCCATACAATGCGCACCACCACGTGATTATTTTCTCACTCCTACTAGTGAATGTAATGTAACACACACCCATACAATGTGCACCACCCCGTTATGTTTTTCTCTCTCCTACTAGTGAATGTAATGTAACACACACCCATACAATGCGCACCACCCCCTGATGTTTTTCTCACTCCTACTAGTGAATGCAATGTAACACACACCCATACAATGCGCACCACCTCGTGATGTTTTTCTCACTCCTACTAGTGAATCTAATGTAACACACACCCATACAATGCGCACCACCCCGTGATGTTTTTCTCACTCATATTAGTGAAAGTAATGTAACACACACCCATACAATGCGCACCACCACGTGATGTTTTTCTCACTCCTACTAGTGAATGTTATGTAAGACACACCCATACAATGCGCACCACCCCGTGATGTTTTTCTCACTCCTCTAGTGAATGTAATGTAACACACACCCATACAATGCGCACCACCCCGTGATGTTTTTCTCACTCCTACTAGCGAATGTAATGTAACACACACCCATACAATGCGCACCACCCCGTGATGTTTTTCTCACTCCTACTAGCGAATGTAATGTAACACACACCCATACAATCCGCACCACCCCGTGATGTTTTTCTCACTCCTACTAGCGAATGTAATGTAACACACACCCTTACAATGCGCACCACCCCGTGATGTTTATCTTACTCCTACTAGTGAATGTAATGTAACACAAACCCATACAATGCGCACCACCCCGCGATGTTTTTCAGAAACCTATCCTACATTGCCACTGCATGTTCCCTGACCTCCCCAAGCTGACCACCCCGCGGTGCTTTTCTCCATCCTACATTGCCACTCAATGCCTATCCTAATTCAGACCCTGATTCACACCACCCCGTGATGTTTTTCTCACTCCTAGTAGTGAATGTAATGTAACACACACCCATACAATGCGCACCACCCCGTGATGTTTTTCTCACTCCTACTAGTGAATGTAATGTAACACACACCCATACAATGCGCACCACCCCATGATGTTTTTCTCACTCCTACTAGTGAATGTAATGTAACACACACCCATACAATGCGCACCACCCCTTGATGTTTTTCACACTCCTACTAGTGAATGTAATGTAACACACACCCATAAAATGTGCACAACCCCGTGATGTTTTTCACACTCCTACTAGTGAATGTAATGTAACACACACCCATACAATGCGCACCACCCCGTGATGTTTTTCTCACTCCTACTAGTGAATGTAATGTAACACACACCCATACAATGCGCACCACTTGATGTTTTTCACACTCCTACTAGTGAATGTAATGTAACACACACCCATACAATGTGCACCACCCCGTGATGTTTTTCTCACTCCTACTAGTGAATGTAATGTAACACACACCCATACAATGCGCACCACCCCGTGATGTTTTTCTCACTCCTACTAGTGAATGTAATGTAACACACACTCATACAATGCGCATCACCCCGTGATGTTTTTCTCACTCCTACTAGTGAATGTAATGTAACACACACCCATACAATGCGCACCACCCCGTGATGTTTTTCTCACTCCTACTAGTGAATGTAATGTAACACACACGCATACAATGCGCACCACCCCGTGATGTTTTTCTCACTCCTACTAGTGAATCTAATGTAACACACACCCATACAATGCGCACCACCCCGTGATGTTTTTCTCACTCCTACTAGTGAATGTAATGTAACACACACCCATACAATGCGCACCACCCCGTGATGTTTTTCTCACTCCTACTAGTGAATCTAATGTAACACACACCTATACAATGCGCACCACCCCGTGATGTTTTTCTCACTCCTACTTGTGAATCTAATGTAACACAAACCCATACAATGCGCACCACCCCGTGATGTTTTTCTCACTCCTACTAGTGAATGTAATGCAACACACACCCATACAATGCGCACCAAACCGTGATGTTTTTCTCACACCTACTAGTGAATCTAATGTAACACACACCCATACAATGCGCACCACCCCGTGATGTTTTTCTCACTCCTACTAGTGAATCTAATATAACACACACCAATACAATGCGCACCACCCCGTGATGTTTTTCGCACTCCTACTAGTGAATGTAATGTAACACACACCCATAGAATGCGCACCACCCCGTGATGTTTTTCTCACTCCTACTAGTGAATGTAATGTAACACACACCCATACAATGCGCACCACCCCGTGATGTTTTTCTCACTCCTACTAGTGAATGTAATGTAACACACACCCATACAATGCGCACCACCCCGTGATGTTTTTCTCACTCCTTCTAGTGAATCTAATGTAACACACACCCATACAATACGCACCTCCCCGTGATGTTTTTCTCACTCCTACTAGTGAATCTAATGTAACACACACCCATACAATGCGCACCACCCCGTGATGTTTTTCTCACTCCTACTAGTGAATGTAATGTAACACACACCCATACAATGCGCACCACCCCGTGATGTTTTTCTCACTCCTACTAGTGAATCTAATGTAACACACACCCAAACAATACGCACCTCCCCGTGATGTTTTTCTCACTCCTACTAGTGAATCTAATGTAACACACACCCATACAATGCGCACCACCCCGTGATGTTTTTCTCACTCCTACTAGTGAATGTAATGTAACACACACCCATACAATGCGCACCACCCCGTGATGTTTTTCTCACTCCTACTAGTAAATCTAATGTAACAACACCCATACAATGCGCACCCCGCCGTGATGTTTTTCTCACTCCTACTAGTGAATGTAATGTAACACACACCCATACAATGCGCACCACCGGTGATGTTTTTCTCACTCCTACTACTGAATGTAATGTAACACACACCCATACAATGCGCACCACCCCGTGATGTTTTTCTCACTCCTACTAGTGAATCTAATGTAACACACACCCATACAATGCGCACCACCACGTGATGTTTTTCTCACTCCTACTAGTGAATGTAATGTAACACACACCCATACAATGCGCACCACCCCGTTATGTTTTTCTCTCTCCAATTAGTGAATGTAATGTAACACACACCCATACAATGCGCACCACCCCCTGATGTTTTTCTCACTCCTACTAGTGAATGCAATGTAACACACACCCATAAAATGCGCACCACCCCGTGATGTTTTTCTCACTCCTACTAGTGAATCTAATGTAACACACACCCATACAATGCGCACCACCCCGTGATGTTTTTCTCACTCCTATTAGTGAAAGTAATGTAACACACACCCATACAATGCGCACCACCACATGATGTTTTTCTCACTCCTACTAGTGAATGTTATGTAAGACACACCCATACAATGCGCACCACCCCGTGATGTTTTTCACACTCCTACTAGTGAATGTAATGTAACACAAACCCATACAATGCGCACCACCCCGTGATGTTTTTCTCACTCCTACGAGTGAATCTAATGTAACACACACCCATACAATGCACACCACCCCGTGATGTTTTTCTCACTCCTACTAGTGAATGTAATGTAACACACACCCATACAATGCGCACCACCCCGTGATGTTTTCCTCACTCCTACTAGTGAATGTAATGTAACACACACCCATACAATGCGCACCACCCCGTGATGTTTTTCTCACTCCTACTAGTGAATGTAATGTAACACACACCCATACAATGTGCACCACCCCGTGATGTTTTTCTCACTCCTACTAGTGAATGTAATGTAACACACACCCATACAATGCGCACCACCCCGTGATGTTTTTCTCACTCCTACTAGTGAATGTAATGTAACACACACTCATACAATGCGCATCACCCCGTGATGTTTTTCTCACTCCTACTAGTGAATGTAATGTAACACACACCCATACAATGCGCACCACCCCGTGATGTTTTTCTCACTCCTACTAGTGAATGTAATGTAACACACACCCATACAATGCACACCACCCCGTGATGTTTTTCTCACTCCTACTAGTGAATGTAATGTAACACACACCCATACAATGCGCACCACCCCGTGATGTTTTCCTCACTCCTACTAGTGAATGTAATGTAACACACACCCATACAATGCGCACCACCCCGTGATGTTTTTCTCACTCCTACTAGTGAATGTAATGTAACACACACCCATACAATGCGCACCACCCCGTGATGTTTTTCTCACTCCTACTTGTGAATCTAATGTAACACACACCCATACAATGCGCACCACCCCGTGATGTTTTTCTCACTCCTACTAGTGAATGTAATGCAACACACACCCATACAATGCGCACCACCCCGTGATGTTTTTCTCACACCTACTAGTGAATCTAATGTAACACACACCCATACAATGCGCACCACCCCGTGATGTTTTTCTCACTCCTACTAGTGAATCTAATGTAACACACACCAATAAAATGCGCACCACCCCGTGATGTTTTTCTCACTCCTACTAGTGAATGTCATGTAACACACACCCATTCAATGCGCACCACCCCGTGATGTTTCTCTCACTCCTACTAGTGAATGTAATGTAACACACACCCATACAATGCGCACCACCCCGTGATGTTTTTCTCACTCCTTCTAGTGAATCTAATGTAACACACACCCATACAATACGCACCTCCCCGTGATGTTTTTCTCACTCCTACTAGTGAATCTAATGTAACACACACCCATACAATGCGCACCACCCCGTGATGTTTTTCTCACTCCTACTAGTGAATGTAATGTAACACACACCCATACAATGCGCACCACCCCGTGATGTTTTTCTCACTCCTACTAGTGAATCTAATGTAACACACACGCATACAATACGCACCTCCCCGTGATGTTTTTCTCACTCCTACTAGTGAATCTAATGTAACACACACCCATACAATGCGCACCACCCCGTGATGTTTTTCTCACTCCTACTAGTGAATGTAATGTAACACACACCCATACAATGCGCACCACCCCGTGATGTTTTTCTCACTCCTACTAGTAAATCTAATGTAACACACACCCATACAATGCGCACCACCCCGTGATGTTTTTCTCACTCCTACTAGTGAATGTAATGTAACACACACCCATACAATGCGCACAACCCCGTGATGTTTTTCTCACTGCTACTAGTGAATGTAATGTAACACACACCCATACAATGCGCACCACCTTGTGATGTTTTTCTCACTCCTACTAGTGAATGTAATGTAACACACACTCATACAATGCGCATCACCCCGTGATGTTTTTCTCACTCCTACTAGTGAATGTAATGTAACACACACCCATACAATGCGCACCACCCCGTGATGTTTTTCTCACTCCTACTAGTGAATGTAATGTAACACACACGCATACAATGCGCACCACCCCGTGATGTTTTTCTCACTCCTACTAGTGAATCTAATGTAACACACACCCATACAATGCGCACCACCCCGTGATGTTTTTCTCACTCCTACTAGTGAATGTAATGTAACACACACCCATACAATGCGCACCACCCCGTGATGTTTTTCTCACTCCTACTAGTGAATCTAATGTAACACACACCTATACAATGCGCACCACCCCGTGATGTTTTTCTCACTCCTACTTGTGAATCTAATGTAACACAAACCCATACAATGCGCACCACCCCGTGATGTTTTTCTCACTCCTACTAGTGAATGTAATGCAACACACACCCATACAATGCGCACCAAACCGTGATGTTTTTCTCACACCTACTAGTGAATCTAATGTAACACACACCCATACAATGCGCACCACCCCGTGATGTTTTTCTCACTCCTACTAGTGAATCTAATATAACACACACCAATACAATGCGCACCACCCCGTGATGTTTTTCGCACTCCTAGTAGTGAATGTAATGTAACACACACCCATAGAATGCGCACCACCCCGTGATGTTTTTCTCACTCCTACTAGTGAATGTAATGTAACACACACCCATACAATGCGCACCACCCCGTGATGTTTTTCTCACTCCTACTAGTGAATGTAATGTAACACACACCCATACAATGCGCACCACCCCGTGATGTTTTTCTCACTCCTTCTAGTGAATCTAATGTAACACACACCCATACAATACGCACCTCCCCGTGATGTTTTTCTCACTCCTACTAGTGAATCTAATGTAACACACACCCATACAATGCGCACCACCCCGTGATGTTTTTCTCACTCCTACTAGTGAATGTAATGTAACACACACCCATACAATGCGCACCACCCCGTGATGTTTTTCTCACTCCTACTAGTGAATCTAATGTAACACACACCCAAACAATACGCACCTCCCCGTGATGTTTTTCTCACTCCTACTAGTGAATCTAATGTAACACACACCCATACAATGCGCACCACCCCGTGATGTTTTTCTCACTCCTACTAGTGAATGTAATGTAACACACACCCATACAATGCGCACCACCCCGTGATGTTTTTCTCACTCCTACTAGTAAATCTAATGTAACAACACCCATACAATGCGCACCCCGCCGTGATGTTTTTCTCACTCCTACTAGTGAATGTAATGTAACACACACCCATACAATGCGCACCACCGGTGATGTTTTTCTCACTCCTACTACTGAATGTAATGTAACACACACCCATACAATGCGCACCACCCCGTGATGTTTTTCACACTCCTACTAGTGAATCTAATGTAACACACACCCATACAATGCGCACCACCACGTGATGTTTTTCTCACTCCTACTAGTGAATGTAATGTAACACACACCCATACAATGCGCACCACCCCGTTATGTTTTTCTCTCTCCAATTAGTGAATGTAATGTAACACACACCCATACAATGCGCACCACCCCCTGATGTTTTTCTCACTCCTACTAGTGAATGCAATGTAACACACACCCATAAAATGCGCACCACCCCGTGATGTTTTTCTCACTCCTACTAGTGAATCTAATGTAACACACACCCATACAATGCGCACCACCCCGTGATGTTTTTCTCACTCCTATTAGTGAAAGTAATGTAACACACACCCATACAATGCGCACCACCACATGATGTTTTTCTCACTCCTACTAGTGAATGTTATGTAAGACACACCCATACAATGCGCACCACCCCGTGATGTTTTTCACACTCCTACTAGTGAATGTAATGTAACACAAACCCATACAATGCGCACCACCCCGTGATGTTTTTCTCACTCCTACGAGTGAATCTAATGTAACACACACCCATACAATGCACACCACCCCGTGATGTTTTTCTCACTCCTACTAGTGAATGTAATGTAACACACACCCATACAATGCGCACCACCCCGTGATGTTTTCCTCACTCCTACTAGTGAATGTAATGTAACACACACCCATACAATGCGCACCACCCCGTGATGTTTTTCTCACTCCTACTAGTGAATGTAATGTAACACACACCCATACAATGTGCACCACCCCGTGATGTTTTTCTCACTCCTACTAGTGAATGTAATGTAACACACACCCATACAATGCGCACCACCCCGTGATGTTTTTCTCACTCCTACTAGTGAATGTAATGTAACACACACTCATACAATGCGCATCACCCCGTGATGTTTTTCTCACTCCTACTAGTGAATGTAATGTAACACACACCCATACAATGCGCACCACCCCGTGATGTTTTTCTCACTCCTACTAGTGAATGTAATGTAACACACACCCATACAATGCACACCACCCCGTGATGTTTTTCTCACTCCTACTAGTGAATGTAATGTAACACACACCCATACAATGCGCACCACCCCGTGATGTTTTCCTCACTCCTACTAGTGAATGTAATGTAACACACACCCATACAATGCGCACCACCCCGTGATGTTTTTCTCACTCCTACTAGTGAATGTAATGTAACACACACCCATACAATGCGCACCACCCCGTAATGTTTTTCTCACTCCTACTTGTGAATCTAATGTAACACACACCCATACAATGCGCACCACCCCGTGATGTTTTTCTCACTCCTACTAGTGAATGTAATGCAACACACACCCATACAATGCGCACCACCCCGTGATGTTTTTCTCACACCTACTAGTGAATCTAATGTAACACACACCCATACAATGCGCACCACCCCGTGATGTTTTTCTCACTCCTACTAGTGAATCTAATGTAACACACACCAATAAAATGCGCACCACCCCGTGATGTTTTTCTCACTCCTACTAGTGAATGTCATGTAACACACACCCATTCAATGCGCACCACCCCGTGATGTTTCTCTCACTCCTACTAGTGAATGTAATGTAACACACACCCATACAATGCGCACCACCCCGTGATGTTTTTCTCACTCCTTCTAGTGAATCTAATGTAACACACACCCATACAATACGCACCTCCCCGTGATGTTTTTCTCACTCCTACTAGTGAATCTAATGTAACACACACCCATACAATGCGCACCACCCCGTGATGTTTTTCTCACTCCTACTAGTGAATGTAATGTAACACACACCCATACAATGCGCACCACCCCGTGATGTTTTTCTCACTCCTACTAGTGAATCTAATGTAACACACACGCATACAATACGCACCTCCCCGTGATGTTTTTCTCACTCCTACTAGTGAATCTAATGTAACACACACCCATACAATGCGCACCACCCCGTGATGTTTTTCTCACTCCTACTAGTGAATGTAATGTAACACACACCCATACAATGCGCACCACCCCGTGATGTTTTTCTCACTCCTACTAGTAAATCTAATGTAACACACACCCATACAATGCGCACCACCCCGTGATGTTTTTCTCACTCCTACTAGTGAATGTAATGTAACACACACCCATACAATGCGCACAACCCCGTGATGTTTTTCTCACTGCTACTAGTGAATGTAATGTAACACACACCCATACAATGCGCACCACCTTGTGATGTTTTTCTCACTCCTACTAGTGAATGTAATGTAACACACACCCATACAATGCGCACCACCCCGTGATGTTTTTCTCACTCCTACTAGTGAATGTAATGTAACACACACTCATACAATGCGCATCACCCCGTGATGTTTTTCTCACTCGTACTAGTGAATGTAATGTAACACACACCCATACAATGCGCACCACCCCATGATGTTTTTCTCACTGCTACTAGTGAATGTAATGTAACACACACGCATACAATGCGCACCACCCCGTGATGTTTTTCTCACTCCTACTAGTGAATGTAATGTAACACACACTCATACAATGCGCATCACCCCGTGATGTTTTTCTCACTCCTACTAGTGAATGTAATGTAACACACACCCATACAATGCGCACCACCCCGTGATGTTTTTCTCACTCCTACTAGTGAATGTAATGTAACACACACGCATACAATGCGCACCACCCCGTGATGTTTTTCTCACTCCTACTAGTGAATCTAATGTAACACACACCCATACAATGCGCACCACCCCGTGATGTTTTTCTCACTCCTACTAGTGTATGTAATGTAACACACACCCATACAATGCGCACCACCCCGTGATGTTTTTCTCACTCCTACTAGTGAATCTAATGTAACACACACCCAAACAATAGGCACCTCCCCGTGATGTTTTTCTCACTCCTACTAGTGAATCTAATGTAACACACACCCATACAATGCGCACCACCCCGTGATGTTTTTCTCACTCCTACTAGTGAATGTAATGTAACACACACCCATACAATGCGCACCACCCCGTGATGTTTTTCTCACTCCTACTAGTAAATCTAATGTAACACACACCCATACAATGCGCACCACGCCGTGATGTTTTTCTCACTCCTACTAGTGAATGTAATGTAACACACACCCATACAATGCGCACCACCGGTGATGTTTTTCTCACTCCTACTACTGAATGTAATGTAACACACACCCATACAATGCGCACCACCCCGTGATGTTTTTCTCACTCCTACTAGTGAATCTAATGTAACACACAACCATACAATGCGCACCACCACGTGATGTTTTTCTCACTCCTACTAGTGAATGTAATGTAACACACACCCATACAATGCGCACCACCCCGTTATGTTTTTCTCTCTCCAATTAGTGAATGTAATGTAACACACACCCATACAATGCGCACCACCCCCTGATGTTTTTCTCACTCCTACTAGTGAATGCAATGTAACACACACCCATAAAATGCGCACCACCCCGTGATGTTTTTCTCACTCCTACTAGTGAATCTAATGTAACACACACCCATACAATGCGCACCACCCCGTGATGTTTTTCTCACTCCTATTAGTGAAAGTAATGTAACACACACCCATACAATGCGCACCACCACGTGATGTTTTTCTCACTCCTACTAGTGAATGTTATGTAAGACACACCCATACAATGCGCACCACCCCGTGATGTTTTTCACACTCCTACTAGTGAATGTAATGTAACACACACCCATACAATGCGCACCACCCTGTGATGTTTTTCTCACTCCTACTATTGAATCTAATGTAACACACACCCATACAATGCGCACCACTTGATGTTTTTCACACTCCTACTAGTGAATGTAATGTAACACACACCCATACAATGTGCACCACCCCGTGATGTTTTTCTCACTCCTACTAGTGAATGTAATGTAACACACACCCATACAATGCGCACCACCCCGTGATGTTTTTCTCAATCCTACTAGTGAATGTAATGTAACACACACTCATACAATGCGCATCACCCCGTGATGTTTTTCTCACTCCTACTAGTGAATGTAATGTAACACACACCCATACAATGCGCACCACCCCGTGATGTTTTTCTCACTCCTACTAGTGAATCTAATGTAACACACACCCATACAATGCGCACCACCCCGTGATGTTTTTCTCACTCCTACTTGTGAATCTAATGTAACACAAACCCATACAATGCGCACCACCCCGTGATGTTTTTCTCACTCCTACTAGTGAATGTAATGCAACACACACCCATACAATGCGCACCAAACCGTGATGTTTTTCTCACACCTACTAGTGAATCTAATGTAACACACACCCATACAATGCGCACCACCCCGTGATGTTTTTCTCACTCCTACTAGTGAATCTAATATAACACACACCAATACAATGCGCACCACCCCGTGATGTTTTTCGCACTCCTACTAGTGAATGTAATGTAACAC
The DNA here is from genome assembly GCF_034190915.1 of Cavia porcellus. Taxonomy (NCBI): domain Eukaryota; kingdom Metazoa; phylum Chordata; class Mammalia; order Rodentia; family Caviidae; genus Cavia; species Cavia porcellus. The sequence continues at coordinate 634,369 of NW_026947575.1, forward strand.
ACACACATAGAATGCGCACCACCCCGTGATGTTTTTCTCACTCCTACTAGTGAATGTAATGTAACACACACCCATACAATGCGCACCACCCCGTGATGTTTTTCTCACTCCTACTAGTGAATGTAATGTAACACACACCCATACAATGCGCACCACCCCGTGATGTTTTTCTCACTCCTTCTAGTGAATCTAATGTAACACACACGCATACAATACGCACCTCCCCGTGATGTTTTTCTCACTCCTACTAGTGAATCTAATGTAACACACACCCATACAATGCGCACCACCCCCTGATGTTTTTCTCACTCCTACTAGTGAATGCAATGTAACACACACCCATAAAATGCGCACCACCCCGTGATGTTTTTCTCACTCCTACTAGTGAATCTAATGTAACACACACCCATACAATGCGCACCACCCCGTGATGTTTTTCTCACTCCTATTAGTGAAAGTAATGTAACACACACCCATACAATGCGCACCACCACGTGATGTTTTTCTCACTCCTACTAGTGAATGTTATGTAAGACACACCCATACAATGCGCACCACCCCGTGATGTTTTTCACACTCCTACTAGTGAATGTAATGTAACACAAACCCATACAATGCGCACCACCCCGTGATGTTTTTCTCACTCCTACTAGTGAATCTAATGTAACACACACCCATACAATGCACACCACCCCGTGATGTTTTTCTCACTCCTACTAGTGAATGTAATGTAACACACACCCATACAATGCGCACCACCCCGTGATGTTTTCCTCACTCCTACTAGTGAATGTAATGTAACACACACCCATACAATGCGCACCACCCCGTGATGTTTTTCTCACTCCTACTAGTGAATGTAATGTAACACACACCCATACAATGTGCACCACCCCGTGATGTTTTTCTCACTCCTACTAGTGAATGTAATGTAACACACACCCATACAATGCGCACCACCCCGTGATGTTTTTCTCACTCCTACTAGTGAATGTAATGTAACACACACTCATACAATGCGCACACCCCGTGATGTTTTTCTCACTCCTACTAGGAATGTAATGTAACACACACCCATACAATGCGCACCACCCCGTGATGTTTTTCTCACTCCTACTAGTGAATGTAATGTAACACACACCCATACAATGCGCACCACCCCGTGATGTTTTTCTCACTCCTACTAGTGAATGTAATGTAACACACACCCATACAATGCGCACCACCCCGTGAAGTTTTCCTCACTCCTACTAGTGAATGTAATGTAACACACACCCATACAATGCGCACCACCCCGTGATGTTTTTCTCACTCCTACTAGTGAATGTAATGTAACACACACCCATACAATGCGCACACCACCCCGTGATGTTTTTCTCACTCCTACTTGTGAATCTAATGTAACACACACCCATACAATGCGCACCACCCCGTGATGTTTTTCTCACTCCTACTAGTGAATGTAATGCAACCACACCCATACAATGCGCACCACCCCGTGATGTTTTTCTCACACCTACTAGTGAATCTAATGTAACACACACCCATACAATGCGCACCACCCCGTGATGTTTTTCTCACTCCTACTAGTGAATCTAATGTAACACACACCAATAAAATGCGCACCACCCCGTGATGTTTTTCTCACTCCTACTAGTGAATGTCATGTAACACACACCCATTCAATGCGCACCACCCCGTGATGTTTCTCTCACTCCTACTAGTGAATGTAATGTAACACACACCCATACAATGCGCACCACCCCTGATGTTTTTCTCACTCCTTCTAGTGAATCTAATGTAACACACACCCATACAATACGCACCTCCCCGTGATGTTTTTCTCACTCCTACTAGTGAATCTAATGTAACACACACCCATACAATGCGCACCACCCCGTGATGTTTTTCTCACTCCTACTAGTGAATGTAATGTAACACACACCCATACAATGCGCACCACCCCGTGATGTTTTTCTCACTCCTACTAGTGAATCTAATGTAACACACACGCATACAATACGCACCTCCCCGTGATGTTTTTCTCACTCCTACTAGTGAATCTAATGTAACACACACCCATACAATGCGCACCACCCCGTGATGTTTTTCTCACTCCTACTAGTGAATGTAATGTAACACACACCCATACAATGCGCACCACCCCGTGATGTTTTTCTCACTCCTACTAGTAAATCTAATGTAACACACACCCATACAATGCGCACCACCCCGTGATGTTTTTCTCACTCCTACTAGTGAATGTAATGTAACACACACCCATACAATGCGCACAACCCCGTGATGTTTTTCTCACTGCTACTAGTGAATGTAATGTAACACACACCCATACAATGCGCACCACCTTGTGATGTTTTTCTCACTCCTACTAGTGAATGTAATGTAACACACACCCATACAATGCGCACCACCCCGTGATGTTTTTCTCACTCCTACTAGTGAATGTAATGTAACACACACTCATACAATGCGCATCACCCCGTGATGTTTTTCTCACTCCTACTAGTGAATGTAATGTAACACACACCCATACAATGCGCACCACCCCATGATGTTTTTCTCACTGCTACTAGTGAATGTAATGTAACACACACCCATACAATGCGCACCACCCCGTGATGTTTTTCTCACTCCTACTAGTGAATGTAATGTAACACACACTCATACAATGCGCATCACCCCGTGATGTTTTTCTCACTCCTACTAGTGAATGTAATGTAACACACACCCATACAATGCGCACCACCCCGTGATGTTTTTCTCACTCCTACTAGTGAATGTAATGTAACACACACGCATACAATGCGCACCACCCCGTGATGTTTTTCTCACTCCTACTAGTGAATCTAATGTAACACACACCCATACAATGCGCACCACCCCGTGATGTTTTTCTCACTCCTACTAGTGAATGTAATGTAACACACACCCATACAATGCGCACCACCCCGTGATGTTTTTCTCACTCCTACTAGTGAATCTAATGTAACACACACCCATACAATACGCACCTCCCCGTGATGTTTTTCTCACTCCTACTAGTGAATCTAATGTAACACACACCCATACAATGCGCACCACCCCGTGATGTTTTTCTCACTCCTACTAGTGAATGTAATGTAACACACACCCATACAATGCGCACCACCCCGTGATGTTTTTCTCACTCCTACTAGTGAATCTAATGTAACACACACCCAAACAATAGGCACCTCCCCGTGATGTTTTTCTCACTCCTACTAGTGAATCTAATGTAACACACACCCATACAATGCGCACCACCCCGTGATGTTTTTCTCACTCCTACTAGTGAATATAATGTAACACACACCCATACAATGCGCACCACCCCGTGATGTTTTTCTCACTCCTACTAGTAAATCTAATGTAACACACACCCATACAATGCGCACCACGCCGTGATGTTTTTCTCACTCCTACTAGTGAATGTAATGTAACACACACCCATACAATGCGCACCACCGGTGATGTTTTTCTCACTCCTACTACTGAATGTAATGTAACACACACCCATACAATGCGCACCACCCCGTGATGTTTTTCTCACTCCTACTAGTGAATCTAATGTAACACACAACCATACAATGCGCACCACCACGTGATGTTTTTCTCACTCCTACTAGTGAATGTAATGTAACACACACCCATACAATGCGCACCACCCCGTTATGTTTTTCTCTCTCCAATTAGTGAATGTAATGTAACACACACCCATACAATGCGCACCACCCCCTGATGTTTTTCTCACTCCTACTAGTGAATGCAATGTAACACACACCCATAAAATGCGCACCACCCCGTGATGTTTTTCTCACTCCTACTAGTGAATCTAATGTAACACACACCCATACAATGCGCACCACCCCGTGATGTTTTTCTCACTCCTATTAGTGAAAGTAATGTAACACACACCCATACAATGCGCACCACCACGTGATGTTTTTCTCACTCCTACTAGTGAATGTTATGTAAGACACACCCATACAATGCGCACCACCCCGTGATGTTTTTCACACTCCTACTAGTGAATGTAATGTAACACACACCCATACAATGCGCACCACCCTGTGATGTTTTTCTCACTCCTACTAGTGAATCTAATGTAACACACACCCATACAATGCGCACCACTTGATGTTTTTCACACTCCTACTAGTGAATGTAATGTAACACACACCCATACAATGTGCACCACCCCGTGATGTTTTTCTCACTCCTACTAGTGAATGTAATGTAACACACACCCATACAATGCGCACCACCCCGTGATGTTTTTCTCAATCCTACTAGTGAATGTAATGTAACACACACTCATACAATGCGCATCACCCCGTGATGTTTTTCTCACTCCTACTAGTGAATGTAAAGTAACACACACCCATACAATGCGCACCACCCCGTGATGTTTTTCTCACTCCTACTAGTGAATCTAATGTAACACACACCCATACAATGCGCACCACCCCGTGATGTTTTTCTCACTCCTACTTGTGAATCTAATGTAACACAAACCCATACAATGCGCACCACCCCGTGATGTTTTTCTCACTCCTACTAGTGAATGTAATGCAACACAAACCCATACAATGCGCACCAAACCGTGATGTTTTTCTCACACCTACTAGTGAATCTAATGTAACACACACCCATACAATGCGCACCACCCCGTGATGTTTTTCTCACTCCTACTAGTGAATCTAATATAACACACACCAATACAATGCGCACCACCCCGTGATGTTTTTCGCACTCCTACTAGTGAATGTAATGTAACACACACACATAGAATGCGCACCACCCCGTGATGTTTTTCTCACTCCTACTAGTGAATGTAATGTAACACACACCCATACAATGCGCACCACCCCGTGATGTTTTTCTCACTCCTACTAGTGAATGTAATGTAACACACACCCATACAATGCGCACCACCCCGTGATGTTTTTCTCACTCCTTCTAGTGAATCTAATGTAACACACACCCATACAATACGCACCTCCCCGTGATGTTTTTCTCACTCCTACTAGTGAATCTAATGTAACACACACCCATACAATGCGCACCACCCCGTGATGTTTTTCTCACTCCTACTAGTGAATCTAATGTAACACACACCCAAACAATACGCACCTCCCCGTGATGTTTTTCTCACTCCTACTAGTGAATCTAATGTAACACACACCCATACAATGCGCACCACCCCGTGATGTTTTTCTCACTCCTACTAGCGAATGTAATGTAACACACACCCTTACAATGCGCACCACCCCGTGATGTTTATCTTACTCCTACTAGTGAATGTAATGTAACACAAACCCATACAATGCGCACCACCCCGCGATGTTTTTCAGAAACCTATCCTACATTGCCACTGCATGTTCCCTGACCTCCCCAAGCTGACCACCCCGCGGTGCTTTTCTCCATCCTACATTGCCACTCACTGCCTATCCTAATTCAGACCCTGATTCACACCACCCCGTGATGTTTTTCTCACTCCTAGTAGTGAATGTAATGTAACAGACACCCATACAATGCGCACCACCGGTGATGTTTTTCTCACTCCTACTACTGAATGTAATGTAACACACACCCATACAATGCGCACCACCCCGTGATGTTTTTCTCACTCCTACTAGTGAATCTAATGTAACACACACCCATACAATGCGCACCACCACGTGATGTTTTTCTCACTCCTACTAGTGAATGTAATGTAACACACACCCATACAATGCGCACCACCCCTTTATGTTTTTCTCTCTCCAATTAGTGAATGTAATGTAACACACACCCATACAATGCGCACCACCCCCTGATGTTTTTCTCACTCCTACTAGTGAATGCAATGTAACACACACCCATAAAATGCGCACCACCCCGTGATGTTTTTCTCACTCCTACTAGTGAATCTAATGTAACACACACCCATACAATGCGCACCACCCCGTGATGTTTTTCTCACTCCTATTAGTGAAAGTAATGTAACACACACCCATACAATGCGCACCACCACGTGATGTTTTTCTCACTCCTACTAGTGAATGTTATGTAAGACACACCCATACAATGCGCACCACCCCGTGATGTTTTTCACACTCCTACTAGTGAATGTAATGTAACACACACCCATACAATGCGCACCACCCCGTGATGATTTTCTCACTCCTACTAGTGAATCTAATGTAACACACACCCATACAATGCGCACCACTTGATGTTTTTCACACTCCTACTAGTGAATGTAATGTAACACACACCCATACAATGTGCACCACCCCGTGATGTTTTTCTCACTCCTACTAGTGAATGTAATGTAACACACACCCATACAATGCGCACCACCCCGTGATGTTTTTCTCAATCCTACTAGTGAATGTAATGTAACACACACTCATACAATGCGCATCACCCCGTGATGTTTTTCTCACTCCTACTAGTGAATGTAATGTAACACACACCCATACAATGCGCACCACCCCGTGATGTTTTTCTCACTCCTACTAGTGAATGTAATGTAACACACACCCATACAATGCACACCAGCCCGTGATGTTTTTCTCACTCCTACTAGTGAATGTAATGTAACACACACCCATACAATGCGCACCACCCCGTGATGTTTTCCTCACTCCTACTAGTGAATGTAATGTAACACACACCCATACAATGCGCACCACCCCGTGATGTTTTTCTCACTCCTACTAGTGAATGTAATGTAACACACACCCATACAATGCGCACCACCCCGTGATGTTTTTCTCACTCCTACTTGTGAATCTAATGTAACACACACCCATACAATGCGCACCACCCCGTGATGTTTTTCTCACTCCTACTAGTGAATGTAATGTAACACACACCCATACAATGCGCACCACCCCGTGATGTTTTTCTCAATCCTACTAGTGAATGTAATGTAACACACACTCATACAATGCGCATCACCCCGTGATGTTTTTCTCACTCCTACTAGTGAATGTAAAGTAACACACACCCATACAATGCGCACCACCCCGTGATGTTTTTCTCACTCCTACTAGTGAATCTAATGTAACACACACCCATACAATGCGCACCACCCCGTGATGTTTTTCACACTCCTACTAGTGAATGTAATGTAACACACACCCATACAATGCGCACCACCCTGTGATGTTTTTCTCACTCCTACTAGTGAATGTAATGTAACACACACCCATACAATGCGCACCACCCCGTTATGTTTTTCTCTCTCCAATTAGTGAATGTAATGTAACACACACCCATACAATGCGCACCACCCCCTGATGTTTTTCTCACTCCTACTAGTGAATGCAATGTAACACACACCCATAAAATGCGCACCACCCCGTGATGTTTTTCTCACTCCTACTAGTGAATCTAATGTAACACACACCCATACAATGCGCACCACCCCGTGATGTTTTTCTCACTCCTATTAGTGAAAGTAATGTAACACACACCCATACAATGCGCACCACCACGTGATGTTTTTCTCACTCCTACTAGTGAATGTTATGTAAGACACACCCATACAATGCGCACCACCCCGTGATGTTTTTCACACTCCTACTAGTGAATGTAATGTAACACACACCCATACAATGCGCACCACCCTGTGATGTTTTTCTCACTCCTACTAGTGAATCTAATGTAACACACACCCATACAATGCGCACCACTTGATGTTTTTCACACTCCTACTAGTGAATGTAATGTAACACACACCCATACAATGTGCACCACCCCGTGATGTTTTTCTCACTCCTACTAGTGAATGTAATGTAACACACACCCATACAATGCGCACCACCCCGTGATGTTTTTCTCAATCCTACTAGTGAATGTAATGTAACACACACTCATACAATGCGCATCACCCCGTGATGTTTTTCTCACTCCTACTAGTGAATGTAAAGTAACACACACCCATACAATGCGCACCACCCCGTGATGTTTTTCTCACTCCTACTAGTGAATCTAATGTAACACACACCCATACAATGCGCACCACCCCGTGATGTTTTTCTCACTCCTACTTGTGAATCTAATGTAACACAAACCCATACAATGCGCACCACCCCGTGATGTTTTTCTCACTCCTACTAGTGAATGTAATGCAACACACACCCATACAATGCGCACCAAACCGTGATGTTTTTCTCACACCTACTAGTGAATCTAATGTAACACACACCCATACAATGCGCACCACCCCGTGATGTTTTTCTCACTCCTACTAGTGAATCTAATATAACACACACCAATACAATGCGCACCACCCCGTGATGTTTTTCGCACTCCTACTAGTGAATGTAATGTAACACACACACATAGAATGCGCACCACCCCGTGATGTTTTTCTCACTCCTACTAGTGAATGTAATGTAACACACACCCATACAATGCGCACCACCCCGTGATGTTTTTCTCACTCCTACTAGTGAATGTAATGTAACACACACCCATACAATGCGCACCACCCCGTGATGTTTTTCTCACTCCTTCTAGTGAATCTAATGTAACACACACCCATACAATACGCACCTCCCCGTGATGTTTTTCTCACTCCTACTAGTGAATGTAATGTAACACACACCCATACAATGCGCACCACCCCGTGATGTTTTTCTCACTCCTACTAGTGAATCTAATGTAACACACACCCAAACAATACGCACCTCCCCGTGATGTTTTTCTCACTCCTACTAGTGAATCTAATGTAACACACACCCATACAATGCGCACCACCCCGTGATGTTTTTCTCACTCCTACTAGTGAATGTAATGTAACACACACCCATACAATGCGCACCACCCCGTGATGTTTTTCTCACTCCTACTAGTAAATCTAATGTAACACACACCCATACAATGCGCACCACGCCGTGATGTTTTTCTCACTCCTACTAGTGAATGTAATGTAACACACACCCATACAATGCGCACCACCGGTGATGTTTTTCTCACTCCTACTACTGAATGTAATGTAACACACACCCATACAATGCGCACCACCCCGTGATGTTTTTCTCACTCCTACTAGTGAATCTAATGTAACACACACCCATACAATGCGCACCACCACGTGATGTTTTTCTCACTCCTACTAGTGAATGTAATGTAACACACACCCATACAATGCGCACCACCCCGTTATGTTTTTCTCTCTCCAATTAGTGAATGTAATGTAACACACACCCATACAATGCGCACCACCCCCTGATGTTTTTCTCACTCCTACTAGTGAATGCAATGTAACACACACCCATAAAATGCGCACCACCCCGTGATGTTTTTCTCACTCCTACTAGTGAATCTAATGTAACACACACCCATACAATGCGCACCACCCCGTGATGTTTTTCTCACTCCTATTAGTGAAAGTAATGTAACACACACCCATACAATGCGCACCACCACGTGATGTTTTTCTCACTCCTACTAGTGAATGTTATGTAAGACACACCCATACAATGCGCACCACCCCGTGATGTTTTTCACACTCCTACTAGTGAATGTAATGTAACACACACCCATACAATGCGCACCACCCCGTGATGATTTTCTCACTCCTACTAGTGAATCTAATGTAACACACACCCATACAATGCGCACCACTTGATGTTTTTCACACTCCTACTAGTGAATGTAATGTAACACACACCCATACAATGTGCACCACCCCGTGATGTTTTTCTCACTCCTACTAGTGAATGTAATGTAACACACACCCATACAATGCGCACCACCCCGTGATGTTTTTCTCAATCCTACTAGTGAATGTAATGTAACACACACTCATACAATGCGCATCACCCCGTGATGTTTTTCTCACTCCTACTAGTGAATGTAATGTAACACACACCCATACAATGCGCACCACCCCGTGATGTTTTTCTCACTCCTACTAGTGAATGTAATGTAACACACACCCATACAATGCACACCACCCCGTGATGTTTTTCTCACTCCTACTAGTGAATGTAATGTAACACACACCCATACAATGCGCACCACCCCGTGATGTTTTCCTCACTCCTACTAGTGAATGTAATGTAACACACACCCATACAATGCGCACCACCCCGTGATGTTTTTCTCACTCCTACTAGTTTATGTAATGTAACACACACCCATACAATGCGCACCACCCCGTGATGTTTTTCTCACTCCTACTTGTGAATCTAATGTAACACACACCCATACAATGCGCACCACCCCGTGATGTTTTTCTCACTCCTACTAGTGAATGTAATGCAACACACACCCATACAATGCGCACCACCCCGTGATGTTTTTCTCACACCTACTAGTGAATCTAATGTAACACACACCCATACAATGCGCACCACCCCGTGATGTTTTTCTCACTCCTACTAGTGAATCTAATGTAACACACACCAATAAAATGCACACCACCCCGTGATGTTTTTCTCACTCCTACTAGTGAATGTCATGTAACACACACCCATACAATGCACACCACCCCGTGATGTTTCTCTCACTCCTACTAGTGAATGTAATGTAACACACACCCATACAATTCGCACCACCCCGTGATGTTTTTCTCACTCCTACTAGTGAATGTAATGTAACACACACCCATACAATGCGCACCACCCCGTGATGTTTTTCTCACTCCTACTAGTGAATGTAATGTAACACACACCCATACAATGCGCACCACCCCGTGATGTTTTTCTCACTCCTTCTAGTGAATCTAATGTAACACACACCCATACAATACGCACCTCCCCGTGATGTTTTTCTCACTCCTACTAGTGAATCTAATGTAACACACACCCATACAATGCGCACCACCCCGTGATGTTTTTCTCACTCCTACTACTGAATGTAATGTAACACACACCCATACAATGCGCACCACCCCGTGATGTTTTTCTCACTCCTACTAGTGCATCTAATGTAACACACACGCATACAATACGCACCTCCCCGTGATGTTTTTCTCACTCCTACTAGTGAATCTAATGTAACACACACCCATACAATGCGCACCACCCCGTGATGTTTTTCTCACTCCTACTAGTGAATGTAATGTAACACACACCCATACAATGCGCACCACCCCGTGATGTTTTTCTCACTCCTACTAGTAAATCTAATGTAACACACACCCATACAATGCGCACCACCCCGTGATGTTTTTCTCACTCCTACTAGTGAATGTAATGTAACACACACCCATACAATGCGCACAACCCCGTGATGTTTTTCTCACTGCTACTAGTGAATGTAATGTAACACACACCCATACAATGCCCACCACCCCGTGATGTTTTTCTCACTCCTACTAGTGAATGTAATGTAACACACACCCATACAATGCGCACAACCCCGTGATGTTTTTCTCACTCCTACTAGTGAATGTAATGTAACGCACACCCATACAATGTGCACTACCCCGGGATGTTTTTCAGAATCCTATCCTACATTGCCACTGCATGTTCCCTGACCTCCCCATGCTGACCACCCCACGGTGCTTTTCTCCATCCTACATTGACACTCACTGCCTATCCTAATTCAGACCCTCCGATTCACACCACCCCTTGATGTTTTTCTCACTCCTAGTAGTGAATGTAATGTAACACACACCCATACAATGCGCACCACCCCATGATGTTTTTCTCACTGCTACTAGTGAATGTAATGTAACACACACCCATACAATGCGCACCACCTTGTGATGTTTTTCTCACTCCTACTAGTGAATGTAATGTAACACACACCCATACAATGCGCACCACCCCGTGATGTTTTTCTCACTCCTACTAGTGAATGTAATGTAACACACACCCATACAATGCGCACCACCCCGTGATGTTTTTCTCACTCCTACTAGTGAATGTAATGTAACACACACCCATACAATGCGCACCACCCCGTGATGTTTTTCTCACTCCTACTAGTGAATGTAATGTAACACAAACCCATACAATGCGCACCACCCCGTGATGTTTTTCTCACTCCTACTAGTGAATGTAATGTAACACACACCCTTACAATGCGCACCACCCCGTGATGTTTTTCTCACTCCTCCTAGTGAATGTAATGTAACACACACCCATACAATGCGCACCACCCCGTGATATTTTTCTCACTCCTACTAGTGAATCTAATGTAACACACACCCATACAATGCGCACCACCCCGTGGTGTTTTTCTCACTCCTACTAGTGAATGTAATGTAACACACACCCATACAATGCGCACCACCCCGTGATGTTTTTCTCACTCCTACTAGTGAATCTAATGTAACACACACCCATACAATGCGCACCACCACGTGATTTTTTTCTCACTCCTATTAGTGAATGTAATGTAACACACACCCATACAATGTGCACCACCCCGTTATGTTTTTCTCTCTCCTATTAGTGAATGTAATGTAACACACACCCATAAAATGCGCACCACCCCCTGATGTTTTTCTCATTCCTACTAGTGAATGCAATGTAACACACACCCATACAATGCGCACCACCCCGTGATGTTTTTCTCACTCCTACTAGTGAATCTAATGTAACACACACCCATACAATGCGCACCACCCCGCGATGTTTTTCAGAAACCTATCCTACATTGCCACTGCATGTTCCCTGACCTCCCCAAGCTGACCACCCCGCGGTGCTTTTCTCCATCCTACATTGCCACTCACTGCCTATCCTAATTCAGACCCTGATTCACACCACCCCGTGATGTTTTTCTCACTCCTAGTAGTGAATGTAATGTAACAGACACCCATACAATGCGCACCACCCCGTGATGTTTTTCTCACTCCTACTAGTGAATGTAATGTAACACACACCCATACAATGCGCACCACCCCGTGATGTTTTTCTCACTCCTACTAGTGAATCTAATGTAACACACACCCATACAATGCGCACCACCCCGTGATGTTTTTCTCACTCATATTAGTGAAAGTAATGTAACACACACCCATACAATGCGCACCACCACGTGATGTTTTTCTCACTGCTACTAGTGAATGTTATGTAAGACACACCCATACAATGCGCACCACCCCGTGATGTTTTTTTCACTCCTACTAGTGAATGTAATGTAACACACACCCAAACAATACGCACCTCCCCGTGATGTTTTTCTCACTCCTACTAGTGAATCTAATGTAACACACACCCATACAATGCGCACCACCCCGTGATGTTTTTCTCACTCCTACTAGTGAATGTAATGTAACACACACCCATACAATGCGCACCACCCCGTGATGTTTTTCTCACTCCTACTAGTAAATCTAATGTAACACACACCCATACAATGCGCACCACCCCGTGATGTTTTTCTCACTCCTACTAGTGAATGTAATGTAACACACACCCATACAATGCGCACAACCCCTTGATGTTTTTCTCACTGCTACTAGTGAATGTAATGTAACACACACCCATACAATGCGCACCACCCCGTGATGTTTTTCTCACTCCTACTAGTGAATGTAATGTAACACACATCCATACAATGCGCACAACCCCGTGATGTTTTTCTCACTCCTACTAGTGAATGTAATGTAACGCACACCCATACAATGTGCACTACCCCGGGATGTTTTTCAGAAACCTATCCTACATTGCCACTGCATGTTCCCTGACCTCCCCATGCTGACCACCCCACGGTGCTTTTCTCCATCCTACATTGCCACTCACTGCCTATCCTAATTCAGACCCTCCGACTCACACCACCCTTGATGTTTTTCTCACTCCTAGTAGTGAATGTAATGTAACACACACCCATACAATGCGCACCACCCCATGATGTTTTTCTCACTCCTACTAGTGAATGTAATGTAACACACACCGATACAATGCGCACCACCCCGTGATGTTTTTCTCACTCCTACTAGTGAATGTAATGTAACACACACCCATACAATGCGCACCACCCCGTGATGTTTTTCTCACTCCTACTAGTGAATGTAATGTAACACACACCCTTACAATGCGCTCCACCACATGATGTTTTTCTCACTCCTCCTAGTGAATGTAATGTAACACACACCCATACAATGCGCACCACCCCGTGATGTTTTTCTCACTCCTACTAGTGAATCTAATGTAACACACACCCATACAATGCGCACCACCCCGTGGTGTTTTTCTCACTCCTACTAGTGAATGTAATGTAACACACACCCATACAATGCGCACCACCCCGTGATGTTTTTCTCACTCCTACTAGTGAATCTAATGTAACACACACCCATATAATGCGCACCACCCCGTGATGTTTTTCTCACTTCTACTAGTGAATGTAATGTAACACACACCCATACAATGCGCACCACCCCGTTATGTTTTTCTCACTCCTATTAGTGAATCTAATGTAACACACACCCATACAATGCGCACCACCCCGTGATGTTTTTCTCACTCCTACTAGTGAATCTAATGTAACACACACCCATACAATGCGCACCACCACGTGATTTTTTTCTCACTCCTACTAGTGAATGTAATGTAACACACACCCATACAATGTGCACCACCCCGTTATGTTTTTCTCTCTCCTATTAATGAATGTAATGTAAAACACACCCATACAATGCGCACCACCCCCTGATGTTTTTCTCACTCCTACTAGTGAATGCAATGTAACACACACCCATACAATGCGCACCACCCCGTGATGTTTTTCTCACTCCTACTAGTGAATCTAATGTAACACACACCCATACAATGCGCACCACCCCGTGATGTTTTTCTCACTCATATTAGTGAAAGTAATGTAACACACACCCATACAATGCGCACCACCACGTGATGTTTTTCTCACTCCTACTAGTGAATGTTATGTAAGACACACCCATACAATGCGCACCACCCCGTGATGTTTTTTTCACTCCTCTAGTGAATGTAATGTAACACACACCCATACAATGCGCACCACCCCGTGATGTTTTTCTCACTCCTACTAGCGAATGTAATGTAACACACACCCATACAATGCGCACCACCCCGTGATGTTTTTTTCACTCCTCTAGTGAAGGTAATGTAACACACACCATTACAATGCGCACCACCCCGTGATGTTTTTCTCACTCCTACTAGCGAATGTAATGTAACACACACCCATACAATGCGCACCACCCCGTGATGTTTTTCTCACTCCTACTAGCGAATGTAATGTAACACACACCCATACAATCCGCACCACCCCGTGATGTTTTTCTCACTCCTATTAGCGAATGTAATGTAACACACACCCTTACAATGCGCACCACCCCGTGATGTTTATCTCACTCCTACTAGTGAATGTAATGTAACACAAACCCATACAATGCGCACCACCCCGTGATGTTTTTCTCACTCCTACTAGTGAATGTAATGTAACACACACCCATACAATGCGCACCACTTGATGTTTTTCACACTCCTACTAGTGAATGTAATGTAACACACACCCATACAATGTGCACCACCCCGTGATGTTTTTCTCACTCCTACTAGTGAATGTAATGTAACACACACCCATACAATGCGCACCACCCCGTGATGTTTTTCTCACTCCTACTAGTGAATGTAATGTAACACACACTCATACAATGCGCATCACCCCGTGATGTTTTTCTCACTCCTACTAGTGAATGTAAATTAACACACACCCATACAATGCGCACCACCCCGTGATGTTTTTCTCACTCCTACTAGTGAATGTAATGTAACACACACGCATACAATGCGCACCACCCCGTGATGTTTTTCTCACTCCTACTAGTGAATCTAATGTAACACACACCCATACAATGCGCACCACCCCGTGATGTTTTTCTCACTCCTACTAGTGAATGTAATGTAACACACACCCATACAATGCGCACCACCCCGTGATGTTTTTCTCACTCCTACTTGTGAATCTAATGTAACACACACCCATACAATGCGCACCACCTCGTGATGTTTTTCTCACTCCTACTAGTGAATGTAATGCAACACACACCCATACAATGCGCACCACCCCGTGATGTTTTTCTCACACCTACTAGTGAATCTAATGTAACACATACCCATACAATGCGCACCACCCGTGATGTTTTTCTCACTCCTACTAGTGAATCTAATGTAACACACACCAATACAATGCGCACCACCCCGTGATGTTTTTCTCACTCCTACTAGCGAATGTAATGTAACACACACCCATACAATGCGCACCACCCCGTGATGTTTTTCTCACTCCTACTAGCGAATGTAATGTAACACACACCCATACAATCCGCACCACCCCGTGATGTTTTTCTCACTCCTATTAGCGAATGTAATGTAACACACACCCTTACAATGCGCACCACCCCGTGATGTTTATCTCACTCCTACTAGTGAATGTAATGTAACACAAACCCATACAATGCGCACCACCCCGTGATGTTTTTCTCACTCCTACTAGTGAATGTAATGTAACACACACCCATACAATGCGCACCACTTGATGTTTTTCACACTCCTACTAGTGAATGTAATGTAACACACACCCATACAATGTGCACCACCCCGTGATGTTTTTCTCACTCCTACTAGTGAATGTAATGTAACACACACCCATACAATGCGCACCACCCCGTGATGTTTTTCTCACTCCTACTAGTGAATGTAATGTAACACACACTCATACAATGCGCATCACCCCGTGATGTTTTTCTCACTCCTACTAGTGAATGTAAATTAACACACACCCATACAATGCGCACCACCCCGTGATGTTTTTCTCACTCCTACTAGTGAATGTAATGTAACACACACGCATACAATGCGCACCACCCCGTGATGTTTTTCTCACTCCTACTAGTGAATCTAATGTAACACACACCCATACAATGCGCACCACCCCGTGATGTTTTTCTCACTCCTACTAGTGAATGTAATGTAACACACACCCATACAATGCGCACCACCCCGTGATGTTTTTCTCACTCCTACTTGTGAATCTAATGTAACACACACCCATACAATGCGCACCACCTCGTGATGTTTTTCTCACTCCTACTAGTGAATGTAATGCAACACACACCCATACAATGCGCACCACCCCGTGATGTTTTTCTCACACCTACTAGTGAATCTAATGTAACACATACCCATACAATGCGCACCACCCGTGATGTTTTTCTCACTCCTACTAGTGAATCTAATGTAACACACACCAATACAATGCGCACCACCCCGTGATGTTTTTCGCACTCCTACTAGTGAATGTAATGTAACACACACCCATAGAATGCGCACCACCGCGTGATGTTTTTCTCACTCCTACTAGTGAATGTAATGTAACACACACCCATACAATGCGCACCACCCCGTGATGTTTTTCTCACTCCTACTAGTGAATGTAATGTAACACACACCCATACAATGCGTACCACCCCGTGATGTTTTTCTCACTCCTACTAGTGAATGTAATGTAACACACACCCATACAATGCGCACCACCCCGTGATGTTTTTCTCACTCCTACTAGTGAATGTAATGTAACACACACCCATACAATGCGCACCACCCCGTGATGTTTTTCTCACTCCTACTAGTGAATCTAATGTAACACACACCCATACAATGCGCACCACCCCGTGATGTTTTTCTCACTCCTACTAGTGAATGTAATGTAACACACACCCATACAATGCGCACCACCCCGTGATGTTTTTCTCACTCCTACTTGTGAATCTAATGTAACACACACCCATACAATGCGCACCACCTCGTGATGTTTTTCTCACTCCTACTAGTGAATGTAATGCAACACACACCCATACAATGCGCACCACCCCGTGATGTTTTTCTCACACCTACTAGTGAATCTAATGTAACACATACCCATACAATGCGCACCACCCGTGATGTTTTTCTCACTCCTACTAGTGAATCTAATGTAACACACACCAATACAATGCGCACCACCCCGTGATGTTTTTCTCACTCCTACTAGCGAATGTAATGTAACACACACCCATACAATGCGCACCACCCCGTGATGTTTTTCTCACTCCTACTAGCGAATGTAATGTAACACACACCCATACAATCCGCACCACCCCGTGATGTTTTTCTCACTCCTATTAGCGAATGTAATGTAACACACACCCTTACAATGCGCACCACCCCGTGATGTTTATCTCACTCCTACTAGTGAATGTAATGTAACACAAACCCATACAATGCGCACCACCCCGTGATGTTTTTCTCACTCCTACTAGTGAATGTAATGTAACACACACCCATACAATGCGCACCACTTGATGTTTTTCACACTCCTACTAGTGAATGTAATGTAACACACACCCATACAATGTGCACCACCCCGTGATGTTTTTCTCACTCCTACTAGTGAATGTAATGTAACACACACCCATACAATGCGTACCACCCCGTGATGTTTTTCTCACTCCTACTAGTGAATGTAATGTAACACACACTCATACAATGCGCATCACCCCGTGATGTTTTTCTCACTCCTACTAGTGAATGTAAATTAACACACACCCATACAATGCGCACCACCCCGTGATGTTTTTCTCACTCCTACTAGTGAATGTAATGTAACACACACGCATACAATGCGCACCACCCCGTGATGTTTTTCTCACTCCTACTAGTGAATCTAATGTAACACACACCCATACAATGCGCACCACCCCGTGATGTTTTTCTCACTCCTACTAGTGAATGTAATGTAACACACACCCATACAATGCGCACCACCCCGTGATGTTTTTCTCACTCCTACTTGTGAATCTAATGTAACACACACCCATACAATGCGCACCACCTCGTGATGTTTTTCTCACTCCTACTAGTGAATGTAATGCAACACACACCCATACAATGCGCACCACCCCGTGATGTTTTTCTCACACCTACTAGTGAATCTAATGTAACACATACCCATACAATGCGCACCACCCGTGATGTTTTTCTCACTCCTACTAGTGAATCTAATGTAACACACACCAATACAATGCGCACCACCCCGTGATGTTTTTCGCACTCCTACTAGTGAATGTAATGTAACACACACCCATAGAATGCGCACCACCGCGTGATGTTTTTCTCACTCCTACTAGTGAATGTAATGTAACACACACCCATACAATGCGCACCACCCCGTGATGTTTTTCTCACTCCTACTAGTGAATGTAATGTAACACACACCGATACAATGCGTACCACCCCGTGATGTTTTTCTCACTCCTACTAGTGAATGTAATGTAACACACACCCATACAATGCGCACCACCCCGTGATGTTTTTCTCACTCCTACTAGTGAATGTAATGTAACACACACCCATACAATGCGCACCACCCCGTGATGTTTTTCTCACTCCTACTAGTGAATCTAATGTAACACACACCCATACAATGCGCACCACCCCGTGATGTTTTTCTCACTCCTACTACTGAATCTAATGTAACACACACCCACACAACACGCTCCTCCCGGTGATGTTTTTCTCACTCCTACTAGTGAATGTAATGTAACACACACCCATACAATGCGCACCACCCCGTGATGTTTTTCTCACTCCTACTAGTGAATGTAATGTAACACACACCCATACAATGCGCACCACCCCGTGATGTTTTTGTCACTCCTACTAGTGAATGTAATGTAACACACACCCATACAATGCGCACCACCGCGTGATGTTTTTTTCACTCCTACTAGTGAATCTAATGTAACACACACCCATACAATGCGCACCACCCCGTGATGTTTTTCTCACTCCTACTAGTGAATGTAATGTAACACACACCCATACAATGCGCACCACCACGTGATGTTTTTCTCACTCCTACTAGTGAATGTAATGTAACACACACCCATACAATGCGCACCACCCCGTGATGATTTTCTCACTCCTACTAGCGAATGTAATGTAACACACTCCCATACAATGCGCACCACCCCGTGATGTTTTTCTCACTCCTACTAGTGAATGTAATGTAACACACACTCATACAATGCGCACCACCCCGTGATGTTTTTCTCACTCCTACTAGTGAATGTAATGTAACACACACCCATACAATGCGCACCACCGGTGATGTTTTTCTCACTCCTACTACTGAATGTAATGTAACACACACCCATAGAATGCGCACCACCCCGTGATGTTTTTCTCACTCCTGCTAGTGAATCTAATGTAACACACACCCATACAATGCGCACCACCACGTGATTTTTTTCTCACTCCTATTAGTGAATGTAATGTAACACACACCCATACAATGCGCACCACCCCGTTATGTTTTTCTCTCTCCTATTAGTGAATGTAATGTAACACATACCCATACAATGCGCACCACCCCCTGATGTTTTTCTCACTCCTACTAGTGAATGTAATGTAACACACACCCATACAATGCGCACCACCCTGTGATGTTTTTGTCACTCCTACTAGCGAATGTAATGTAACACACACCCATACAATGCGCACCACCCCGTGATGTTTTTCTCACTCCTACTAGCGAATGTAATGTAACACACACCCATACAATGCGCACCACCCCGTGATGTTTTTCTCACTCCTACTAGTGAATGTAATGTAACACACACCCATACAATGCGCACCACCCCGTGATGTTTTTCTCACTCGTACTAGTGAATGTAATGTAACACACACCCATACAATGCGCAGCACCCCGCGATGTTTTTCTCACTAATACTAGTGAATGTAATGTAACACACACCCATACAATGCGCACCACCCCGTGATGTTTTTCTCACTCCTACTAGTGAATCTAATGTAACACACACCCATAGAATGCGCACCACCCCGTGATGTTTTTCTCACTCC
This sequence comes from Cavia porcellus, assembly GCF_034190915.1. Classification (NCBI taxonomy): domain Eukaryota; kingdom Metazoa; phylum Chordata; class Mammalia; order Rodentia; family Caviidae; genus Cavia; species Cavia porcellus. The sequence continues at coordinate 655,248 of NW_026947575.1, forward strand.
TACTAGTGAATGTAATGTAACACACACCCATAGAATGCGCACCACCCCGTGATGTTTTTCTCACTCCTACTAGTGAATGTAGTGTAACACTCACCCATACAATGCGCACCACCCCGTGATATTTTTCTCACTCCTACTAGTGAATGTAATGTAACACACACCCATACAATGCGCACCACCCCGTGATGTTATTCGCACTCCTACTAGTGAATCTAATGTAACACACCCCCATACAATGCGCACCACACCGTGATGTTTTTCTCACTCCTACTAGTGGATCTAATGTAACACACACCCATACAATGCGCACCACCCCGTGATGTTTTTCTCACTCCTACTAGTGAATGTAATGTAACACACACCCATACAATGCGCACAACCCCGTGATGTTTTTCTCACTCCTACTAGTGAATGTAATGTAACGCACACCCATACAATGGGCACTACCCCGGGATGTTTTTCAGAATCCTATCCTACATTGCCACTGCATGTTCCCTGACCTCCCCATGCTGACCACCCCACGGTGCTTTTCTCCATCCTACATTGCCACTCACTGCCTATCCTAATTCAGACCCTCCGATTCACACCACCCCTTGATGTTTTTCTCACTCCTAGTAGTGAATGTAATGTAACACACACCCATACAATGCGCACCACCCCATGATGTTTTTCTCACTGCTACTAGTGAATGTAATGTAACACACACCCATACAATGCGCACCACCTTGTGATGTTTTTCTCACTCCTACTAGTGAATGTAATGTAACACACACCCATACAATGCGCACCACCCCGTGATGTTTTTCTCACTCCTACTAGTGAATGTAATGTAACACACACCCATAGAATGCGCACCACCCCGTGATGTTTTTCTCACTCCTACTAGTGAATGTAATGTAACACACACCCTTACAATGCGCACCACCCCATGATGTTTTTCTCACTCCTCCTAGTGAATGTAATGTAACACACACCCATACAATGCGCACCACCCCGTGATGTTTTTCTCACTCCTACTAGTGAATCTAATGTAACACACACCCATACAATGCGCACCACCCCGTGGTGTTTTTCTCACTCCTACTAGTGAATGTAATGTAACACACACCCATACAATGCGCACCACCCCGTGATGTTTTTCTCACTCCTACTAGTGAATCTAATGTAACACACACCCATACAATGCGCACCACCACGTGATTTTTTTCTCACTCCTACTAGTGAATGTAATGTAACACACACCCATACAATGTGCACCACCCCGTTATGTTTTTCTCTCTCCTATTAGTGAATGTAATGTAACACACACCCATACAATGCGCACCACCCCCTGATGTTTTTCTCACTCCTACTAGTGAATGCAATGTAACACACACCCATACAATGCGCACCACCCCGTGATGTTTTTCTCACTCCTACTAGTGAATCTAATGTAACACACACCCATACAATGCGCACCACCCCGTGATGTTTTTCTCACTCATATTAGTGAAAGTAATGTAACACACACCCATACAATGCGCACCACCACGTGATGTTTTTCTCACTCCTACTAGTGAATGTTATGTAAGACAAACCCATACAATGCGCACCACCCCGTGATGTTTTTCTCAATCCTCTAGTGAATGTAATGTAACACACACCCATACAATGCGCACCACCCCGTGATGTTTTTCTCACTCTTACTAGCGAATGTAATGTAACACACACCCATACAATGCGCACCACCCCGTGATGTTTTTCTCACTCCTACTAGCGAATGTAATGTAACACACACCCATACAATCCGAACCACCCCGTGATGTTTTTCTCACTCCTACTAGCGAATGTAATTTAACACACACCCTTACAATGCGCACCACCCCGTGATGTTTATCTCACTCCTACTAGTGAATGTAATGTAACACAAACCCATACAATGCGCATCACCCCGCGATGTTTTTCAGAAACCTATCCTACATTGCCACTGCATGTTCCCTGACCTCCCCAAGCTGACCACCCCGCGGTGCTTTTCTCCATCCTACATTGCCACTCACTGCCTATCCTAATTCAGACCCTGATTCACACCACCCCGTGATGTTTTTCTCACTCCTAGTAGTGAATGTAATGTAACAGACACCCATACAATGCGCACCACCCCGTGATGTTTTTCACACTCCTACTAGTGAATGTAATGTAACACACACCCATACCATGCGCACCACCCCATGATGTTTTTCTCACTCCTACTAGTGAATGTAATGTAACACACACCCATACAATGCGCACCACCCCTTGATGTTTTTCACACTCCTACTAGTGAATGTAATGTAACACACACCCATACAATGTGCACAACCCCGTGATGTTTTTCACACTCCTACTAGTGAATGTAATGTAACACACACCCATACAATGCGCACCACCCCGTGATGTTTTTCTCACTCCTACTAGTGAATGTAATGTAACACACACCCATACAATGCGCACCACTTGATGTTTTTCACACTCCTACTAGTGAATGTAATGTAACACACACCCATACAATGTGCACCACCCCGTGATGTTTTTCTCACTCCTACTAGTGAATGTAATGTAACACACACCCATACAATGCGCACCACCCCGTGATGTTTTTCTCACTCCTACTAGTGAATGTAATGTAACACACACTCATACAATGCGCATCACCCCGTGATGTTTTTCTCACTCCTACTAGTGAATGTAATGTAACACACACCCATACAATGCGCACCACCCCGTGATGTTTTTCTCACTCCTACTAGTGAATGTAATGTAACACACACGCATACAATGCGCACCACCCCGTGATGTTTTTCTCACTCCTACTAGTGAATCTAATGTATCACACACCCATACAATGCGCACCACCCCGTGATGTTTTTCTCACTCCTACTTGTGAATCTAATGTAACACAAACCCATACAATGCGCACCACCCCGTGATGTTTTTCTCACTCCTACTAATGAATGTAATGCAACACACACCCATACAATGCGCACCACACCGTGATGTTTTTCTCACACCTACTAGTGAATCTAATGTAACACACACCCATACAATGCGCACCACCCCGTGATGTTTTTCTCACTCCTACTAGTGAATCTAATATAACACACACCAATACAATGCGCACCACCCCGTGATGTTTTTCGCACTCCTACTAGTGAATGTAATGTAACACACACCCATAGAATGCGCACCACCCCGTGATGTTTTTCTCACTCCTACTAGTGAATGTAATGTAACACACACCCATACAATGCGCACCACCCCGTGATGTTTTTCTCACTCCTACTAGTGAATGTAATGTAACACACATCCATACAATGCGCACAACCCCGTGATGTTTTTCTCACTCCTACTAGTGAATGTAATGTAACGCACACCCATACAATGTGCACTACCCCGGGATGTTTTTCAGAAACCTATCCTACATTGCCACTGCATGTTCCCTGACCTCCCCATGCTGACCACCCCACGGTGCTTTTCTCCATCCTACATTGCCACTCACTGCCTATCCTAATTCAGACCCTCCGATTCACACCACCCCTTGATGTTTTTCTCACTCCTAGTAGTGAATGTAATGTAACACACACCCATACAATGCGCACCACCCCATGATGTTTTTCTCACTCCTACTAGTGAATGTAATGTAACACACACCCATACAATGCGAACCACCCCGTGATGTTTTTCTCACTCCTACTAGTGAATGTAATGTAACACACACCCATACAATGCGCACCACCCCGTGATGTTTTTCTCACTCCTACTAGTGAATGTAATGTAACACACACCCTTACAATGCGCTCCACCCCATGATGTTTTTCTCACTCCTCCTAGTGAATGTAATGTAACACACACCCATACAATGCGCACCACCCCGTGATGTTTTTCTCACTCCTACTAGTGAATCTAATGTAACACACACCCATACAATGCGCACCACCCCATGGTGTTTTTATCACTCCTACTAGTGAATGTAATGTAACACACACCCATACAATGCGCACCACCCCGTGATGTTTTTCTCACTCCTACTAGTGAATCTAATGTAACACACACCCATACAATGCGCACCACCCCGTGATGTTTTTCTCACTTCTACTAGTGAATGTAATGTAACACACACCCATACAATGCGCACCACGCCGTTATGTTTTTCTCACTCCTACTAGTGAATCTAATGTAACACACACCCATACAATGCGCACCACCCCGTGATGTTTTTCTCACTCCTACTAGTGAATCTAATGTAACACACACCCATACAATGCGCACCACCACGAGATTTTTTTCTCAATCCTACTAGTGAATGTAATGTAACACACACCCATACAATGTGCACCACCCCGTTATGTTTTTCTCTCTCCTATTAATGAATGTAATGTAAAACACACCCATACAATGCGCACCACCCCCTGATGTTTTTCTCACTCCTACTAGTGAATGCAATGTAACACACACCCATACAATGCGCACCACCCCGTGATGTTTTTCTCACTCCTACTAGTGAATCTAATGTAACACACACCCATACAATGCGCACCACCCCGTGATGTTTTTCTCACTCATATTAGTGAAAGTAATGTAACACACACCCATACAATGCGTACCACCACGTGATGTTTTTCTCACTCCTATTAGTGAATGTTATGTAAGACACACCCATACAATGCGCACCACCCCGTGATGTTTTTTTCACTCCTCTAGTGAATGTAATGTAACACACACCCATACAATGCGCACCACCCCTTGATGTTTTTCTCACTCCTACTAGCGAATGTAATGTAACACACACCCATACAATGCGCACCACCCCGTGATGTTTTTTTCACTCCTCTAGTGAATGTAATGTAACACACACCCATACAATGCGCACCACCCCGTGATGTTTTTCTCACTCCTACTAGCGAATGTAATGTAACACACACCCATACAATGCGCACCACCCCGTGATGTTTTTCTCACTCCTACTAGCGAATGTAATGTAACACACACCCATACAATCCGCACCACCCCGTGATGTTTTTCTCACTCCTATTAGCGAATGTAATGTAACACACACCCTTACAATGCGCACCACCCCGTGATGTTTATCTCACTCCTACTAGTGAATGTAATGTAACACAAACCCATACAATGCGCACCACCCCGTGATGTTTTTCTCACTCCTACTAGTGAATGTAATGTAACACACACCCATACAATGCGCACCACTTGATGTTTTTCACACTCCTACTAGTGAATGTAATGTAACACACACCCATACAATGTGCACCACCCCGTGATGTTTTTCTCACTCCTACTAGTGAATGTAATGTAACACACACCCATACAATGCGCACCACCCCGTGATGTTTTTCTCACTCCTACTAGTGAATGTAATGTAACACACACTCATACAATGCGCATCACCCCGTGATGTTTTTCTCACTCCTACTAGTGAATGTAATGTAACACACACCCATACAATGCGCACCACCCCGTGATGTTTTTCTCACTCCTACTAGTGAATGTAATGTAACACACACGCATACAATGCGCACCACCCCGTGATGTTTTTCTCACTCCTACTAGTGAATGTAATGTAACACACACCCATACAATGCGCACCACCCCGTGATGTTTTTCTCACTCCTACTAGTGAATGTAATGTAACACACACCCATACAATGCGCACCACCCCGTGATGTTTTTCTCACTCCTACTAGTGAATCTAATGTAACACACACCCATACAATGCGCACCACCCCGTGATGTTTTTCTCACTCCTACTTGTGAATCTAATGTAACACACACCCATACAATGCGCACCACCTCGTGATGTTTTTCTCACTCCTACTAGTGAATGTAATGCAACACACTCCCATACAATGCGCACCACCCCGTGATGTTTTTCTCACACCTACTAGTGAATCTAATGTAACACATACCCATACAATGCGCACCACCCCGTGATGTTTTTCTCACTCCTACTAGTGAATGTAATGTAACACACACCAATACAATGCGCACCACCCCGTGATGTTTTTCGCACTCCTACTAGTGAATGTAATGTAACACACACCCATAGAATGCGCACCACCGCGTGATGTTTTTCTCACTCGTACTAGTGAATGTAATGTAACACACACCCATACAATGCGCACCACCCCGTGATGTTTTTCTCACTCCTACTAGTGAATGTAATGTAACACACACCCATACAATGCGTACCACCCCGTGATGTTTTTCTCACTCCTACTAGTGAATGTAATGTAACACACACCCATACAATGCGCACCACCCCGTGATGTTTTTCTCACTCCTACTAGTGAATGTAATGTAACACACACCCATACAATGCGCACCACCCCGTGATGTTTTTCTCACTCCTACTAGTGAATCTAATGTAACACACACCCATACAATGCGCACCACCCCGTGATGTTTTTCTCACTCCTACTACTGAATCTAATGTAACACACACCCACACAACACGCTCCTCCCGGTGATGTTTTTCTCACTCCTACTAGTGAATGTAATGTAACACACACCCATACAATGCGCACCACCCCGTGATGTTTTTGTCACTCCTACTAGTGAATGTAATGTAACACACACCCATACAATGCGCACCACCCCGTGATGTTTTTCTCACTCCTACTAGTGAATCTAATGTAACACACACCCATACAATGCGCACCACCCCGTGATGTTTTTCTCACTCCTACTAGTGAATCTAATGTAACACACACCCATACAATGCGCACCACCCCGTGATGTTTTTCTCACTCCTACTACTGAATCTAATGTAACACACACCCACACAACACGCTCCTCCCCGTGATGTTTTTCTCACTCCTACTAGTGAATGTAATGTAAGACACACCCATACAATGCGCACCACCCCGTGATGTTTTTCTCACTCCTACTAGTGAATGTAATGTAACACACACCCATACAATGCGCACCACCCCGTGATGTTTTTGTCACTCCTACTAGTGAATGTAATGTAACACACACCCATACAATGCGCACCACCGCGTGATGTTTTTTTCACTCCTACTAGTGAATCTAATGTAACACACACCCATACAATGCGCACCACCCCGTGATGTTTTTCTCACTCCTACTAGTGAATGTAATGTAACACACACCCATACAATGCGCACCACCACGTGATGTTTTTCTCACTCCTACTAGTGAATGTAATGTAACACACACCCATACAATGCGCACCACCCCGTGATGATTTTCTCACTCCTACTAGCGAATGTAATGTAACACACTCCCATACAATGCGCACCACCCCGTGATGTTTTTCTCACTCCTACTAGTGAATGTAATGTAACACACACTCATACAATGCGCACCACCCCGTGATGTTTTTCTCACTCCTACTAGTGAATGTAATGTAAAACACACCCATACAATGCGCACCACCGGTGATGTTTTTCTCACTCCTACTACTGAATGTAATGTAACACACACCCATAGAATGCGCACCACCCTGTGATGTTTTTCTCACTCCTACTAGTGAATCTAATGTAACACACACCCATACAATGCGCACCACCACGTGATTTTTTTCTCACTCCTACTAGTGAATGTAATGTAACACACACCCATACAATGCGCACCACCCCTTTATGTTTTTCTCTCTCCTATTAGTGAATGTAATGTAACACACACCCATACAATGCGCACCAACCCCTGATGTTTTTCTCACTCCTACTAGTGAAGGTAATGTAACACACACCCATACAATGCGCACCACCCCGTGATGTTTTTCTCACTCCTACTAGTGAATGTAATGTAACACAAACCCATACAATGCGCAGCACCCCGTGATGTTTTTCTCACTCCTACTAGTGAATGTAATGTAACACACACCCATACAATGCGCACCACTTGATGTTTTTCACACTCCTACTAGTGAATCTAATGTAACACACACCCATAGAATGCGCACCACCCCGTGATGTTTTTCTCACTCCAACTAGTGAATGTAATGTAACACACACCCATACAATGCGCACCACCCCGTGATGTTTTTCTCACTCCTACTAGTGAATGTAATGTAACACTCACCCATACAATGCGCACCACCCCGTGATGTTTTTCTCACTCCTACTAGTGAATGTAATGTAACACACACCCATACAATGCGCACCACCCCGTGATGTTATTCGCACTCCTACTAGTGAATCTAATGTAACACACCCCCATACAATGCGCACCACCCCGTGATGTTTTTCTCACTCCTACTAGTGGATCTAATGTAACACACACCCATACAATGCGCACCACCCCGTGATGTTTTTCTCACTCCTAATAGTGGATCTAATGTAACACACACCCATACAATGCGCACCACCCCGTGATGTTTTTCTCACTCCTACTAGTGAATGTAATGTAACACACACCCATACAATGTGCACCACCCCGTTATGTTTTTCTCTCTCCTATTAGTGAATGTAATGTAACACACACCCATACAATGCGCACCACCCCCTGATGTTTTTCTCACTCCTACTAGTGAATGCAATGTAACACACACCCATACAATGCGCACCACCCCGTGATGTTTTTCTCACTCCTACTAGTGAATCTAATGTAACACACACCCATACAATGCGCACCACCCCGTGATGTTTTTCTCACTCATATTAGTGAAAGTAATGTAACACACACCCATACAATGCGCACCACCACGTGATGTTTTTCTCACTCCTACTAGTGAATGTTATGTAAGACACACCCATCCAATGCGCACCACCCCGTGATGTTTTTTTCACTCCTCTAGTGAATGTAATGTAACACACACCCATACAATGCGCACCACCCCGTGATGTTTTTCTCACTCCTACTAGTGAATGTAATGTAACACACACCCTTACAATGCGCTCCACCCCATGATGTTTTTCTCACTCCTCCTAGTGAATGTAATGTAACACACACCCATACAATGCGCACCACCCCGTGATGTTTTTCTCACTCCTACTAGTGAATCTAATGTAACACACACCCATACAATGCGCACCACCCCATGGTGTTTTTATCACTCCTACTAGTGAATGTAATGTAACACACACCCATACAATGCGCACCACCCCGTGATGTTTTTCTCACTCCTACTAGTGAATCTAATGTAACACACACCCATACAATGCGCACCACCCCGTGATGTTTTTCTCACTTCTACTAGTGAATGTAATGTAACACACACCCATACAATGCGCACCACGCCGTTATGTTTTTCTCACTCCTACTAGTGAATCTAATGTAACACACACCCATACAATGCGCACCACCCCGTGATGTTTTTCTCACTCCTACTAGTGAATCTAATGTAACACACACCCATACAATGCGCACCACCACGAGATTTTTTTCTCAATCCTACTAGTGAATGTAATGTAACACACACCCATACAATGTGCACCACCCCGTTATGTTTTTCTCTCTCCTATTAATGAATGTAATGTAAAACACACCCATACAATGCGCACCACCCCCTGATGTTTTTCTCACTCCTACTAGTGAATGCAATGTAACACACACCCATACAATGCGCACCACCCCGTGATGTTTTTCTCACTCCTACTAGTGAATCTAATGTAACACACACCCATACAATGCGCACCACCCCGTGATGTTTTTCTCACTCATATTAGTGAAAGTAATGTAACACACACCCATACAATGCGCACCACCACGTGATGTTTTTCTCACTCCTATTAGTGAATGTTATGTAAGACACACCCATACAATGCGCACCACCCCGTGATGTTTTTTTCACTCCTCTAGTGAATGTAATGTAACACACACCCATACAATGCGCACCACCCCTTGATGTTTTTCTCACTCCTACTAGCGAATGTAATGTAACACACACCCATACAATGCGCACCACCCCGTGATGTTTTTTTCACTCCTCTAGTGAATGTAATGTAACACACACCCATACAATGCGCACCACCCCGTGATGTTTTTCTCACTCCTACTAGCGAATGTAATGTAACACACACCCATACAATGCGCACCACCCCGTGATGTTTTTCTCACTCCTACTAGCGAATGTAATGTAACACACACCCATACAATCCGCACCACCCCGTGATGTTTTTCTCACTCCTATTAGCGAATGTAATGTAACACACACCCTTACAATGCGCACCACCCCGTGATGTTTATCTCACTCCTACTAGTGAATGTAATGTAACACAAACCCATACAATGCGCACCACCCCGTGATGTTTTTCTCACTCCTACTAGTGAATGTAATGTAACACACACCCATACAATGCGCACCACTTGATGTTTTTCACACTCCTACTAGTGAATGTAATGTAACACACACCCATACAATGTGCACCAGCCCGTGATGTTTTTCTCACTCCTACTAGTGAATGTAATGTAACACACACCCATACAATGCGCACCACCCCGTGATGTTTTTCTCACTCCTACTAGTGAATGTAATGTAACACACACTCATACAATGCGCATCACCCCGTGATGTTTTTCTCACTCCTACTAGTGAATGTAATGTAACACACACCCATACAATGCGCACCACCCCGTGATGTTTTTCTCACTCCTACTAGTGAATGTAATGTAACACACACGCATACAATGCGCACCACCCCGTGATGTTTTTCTCACTCCTACTAGTGAATGTAATGTAACACACACCCATACAATGCGCACCACCCCGTGATGTTTTTCTCACTCCTACTAGTGAATGTAATGTAACACACACCCATACAATGCGCACCACCCCGTGATGTTTTTCTCACTCCTACTAGTGAATCTAATGTAACACACACCCATACAATGCGCACCACCCCGTGATGTTTTTCTCACTCCTACTTGTGAATCTAATGTAACACACACCCATACAATGCGCACCACCTCGTGATGTTTTTCTCACTCCTACTAGTGAATGTAATGCAACACACACCCATACAATGCGCACCACCCCGTGATGTTTTTCTCACACCTACTAGTGAATCTAATGTAACACATACCCATACAATGCGCACCACCCCGTAATGTTTTTCTCACTCCTACTAGTGAATCTAATGTAACACACACCAATACAATGCGCACCACCCCGTGATGTTTTTCGCACTCCTACTAGTGAATGTAATGTAACACACACCCATAGAATGCGCACCACCGCGTGATGTTTTTCTCACTCCTACTAGTGAATGTAATGTAACACACACCCATACAATGCGCACCACCCCGTGATGTTTTTCTCACTCCTACTAGTGAATGTAATGTAACACACACCCATACAATGCGTACCACCCCGTGATGTTTTTCTCACTCCTACTAGTGAATGTAATGTAACACACACCCATACAATGCGCACCACCCCGTGATGTTTTTCTCACTCCTACTAGTGAATGTAATGTAACACACACCCATACAATGCGCACCACCCCGTGATGTTTTTCTCACTCCTACTAGTGAATCTAATGTAACACACACCCATACAATGCGCACCACCCCGTGATGTTTTTCTCACTCCTACTACTGAATCTAATGTAACACACACCCACACAACACGCTCCTCCCGGTGATGTTTTTCTCACTCCTACTAGTGAATGTAATGTAACACACACCCATACAATGCGCACCACCCCGTGATGTTTTTGTCACTCCTACTAGTGAATGTAATGTAACACACACCCATACAATGCGCACCACCCCGTGATGTTTTTCTCATTCCTACTAGTGAATCTAATGTAACACACACCCATACAATGCGCACCACCCCGTGATGTTTTTCTCACTCCTACTAGTGAATCTAATGTAACACACACCCATACAATGCGCACCACCCCGTGATGTTTTTCTCACTCCTACTACTGAATCTAATGTAACACACACCCACACAACACGCTCCTCCCCGTGATGTTTTTCTCACTCCTACTAGTGAATGTAATGTAAGACACACCCATACAATGCGCACCACCCCGTGATGTTTTTCTCACTCCTACTAGTGAATGTAATGTAACACACACCCATACAATGCGCACCACCCCGTGATGTTTTTGTCACTCCTACTAGTGAATGTAATGTAACACACACCCATACAATGCGCACCACCGCGTGATGTTTTTTTCACTCCTACTAGTGAATCTAATGTAACACACACCCATACAATGCGCACCACCCCGTGATGTTTTTCTCACTCCTACTAGTGAATGTAATGTAACACACACCCATACAATGCGCACCACCACGTGATGTTTTTCTCACTCCTACTAGTGAATGTAATGTAACACACACCCATACAATGCGCACCACCCCGTGATGATTTTCTCACTCCTACTAGCGAATGTAATGTAACACACTCCCATACAATGCGCACCACCCCGTGATGTTTTTCTCACTCCTACTAGTGAATGTAATGTAACACACACTCATACAATGCGCACCACCCCGTGATGTTTTTCTCACTCCTACTAGTGAATGTAATGTAAAACACACCCATACAATGCGCACCACCGGTGATGTTTTTCTCACTCCTACTACTGAATGTAATGTAACACACACCCATAGAATGCGCACCACCCTGTGATGTTTTTCTCACTCCTACTAGTGAATCTAATGTAACACACACCCATACAATGCGCACCACCACGTGATTTTTTTCTCACTCCTACTAGTGAATGTAATGTAACACACACCCATACAATGCGCACCAACCCCTGATGTTTTTCTCACTCCTACTAGTGAAGGTAATGTAACACACACCCATACAATGCGCACCACCCCGTGATGTTTTTCTCACTCCTACTAGTGAATGTAATGTAACACAAACCCATACAATGCGCACCACCCCGTGATGTTTTTCTCACTCCTACTAGTGAATGTAATGTAACACACACCCATACAATGCGCACCACTTGATGTTTTTCACACTCCTACTAGTGAATCTAATGTAACACACACCCATAGAATGCGCACCACCCCGTGATGTTTTTCTCACTCCAACTAGTGAATGTAATGTAACACACACCCATACAATGCGCACCACCCCGTGATGTTTTTCTCACTCCTACTAGTGAATGTAATGTAACACTCACCCATACAATGCGCACCACCCCGTGATGTTTTTCTCACTCCTACTAGTGAATGTAATGTAACACACACCCATACAATGCGCACCACCCCGTGATGTTATTCGCACTCCTACTAGTGAATCTAATGTAACACACCCCCATACAAGGCGCACCACCCCGTGATGTTTTTCTCACTCCTACTAGTGGATCTAATGTAACACACACCCATACAATGCGCACCACCCCGTGATGTTTTTCTCACTCCTAATAGTGGATCTAATGTAACACACACCCATACAATGCGCACCACCCCGTGATGTTTTTCTCACTCCTACTAGTGAATGTAATGTAACACACACCCATACAATGTGCACCACCCCGTTATGTTTTTCTCTCTCCTATTAGTGAATGTAATGTAACACACACACATACAATGCGCACCACCCCCTGATGTTTTTCTCACTCCTACTAGTGAATGCAATGTAACACACACCCATACAATGCGCACCACCCCGTGATGTTTTTCTCACTCCTACTAGTGAATCTAATGTAACACACACCCATACAATGCGCACCACCCCGTGATGTTTTTCTCACTCATATTAGTGAAAGTAATGTAACACACACCCATACAATGCGCACCACCACGTGATGTTTTTCTCACTCCTACTAGTGAATGTTATGTAAGACACACCCATACAATGCGCACCACCCCGTGATGTTTTTCTCACTCCTCTAGTGAATGTAATGTAACACACACCCATACAATGCGCACCACCCCGTGATGTTTTTCTCACTCCTACTAGCGAATGTAATGTAACACACACCCATACAATGCGCACCACCCCGTGATGTTTTTCTCACTCCTACTAGCGAATGTAATGTAACACACACCCATACAATCCGCACAACCCCGTGATGTTTTTCTCACTCCTACTAGCGAATGTAATGTAACACACACCCTTACAATGCGCACCACCCCGTGATGTTTATCTCACTCCTACTAGTGAATGTAATGTAACACAAACCCATACAATGCGCACCACCCCGCGATGTTTTTCAGAAACCTATCCTACATTGCCACTGCATGTTCCCTGACCTCCCCAAGCTGACCACACCGCGGTGCTTTTCTCCATCCTACATTGCCACTCACTGCCTATCCTAATTCAGACCCTGATTCACACCACCCCGTGATGTTTTTCTCACTCCTAGTAGTGAATGTAATGTAACAGACACCCATACAATGCGCACCACCCCGTGATGTTTTTCTCACTCCTACTAGTGAATGTAATGTAACACACACCCATACAATGCGCACCACCCCATGATGTTTTTCTCACTCCTACTAGTGAATGTAATGTAACACACACCCATACAATGCGCACCACCCCTTGATGTTTTTCACACTCCTACTAGTGAATGTAATGTAACACACACCCATACAATGTGCACAACCCCGTGATGTTTTTCACACTCCTACTAGTGAATGTAATGTAACACACACCCATACAATGCGCACCACCCCGTGATGTTTTTCTCACTCCTACTAGTGAATGTAATGTAACACACACCCATACAATGCGCACCACCCCGTGATGTTTTTCTCACTCCTACTAGTGAATGTAATGTAACACACACTCATACAATGCGCATCACCCCGTGATGTTTTTCTCACTCCTACTAGTGAATGTAATGTAACACACACCCATACAATGCGCACCACCCCGTGATGTTTTTCTCACTCCTACTAGTGAATGTAATGTAACACACACGCATACAATGCGCACCACCCCGTGATGTTTTTCTCACTCCTACTAGTGAATCTAATGTAACACACACCCATACAATGCGCACCACCCCGTGATGTTTTTCTCACTCCTACTAGTGAATGTAATGTAACACACACCCGTACAATGCGCACCACCCCGTGATGTTTTTCTCACTCCTACTAGTGAATGTAATGTAACACACACCCATACAATGCGCACCACACCGTGATGTTTTTCTCACACCTACTAGTGAATCTAATGTAACACACACCCATACAATGCGCACCACCCCGTGATGTTTTTCTCACTCCTACTAGTGAATCTAATATAACACACACCAATACAATGCGCACCACCCCGTGATGTTTTTCGCACTCCTACTAGTGAATGTAATGTAACACACACCCATAGAATGCGCACCACCCCGTGATGTTTTTCTCACTCCTACTAGTGAATGTAATGTAACACACACCCATACAATGCGCACCACCCCGTGATGTTTTTCTCACTCCTACTAGTGAATGTAATGTAATACACATCCATACAATGCGCACAACCCCGTGATGTTTTTCTCACTCCTACTAGTGAATGTAATGTAACGCACACCCATACAATGTGCACTACCCCGGGATGTTTTTCAGAAACCTATCCTACATTGCCACTGCATGTTCCCTGACCTCCCCATGCTGACCACCCCACGGTGCTTTTCTCCATCCTACATTGCCACTCACTGCCTATCCTAATTCAGACCCTCCGATTCACACCACCCCTTGATGTTTTTCTCACTCCTAGTAGTGAATGTAATGTAACACACACCCATACAATGCGCACCAACCCATGATGTTTTTCTCACTCCTACTAGTGAATGTAATGTAACACACACCCATACAATGCGCACCACCCCGTGATGTTTTTCTCACTCCTACTAGTGAATGTAATGTAACACACACCCATACAATGCGCACCACCCCGTGATGTTTTTCTCACTCCTACTAGTGAATGTAATGTAACACACACCCTTACAATGCGCTCCACCCCATGATGTTTTTCTCACTCCTCCTAGTGAATGTAATGTAACACACACCCATACAATGCGCACCACCCCGTGATGTTTTTCTCACTCCTACTAGTGAATCTAATGTAACACACACCCATACAATGCGCACCACCCCGTGGTGTTTTTCTCACTCCTACTAGTGAATGTAATGTAACACACACCCATACAATGCGCACCACCCCGTGATGTTTTTCTCACTCCTACTAGTGAATCTAATGTAACACACACCCATACAATGCGCACCACCCCGTGATGTTTTTCTCACTTCTACTAGTGAATGTAATGTAACACACACCCATACAATGCGCACCACCCCGTTATGTTTTTCTCACTCCTACTAGTGAATCTAATGTAACACACACCCATACAATGCGCACCACCCCGTGATGTTTTTCTCACTCCTACTAGTGAATCTAATGTAACACACACCCATACAATGCGCACCACCACGTGATTTTTTTCTCACTCCTACTAGTGAATGTAATGTAACACACACCCATACAATGTGCACCACCCCGTTATGTTTTTCTCTCTCCTATTAATGAATGTAATGTAAAACACACCCATACAATGCGCGCCACCCCCTGATGTTTTTCTCACTCCTTCTAGTGAATGCAATGTAACACACACGCATACAATGCGCACCACCCCGTGATGTTTTTCTCACTCATATTAGTGAAAGTAATGTAACACACACCCATACAATGCGCACCACCACGTGATGTTTTTCTCACTCCTACTAGTGAATGTTATGTAAGACACACCCATACAATGCGCACCACCCCGTGATGTTTTTTTCACTCCTCTAGTGAATGTAATGTAACACACACCCATACAATGCGCACCACCCCGTGATGTTTTTCTCACTCCTACTAGCGAATGTAATGTAACACACACCCATACAATGCGCACCACCCCGTGATGTTTTTTTCACTCCTCTAGTGAATGTAATGTAACACACACCCATACAATGCGCACCACCCCGTGATGTTTTTCTCACTCCTACTAGCGAATGTAATGTAACACACACTCATACAATGCGCACCACCCCGTGATGTTTTTCTCACTCCTACTAGTGAATGTAATGTAACACACACGCATACAATGCGCACCACCCCGTGATGTTTTTCTCACTCCTACTAGTGAATGTAATGTAACTCACACCCATACAATGTGCACCACCCCGTTATGTTTTTCTCTCTCCTATTAATGAATGTAATGTAAAACACACCCATACAATGCGCACCACCCCCTGATGTTTTTCTCACTCCTACTAGTGAATGCAATGTAACACACACGCATACAATGCGCACCACCCCGTGATGTTTTTCTCACTCATATTAGTGAAAGTAATGTAACACACACCCATACAATGCGCACCACCACGTGATGTTTTTCTCACTCCTACTAGTGAATGTTATGTAAGACACACCCATACAATGCGCACCACCCCGTGATGTTTTTTTCACTCCTCTAGTGAATGTAATGTAACACACACCCATACAATGCGCACCACCCCGTGATGTTTTTCTCATTCCTACTAGCGAATGTAATGTAACACACACCCATACAATGCGCACCACCCCGTGATGTTTTTTTCACTCCTCTAGTGAATGTAATGTAACACACACCCATACAATGTGCACCACCCCGTTATGTTTTTCTCTCTCCTATTAATGAATGTAATGTAAAACACACCCATACAATGCGCACCACCCCCTGATGTTTTTCTCACTCCTACTAGTGAATGCAATGTAACACACACGCATACAATGCGAACCACCCCGTGATGTTTTTCTCACTCATATTAGTGAAAGTAATGTAACACACACCCATACAATGCGCACCACCACGTGATGTTTTTCTCACTCCTACTAGTGAATGTTATGTAAGACACACCCATACAATGCGCACCACCCCGTGATGTTTTTTTCACTCCTCTAGTGAATGTAATGTAACACACACCCATACAATGCGCACCACCCCGTGATGTTTTTCTCACTCCTACTAGCGAATGTAATGTAACACACACCCATACAATGCGCACCACCCCGTGATGTTTTTTTCACTCCTCTAGTGAATGTAATGTAACACACACCCATACAATGCGCACCACCCCGTGATGTTTTTTTCACTCCTCTAGTGAATGTAATGTAACACACACCCATACAATGCGCACCACCCCGTGATGTTTTTCTCACTCCTACTAGCGAATGTAATGTAACACACACCCATACAATCCGCACCACCCCGTGATGTTTTTCTCACTCCTATTAGCGAATGTAATGTAACACACACCCTTACAATGCACACCACCCCGTGATGTTTATCTCACTCCTACTAGTGAATGTAATGTAACACAAACCCATACAATGCGCACCACCCCGTGATGTTTTTCTCACTCCTACTAGTGAATGTAATGTAACACACACCCATACAATGCGCACCACTTGATGTTTTTCACACTCCTACTAGTGAATGTAATGTAACACACACCCATACAATGTGCACCACCCCGTGATGTTTTTCTCACTCCTACTAGTGAATGTAATGTAACACACACCCATACAATGCGCACCACCCCGTGATATTTTTCTCACTCCTACTAGTGAATGTAATGTAACACACACTCATACAATGCGCATCACCCCGTGATGTTTTTCTCACTCCTACTAGTGAATGTAATGTAACACACACCCATACAATGCGCACCACCCCGTGATGTTTTTCTCACTCCTACTAGTGAATGTAATGTAACACACACGCATACAATGCGCACCACCCCGTGATGTTTTTCTCACTCCTACTAGTGAATGTAATGTAACACACACCCATACAATGCGCACCACCCCGTGATGTTTTTCTCACTCCTACTAGTGAATCTAATGTAAGACACACCCATACAATGCGCACCACCCCGTGATGTTTTTCTCACTCCTACTTGTGAATCTAATGTAACACACACCCATACAATGCGCACCACCTCGTGATGTTTTTCTCACTCCTACTAGTGAATGTAATGTAACACACACCCATACAATGCGCACCACCCCGTTATGTTTTTCTCTCTCCTATTAGTGAATGTAATGTAACACACACCCATACAATGCGCACCACCCCCTGATGTTTTTCTCACTCCTACTAGTGAAGGTAATGTAACACACACCCATACAATGCGCACCACCCCGTGATGTTTTTCTCACTCCTACTAGTGAATGTAATGTAACACAAACCCATACAATGCGCACCACCCCGTGATGTTTTTCTCACTCCTACTAGTGAATGTAATGTAACACACACCCATACAATGCGCACCACTTGATGTTTTTCACACTCCTACTAGTGAATCTAATGTAACACACACCCATAGAATGCGCACCACCCCGTGATGTTTTTCTCACTCCAACTAGTGAATGTAATGTAACACACACCCATACAATGCGCACCACCCCGTGATGTTTTTCTCACTCCTACTAGTGAATGTAATGTAACACTCACCCATACAATGCGCACCACCCCGTGATGTTTTTCTCACTCCTACTAGTGAATGTAATGTAACACACACCCATACAATGCGCACCACCCCGTGATGTTATTCGCACTCCTACTAGTGAATCTAATGTAACACACCCCCATACAATGCGCACCACCCCGTGATGTTTTTCTCACTCCTACTAGTGGATCTAATGTAACACACACCCATACAATGCGCACCACCCCGTGATGTTTTTCTCACTCCTAATAGTGGATCTAATGTAACACACACCCATACAATGCGCACCACCCCGTGATGTTTTTCTCACTCCTACTAGTGAATGTAATGTAACACACACCCATACAATGTGCACCACCCCGTTATGTTTTTCTCTCTCCTATTAGTGAATGTAATGTAACACACACCCATACAATGCGCACCACCCCCTGATGTTTTTCTCACTCCTACTAGTGAATGCAATGTAACACACACCCATACAATGCGCACCACCCCGTGATGTTTTTCTCACTCCTACTAGTGAATCTAATGTAACACACACCCATACAATGCGCACCACCCCGTGATGTTTTTCTCACTCATATTAGTGAAAGTAATGTAACACACACCCATACAATGCGCACCACCACGTGATGTTTTTCTCACTCCTACTAGTGAATGTTATGTAAGACACACCCATACAATGCGCACCACCCCGTGATGTTTTTCTCACTCCTCTAGTGAATGTAATGTAACACACACCCATACAATGCGCACCACCCCGTGATGTTTTTCTCACTCCTACTAGCGAATGTAATGTAACACACACCCATACAATGCGCACCACCCCGTGATGTTTTTCTCACTCCTACTAGCGAATGTAATGTAACACACACCCATACAATCCGCACAACCCCGTGATGTTTTTCTCACTCCTACTAGCGAATGTAATGTAACACACACCCTTACA
This sequence comes from Cavia porcellus, assembly GCF_034190915.1. NCBI lineage: Eukaryota > Metazoa > Chordata > Mammalia > Rodentia > Caviidae > Cavia > Cavia porcellus. The sequence goes on from NW_026947575.1 coordinate 675,586, forward strand.
ATGCGCACCACCCCGTGATGTTTATCTCACTCCTACTAGTGAATGTAATGTAACACAAACCCATACAATGCGCACCACCCCGCGATGTTTTTCAGAAACCTATCCTACATTGCCACTGCATGTTCCCTGACCTCCCCAAGCTGACCACCCCGCGGTGCTTTTCTCCATCCTACATTGCCACTCACTGCCTATCCTAATTCAGACCCTGATTCACACCACCCCGTGATGTTTTTCTCACTCCTAGTAGTGAATGTAATGTAACAGACACCCATACAATGCGCACCACCCCGTGATGTTTTTCTCACTCCTACTAGTGAATGTAATGTAACACACACCCATACAATGCGCACCACCCCATGATGTTTTTCTCACTCCTACTAGTGAATGTAATGTAACACACACCCATACAATGCGCACCACCCCTTGATGTTTTTCACACTCCTACTAGTGAATGTAATGTAACACACACCCATACAATGTGCACAACCCCGTGATGTTTTTCACACTCCTACTAGTGAATGTAATGTAACACACACCCATACAATGCGCACCACCCCGTGATGTTTTTCTCACTCCTACTAGTGAATGTAATGTAACACACACCCATACAATGCGCACCACCCCGTGATCTTTTTCTCACTTCTACTAGTGAATCTAATGTAACACACACCCATACAATGTGCACCACCCCGTGATGTTTTTCTCACTCCTACTAGTGAATGTAATGTAACACACACCCATACAATGCGCACCACCCCGTGATGTTTTTCTCACTCCTACTAGTGAATGTAATGTAACACACACTCATACAATGCGCATCACCCTGTGATGTTTTTCTCACTCCTACTAGTGAATGTAATGTAACACACACCCATACAATGCGCACCACCCCGTGATGTTTTTCTCACTCCTACTAGTGAATGTAATGTAACACACACGCATACAATGCGCACCACCCCGTGATGTTTTTCTCACTCCTACTAGTGAATCTAATGTAACACACACCCATACAATGCGCACCACCCCGTGATGTTTTTCTCACTCCTACTAGTGAATGTAATGTAACACACACCCGTACAATGCGCACCACCCCGTGATGTTTTTCTCACTCCTACTAGTGAATGTAATGTAACACACACCCATACAATGCGCACCACACCGTGATGTTTTTCTCACACCTACTAGTGAATCTAATGTAACACACACCCATACAATGCGCACCACCCCGTGATGTTTTTCTCACTCCTACTAGTGAATCTAATATAACACACACCAATACAATGCGCACCACCCCGTGATGTTTTTCGCACTCCTACTAGTGAATGTAATGTAACACACACCCATAGAATGCGCACCACCCCGTGATGTTTTTCTCACTCCTACTAGTGAATGTAATGTAACACACACCCATACAATGCGCACCACCCCGTGATGTTTTTCTCACTCCTACTAGTGAATGTAATGTAATACACATCCATACAATGCGCACAACCCCGTGATGTTTTTCTCACTCCTACTAGTGAATGTAATGTAACGCACACCCATACAATGTGCACTACCCCGGGATGTTTTTCAGAAACCTATCCTACATTGCCACTGCATGTTCCCTGACCTCCCCATGCTGACCACCCCACGGTGCTTTTCTCCATCCTACATTGCCACTCACTGCCTATCCTAATTCAGACCCTCCGATTCACACCACCCCTTGATGTTTTTCTCACTCCTAGTAGTGAATGTAATGTAACACACACCCATACAATGCGCACCAACCCATGATGTTTTTCTCACTCCTACTAGTGAATGTAATGTAACACACACCCATACAATGCGCACCACCCCGTGATGTTTTTCTCACTCCTACTAGTGAATGTAATGTAACACACACCCATACAATGCGCACCACCCCGTGGTGTTTTTCTCACTCCTACTAGTGAATGTAATGTAACACACACCCATACAATGCGCACCACCCCGTGATGTTTTTCTCACTCCTACTAGTGAATCTAATGTAACACACACCCATACAATGCGCACCACCCCGTGATGTTTTTCTCACTTCTACTAGTGAATGTAATGTAACACACACCCATACAATGCGCACCACCCCGTTATGTTTTTCTCACTCCTACTAGTGAATCTAATGTAACACACACCCATACAATGCGCACCACCCCGTGATGTTTTTCTCACTCCTACTAGTGAATCTAATGTAACACACACCCATACAATGCGCACCACCACGTGATTTTTTTCTCACTCCTACTAGTGAATGTAATGTAACACACACCCATACAATGTGCACCACCCCGTTATGTTTTTCTCTCTCCTATTAATGAATGTAATGTAAAACACACCCATACAATGCGCACCACCCCCTGATGTTTTTCTCACTCCTACTAGTGAATGCAATGTAACACACACGCATACAATGCGCACCACCCCGTGATGTTTTTCTCACTCATATTAGTGAAAGTAATGTAACACACACCCATACAATGCGCACCACCACGTGATGTTTTTCTCACTCCTACTAGTGAATGTTATGTAAGACACACCCATACAATGCGCACCACCCCGTGATGTTTTTTTCACTCCTCTAGTGAATGTAATGTAACACACACCCATACAATGCGCACCACCCCGTGATGTTTTTCTCACTCCTACTAGCGAATGTAATGTAACACACACCCATACAATGCGCACCACCCCGTGATGTTTTTTTCACTCCTCTAGTGAATGTAATGTAACACACACCCATACAATGCGCACCACCCCGTGATGTTTTTCTCACTCCTACTAGCGAATGTAATGTAACACACACTCATACAATGCGCACCACCCCGTGATGTTTTTCTCACTCCTACTAGTGAATGTAATGTAACACACACGCATACAATGCGCACCACCCCGTGATGTTTTTCTCACTCCTACTAGTGAATGTAATGTAACTCACACCCATACAATGTGCACCACCCCGTTATGTTTTTCTCTCTCCTATTAATGAATGTAATGTAAAACACACCCATACAATGCGCACCACCCCCTGATGTTTTTCTCACTCCTACTAGTGAATGCAATGTAACACACACGCATACAATGCGCACCACCCCGTGATGTTTTTCTCACTCATATTAGTGAAAGTAATGTAACACACACCCATACAATGCGCACCACCACGTGATGTTTTTCTCACTCCTACTAGTGAATGTTATGTAAGACACACCCATACAATGCGCACCACCCCGTGATGTTTTTTTCACTCCTCTAGTGAATGTAATGTAACACACACCCATACAATGCGCACCACCCCGTGATGTTTTTCTCATTCCTACTAGCGAATGTAATGTAACACACACCCATACAATGCGCACCACCCCGTGATGTTTTTTTCACTCCTCTAGTGAATGTAATGTAACACACACCCATACAATGTGCACCACCCCGTTATGTTTTTCTCTCTCCTATTAATGAATGTAATGTAAAACACACCCATACAATGCGCACCACCCCCTGATGTTTTTCTCACTCCTACTAGTGAATGCAATGTAACACACACGCATACAATGCGAACCACCCCGTGATGTTTTTCTCACTCATATTAGTGAAAGTAATGTAACACACACCCATACAATGCGCACCACCACGTGATGTTTTTCTCACTCCTACTAGTGAATGTTATGTAAGACACACCCATACAATGCGCACCACCCCGTGATGTTTTTTTCACTCCTCTAGTGAATGTAATGTAACACACACCCATACAATGCGCACCACCCCGTGATGTTTTTCTCACTCCTACTAGCGAATGTAATGTAACACACACCCATACAATGCGCACCACCCCGTGATGTTTTTTTCACTCCTCTAGTGAATGTAATGTAACACACACCCATACAATGCGCACCACCCCGTGATGTTTTTTTCACTCCTCTAGTGAATGTAATGTAACACACACCCATACAATGCGCACCACCCCGTGATGTTTTTCTCACTCCTACTAGCGAATGTAATGTAACACACACCCATACAATCCGCACCACCCCGTGATGTTTTTCTCACTCCTATTAGCGAATGTAATGTAACACACACCCTTACAATGCACACCACCCCGTGATGTTTATCTCACTCCTACTAGTGAATGTAATGTAACACAAACCCATACAATGCGCACCACCCCGTGATGTTTTTCTCACTCCTACTAGTGAATGTAATGTAACACACACCATACAATGCGCACCACTTGATGTTTTTCACACTCCTACTAGTGAATGTAATGTAACACACACCCATACAATGTGCACCACCCCGTGATGTTTTTCTCACTCCTACTAGTGAATGTAATGTAACACACACCCATACAATGCGCACCACCCCGTGATGTTTTTCTCACTCCTACTAGTGAATGTAATGTAACACACACTCATACAATGCGCATCACCCCGTGATGTTTTTCTCACTCCTACTAGTGAATGTAATGTAACACACACCCATACAATGCGCACCACCCCGTGATGTTTTTCTCACTCCTACTAGTGAATGTAATGTAACACACACGCATACAATGCGCACCACCCCGTGATGTTTTTCTCACTCCTACTAGTGAATGTAATGTAACACACACCCATACAATGCGCACCACCCCGTGATGTTTTTCTCACTCCTACTAGTGAATCTAATGTAAGACACACCCATACAATGCGCACCACCCCGTGATGTTTTTCTCAGTCCTACTTGTGAATCTAATGTAACACACACCCATACAATGCGCACCACCTCGTGATGTTTTTCTCACTCCTACTAGTGAATGTAATGTAACACACACCCATACAATGCGCACCACCCCGTTATGTTTTTCTCTCTCCTATTAGTGAATGTAATGTAACACACACCCATACAATGCGCACCACCCCCTGATGTTTTTCTCACTCCTACTAGTGAAGGTAATGTAACACACACCCATACAATGCGCACCACCCCGTGATGTTTTTCTCACTCCTACTAGTGAATGTAATGTAACACAAACCCATACAATGCGCACCACCCCGTGATGTTTTTCTCACTCCTACTAGTGAATGTAATGTAACACACACCCATACAATGCGCACCACTTGATGTTTTTCACACTCCTACTAGTGAATCTAATGTAACACACACCCATAGAATGCGCACCACCCCGTGATGTTTTTCTCACTCCAACTAGTGAATGTAATGTAACACACACCCATACAATGCGCACCACCCCGTGATGTTTTTCTCACTCCTACTAGTGAATGTAATGTAACACTCACCCATACAATGCGCACCACCCCGTGATGTTTTTCTCACTCCTACTAGTGAATGTAATGTAACACACACCCATACAATGCGCACCACCCCGTGATGTTATTCGCACTCCTACTAGTGAATCTAATGTAACACACCCCCATACAATGCGCACCACCCCGTGATGTTTTTCTCACTCCTAATAGTGGATCTAATGTAACACACACCCATACAATGCGCACCACCCCGTGATGTTTTTCTCACTCCTACTAGTGAATGTAATGTAACACACACCCATACAATGTGCACCACCCCGTTATGTTTTTCTCTCTCCTATTAGTGAATGTAATGTAACACACACCCATACAATGCGCACCACCCCCTGATGTTTTTCTCACTCCTACTAGTGAATGCAATGTAACACACACCCATACAATGCGCACCACCACGTGATGTTTTTCTCACTCCTACTAGTGAATGTTATGTAAGACACACCCATACAATGCGCACCACCCCGTGATGTTTTTCTCACTCCTCTAGTGAATGTAATGTAACACACACCCATACAATGCGCACCACCCCGTGATGTTTTTCTCACTCCTACTAGCGAATGTAATGTAACACACACCCATACAATGCGCACCACCCCGTGATGTTTTTCTCACTCCTACTAGCGAATGTAATGTAACACACACCCATACAATCCGCACAACCCCGTGATGTTTTTCTCACTCCTACTAGCGAATGTAATGTAACACACACCCTTACAATGCGCACCACCCCGTGATGTTTATCTCACTCCTACTAGTGAATGTAATGTAACACAAACCCATACAATGCGCACCACTCCGCGATGTTTTTCAGAAACCTATCCTACATTGCCACTGCATGTTCCCTGACCTCCCCAAGCTGACCACCCCGCGGTGCTTTTCTCCATCCTACATTGCCACTCACTGCCTATCCTAATTCAGACCCTGATTCACACCACCCCGTTATGTTTTTCTCACTCCTAGTAGTGAATGTAATGTAACAGACACCCATACAATGCGCACCACCCCGTGATGTTTTTCTCACTCCTACTAGTGAATGTAATGTAACACACACCCATACAATGCGCACCACCCCATGATGTTTTTCTCACTCCTACTAGTGAATGTAATGTAACACACACCCATACAATGCGCACCACCCCTTGATGTTATTCACACTCCTACTAGTGAATGTAATGTAACACACACCCATACAATGTGCACAACCCCGTGATGTTTTTCACACTCCTACTAGTGAATGTAATGTAACACACACCCATACAATGCGCACCACCCCGTGATGTTTTTCTCACTCCTACTAGTGAATGTAATGTAACACACACCCATACAATGCGCACCACCCCGTGATCTTTTTCTCACTTCTACTAGTGAATCTAATGTAACACACACCCATACAATGTGCACCACCCCGTGATGTTTTTCTCACTCCTACTAGTGAATGTAATGTAACACACACCCATACAATGCGCACCACCCCGTGATGTTTTTCTCACTCCTACTAGTGAATGTAATGTAACACACACTCATACAATGCGCATCACCCTGTGATGTTTTTCTCACTCCTACTAGTGAATGTAATGTAACACACACCCATACAATGCGCACCACCCCGTGATGTTTTTCTCACTCCTACTAGTGAATGTAATGTAACACACACGCATACAATGCGCACCACCCCGTGATGTTTTTCTCACTCCTACTAGTGAATCTAATGTAACACACACCCATACAATGCGCACCACCCCGTGATGTTTTTCTCACTCCTACTAGTGAATGTAATGTAACACACACCCGTACAATGCGCACCACCCCGTGATGTTTTTCTCACTCCTACTAGTGAATGTAATGTAACACACACCCATACAATGCGCACCACACCGTGATGTTTTTCTCACACCTACTAGTGAATCTAATGTAACACACACCCATACAATGCGCACCACCCCGTGATGTTTTTCTCACTCCTACTAGTGAATCTAATATAACACACACCAATACAATGCGCACCACCCCGTGATGTTTTTCGCACTCCTACTAGTGAATGTAATGTAACACACACCCATAGAATGCGCACCACCCCGTGATGTTTTTCTCACTCCTACTAGTGAATGTAATGTAACACACACCCATACAATGCGCACCACCCCGTGATGTTTTTCTCACTCCTACTAGTGAATGTAATGTAATACACATCCATACAATGCGCACAACCCCGTGATGTTTTTCTCACTCCTACTAGTGAATGTAATGTAACGCACACCCATACAATGTGCACTACCCCGGGATGTTTTTCAGAAACCTATCCTACATTGCCACTGCATGTTCCCTGACCTCCCCATGCTGACCACCCCACGGTGCTTTTCTCCATCCTACATTGCCACTCACTGCCTATCCTAATTCAGACCCTCCGATTCACACCACCCCTTGATGTTTTTCTCACTCCTAGTAGTGAATGTAATGTAACACACACCCATACAATGCGCACCAACCCATGATGTTTTTCTCACTCCTACTAGTGAATGTAATGTAACACACACCCATACAATGCGCACCACCCCGTGATGTTTTTCTCACTCCTACTAGTGAATGTAATGTAACACACACCCATACAATGCGCACCACCCCGTGATGTTTTTCTCACTCCTACTAGTGAATGTAATGTAACACACACCCTTACAATGCGCTCCACCCCATGATGTTTTTCTCACTCCTCCTAGTGAATGTAATGTAACACACACCCATACAATGCGCACCACCCCGTGATGTTTTTCTCACTCCTACTAGTGAATCTAATGTAACACACACCCATACAATGCGCACCACCCCGTGGTGTTTTTCTCACTCCTACTAGTGAATGTAATGTAACACACACCCATACAATGCGCACCACCCCGTGATGTTTTTCTCACTCCTACTAGTGAATCTAATGTAACACACACCCATACAATGCGCACCACCCCGTGATGTTTTTCTCACTTCTACTAGTGAATGTAATGTAACACACACCCATACAATGCGCACCACCCCGTTATGTTTTTCTCACTCCTACTAGTGAATCTAATGTAACACACACCCATACAATGCGCACCACCCCGTGATGTTTTTCTCACTCCTACTAGTGAATCTAATGTAACACACACCCATACAATGCGCACCACCACGTGATTTTTTTCTCACTCCTACTAGTGAATGTAATGTAACACACACCCATACAATGTGCACCACCCCGTTATGTTTTTCTCTCTCCTATTAATGAATGTAATGTAAAACACACCCATACAATGCGCACCACCCCCTGATGTTTTTCTCACTCCTACTAGTGAATGCAATGTAACACACACGCATACAATGCGCACCACCCCGTGATGTTTTTCTCACTCATATTAGTGAAAGTAATGTAACACACACCCATACAATGCGCACCACCACGTGATGTTTTTCTCACTCCTACTAGTGAATGTTATGTAAGACACACCCATACAATGCGCACCACCCCGTGATGTTTTTTTCACTCCTCTAGTGAATGTAATGTAACACACACCCATACAATGCGCACCACCCCGTGATGTTTTTCTCACTCCTACTAGCGAATGTAATGTAACACACACCCATACAATGCGCACCACCCCGTGATGTTTTTTTCACTCCTCTAGTGAATGTAATGTAACACACACCCATACAATGCGCACCACCCCGTGATGTTTTTCTCACTCCTACTAGCGAATGTAATGTAACACACACTCATACAATGCGCACCACCCCGTGATGTTTTTCTCACTCCTACTAGTGAATGTAATGTAACACACACGCATACAATGCGCACCACCCCGTGATGTTTTTCTCACTCCTACTAGTGAATGTAATGTAACTCACACCCATACAATGTGCACCACCCCGTTATGTTTTTCTCTCTCCTATTAATGAATGTAATGTAAAACACACCCATACAATGCGCACCACCCCCTGATGTTTTTCTCACTCCTACTAGTGAATGCAATGTAACACACACGCATACAATGCGCACCACCCCGTGATGTTTTTCTCACTCATATTAGTGAAAGTAATGTAACACACACCCATACAATGCGCACCACCACGTGATGTTTTTCTCACTCCTACTAGTGAATGTTATGTAAGACACACCCATACAATGCGCACCACCCCGTGATGTTTTTTTCACTCCTCTAGTGAATGTAATGTAACACACACCCATACAATGCGCACCACCCCGTGATGTTTTTCTCATTCCTACTAGCGAATGTAATGTAACACACACCCATACAATGCGCACCACCCCGTGATGTTTTTTTCACTCCTCTAGTGAATGTAATGTAACACACACCCATACAATGTGCACCACCCCGTTATGTTTTTCTCTCTCCTATTAATGAATGTAATGTAAAACACACCCATACAATGCGCACCACCCCCTGATGTTTTTCTCACTCCTACTAGTGAATGCAATGTAACACACACGCATACAATGCGCACCACCCCGTGATGTTTTTCTCACTCATATTAGTGAAAGTAATGTAACACACACCCATACAATGCGCACCACCACGTGATGTTTTTCTCACTCCTACTAGTGAATGTTATGTAAGACACACCCATACAATGCGCACCACCCCGTGATGTTTTTTTCACTCCTCTAGTGAATGTAATGTAACACACACCCATACAATGCGCACCACCCCGTGATGTTTTTCTCACTCCTACTAGCGAATGTAATGTAACACACACCCATAGAATGCGCACCACCCCGTGATGTTTTTTTCACTCCTCTAGTGAATGTAATGTAACACACACCCATACAATGCGCACCACCCCGTGATGTTTTTCTCACTCCTACTAGCGAATGTAATGTAACACACACTCATACAATGCGCACCACCCCGTGATGTTTTTCTCACTCCTACTAGCGAATGTAATGTAACACACACCCATACAATCCGCACCACCCCGTGATGTTTTTCTCACTCCTATTAGCGAATGTAATGTAACACACACCCTTACAATGCACACCACCCCGTGATGTTTATCTCACTCCTACTAGTGAATGTAATGTAACACAAACCCATACAATGCGCACCACCCCGTGATGTTTTTCTCACTCCTACTAGTGAATGTAATGTAACACACACCCATACAATGCGCACCACTTGATGTTTTTCACACTCCTACTAGTGAATGTAATGTAAAACACACCCATACAATGTGCACCACCCCGTGATGTTTTTCTCACTCCTACTAGTGAATGTAATGTAACACACACCCATACAATGCGCACCACCCCGTGATGTTTTTCTCACTCCTACTAGTGAATGTAATGTAACACACACTCATACAATGCGCATCACCCCGTGATGTTTTTCTCACTCCTACTAGTGAATGTAATGTAACACACACCCATACAATGCGCACCACGCCGTGATGTTTTTCTCACTCCTACTAGTGAATGTAATGTAACACACACGCATACAATGCGCACCACCCCGTGATGTTTTTCTCACTCCTACTAGTGAATGTAATGTAACACACACCCATACAATGCGCACCACCCCGTGATGTTTTTCTCACTCCTACTAGTGAATCTAATGTAAGACACACCCATACAATGCGCACCACCCCGTGATGTTTTTCTCACTCCTACTTGTGAATCTAATGTAACACACACCCATACAATGCGCACCACCTCGTGATGTTTTTCTCACTCCTACTAGTGAATGTAATGCAACACACACCCATACAATGCGCACCACCCCGTGATGTTTTTCTCACACCTACTAGTGAATCTAATGTAACACATACCCATACAATGCGCACCACCCCGTGATGTTTTTCTCACTCCTACTAGTGAATCTAATGTAACACACACCAATACAATGCGCACCACCCCGTGATGTTTTTCGCACTCCTACTAGTGAATGTAATGTAACACACACCCATAGAATGCGCACCACCGCGTGATGTTTTTCTCACTCCTACTAGTGAATGTAATGTAACACACACCCATACAATGCGCACCACCCCGTGATGTTTTTCTCACTCCTACTAGTGAATGTAATGTAACACACACCCATACAATGCGTACCACCCCGTGATGTTTTTCTCACTCCTACTAGTGAATGTAATGTAACACACACCCATACAATGCGCACCACCCCGTGATGTTTTTCTCACTCCTACTAGTGAATGTAATGTAACACACACCCATACAATGCGCACCACCCCGTGATGTTTTTCTCACTCCTACTAGTGAATCTAATGTAACACACACCCATACAATGCGCACCACCCCGTGATGTTTTTCTCACTCCTACTACTGAATCTAATGTAACACACACCCACACAACACGCTCCTCCCCGTGATGTTTTTCTCACTCCTACTAGTGAATGTAATGTAACACACACCCATACAATGCGCACCACCCCGTGATGTTTTTCTCACTCCTACCAGTGAATGTAATGTAACACACACCCATACAATGCGCACCACCCCGTGATGTTTTTGTCACTCCTACTAGTGAATGTAATGTAACACACACCCATACAATGCGCACCACCGCGTGATGTTTTTTTCACTCCTACTAGTGAATCTAATGTAACACACACCCATACAATGCGCACCACCCCGTGATGTTTTTCTCACTCCTACTAGTGAATGTAATGTAACACACACCCATACAATGCGCACCACCACGTGATGTTTTTCTCACTCCTACTAGTGAATGTAATGTAACACACACCCATACAATGCGCACCACCCCGTGATGATTTTCTCACTCCTACTAGCGAATGTAATGTAACACACTCCCATACAATGCGCACCACCCCGTGATGTTTTTCTCACTCCTACTAGTGAATGTAATGTAACACACACTCATACAATGCGCACCACACCGTGATGTTTTTCTCACTCCTACTAGTGAATGTAATGTAACACACACCCATACAATGCGCACCACCGGTGATGTTTTTCTCACTCCTACTACTGAATGTAATGTAACACACACCCATAGAATGCGCACCACCCCGTGATGTTTTTCTCACTCCTACTAGTGAATCTAATGTAACACACACCCATACAATGCGCACCACCACGTGATTTTTTTCTCACTCCTACTAGTGAATGTAATGTAACACACACCCATACAATGCGCACCACCCCGTTATGTTTTTCTCTCTCCTATTAGTGAATGTAATGTAACACACACCCATACAATGCGCACCACCCCCTGATGTTTTTCTCACTCCTACTAGTGAATGTAATGTAACACACACCCATACAATGCGCACCACCCTTTGATGTTTTTGTCACTCCTACTAGCGAATGTAATGTAACACACACCCATACAATGCGCACCACCCCGTGATGTTTTTCTCACTCCTACTAGCGAATGTAATGTAACACACACCCATACAATGCGCACCACCCCGTGATGTTTTTCTCACTCCTACTAGTGAATGTAATGTAACACACACCCATACAATGCGCACCACCCCGTGATGTTTTTCTCACTCGTACTAGTGAATGTAATGTAACACACACCCATACAATGCGCAGCACCCCGCGATGTTTTTCTCACTAATACTAGTGAATGTAATGTAACACACACCCATACAATGCGCACCACCCCGTGATGTTTTTCTCACTCCTACTAGTGAATCTAATGTAACACACACCCATAGAATGCGCACCACCCCGTGATGTTTTACTCACTCCTACTAGTGAATGTAATGAAACACACACCCATACAATGCGCACCACCCCGTGATGTTTTTCTCACTCCTACTAGTGAATGTAATGTAACACACACCCATACAATGCGCACCACCCCCTGATGTTTTTCTCACTCCTACTAGTGAATGTAATGTAACACACACCCATAGAATGCGCACCACCCCGTGATGTTTTTCTCACTTCTACTAGTGAATCTAATGTAACACACACCCATACAATGCGCACCACCCCGTGATGTTTTTCTCACTCCTACTAGCGAATGTAATGTAACACACACCCATACAATGCGCACCACCCCGTGATGTTTTTCTCACTCCTACTAGCGAATGTAATGTAACACACACCCATACAATGCGCACCACCCCGTGATGTTTTTCTCACTCCTACTAGCGAATGTAACGTAACACACACCCATACAATGCGCACCACCCCGTGATGTTTTTCTCACTCCTACTAGCGAATGTAATGTAACACACACCCATACAATGCGCACTACCCCGTGATGTTTTTCTCACTCCTACTAGCGAATGTAATGTAACACACACCAATACAATGCGCACCACCCCGTGATGTTTTTGTCACTCCTACTAGCGAATGTAATGTAACACACACCCATACAATGCGCACCACCCCGTGATGTTTTTCTCACTCCTACTAGCGAAGGTAATGTAACACACACCCATACAATGCGCACCACCCCGTGATGTTTTTCTCACTCCTACTAGTGAATGTAATGTAACACACACCCATACAATGCGCATCACCCCGTGATGTTTTTCTCACTCCTACTAGTGAATGTAATGTAACACACACCCATACAATGCGCACCACCCCGTGATGTTTTTCTCACTCCTACTAGTGAATGTAATGTAACACACACGCATACAATGCGCACCACCCCGTGATGTTTTTCTCACTCCTACTAGTGAATGTAATGTAACACAGACCCATACAATGCGCACCACCCCGTGATGTTTTTCTCACTCCTACTAGTGAATGTAATGTAACACACACCCATACAATGCGCACCACCCCGTGATGTTTTTCTCACTCCTACTAGTGAATCTAATGTAACACACACCCATACAATGCGCACCACCCCGTGTTGTTTTTCTCACTCCTACTTGTGAATCTAATGTAACACACACCCATACAATGCGCACCACCTCGTGATGTTTTTCTCACTCCTACTAGTGAATGTAATGCAACACACACCCATACAATGCGCACCACCCCGTGATGCTTTTCTCACACCTACTAGTGAATCTAATGTAACACATACCCATACAATGCGCACCACCCCGTGATGTTTTTCTCACTCCTACTAGTGAATCTAATGTAACACACACCAATACAATGCGCACCACCCCGTGATGTTTTTCGCACTCCTACTAGTGAATGTAATGTAACACACACCCATAGAATGCGCACCACCGCGTGATGTTTTTCTCACTCCTACTAGTGAATGTAATGTAACACACACCCATACAATGCGCACCACCCCGTGATGTTTTTCTCACTCCTACTAGTGAATGTAATGTAACACACACCCATACAATGCGTACCACCCCGTGATGTTTTTCTCACTCCTACTAGTGAATGTAATGTAACACACACCCATACAATGCGCACCACCCCGTGATGTTTTTCTCACTCCTACTAGTGAATGTAATGTAACACACACCCATACAATGCGCACCACCCCGTGATGTTTTTCTCACTCCTACTAGTGAATCTAATGTAACACACACCCATACAATGCGCACCACCCCGTTATGTTTTTCTCACTCCTACTAGTGAATGTAATGTAACACACACTCATACAATGCGCATCACCCCGTGATGTTTTTCTCACTCCTACTAGTGAATGTAATGTAACACACACGCATACAATGCGCACCACCCCGTGATGTTTTTCTCACTCCTACTAGTGAATCTAATGTAACACACACCCATACAATGCGCACCACCCCGTGATGTTTTTCTCACTCCTACTAGTGAATGTAATGTAACACACACCCATACAATGCGCACCACCCCGTGATGTTTTTCTCACTCCTACTAGTGAATCTAATGTAACACACACCCATACAATGCGCACCACCCCGTGATGTTTTTCTCACTCCTACTTGTGAATCTAATGTAACACAAACCCATACAATGCGCACCACCCCGTGATGTTTTTCTCACTCCTACTAGTGAATGTAATGCAACACACACCCATACAATGCGCACCACACCGTGATGTTTTTCTCACACCTACTAGTGAATCTAATGTAACACACACCCATACAATGCGCACCACCCCGTGATGTTTTTCTCACTCCTACTAGTGAATCTAATATAACACACACCAATACAATGCGCACCACCCCGTGATGTTTTTCGCAATCCTACTAGTGAATGTAATGTAACACACACCCATAGAATGTGCACCACCCCGTGATGTTTTTCTCACTCCTACTAGTGAATGTAATGTAACACACACCCATACAATGCGCACCACCCCGTGATGTTTTTCTCACTCCTACTAGTGAATGTAATGTAATACACATCCATACAATGCGCACAACCCCGTGATGTTTTTCTCACTCCTACTAGTGAATGTAATGTAACGCACACCCATACAATGTGCACTACCCCGGGATGTTTTTCAGAAACCTATCCTACATTGCCACTGCATGTTCCCTGACCTCCCCATGCTGACCACCCCACGGTGCTTTTCTCCATCCTACATTGCCACTCACTGCCTATCCTAATTCAGACCCTCCGATTCACACCACCCCTTGATGTTTTTCTCACTCCTAGTAGTGAATGTAATGTAACACACACCCATACAATGCGCACCACCCCATGATGTTTTTCTCACTCCTACTAGTGAATGTAATGTAACACACACCCATACAATGCGCACCACCCCGTGATGTTTTTCTCACTCCTACTAGTGAATGTAATGTAACACAAACCCATACAATGCGCACCACCCCGTGATGTTTTTCTCACTCCTACTAGTGAATGTAATGCAACACACACCCATACAATGCGCACCACACCGTGATGTTTTTCTCACACCTACTAGTCAATCTAATGTAACACACACCCATACAATGCGCACCACCCCGTGATGTTTTTCTCACTCCTACTAGTGAATCTAATATAACACACACCAATACAATGCGCACCACCCCGTGATGTTTTTCGCAATCCTACTAGTGAATGTAATGTAACACACACCCATAGAATGTGCACCACCCCGTGATGTTTTTCTCACTCCTACTAGTGAATGTAATGTAACACACACCCATACAATGCGCACCACCCCGTGATGTTTTTCTCACTCCTACTAGTGAATGTAATGTAATACACATCCATACAATGCGCACAACCCCGTGATGTTTTTCTCACTCCTACTAGTGAATGTAATGTAACGCACACCCATACAATGTGCACTACCCCGGGATGTTTTTCAGAAACCTATCCTACATTGCCACTGCATGTTCCCTGACCTCCCCATGCTGACCACCCCACGGTGCTTTTCTCCATCCTACATTGCCACTCACTGCCTATCCTAATTCAGACCCTCCGATTCACACCACCCCTTGATGTTTTTCTCACTCCTAGTAGTGAATGTAATGTAACACACACCCATACAATGCGCACCACCCCATGATGTTTTTCTCACTCCTACTAGTGAATGTAATGTAACACACACCCATACAATGCGCACCACCCCGTGATGTTTTTCTCACTCCTACTAGTGAATGTAATGTAACACACACCCATACAATGCGCACCACCCCGTGATGTTTTTCTCACTCCTACTAGTGAATGTAATGTAACACACACCCTTACAATGCGCTCCACCCCATGATGTTTTTCTCACTCCTCCTAGTGAATGTAATGTAACACACACCCATACAATGCGCACCACCCCGTGATGTTTTTCTCACTCCTACTAGTGAATCTAATGTAACACACACCCATACAATGCGCACCACCCCGTGGTGTTTTTCTCACTCCTACTAGTGAATGTAATGTAACACACACCCATACAATGCGCACCACCCCGTGATGTTTTTCTCACTCCTACTAGTGAATCTAATGTAACACACACCCATACAATGCGCACCACCCCGTGATGTTTTTCTCACTTCTACTAGTGAATGTAATGTAACACACACCCATACAATGCGCACCACCCCGTGATGTTTTTCTCACTCCTACTAGCGAAGGTAATGTAACACACACCCATACAATGCGCACCACCCCGTGATGTTTTTCTCACTCCTACTAGTGAATGTAATGTAACACACACTCATACAATGCGCATCACCCCGTGATGTTTTTCTCACTCCTACTAGTGAATGTAATGTAACACACACCCATACAATGCGCACCACCCCGTGATGTTTTTCTCACTCCTACTAGTGAATGTAATGTAACACACACGCATACAATGCGCACCACCCCGTGATGTTTTTCTCACTCCTACTAGTGAATGTAATGTAACACAGACCCATACAATGCGCACCACCCCGTGATGTTTTTCTCACTCCTACTAGTGAATGTAATGTAACACACACCCATACAATGCGCACCACCCCGTGATGTTTTTCTCACTCCTACTAGTGAATCTAATGTAACACACACCCATACAATGCGCACCACCCCGTGATGTTTTTCTCACTCCTACTTGTGAATCTAATGTAACACACACCCATACAATGCGCACCACCTCGTGATGTTTTTCTCACTCCTACTAGTGAATGTAATGCAACACACACCCATACAATGCGCACCACCCCGTGATGTTTTTCTCACACCTACTAGTGAATCTAATGTAACACATACCCATACAATGCGCACCACCCCGTGATGTTTTTCTCACTCCTACTAGTGAATCTAATGTAACACACACCAATACAATGCGCACCACCCCGTGATGTTTTTCGCACTCCTACTAGTGAATGTAATGTAACACACACCCATAGAATGCGCACCACCGCGTGATGTTTTTCTCACTCCTACTAGTGAATGTAATGTAACACACACCCATACAATGCGCACCACCCCGTGATGTTTTTCTCACTCCTACTAGTGAATGTAATGTAACACACACCCATACAATGCGTACCACCCCGTGATGTTTTTCTCACTCCTACTAGTGAATGTAATGTAACACACACCCATACAATGCGCACCACCCCGTGATGTTTTTCTCACTCCTACTAGTGAATGTAATGTAACACACACCCATACAATGCGCACCACCCCGTGATGTTTTTCTCACTCCTACTAGTGAATCTAATGTAACACACACCCATACAATGCGCACCACCCCGTTATGTTTTTCTCACTCCTACTAGTGAATGTAATGTAACACACACTCATACAATGCGCATCACCCCGTGATGTTTTTCTCACTCCTACTAGTGAATGTAATGTAACACATACCCATACAATGCGCACCACCCCGTGGTGTTTTTCTCACTCCTACTAGTGAATGTAATGTAACACACACGCATACAATGCGCACCACCCCGTGATGTTTTTCTCACTCCTACTAGTGAATCTAATGTAACACACACCCATACAATGCGCACCACCCCGTGATGTTTTTCTCACTCCTACTAGTGAATGTAATGTAACACACACCCATACAATGCGCACCACCCCGTGATGTTTTTCTCACTCCTACTAGTGAATCTAATGTAACACACACCCATACAATGCGCACCACCCCGTGATGTTTTTCTCACTCCTACTTGTGAATCTAATGTAACACAAACCCATACAATGCGCACCACCCCGTGATGTTTTTCTCACTCCTACTAGTGAATGTAATGCAACACACACCCATACAATGCGCACCACACCGTGATGTTTTTCTCACACCTACTAGTGAATCTAATGTAACACACACCCATACAATGCGCACCACCCCGTGATGTTTTTCTCACTCCTACTAGTGAATCTAATATAACACACACCAATACAATGCGCACCACCCCGTGATGTTTTTCGCAATCCTACTAGTGAATGTAATGTAACACACACCCATAGAATGTGCACCACCCCGTGATGTTTTTCTCACTCCTACTAGTGAATGTAATGTAACACACACCCATACAATGCGCACCACCCCGTGATGTTTTTCTCACTCCTACTAGTGAATGTAATGTAATACACATCCATACAATGCGCACAACCCCGTGATGTTTTTCTCACTCCTACTAGTGAATGTAATGTAACGCACACCCATACAATGTGCACTACCCCGGGATGTTTTTCAGAAACCTATCCTACATTGCCACTGCATGTTCCCTGACCTCCCCATGCTGACCACCCCACGGTTCTTTTCTCCATCCTACATTGCCACTCACTGCCTATCCTAATTCAGACCCTCCGATTCACACCACCCCTTGATGTTTTTCTCACTCCTAGTAGTGAATGTAATGTAACACACACCCATACAATGCGCACCACCCCATGATGTTTTTCTCACTCCTACTAGTGAATGTAATGTAACACACACCCATACCATGCGCACCACCCCGTGATGTTTTTCTCACTCCTACTAGTGAATGTAATGTAACACAAACCCATACAATGCGCACCACCCCGTGATGTTTTTCTCACTCCTACTAGTGAATGTAATGCAACACACACCCATACAATGCGCACCACACCGTGATGTTTTTCTCACACCTACTAGTGAATCTAATGTAACACACACCCATACAATGCGCACCACCCCGTGATGTTTTTCTCACTCCTACTAGTGAATCTAATATAACACACACCAATACAATGCGCACCACCCCGTGATGTTTTTCGCAATCCTACTAGTGAATGTAATGTAACACACACCCATAGAATGTGCACCACCCCGTGATGTTTTTCTCACTCCTACTAGTGAATGTAATGTAACACACACCCATACAATGCGCACCACCCCGTGATGTTTTTCTCACTCCTACTAGTGAATGTAATGTAATACACATCCATACAATGCGCACAACCCCGTGATGTTTTTCTCACTCCTACTAGTGAATGTAATGTAACGCACACCCATACAATGTGCACTACCCCGGGATGTTTTTCAGAAACCTATCCTACATTGCCACTGCATGTTCCCTGACCTCCCCATGCTGACCACCCCACGGTGCTTTTCTCCATCCTACATTGCCACTCACTGCCTATCCTAATTCAGACCCTCCGATTCACACCACCCCTTGATGTTTTTCTCACTCCTAGTAGTGAATGTAATGTAACACACACCCATACAATGCGCACCACCCCATGATGTTTTTCTCACTCCTACTAGTGAATGTAATGTAACACACACCCATACAATGCGCACCACCCCGTGATGTTTTTCTCACTCCTACTAGTGAATGTAATGTAACACACACCCATACAATGCGCACCACCCCGTGATGTTTTTCTCACTCCTACTAGTGAATGTAATGTAACACACACCCTTACAATGCGCTCCACCCCATGATGTTTTTCTCACTCCTCCTAGTGAATGTAATGTAACACACACCCATACAATGCGCACCACCCCGTGATGTTTTTCTCACTCCTACTAGTGAATCTAATGTAACACACACCCATACAATGCGCACCACCCCGTGGTGTTTTTCTCACTCCTACTAGTGAATGTAATGTAACACACACCCATACAATGCGCACCACCCCGTGATGTTTTTCTCACTCCTACTAGTGAATCTAATGTAACACACACCCATACAATGCGCACCACCCCGTGATGTTTTTCTCACTTCTACTAGTGAATGTAATGTAACACACACCCATACAATGCACACCACCCCGTTATGTTTTTCTCACTCCTACTAGTGAATCTAATGTAACACACACCCATACAATGCGCACCACCAAGTGATTTTTTTCTCACTCCTACTAGTGAATGTAATGTAACACACACCCATACAATGTGCACCACCCCGTTATGTTTTTCTCTCTCCTATTAATGAATGTAATGTAAAACACACCCATACAAGGCGCACCACCCCCTGATGTTTTTCTCACTCCTACTAGTGAATGCAATGTAACACACACCCATACAATGCGCACCACCCCGTGATGTTTTTCTCACTCATATTAGTGAAAGTAATGTAACACACACCCATACAATGCGCACCACCACGTGATGTTTTTCTCACTCCTACTAGTGAATGTTATGTAAGACACACCCATACAATGCGCACCACCCCGTGATGTTTTTTTCACTCCTCTAGTGAATGTAATGTAACACACACCCATACAATGCGCACCACCCCGTGATGTTTTTCTCACTCCTACTAGCGAATGTAATGTAACACACACCCATACAATGCGCACCACCCCGTGATGTTTTTTTCACTCCTCTAGTGAATGTAATGTAACACACACCCATACAATGCGCACCACCCCGTGATGTTTTTCTCACTCCTACTAGCGAATGTAATGTAACACACACTCATACAATGCGCACCACCCCGTGATTTTTTTCTCACTCCTACTAGCGAATGTAATGTAACACACACCCATACAATCCGCACCACCCCGTGATGTTTTTCTCACTCCTATTAGCGAATGTAATGTAACACACACCCTTACAATGCGCACCACCCCGTGATGTTTATCTCACTCCTACTAGTGAATGTAATGTAACACAAACCCATACAATGCGCACTACCCCGTGATGTTTTTCTCACTCCTACTAGTGAATGTAATGTAACACACACCCATACAATGCGCACCACTTGATGTTTTTCACACTCCTACTAGTGAATGTAATGTAACACACACCCATACAATGTGCACCACCCCGTGATGTTTTTCTCACTCCTACTAGTGAATGTAATGTAACACACACCCATACAATGCGCACCACCCCGTGATGTTTTTCTCACTCCTACTAGTGAATGTAATGTAACACACACTCATACAATGCGCATCACCCCGTGATGTTTTTCTCACTCCTACTAGTGAATGTAATGTAACACACACCCATACAATGCGCACCACCCCGTGATGTTTTTCTCACTCCTACTAGTGAATGTAATGTAACACACACGCATACAATGCGCACCACCCCGTGATGTTTTTCTCACTCCTACTAGTGAATGTAATGTAACACACACCCATACAATGCGCACCACCCCGTGATGTTTTTCTCACTCCTACTAGTGAATCTAATGTAACACACACCCATACAATGCGCACCACCCCGTGATGTTTTTCTCACTCCTACTTGTGAATCTAATGTAACACACACCCATACAATGCGCACCACCTCGTGATGTTTTTCTCACTCCTACTAGTGAATGTAATGCAACACACACCCATACAATGCGCACCACCCCGTGATGTTTTCTCACACCTACTAGTGAATCTAATGTAACACATACCCATACAATGCGCACCACCCCGTGATGTTTTTCTCACTCCTACTAGTGAATCTAATGTAACACACACCAATACAATGCGCACCACCCCGTGATGTTTTTCGCACTCCTACTAGTGAATGTAATGTAACACACACCCATAGAATGCGCACCACCGCGTGATGTTTTTCTCACTCCTACTAGTGAATGTAATGTAACACACACCCATACAATGCGCACCACCCCGTGATGTTTTTCTCACTCCTACTAGTGAATGTAATGTAACACACACCCATACAATGCGTACCACCCCGTGATGTTTTTCTCACTCCTACTAGTGAATGTAATGTAACACACACCCATACAATGCGCACCACCCCGTGATGTTTTTCTCACTCCTACTAGTGAATGTAATGTAACACACACCCATACAATGCGCACCACCCCGTGATGTTTTTGTCACTCCTACTAGTGAATCTAATGTAACACACACCCATACAATGCGCACCACCGCGTGATGTTTTTTTCACTCCTACTAGTGAATCTAATGTAACACACACCCATACAATGCGCACCACCCCGTGATGTTTTTCTCACTCCTACTAGTGAATGTAATGTAACACACACCCATACAATGCGCACCACCACGTGATGTTTTTCTCACTCCTACTAGTGAATGTAATGTAACACACACTCATACAATGCGCACCACACCGTGATGTTTTTCTCACTCCTACTAGTGAATGTAATGTAACACACACCCATACAATGCGCACCACCGGTGATGTTTTTCTCACTCCTACTACTGAATGTAATGTAACACACACCCATAGAATGCGCACCACCCCGTGATGTTTTTCTCACTCCTACTAGTGAATCTAATGTAACACACACCCATACAATGCGCACCACCACGTGATTTTTTTCTCACTCCTACTAGTGAATGTAATGTAACACACACCCATACAATGCGCACCACCCCGTTATGTTTTTCTCTCTCCTATTAGTGAATGTAATGTAACACACACCCATACAATGCGCACCAACCCCTGATGTTTTTCTCACTCCTACTAGTGAATGTAATGTAACACACACCCATACAATGCGCACCACCCTGTGATGTTTTTCTCACTCCTACTAGCGAATGTAATGTAACACACACCCATACAATGCGCACCACCCCGTGATGTTTTTCTCACTCCTACTAGTGAATGTAATGTAACACACACCCATACAATGCGCACCACCCCGTGATGTTTTTCTCACTCGTACTAGTGAATGTAATGTAACACACACCCATACAATGCGCAGCACCCCGCGATGTTTTTCTCACTAATACTAGTGAATGTAATGTAACACACACCCATACAATGCGCACCACCCCGTGATGTTTTTCTCACTCCTACTAGTGAATCTAATGTAACACACACCCATAGAATGCGCACCACCCCGTGATGTTTTACTCACTCCTACTAGTGAATGTAATGTAACACACACCCATACAATGCGCACCACCCCGTGATGTTTTTCTCACTCCTACTAGTGAATGTAATGTAACACTCACCCATACAATGCGCACCACCCCGTGATGTTTTTCTCACTCCTACTAGTGAATGCAATGTAACACACACCCATACAATGCGCACCACCCCGTGATGTTATTCGCACTCCTAATAGTGAATCTAATGTAACACACCCCCATACAATGCGCACCACACCGTGATGTTTTTCTCACTCCTACTAGTGGATCTAATGTAACACACACCCATACAATGCGCACCACCCCGTGATGTTTTTCTCACTCCTAATAGTGGATCTAATGTAACACACACCCATACAATGCGCACCACCCCGTGCTGTTTTTCTCATTCCTACTAGTGAATGTAATGTAACACACACCCATACAATGCGCACCACCCCGTGATGTTTTTCTCACTCCTACTAGTGAATGTAATGTAACACACACCCATACAATGCGCACCACGCCGTGATGTTTTTCTCACTCCTACTAGTGAATGTAATGTAACACACACCCATACAATGCGCACCACCCCGTGATGTTTTTCTCACTCCTACTAGTGAATGTAATGTAACACACACCCATACAATGCGCACCACCCCGTGATGTTTTTCTCACTCCTACTAGTGAATGTAATGTAACACACACCCATACAATGCGCACCACCGGTGATGTTTTTCTCACTCCTACTACTGAATGTAATGTAACACACACCCATACAATGCGCACTACCCCGTGATGTTTTTCTCACTCCTACTAGTGAATCTAATGTAACACACACCCATACAATGCGCACCACCATGTGATTTTTTTCTCACTCCTACTAGTGAATGTAATGTAACACACACCCATACAATGCGCACCACCCCGTTATGTTTTTCTCTCTCCTATTAGTGAATGTAATGTAACACACACCCATACAATGCGCACCACCCCCTGATGTTTTTCTCACTCCTACTAGTGAATGTAATGTAACACACACCCATAGAATGCGCACCACCCCGTGATGTTTTTCTCACTTCTACTAGTGAATCTAATGTAACACACACCCATACAATGCGCACCACCCTGTGATGTTTTTCTCACTCCTATTAGTGAATGTAATGTAACACACACCCATACAATGCGCACCACCACGGGATGTTTTTCTCCCTCCTACTAGTGAATGTTATGTAAGACACACCCATACAATGCGCACCACCCCGTGATGTTTTTCTCACTCCTACTAGCGAATGTAATGTAACACACACCCATACAATGCGCACCACCCCGTGATGTTTTTCTCACTCCTACTAGCGAATGTAATGTAACACACACCCATACAATGCGCACCACCGGTGATGTTTTTCTCACTCCTACTAGCGAATGTAACGTAACACACACCCATACAATGCGCACCACCCCGTGATGTTTTTCTCACTCCTACTAGCGAATGTAATGTAACACACACCCATACAATGCGCACTACCCCGTGATGTTTTTCTCACTCCTACTAGCGAATGTAATGTAACACACACCAATACAATGCGCACCACCCCGTGATGTTTTTGTCACTCCTACTAGCGAATGTAATGTAACACACACCCATACAATGCGCACCACCCCGTGATGTTTTTCTCACTCCTACTAGCGAAGGTAATGTAACACACACCCATACAATGCGCACCACCCCGTGATGTTTTTCTCACTCCTACTAGTGAATGTAATGTAACACACACTCATACAATGCGCATCACCCCGTGATGTTTTTCTCACTCCTACTAGTGAATGTAATGTAACACACACCCATACAATGCGCACCACCCCGTGATGTTTTTCTCACTCCTACTAGTGAATGTAATGTAACACACACGCATACAATGCGCACCACCCCGTGATGTTTTTCTCACTCCTACTAGTGAATCTAATGTAACACACACCCATACAATGCGCACCACCCCGTGATGTTTTTCTCACTCCTACTAGTGAATGTAATGTAACACACACCCATACAATGCGCACCACCCCGTGATGTTTTTCTCACTCCTACTAGTGAATCTAATGTAACACACACCCATACAATGCGCACCACCCCGTGATGTTTTTCTCACTCCTACTTGTGAATCTAATGTAACACACACCCATACAATGCGCACCACCTCGTGATGTTTTTCTCACTCCTACTAGTGAATGTAATGCAACACACACCCATACAATGCGCACCACCCCGTGATGTTTTTCTCACACCTACTAGTGAATGTAATGTAACACATACCCATACAATGCGCACCACCCCGTGATGTTTTTCTCACTCCTACTAGTGAATCTAATGTAACACACACCAATACAATGCGCACCACCCCGTGATGTTTTTCGCACTCCTACTAGTGAATGTAATGTAACACACACCCATAGAATGCGCACCACCGCGTGATGTTTTTCTCACTCCTACTAGTGAATGTAATGTAACACACACCCATACAATGTGCACCACCCCGTTATGTTTTTCTCTCTCCTATTAATGAATGTAATGTAAAACACACCCATACAATGCGCACCACCCCCTGATGTTTTTCTCACTCCTACTAGTGAATGCAATGTAACACACACCCATACAATGCGCACCACCCCGTGATGTTTTTCTCACTCATATTAGTGAAAGTAATGTAACACACACCCATACAATGCGCACCACCACGTGATGTTTTTCTCACTCCTACTAGTGAATGTTATGTAAGACACACCCATACAATGCGCACCACCCCGTGATGTTTTTTTCACTCCTCTAGTGAATGTAATGTAACACACACCCATACAATGCGCACCACCCCGTGATGTTTTTCTCACTCCTACTAGCGAATGTAATGTAACACACACCCATACAATGCGCACCACCCCGTGATGTTTTTTTCACTCCTCTAGTGAATGTAATGTAACACACACCCATACAATGCGCACCACCCCGTGATGTTTTTCTCACTCCTACTAGCGAATGTAATGTAACACACACTCATACAATGCGCACCACCCCGTGATTTTTTTCTCACTCCTACTAGCGAATGTAATGTAACACACACCCATACAATCCGCACCACCCCGTGATGTTTTTCTCACTCCTATTAGCGAATGTAATGTAACACACACCCTTACAATGCGCACCACCCCGTGATGTTTATCTCACTCCTACTAGTGAATGTAATGTAACACAAACCCATACAATGCGCACCACCCCGTGATGTTTTTCTCACTCCTACTAGTGAATGTAATGTAACACACACCCATACAATGCGCACCACTTGATGTTTTTCACACTCCTACTAGTGAATGTAATGTAACACACACCCATACAATGTGCACCACCCCGTGATGTTTTTCTCACTCCTACTAGTGAATGTAATGTAACACACACCCATACAATGCGCACCACCCCGTGATGTTTTTCTCACTCCTACTAGTGAATGTAATGTAACACACACTCATACAATGCGCATCACCCCGTGATGTTTTTCTCACTCCTACTAGTGAATGTAATGTAACACACACCCATACAATGCGCACCACCCCGTGATGTTTTTCTCACTCCTACTAGTGAATGTAATGTAACACACACGCATACAATGCGCACCACCCCGTGATGTTTTTCTCACTCCTACTAGTGAATGTAATGTAACACACACCCATACAATGCGCACCACCCCGTGATGTTTTTCTCACTCCTACTAGTGAATCTAATGTAACACACACCCATACAATGCGCACCACCCCGTGATGTTTTTCTCACTCCTACTTGTGAATCTAATGTAACACACACCCATACAATGCGCACCACCTCGTGATGTTTTTCTCACTCCTACTAGTGAATGTAATGCAACACACACCCATACAATGCGCACCACCCCGTGATGTTTTCTCACACCTACTAGTGAATCTAATGTAACACATACCCATACAATGCGCACCACCCCGTGATGTTTTTCTCACTCCTACTAGTGAATCTAATGTAACACACACCAATACAATGCGCACCACCCCGTGATGTTTTTCGCACTCCTACTAGTGAATGTAATGTAACACACACCCATAGAATGCGCACCACCGCGTGATGTTTTTCTCACTCCTACTAGTGAATGTAATGTAACACACACCCATACAATGCGCACCACCCCGTGATGTTTTTCTCACTCCTACTAGTGAATGTAATGTAACACACACCCATACAATGCGTACCACCCCGTGATGTTTTTCTCACTCCTACTAGTGAATGTAATGTAACACACACCCATACAATGCGCACCACCCCGTGATGTTTTTCTCACTCCTACTAGTGAATGTAATGTAACACACACCCATACAATGCGCACCACCCCGTGATGTTTTTCTCACTCCTACTAGTGAATCTAATGTAACACACACCCATACAATGCGCACCACCCCGTGATGTTTTTCTCACTCCTACTACTGAATCTAATGTAACACACACCCACACAACACGCTCCTCCCCGTGATGTTTTTCTCACTCCTACTAGTGAATGTAATGTAACACACACCCATACAATGCGCACCACCCCGTGATGTTTTTCTCACTCCTACTAGTGAATGTAATGTAACACACACCCATACAATGCGCACCACCCCGTGATGTTTTTGTCACTCCTACTAGTGAATGTAATGTAACACACACCCATACAATGCGCACCACCGCGTGATGTTTTTTTCACTCCTACTAGTGAATCTAATGTAACACACACCCATACAATGCGCACCACCCCGTGATGTTTTTCTCACTCCTACTAGTGAATGTAATGTAACACACACCCATACAATGCGCACCACCACGTGATGTTTTTCTCACTCCTACTAGTGAATGTAATGTAACACACACTCATACAATGCGCACCACACCGTGATGTTTTTCTCACTCCTACTAGTGAATGTAATGTAACACACACCCATACAATGCGCACCACCGGTGATGTTTTTCTCACTCCTACTACTGAATGTAATGTAACACACACCCATAGAATGCGCACCACCCCGTGATGTTTTTCTCACTCCTACTAGTGAATCTAATGTAACACACACCCATACAATGCGCACCACCACGTGATTTTTTTCTCACTCCTACTAGTGAATGTAATGTAACACACACCCATACAATGCGCACCACCCCGTTATGTTTTTCTCTCTCCTATTAGTGAATGTAATGTAACACACACCCATACAATGCGCACCAACCCCTGATGTTTTTCTCACTCCTACTAGTGAATGTAATGTAACACACACCCATACAATGCGCACCACCCTGTGATGTTTTTCTCACTCCTACTAGCGAATGTAATGTAACACACACCCATACAATGCGCACCACCCCGTGATGTTTTTCTCACTCCTACTAGTGAATGTAATGTAACACACACCCATACAATGCGCACCACCCCGTGATGTTTTTCTCACTCGTACTAGTGAATGTAATGTAACACACACCCATACAATGCGCAGCACCCCGCGATGTTTTTCTCACTAATACTAGTGAATGTAATGTAACACACACCCATACAATGCGCACCACCCCGTGATGTTTTTCTCACTCCTACTAGTGAATCTAATGTAACACACACCCATAGAATGCGCACCACCCCGTGATGTTTTACTCACTCCTACTAGTGAATGTAATGTAACACACACCCATACAATGCGCACCACCCCGTGATGTTTTTCTCACTCCTACTAGTGAATGTAATGTAACACTCACCCATACAATGCGCACCACCCCGTGATGTTTTTCTCACTCCTACTAGTGAATGCAATGTAACACACACCCATACAATGCGCACCACCCCGTGATGTTATTCGCACTCCTAATAGTGAATCTAATGTAACACACCCCCATACAATGCGCACCACACCGTGATGTTTTTCTCACTCCTACTAGTGGATCTAATGTAACACACACCCATACAATGCGCACCACCCCGTGATGTTTTTCTCACTCCTAATAGTGGATCTAATGTAACACACACCCATACAATGCGCACCACCCCGTGCTGTTTTTCTCATTCCTACTAGTGAATGTAATGTAACACACACCCATACAATGCGCACCACCCCGTGATGTTTTTCTCACTCCTACTAGTGAATGTAATGTAACACACACCCATACAATGCGCACCACGCCGTGATGTTTTTCTCACTCCTACTAGTGAATGTAATGTAACACACACCCATACAATGCGCACCACCCCGTGATGTTATTCGCACTCCTAATAGTGAATCTAATGTAACACACCCCCATACAATGCGCACCACACCGTGATGTTTTTCTCACTCCTACTAGTGGATCTAATGTAACACACACCCATACAATGCGCACCACCCCGTGATGTTTTTCTCACTCCTAATAGTGGATCTAATGTAACACACACCCATACAATGCGCACCACCCCGTGCTGTTTTTCTCATTCCTACTAGTGAATGTAATGTAACACACACCCATACAATGCGCACCACCCCGTGATGTTTTTCTCACTCCTACTAGTGAATGTAATGTAACACACACCCATACAATGCGCACCACGCCGTGATGTTTTTCTCACTCCTACTAGTGAATGTAATGTAACACACACCCATACAATGCGCACCACCCCGTGATGTTTTTCTCACTCCTACTAGTGAATGTAATGTAACACACACCCATACAATGCGCACCACCCCGTGATGTTTTTCTCACTCCTACTAGTGAATGTAATGTAACACACACCCATACAATGCGCACCACCGGTGATGTTTTTCTCACTCCTACTACTGAATGTAATGTAACACACACCCATACAATGCGCACTACCCCGTGATGTTTTTCTCACTCCTACTAGTGAATCTAATGTAACACACACCCATACAATGCGCACCACCATGTGATTTTTTTCTCACTCCTACTAGTGAATGTAATGTAACACACACCCATACAATGCGCACCACCCCGTTATGTTTTTCTCTCTCCTATTAGTGAATGTAATGTAACACACACCCATACAATGCGCACCACCCCCTGATGTTTTTCTCACTCCTACTAGTGAATGTAATGTAACACACACCCATAGAATGCGCACCACCCCGTGATGTTTTTCTCACTTCTACTAGTGAATCTAATGTAACACACACCCATACAATGCGCACCACCCTGTGATGTTTTTCTCACTCCTATTAGTGAATGTAATGTAACACACACCCATACAATGCGCACCACCACGGGATGTTTTTCTCCCTCCTACTAGTGAATGTTATGTAAGACACACCCATACAATGCGCACCACCCCGTGATGTTTTTCTCACTCCTACTAGCGAATGTAATGTAACACACACCCATACAATGCGCACCACCCCGTGATGTTTTTCTCACTCCTACTAGCGAATGTAATGTAACACACACCCATACAATGCGCACCACCGGTGATGTTTTTCTCACTCCTACTAGCGAATGTAACGTAACACACACCCATACAATGCGCACCACCCCGTGATGTTTTTCTCACTCCTACTAGCGAATGTAATGTAACACACACCCATACAATGCGCACTACCCCGTGATGTTTTTCTCACTCCTACTAGCGAATGTAATGTAACACACACCAATACAATGCGCACCACCCCGTGATGTTTTTGTCACTCCTACTAGCGAATGTAATGTAACACACACCCATACAATGCGCACCACCCCGTGATGTTTTTCTCACTCCTACTAGCGAAGGTAATGTAACACACACCCATACAATGCGCACCACCCCGTGATGTTTTTCTCACTCCTACTAGTGAATGTAATGTAACACACACTCATACAATGCGCATCACCCCGTGATGTTTTTCTCACTCCTACTAGTGAATGTAATGTAACACACACCCATACAATGCGCACCACCCCGTGATGTTTTTCTCACTCCTACTAGTGAATGTAATGTAACACACACGCATACAATGCGCACCACCCCGTGATGTTTTTCTCACTCCTACTAGTGAATCTAATGTAACACACACCCATACAATGCGCACCACCCCGTGATGTTTTTCTCACTCCTACTAGTGAATGTAATGTAACACACACCCATACAATGCGCACCACCCCGTGATGTTTTTCTCACTCCTACTAGTGAATCTAATGTAACACACACCCATACAATGCGCACCACCCCGTGATGTTTTTCTCACTCCTACTTGTGAATCTAATGTAACACACACCCATACAATGCGCACCACCTCGTGATGTTTTTCTCACTCCTACTAGTGAATGTAATGCAACACACACCCATACAATGCGCACCACCCCGTGATGTTTTTCTCACACCTACTAGTGAATGTAATGTAACACATACCCATACAATGCGCACCACCCCGTGATGTTTTTCTCACTCCTACTAGTGAATCTAATGTAACACACACCAATACAATGCGCACCACCCCGTGATGTTTTTCGCACTCCTACTAGTGAATGTAATGTAACACACACCCATAGAATGCGCACCACCGCGTGATGTTTTTCTCACTCCTACTAGTGAATGTAATGTAACACACACCCATACAATGTGCACCACCCCGTTATGTTTTTCTCTCTCCTATTAATGAATGTAATGTAAAACACACCCATACAATGCGCACCACCCCCTGATGTTTTTCTCACTCCTACTAGTGAATGCAATGTAACACACACCCATACAATGCGCACCACCCCGTGATGTTTTTCTCACTCATATTAGTGAAAGTAATGTAACACACACCCATACAATGCGCACCACCACGTGATGTTTTTCTCACTCCTACTAGTGAATGTTATGTAAGACACACCCATACAATGCGCACCACCCCGTGATGTTTTTTTCACTCCTCTAGTGAATGTAATGTAACACACACCCATACAATGCGCACCACCCCGTGATGTTTTTCTCACTCCTACTAGCGAATGTAATGTAACACACACCCATACAATGCGCACCACCCCGTGATGTTTTTTTCACTCCTCTAGTGAATGTAATGTAACACACACCCATACAATGCGCACCACCCCGTGATGTTTTTCTCACTCCTACTAGCGAATGTAATGTAACACACACTCATACAATGCGCACCACCCCGTGATTTTTTTCTCACTCCTACTAGCGAATGTAATGTAACACACACCCATACAATCCGCACCACCCCGTGATGTTTTTCTCACTCCTATTAGCGAATGTAATGTAACACACACCCTTACAATGCGCACCACCCCGTGATGTTTATCTCACTCCTACTAGTGAATGTAATGTAACACAAACCCATACAATGCGCACCACCCCGTGATGTTTTTCTCACTCCTACTAGTGAATGTAATGTAACACACACCCATACAATGCGCACCACTTGATGTTTTTCACACTCCTACTAGTGAATGTAATGTAACACACACCCATACAATGTGCACCACCCCGTGATGTTTTTCTCACTCCTACTAGTGAATGTAATGTAACACACACCCATACAATGCGCACCACCCCGTGATGTTTTTCTCACTCCTACTAGTGAATGTAATGTAACACACACTCATACAATGCGCATCACCCCGTGATGTTTTTCTCACTCCTACTAGTGAATGTAATGTAACACACACCCATACAATGCGCACCACCCCGTGATGTTTTTCTCACTCCTACTAGTGAATGTAATGTAACACACACGCATACAATGCGCACCACCCCGTGATGTTTTTCTCACTCCTACTAGTGAATGTAATGTAACACACACCCATACAATGCGCACCACCCCGTGATGTTTTTCTCACTCCTACTAGTGAATCTAATGTAACACACACCCATACAATGCGCACCACCCCGTGATGTTTTTCTCACTCCTACTTGTGAATCTAATGTAACACACACCCATACAATGCGCACCACCTCGTGATGTTTTTCTCACTCCTACTAGTGAATGTAATGCAACACACACCCATACAATGCGCACCACCCCGTGATGTTTTCTCACACCTACTAGTGAATCTAATGTAACACATACCCATACAATGCGCACCACCCCGTGATGTTTTTCTCACTCCTACTAGTGAATCTAATGTAACACACACCAATACAATGCGCACCACCCCGTGATGTTTTTCGCACTCCTACTAGTGAATGTAATGTAACACACACCCATAGAATGCGCACCACCGCGTGATGTTTTTCTCACTCCTACTAGTGAATGTAATGTAACACACACCCATACAATGCGCACCACCCCGTGATGTTTTTCTCACTCCTACTAGTGAATGTAATGTAACACACACCCATACAATGCGTACCACCCCGTGATGTTTTTCTCACTCCTACTAGTGAATGTAATGTAACACACACCCATACAATGCGCACCACCCCGTGATGTTTTTCTCACTCCTACTAGTGAATGTAATGTAACACACACCCATACAATGCGCACCACCCCGTGATGTTTTTCTCACTCCTACTAGTGAATCTAATGTAACACACACCCATACAATGCGCACCACCCCGTGATGTTTTTCTCACTCCTACTACTGAATCTAATGTAACACACACCCACACAACACGCTCCTCCCCGTGATGTTTTTCTCACTCCTACTAGTGAATGTAATGTAACACACACCCATACAATGCGCACCACCCCGTGATGTTTTTCTCACTCCTACTAGTGAATGTAATGTAACACACACCCATACAATGCGCACCACCCCGTGATGTTTTTGTCACTCCTACTAGTGAATGTAATGTAACACACACCCATACAATGCGCACCACCGCGTGATGTTTTTTTCACTCCTACTAGTGAATCTAATGTAACACACACCCATACAATGCGCACCACCCCGTGATGTTTTTCTCACTCCTACTAGTGAATGTAATGTAACACACACCCATACAATGCGCACCACCACGTGATGTTTTTCTCACTCCTACTAGTGAATGTAATGTAACACACACTCATACAATGCGCACCACACCGTGATGTTTTTCTCACTCCTACTAGTGAATGTAATGTAACACACACCCATACAATGCGCACCACCGGTGATGTTTTTCTCACTCCTACTACTGAATGTAATGTAACACACACCCATAGAATGCGCACCACCCCGTGATGTTTTTCTCACTCCTACTAGTGAATCTAATGTAACACACACCCATACAATGCGCACCACCACGTGATTTTTTTCTCACTCCTACTAGTGAATGTAATGTAACACACACCCATACAATGCGCACCACCCCGTTATGTTTTTCTCTCTCCTATTAGTGAATGTAATGTAACACACACCCATACAATGCGCACCAACCCCTGATGTTTTTCTCACTCCTACTAGTGAATGTAATGTAACACACACCCATACAATGCGCACCACCCTGTGATGTTTTTCTCACTCCTACTAGCGAATGTAATGTAACACACACCCATACAATGCGCACCACCCCGTGATGTTTTTCTCACTCCTACTAGTGAATGTAATGTAACACACACCCATACAATGCGCACCACCCCGTGATGTTTTTCTCACTCGTACTAGTGAATGTAATGTAACACACACCCATACAATGCGCAGCACCCCGCGATGTTTTTCTCACTAATACTAGTGAATGTAATGTAACACACACCCATACAATGCGCACCACCCCGTGATGTTTTTCTCACTCCTACTAGTGAATCTAATGTAACACACACCCATAGAATGCGCACCACCCCGTGATGTTTTACTCACTCCTACTAGTGAATGTAATGTAACACACACCCATACAATGCGCACCACCCCGTGATGTTTTTCTCACTCCTACTAGTGAATGTAATGTAACACTCACCCATACAATGCGCACCACCCCGTGATGTTTTTCTCACTCCTACTAGTGAATGCAATGTAACACACACCCATACAATGCGCACCACCCCGTGATGTTATTCGCACTCCTAATAGTGAATCTAATGTAACACACCCCCATACAATGCGCACCACACCGTGATGTTTTTCTCACTCCTACTAGTGGATCTAATGTAACACACACCAATACAATGCGCACCACCCCGTGATGTTTTTCTCACTCCTAATAGTGGATCTAATGTAACACACACCCATACAATGCGCACCACCCCGTGCTGTTTTTCTCATTCCTACTAGTGAATGTAATGTAACACACACCCATACAATGCGCACCACCCCGTGATGTTTTTCTCACTCCTACTAGTGAATGTAATGTAACACACACCCATACAATGCGCACCACGCCGTGATGTTTTTCTCACTCCTACTAGTGAATGTAATGTAACACACACCCATACAATGCGCACCACCCCGTGATATTTTTCTCACTCCTACTAGTGAATGTAATGTAACACACACCCATACAATGCGCACCACCCCGTGATGTTTTTCTCACTCCTACTAGTGAATGTAATGTAACACACACCCATACAATGCGCACCACCGGTGATGTTTTTCTCACTCCTACTACTGAATGTAATGTAACACACACCCATACAATGCGCACTACCCCGTGATGTTTTTCTCACTCCTACTAGTGAATCTAATGTAACACACACCCATACAATGCGCACCACCATGTGATTTTTTTCTCACTCCTACTAGTGAATGTAATGTAACACACACCCATACAATGCGCACCACCCCGTTATGTTTTTCTCTCTCCTATTAGTGAATGTAATGTAACACACACCCATACAATGCGCACCACCCCCTGATGTTTTTCTCACTCCTACTAGTGAATGTAATGTAACACACACCCATAGAATGCGCACCACCCCGTGATGTTTTTCTCACTTCTACTAGTGAATCTAATGTAACACACACCCATACAATGCGCACCACCCTGTGATGTTTTTCTCACTCCTATTAGTGAATGTAATGTAACACACACCCATACAATGCGCACCACCACGGGATGTTTTTCTCCCTCCTACTAGTGAATGTTATGTAAGACACACCCATACAATGCGCACCACCCCGTGATGTTTTTCTCACTCCTACTAGTGAATGTAATGTAACACACACCCATACAATGCGCACCACCCCCTGATGTTTTTCTCACTCCTACTAGCGAATGTAATGTAACACACACCCATACAATGCGCACCACCCCCTGATGTTTTTCTCACTCCTACTAGCGAATGTAATGTAACACACACCCATACAATGCGCACCACCGGTGATGTTTTTCTCACTCCTACTAGCGAATGTAACGTAACACACACCCATACAATGCGCACCACCCCGTGATGTTTTTCTCACTCCTACTAGCGAATGTAATGTAACACACACCCATACAATGCGCACTACCCCGTGATGTTTTTCTCACTCCTACTAGCGAATGTAATGTAACACACACCAATACAATGCGCACCACCCCGTGATGTTTTTCTCACTCCTACTAGCGAATGTAATGTAACACACACCCATACAATGCGCACCACCCCGTGATGTTTTTCTCACTCCTACTAGCGAAGGTAATGTAACACACACCCATACAATGCGCACCACCCCGTGATGTTTTTCTCACTCCTACTAGTGAATGTAATGTAACACACACTCATACAATGCGCATCACCCCGTGATGTTTTTCTCACTCCTACTAGTGAATGTAATGTAACACACACCCATACAATGCGCACCACCCCGTGATGTTTTTCTCACTCCTACTAGTGAATGTAATGTAACACACACGCATACAATGCGCACCACCCCGTGATGTTTTTCTCACTCCTACTAGTGAATCTAATGTAACACACACCCATACAATGCGCACCACCCCGTGATGTTTTTCTCACTCCTACTAGTGAATGTAATGTAACACACACCCATACAATGCGCACCACCCCGTGATGTTTTTCTCACTCCTACTAGTGAATCTAATGTAACACACACCCATACAATGCGCACCACCCCGTGATGTTTTTCTCACTCCTACTTGTGAATCTAATGTAACACACACCCATACAATGCGCACCACCTCGTGATGTTTTTCTCACTCCTACTAGTGAATGTAATGCAACACACACCCATACAATGCGCACCACCCCGTGATGTTTTTCTCACACCTACTAGTGAATGTAATGTAACACATACCCATACAATGCGCACCACCCCGTGATGTTTTTCTCACTCCTACTAGTGAATCTAATGTAACACACACCAATACAATGCGCACCACCCCGTGATGTTTTTCGCACTCCTACTAGTGAATGTAATGTAACACACACCCATAGAATGCGCACCACCGCGTGATGTTTTTCTCACTCCTACTAGTGAATGTAATGTAACACACACCCATACAATGCGCACCACCCCGTGATGTTTTTCTCACTCCTACTAGTGAATGTAATGTAACACACACCCATACAATGCGTACCACCCCGTGATGTTTTTCTCACTCCTACTAGTGAATGTAATGTAACACACAGCCATACAATGCGCACCACCCCGTGATGTTTTTCTCACTCCTACTAGTGAATGTAATGTAACACACACCCATACAATGCGCACCACCCCGTGATGTTTTTCTCACTCCTACTAGTGAATGTAATGTAACACACACCCATACAATGCGCACCACCCCGTGATGTTTTTCTCACTCCTACTTGTGAATCTAATGTAACACACACCCATACAATGCGCACCACCTCGTGATGTTTTTCTCACTCCTACTAGTGAATGTAATGCAACACACACCCATACAATGCGCACCACCCCGTGATGTTTTTCTCACACCTACTAGTGAATCTAATGTAACACATACCCATACAATGCGCACCACCCCGTGATGTTTTTCTCACTCCTACTAGTGAATCTAATATAACACACACCAATACAATGCGCACCACCCCGTGATGTTTTTCGCACTCCTACTAGTGAATCTAATGTAACACACACCCATACAATGCGCACCACCCCGTGATGTTTTTCTCACTCCTACTAGTGAATGTAATGTAATACACATCCATACAATGCGCACAACCCCGTGATGTTTTTCTCACTCCTACTAGTGAATGTAATGTAACGCACACCCATACAATGTGCACTACCCCGGGATGTTTTTCAGAAACCTATCCTACATTGCCCCTGCATGTTCCCTGACCTCCCCATGCTGACCACCCCACGGTGCTTTTCTCCATCCTACATTGCCACTCACTGCCTATCCTAATTCAGACCCTCCGATTCACACCACCCCTTGATGTTTTTCTCACTCCTAGTAGTGAATGTAATGTAACACACACCCATACAATGCGCACCACCCCCTGATGTTTTTCTCACTCCTACTAGTGAATGTAATGTAACACACACCCATAAAATGTGCACCACCCCGTTATGTTTTTCTCTCTCCTATTAGTGAATGTAATGTAACACACACCCATACAATGCGCACCACCCCCTGATGTTTTTCTCACTCCTACTAGTGAATGCAATGTAACACACACCCATACAATGCGCACCACCCCGTGATGTTTTTCTCACTCCTACTAGTGAATCTAATGTAACACACACCCATACAATGCGCACCACCCCGTGATGTTTTTCTCACTCATATTAGTGAAAGTAATGTAACACACACCCATACAATGCGCACCACCACGTGATGTTTTTCTCACTCCTACTAGTGAATGTTATGTAAGACACACCCATACAATGCGCACCACCCCGTGATGTTTTTCTCACTCCTCTAGTGAATGTAATGTAACACACACCCATACAATGCGCACCACCCCGTGATGTTTTTCTCACTCCTACTAGCGAATGTAATGTAACACACACCCATACAATGCGAACCACCCCGTGATGTTTTTCTCACTCCTACTAGCGAATGTAATGTAACACACACCCATACAATCCGCACAACCCCGTGATGTTTTTCTCACTCCTACTAGCGAATGTAATGTAACACACACCCTTACAATGCGCACCACCCCGTGATGTTTATCTCACTCCTACTAGTGAATGTAATGTAACACAAACCCATACAATGCGCACCACCCCGCGATGTTTTTCAGAAACCTATCCTACATTGCCACTGCATGTTCCCTGACCTCCCCAAGCTGACCACCCCGCGGTGCTTTTCTCCATCCTACATTGCCACTCACTGCCTATCCTAATTCAGACCCTGATTCACACCACCCCGTGATGTTTTTCTCACTCCTAGTAGTGAATGTAATGTAACAGACACCCATACAATGCGCACCACCCCGTGATGTTTTTCTCACTCCTACTAGTGAATGTAATGTAACACACACCCATACAATGCGCACCACCCTATGATGTTTTTCTCACTCCTACTAGTGAATGTAATGTAACACACACCCATACAATGCGCACCACCCCTTGATGTTTTTCACACTCCTACTAGTGAATGTAATGTAACACACACCCATACAATGTGCACAACCCCGTGATGTTTTTCACACTCCTACTAGTGAATGTAATGTAACACACACCCATACAATGCGCACCACCCCGTGATGTTTTTCTCACTCCTACTAGTGAATGTAATGTAACACACACCCATACAATGCGCACCACCCCGTGATCTTTTTCTCACTTCTACTAGTGAATCTAATGTAACACACACCCATACAATGTGCACCACCCCGTGATGTTTTTCTCACTCCTACTAGTGAATGTAATGTAACACACACGCATACAATGCGCACCACCCCGTGATGTTTTTCTCACTCCTACTAGTGAATGTAATGTAACACACACTCATACAATGCGCATCACCCTGTGATGTTTTTCTCACTCCTACTAGTGAATGTAATGTAACACACACCCATACAATGCGCACCACCCCGTGATGTTTTTCTCACTCCTACTAGTGAATGTAATGTAACACACACGCATACAATGCGCACCACCCCGTGATGTTTTTCTCACTCCTACTAGTGAATCTAATGTAACACACACCCATACAATGCGCACCACCCCGTGATGTTTTTCTCACTCCTACTAGTGAATGTAATGTAACACACACCCGTACAATGCGCACCACCCCGTGATGTTTTTCTCACTCCTACTAGTGAATGTAATGTAACACACACCCATACAATGCGCACCACACCGTGATGTTTTTCTCACACCTACTAGTGAATCTAATGTAACACACACCCATACAATGCGCACCACCCCGTGATGTTTTTCTCACTCCTACTAGTGAATCTAATATAACACACACCAATACAATGCGCACCACCCCGTGATGTTTTTCGCACTCTTACTAGTGAATGTAATGTAACACACACCCATAGAATGCGCACCACCCCGTGATGTTTTTCTCACTCCTACTAGTGAATGTAATGTAACACACACCCATACAATGCGCACCACCCCGTGATGTTTTTCTCACTCCTACTAGTGAATGTAATGTAATACACATCCATACAATGCGCACAACCCCGTGATGTTTTTCTCACTCCTACTAGTGAATGTAATGTAACGCACACCCATACAATGTGCACTACCCCGGGATGTTTTTCAGAAACCTATCCTACATTGCCACTGCATGTTCCCTGACCTCCCCATGCTGACCACCCCACGGTGCTTTTCTCCATCCTACATTGCCACTCACTGCCTATCCTAATTCAGACCCTCCGATTCACACCACCCCTTGATGTTTTTCTCACTCCTAGTAGTGAATGTAATGTAACACACACCCATACAATGCGCACCAACCCATGATGTTTTTCTCACTCCTACTAGTGAATGTAATGTAACACACACCCATACAATGCGCACCACCCCGTGATGTTTTTCTCACTCCTACTAGTGAATGTAATGTAACACACACCCATACAATGCGCACCACCCCGTGATGTTTTTCTCACTCCTACTAGTGAATGTAATGTAACACACACCCTTACAATGCGCTCCACCCCATGATGTTTTTCTCACTCCTCCTAGTGAATGTAATGTAACACACACCCATACAATGCGCACCACCCCGTGATGTTTTTCTCACTCCTACTAGTGAATCTAATGTAACACACACCCATACAATGCGCACCACCCCGTGGTGTTTTTCTCACTCCTACTAGTGAATGTAATGTAACACACACCCATACAATGCGCACCACCCCGTGATGTTTTTCTCACTCCTACTAGTGAATCTAATGTAACACACACCCATACAATGCGCACCACCCCGTGATGTTTTTCTCACTTCTACTAGTGAATGTAATGTAACACACACCCATACAATGCGCACCACCCCGTTATGTTTTTCTCACTCCTACTAGTGAATCTAATGTAACACACACCCATACAATGCGCACCACCCCGTGATGTTTTTCTCACTCCTACTAGTGAATCTAATGTAACACACACCCATACAATGCGCACCACCACGTGATTTTTTTCTCACTCCTACTAGTGAATGTAATGTAACACACACCCATACAATGTGCACCACCCCGTTATGTTTTTCTCTCTCCTATTAATGAATGTAATGTAAAACACACCCATACAATGCGCACCACCCCCTGATGTTTTTCTCACTCCTACTAGTGAATGCAATGTAACACACACCCATACAATGCGCACCACCCCGTGATGTTTTTCTCACTCATATTAGTGAAAGTAATGTAACACACACCCATACAATGCGCACCACCACGTGATGTTTTTCTCACTCCTACTAGTGAATGTTATGTAAGACACACCCATACAATGCGCACCACCCCGTGATGTTTTTTTCACTCCTCTAGTGAATGTAATGTAACACACACCCATACAATGCGCACCACCCCGTGATGTTTTTCTCACTCCTACTAGCGAATGTAATGTAACACACACCCATACAATGCGCACCACCCCGTGATGTTTTTTTCACTCCTCTAGTGAATGTAATGTAACACACACCCATACAATGCGCACCACCCCGTGATGTTTTTCTCACTCCTACTAGCGAATGTAATGTAACACACACTCATACAATGCGCACCACCCCGTGATTTTTTTCTCACTCCTACTAGCGAATGTAATGTAACACACACCCATACAATCCGCACCACCCCGTGATGTTTTTCTCACTCCTATTAGCGAATGTAATGTAACACACACCCTTACAATGCGCACCACCCCGTGATGTTTATCTCACTCCTACTAGTGAATGTAATGTAACACAAACCCATACAATGCGCACCACCCCGTGATGTTTTTCTCACTCCTACTAGTGAATGTAATGTAACACACACCCATACAATGCGCACCACTTGATGTTTTTCACACTCCTACTAGTGAATGTAATGTAACACACACCCATACAATGTGCACCACCCCGTGATGTTTTTCTCACTCCTACTAGTGAATGTAATGTAACACACACCCATACAATGCGCACCACCCCGTGATGTTTTTCTCACTCCTACTAGTGAATGTAATGTAACACACACTCATACAATGCGCATCACCCCGTGATGTTTTTCTCACTCCTACTAGTGAATGTAATGTAACACACACCCATACAATGCGCACCACCCCGTGATGTTTTTCTCACTCCTACTAGTGAATGTAATGTAACACACACGCATACAATGCGCACCACCCCGTGATGTTTTTCTCACTCCTACTAGTGAATGTAATGTAACACACACCCATACAATGCGCACCACCCCGTGATGTTTTTCTCACTCCTACTAGTGAATCTAATGTAACACACACCCATACAATGCGCACCACCCCGTGATGTTTTTCTCACTCCTACTTGTGAATCTAATGTAACACACACCCATACAATGCGCACCACCTCGTGATGTTTTTCTCACTCCTACTAGTGAATGTAATGCAACACACACCCATACAATGCGCACCACCCCGTGATGTTTTCTCACACCTACTAGTGAATCTAATGTAACACATACCCATACAATGCGCACCACCCCGTGATGTTTTTCTCACTCCTACTAGTGAATCTAATGTAACACACACCAATACAATGCGCACCACCCCGTGATGTTTTTCGCACTCCTACT
The DNA here is from genome assembly GCF_034190915.1 of Cavia porcellus. Lineage (NCBI taxonomy): Eukaryota > Metazoa > Chordata > Mammalia > Rodentia > Caviidae > Cavia > Cavia porcellus. The sequence goes on from NW_026947575.1 coordinate 719,542, forward strand.
AGTGAATGTAATGTAACACACACCCATAGAATGCGCACCACCGCGTGATGTTTTTCTCACTCCTACTAGTGAATGTAATGTAACACACACCCATACAATGCGCACCACCCCGTGATGTTTTTCTCACTCCTACTAGTGAATGTAATGTAACACACACCCATACAATGCGTACCACCCCGTGATGTTTTTCTCACTCCTACTAGTGAATGTAATGTAACACACACCCATACAATGCGCACCACCCCGTGATGTTTTTCTCACTCCTACTAGTGAATGTAATGTAACACACACCCATACAATGCGCACCACCCCGTGATGTTTTTCTCACTCCTACTAGTGAATCTAATGTAACACACACCCATACAATGCGCACCACCCCGTGATGTTTTTCTCACTCCTACTACTGAATCTAATGTAACACACACCCACACAACACGCTCCTCCCCGTGATGTTTTTCTCACTCCTACTAGTGAATGTAATGTAACACACACCCATACAATGCGCACCACCCCGTGATGTTTTTCTCACTCCTACTAGTGAATGTAATGTAACACACACCCATACAATGCGCACCACCCCGTGATGTTTTTGTCACTCCTACTAGTGAATGTAATGTAACACACACCCATACAATGCGCACCACCGCGTGATGTTTTTTTCACTCCTACTAGTGAATCTAATGTAACACACACCCATACAATGCGCACCACCCCGTGATGTTTTTCTCACTCCTACTAGTGAATGTAATGTAACACACACCCATACAATGCGCACCACCACGTGATGTTTTTCTCACTCCTACTAGTGAATGTAATGTAACACACACTCATACAATGCGCACCACACCGTGATGTTTTTCTCACTCCTACTAGTGAATGTAATGTAACACACACCCATACAATGCGCACCACCGGTGATGTTTTTCTCACTCCTACTACTGAATGTAATGTAACACACACCCATAGAATGCGCACCACCCCGTGATGTTTTTCTCACTCCTACTAGTGAATCTAATGTAACACACACCCATACAATGCGCACCACCACGTGATTTTTTTCTCACTCCTACTAGTGAATGTAATGTAACACACACCCATACAATGCGCACCACCCCGTTATGTTTTTCTCTCTCCTATTAGTGAATGTAATGTAACACACACCCATACAATGCGCACCAACCCCTGATGTTTTTCTCACTCCTACTAGTGAATGTAATGTAACACACACCCATACAATGCGCACCACCCTGTGATGTTTTTCTCACTCCTACTAGCGAATGTAATGTAACACACACCCATACAATGCGCACCACCCCGTGATGTTTTTCTCACTCCTACTAGTGAATGTAATGTAACACACACCCATACAATGCGCACCACCCCGTGATGTTTTTCTCACTCGTACTAGTGAATGTAATGTAACACACACCCATACAATGCGCAGCACCCCGCGATGTTTTTCTCACTAATACTAGTGAATGTAATGTAACACACACCCATACAATGCGCACCACCCCGTGATGTTTTTCTCACTCCTACTAGTGAATCTAATGTAACACACACCCATAGAATGCGCACCACCCCGTGATGTTTTACTCACTCCTACTAGTGAATGTAATGTAACACACACCCATACAATGCGCACCACCCCGTGATGTTTTTCTCACTCCTACTAGTGAATGTAATGTAACACTCACCCATACAATGCGCACCACCCCGTGATGTTTTTCTCACTCCTACTAGTGAATGCAATGTAACACACACCCATACAATGCGCACCACCCCGTGATGTTATTCGCACTCCTAATAGTGAATCTAATGTAACACACCCCCATACAATGCGCACCACACCGTGATGTTTTTCTCACTCCTACTAGTGGATCTAATGTAACACACACCCATACAATGCGCACCACCCCGTGATGTTTTTCTCACTCCTAATAGTGGATCTAATGTAACACACACCCATACAATGCGCACCACCCCGTGCTGTTTTTCTCATTCCTACTAGTGAATGTAATGTAACACACACCCATACAATGCGCACCACCCCGTGATGTTTTTCTCACTCCTACTAGTGAATGTAATGTAACACACACCCATACAATGCGCACCACGCCGTGATGTTTTTCTCACTCCTACTAGTGAATGTAATGTAACACACACCCATACAATGCGCACCACCCCGTGATATTTTTCTCACTCCTACTAGTGAATGTAATGTAACACACACCCATACAATGCGCACCACCCCGTGATGTTTTTCTCACTCCTACTAGTGAATGTAATGTAACACACACCCATACAATGCGCACCACCGGTGATGTTTTTCTCACTCCTACTACTGAATGTAATGTAACACACACCCATACAATGCGCACTACCCCGTGATGTTTTTCTCACTCCTACTAGTGAATCTAATGTAACACACACCCATACAATGCGCACCACCATGTGATTTTTTTCTCACTCCTACTAGTGAATGTAATGTAACACACACCCATACAATGCGCACCACCCCGTTATGTTTTTCTCTCTCCTATTAGTGAATGTAATGTAACACACACCCATACAATGCGCACCACCCCCTGATGTTTTTCTCACTCCTACTAGTGAATGTAATGTAACACACACCCATAGAATGCGCACCACCCCGTGATGTTTTTCTCACTTCTACTAGTGAATCTAATGTAACACACACCCATACAATGCGCACCACCCTGTGATGTTTTTCTCACTCCTATTAGTGAATGTAATGTAACACACACCCATACAATGCGCACCACCACGGGATGTTTTTCTCCCTCCTACTAGTGAATGTTATGTAAGACACACCCATACAATGCGCACCACCCCGTGATGTTTTTCTCACTCCTACTAGTGAATGTAATGTAACACACACCCATACAATGCGCACCACCCCCTGATGTTTTTCTCACTCCTACTAGCGAATGTAATGTAACACACACCCATACAATGCGCACCACCCCCTGATGTTTTTCTCACTCCTACTAGCGAATGTAATGTAACACACACCCATACAATGCGCACCACCGGTGATGTTTTTCTCACTCCTACTAGCGAATGTAACGTAACACACACCCATACAATGCGCACCACCCCGTGATGTTTTTCTCACTCCTACTAGCGAATGTAATGTAACACACACCCATACAATGCGCACTACCCCGTGATGTTTTTCTCACTCCTACTAGCGAATGTAATGTAACACACACCAATACAATGCGCACCACCCCGTGATGTTTTTCTCACTCCTACTAGCGAATGTAATGTAACACACACCCATACAATGCGCACCACCCCGTGATGTTTTTCTCACTCCTACTAGCGAAGGTAATGTAACACACACCCATACAATGCGCACCACCCCGTGATGTTTTTCTCACTCCTACTAGTGAATGTAATGTAACACACACTCATACAATGCGCATCACCCCGTGATGTTTTTCTCACTCCTACTAGTGAATGTAATGTAACACACACCCATACAATGCGCACCACCCCGTGATGTTTTTCTCACTCCTACTAGTGAATGTAATGTAACACACACGCATACAATGCGCACCACCCCGTGATGTTTTTCTCACTCCTACTAGTGAATCTAATGTAACACACACCCATACAATGCGCACCACCCCGTGATGTTTTTCTCACTCCTACTAGTGAATGTAATGTAACACACACCCATACAATGCGCACCACCCCGTGATGTTTTTCTCACTCCTACTAGTGAATCTAATGTAACACACACCCATACAATGCGCACCACCCCGTGATGTTTTTCTCACTCCTACTTGTGAATCTAATGTAACACACACCCATACAATGCGCACCACCTCGTGATGTTTTTCTCACTCCTACTAGTGAATGTAATGCAACACACACCCATACAATGCGCACCACCCCGTGATGTTTTTCTCACACCTACTAGTGAATGTAATGTAACACATACCCATACAATGCGCACCACCCCGTGATGTTTTTCTCACTCCTACTAGTGAATCTAATGTAACACACACCAATACAATGCGCACCACCCCGTGATGTTTTTCGCACTCCTACTAGTGAATGTAATGTAACACACACCCATAGAATGCGCACCACCGCGTGATGTTTTTCTCACTCCTACTAGTGAATGTAATGTAACACACACCCATACAATGCGCACCACCCCGTGATGTTTTTCTCACTCCTACTAGTGAATGTAATGTAACACACACCCATACAATGCGTACCACCCCGTGATGTTTTTCTCACTCCTACTAGTGAATGTAATGTAACACACAGCCATACAATGCGCACCACCCCGTGATGTTTTTCTCACTCCTACTAGTGAATGTAATGTAACACACACCCATACAATGCGCACCACCCCGTGATGTTTTTCTCACTCCTACTAGTGAATGTAATGTAACACACACCCATACAATGCGCACCACCCCGTGATGTTTTTCTCACTCCTACTTGTGAATCTAATGTAACACACACCCATACAATGCGCACCACCTCGTGATGTTTTTCTCACTCCTACTAGTGAATGTAATGCAACACACACCCATACAATGCGCACCACCCCGTGATGTTTTTCTCACACCTACTAGTGAATCTAATGTAACACATACCCATACAATGCGCACCACCCCGTGATGTTTTTCTCACTCCTACTAGTGAATCTAATATAACACACACCAATACAATGCGCACCACCCCGTGATGTTTTTCGCACTCCTACTAGTGAATCTAATGTAACACACACCCATACAATGCGCACCACCCCGTGATGTTTTTCTCACTCCTACTAGTGAATGTAATGTAATACACATCCATACAATGCGCACAACCCCGTGATGTTTTTCTCACTCCTACTAGTGAATGTAATGTAACGCACACCCATACAATGTGCACTACCCCGGGATGTTTTTCAGAAACCTATCCTACATTGCCCCTGCATGTTCCCTGACCTCCCCATGCTGACCACCCCACGGTGCTTTTCTCCATCCTACATTGCCACTCACTGCCTATCCTAATTCAGACCCTCCGATTCACACCACCCCTTGATGTTTTTCTCACTCCTAGTAGTGAATGTAATGTAACACACACCCATACAATGCGCACCACCCCCTGATGTTTTTCTCACTCCTACTAGTGAATGTAATGTAACACACACCCATAAAATGTGCACCACCCCGTTATGTTTTTCTCTCTCCTATTAGTGAATGTAATGTAACACACACCCATACAATGCGCACCACCCCCTGATGTTTTTCTCACTCCTACTAGTGAATGCAATGTAACACACACCCATACAATGCGCACCACCCCGTGATGTTTTTCTCACTCCTACTAGTGAATCTAATGTAACACACACCCATACAATGCGCACCACCCCGTGATGTTTTTCTCACTCATATTAGTGAAAGTAATGTAACACACACCCATACAATGCGCACCACCACGTGATGTTTTTCTCACTCCTACTAGTGAATGTTATGTAAGACACACCCATACAATGCGCACCACCCCGTGATGTTTTTCTCACTCCTCTAGTGAATGTAATGTAACACACACCCATACAATGCGCACCACCCCGTGATGTTTTTCTCACTCCTACTAGCGAATGTAATGTAACACACACCCATACAATGCGAACCACCCCGTGATGTTTTTCTCACTCCTACTAGCGAATGTAATGTAACACACACCCATACAATCCGCACAACCCCGTGATGTTTTTCTCACTCCTACTAGCGAATGTAATGTAACACACACCCTTACAATGCGCACCACCCCGTGATGTTTATCTCACTCCTACTAGTGAATGTAATGTAACACAAACCCATACAATGCGCACCACCCCGCGATGTTTTTCAGAAACCTATCCTACATTGCCACTGCATGTTCCCTGACCTCCCCAAGCTGACCACCCCGCGGTGCTTTTCTCCATCCTACATTGCCACTCACTGCCTATCCTAATTCAGACCCTGATTCACACCACCCCGTGATGTTTTTCTCACTCCTAGTAGTGAATGTAATGTAACAGACACCCATACAATGCGCACCACCCCGTGATGTTTTTCTCACTCCTACTAGTGAATGTAATGTAACACACACCCATACAATGCGCACCACCCTATGATGTTTTTCTCACTCCTACTAGTGAATGTAATGTAACACACACCCATACAATGCGCACCACCCCTTGATGTTTTTCACACTCCTACTAGTGAATGTAATGTAACACACACCCATACAATGTGCACAACCCCGTGATGTTTTTCACACTCCTACTAGTGAATGTAATGTAACACACACCCATACAATGCGCACCACCCCGTGATGTTTTTCTCACTCCTACTAGTGAATGTAATGTAACACACACCCATACAATGCGCACCACCCCGTGATCTTTTTCTCACTTCTACTAGTGAATCTAATGTAACACACACCCATACAATGTGCACCACCCCGTGATGTTTTTCTCACTCCTACTAGTGAATGTAATGTAACACACACGCATACAATGCGCACCACCCCGTGATGTTTTTCTCACTCCTACTAGTGAATGTAATGTAACACACACTCATACAATGCGCATCACCCTGTGATGTTTTTCTCACTCCTACTAGTGAATGTAATGTAACACACACCCATACAATGCGCACCACCCCGTGATGTTTTTCTCACTCCTACTAGTGAATGTAATGTAACACACACGCATACAATGCGCACCACCCCGTGATGTTTTTCTCACTCCTACTAGTGAATCTAATGTAACACACACCCATACAATGCGCACCACCCCGTGATGTTTTTCTCACTCCTACTAGTGAATGTAATGTAACACACACCCGTACAATGCGCACCACCCCGTGATGTTTTTCTCACTCCTACTAGTGAATGTAATGTAACACACACCCATACAATGCGCACCACACCGTGATGTTTTTCTCACACCTACTAGTGAATCTAATGTAACACACACCCATACAATGCGCACCACCCCGTGATGTTTTTCTCACTCCTACTAGTGAATCTAATATAACACACACCAATACAATGCGCACCACCCCGTGATGTTTTTCGCACTCTTACTAGTGAATGTAATGTAACACACACCCATAGAATGCGCACCACCCCGTGATGTTTTTCTCACTCCTACTAGTGAATGTAATGTAACACACACCCATACAATGCGCACCACCCCGTGATGTTTTTCTCACTCCTACTAGTGAATGTAATGTAATACACATCCATACAATGCGCACAACCCCGTGATGTTTTTCTCACTCCTACTAGTGAATGTAATGTAACGCACACCCATACAATGTGCACTACCCCGGGATGTTTTTCAGAAACCTATCCTACATTGCCACTGCATGTTCCCTGACCTCCCCATGCTGACCACCCCACGGTGCTTTTCTCCATCCTACATTGCCACTCACTGCCTATCCTAATTCAGACCCTCCGATTCACACCACCCCTTGATGTTTTTCTCACTCCTAGTAGTGAATGTAATGTAACACACACCCATACAATGCGCACCAACCCATGATGTTTTTCTCACTCCTACTAGTGAATGTAATGTAACACACACCCATACAATGCGCACCACCCCGTGATGTTTTTCTCACTCCTACTAGTGAATGTAATGTAACACACACCCATACAATGCGCACCACCCCGTGATGTTTTTCTCACTCCTACTAGTGAATGTAATGTAACACACACCCTTACAATGCGCTCCACCCCATGATGTTTTTCTCACTCCTCCTAGTGAATGTAATGTAACACACACCCATACAATGCGCACCACCCCGTGATGTTTTTCTCACTCCTACTAGTGAATCTAATGTAACACACACCCATACAATGCGCACCACCCCGTGGTGTTTTTCTCACTCCTACTAGTGAATGTAATGTAACACACACCCATACAATGCGCACCACCCCGTGATGTTTTTCTCACTCCTACTAGTGAATCTAATGTAACACACACCCATACAATGCGCACCACCCCGTGATGTTTTTCTCACTTCTACTAGTGAATGTAATGTAACACACACCCATACAATGCGCACCACCCCGTTATGTTTTTCTCACTCCTACTAGTGAATCTAATGTAACACACACCCATACAATGCGCACCACCCCGTGATGTTTTTCTCACTCCTACTAGTGAATCTAATGTAACACACACCCATACAATGCGCACCACCACGTGATTTTTTTCTCACTCCTACTAGTGAATGTAATGTAACACACACCCATACAATGTGCACCACCCCGTTATGTTTTTCTCTCTCCTATTAATGAATGTAATGTAAAACACACCCATACAATGCGCACCACCCCCTGATGTTTTTCTCACTCCTACTAGTGAATGCAATGTAACACACACGCATACAATGCGCACCACCCCGTGATGTTTTTCTCACTCATATTAGTGAAAGTAATGTAACACACACCCATACAATGCGCACCACCACGTGATGTTTTTCTCACTCCTACTAGTGAATGTTATGTAAGACACACCCATACAATGCGCACCACCCCGTGATGTTTTTTTCACTCCTCTAGTGAATGTAATGTAACACACACCCATACAATGCGCACCACCCCGTGATGTTTTTCTCACTCCTACTAGCGAATGTAATGTAACACACACCCATACAATGCGCACCACCCCGTGATGTTTTTTTCACTCCTCTAGTGAATGTAATGTAACACACACCCATACAATGCGCACCACCCCGTGATGTTTTTCTCACTCCTACTAGCGAATGTAATGTAACACACACTCATACAATGCGCACCACCCCGTGATGTTTTTCTCACTCCTACTAGTGAATGTAATGTAACACACACGCATACAATGCGCACCACCCCGTGATGTTTTTCTCACTCCTACTAGTGAATGTAATGTAACTCACACCCATACAATGTGCACCACCCCGTTATGTTTTTCTCTCTCCTATTAATGAATGTAATGTAAAACACACCCATACAATGCGCACCACCCCCTGATGTTTTTCTCACTCCTACTAGTGAATGCAATGTAACACACACGCATACAATGCGCACCACCCCGTGATGTTTTTCTCACTCATATTAGTGAAAGTAATGTAACACACACCCATACAATGCGCACCACCACGTGATGTATTTCTCTCTCCTACTAGTGAATGTTATGTAAGACACACCCATACAATGCGCACCACCCCGTGATGTTTTTTTCACTCCTCTAGTGAATGTAATGTAACACACACCCATACAATGCGCACCACCCCGTGATGTTTTTCTCATTCCTACTAGCGAATGTAATGTAACACACACCCATACAATGCGCACCACCCCGTGATGTTTTTTTCACTCCTCTAGTGAATGTAATGTAACACACACCCATACAATGTGCACCACCCCGTTATGTTTTTCTCTCTCCTATTAATGAATGTAATGTAAAACACACCCATACAATGCGCACCACCCCCTGATGTTTTTCTCACTCCTACTAGTGAATGCAATGTAACACACACGCATACAATGCGCACCACCCCGTGATGTTTTTCTCACTCATATTAGTGAAAGTAATGTAACACACACCCATACAATGCGCACCACCACGTGATGTTTTTCTCACTCCTACTAGTGAATGTTATGTAAGACACACCCATACAATGCGCACCACCCCGTGATGTTTTTTTCACTCCTCTAGTGAATGTAATGTAACACACACCCATACAATGCGCACCACCCCGTGATGTTTTTCTCACTCCTACTAGCGAAAGTAATGTAACACACACCCATACAATGCGCACCACCCCGTGATGTTTTTTTCACTCCTCTAGTGAATGTAATGTAACACACACCCATACAATGCGCACCACCCCGTGATGTTTTTCTCACTCCTACTAGCGAATGTAATGTAACACACACTCATACAATGCGCACCACCCCGTGATGTTTTTCTCACTCCTACTAGCGAATGTAATGTAACACACACCCATACAATCCGCACCACCCCGTGATGTTTTTCTCACTCCTATTAGCGAATGTAATGTAACACACACCCTTACAATGCACACCACCCCGTGATGTTTATCTCACTCCTACTAGTGAATGTAATGTAACACAAACCCATACAATGCGCACCACCCCGTGATGTTTTTCTCACTCCTACTAGTGAATGTAATGTAACACACACCCATACAATGCGCACCACTTGATGTTTTTCACACTCCTACTAGTGAATCTAATGTAACACACACCCATACAATGTGCACCACCCCGTGATGTTTTTCTCACTCCTACTAGTGAATGTAATGTAACACACACCCATACAATGCGCACCACCCCGTGATGTTTTTCTCACTCCTACTAGTGAATGTAATGTAACACACACTCATACAATGCGCATCACCCCGTGATGTTTTTCTCACTCCTACTAGTGAATGTAATGTAACACACACCCATACAATGCGCACCACGCCGTGATGTTTTTCTCACTCCTACTAGTGAATGTAATGTAACACACACGCATACAATGCGCACCACCCCGTGATGTTTTTCTCACTCCTACTAGTGAATGTAATGTAACACACACCCATACAATGCGCACCACCCCGTGATGTTTTTCTCACTCCTACTAGTGAATCTAATGTAAGACACACCCATACAATGCGCACCACCCCGTGATGTTTTTCTCACTCCTACTTGTGAATCTAATGTAACACACACCCATACAATGCGCACCACCTCGTGATGTTTTTCTCACTCCTACTAGTGAATGTAATGCAACACACACCCATACAATGCGCACCACCCCGTGATGTTTTTCTCACACCTACTAGTGAATCTAATGTAACACATACCCATACAATGCGCACCACCCCGTGATGTTTTTCTCACTCCTACTAGTGAATCTAATGTAACACACACCAATACAATGCGCACCACCCCGTGATGTTTTTCGCACTCCTACTAGTGAATGTAATGTAACACACACCCATAGAATGCGCACCACCGCGTGATGTTTTTCTCACTCCTACTAGTGAATGTAATGTAACACACACCCATACAATGCGCACCACCCCGTGATGTTTTTCTCACTCCTACTAGTGAATGTAATGTAACACACACCCATACAATGCGTACCACCCCGTGATGTTTTTCTCACTCCTACTAGTGAATGTAATGTAACACACACCCATACAATGCGCACCACCCCGTGATGTTTTTCTCACTCCTACTAGTGAATGTAATGTAACACACACCCATACAATGCGCACCACCCCGTGATGTTTTTCTCACTCCTACTAGTGAATCTAATGTAACACACACCCATACAATGCGCACCACCCCGTGATGTTTTTCTCACTCCTACTACTGAATCTAATGTAACACACACCCACACAACACGCTCCTCCCCGTGATGTTTTTCTCACTCCTACTAGTGAATGTAATGTAACACACACCATTACAATGCGCACCACCCCGTGATGTTTTTCTCACTCCTACTAGTGAATGTAATGTAACACACACCCATACAATGCGCACCACCCCGTGATGTTTTTGTCACTCCTACTAGTGAATGTAATGTAACACACACCCATACAATGCGCACCACCGCGTGATGTTTTTTTCACTCCTACTAGTGAATCTAATGTAACACACACCCATACAATGCGCACCACCCCGTGATGTTTTTCTCACTCCTACTAGTGAATGTAATGTAACACACACCCATACAATGCGCACCACCACGTGATGTTTTTCTCACTCCTACTAGTGAATGTAATGTAACACACACCCATACAATGCGCACCACCCCGTGATGATTTTCTCACTCCTATTGCGAATGTAATGTAACACACTCCCATACAATGCGCACCACCCCGTGATGTTTTTCTCACTCCTACTAGTGAATGTAATGTAACACACACTCATACAATGCGCACCACACCGTGATGTTTTTCTCACTCCTACTAGTGAATGTAATGTAACACACACCCATACAATGCGCACCACCGGTGATGTTTTTCTCACTCCTACTACTGAATGTAATGTAACACACACCCATAGAATGCGCACCACCCCGTGATGTTTTTCTCACTCCTACTAGTGAATCTAATGTAACACACACCCATACAATGCGCACCACCACGTGATTTTTTTCTCACTCCTACTAGTGAATGTAATGTAACACACACCCATACAATGCGCACCACCCCGTTATGTTTTTCTCTCTCCTATTAGTGAATGTAATGTAACACACACCCATACAATGCGCACCACCCCCTGATGTTTTTCTCACTCCTACTAGTGAATGTAATGTAACACACACCCATACAATGCGCACCACCCTGTGATGTTTTTGTCACTCCTACTAGCGAATGTAATGTAACACACACCCATACAATGCGCACCACCCCGTGATGTTTTTCTCACTCCTACTAGCGAATGTAATGTAACACACACCCATACAATGCGCACCACCCCGTGATGTTTTTCTCACTCCTACTAGTGAATGTAATGTAACACACACCCATACAATGCGCACCACCCCGTGATGTTTTTCTCACTCGTACTAGTGAATGTAATGTAACACACACCCATACAATGCGCAGCACCCCGCGATGTTTTTCTCACTAATACTAGTGAATGTAATGTAACACACACCCATACAATGCGCACCACCCCGTGATGTTTTTCTCACTCCTACTAGTGAATCTAATGTAACACACACCCATAGAATGCGCACCACCCCGTGATGTTTTACTCACTCCTACTAGTGAATGTAATGTAACACACACCCATACAATGCGCACCACCCCGTGATGTTTTTCTCACTCCTACTAGTGAATGTAATGTAACACTCACCCATACAATGCGCACCACCCCGTGATGTTTTTCTCACTCCTACTAGTGAATGCAATGTAACACACACCCATACAATGCGCACCACCCCGTGATGTTATTCGCACTCCTAATAGTGAATCTAATGTAACACACACCCATACAATGCGCACCACACCGTGATGTTTTTCTCACTCCTACTAGTGGATCTAATGTAACACACACCCATACAATGCGCACCACCCCGTGATGTTTTTCTCACTCCTAATAGTGGATCTAATGTAACACACACACATACAATGCGCACCACCCCGTGCTGTTTTTCTCATTCCTACTAGTGAATGTAATGTAACACACACCCATACAATGCGCACCACCCCGTGATGTTTTTCTCACTCCTACTAGTGAATGTAATGTAACACACACCCATACAATGCGCACCACGCCGTGATGTTTTTCTCACTCCTACTAGTGAATGTAATGTAACACACACCCATACAATGCGCACCACCCCGTGATGTTTTTCTCACTCCTACTAGTGAATGTAATGTAACACACACCCATACAATGCGCACCACCCCGTGATGTTTTTCTCACTCCTACTAGTGAATGTAATGTAACACACACCCATACAATGCGCACCACCGGTGATGTTTTTCTCACTCCTACTACTGAATGTAATGTAACACACACCCATACAATGCGCACTACCCCGTGATGTTTTTCTCACTCCTACTAGTGAATATAATGTAACACACACCCATACAATGCGCACCACCATGTGATTTTTTTCTCACTCCTACTAGTGAATGTAATGTAACACACACCCATACAATGCGCACCACCCCGTTATGTTTTTCTCTCTCCTATTAGTGAATGTAATGTAACACACACCCATACAATGCGCACCACCCCCTGATGTTTTTCTCACTCCTACTAGTGAATGTAATGTAACACACACCCATAGAATGCGCACCACCCCGTGATGTTTTTCTCACTTCTACTAGTGAATCTAATGTAACACACACCCATACAATGCGCACCACCCCGTGATGTTTTTCTCACTCCTATTAGTGAATGTAATGTAACACACACCCATACAATGCGCACCACCACGGGATGTTTTTCTCCCTCCTACTAGTGAATGTTATGTAAGACACACCCATACAATGCGCACCACCCCGTGATGTTTTTCTCACTCCTACTAGTGAATGTAATGTAACACACACCCATACAATGCGCACCACCCGGTGATGTTTTTCTCACTCCTACTAGCGAATGTAATGTAACACACACCCATACAATGCGCACCACCCCGTGATGTTTTTCTCACTCCTACTAGCGAATGTAATGTAACACACACCCATACAATGCGCACCACCCCGTGATGTTTTTCTCACTCCTACTAGCGAATGTAACGTAACACACACCCATACAATGCGCACCACCCCGTGATGTTTTTCTCACTCCTACTAGCGAATGTAATGTAACACACACCCATACAATGCGCACTACCCCGTGATGTTTTTCTCACTCCTACTAGCGAATGTAATGTAACACACACCAATACAATGCGCACCACCCCGTGATGTTTTTGTCACTCCTACTAGCGAATGTAATGTAACACACACCCATACAATGCGCACCACCCCGTGATGTTTTTCTCACTCCTACTAGCGAAGGTAATGTAACACACACCCATACAATGCGCACCACCCCGTGATGTTTTTCTCACTCCTACTAGTGAATGTAATGTAACACACACTCATACAATGCGCATCACCCCGTGATGTTTTTCTCACTCCTACTAGTGAATGTAATGTAACACACACCCATACAATGCGCACCACCCCGTGATGTTTTTCTCACTCCTACTAGTGAATGTAATGTAACACACACGCATACAATGCGCACCACCCCGTGATGTTTTTCTCACTCCTACTAGTGAATGTAATGTAACACAGACCCATACAATGCGCACCACCCCGTGATGTTTTTCTCACTCCTACTAGTGAATGTAATGTAACACACACCCATACAATGCGCACCACCCCGTGATGTTTTTCTCACTCCTACTAGTGAATCTAATGTAACACACACCCATACAATGCGCACCACCCCGTGATGTTTTTCTCACTCCTACTTGTGAATCTAATGTAACACACACCCATACAATGCGCACCACCTCGTGATGTTTTTCTCACTCCTACTAGTGAATGTAATGCAACACACACCCATACAATGCGCACCACCCCGTGATGTTTTTCTCACACCTACTAGTGAATCTAATGTAACACATACCCATACAATGCGCACCACCCCGTGATGTTTTTCTCACTCCTACTAGTGAATCTAATGTAACACACACCAATACAATGCGCACCACCCCGTGATGTTTTTCGCACTCCTACTAGTGAATGTAATGTAACACACACCCATAGAATGCGCACCACCGCGTGATGTTTTTCTCACTCCTACTAGTGAATGTAATGTAACACACACCCATACAATGCGCACCACCCCGTGATGTTTTTCTCACTCCTACTAGTGAATGTAATGTAACACACACCCATACAATGCGTACCACCCCGTGATGTTTTTCTCACTCCTACTAGTGAATGTAATGTAACACACACCCATACAATGCGCACCACCCCGTGATGTTTTTCTCACTCCTACTAGTGAATGTAATGTAACACACACCCATACAATGCGCACCACCCCGTGATGTTTTTCTCACTCCTACTAGTGAATCTAATGTAACACACACCCATACAATGCGCACCACCCCGTTATGTTTTTCTCACTCCTACTAGTGAATGTAATGTAACACACACTCATACAATGCGCATCACCCCGTGATGTTTTTCTCACTCCTACTAGTGAATGTAATGTAACACACACCCATACAATGCGCACCACCCCGTGATGTTTTTCTCACTCCTACTAGTGAATGTAATGTAACACACACGCATACAATGCGCACCACCCCGTGATGTTTTTCTCACTCCTACTAGTGAATCTAATGTAACACACACCCATACAATGCGCACCACCCCGTGATGTTTTTCTCACTCCTACTAGTGAATGTAATGTAACACACACCCATACAATGCGCACCACCCCGTGATGTTTTTCTCACTCCTACTAGTGAATCTAATGTAACACACACCCATACAATGCGCACCACCCCGTGATGTTTTTCTCACTCCTACTTGTGAATCTAATGTAACACAAACCCATACAATGCGCACCACCCCGTGATGTTTTTCTCACTCCTACTAGTGAATGTAATGCAACACACACCCATACAATGCGCACCACACCGTGATGTTTTTCTCACACCTACTAGTGAATCTAATGTAACACACACCCATACAATGCGCACCACCCCGTGATGTTTTTCTCACTCCTACTAGTGAATCTAATATAACACACACCAATACAATGCGCACCACCCCGTGATGTTTTTCGCAATCCTACTAGTGAATGTAATGTAACACACACCCATAGAATGGGCACCACCCCGTGATGTTTTTCTCACTCCTACTAGTGAATGTAATGTAACACACACCCATACAATGCGCACCACCCCGTGATGTTTTTCTCACTCCTACTAGTGAATGTAATGTAATACACATCCATACAATGCGCACAACCCCGTGATGTTTTTCTCACTCCTACTAGTGAATGTAATGTAACGCACACCCATACAATGTGCACTACCCCGGGATGTTTTTCAGAAACCTATCCTACATTGCCACTGCATGTTCCCTGACCTCCCCATGCTGACCACCCCACGGTGCTTTTCTCCATCCTACATTGCCACTCACTGCCTATCCTAATTCAGACCCTCCGATTCACACCACCCCTTGATGTTTTTCTCACTGCTAGTAGTGAATGTAATGTAACACACACCCATACAATGCGCACCACCCCATGATGTTTTTCTCACTCCTACTAGTGAATGTAATGTAACACACACCCATACAATGCGCACCACCCCGTGATGTTTTTCTCACTCCTACTAGTGAATGTAATGTAACACACACCCATACAATGCGCACCACCCCGTGATGTTTTTCTCACTCCTACTAGTGAATGTAATGTAACACACACCCTTACAATGCGCTCCACCCCATGATGTTTTTCTCACTCCTCCTAGTGAATGTAATGTAACACACACCCATACAATGCGCACCACCCCGTGATGTTTTTCTCACTCCTACTAGTGAATCTAATGTAACACACACCCATACAATGCGCACCACCCCGTGGTGTTTTTCTCACTCCTACTAGTGAATGTAATGTAACACACACCCATACAATGCGCACCACCCCGTGATGTTTTTCTCACTCCTACTAGTGAATCTAATGTAACACACACCCATACAATGCGCACCACCCCGTGATGTTTTTCTCACTTCTACTAGTGAATGTAATGTAACACACACCCATACAATGCGCACCACCCCGTTATGTTTTTCTCACTCCTACTAGTGAATCTAATGTAACACACACCCATACAATGCGCACCACCCCGTGATGTTTTTCTCACTCCTACTAGTGAATCTAATGTAACACACACCCATACAATGCGCACCACCAAGTGATTTTTTTCTCACTCCTACTAGTGAATGTAATGTAACACACACCCATACAATGTGCACCACCCCGTTATGTTTTTCTCTCTCCTATTAATGAATGTAATGTAAAACACACCCATACAATGCGCACCACCCCCTGATGTTTTTCTCACTCCTACTAGTGAATGCAATGTAACACACACCCATACAATGCGCACCACCCCGTGATGTTTTTCTCACTCATATTAGTGAAAGTAATGTAACACACACCCATACAATGCGCACCACCACGTGATGTTTTTCTCACTCCTACTAGTGAATGTTATGTAAGACACACCCATACAATGCGCACCACCCCGTGATGTTTTTTTCACTCCTCTAGTGAATGTAATGTAACACACACCCATACAATGCGCACCACCCCGTGATGTTTTTCTCACTCCTACTAGCGAATGTAATGTAACACACACCCATACAATGCGCACCACCCCGTGATGTTTTTTTCACTCCTCTAGTGAATGTAATGTAACACACACCCATACAATGCGCACCACCCCGTGATGTTTTTCTCACTCCTACTAGCGAATGTAATGTAACACACACTCATACAATGCGCACCACCCCGTGATTTTTTTCTCACTCCTACGAGCGAATGTAATGTAACACACACCCATACAATCCGCACCACCCCGTGATGTTTTTCTCACTCCTATTAGCGAATGTAATGTAACACACACCCTTACAATGCGCACCACCCCGTGATGTTTATCTCACTCCTACTAGTGAATGTAATGTAACACAAACCCATACAATGCGCACCACCCCGTGATGTTTTTCTCACTCCTACTAGTGAATGTAATGTAACACACACCCATACAATGCGCACCACTTGATGTTTTTCACACTCCTACTAGTGAATGTAATGTAACACACACCCATACAATGTGCACCACCCCGTGATGTTTTTCTCACTCCTACTAGTGAATGTAATGTAACACACACCCATACAATGCGCACCACCCCGTGATGTTTTTCTCACTCCTACTAGTGAATGTAATGTAACACACACTCATACAATGCGCATCACCCCGTGATGTTTTTCTCACTCCTACTAGTGAATGTAATGTAACACACACCCATACAATGCGCACCACCCCGTGATGTTTTTCTCACTCCTACTAGTGAATGTAATGTAACACACACGCATACAATGCGCACCACCCCGTGATGTTTTTCTCACTCCTACTAGTGAATGTAATGTAACACACACCCATACAATGCGCACCACCCCGTGATGTTTTTCTCACTCCTACTAGTGAATCTAATGTAACACACACCCATACAATGCGCACCACCCCGTGATGTTTTTCTCACTCCTACTTGTGAATCTAATGTAACACACACCCATACAATGCGCACCACCTCGTGATGTTTTTCTCACTCCTACTAGTGAATGTAATGCAACACACACCCATACAATGCGCACCACCCCGTGATGTTTTCTCACACCTACTAGTGAATCTAATGTAACACATACCCATACAATGCGCACCACCCCGTGATGTTTTTCTCACTCCTACTAGTGAATCTAATGTAACACACACCAATACAATGCGCACCACCCCGTGATGTTTTTCGCACTCCTACTAGTGAATGTAATGTAACACACACCCATAGAATGCGCACCACCGCGTGATGTTTTTCTCACTCCTACTAGTGAATGTAATGTAACACACACCCATACAATGCGCACCACCCCGTGATGTTTTTCTCACTCCTACTAGTGAATGTAATGTAACACACACCCATACAATGCGTACCACCCCGTGATGTTTTTCTCACTCCTACTAGTGAATGTAATGTAACACACACCCATACAATGCGCACCACCCCGTGATGTTTTTCTCACTCCTACTAGTGAATGTAATGTAACACACACCCATACAATGCGCACCACCCCGTGATGTTTTTCTCACTCCTACTAGTGAATCTAATGTAACACACACCCATACAATGCGCACCACCCCGTGATGTTTTTCTCACTCCTACTACTGAATCTAATGTAACACACACCCACACAACACGCTCCTCCCCGTGATGTTTTTCTCACTCCTACTAGTGAATGTAATGTAACACACACCCAAACAATGCGCACCACCCCGTGATGTTTTTCTCACTCCTACTAGTGAATGTAATGTAACACACACCCATACAATGCGCACCACCCCGTGATGTTTTTGTCACTCCTACTAGTGAATGTAATGTAACACACACCCATACAATGCGCACCACCGCGTGATGTTTTTTTCACTCCTACTAGTGAATCTAATGTAACACACACCCATACAATGCGCACCACCCCGTGATGTTTTTCTCACTCCTACTAGTGAATGTAATGTAACACACACCCATACAATGCGCACCACCACGTGATGTTTTTCTCACTCCTACTAGTGAATGTAATGTAACACACACTCATACAATGCGCACCACACCGTGATGTTTTTCTCACTCCTACTAGTGAATGTAATGTAACACACACCCATACAATGCGCACCACCGGTGATGTTTTTCTCACTCCTACTACTGAATGTAATGTAACACACACCCATAGAATGCGCACCACCCCGTGATGTTTTTCTCACTCCTACTAGTGAATCTAATGTAACACACACCCATACAATGCGCACCACCACGTGATTTTTTTCTCACTCCTACTAGTGAATGTAATGTAACACACACCCATACAATGCGCACCACCCCGTTATGTTTTTCTCTCTCCTATTAGTGAATGTAATGTAACACACACCCATACAATGCGCACCACCCCCTGATGTTTTTCTCACTCCTACTAGTGAATGTAATGTAACACACACCCATACAATGCGCACCACCCTGTGATGTTTTTCTCACTCCTACTAGCGAATGTAATGTAACACACACCCATACAATGCGCACCACCCCGTGATGTTTTTCTCACTCCTACTAGTGAATGTAATGTAACACACACCCATACAATGCGCACCACCCCGTGATGTTTTTCTCACTCGTACTAGTGAATGTAATGTAACACACACCCATACAATGCGCAGCACCCCGCGATGTTTTTCTCACTAATACTAGTGAATGTAATGTAACACACACCCATACAATGCGCACCACCCCGTGATGTTTTTCTCACTCCTACTAGTGAATCTAATGTAACACACACCCATAGAATGCGCACCACCCCGTGATGTTTTACTCACTCCTACTAGTGAATGTAATGTAACACACACCCATACAATGCGCACCACCCCGTGATGTTTTTCTCACTCCTACTAGCGAATGTAATGTAACACACACCCATACAATGCGCACCACCCCGTGATGTTTTTCTCACTCCTACTAGTGAATGTAATGTAACACACACCCATACAATGCGCACCACCCCGTGATGTTTTTCTCACTCGTACTAGTGAATGTAATGTAACACACACCCATACAATGCGCAGCACCCCGCGATGTTTTTCTCACTAATACTAGTGAATGTAATGTAACACACACCCATACAATGCGCACCACCCCGTGATGTTTTTCTCACTCCTACTAGTGAATCTAATGTAACACACACCCATAGAATGCGCACCACCCCGTGATGTTTTACTCACTCCTACTAGTGAATGTAATGTAACACACACCCATACAATGCGCACCACCCCGTGATGTTTTTCTCACTCCTACTAGTGAATGTAATGTAACACTCACCCATACAATGCGCACCACCCCGTGATGTTTTTCTCACTCCTACTAGTGAATGCAATGTAACACACACCCATACAATGCGCACCACCCCGTGATGTTATTCGCACTCCTAATAGTGAATCTAATGTAACACACCCCCATACAATGCGCACCACACCGTGATGTTTTTCTCACTCCTACTAGTGGATCTAATGTAACACACACCCATACAATGCGCACCACCCCGTGATGTTTTTCTCACTCCTAATAGTGGATCTAATGTAACACACACCCATACAATGCGCACCACCCCGTGCTGTTTTTCTCATTCCTACTAGTGAATGTAATGTAACACACACCCATACAATGCGCACCACCCCGTGATGTTTTTCTCACTCCTACTAGTGAATGTAATGTAACACACACCCATACAATGCGCACCACGCCGTGATGTTGTTCTCACTCCTACTAGTGAATGTAATGTAACACACACCCATACAATGCGCACCACCCCGTGATGTTTTTCTCACTCCTACTAGTGAATGTAATGTAACACACACCCATACAATGCGCACCACCCCGTGATGTTTTTCTCACTCCTACTAGTGAATGTAATGTAACACACACCCATACAATGCGCACCACCGGTGATGTTTTTCTCACTCCTACTACTGAATGTAATGTAACACACACCCATACAATGCGCACTACCCCGTGATGTTTTTCTCACTCCTACTAGTGAATCTAATGTAACACACACCCATACAATGCGCACCACCATGTGATTTTTTTCTCACTCCTACTAGTGAATGTAATGTAACACACACCCATACAATGCGCACCACCCCGTTATGTTTTTCTCTCTCCTATTAGTGAATGTAATGTAACACACACCCATACAATGCGCACCACCCCCTGATGTTTTTCTCACTCCTACTAGTGAATGTAATGTAACACACACCCATAGAATGCGCACCACCCCGTGATGTTTTTCTCACTTCTACTAGTGAATCTAATGTAACACACACCCATACAATGCGCACCACCCTGTGATGTTTTTCTCACTCCTATTAGTGAATGTAATGTAACACACACCCATACAATGCGCACCACCACGGGATGTTTTTCTCCCTCCTACTAGTGAATGTTATGTAAGACACACCCATACAATGCGCACCACCCCGTGATGTTTTTCTCACTCCTACTAGTGAATGTAATGTAACACACACCCATACAATGCGCACCACCCCGTGATGTTTTTCTCACTCCTACTAGCGAATGTAATGTAACACACACCCATACAATGCGCACCACCCCGTGATGTTTTTCTCACTCCTACTAGCGAATGTAATGTAACACACACCCATACAATGCGCACCACCCCGTGATGTTTTTCTCACTCCTACTAGCGAATGTAACGTAACACACACCCATACAATGCGCACCACCCCGTGATGTTTTTCTCACACCTACTAGCGAATGTAATGTAACACACACCCATACAATGCGCACTACCCCGTGATGTTTTTCTCACTCCTACTAGCGAATGTAATGTAACACACACCAATACAATGCGCACCACCCCGTGATGTTTTTGTCACTCCTACTAGCGAATGTAATGTAACACACACCCATACAATGCGCACCACCCCGTGATGTTTTTCTCACTCCTACTAGCGAAGGTAATGTAACACACACCCATACAATGCGCACCACCCCGTGATGTTTTTCTCACTCCTACTAGTGAATGTAATGTAACACACACTCATACAATGCGCATCACCCCGTGATGTTTTTCTCACTCCTACTAGTGAATGTAATGTAACACACACCCATACAATGCGCACCACCCCGTGATGTTTTTCTCACTCCTACTAGTGAATGTAATGTAACACACACGCATACAATGCGCACCACCCCGTGATGTTTTTCTCACTCCTACTAGTGAATCTAATGTAACACACACCCATACAATGCGCACCACCCCGTGATGTTTTTCTCACTCCTACTAGTGAATGTAATGTAACACACACCCATACAAGGCGCACCACCCCGTGATGTTTTTCTCACTCCTACTAGTGAATCTAATGTAACACACACCCATACAATGCGCACCACCCCGTGATGTTTTTCTCACTCCTACTTGTGAATCTAATGTAACACACACCCATACAATGCGCACCACCTCGTGATGTTTTTCTCACTCCTACTAGTGAATGTAATGCAACACACACCCATACAATGCGCACCACCCCGTGATGTTTTTCTCACACCTACTAGTGAATCTAATGTAACACATACCCATACAATGCGCACCACCCCGTGATGTTTTTCTCACTCCTACTAGTGAATCTAATGTAACACACACCAATACAATGCGCACCACCCCGTGATGTTTTTCGCACTCCTACTAGTGAATGTAATGTAACACACACCCATAGAATGCGCACCACCGCGTGATGTTTTTCTCACTCCTACTAGTGAATGTAATGTAACACACACCCATACAATGCGCACCACCCCGTGATGTTTTTCTCACTCCTACTAGTGAATGTAATGTAACACACACCCATACAATGCGTACCACCCCGTGATGTTTTTCTCACTCCTACTAGTGAATGTAATGTAACACACACCCATACAATGCGCACCACCCCGTGATGTTTTTCTCACTCCTACTAGTGAATGTAATGTAACACACACCCATACAATGCGCACCACCCCGTGATGTTTTTCTCACTCCTACTAGTGAATGTAATGTAACACACACCCATACAATGCGCACCACCCCGTGATGTTTTTCTCACTCCTACTTGTGAATCTAATGTAACACACACCCATACAATGCGCACCACCTCGTGATGTTTTTCTCACTCCTACTAGTGAATGTAATGCAACACACACCCATACAATGCGCACCACCCCGTGATGTTTTTCTCACACCTACTAGTGAATCTAATGTAACACATACCCATACAATGCGCACCACCCCGTGATGTTTTTCTCACTCCTACTAGTGAATCTAATATAACACACACCAATACAATGCGCACCACCCCGTGATGTTTTTCGCACTCCTACTAGTGAATGTAATGTAACACACACCCATACAATGCGCACCACCCCGTGATGTTTTTCTCACTCCTACTAGTGAATGTAATGTAACACACACCCATACAATGCGCACCACCCCGTGATGTTTTTCTCACTCCTACTAGTGAATGTAATGTAATACACATCCATACAATGCGCACAACCCCGTGATGTTTTTCTCACTCCTACTAGTGAATGTAATGTAACGCACACCCATACAATGTGCACTACCCCGGGATGTTTTTCAGAAACCTATCCTACATTGCCACTGCATGTTCCCTGACCTCCCCATGCTGACCACCCCACGGTGCTTTTCTCCATCCTACATTGCCACTCACTGCCTATCCTAATTCAGACCCTCCGATTCACACCACCCCTTGATGTTTTTCTCACTCCTAGTAGTGAATGTAATGTAACACACACCCATACAATGCGCACCACCCCATGATGTTTTTCTCACTCCTACTAGTGAATGTAATGTAACACACACCCATACAATGCGCACCACCCCGTGATGTTTTTCTCACTCCTACTAGTGAATGTAATGTAACACACACCCATACAATGCGCACCACCCCGTGATGTTTTTCTCACTCCTACTAGTGAATGTAATGTAACACACACCCTTACAATGCGCTCCACCCCATGATGTTTTTCTCACTCCTCCTAGTGAATGTAATGTAACACACACCCATACAATGCGCACCACCCCGTGATGTTTTTCTCACTCCTACTAGTGAATCTAATGTAACACACACCCATACAATGCGCACCACCCCGTGGTGTTTTTCTCACTCCTACTAGTGAATGTAATGTAACACACACCCATACAATGCGCACCACCCCGTGATGTTTTTCTCACTCCTACTAGTGAATCTAATGTAACACACACCCATACAATGCGCACCACCCCGTGATGTTTTTCTCACTTCTACTAGTGAATGTAATGTAACACACACCCATACAATGCGCACCACCCCGTTATGTTTTTCTCACTCCTACTAGTGAATCTAATGTAACACACACCCATACAATGCGCACCACCCCGTGATGTTTTTCTCACTCCTACTAGTGAATCTAATGTAACACACACCCATACAATGCGCACCACCACGTGATTTTTTTCTCACTCCTACTAGTGAATGTAATGTAACACACACCCATACAATGTGCACCACCCCGTTATGTTTTTCTCTCTCCTATTAATGAATGTAATGTAAAACACACCCATACAATGCGCACCACCCCCTGATGTTTTTCTCACTCCTACTAGTGAATGCAATGTAACACACACCCATACAATGCGCACCACCCCGTGATGTTTTTCTCACTCATATTAGTGAAAGTAATGTAACACACACCCATACAATGCGCACCACCACGTGATGTTTTTCTCACTCCTACTAGTGAATGTTATGTAAGACACACCCATACAATGCGCACCACCCCGTGATGTTTTTTTCACTCCTCTAGTGAATGTAATGTAACACACACCCATACAATGCGCACCACCCCGTGATGTTTTTCTCACTCCTACTAGCGAATGTAATGTAACACACACCCATACAATGCGCACCACCCCGTGATGTTTTTTTCACTCCTCTAGTGAATGTAATGTAACACACACCCATACAATGCGCACCACCCCGTGATGTTTTTCTCACTCCTACTAGCGAATGTAATGTAACACACACTCATACAATGCGCACCACCCCGTGATGTTTTTCTCACTCCTACTAGCGAATGTAATGTAACACACACCCATACAATCCGCACCACCCCGTGATGTTTTTCTCACTCCTATTAGCGAATGTAATGTAACACACACCCTTACAATGCGCACCACCCCGTGATGTTTATCTCACTCCTACTAGTGAATGTAATGTAACACAAACCCATACAATGCGCACCACCCCGTGATGTTTTTCTCACTCCTACTAGTGAATGTAATGTAACACACACCCATACAATGCGCACCACTTGATGTTTTTCACACTCCTACTAGTGAATGTAATGTAACACACACCCATACAATGTGCACCACCCCGTGATGTTTTTCTCACTCCTACTAGTGAATGTAATGTAACACACACCCATACAATGCGCACCACCCCGTGATGTTTTTCTCACTCCTACTAGTGAATGTAATGTAACACACACCCATACAATGCGCACCACCCCGTGATGTTTTTCTCACTCCTACTAGTGAATGTAATGTAACACACACGCATACAATGCGCACCACCCCGTGATGTTTTTCTCACTCCTACTAGTGAATGTAATGTAACACACACCCATACAATGCGCACCACCCCGTGATGTTTTTCTCACTCCTACTAGTGAATCTAATGTAACACACACCCATACAATGCGCACCACCCCGTGATGTTTTTCTCACTCCTACTTGTGAATCTAATGTAACACACACCCATACAATGCGCACCACCTCGTGATGTTTTTCTCACTCCTACTAGTGAATGTAATGCAACACACACCCATACAATGCGCACCACCCCGTGATGTTTTTCTCACACCTACTAGTGAATCTAATGTAACACATACCCATACAATGCGCACCACCCCGTGATGTTTTTCTCACTCCTACTAGTGAATGTTATGTAACACACACCCATACAATGCGCACCACCCCGTGATGTTTTTCTCACTCCTACTAGTGAATCTAATGTAACACACACCCATACAATGCGCACCACCCCGTGATGTTTTTCTCACTCCTACTACTGAATCTTATGTAACACACACCCACACAACACGCTCCTCCCCGTGATGTTTTTCTCACTCCTACTAGTGAATGTAATGTAACACACACCCATACAATGCGCACCACCCCGTGATGTTTTTCTCACTCCTACTAGTGAATGTAATGTAACACACACCCATACAATGCGCACCACCCCGTGATGTTTTTGTCACTCCTACTAGTGAATGTAATGTAACACACACCCATACAATGCGCACCACCGCGTGATGTTTTTTTCACTCCTACTAGTGAATCTAATGTAACACACACCCATACAATGCGCACCACCCCGTGATGTTTTTCTCACTCCTACTAGTGAATGTAATGTAACACACACCCATACAATGCGCACCACCACGTGATGTTTTTCTCACTCCTACTAGTGAATGTAATGTAACACACACCCATACAATGCGCACCACCCCGTGATGATTTTCTCACTCCTACTAGCGAATGTAATGTAACACACTCCCATACAATGCGCACCACCCCGTGATGTTTTTCTCACTCCTACTAGTGAATGTAATGTAACACACACTCATACAATGCGCACCACACCGTGATGTTTTTCTCACTCCTACTAGTGAATGTAATGTAACACACACCCATACAATGCGCACCACCGGTGATGTTTTTCTCACTCCTACTACTGAATGTAATGTAACACACACCCATAGAATGCGCACCACCCCGTGATGTTTTTCTCACTCCTACTAGTGAATCTAATGTAACACACACCCATACAATGCGCACCACCACGTGATTTTTTTCTCACTCCTACTAGTGAATGTAATGTAACACACACCCATACAATGCGCACCACCCCGTTATGTTTTTCTCTCTCCTATTAGTGAATGTAATGTAACACACACCCATACAATGCGCACCACCCCCTGATGTTTTTCTCACTCCTACTAGTGAATGTAATGTAACACACACCCATACAATGCGCACCACCCTGTGATGTTTTTGTCACTCCTACTAGCGAATGTAATGTAACACACACCCATACAATGCGCACCACCCCGTGATGTTTTTCTCACTCCTACTAGCGAATGTAATGTAACACACACCCATACAATGCGCACCACCCCGTGATGTTTTTCTCACTCCTACTAGTGAATGTAATGTAACACACACCCATACAATGCGCACCACCCCGTGATGTTTTTCTCACTCGTACTAGTGAATGTAATGTAACACACACCCATACAATGCGCAGCACCCCGCGATGTTTTTCTCACTAATACTAGTGAATGTAATGTAACACACACCCATACAATGCGCACCACCCCGTGATGTTTTTCTCACTCCTACTAGTGAATCTAATGTAACACACACCCATAGAATGCGCACCACCCCGTGATGTTTTACTCACTCCTACTAGTGAATGTAATGTAACACACACCCATACAATGCGCACCACCCCGTGATGTTTTTCTCACTCCTACTAGTGAATGTAATGTAACACTCACCCATACAATGCGCACCACCCCGTGATGTTTTTCTCACTCGTACTAGTGAATGCAATGTAACACACACCCATACAATGCGCACCACCCCGTGATGTTATTCGCACTCCTAATAGTGAATCTAATGTAACACACCCCCATACAATGCGCACCACACCGTGATGTTTTTCTCACTCCTACTAGTGGATCTAATGTAACACACACCCATACAATGCGCACCACCCCGTGATGTTTTTCTCACTCCTAATAGTGGATCTAATGTAACACACACCCATACAATGCGCACCACGCCGTGATGTTTTTCTCACTCCTACTAGTGAATGTAATGTAACACACACCCATACAATGCGCACCACCCCGTGATGTTTTTCTCACTCCTACTAGTGAATGTAATGTAACACACACCCATACAATGCGCACCACCCCGTGATGTTTTTCTCACTCCTACTAGTGAATGTAATGTAACACACACCCATACAATGCGCACCACCAGTGATGTTTTTCTCACTCCTACTACTGAATGTAATGTAACACACACCCATACAATGCGCACTACCCCGTGATGTTTTTCTCACTCCTACTAGTGAATCTAATGTAACACACACCCATACAATGCGCACCACCATGTGATTTTTTTCTCACTCCTACTAGTGAATGTAATGTAACACACACCCATACAATGCGCACCACCCCATTATGTTTTTCTCTCTCCTATTAGTGAATGTAATGTAACACACACCCATACAATGCGCACCACCCCCTGATGTTTTTCTCACTCCTACTAGTGAATGTAATGTAACACACACCCATAGAATGCGCACCACCCCGTGATGTTTTTCTCACTTCTACTAGTGAATCTAATGTAACACACACCCATACAATGCGCACCACCCTGTGATGTTTTTCTCACTCCTATTAGTGAATGTAATGTAACACACACCCATACAATGCGCACCACCACGGGATGTTTTTCTCCCTCCTACTAGTGAATGTTATGTAAGACACACCCATACAATGCGCACCACCCCGTGATGTTTTTCTCACTCCTACTAGTGAATGTAATGTAACACACACCCATACAATGCGCACCACCCCGTGATGTTTTTCTCACTCCTACTAGCGAATGTAATGTAACACACACCCATACAATGCGCACCACCCCGTGATGTTTTTCTCACTCCTACTAGCGAATGTAATGTAACACACACCCATACAATGCGCACCACCCCGTGATGTTTTTCTCACTCCTACTAGCGAATGTAACGTAACACACACCGATACAATGCGCACTACCCCGTGATGTTTTTCTCACTCCTACTAGCGAATGTAATGTAACACACACCAATACAATGCGCACCACCCCGTGATGTTTTTGTCACTCCTACTAGCGAATGTAATGTAACACACACCCATACAATGCGCACCACCCCGTGATGTTTTTCTCACTCCTACTAGCGAAGGTAATGTAACACACACCCATACAATGCGCACCACCCCGTGATGTTTTTCTCACTCCTACTAGTGAATGTAATGTAACACACACTCATACAATGCGCATCACCCCGTGATGTTTTTCTCACTCCTACTAGTGAATGTAATGTAACACACACCCATACAATGCGCACCACCCCGTGATGTTTTTCTCACTCCTACTAGTGAATGTAATGTAACACACACGCATACAATGCGCACCACCCCGTGATGTTTTTCTCACTCCTACTAGTGAATCTAATGTAACACACACCCATAAAATGCGCACCACCCCGTGATGTTTTTCTCACTCCTACTAGTGAATGTAATGTAACACACACCCATACAATGCGCACCACCCCGTGATGTTTTTCTCACTCCTACTAGTGAATCTAATGTAACACACACCCATACAATGCGCACCACCCCGTGATGTTTTTCTCACTCCTACTTGTGAATCTAATGTAACACACACCCATACAATGCGCACCACCTCGTGATGTTTTTCTCACTCCTACTAGTGAATGTAATGCAACACACACCGATACAATGCGCACCACCACGTGATGTTTTTCTCACACCTACTAGTGAATTTAATGTAACACATACCCATACAATGCGCACCACCCCGTGATGTTTTTCTCACTCCTACTAGTGAATCTAATGTAACACACACCAATACAATGCGCACCACCCCGTGATGTTTTTCGCACTCCTACTAGTGAATGTAATGTAACACACACCCATAGAATGCGCACCACCCCGTGATGTTTTTCTCACTCCTACTAGTGAATGTAATGTAACACACACCCATACAATGCGCACCACCCCGTGATGTTTTTCTCACTCCTACTAGTGAATGTAATGTAACACACACCCATACAATGCGTACCACCCCGTGATGTTTTTCTCACTCCTACTAGTGAATGTAATGTAACACACACCCATACAATGCGCACCACCCCGTGATGTTTTTCTCACTCCTACTAGTGAATGTAATGTAACACACACCCATACAATGCGCACCACCCCGTGATGTTTTTCTCTCTCCTACTAGTGAATCTAATGTAACACACACCCATACAATGCGCACCACCCCGTGATGTTTTTCTCACTCCTACTACTGAATCTAATGTAACACACACCCACACAACACGCTCCTCCCCGTGATGTTTTTCTCACTCCTACTAGTGAATGTAATGTAACACACACCCATACAATGCGCACCACCCCGTGATGTTTTTCTCACTCCTACTAGTGAATGTAATGTAACACACACCCATACAATGCGCACCACCCCGTGATGTTTTTGTCACTCCTACTAGTGAATGTAATGTAACACACACCCATACAATGCGCACCACCGCGTGATGTTTTTTTCACTCCTAGTAGTGAATCTAATGTAACACACACCCATACAATGCGCACCACCCCGTGATGTTTTTCTCACTCCTACTAGTGAATGTAATGTAACACACACCCATACAATGCGCACCACAACGTGATGTTTTTCTCACTCCTACTAGTGAATGTAATGTAACACACACCCATACAATGCGCACCACCCCGTGATGATTTTCTCACTCCTACTAGCGAATGTAATGTAACACACTCCCATACAATGCGCACCACCCCGTGATGTTTTTCTCACTCCTACTAGTGAATGTAATGTAACACACACTCATACAATGCGCACCACACCGTGATGTTTTTCTCACTCCTACTAGTGAATGTAATGTAACACACACCCATACAATGCGCACCACCGGTGATGTTTTTCTCACTCCTACTACTGAATGTAATGTAACACACACCCATAGAATGCGCACCACCCCGTGATGTTTTTCTCACTCCTACTAGTGAATCTAATGTAACACACACCCATACAATGCGCACCACCACGTGATTTTTTTCTCACTCCTACTAGTGAATGTAATGTAACACACACCCATACAATGCGCACCACCCCGTTATGTTTTTCTCTCTCCTATTAGTGAATGTAATGTAACACACACCCATACAATGCGCACCACCCCCTGATGTTTTTCTCACTCCTACTAGTGAATGTAATGTAACACACACCCATACAATGCGCACCACCCTGTGATGTTTTTGTCACTCCTACTAGCGAATGTAATGTAACACACACCCATACAATGCGCACCACCCCGTGATGTTTTTCTCACTCCTACTAGCGAATGTAATGTAACACACACCCATACAATGCGCACCACCCCGTGATGTTTTTCTCACTCCTACTAGTGAATGTAATGTAACACACACCCATACAATGCGCACCACCCCGTGATGTTTTTCTCACTCGTACTAGTGAATGTAATGTAACACACACCCATACAATGCGCAGCACCCCGCGATGTTTTCCTCACTAATACTAGTGAATGTAATGTAACACACACCCATACAATGCGCACCACCCCGTGATGTTTTTCTCACTCCTACTAGTGAATCTAATGTAACACACACCCATAGAATGCGCACCACCCCGTGATGTTTTTCTCACTCCTACTAGTGAATGTAATGTAACACACACCCATACAATGCGCACCACCCCGTGATGTTTTTCTCACTCCTACTAGTGAATGCAATGTAACACACACCCATACAATGCGCACCACCCCGTGATGTTATTCGCACTCCTAATAGTGAATCTAATGTAACACACCCCCATACAATGCGCACCACCCCGTGATGTTTTTCTCACTCCTACTAGTGGATCTAATGTAACACACACCCATACAATGCGCACCACCCCGTGATGTTTTTCTCACTCCTAATAGTGGATCTAATGTAACACACACCCATACAATGCGCACCACCCCGTGCTGTTTTTCTCATTCCTACTAGTGAATGTAATGTAACACACACCCATACAATGCGCACCACCCCGTGATGTTTTTCTCACTCCTACTAGTGAATGTAATGTAACACACACCCATACAATGTGCACCACGCCGTGATGTTTTTCTCTCTCCTACTAGTGAATGTAATGTAACACACACCCATACAATGCGCACCACCCCGTGATGTTTTTCTCACTCCTACTTGTGAATGTAATGTAACACACACCCATACAATGCGCACCACCCCGTGATGTTTTTCTCACTCCTACTAGTGAATGTAATGTAACACACACCCATACAATGTGCACCACGCCGTGATGTTTTTCTCACTCCTACTAGTGAATGTAATGTAACACACACCCATACAATGCGCACCACCCCGTGATGTTTTTCTCACTCCTACTAGTGAATGTAATGTAACACACACCCATACAATGCGCACCACCCCGTGATGTTTTTCTCACTCCTACTAGTGAATCTAATGTAACACACACCCATACAATGCGCACCACCCCGTGATGTTTTTCTCACTCCTACTACTGAATCTAATGTAACACACACCCACACAACACGCTCCTCCCCGTGATGTTTTTCTCACTCCTACTAGTGAATGTAATGTAACACACACCCATACAATGCGCACCACCCCGTGATGTTTTTCTCACTCCTACTAGTGAATGTAATGTAACACACACCCATACAATGCGCACCACCCCGTGATGTTTTTGTCACTCCTACTAGTGAATGTAATGTAACACACACCCATACAATGCGCACCACCCCGTGATGTTTTTTTCACTCCTACTAGTGAATCTAATGTAACACACACCCATACAATGCGCACCACCCCGTGATGTTTTTCTCACTCCTACTAGTGAATGTAATGTAACACACACCCATACAATGCGCACCACCGCGTGATGTTTTTCTCACTCCTACTAGTGAATGTAATGTAACACACACCCATACAATGCGCACCACCCCGTGATGATTTTCTCACTCCTACTAGCGAATGTAATGTAACACACTCCCATACAATGCGCACCACCCCGTGATGTTTTTCTCACTCCTACTAGTGAATGTAATGTAACACACACTCATACAATGCGCACCACACCGTGATGTTTTTCTCACTCCTACTAGTGAATGTAATGTAACACACACCCATACAATGCGCACCACCGGTGATGTTTTTCTCACTCCTACTACTGAATGTAATGTAACACACACCCATAGAATGCGCACCACCCCGTGATGTTTTTCTCACTCCTACTAGTGAATCTAATGTAACACACACCCATAGAATGCGCACCACCCCGTGATGTTTTTCTCACTCCTACTAGTGAATGTAATGTAACACACACCCATACAATGCGCACCACCCCGTGATGTTTTTCTCACTCCTACTAGTGAATGTAATGTAACACACACCCATACAATGCGCACCACCCCGTGATGTTTTTGTCACTCCTACTAGTGAATGTAATGTAACACACACCCATACAATGCGCACCACCCCGTGATGTTTTTTTCACTCCTACTAGTGAATCTAATGTAACACACAACCATACAATGCGCACCACCCCGTGATGTTTTTCTCACTCCTACTAGTGAATGTAATGTAACACACACCCATACAATGCGCACCACCGCGTGATGTTTTTCTCACTCCTACTAGTGAATGTAATGTAACACACACCCATACAATGCGCACCACCCCGTGATGATTTTCTCACTCCTACTAGCGAATGTAATGTAACACACTCCCATACAATGCGCACCACCCCGTGATGTTTTTCTCACTCCTACTAGTGAATGTAATGTAACACACACTCATACAATGCGCACCACACCGTGATGTTTTTCTCACTCCTACTAGTGAATGTAATGTAACACACACCCATACAATGCGCACCACCGGTGATGTTTTTCTCACTCCTACTACTGAATGTAATGTAACACACACCCATAGAATGCGCACCACCCCGTGATGTTTTTCTCACTCCTACTAGTGAATCTAATGTAACACACACCCATAGAATGCGCACCACCCCGTGATGTTTTTCTCACTCCTACTAGTGAATGTAATGTAACACACACCCATACAATGCGCACCACCCCGTGATGTTTTTCTCACTCCTACTAGTGAATGTAATGTAACACTCACCCATACAATGCGCACCACCCCGTGATGTTTTTCTCACTCCTACTAGTGAATGCAATGTAACACACACCCATACAATGCGCACCACCCCGTGATGTTATTCGCACTCCTAATAGTGAATCTAATGTAACACACCCCCATACAATGCGCACCACCCCGTGATGTTTTTCTCACTCCTACTAGTGGATCTAATGTAACACACACCCATACAATGCGCACCACCCCGTGATGTTTTTCTCACTCCTAATAGTGGATCTAATGTAACACACACCCATACAATGCGCACCACCCCGTGCTGTTTTTCTCATTCCTACTAGTGAATGTAATGTAACACACACCCATACAATGCGCACCACCCCGTGATGTTTTTCTCACTCCTACTAGTGAATGTAATGTAACACACACCCATACAATGTGCACCACGCCGTGATGTTTTTCTCACTCCTACTAGTGAATGTAATGTAACACACACCCATACAATGCGCACCACCCCGTGATGTTTTTCTCACTCCTACTAGTGAATGTAATGTAACACACACCCATACAATGCGCACCACCCCGTGATGTTTTTCTCACTCCTACTAGTGAATGTAATGTAACACACACCCATACAATGTGCACCACGCCGTGATGTTTTTCTCACTCCTACTAGTGAATGTAATGTAACACACACCCATACAATGCGCACCACCCCGTGATGTTTTTCTCACTCCTACTAGTGAATGTAATGTAACACACACCCATACAATGCGCACCACCCCGTGATGTTTTTCTCACTCCTACTAGTGAATCTAATGTAACACACACCCATACAATGCGCACCACCCCGTGATGTTTTTCTCACTCCTACTACTGAATCTAATGTAACACACACCCACACAACACGCTCCTCCCCGTGATGTTTTTCTCACTCCTACTAGTGAATGTAATGTAACACACACCCATACAATGCGCACCACCCCGTGATGTTTTTCTCACTCCTACTAGTGAATGTAATGTAACACACACCCATACAATGCGCACCACCCCGTGATGTTTTTGTCACTCCTACTAGTGAATGTAATGTAACACACACCCATACAATGCGCACCACCCCGTGATGTTTTTTTCACTCCTACTAGTGAATCTAATGTAACACACACCCATACAATGCGCACCACCCCGTGATGTTTTTCTCACTCCTACTAGTGAATGTAATGTAACACACACCCATACAATGCGCACCACCGCGTGATGTTTTTCTCACTCCTACTAGTGAATGTAATGTAACACACACCCATACAATGCGCACCACCCCGTGATGATTTTCTCACTCCTACTAGTGAATGTAATGTAAAACACACCCATAGAATGCGCACCACCCCGTGATGTTTTTCTCACTTCTACTAGTGAATCTAATGTAACACACACCCATACAATGCGCACCACCCTGTGATGTTTTTCTCACTTCTATTAGTGAATGTAATGTAACACACACCCATACAATGCGCACCACCACGGGATGTTTTTCTCCCTCCTACTAGTGAATGTTATGTAAGACACACCCATACAATGCGCACCACCCCGTGATGTTTTTCTCACTCCTACTAGTGAATGTAATGTAACACACACCCATACAATGCGCACCACCGGTGATGTTTTTCTCACTCCTACTACTGAATGTAATGTAACACACACCCATAGAATGCGCACCACCCCGTGATGTTTTTCTCACTCCTACTAGTGAATCTAATGTAACACACACCCATACAATGCGCACCACCACGTGATTTTTTTCTCACTCCTACTAGTGAATGTAATGTAACACACACCCATACAATGCGCACCACCCCGTTATGTTTTTCTCTCTCCTATTAGTGAATGTAATGTAACACACACCCATACAATGCGCACCACCCCCTGATGTTTTTCTCACTCCTACTAGTGAATGTAATGTAACACACACCCATACAATGCGCACCACCCTGTGATGTTTTTGTCACTCCTACTAGCGAATGTAATGTAACACACACCCATACAATGCGCACCACCCCGTGATGTTTTTCTCACTCCTACTAGCGAATGTAATGTAACACACACCCATACAATGCGCACCACCCCGTGATGTTTTTCTCACTCCTACTAGTGAATGTAATGTAACACACACCCATACAATGCGCACCACCCCGTGATGTTTTTCTCACTCGTACTAGTGAATGTAATGTAACACACACCCATACAATGCGCAGCACCCCGCGATGTTTTTCTCACTAATACTAGTGAATGTAATGTAACACACACCCATACAATGCGCACCACCCCGTGATGTTTTTCTCACTCCTACTAGTGAATCTAATGTAACACACACCCATAGAATGCGCACCACCCCGTGATGTTTTTCTCACTCCTACTAGTGAATGTAATGTAACACACACCCATACAATGCGCACCACCCCGTGATGTTTTTCTCACTCCTACTAGTGAATGTAATGTAACACTCACCCATACAATGCGCACCACCCCGTGATGTTTTTCTCACTCCTACTAGTGAATGCAATGTAACACACACCCATACAATGCGCACCACCCCGTGATGTTATTCGCACTCCTAATAGTGAATCTAATGTAACACACCCCCATACAATGCGCACCACCCCGTGATGTTTTTCTCACTCCTACTAGTGGATCTAATGTAACACACACCCATACAATGCGCACCACCCCGTGATGTTTTTCTCACTCCTAATAGTGGATCTAATGTAACACACACCCATACAATGCGCACCACCCCGTGCTGTTTTTCTCATTCCTACTAGTGAATGTAATGTAACACACACCCATACAATGCGCACCACCCCGTGATGTTTTTCTCACTCCTACTAGTGAATGTAATGTAACACACACCCATACAATGTGCACCACGCCGTGATGTTTTTCTCACTCCTACTAGTGAATGTAATGTAACACACACCCATACAATGCGCACCACCCCGTGATGTTTTTCTCACTCCTACTAGTGAATGTAATGTAACACACACCCATACAATGCGCACCACCCCGTGATGTTTTTCTCACTCCTACTAGTGAATGTAATGTAACACACACCCATACAATGCGCACCACCGGTGATGTTTTTCTCACTCCTACTACTGAATGTAATGTAACACACACCCATACAATGCGCACTACCCCGTGATGTTTTTCTCACTCCTACTAGTGAATCTAATGTAACACACACCCATACAATGCGCACCACCATGTGATTTTTTTCTCACTCCTACTAGTGAATGTAATGTAACACACACCCATACAATGCGCACCACCCCGTTATGTTTTTCTCTCTCCTATTAGTGAATGTAATGTAACACACACCCATACAATGCGCACCACCCCCTGATGTTTTTCTCACTCCTACTAGTGAATGTAATGTAACACACACCCATAGAATGCGCACCACCCCGTGATGTTTTTCTCACTTCTACTAGTGAATCTAATGTAACACACACCCATACAATGCGCACCACCCTGTGATGTTTTTCTCACTTCTATTAGTGAATGTAATGTAACACACACCCATACAATGCGCACCACCACGGGATGTTTTTCTCCCTCCTACTAGTGAATGTTATGTAAGACACACCCATACAATGCGCACCACCCCGTGATGTTTTTCTCACTCCTACTAGTGAATGTAATGTAACACACACCCATACAATGCGCACCACCCCGTGATGTTTTTCTCACTCCTACTAGCGAATGTAATGTAACACACACCCATACAATGCGCACCACCCCGTGATGTTTTTCTCACTCCTACTAGCGAATGTAATGTAACACACACCCATACAATGCGCACCACCCCGTGATGTTTTTCTCACTCCTACTAGCGAATGTAATGTAACACACACCCATACAATGCGCACCACCCCGTGATGTTTTTCTCACTCCTACTAGCGAATGTAATGTAACACACACCCATACAATGCGCACTACCCCGTGATGTTTTTCTCACTCCTACTAGCGAATGTAATGTAACACACACCAATACAATGCGCACCACCCCGTGATGTTTTTGTCACTCCTACTAGCGAATGTAATGTAACACACACCCATACAATGCGCACCACCCCGTGATGTTTTTCTCACTCCTACTAGCGAATGTAATGTAACACACACCCATACAATGCGCACCACCCCGTGATGTTTTTCTCACTCCTACTAGTGAATGTAATGTAACACACACCCATACAATCCGCACCACCCCGTGATGTTTTTCTCACTCCTACTAGCGAATGTAATGTAACACACACCCATACAATGCGTACCACCCCGTGATGTTTTTCACACTCCTACTAGCGAATGTAATGTAACACACACCCATACAATGCGCACCACCCAGTGATGTTTTTCTCACTCCTACTAGTGAATGTAATGTAACACACCCCCATACAATGCGCACCACCCCGTGATGTTTTTTTCACTCCTACTAGTGAATCTAATGTAACACAAACCCATACAATGCGCACCACCCCGCGATGTTTTTCAGAAACCTATCCTACATTGCCACTGCATGTTCCCTGACCTCCCCATGCTGACCACCCCGCGGTGCTTTTCTCCATCCTACATTGCCACTCACTGCCTATCCTAATTCAGACCCTGATTCACACCACCCCGTGATGTTTTTCTCACTCCTAGTAGTGAATGTAATGTAACACACACCCATACAATGCGCACCACACCGTGACGTTTTGCTCACTCCTACTAGTGAATGTAATGTAGGACACACC
This sequence comes from Cavia porcellus, assembly GCF_034190915.1. Classification (NCBI taxonomy): domain Eukaryota; kingdom Metazoa; phylum Chordata; class Mammalia; order Rodentia; family Caviidae; genus Cavia; species Cavia porcellus. Next base: position 759,311 of record NW_026947575.1, read on the forward strand.
CATACAGTGCGCACCACCCCGTGATGTTTTTCACACTCCTACTAGCGAATGTAATCTAACACACACCCATACAATGTGCACCACCCCGTGATGTTTTTCACACTCCTACTAGTGAATGTAATGTAACACACCCCCATACAATGCGCACCACCCCGTGATGTTTTTCTCACTCCTACTAGTGAATGTAATGTAACACACACCCATACAATGCGCACCACTTGATGTTTTTCACACTCCTACTAGTGAATGCAGTGTAACACACACCCATACAATGTGCACCACACCGTGATGTTTTTCTCACTCCTACTAGTGAATGTAATGTAACACACACCCATACAATGCGCACCACCCCGTGATGTTTTTCTCACTCCTACTAGTGAATGTAATGTAACACACACTCATACAATGCGCACCACCCCGTGATGTTTTTCTCACTCCTACTAGTGAATGTAATGTAACACACACCCATACAATGCGCACCACCCCGTGATGTTTTTCTCACTCCTACTAGTGAATGTAATGTAACACACACTCATACAATGCGCACCACCCCGTGATGTTTTTCTCACTCCTACTAGTGGATCTAATGTAACACACACCCATACAATGCGCACCACCCCGTGATGTTTTTCTCACTCCTACTAGTGAATGTAATGTAACACACACTCATACAATGCGCACCACCCCGTGATGTTTTTCTCACTCCTACTAGTGAATGTAATGTAACACACACCCATACAATGCGCACCACCCCGTGATGTTTTTCTCACTCCTACTAGTGAATGTAATGTAACACACACCCATACAATGCGCACCACCCCGTGATATTTTTCTCACTACTACTAGTTAATGTAATGTAACACACACCCATACAATGCGCACCACCCCGTGATGTTTTTCTCACTCCTACTAGTGAATGTAATGTAACACACACTCATACAATGCGCACCACCCCGTGATGTTTTTCTCACTCCTACTAGTGGATCTAATGTAACACACACCCATACAATGCGCACCACCCCGTGATGTTTTTCTCACTCCTACTAGTGAATGTAATGTAACACACACTCATACAATGCGCACCACCCCGTGATGTTTTTCTCACTCCTACTAGTGAATGCAATGTAACACACACCCATACAATGCGCACCACCCCGTGATGTTTTTCTCACTCCTACTAGTGAATGTAATGTAACACACACCCATACAATGCGCACCACCCCGTGATATTTTTCTCACTACTACTAGTTAATGTAATGTAACACACACCCATACAATGCGCACCACCCCGTGATGTTTTTCTCACTCCTACTAGTGAATGTAATGTAACACACACCCATACAATGCGCACCACCCCGTGATGTTTTTCTCACTCCTACTAGTGAATGTAATGTAACACACACTCATACAATGCGCACCACCCCGTGATGTTTTTCTCACTCCTACTAGTGGATCTAATGTAACACACACCCATACAATGCGCACCACCCCGTGATGTTTTTCTCACTCCTAATAGTGGATCTAATGTAACACACACCCATACAATGCGCACCACCCCGTGCTGTTTTTCTCATTCCTACTAGTGAATGTAATGTAACACACAGCCATACAATGCGCACCACCCCGTGATGTTTTTCTCACTCCTACTAGTGAATGTAATGTAACACACACTCATACAATGCGCATCACCCCGTGATGTTTTTCTCACTCCTATTAGTGAATGTAATGTAACACACACCCATACAATGCGCACCACCCCGTGATGTTTTTCTCACTCCTACTAGTGAATGTAATGTAACACACACGCATACAATGCGCACCACCCCGTGATGTTTTTCTCACTCCTACTAGTGAATCTAATGTAACACACACCCATACAATGCGCACCACCCCGTGATGTTTTTCTCACTCCTACTAGTGAATGTAATGTAACACACACCCATACAATGCGCACCACCCCGTGATGTTTTTCTCACTCCTACTAGTGAATCTAATGTAACACACACCCATACAATGCGCACCACCCCGTGATGTTTTTCTCACTCCTACTTGTGAGTCTAATGTAACACACACCCATACAATGCGCACCACCTCGTGATGTTTTTCTCACTCCTACTAGTGAATGTAATGCACCACACACCCATACAATGCGCACCACCCCATGATGTTTTTCTCACACCTACTAGTGAATCTAATGTAACACATACCCATACAATGCGCACCACCCCGTGATGTTTTTCTCACTCCTACTAGTGAATCTAATGTAACACACACCAATACAATGCGCACCACCCCGTGATGTTTTTCGCACTCCTACTAGTGAATGTAATGTAACACACACCCATAGAATGCGCACCACCGCGTGATGTTTTTCTCACTCCTACTAGTGAATGTAATGTAACACACACCCATACAATGCGCACCACCCCGTGATGTTTTTCTCACTCCTACTAGTGAATGTAATGTAACACACACCCATACAATGCGTACCACCCCGTGATGTTTTTCTCACTCCTACTAGTGAATGTAATGTAACACACACCCATACAATGCGCACCACCCCGTGATGTTTTTCTCACTCCTACTAGTGAATGTAATGTAACACACACCCATACAATGCGCACCACCCCGTGATGTTTTTCTCACTCCTACTAGTGAATCTAATGTAACACACACCCATACAATGCGCACCACCCCGTGATGTTTTTCTCACTCCTACTACTGAATCTAATGTAACACACACCCACACAACACGCTCCTCCCCGTGATGTTTTTCTCACTCCTACTAGTGAATATAATGTAACACACACCCATACAATGCGCACCACCCCGTGATGTTTTTCTCACTCCTACTAGTGAATGTAATGTAACACACACCCATACAATGCGCACCACCCCGTGATGTTTTTGTCACTCCTACTAGTGAATGTAATGTAACACACACCCATACAATGCGCACCACCGCGTGATGTTTTTTTCACTCCTACTAGTGAATCTAATGTAACACACACCCATACAATGCGCACCACCCCATGATGTTTTTCTCACTCCTACTAGTGAATGTAATGTAACACACACCCATACAATGCGCACCACCACGTGATGTTTTTCTCACTCCTACTAGTGAATGTAATGTAACACACACCCATACAATGCGCACCACCCCGTGATGATTTTCTCACTCCTACTAGCGAATGTAATGTAACACACTCCCATACAATGCGCACCACCACGTGATGTTTTTCTCACTCCTACTAGTGAATGTAATGTAACACACACCCATACAATGCGCACCACCCCGTTATGTTTTTCTCTCTCCTATTAGTGAATGTAATGTAACACACACCCATACAATGCGCACCACCCCCTGATGTTTTTCTCACTCCTACTAGTGAATGTAATGTAACACACACCCATAGAATGCGCACCACCCCGTGATGTTTTTCTCACTTCTACTAGTGAATCTAATGTAACACTCACCCATACAATGCGCACCACCCTGTGATGTTTTTCTCACTCCTATTAGTGAATGTAATGTAACACACACCCATACAATGCGCACCACCACGGGATGTTTTTCTCCCTCCTACTAGTGAATGTTATGTAAGACACACCCATACAATGCGCACCACCCCGTGATGTTTTTCTCACTCCTACTAGTGAATGTAATGTAACACACACCCATACAATGCGCACCACCCCGTGATGTTTTTCTCACTCCTACTAGCGAATGTAATGTAACACACACCCATACAATGCGCACCACCCCGTGATGTTTTTCTCACTCCTACTAGCGAATGTAATGTAACACACACCCATACAATGCGCACCACCCCGTGATGTTTTTCTCACTCCTACTAGCGAATGTAATGTAACACACACCCATACAATGCGCACCACCCCGTGATGTTTTTCTCACTCCTACTAGCGAATGTAATGTAACACACACCCATACAATGCGCACTACCCCGTGATGTTTTTCTCACTCCTACTAGCGAATGTAATGTAACACACACCAATACAATGCGCACCACCCCGTGATGTTTTTGTCACTCCTACTAGCGAATGTAATGTAACACACACCCATACAATGCGCACCACCCCGTGATGTTTTTCTCACTCCTACTAGCGAATGTAATGTAACACACACCCATACAATGCGCACCACCCCGTGATGTTTTTCTCACTCCTACTAGTGAATGTAATGTAACACACACCCATACAATCCGCACCACCCCGTGATGTTTTTCTCACTCCTACTAGCGAATGTAATGTAACACACACCCATACAATGCGTACCACCCCGTGATGTTTTTCACACTCCTACTAGCGAATGTAATGTAACACACACCCATACAATGCGCACCACCCAGTGATGTTTTTCTCACTCCTACTAGTGAATGTAATGTAACACACCCCCATACAATGCGCACCACCCCGTGATGTTTTTTTCACTCCTACTAGTGAATCTAATGTAACACAAACCCATACAATGCGCACCACCCCGCGATGTTTTTCAGAAACCTATCCTACATTGCCACTGCATGTTCCCTGACCTCCCCATGCTGACCACCCCGCGGTGCTTTTCTCCATCCTACATTGCCACTCACTGCCTATCCTAATTCAGACCCTGATTCACACCACCCCGTGATGTTTTTCTCACTCCTAGTAGTGAATGTAATGTAACACACACCCATACAATGCGCACCACACCGTGACGTTTTGCTCACTCCTACTAGTGAATGTAATGTAGGACACACCCATACAGTGCGCACCACCCCGTGATGTTTTTCACACTCCTACTAGCGAATGTAATCTAACACACACCCATACAATGTGCACCACCCCGTGATGTTTTTCACACTCCTACTAGTGAATGTAATGTAACACACCCCCATACAATGCGCACCACCCCGTGATGTTTTTCTCACTCCTACTAGTGAATGTAATGTAACACACACCCATACAATGCGCACCACTTGATGTTTTTCACACTCCTACTAGTGAATGCAGTGTAACACACACCCATACAATGTGCACCACACCGTGATGTTTTTCTCACTCCTACTAGTGAATGTAATGTAACACACAACCATACAATGCGCACCACCCCGTGATGTTTTTCTCACTCCTACTAGTGAATGTAATGTAACACACACTCATACAATGCGCACCACCCCGTGATGTTTTTCTCACTACTACTAGTTAATGTAATGTAACACACACCCATACAATGCGCACCACCCCGTGATGTTTTTCTCACTCCTACTAGTGAATGTAATGTAACACACACCCATACAATGCGCACCACCCCGTGATGTTTTTCTCACTCCTACTAGTGAATGTAATGTAACACACACTCATACAATGCGCACCACCCCGTGATGTTTTTCTCACTCCTACTAGTGGATCTAATGTAACACACACCCATACAATGCGCACCACCCCGTGATGTTTTTCTCACTCCTAATAGTGGATCTAATGTAACACACACCCATACAATGCGCACCACCCCGTGCTGTTTTTCTCATTCCTACTAGTGAATGTAATGTAACACACAGCCATACAATGCGCACCACCCCGTGATGTTTTTCTCACTCCTACTAGTGAATGTAATGTAACACACACTCATACAATGCGCATCACCCCGTGATGTTTTTCTCACTCCTATTAGTGAATGTAATGTAACACACACCCATACAATGCGCACCACCCCGTGATGTTTTTCTCACTCCTACTAGTGAATGTAATGTAACACACACGCATACAATGCGCACCACCCCGTGATGTTTTTCTCACTCCTACTAGTGAATCTAATGTAACACACACCCATACAATGCGCACCACCCCGTGATGTTTTTCTCACTCCTGCTAGTGAATGTAATGTAACACACACCCATACAATGCGCACCACCCCGTGATGTTTTTCTCACTCCTACTAGTGAATCTAATGTAACACACACCCATACAATGCGCACCACCCAGTGATGTTTTTCTCACTCCTACTTGTGAGTCTAATGTAACACACACCCATACAATGCGCACCACCTCGTGATGTTTTTCTCACTCCTACTAGTGAATGTAATGCACCACACACCCATACAATGCGCACCACCCCATGATGTTTTTCTCACACCTACTAGTGAATCTAATGTAACACATACCCATACAATGCGCACCACCCCGTGATGTTTTTCTCACTCCTACTAGTGAATCTAATGTAACACACACCAATACAATGCGCACCACCCCGTGATGTTTTTCGCACTCCTACTAGTGAATGTAATGTAACACACACCCATAGAATGCGCACCACCGCGTGATGTTTTTCTCACTCCTACTAGTGAATGTAATGTAACACACACCCATACAATGCGCACCACCCCGTGATGTTTTTCTCACTCCTACTAGTGAATGTAATGTAACACACACCCATACAATGCGTACCACCCCGTGATGTTTTTCTCACTCCTACTAGTGAATGTAATGTAACACACACCCATACAATGCGCACCACCCCGTGATGTTTTTCTCACTCCTACTAGTGAATGTAATGTAACACACACCCATACAATGCGCACCACCCCGTGATGTTTTTCTCACTCCTACTAGTGAATCTAATGTAACACACACCCATACAATGCGCACCACCCCGTGATGTTTTTCTCACTCCTACTACTGAATCTAATGTAACACACACCCACACAACACGCTCCTCCCCGTGATGTTTTTCTCACTCCTACTAGTGAATGTAATGTAACACACACCCATACAATGCGCACCACCCCGTGATGTTTTTCTCACTCCTACTAGTGAATGTAATGTAACACACACCCATACAATGCGCACCACCCCGTGATGTTTTTGTCACTCCTACTAGTGAATGTAATGTAACACACACCCATACAATGCGCACCACCGCGTGATGTTTTTTTCACTCCTACTAGTGAATCTAATGTAACACACACCCATACAATGCGCACCACCCCGTGATGTTTTTCTCACTCCTACTAGTGAATGTAATGTAACACACACCCATACAATGCGCACCACCACGTGATGTTTTTCTCACTCCTACTAGTGAATGTAATGTAACACACACCCATACAATGCGCACCACCCCGTGATGATTTTCTCACTCCTACTAGCGAATGTAATATAACACACTCCCATACAATGCGCACCACCCCGTGATGTTTTTCTCACTCCTACTAGTGAATGTAATGTAACACACACTCATACAATGCGCACCACACCGTGATGTTTTTCTCACTCCTACTAGTGAATGTAATGTAACACACACCCATACAATGCGCACCACCGGTGATGTTTTTCTCACTCCTACTACTGAATGTAATGTAACACACACCCATAGAATGCGCACCACCCCGTGATGTTTTTCTCACTCCTACTAGTGAATCTAATGTAACACACACCCATACAATGCGCACCACCACGTGATTTTTTTCTCACTCCTACTAGTGAATGTAATGTAACACACACCCATACAATGCGCACCACCCCGTTATGTTTTTCTCTCTCCTATTAGTGAATGTAATGTAACACACACCCATACAATGCGCACCACCCCCTGATGTTTTTCTCACTCCTACTAGTGAATGTAATGTAACACACACCCATACAATGCGCACCACCCTGTGATGTTTTTGTCACTCCTACTAGCGAATGTAATGTAACACACACCCATACAATGCGCACCACCCCGTGATGTTTTTCTCACTCCTACTAGCGAATGTAATGTAACACACACCCATACAATGCGCACCACCCCGTGATGTTTTTCTCACTCCTACTAGTGAATGTAATGTAACACACACCCATACAATGCGCACCACCCCGTGATGTTTTTCTCACTCGTACTAGTGAATGTAATGTAACACACACCCATACAATGCGCAGCACCCCGCGATGTTTTTCTCACTAATACTAGTGAATGTAATGTAACACGCACCCATACAATGCGCACCACCCCGTGATGTTTTTCTCACTCCTACTAGTGAATCTAATGTAACACACACCCATAGAATGCGCACCACCCCGTGATGTTTTTCTCACTCCTACTAGTGAATGTAATGTAACACACACCCATACAATGCGCACCACCCCGTGATGTTTTTCTCACTCCTACTAGTGAATGTAATGTAACACTCACCCATACAATGCGCACCACCCCGTGATGTTTTTCTCACTCCTACTAGTGAATGTAATGTAACACACACCCATACAATGCGCACCACCCCGTGATGTTATTCGCACTCCTAATAGTGAATCTAATGTAACACACCCCCATACAATGCGCACCACCCCGTGATGTTTTTCTCACTCCTACTAGTGGATCTAATGTAACACACACCCATACAATGCGCACCACCCCGTGATGTTTTTCTCACTCCTAATAGTGGATCTAATGTAACACACACCCATACAATGCGCACCACCCCGTGCTGTTTTTCTCATTCCTACTAGTGAATGTAATGTAACACACACCCATACAATGCGCACCACCCCGTGATGTTTTTCTCACTCCTACTAGTGAATGTAATGTAACACACACCCATACAATGCGCACCACGCCGTGATGTTTTTCTCACTCCTACTAGTGAATGTAATGTAACACACACCCATACAATGCGCACCACCCCGTGATGTTTTTCTCACTCCTACTAGTGAATGTAATGTAACACACACCCATACAATGCGCACCACCCCGTGATGTTTTTCTCACTCCTACTAGTGAATGTAATGTAACACACACCCATACAATGCGCACCACCGGTGATGTTTTTCTCACTCCTACTACTGAATGTAATGTAACACACACCCATACAATGCGCACTACCCCGTGATGTTTTTCTCACTCCTACTAGTGAATCTAATGTAACACACACCCATACAATGCGCACCACCATGTGATTTTTTTCTCACTCCTACTAGTGAATGTAATGTAACACACACCCATGCAATGCGCACCACCCCAGGATGTTTTTCACAAACCTATCCTACATTGCCACAGCATGTTCCCTGACCTCCCCATGCTGACGACCCCGCGGTGCTTTTCTCCATCCTACAATGCCACTCACTGCCTATCCTAATTCAGACCCTCCAATTCACACCACCCTGTGATGTTTTTCTCACTCCTACCAGTGAATGTAATGAAACACACACCCATACATTGCGCACCACCCCGCGATATTTTTCAGAAACCTATCTTACATTGCCACTGCATGTTCCCTGACCTCCCCATGCTGACCACCCGGCAGTGCTTTTCTCCATCCTACATTGCCACTCACTGCCTATCGTAATTCAGACCCTCCGATTCACACCACCCCGTGATGTTTTTCTCACTCCTACTAGTGAATGTAATGTAACACACACCCATGCAATGCGCACCACCCCGCGGTGTTTTTCAGAAAGCTATCCTACATTGCCACTGCATGTTCCCTGACCTCCCCATGCTGACCACCCCCCGGTGCTTTTCTCCATCCTACAATGCCACTCACTGCCTATCCTAATTCAGACCCTCCGATTCACACCACACCGTGATATTTTTCTCACTCCTACTAGTGAATGTAATGTAACACACACCCATACAATGCACACCACGCCGTGATATTTTTCAGAAACCTATCCTACATTGCCACTGCATGTTCCCTGACCTCCCCATGCTGACCACCCCGCGGTGCTTTTCTCCATCCTACATTGCCACTCACTGCCTATCCTAAATCAAACCCTCCGATTCACACCACCCCGTGATGTTTTTCTCACTCCTACTAGTGAAGGTAGTGTAAGACACACCCATACAATGCGCACCACCCCGCGATGTTTTTCTCACTCCTACTAGGGAATGTAATGTAACACACATGCATACAATGCGCACCACCCCGTGATGTTTTTCTCACTCCTACTAGTGAATGTAATGTAACACAAACCCATACAATGCAAACCACCCCGTGATGTTTTTCTCACTCCTACTAGTGAATGTAATGTAACACACACCCATACAATGCGCACCACCCCGTGATGTTTTTCTCACTCCTATTAGTGAATGTAATGTAACACACACCCATACAATGCCCACCACCCCGTGATGTTTTTCTCACTCCTACTAGTGAATGTAATGTAACACACACGCATACAATGCGCAGCACCCCGCGATATTTTTCAGAACCCTATCCTACATTGCCACTGCATGTTCCCTGACCTCGCAATGCTGACCACTCCGCGGTGCTTTTCTCCATCCTACATTGCCACTCAGTGCCTATCCTAATTCAGACCCTCCAATTCACACCACCCCGTGATGTTTTTCTCACTCCTACTAGTGAATGTAATGTAACACACACCCATACAATGCGCACCACCCTGAGATGTTTTTCTCACTCGTACTAGTGAATGTAATGTAACACACACCCATACAATGCGCACCACCCCGCGATGTTTTTCTCACTACTTCTAGTGAATGTAATGTTACACACCCGTACAATCCTCACCACCCCGCGATGTTTTTCAGAAACCTATCCTACATTGCCGCTGCATGTTCCCTGACCTCCCCATGCTGACCACCCCGCGGTGTTTTTCTCCATCCTACATTGCCACTCACTGCCTATCCTAATTCAGACCCTCCGATTCACACCACGCCGTGATTTTTTTCTCATTCCTACTAGTGAATGTAATTTAACACACACCCTTACAATGCGCACTACACCGCGATGTTTTTCAGAAACCTATCCTACATTGCCACTGCATGTTCTCTGACCTCCCCATGCTGACCACCCCGCGGTGCTTTTCTCCATCCTACATTGTCACTCACTGCCTATCCTAATTCACACCCTCTGATTCACACATCCCCGTGATGTTTTTCTCACTCCTACTAGTGAATGTAATGTAACACACACCCATACAATGCGCACCAACACGCGATGTTTTTCAGAACCTATCCTACATTGCCACTGCATGTTCCCTCACCTCCCCATGCCGACCACCCCGCGGAGCTCTTCTCCATCCTACATTGCCACTCACTGCCTATCCTAATTCAGACCCTTCGATTCACACATCCCCGTGATGTTTTTACCACTCCTACTAGTCAATGCAATGTAACACACACCCATACAATGCGCACCACCCGGCGATATTTTTCAGAAACCTATCCTACATTGCCACTGCATGTTCCCTGACATAGCCATGCTGATCACCCCGCGGTGCTTTTCTCCATCCTACATTGCCACTCAGTGCCTATCCTAATTCAGACCCTCTGATTCACACCACCCCATGATGTTTTTCTCACTCCTACTAGTGAATGAAATGTAACACACACCCATAGAATGCGCACCACCCCTCGATGTTTTTCAGAAACCTATCCTGCATTGCCATGGCATGTTCCCTGACCTCCCCATGCTGACCACCCGCGGTGTTTTTCTCCATTCTACATTGCCACTCACTGCCTATCCTAATTCAGACCCTCCGATTCACACCACGCCGTGATGTTTTTCTCACTCCTACTAGTGAATGTAATTTAACACACACCCTTACAATGCGCACCACACCGCGATGTTTTTCAGAAACCTATACTACATTGCCACTGCATGTTCCCTGACCTCCCCATGCTGACCACCCCGCGGTGCTTTTCTCCATCCTACATTGTCACTCACTGCCTATCCTAATTCACACCCTCCGATTCACACATCCCCGTGATGTTTTGTCACTCCTACTAGTGAATGTAATGTAACACACACCCATACAATGCGCACCAGCCCACGATGTTTTTGTCACTCCTACTAGTGAATGTAATGTAACACATACCCATACAATGCACACCAACCCGCGATGTTTTTCGAAACCTATCCTGCATTGCCACTGCATGTACCTGACCTCCCCATGCTGACCACCCCGCGGTGCTTTTCTCCATCCTACATTGCCACTCACTGCCTATCCTAATTCAGACCCTCTGATTCACACCACCCCGTGATGTTTTTCTCACTCCTACTAGTGAATGTAATGTAACACACACCCATACAATGCGCACCATCCCGCGATGTTTTTCTCACTCCTACTAGTGAATGTAATGTAACACACACACATACAATGCGCACCACAACGTGATGTTTTTCTCACTCCTACTAGTGAATGTAATGTAACACGCACCCATAAAGCGCACCACCCCGCGATGTTTTTCACAAACCTGTCCTACATTGCCACAGCATGTTCCTGACCTCCCCATGCTGACGACCCCGCGGTGCTTTTCTCCATCCCTACAATGCCACTCACTGCCTATCCTAATTCAGACCCTCCAATTCACACCACCCTGTGATGTTTTTCTCACTCCTACCAGTGAATGTAATGAAACACACACCCATACATTGCGCACCACCCCGCGATGTTTTTCAGAAACCTATCCTACATTGCCCCTGCATGTTCCCTGACCTCCCCATGCTGACCACCCGGCAGTGCTTTTCTCCATCCTACATTGCCACTCACTGCCTATCGTAATTCAGACCCTCCGATTCACACCACCCCGTGATGTTTTTCTCACTCCTACTAGTGAATGTAATGTAACACACACCCATGCAATGCGCACCACCCCGCGGTGTTTTTCAGAAAGCTATCCTACATTGCCACTGCATGTTGCCTGACCTCCCCATGCTGACCACCCCCCGGTGCTTTTCTCCATCCTACAATGCCACTCACTGCCTATCCTAATTCAGACCCTCCGATTCACACCACCCCGTGATATTTTTCTCACTCCTACTAGTGAATGTAATGTAACACACACCCATACAATGCGCACCACCCCGCGATGTTTTTCTCACTCCTACTAGGGAATGTAATGTAACACACATGCATACAATGCGCACCACCCCGTGATGTTTTTCTCACTCCTACTAGTGAATGTAATGTAACACAAACCCATACAATGCAAACCACCCCGTGATGTTTTTCTCACTCCTACTAGTGAATGTAATGTAACACACACCCATACAATGCGCACCACCCCGTGATGTTTTTCTCACTCCTATTAGTGAATGTAATGTAACACACACCCATACAATGCCCACCACCCCGTGATGTTTTTCTCACTCCTACTAGTGAATGTAATGTAACACACACGCACACAATGCGCAGCACCCCGCGATATTTTTCAGAACCCTATCCTACATTGCCACTGCATGTTCCCTGACCTCGCAATGCTGACCACTCCGCGGTGCTTTTCTCCATCCTACATTGCCGCTCAGTGCCTATCCTAATACAGACCCTCCAATTCACACCACCCCGTGATGTTTTTCTCACTCCTACTAGTGAATGTAATGTAACACACACCCATACAATGCGCACCACCCTGAGATGTTTTTCTCACTCGTACTAGTGAATGTAATGTAACACACACCCATACAATGCGCACCACCCAGTGATATTTTTCTCACTCCTACTAGTGAATGTAATGTAACACACACCCATACAATGCGCAGCACCCCGCGATGTTTTTCTCACTCCTACTAGTGAATGTAATGTAACACACACCCATACAATGCGCACCACCCCGTGATGTTTTTGTCACTCCTACTAGTGAATGTAATGTAACACACACCCATACAATGCGCACCACCCCGTGATGTTTTTGTCACTCCTACTAGTGAATCTAATGTAACACACACCCATACAATGCGCACCACCCCGTGATGTTTTTCTCACTCCTACTAGTGAATGTAATGTAACACACACCCATACAATGCGCACCACCCCGTGATGTTTTTGTCACTCCTACTAGTGAATGTAATGTAACACACACCCATACAATGCGCACCACCGCGTGATGTTTTTTTCACTCCTACTAGTGAATCTAATGTAACACACACCCATACAATGCGCACCACCCCGTGATGTTTTTCTCACTCCTACTAGTGAATGTAATGTAACACACACCCATACAATGCGCACCACCACGTGATGTTTTTCTCACTCCTACTAGTGAATGTAATGTAACACACACCCATACAATGCGCACCACCCCGTGATGATTTTCTCACTCCTACTAGCGAATGTAATGTAACACACTCCCATACAATGCGCACCACCCCGTGATGTTTTTCTCACTCCTACTAGTGAATGTAATGTAACACACACTCATACAATGCGCACCACACCGTGATGTTTTTCTCACTCCTACTAGTGAATGTAATGTAACACACACCCATACAATGCGCACCACCGGTGATGTTTTTCTCACTCCTACTACTGAATGTAATGTAACACACACCCATAGAATGCGCACCACCCCGTGATGTTTTTCTCACTCCTACTAGTGAATCTAATGTAACACACACCCATACAATGCGAACCACCACGTGATTTTTTTCTCACTCCTACTAGTGAATGTAATGTAACACACACCCATACAATGCGCACCACCCCGTTATGTTTTTCTCTCTCCTATTAGTGAATGTAATGTAACACACACCCATACAATGCGCACCACCCCCTGATGTTTTTCTCACTCCTACTAGTGAATGTAATGTAACACACACCCATACAATGCGCACCACCCTGTGATGTTTTTGTCACTCCTACTAGCGAATGTAATGTAACACACACCCATACAATGCGCACCACCCCGTGATGTTTTTCTCACTCCTACTAGCGAATGTAATGTAACACACACCCATACAATGCGCACCACCCCGTGATGTTTTTCTCACTCCTACTAGTGAATGTAATGTAACACACACCCATACAATGCGCACCACCCCGTGATGTTTTTCTCACTCGTACTAGTGAATGTAATGTAACACACACCCATACAATGCGCAGCACCCCGCGATGTTTTTCTCACTAATACTAGTGAATGTAATGTAACACACACCCATACAATGCGCACCACCCCGTGATGTTTTTCTCACTCCTACTAGTGAATCTAATGTAACACACACCCATAGAATGCGCACCACCCCGTGATGTTTTTCTCACTCCTACTAGTGAATGTAATGTAACACACACCCATACAATGCGCACCACCCCGTGATGTTTTTCTCACTCCTACTAGTGAATGTAATGTAACACTCACCCATACAATGCGCACCACCCCGTGATGTTTTTCTCACTCCTACTAGTGAATGTAATGTAACACACACCCATACAATGCGCACCACCCCGTGATGTTATTCGCACTCCTAATAGTGAATCTAATGTAACACACCCCCATACAATGCGCACCACCCCGTGATGTTTTTCTCACTCCTACTAGTGGATCTAATGTAACACACACCCATACAATGCGCACCACCACGGGATGTTTTTCTCACTCCTAATAGTGGATCTAATGTAACACACACCCATACAATGCGCACCACCCCGTGCTGTTTTTCTCATTCCTACTAGTGAATGTAATGTAACACACACCCATACAATGCGCACCACCCCGTGATGTTTTTCTCACTCCTACTAGTGAATGTAATGTAACACACACCCATACAATGCGCACCACGCCGTGATGTTTTTCTCACTCCTACTAGTGAATGTAATGTAACACACACCCATACAATGCGCACCACCCCGTGATGTTTTTCTCACTCCTACTAGTGAATGTAATGTAACACACACCCATACAATGCGCACCACCCCGTGATGTTTTTCTCACTCCTACTAGTGAATGTAATGTAACACACACCCATACAATGCGCACCACCGGTGATGTTTTTCTCACTCCTACTACTGAATGTAATGTAACACACACCCATACAATGCGCACTACCCCGTGATGTTTTTCTCACTCCTACTAGTGAATCTAATGTAACACACACCCATACAATGCGCACCACCATGTGATTTTTTTCTCACTCCTACTAGTGAATGTAATGTAACACACACCCATGCAATGCGCACCACCCCGCGATGTTTTTCACAAACCTATCCTACATTGCCACAGCATGTTCCCTGACCTCCCCATGCTGACGACCCCGCGGTGCTTTTCTCCATCCTACAAAGCCACTCACTGCCTATCCTAATTCAGACCCTCCAATTCACACCACCCTGTGATGTTTTTCTCACTCCTACCAGTGAATGTAATGAAACACACACCCATACATTGCGCACCACCCCGCGATATTTTTCAGAAACCTATCCTACATTGCCACTGCATGTTCCCTGACCTCCCCATGCTGACCACCCGGCAGTGCTTTTCTCCATCCTACATTGCCACTCACTGCCTATCGTAATTCAGACCCTCCGATTCACACCACCCCGTGATGTTTTTCTCACTCCTACTAGTGAATGTAATGTAACACACCCCCATGCAATGCGCACCACCCCGCGGTGTTTTTCAGAAAGCTATCCTACATTGCCACTGCATGTTCCCTGACCTCCCCATGCTGACCACCCCCCGGTGCTTTTCTCCATCCTACAATGCCACTCACTGCCTATCCTAATTCAGACCCTCCGATTCACACCACACCGTGATATTTTTCTCACTCCTACTAGTGAATGTAATGTAACACACACCCATACAATGCACACCACGCCGTGATGTTTTTCAGAAACCTATCCTACATTGCCACTGCATGTTCCCTGACCTCCCCATGCTGACCACCCCGCGGAGCTTTTCTCCATCCTACATTGCCACTCACTGCCTATCCTAAATCAAACCCTCCGATTCACACCACCCCGTGATGTTTTTCTCACTCCTACTAGTGAAGGTAGTGTAAGACACACCCATACAATGCGCACCACCCCGCGATGTTTTTCTCACTCCTACTAGGGAATGTAATGTAACACACATGCATACAATGCGCACCACCCCGTGATGTTTTTCTCACTCCTACTAGTGAATGTAATGTAACACAAACCCATACAATGCAAACCACCCCGTGATGTTTTTCTCACTCCTACTAGTGAATGTAATGTAACACACACCCATACAATGCGCACCACCCCGTGATGTTTTTCTCACTCCTATTAGTGAATGTAATGTAACACACACCCATACAATGCCCACCACCCCGTGATGTTTTTCTCACTCCTACTAGTGAATGTAATGTAACACACACGCATACAATGCGCAGCACCCCGCGATATTTTTCAGAACCCTATCCTACATTGCCACTGCATGTTCCCTGACCTCGCAATGCTGACCACTCCGCGGTGCTTTTCTCCATCCTACATTGCCACTCAGTGCCTATCCTAATTCAGACCCTCCAATTCACACCACCCCGTGATGTTTTTCTCACTCCTACTAGTGAATGTAATGTAACACACACCCATACAATGCGCACCACCCTGAGATGTTTTTCTCACTCGTACTAGTGAATGTAATGTAACACACACCCATACAATGCGCACCACCCCGCGATGTTTTTCTCACTACTTCTAGTGAATGTAATGTTACACACCCGTACAATGCTCACCACCCCGCGATGTTTTTCAGAAACCTATCCTACATTGCCGCTGCATGTTCCCTGACCTCCCCATGCTGACCACCCCGCGGTGTTTTTCTCCATCCTACATTGCCACTCACTGCCTATCCTAATTCAGACCCTCCGATTCACACCACGCCGTGATTTTTTTCTCATTCCTACTAGTGAATGTAATTTAACACACACCCTTACAATGCGCACTACACCGCGATGTTTTTCAGAAACCTATCCTACATTGCCACTGCATGTTCTCTGACCTCCCCATGCTGACCACCCCGCGGTGCTTTTCTCCATCCTACATTGTCACTCACTGCCTATCCTAATTCACACCCTCTGATTCACACATCCCCGTGATGTTTTTCTCACTCCTACTAGTGAATGTAATGTAACACACACCCATACAATGCGCACCAACACGCGATGTTTTTCAGAAACCTATCCTACATTGCCACTGCATGTTCCCTCACCTCCCCATGCCGACCACCCCGCAGAGCTTTTCTCCATCCTACATTGCCACTCACTGCCTATCCTAATTCAGACCCTTCGATTCACACATCCCCGTGATGTTTTTACCACTCCTACTAGTCAATGCAATGTAACACACACCCATACAATGCGCACCACCCGGCGATATTTTTCAGAAACCTATCCTACATTGCCACTGCATGTTCCCTGACATAGCCATGCTGATCACCCCGCGGTGCTTTTCTCCATCCTACATTGCCACTCAGTGCCTATCCTAATTCAGACCCTCCGATTCACACCACCCCATGATGTTTTCTCAATCCTACTAGTGAATGAAATGTAACACACACCCATAGAATGCGCACCACCCCTCGATGTTTTTCAGAAACCTATCCTGCATTGCCATGGCATGTTCCCTGACCTCCCCATGCTGACCACCCCGCGGTGTTTTTCTCCATTCTACATTGCCACTCACTGCCTATCCTAATTCAGACCCTCCGATTCACACCACGCCGTGATGTTTTTCTCACTCCTACTAGTGAATGTAATTTAACACACACCCTTACAATGCGCACCACACCGCGATGTTTTTCAGAAACCTATCCTACATTGCCACTGCATGTTCCCTGACCTCCCCATGCTGACCACCCCGCGGTGCTTTTCTCCATCCTACATTGTCACTCACTGCCTATCCTAATTCACACCCTCCGATTCACACATCCCCGTGATGTTTTTCTCACTCCTACTAGTGAATGTAATGTAACACACACCCATACAATGCGCACCAGCCCACGATGTTTTTGTCACTCCTACTAGTGAATGTAATGTAACACATACCCATACAATGCACACCAACCCGCGATGTTTTTTGAAACCTATCCTGCATTGCCACTGCATGTTACCTGACCTCCCCATGCTGACCACCCCGCGGTGCTTTTCTCCATCCTACATTGCCACTCACTGCCTATCCTAATTCAGACCCTCTGATTCACACCACCCCGTGATGTTTTTCTCACTCCTACTAGTGAATGTAATGTAACACACACCCATACAATGCGCACCATCCCGCGATGTTTTTCTCACTCCTACTAGTGAATGTAATGTAACACACACACATACAATGCGCACCACAACGTGATGTTTTTCTCACTCCTACTAGTGAATGTAATGTAACACGCACCCATACAATGCGCACCACCCCGCGATGTTTTTCACAAACCTGTCCTACATTGCCACAGCATGTTCCCTGACCTCCCCATGCTGACGACCCCGCGGTGCTTTTCTCCATCCTACAATGCCACTCACTGCCTATCCTAATTCAGACCCTCCAATTCACACCACCCTGTGATGTTTTTCTCACTCCTACCAGTGAATGTAATGAAACACACACCCATACATTGCGCACCACCCCGCGATGTTTTTCAGAAACCTATCCTACATTGCCCCTGCATGTTCCCTGACCTCCCCATGCTGACCACCCGGCAGTGCTTTTCTCCATCCTACATTGCCACTCACTGCCTATCGTAATTCAGACCCTCCGATTCACACCACCCCGAGATGTTTTTCTCACTCCTACTAGTGAATGTAATGTAACACACACCCATGCAATGCGCACCACCCCGCGGTGTTTTTCAGAAAGCTATCCTACATTGCCACTGCATGTTGCCTGACCTCCCCATGCTGACCACCCCCCGGTGCTTTTCTCCATCCTACAATGCCACTCACTGCCTATCCTAATTCAGACCCTCCGATTCACACCACCCCGTGATATTTTTCTCACTCCTACTAGTGAATGTAATGTAACACACACCCATACAATGCGCACCACCCCGCGATGTTTTTCTCACTCCTACTAGGGAATGTAATGTAACACACATGCATACAATGCGCACCACCCCGTGATGTTTTTCTCACTCCTACTAGTGAATGTAATGTAACACAAACCCATACAATGCAAACCACCCCGTGATGTTTTTCTCACTCCTACTAGTGAATGTAATGTAACACACACCCATACAATGCGCACCACCCCGTGATGTTTTTCTCACTCCTATTAGTGAATGTAATGTAACACACACCCATACAATGCCCACCACCCCGTGATGTTTTTCTCACTCCTACTAGTGAATGTAATGTAACACACACGCATACAATGCGCAGCACCCCGCGATATTTTTCAGAACCCTATCCTACATTGCCACTGCATGTTCCCTGACCTCGCAATGCTGACCACTCCGCGGTGCTTTTCTCCATCCTACATTGCCGCTCAGTGCCTATCCTAATACAGACCCTCCAATTCACACCACCCCGTGATGTTTTTCTCACTCCTACTAGTGAATGTAATGTAACACACACCCATACAATGCGCACCACCCTGAGATGTTTTTCTCACTCGTACTAGTGAATGTAATGTAACACACACCCATACAATGCGCACCACCCAGCGATGTTTTTCTCACTACTTCTAGTGAATGTAATGTTACACACCCGTACAATGCTCACCACCCCGCGATGTTTTTCAGAAACCTATCCTACATTGCCGCTGCATGTTCCCTGACCTCCCCATGCTGACCACCCCGCGGTGTTTTTCTCCATCCTACATTGCCACTCACTGCCTATCCTAATTCAGACCCTACGATTCACACCACGCCGTGATTTTTTTCTCATTCCTACTAGTGAATGTAATTTAACACACACCCTTACAATGCGCACTACACCGCGATGTTTTTCAGAAACGTATCCTACATTGCCACTGCATGTTCTCTGACCTCCCCATGCTGACCACCCCGCGGTGCTTTTCTCCATCCTACATTGTCACTCACTGCCTATCCTAATTCACACCCTCTGATTCACTCATCCCCGTGATGTTTTTCTCACTCCTACTAGTGAATGTAATGTAACACACACCCATACAATGCGCACCAACACGCGATGTTTTTCAGAAACCTATCCTACATTGCCACTGCATGTTCCCTCACCTCCCCATGCCGACCACCCCGCGGAGCTTTTCTCCATCCTACATTGCCACTCACTGCCTATCCTAATTCAGACCCTTCGATTCACACATCCCCGTGATGTTTTTACCACTCCTACTAGTCAATGCAATGTAACACACACCCATACAATGCGCACCACCCGGCGATATTTTTCAGAAACCTATCCTACATTGCCACTGCATGTTCCCTGACATAGCCATGCTGATCACCCCGCGGTGCTTTTCTCCATCCTACATTGCCACTCAGTGCCTATCCTAATTCAGACCCTCCGATTCACACCACCCCATGATGTTTTTCTCACTCCTACTAGTGAATGAAATGTAACACACACCCATAGAATGCGCACCACCCCTCGATGTTTTTCAGAAACCTATCCTGCATTGCCATGGCATGTTCCCTGACCTCCCCATGCTGACCACCCCGTGGTGTTTTTCTCCATTCTACATTGCCACTCACTGCCTATCCTAATTCAGACCCTCCGATTCACACCACGCCGTGATGTTTTTCTCACTCCTACTAGTGAATGTAATTTAACACACACCCTTACAATGCGCACCACACCGCGATGTTTTTCAGAAACCTATCCTACATTGCCACTGCATGTTCCCTGACCTCCCCATGCTGACCACCCCGCGGTGCTTTTCTCCATCCTACATTGTCACTCACTGCCTATCCTAATTCACACCCTCCGATTCACACATCCCCGTGATGTTTTTCTCACTCCTACTAGTGAATGTAATGTAACACACACCCATACAATGCGCACCAGCCCACGATGTTTTTGTCACTCCTACTAGTGAATGTAATGTAACACATACCCATACAATGCACACCAACCCGCGATGTTTTTCGAAACCTATCCTGCATTGCCACTGCATGTTACCTGACCTCCCCATGCTGACCACCCCGCGGTGCTTTTCTCCATCCTACATTGCCACTCACTGCCTATCCTAATTCAGACCCTCTGATTCACACCACCCCGTGATGTTTTTCTCACTCCTACTAGTGAATGTAATGTAACACACACCCATACAATGCGCACCATCCCGCGATGTTTTTCTCACTCCTACTAGTGAATGTAATGTAACACACACACATACAATGCGCACCACAACGTGATGTTTTTCTCACTCCTACTAGTGAATGTAATGTAACACGCACCCATACAAAGCGCACCACCCCGCGATGTTTTTCACAAACCTGTCCTACATTGCCACAGCATGTTCCCTGACCTCCCCATGCTGACGACCCCGCGGTGCTTTTCTCCATCCTACAATGCCACTCACTGCCTATCCTAATTCAGACCCTCCAATTCACACCACCCTGTGATGTTTTTCTCACTCCTACCAGTGAATGTAATGAAACACACACCCATACATTGCGCACCACCCCGCGATGTTTTTCAGAAACCTATCCTACATTGCCACTGCATGTTCCCTGACCTCCCCATGCTGACCACCCGGCAGTGCTTTTCTCCATCCTACATTGCCACTCACTGCCTATCGTAATTCAGACCCTCCGATTCACATCACCCCGTGATGTTTTTCTCACTCCTACTAGTGAATGTAATGAAACACACACCCATACATTGCGCACCACCCCGCGATGTTTTTCAGAAACCTATCCTACATTGCCACTGCATGTTCCCTGACCTCCCCATGCTGACCACCCGGCAGTGCTTTTCTCCATCCTACATTGCCACTCACTGCCTATCGTAATTCAGACCCTCCGATTCACACCACCCCGTGATGTTTTTCTCACTCCTACTAGTGAATGTAATGTAACACACACCCATACAATGCGCACCACCCCGCGATGTTTTTCTCACTCCTACTAGGGAATGTAATGTAACACACATGCATACAATGCGCACCACCCCGTGATGTTTTTCTCACTCCTACTAGTGAATGTAATGTAACACAAACCCATACAATGCAAACCACCCCGTGATGTTTTTCTCACTCCTACTAGTGAATGTAATGTAACACACACCCATACAATGCGCACCACCCCGTGATGTTTTTCTCACTCCTATTAGTGAATGTAATGTAACACACACCCATACAATGCCCACCACCCCGTGATGTTTTTCTCACTCCTACTAGTGAATGTAATGTAACACACACGCATACAATGCGCAGCACCCCGCGATATTTTTCAGAACCCTATCCTACATTGCCACTGCATGTTCCCTGACCTCGCAATGCTGACCACTCCGCGGTGCTTTTCTCCATCCTACATTGCCGCTCAGTGCCTATCCTAATTCAGACCCTCCAATTCACACCACCCCGTGATGTTTTTCTCACTCCTACTAGTGAATGTAATGTAACACACACCCATACAATGCGCACCACCCTGAGATGTTTTTCTCACTCGTACTAGTGAATGTAATGTAACACACACCCATACAATGCGCACCACCCAGCGATGTTTTTCTCACTACTTCTAGTGAATGTAATGTTACACACCCGTACAATGCTCAACACCCCGCGATGTTTTTCAGAAACCTATCCTACATTGCCGCTGCATGTTCCCTGACCTCCCCATGCTGACCACCCCGCGGTGTTTTTCTCCATCCTACATTGCCACTCACTGCCTATCCTAATTCAGACCCTCCGATTCACACCACGCCGTGATGTTTTTCTCACTCCTACTAGTGAATGTAATTTAACACACACCCTTACAATGCGCACTACACCGCGATGTTTTTCAGAAACCTATCCTACATTGCCACTGCATGTTCTCTGACCTCCCCATGCTGACCACCCCGCGGTGCTTTTCTCCATCCTACATTGTCACTCACTGCCTATCCTAATTCACACCCTCTGATTCACACATCCCCGTGATGTTTTTCTCACTCCTACTAGTGAATGTAATGTAACACACACCCATACAATGCGCACCAACACGCGATGTTTTTCAGAAACCTATCCTACATTGCCACTGCATGTTCCCTCACCTCCCCATGCTGACCACCCCGCGGTGCTTTTCTCCATCCTACATTGCCACTCACTGCCTATCCTAATTCAGACCCTTCGATTCACACATCCCCGTGATGTTTTTACCACTCCTACTAGTCAATGCAATGTAACACACACCCATACAATGCGCACCACCCGGCGATATTTTTCAGAAACCTATCCTACATTGCCACTGCATGTTCCCTGACATAGCCATGCTGATCACGACGCGGTGCTTTTCTCCATCCTACATTGCCACTCAGTGCCTATCCTAATTCAGACCCTCCGATTCACACCACCCCGTGATGTTTTTCTCACTCCTACTAGTGAATGTAATGTAACACACACCCATGCTATGCACACCACCCCGTGATGATTTTCAGAACCCTATCCTACATTGCCACTGCATGTTCCCTGACCTCCCAATGCTGACCACTCCGCGGTGCTTTTCTCCATCCTACATTGCCACTCAGTGCCTATCCTAATTCAGACCCTCCGATTCACACCACCCCGTGATGTTTTTCTCACTCCTACTAGTGAATGTAATGTAACACACACGCATACAATGCGCACCACCCCGCGATGTTTTTCTCACTCCTACTAGTGAATGTAATGTAACACACACCCATACAATGCGCACCACAACGTGATGTTTTTCTCACTCCTACTAGTGAATGTAATGTAACACGCACCCATACAATGCGCACCATCCCGCGATGTTTTTCACAAACCTATCCTACATTGCCACAGCATGTTCCCTGACCTCCCCATGCTGACCAGCCCGCGGTGCTTTTCTCCATCCTACAATGCCACTCACTGCCTATCCTAATTCAGACCCTCCAATTCACACCACCCTGTGATGTTTTTCTCACTCCTACCAGTGAATGTAATGAAACACACACCCATACATTGCGCACCACCCCGCGATGTTTTTCAGAAACCTATACTACATTGCCACTGCATGTTCAATGACCTCCCCATGCTGACCACCCCGCGGTGCTTTTCTCCATCCTACATTGCCACTCACTGCCTTTCCTAATTCAGACCCTCCGATTCACACCACCCCGTGATGTTTTACTCACTCCTACTAGTGAATTTAATGTAACACACACCCATACAATGCGCACCACAGGGCGATCTTTTTCAGAAACCTATCATACATTGCCACTGCATGTTCCCTGACCTCCCAATGCTGACCACCCCGCGGTGCTTTTCTCCATCCTACATTGCCACTCACTGCCTATCCTAATTGAGACCCTCCGATTCACACCGCTCCGTGATGTTTTTCTCACTCCTACTAGTGAATGTAATGTAACACACACCCATACAATGCGCACCACCCCGCGATGTTTTTCTCACTCCTACTAGTGAATGTAATGTAACACATACCCATACAATGAGCACCACCCAGTGATGTTTTTCAGAAACGTATCCTATATTTCCACTGCATGTTCCCTGACCTCCCCATGCTGACCACCCCGCTGTGCTTTCCTCCATCCTACATTGCCACTCACTGCATATCCTAATTCAGACCCTCCGATTCACAGCACCCGGTAATCTTTTTCTCACTCCTACTAGTGAATGTAATGTAACACACACCCATACTATGTGCACCACCCCGTGATGTTTTTCTCAGTGCTACTAGTGAATGTAATGTAACACACACCCATACAATGCGCACCGCCCTCGATGTTTTTCTCTCTCCTACTAGTGAATGTAATATAACACACACACATACAATGCGCACCACACCGCGATGTTTTTCAGAAACCTATCCTACATTGCCACTGCATGTTCCCTGACCTCCCCATGCTGACCACACCGCGGTGCTTTTCTCCATCCTACATTGCCACTCACTGCCTATCCTAGTTCAGACACTCCGATTCACACCACCCCGTGACGTTTTTCTCACTCCTACTAGTGAATGTAATGTAACACACACCCATACAATGCGCACCACACCGCGATGTTTTTCAGAAACCTATCCTACATTGCCACTGCATGTTCCCTGACCTCCCCATGCTGACCACCCCGCGGTGCTTTTCTCCATCCTGCATTGCCACTCACTGCCTATCCTAATTCAGACCCTCCGATTCACACCACCCCGTGATGTTTTTCTAACTCCTACTTGTGAATGTAATGTAACACACACCCATACAATGCGCAACACCCCGAGATGTTTTTCTCACTCCTACTAGTGAATGTAATGTAACACACACCTATACAATGCGCACCACACCGCGATGTTTTTCGCACTCCTACTAGTGAATGTAATGTTACAAACCCGTACAATGTGCACCACCCCGCAAATTTTTTCAGAAACCTATCCTACATTGCCACTGCATGTTCCCTGACCTCCCCATGCTGACCACCCGGCGGTGCTTTTCTCCATCCTATATTGCCACTCACTGCCTATCGTAATTCAGACCCTCCGATTCACACCACCCCGTGATGTTTTTCTCACTCCTACTAGTGAAGGTAATGTAACACACACCCATACAATGCGCACCACCCCGCGATGTTTTTCTCACTCCTACTAGTGAATGTAATGTAACACACACCCATACAATGCGCACCACCCCGTGATGTTTTTCAGAAACCTATCCTACATTGCCACAGCATGTTCCCTGACCTCCGCATGCTGACCAGCCCGCGGTGCTTTTCTCCATCCTACAGTGCCACTCACTGCCTATCCTAATTCAGACCCTCCAATTCACACCACCCTGTGATGTTTTTCTCACTCCTACCAGTGAATGTAATGAAACACACACCCATACATTGCGCACCACCCCGCGATGTTTTTCAGAAACCTATACTACATTGCCACTGCATGTTCAATGACCTCCCCATGCTGACCACCCCGCGGTGCTTTTCTCCATCCTACAATGCCACTCACTGCCTATCCTAATTCAGACCCTCCAATTCACACCACCCTGTGATGTTTTTCTCACTCCTACCAGTGAATGTAATGAAACACACACCCATACATTGCGCACCACCCCGCGATGTTTTTCGGAAACCTATACTACATTGCCACTGCATGTTCAATGACCTCCCCATGCTGACCACCCCGCGGTGCTTTTCTCCATCCTACATTGCCACTCACTGCCTTTCCTAATTCAGACCCTCCGATTCACACCACCCCGTTATGTTTTACTCACTCCTACTAGTTAATTTAATGTAACACACACCCATACAATGCGCACCACACGGCGATCTTTTTCAGAAACCTATCATCCATTGCCACTGCATGTTCCCTGACCTCCCAATGCTGACCACCCCGCGGTGCTTTTCTCCATCCTACATTGCCACTCACTGCCTATCCTAATTGAGACCCTCCGATTCACACCGCTCCGTGATGTTTTTCTCACTCCTACTAGTGAATGTAATGTAACACACACCCATACAATGCGCACCACCCCGCGATGTTTTTCTCACTCCTACTAGTGAATGTAATGTAACACACACCCATACAATGAGCACCACCCAGTGATGTTTTTCAGAAACGTATCCTATATTTCCACTGCATGTTCCCTGACCTCCCCATGCTGACCACCCCGCTGTGCTTTCCTCCATCCTACATTGCCACTCACTGCATATCCTAATTCAGACCCTCCGATTCACAGCACCCCGTAATCTTTTTCTCACTCCTACTAGTGAATGTAATGTAACACACACCCATACTATGTGCACCACCCCGTGATGTTTTTCTCAGTGCTACTAGTGAATGTAATGTAACACACACCCATACAATGCGCACCGCCCCGCGATGTTTTTCTCTCTCCTACTAGTGAATGTAATATAACACACACACATACAATGCGCACCACACCGCGATGTTTTTCAGAAACCTATCCTACATTGCCACTGCATGTTCCCTGACCTCCCCATGCTGACCACCCCGCGGTGCTTTTCTCCATCCTACATTGCCACTCAATGCCTATCCTAGTTCAGACACTCCGATTCACACCACCCCGTGACGTTTTTCTCACTCCTATTAGTGAATGTAATGTAACACACACCCATACAATGCGCACCACACCGCGATGTTTTTCAGAAACATATCCTACATTGCCACTGCATGTTCCCTGACCTCCCCATGCTGACCACCCCGCGGTGCTTTTCTCCATCCTGCATTGCCACTCACTGCCTATCCTAATTCAGACCCTCCGATTCACACCACCCCGTGATGTTATTCTAACTCCTACTTGTGAATGTAATGTAACACACACCCATACAATGCGCACCACCCCGAGATGTTTTTCTCACTCCTACTAGTGAATGTAATGTAACACACACCTATACAATGCGCACCACACCGCCATGTTTTTCGCACTCCTACTAGTGAATGTAATGTTACAAACCCGTACAATGTGCACCACCCCGCAAATTTTTTCAGAAACCTATCCTACATTGCCACTGCATGTTCCCTGACCTCCCCATGCTGACCACCCGGCGGTGCTTTTCTCCATCCTACATTGCCACTCACTGCCTCTCGTAATTCAGACCCTCCGATTCACACCACCCCGTGATGTTTTTCTCACTCCTACTAGTGAAGGTAATGTAACACACACCCATACAATGCGCACCACCCCGCGATGTTTTTCTCACTCCTACTAGTGAATGTAATGTAACACACACCCATACAATGCGCACCACCCCGTGATGTTTTTCAGAAACCTATCCTACATTGCCACTTCATGTTCCCTGACCTCCCCATGCTGACCACCCCGCTGTTCTTTTCTCCATCCTACATTACCACTCACTGCTTATTCTAATTCAGACACTCCGATTCACACATCCCCGTGAGGTATTTCTCACTCCTGCTATTGAATGTAATGTAACACAAACCCATACAATGTGCACCACCCCGCGATGTTTTTCTCACTCCTACTAGTGAATGTAATGTAACACACACCCATACAATGCGCACCACACCGCGATGTCTTTCAGAAACCTATCCTACATTGCCACTGCATGTTCCTTGACCTCCCCATGCTGACCACCCCGCGGGGCTTTTCTCCATCCAACATTGCCACTCAATGCCTATCCTAATTCAGACCCTCCGATTCACACCACCCTGTGAAGTTTTTCTCACTCCTACTAGTGAATGAAATTTAACACACACCCAAACTATGTGCACCACCCCGTGATGTTTTTCTCACTACTACTAGTGAATTTAATGTAACACACACCCATACAATGCGCACCACCCCGCGATGTTTTTCAGATACCTATCCTACATTGCCACTGCATGCTCCCTGACCTCCCCATGCTGACCACCCCGCGGTGCTTTTCTCCATCCTACATTGCCACTCACTGCCTATCCTAATTCAGACCCTCCGATTCACACCACCCCGTGATGTTTTTCTCACTCCTACTAGTGAATGTAATGTAACATACACCCATACAATGCGCACCACCCTGCGATGTTTTTCAGAAACCTATCCTACATTGCCACTGCATGTTCCCTGACCTCCCCATGCTGACCACCCCGCGGTGCTTTTCTCCATCCTACATTGCCACTCACTGCCTATCCTAATTCAGACCCTCCGATTCACACCACCCTGTGATGTTTTTCTCACTCCTATTAGTGAATGTAATGTAACACACACCCATACTATGTGCACCACCCCGGGATGTTTTTCTCACTACTACTAGTGAATGTAATGTAACACACACACATACAGTTCGCACCACCCCGCGATGTTTTTCACAAACCTATCCTACATTGCCACTGCATGTTCCCTGACCTCGCCATGCTGACCACACCGCGGTGCTTTTCTGCATTTTACATTGCCACTCACTGCCTATCCTAATTCGGACCCTCCGATTCACACCACCCCGTGATGTTTTTCTCATTCCTACTAGTGAATGTAATGTAACACACACCCATACAATGCGCACCAGCCCGCGATGTTTTTCTCACTCCTACTAGTGAATGTAATGTAACACAAACCCATACAATGCGCACCACCCCGCGATGTTTTTCAGAAACCTATCCTACATTGCCACTGCCTGTTCGCTGATCTCCCCATGCTGACCATCCCGCGGGGCATTTCTCCATCCTACATTGCCACTCACTGCCTATCCTAATGCAGACCCTCCGATTCACACCACCCCGTGATGTTTTTCTCACTCCTACTAGTGAATGTAATGTAACACACACACTTACAATGAGCACCACCCCGTGATGTTTTTCAGAATCCGATCCAACATTGCCACTGCATGTTACCTGCCCTCCCCATGCTGACCACCCTGCGTTGCTTTTCTCCATCCTACATTGCCACTCACTGCCTAGCCTAATTCAGACCCTCCGATTCACACCACCCCGTGATGATTTTCTCACTCCTACTAGTGAATGTAATGTAACACACACCCATACAATGCGCACCAACCCGCGATGTTTTTCAGAATCCTATCCTATATTGCCACTGCATGTTCCCTCACCTCCCCATGCTGACCACCCCGCGGTGCTTTTCTCCATCCTATATTGCCACTCACTGCCTATCCTAATTCAGACCCTTCGATTCACACATCCCCGTGATGTTTTTCCCACTCCTACTAGTCAATGCAATGTAGCACACAGCCATACAATGCGCACCACCCCGCGATGTTTTTCAGAAACCTATCCTACATTGCCACTGCATGTTCCCTGACATAGGCATGCTGATCACCCCGCGGTGCTTTTCTCCATCCTACATTGCCACTCAGTGCCTATCCTAATGCAGACCCTCCGATTCACACCACCCCGTGATGTTTTTCTCACTCCTACTAGTGAATGTAATGTAACACACACACTTACAATGAGCACCACCCCGTGATGTTTTTCAGAAACCTATCCTACATTGCCACTGCATGTTCCCTGACCTCCCCATGCTGACCACCCCGCGGTCCTTTTCTCCATCCTAGATTGCCACTCACTGCCTATCCTAATTCAGACCCTCCGATTCACACCACATCGTGATGTTTTTCTCATTCCTACAAGTGAATGTAATGTAACACAAACCCATACGATGCGAACCACCCCGTGATGTTTTTCTCACTCCTACTAGTGAATGTAATGTAACACACACCCATACAATGCGCACCAGCCCACGATGTTTTTGTCACTCCTACTAGTGAATGTAATGTAACACAAACCCATACAATGTGCACCACCCCGCGATGTTTTTCTCACTCCTACTAGTGAATGTAATGTAACACACACCCATACAATGCGCACCACGCCGCGATGTCTTTCAGAAACCTATCCTACATTGCCACTGCATGTTCCTTGACCTCCCCATGCTGACCACCCCGCGGGGCTTTTCTCCATCCAACATTGCCACTCAATGCCTATCCTAATTCAGACCCTCCGATTCACACCACCCTGTGAAATTTTCCTCACTCCTACTAGTGAATGAAATTTAACACACACCCAAACTATGTGCACCACCCCGTGATGTTTTTCTCACTACTACTAGTGAATTTAATGTAACACACACCCATACAATGCGCACCACCCCGCGATGTTTTTCAGATACCTATCCTACATTGCCACTGCATGCTCCCTGACCTCCCCATGCTGACCACCCCGCGGTGCTTTTCTCCATCCTACATTGCCACTCACTGCCTATCCTAATTCAGACCCTCCGATTCACACCACCCCGTGATGTTTTTCTCACTCCTACTAGTGAATGTAATGTAACATACACCCATACAATGCGCACCACCCTGCGATGTTTTTCAGAAACCTATCCTACATTGCCACTGCATGTTCCCTGACCTCACCATGCTGACCACCCCCCGGTGCTTTTCTCCATCCTACATTGCCACTCACTGCCTATCCTAATTCAGACCCTCCGATTCACACCACCCTGTGATGTTTTTCTCACTCCTATTAGTGAATGTAATGTAACACACACCCATACTATGTGCACCACCCCGGGATGTTTTTCTCACTACTACTAGTGAATGTAATGTAACACACACACATACAGTTCGCACCACCCCGCGATGTTTTTCACAAACCTATCCTACATTGCCACTGTATGTTCCCTGACCTCGCCATGCTGACCACCCCGCGGTGCTTTTCTTCATTTTACATTGCGACTCACTGCCTATCCTAATTCGGACCCTCCGATTCACACCACCCCGTGATGTTTTTCTCATTCCTACTAGTGAATGTAATGTAACACACACCCATACAATGCGCACCAGCCCGCGATGTTTTTCTCACTCCTACTAGTGAATGTAATGTAACACAAACCCATACAATGCGCACCACCCCGCGATGTTTTTCAGAAACCTATCCTACATTGCCACTGCCTGTTCGCTGATCTCCCCATGCTGACCATCCCGCGGGGCATTTCTCCATCCTACATTGCCACTCACTGCCTATCCTAATACAGACCCTCCGATTCACACCACCCTGTGATGTTTTTCTCACTCCTACTAGTGAATGTAATGTAACACACACACTTACAATGAGCACAACCCCGTGATGTTTTTCAGAATCCGATCCAACATTGCCACTGCATGTTCCCTGCCCTCCCCATGCTGACCACCCCGCGTTGCTTTTCTCCATCCTACATTGCCACTCACTGCCTAGCCTAATTCAGACCCTCCGATTCACACCACCCCGTGATGATTTTCTCACTCCTACTAGTGAATGTAATGTAACACACACCCATACAATGCGCACCACCCCGTGATGTTTTTCACACTCCTACTAGTGAATGTAATGGAACAAACACCCATACAATGCGCACCACCCCGTGATGTTTTTCTCACTCCTATTAGTGAATGTAATGTAACACACACCCATACAATGCCCACCACCCCGTGATGTTTTTCTCACTCCTACTAGTGAATGTAATGTAACACACACGCATACAATGTGCAGCACCCCGCGATGTTTTTCAGAACCCTATCCTACTTTGCCACTGCATGTTCCCTGACCTCCCAATGCTGACCACTCCGCGGTGCTTTTCTCCATCCTACATTGCCACTCAGTGCCTATCCTAATTCAGACCCTCCAATTCAAAACACCCCGTGATGTTTTTCTCACTCCTACTAGTGAATGTAATGTAACACAAACCCATACAATGTGCACCACCCCGAGATGTTTTTCTCACTCCTACTAGTGAATGTAATGTAACACACACCCATACAATGCGCACCACCCCGCGATGTTTTTCTCACTACTTCTAGTGAATGTAATGTTACACACCCGTACAATGCGCACCACCCCGCGATGTTTTTCAGAAACCTATCCTACATTGCCACTGCATGTTCCCTGACCTCCCAATGCTGACCACTCCGCGGTGCTTTTCTCCATCCTACATTGCCACTCAGTGCCTATCCTAATTCAGACCATCCAATTCAAAACACCCCGTGATGCTTTTCTCACTCCTACTAGTGAATGTAATGTAACACACACACATACAATGAGCACCACCCCGTGATGTTTTTCAGAAACGTATCCTATATTGCCACTGAATGTTCCCTGACCTCCCCATGCTGACCACCCCGCTGTGCTTTCCTCCATCCTACATTGCCACTCACTGCATATCCTAGTTCAGGCCCTCCGATTCACACCACCCCGTAATCTTTTTCTCACTCCTACTAGTGAATGTAATGTAACACACACCCATACTATGTGCACCACCCCGTGATGTTTTTCTCAGTGCTACTAGTGAATTTAATGTAACACACACCCATACAATGCGCACCGCCCCGCGATGTTTTTCTCTCTCCTACTAGTGAATGTAATGTAACACACACACATACAATGCGCACCACACCGCGATGTTTTTCAGAAACCTATCCTACATTGCCACTGCATGTTCCCTGACCTCCCCATGCTGACCACCCCGCGGTGCTTTTCTCCATCCTACATTGCCACTCACTGCCTATCCTAGTTCAGACACTCCGATTCACACCACCCCGTGACGTTTTTCTCACTCCTACTAGTGATTGTAATGTAACACACACCCATACAATGCGCACCACACCGCGATGTTTTTCAGAAACCTATCCTACATTGCCACTGCATGTTCCCTGACCTCCCCATGCTGACCTCCCCGCGATGCTTTTCTCCATCCTGCATTGCCACTCACTGCCTATCCTAATTCAGACCCTCCGATTCACACCACCCCGTGATGTTTTTCTCACTCCTACTTGTGAATGTAATGTAACACACACCCATACAATGCGCACCACCCCGTGATGTTTTTCAGAAACCTATCCTACATTGCCACTGCATGTTCCCTGAACTCCCCATGCTGACCACCCCGCGGTGCTTTTCTCCATCCTACATTGCCACTCACTGGCTATCCTAAATCAAACCCTCCGATTCACACCACCCCGTGATGTTTTTCTCACTCCTACTAGTGAAGGTAATGTAACACACACCCATACAATGCGCACCACCCCGCGATTTTTTTCTCACTCCTACTAGTGAATGTAATGTTACAAACCCGTACAATGTGCACCACCCCGCAAATTTTTTCAGAAACCTATCCTACATTGCCACTGCATGTTCCCTGACCTCCCCATGCTGACCACCCGGCGGTGCTTTTCTCCATCCTACATTGCCACTCACTGCCTATCGTAATTCAGACCCTCCGATTCACACCACCCCGTGATGTTTTTCTCACTCCTACTAGTGAAGGTAATGTAACACACACCCATACAATGCGCACCACCCCGCGATGTGTTTCTCACTCCTACTAGTGAATGTAATGTAACACACACCCATACAATGCGCACCACCCCGTGATGTTTTTCAGAAACCTATCCTACATTGCCACTTCATGTTCCCTGACCTCCCCATGCTGACCACCCCGCTGTGCTTTTCTCCATCCTACATTACCACTCACTGCTTATTCTAATTCAGACACTCCGATTCACACATCCCCGTGAGGTATTTCTCACTCCTACTATTGAATGTAATGTAACACAAACCCATACAATGTGCACCACCCCGCGATGTTTTTCTCACTCCTACTAGTGAATGTAATGTAACACACACCCATACAATGCGCACCACGCCGCGATGTCTTTCAGAAACCTATCCTACATTGCCACTGCATGTTCCTTGACCTCCCCATGCTGACCACCCCGCGGGGCTTTTCTCCATCCAACATTGCCACTCAATGCCTATCCTAATTCAGACCCTCCGATTCACACCACCCTGTGAAGTTTTTCTCACTCCTACTAGTGAATGAAATTTAACACATACCCAAACTATGTGCACCACCCCGTGATGTTTTTCTCACTACTACTAGTGAATTTAATGTAACACACACCCATACAATGCGCACCACCCCGCGATGTTTTTCAGATACGTATCCTACATTGCCACTGCATGCTCCCTGACCTCCCCATGCTGACCACCCCGCGGTGCTTTTCTCCATCCTACATTGCCACTCACTGCCTATCCTAATTCAGACCCTCCGATTCACACCACCCCGTGATGTTTTTCTCACTCCTACTAGTGAATGTAATGTAACATACACCCATACAATGCGCACCACCCTGCGATGTTTTTCAGAAACCTATCCTACATTGCCACTGCATGTTCCCTGAGCTCCCCATGCTGACCACCCCCCGGTGCTTTTCTCCATCCTACATTGCCACTCACTGCCTATCCTAATTCAGACCCTCCGATTCACACCACCCTGTGATGTTTTTCTCACTCCTATTAGTGAATGTAATGTAACACACACCCATACTATGTGCACCACCCCGGGATGTTTTTCTCACTACTACTAGTGAATGTAATGTAACACACACACATACAGTTCGCACCACCCCGCGATGTTTTTCACAAACCTATCCTACATTGCCACTGCATGCTCCCTGACCTCCCCATGCTGACCACCCCCCGGTGATTTTCTCCATCCTACATTGCCACTCACTGCCTATCCTAATTCAGACCCTCCGATTCACACCACCCCGTGATGTTTTTCTCACTCCTACTAGTGAATGTAATGTAACACAAACCCATACAATGCGCACCACCCCACGATGTTTTTCAGAAACCTATCCTACATTGCCACTGCCTGTTCGCTGATCTCCCCATGCTGACCATCCCGCGGGGCATTTCTCCATCCTACATTGCCACTCACTGCCTATCCTAATGCAGACCCTCCGATTCACACCACCCCGTGATGTTTTTCTCACTCCTACTAGTGAATGTAATGTAACACACACACTTACAATGAGCACCACCCCGTGATGTTTTTCAGAATCCGATCCAACATTGCCACTGCATGTTCCCTGCCCTCCCCATGCTGACCACCCCGCGTTGCTTTTCTCCATCCTACATTGCCACTCACTGCCTAGCCTAATTCAGACCCTCCGATTCACACCACCCCGTGATGATTTTCTCACTCCTACTAGTGAATGTAATGTAACACACACCCATACAATGCGCACCACCCCGTGATGTTTTTCACACTCCTACTAGTGAATGTAATGGAACAAACACCCATACAATGCGCACCACCCCGTGATGTTTTTCTCACTCCTATTAGTGAATGTAATGTAACACACACCCATACAATGCCCACCACCCCGTGATGTTTTTCTCACTCCTACTAGTGAATGTAATGTAACACACACGCATACAATGTGCAGCACCCCGCGATGTTTTTCAGAACCCTATCCTACTTTGCCACTGCATGTTCCCTGACCTCCCAATGCTGACCACTCCGCGGTGCTTTTCTCCATCCTACATTGCCACTCAGTGCCTATCCTAATTCAGACCCTCCAATTCAAAACACCCCGTGATGTTTTTCTCACTCCTACTAGTGAATGTAATGTAACACAAACCCATACAATGCGCACCACCCCGAGATGTTTTTCTCACTCCTACTAGTGAATGTAATGTAACACACACCCATACAATGCGCACCACCCCGCGATGTTTTTCTCACTACTTCTAGTGAATGTAATGTTACACACCCGTACAATGCGCACCACCCCGCGATGTTTTTCAGAAACCTATCCTACATTGCCACTGCATGTTCCCTGACCTCCCAATGCTGACCACTCCGCGGTGCTTTTCTCCATCCTACATTGCCACTCAGTGCCTATCCTAATTCAGACCCTCCAATTCAAAACACCCCGTGATGTTTTTCTCACTCCTACTAGTGAATGTAATGTAACACACACCCATACAATGAGCACCACCCCGTGATGTTTTTCAGAAACGTATCCTATATTGCCACTGAATGTTCCCTGACCTCCCCATGCTGACCACCCCGCTGTGCTTTCCTCCATCCTACATTGCCACTCACTGCATATCCTAATTCAGGCCCTCCGATTCACACCACCCCGTAATCTTTTTCTCACTCCTACTAGTGAATGTAATGTAACACACACCCATACTATGTGCACCACCCCGTGATGTTTTTCTCAGTGCTACTAGTGAATTTAATGTAACACACACCCATACAATGCGCACCGCCCCGCGATGTTTTTCTCTCTCCTACTAGTGAATGTAATGTAACACACACCCATACAATGAGCACCACCCCGTGATGTTTTTCAGAAACGTATCCTATATTGCCACTGAATGTTCCCTGACCTCCCCATGCTGACCACCCCGCTGTGCTTTCCTCCATCCTACATTGCCACTCACTGCATATCCTAATTCAGGCCCTCCGATTCACACCACCCCGTAATCTTTTTCTCACTCCTACTAGTGAATGTAATGTAACACACACCCATACTATGTGCACCACCCCGTGATGTTTTTCTCAGTGCTACTAGTGAATTTAATGTAACACACACCCATACAATGCGCACCGCCCCGCGATGTTTTTCTCTCTCCTACTAGTGAATGTAATGTAACACACACACATACAATGCGCACCACACCGCGATGTTTTTCAGAAACCTATCCTACATTGCCACTGCATGTTCCCTGACCTCCCCATGCTGACCACCCCGCGGTTCTTTTCTCCATCCTACATTGCCACTCACTGCCTATCCTAATTCATACCCTCCGATTCACACCACCCCGTGATGTTTTTCTCACTCCTACTAGTGAATGTAATGTAACATACACCCATACAATGCGCACCACCCCGCGATGTTTTTCAGAAACCTATCCTACATTGCCACTGCATGTTCCCTGACCTCCCCATGCTGACCACCCCCCGGTGCTTTTCTGCATCCTACATTGCCACTCACTGCCTATCCTAATTCAGACCCTCCGATTCACACCACCCTGTGATGTTTTTCTCACTCCTATTAGTGAATGTAATGTAACACACACCCATACTATGTGCACCACCCTGTTATGTTTTTCTCACTACTACTAGTGAATGTAATGTAACACACACCCATACAATGCGCACCACCCCAGGATGTTTTTCTCACTACTACTAGTGAATGTAATGTAACACACACACATACAGTTCGCACCACCCCGCGATGTTTTTCACAAACCTTTCCTACATTGCCACTGCATGTTCCCTGACCTCGCCATGCTGACCACCCCGCGGTGCTTTTCTGCATTTTACATTGCCACTCACTGCCTATCCTAATTCGGACCCTCCGAATCACACCACCCCGTGATGTTTTTCTCATTCCTACTAGTGAATGTAATGTAACACAAACCCATACAATGCAAACCACCCCGTGATGTTTTTCTCACTCCTACTAGTGAATGTAATATAACACACACCCATACAATGCGCACCAGCCCGCGATGTTTTTCTCACTCCTACTAGTGAATGTAATGTAACACAAACCCATACAATGCGCACCACCCCGCGATGTTTTTCACAAACCTATCCTACATTGCCACTGCCTGTTCGCTGATCTCCCCATGCTGACCACCCCGCGGTCCTTTTCTCCATCCTAGATTGCCACTCACTGCCTATCCTATTGCAGACCCTCCGATTCACACCACCCCGTGATGTTTTTCTCAGTGCTACTAGTGAATGTAATGTAACACACACCCATACAATGCACACCACCCCACGATGTTTTTCTCACTCCTAGTAATGAATGTAATGTAACACACACACATACAAGGCGCACCACCCCGCGATGTTTTTCAGAAACCTATCCTACATTGCCACTGCATGTTCCCTGACCTCCCCATGCTGACCACCCCCCGGTGCTTTTCTCCATCCTACATTGCCACTCACTGCCTATCCTAATTCAGACCCTTCGATTCACACATCCCCGTGATGTTTTTCCCACTCCTACTAGTCAATGCAATGTAACACACACCCATACAATGCGCACCACCCCGTGATGTTTTTCAGAAACCTATCCTACATTGCCACTGCATATTCCCTGACATTGCCATGCTGATCACCCTGCGGTGCTTTTCTCCATCCTACATTGCCACTCAGTGCCTATCCTAATTCAGACCCTCCGATTCACACCAACCCGTGATGTTTTTCTCACTCCTACTAGTGAATGAAATGTAACACACACCCATAGAATGCGCACCACCCCGTGATGTTTTTCAGAAACCTATCCTACATTGCCACTGCATGTTCCCTGACCTCCCCATGCTGACCACCCCGTGGTCCTTTTCTCCCTCCTTGATTGCCAGTCACTGCCTATCCTAATTCAGACCCTCCGATTCATACCACCCCGTGATGTTTTTCTCATTCCTACAAGTGAATGTAATGTAACACAAACCCATACAATGCGAACCACCCCGTGATGTTTTTCTCACTCCTACTAGTGAATGTAATGTAACACACACCCATACAATGTGAACCAGCCCACGATATTTTTGTCACTCCTACTAGTGAATGTAATGTAACACATACCCATACAATGGACACCACCCCGCGATGTTTTTCGAAACCTATCCTGCATTGCCACTGCATGTTCAATGACCTCCAAATGCTGACCACCCCGCGGTGCTTTTCTCCATCCTACATTGCCACTCACTGCCTATCCCAATTCAGACCCTCCGATTCACACCACCCCGTGATGTTTTTCTCACTCCTACTAGTGAATTTAATGTAACACACACCCATACAATGCGCACCACACGGCGATCTTTTTCAGAGTCCTATCATACATTGCCACTGCATGTTCCCTGACCTCCCAATGCTGACCACCCCGCGGTGCTTTTCTCCATCCTACATTGCCACTCCCTGCCTATCCTAATTCAGACCGTTCGATTCACACCGCTCCGTGATGTTTTTCTCACTCCTACTTGTGAATGTAATGTAACACACACCCATGCAATGCGCACCACCCCGCGATGTTTTTCTCACTCCTACTAGTGAATGTAATGTAACACACACCCATACAATGAGCACCACCCCGTGATGTTTTTCAGAAACGTATCCTACATTGCCAGTGCATGTTCCCTGACCTCCCCATGCTGACCACACCGCTGTGCTTTCCTCCATCCTACATTGCCACTCACTGCATATCCTAATTCAGACCCTCCGATTCACACCACCCCGTAATCTTTTTGTCACTCCTACTAGTGAAAGTAATGTAACACACACCCATACTATGTGCACAACCCGGTGATGTTTTTCTCAGTGCTACTAGTGAATATAATGTAACACACACCCATACAATGTGCACTGCCCCGCGATGTTTTTCTCTCTCCTACTAGTGAATGTAATGTAACACACACACATTCAATGCGCACCACACCGCGATGTTTTTCAGTAACCTATCCTACATTGCCACTGCATGTTCCCTGACCTCCCCATGCTGACCACACCGCGGTGCTTTTCTCCATCCTACATTGCCACTCACTGCCTATCCTAGTTCAGACAATCCGATTCACACCACCCCGTGACGTTTTTCTCACTCCTACTAGT
Organism: Cavia porcellus; assembly: GCF_034190915.1. NCBI lineage: Eukaryota > Metazoa > Chordata > Mammalia > Rodentia > Caviidae > Cavia > Cavia porcellus. The sequence goes on from NW_026947575.1 coordinate 799,960, forward strand.
GAATGTAATGTAACACACACCCATACAATGCGCACCACACCGCGATGTTTTTCAGAAACCTATCCTACATTGCCACTGCATGTTCCCTGACCTCCCCATGCTGACCACCCCGCGGTGCTTTTCTCCATCCTGCATTGCCACTCACTGCCTATCCTAATTCAGACCCTCCGATTCACACCACCCCGTGATGTTTTTCTCACTCCTACTTGTGAATGTAATGTAACAAACACCCATACAATGCGCACCTCCCCGAGATGTTTTTCTCACTCCTACTAGTGAATGTAATGTAACACACACCTACACAATGCGCACCACACCGCGATGTTTTTCTCACTCCTACTAGTGAATGTAATGTTACACACCCGTACAATGCGCACCACCCCGCGAATTTTTTCAGAAACCTATCCTACATTGCCACTGCATGTTCCCTGACCTCCCCATGCTGACCACCCGGCGGTGCTTTTCTCCATCCTACATTGCCACTCACTGCCTATCGTAATTCAGACCCTCAGATTCACACCACCCCGTGATGTTTTTCTCACTCCTACTAGTGAATGTAATGTAACAGACACCCATACAATGCGCACCACCCTGCGGTGTTTTTCAGAAAGCTATCCTACATTGCCACTGCATGTTCCCTGACCTCCCCATGATGACCACCCCATGGTGCTTTTCTCCATCCTACATTGCCACTCACTGCCTATCCTAAATCAAACCCTCCGATTCACACCACCCCGTGATGTTTTTCTCACTCCTACTAGTGAAGGTAATGTAACACACACCCATACAATGCGCACCACCCCGCGATGTTTTTCAGAACCCTATCCTACATTGCCACTGCATGTTCCCTCACCTCCCCATGCTGACCACCCCGCGTTGCTTTTCTCCATCCTACATTGCCCCTCACTGCCTATCCTAATTCAGACCCTCCGATTCACACCACCCCGTGACGATTTTCTCATTTCTACTAGTGAATGTAATGTAACACACACCCATACAATGCGCACCACCCCGCGATGTTTTTCTCACTCCTACTAGTGAATGTAATGTAACACACACCCATACAATGCGCACCACACCGTGATGTTTTTCAGAAACCTATCCTACATTGCCACTTCATGTTCCCTGACCTCCCCATGCTGACCACCCCGCTGTGCTTTTCTCCATCCTACATTGCCACTCACTGCTTATCCTAATTCAGACCCTCCGATTCACACATCCCCGTGAGGTTTTTCTCACTCCTACTAGTGAATGTAATGTAACACAAACCCATACAATGTGCACCACCCCGCGATGTTTTTCTCACTCCTACTAATGAATGTAATGTAACACACACCCATACAATGCGCACCACGCCGCGATGTTTTTCAGAAACCTATCCTACATTGCCACTGCATGTTCCTTGACCTCCCCATGCTGACCACCCCGCGGGGCTTTTCTCCATCCTACATGGCCACTCACTGCCTATCCTAATTCAGACCCTCCGATTCACACCACCCCGTGAAGTTTTTCTCACTCCTGCTAGTGAATGAAATTTAACACACACCCATACTATGTGCACCACCCCGTGATGTTTTTCTCACTACTACTAGTGAATTTAATGTAACACACACCCATACAATGCGCACCACCCCGCGATTTTTTTTCAGAAACCTATCCTACATTGCCACTGCATGCTCCCTGACCTCCCCATGCTGACCACCCCGCGGTACTTTTCTCCATCCTACATTGCCACTCACTGCCTATCCTAAATCAAACCCTCCGATTCACACCACCCCTTGATGTTTTTCTCACTCCTACTAGTAAAGGTAATATAACACACACCCATACAATGCGCACCACCCCGCGATATTTTTCAGAACCCTATCCTACATTGCCACTGCATGTTCCCTCACCTCCCCATGCTGACCACCCCGCGGCGCTTTTCTCCATCCTACATTGCCCCTCACTGCCTATCCTAAATCAGACAATCCGATTCACACCACCCCGTGATTTTTTTCTCACTCCTACTAGTCAATGTAATGTAACACACACCCATACAATGCGCACCACCCCGCGATGTTTTTCAGAAAACTATCCTGCATTGCCTCTGCATGTTCCCTGAACTCCCCATGCTGACCACCCCGCGGTCCTTTTCTCCATCCTACATTGCCACTCCCTGCCTATCCTAATTCAGACCCTCCGATTTACACCACGCCGTGATGTTTTTCTCATTCCTACTAGTGAATGTAATGTAACACAAACCCATACAATGTGCACCACCCCGCGATGTTTTTCTCACTCCTACTAGTGAATGTAATGTAACACACACCCATACAATGCGCACCACGCCGCGATGTCTTTCAGAAACCTATCCTACATTGCCACTGCATGTTCCTTGACCTCCCCATGCTGACCACCCCGCGGGGCTTTTCTCCATCCAACATTGCCACTCAATGACTATCCTAATTCAGACCCTCCGATTCACACCACCCTGTGAAGTTTTTCTCACTCCTACTAGTGAATGAAATTTAACACACACCCAAACTATGTGCACCACCCCGTGATGTTTTTCTCACTACTACTAGTGAATTTAATGTAACACACACCCATACAATGCGCACCACCCCGCGATGTTTTTCAGATACCTATCCTACATTGCCACTGCATGCTCCATGACCTCCCCATGCTGACCACACCGCGGTGCTTTTCTCCATCCTACATTGCCACTCACTGCCTATCCTAATTCAGACCCTCCGATTCACACCACACCGTGATGTTTTTCTCACTCCTACTAGTGAATGTAATGTAACATACACCCATACAATGCGCACCACCCTGCGATGTTTTTCAGAAACCTATCCTACATTGCCACTGCATGTTCCCTGAGCTCCCCATGCTGACCACCCCCCGGTGCTTTTCTCCATCCTACATTGCCACTCACTGCCTATCCTAATTCAGACCCTCCGATTCACACCACCCTGTGATGTTTTTCTCACTCCTATTAGTGAATGTAATGTAACACACACCCATACTATGTGCACCACCCCGGGATGTTTTTCTCACTACTACTAGTGAATGTAATGTAACACACACACATACAGTTCGCACCACCCCGCGATGTTTTTCACAAACCTATCCTACATTGCCACTGCATGTTCCCTGACCTCGCCATGCTGACCACCCCGCGGTGCTTTAATGCATTTTACATTGCCACTCACTGCCTATCCTAATTCGGACCCTCCGATTCACACCACCCCGTGATGTTTTTCTCATTCCTACTAGTGAATGTAATGTAACACACACCCATACAATGCGCACCAGCCCGCGATGTTTTTCTCACTCCTACTAGTGAATGTAATGTCACACAAACCCATACAATGCGCACCACCCCGCGATGTTTTTCAGAAACCTATCCTACATTGCCACTGCCTGTTCGCTGATCTCCCCATGCTGACCATCCCGCGGGGCATTTCTCCATCCTACATTGCCACTCACTGCCTATCCTAATGCAGACCCTCCGATTCACACCACCCCGTGATGTTTTTCTCACTCCTACTAGTGAATGTAATGTAACACACACACTTACAATGAGCACCACCCCGTGATGTTTTTCAGAATCCGATCCAACATTGCCACTGCATGTTCCCTGCCCTCCCCATGCTGACCACCCCGCGTTGCTTTTCTCCATCCTACATTGCCACTCACTGCCTAGCCTAATTCAGACCCTCCGATTCACACCACCCCGTGATGATTTTCTCACTCCTACTAGTGAATGTAATGTAACACACACCCATACAATGCGCACCACCCCGTGATGTTTTTCACACTCCTACTAGTGAATGTAATGGAACAAACACCCATACAATGCGCACCACCCCGTGATGTTTTTCTCACTCCTATTAGTGAATGTAATGTAACACACACCCATACAATGCCCACCACCCCGTGATGTTTTTCTCACTCCTACTAGTGAATGTAATGTAACACACACGCATACAATGTGCAGCACCCCGCGATGTTTTTCAGAACCCTATCCTACTTTGCCACTGCATGTTCCCTGACCTCCCAATGCTGACCACTCCGCGGTGCTTTTCTCCATCCTACATTGCCACTCAGTGCCTATCCTAATTCAGACCCTCCAATTCAAAACACCCCGTGATGTTTTTCTCACTCCTACTAGTGAATGTAATGTAACACAAACCCATACAATGCGCACCACCCCGAGATGTTTTTTCTCACTCCTACTAGTGAATGTAATGTAACACACACCCATACAATGCGCACCACCCCGCGATGTTTTTCTCACTACTTCTAGTGAATGTAATGTTACACACCCGTACAATGCGCACCACCCCGCGATGTTTTTCAGAAACCTATCCTACATTGCCACTGCATGTTCCCTGACCTCCCAATGCTGACCACCCCGCGGTGCTTTTCTCCATCCTACATTGCCACTCAGTGCCTATCCTAATCCAGACCCTCCAATTCAAAACACCCCGTGATGTTTTTCTCACTCCTACTAGTGAATGTAATGTAACACACACCCATACAATGAGCACCACCCCGTGATGTTTTTCAGAAACGTATCCTATATTGCCACTGAATGTTCCCTGACCTCCCCATGCTGACCACCCCGCTGTGCTTTCCTCCATCCTACATTGCCACTCACTGCATATCCTAATTCAGGCCCTCCGATTCACACCACCCCGTAATCTTTTTCTCACTCCTACTAGTGAATGTAATGTAACACACACCCATACTATGTGCACCACCCCGTGATGTTTTTCTCAGTGCTACTAGTGAATTTAATGTAACACACACCCATACAATGCGCACCGCCCCGCGATGTTTTTCTCTCTCCTACTAGTGAATGTAATGTAACACACACACATACAATGCGCACCACACCGCGATGTTTTTCAGAAACCTATCCTACATTGCCACTGCATGTTCCCTGACCTCCCCATGCTGACCACCCCGCGGTTCTTTTCTCCATCCTACATTGCCACTCACTGCCTATCCTAATTCAGACCCTCCGATTCACACCACCCCGTGATGTTTTTCTCACTCCTACTAGTGAATGTAATGTAACATACACCCATACAATGCGCACCACGCCGCGATGTTTTTCAGAAACCTATCCTACATTGCCACTGCATGTTCCCTGACCTCCCCATGCTGACCACCCCCCGGTGCTTTTCTCCATCCTACATTGCCACTCACTGCCTATCCTAATTCAGACCCTCCGATTCACACCAACCTGTGATGTTTTTCTCACTCCTATTAGTGAATGTAATGTAACACACACCCATACTATGTGCACCACCCTGTTATGTTTTTCTCACTACTACTAGTGAATGTAATGTAACACACACCCATACAATGCGCACCACCCCGGGATGTTTTTCTCACTACTACTAGTGAATATAATGTAACACACACACATACATTTCGCACCACCCCGCGATGTTTTTCACAAACCTTTCCTACATTGCCACTGCATGTTCCCTGACCTCGCCATGCTGACCACCCCGCGGTGCTTTTCTGCATTTTACATTGCCACTCACTGCCTATCCTAATTCGGACCCTCCGAATCACACCACCCCGTGATGTTTTTCTCATTCCTACTAGTGAATGTAATGTAACACAAACCCATACAATGCAAACCACCCCGTGATGTTTTTCTCACTCCTACTAGTGAATGTAATATAACACACACCCATACAATGCGCACCAGCCCGCGATGTTTTTCTCACTCCTACTAGTGAATGTAATGTAACACAAACCCATACAATGGGCACCACCCCGCGATGTTTTTCACAAACCTATCCTACATTGCCACTGCCTGTTCGCTGATCTCCCCATGCTGACCATCCCGTGGGGCATTTCTCCATCCTACATTGCCACTCACTGCCTATCCTAATGCAGACCCTCCGATTCACACCACCCCGTGATGTTTTTCTCACTCCTACTAGTGAATGTAATGTAACACACACACTTACAATGCGCACCACCCCGTGATGTTTTTCAGAATCCGATCCAACATTGCCACTGCATGTTCCCTGCCCTCCCCATGCTGACCACCCCGCGTTGCTTTTCTCCATCCTACATTGCCACTCACTGCCTATCCTAATTCAGACTCTCCGATTCACACCACCCCGTGATGATTTTCTCAATCCTACTAGTGAATGTAATGTAACACACACCCATACAATGCGCACCACCCCGTGATGTTTTTCACACTCCTACTAGTGAATGTAATGGAACAAACACCCATACAATGCGCACCACCCCGTGATGTTTTTCTCACTCCTATTAGTGAATGTAATGTAACACACACGCATACAATGCCCACCACCCCGTGATGTTTTTCTCACTCCTACTAGTGAATGTAATGTAACACACACGCATACAATGTGCAGCACCCCGCGATGTTTTTCAGAACCCTATCCTACATTGCCACTGCATGTTCCCTGACCTCCCAATGCTGACCACTCCGCGGTGCTTTTCTCCATCCTACATTGCCACTCAGTGCCTATCCTAATTCAGACCCTCCAATTCAAAACACCCCGTGATGTTTTTCTCACTCCTACTAGTGAATGTAATGTAACACAAACCCATACAATGCGCACCACCCCGAGATGTTTTTCTCACTCCTACTAGTGAATGTAATGTAACACACACCCATACAATGCGCACCACCCCGCGATGTTTTTCTCACTACTTCTAGTGAATGTAATGTTACACACCCGTACAATGCGCACCACCCCGCGATGTTTTTCAGAAACCTATCCTACATTGCCACTGCATGTTCCCTGACCTCCCCATGCTGACCACACCGCGGTGCTTTTCTCCATCCTATATTGTCACTCACCGCCTATCCTAATTCACACCCTCCGATTCACACATCCTCGTGATGTTTTTCTCACTCCTACTAGTGAATGTAATGTAACACACACCCATACAATGCGCACCAAAACGCGATGTTTTTCAGAAACCTATCCTACATTGCCACTGCATGTTCCCTCACCTCCCCATGCTGACCACCCCGCGGTGCTTTTCTCCATCCTACATTGCCACTCACTGCCTATCCTAATTCAGACCCTTCGATTCACACATCCCTGTGATGTTTTTCCCACTCCTACTAGTCAATGCAATGTAACACACACCCATACAATGCGCACCACCCCGCGATGTTTTTCAGAAACCTATCCTACATTGCCACTGCATGTTCCCTGACATAGCCATGCTGATCACCCCGCGGTGCTTTTCTCCATCCTACATTGCCACTCAGTGCCTATCCTAATTCAGACCCTCCGATTCACACCACCCCGTGATGTTTTTCTCACTCCTACTAGTGAATGAACTGTAACACACACCCATAGAATGCGCACCACCCCGCCATGTTTTTCAGAAACCTATCCTACATTGCCACTGCATGTTCCCTGACCTCCCCATGCTGACCACCCCGCGGTCCTTTTCTCCATCCTAGATTGCCACTCACTGCCTATCCTATTTCAGACCCTCCGATTCACACCACCCCGTGATGTTTTTCTCAGTGCTACTAGTGAATGTAATGTAACACACACCCATACAATGCACACCACCCCACGATGTTTTTCTCACTCCTAGTAATGAATGTAATGTAACACACACACATACAATGCGCACCACCCCGCGATGTTTTTCAGAAACCTATCCTACATTGCCACTGCATGTTCCCTGACCTCCCCATGCTGACCAACCCCCGGTGCTTTTCTCCATCCTACATTGCCACTCACTGCCTATCCTAATTCAGACCCTTCGATTCACACATCCCCGTGATGTTTTTCCCACTCCTACTAGTCAATGCAATGTAACACACACCCATACAATGCGCACCACCCCGTGATGTTTTTCAGAAACCTATCCTACATTGCCACTGCATATTCCCTGACATTGCCATGCTGATCACCCTGCTGTGCTTTTCTCAATCCTACATTGCCACTCAGTGCCTATCCTAATTCAGACCCTCCGATTCACACCAACCCGTGATGTTTTTCTCACTCCTACTAGTGAATGAAATGTAACACACACCCATAGAATGCGCACCACCCCACGATGTTTTTCAGAAACCTATCCTACATTGCCACTGCATGTTCCCTGACCTCCCCATGCTGACCACCCCGTGGTCCTTTTCTCCCTCCTTGATTGCCACTCACTGCCTATCCTAATTCAGACCCTCCGATTCACACCACCCCGTGATGTTTTTCTCATTCCTACAAGTGAATGTAATGTAACACAAACCCATACAATGCGAACCACCCCGTGATGTTTTTCTCACTCCTACTAGTGAATGTAATGTAACACACACCCATACAATGTGAACCAGCCCACGATGTTTTTGTCACTCCTACTAGTGAATGTAATGTAACACATACCCATACAATGGACACCACCCCGCGATGTTTTTCGAAACCTATCCTGCATTGCCACTGCATGTTCAATGACCTCCAAATGCTGACCACCCCGCGGTGCTTTTCTCCATCCTACATTGCCACTCACTGCCTATCCCAATTCAGACCCTCCGATTCACACCACCCCGTGATGTTTTTCTCACTCCTACTAGTGAATTTAATGTAACACACACCCATACAATGCGCACCACACGGCGATCTTTTTCAGAATCCTATCATACATTGCCACTGCATGTTCCCTGACCTCCCAATGCTGACCACCCCGCGGTGCTTTTCTCCATCCTACATTGCCACTCCCTGCCTATCCTAATTCAGACCGTTCGATTCACACCGCTCCGTGATGTTTTTCTCACTCCTACTTGTGAATGTAATGTAACACACACCCATGCAATGCGCACCACCCCGCGATGTTTTTCTCACTCCTACTAGTGAATGTAATGTAACACACACCCATACAATGAGCACCACCCCGTGATGTTTTTCAGAAACGTATCCTACATTGCCACTGCATGTTCCCTGACCTCCCCATGCTGACCACACCGCTGTGCTTTCCTCCATCCTACATTGCCACTCACTGCATATCCTAATTCAGACCCTCCGATTCACACCACCCCGTAATCTTTTTGTCACTCCTACTAGTGAATGTAATGTAACACACACCCATACTATGTGCACAACCCCGTGATGTTTTTCTCAGTGCTACTAGTGAATATAATGTAACACACACCCATACAATGTGCACTGCCCCGCGATGTTTTTCTCTCTCCTACTAGTGAATGTAATGTAACACACACACATTCAATGCGCACCACACCGCGATGTTTTTCAGAAACCTATCCTACATTGCCACTGCATGTTCCCTGACCTCCCCATGCTGACCACCCCGCGGTGCTTTTCTCCATCCTGCATTGCCACTCACTGCCTATCCTAATTCAGACCCTCCGATTCACACCACCCCGTGATGTTTTTCTCACTCCTACTTGTGAATGTAATGTAACACACACCCATACAATGCGCACCTCCCCGAGATGTTTTTCTCACTCCTACTAGTGAATGTAATGTAACACACACCTATACAATGCGCACCACACCGCGATGTTTTTCTCACTCCTACTAGTGAATGTAATGTTACACACCCGTACAATGCGCACCACCCCGCGAATTTTTTCAGAAACCTATCCTACATTGCCACTGCATGTTCCCTGACCTCCCCATGCTGACCACCCGGCGGTGCTTTTCTCCATCCTACATTGCCACTCACTGCCTATCGTAATTCAGACCCTCCGATTCACACCACCCCGTGATGTTTTTCTCACTCCTACTAGTGAATGTAATGTAACACACACCCATACAATGCGCACCACACCGCGATGTTTTTCAGAAACCTATCCTACATTGCCACTGCATGTTCCCTGACCTCCCCATGCTGACCACCCCGCGGTGCTTTTCTCCATCCTGCATTGCCACTCACTGCCTATCCTAATTCAGACCCTCCGATTCACACCACCCCGTGATGTTTTTCTCACTCCTACTTGTGAATGTAATGTAACACACACCCATACAATGCGCACCTCCCCGAGATGTTTTTCTCACTCCTACTAGTGAATGTAATGTAACACACACCTATACAATGCGCACCACACCGCGATGTTTTTCTCACTCCTACTAGTGAATGTAATGTTACACACCCGTACAATGCGCACCACCCCGCGAATTTTTTCAGAAACCTATCCTACATTGCCACTGCATGTTCCCTGACCTCCCCATGCTGACCACCCGGCGGTGCTTTTCTCCATCCTACATTGCCACTCACTGCCTATCGTAATTCAGACCCTCCGATTCACACCACCCCGTGATGTTTTTCTCACTCCTACTAGTGAATGTAATGTAACAGACACCCATACAATGCGCACCACCCCGCGGTGTTTTTCAGAAAGCTATCCTACATTGCCACTGCATGTTCCCTGACCTCCCCATGATGACCACCCCATGGTGCTTTTCTCCATCCTACATTGCCACTCACTGCCTATCCTAAATCAAACCCTCCGATTCACACCACCCCGTGATGTTTTTCTCACTCCTACTAGTGAAGGTAATGTAACACACACCCATACAATGCGCACCACCCCGCGATGTTTTTCAGAACCCTATCCTACATTGCCACTGCATGTTCCCTCACCTCCCCATGCTGACCACCCCGCGTTGCTTTTCTCCATCCTACATTGCCCCTCACTGCCTATCCTAATTCAGACCCTCCGATTCACACCACCCCGTGACGATTTTCTCATTTCTACTAGTGAATGTAATGTAACACACACCCATACAATGCGCACCACCCCGCGATGTTTTTCTCACTCCTACTAGTGAATGTAATGTAACACACACCCATACAATGCGCACCACACCGTGATGTTTTTCAGAAACCTATCCTACATTGCCACTTCATGTTCCCTGACCTCCCCATGCTGACCACCCCGCTGTGCTTTTCTCCATCCTACATTGCCACTCACTGCTTATCCTAATTCAGACCCTCCGATTCACACATCCCCGTGAGGTTTTTCTCACTCCTACTAGTGAATGTAATGTAACACACACCCATACAATGCGCACCACCCCGTGATATTCTTCTCACTCCTGCTAGTGAATGTAATGTAACACACACCCAGACAATGTGCACCACCCCGTGATGTTTTTCTCACTACTACTAGTGAATTTAATGTAACACACACCCATACAATGCGCACCACCCCGCGATTTTTTTTCAGAAACCTATCCTACATTGCCACTGCATGCTCCCTGACCTCCCCATGCTGACCACCCCGCGGTACTTTTCTCCATCCTACATTGCCACTCACTGCCTATCCTAAATAAAACCCTCCGATTCACACCACCCCTTGATGTTTTTCTCACTCCTACTAGTGAAGGTAATATAACACACACCCATACAATGCGCACCACCCCGCGATGTTTTTCAGAACCTTATCCTACATTGCCACTGCATGTTCCCTCACCTCCCCATGCTGACCACCCCGCGGCGCTTTTCTCCATCCTACATTGCCCCTCACTGCCTATCCTAAATCAGACAATCCGATTCACACCACCCCGTGATTTTTTTCTCACTCCTACTAGTCAATGTAATGTAACACACACCCATACAATGCGCACCTCCCCGCGATGTTTTTCAGAAAACTATCCTGCATTGCCTCTGCATGTTCCCTGAACTCCCCATGCTGACCACCCCGCGGTCCTTTTCTCCATCCTACATTGCCACTCCCTGCCTATCCTAATTCAGACCCTCCGATTCACACCACGCCGTGATGTTTTTCTCATTCCTACTAGTGAATGTAATGTAACACAAACCCATACAATGCAAACCACCCCGTGATGTTTTTCTCACTCCTACTAGTGAATGTAATGTAACACACACCCATACAATGCGCACCACCCCGCGATGTTTTTCTGACTCCTACTAGTGAATGTAATGTAACACAAACCCATACAATGCGCACCACGCCGCGATGTATTTCAGAAACCTATCCTACATTGCCACTGCCTGTTCGCTGATCTCCCCATGCTGACCACCCCGGGGGGCATTTCTCCATCCTACATTGCCACTCACTGCCTATCCTAATGCAGACCCTCCGATTCACACCACCCCGTGATGTTTTTCTCACTCCTACTAGTGAATGTAATGTAACACACACACTTACAATGCGCACCACCCCGTGATGTTTTTCTCACTCCTACTAGTGAATGTAATGTAACACACACGCATACAATGCGCAGCACCCCGCGATATTTTTCAGAACCCTATCCTACATTGCCACTGCATATTCCCTGACCTCCCAATGCTGACCACTCCGCGGTGCTTTTCTCCATCCTACATTGCCACTCAGTGCCTATCCTAATTCAGACCCTCCAATTAACACCACCCCGTGATGTTTTTCTCACTCCTACTAGTGAATGTAATGTAACACACACCCATACAATGCGCACCACCCCGAGATGTTTTTCTCACTCCTACTAGTGAATGTAATGTAACACACACCCATACAATGCGCACCACCCCGCGATGTTTTTCTCACTACTTCTAGCGAATGTAATGTTACACACCCGTACAATGCGCACCACCCCGCGATGTTTTTCACAAACCTATCCTACATTGCCACAGCATGTTCCCTGACCTCCCCATGCTGACCACACCGCGGTGCTTTTCTCCATCCTACATTGCCACTCACTGCCTATCCTAGTTCAGACACTCCGATTCACACCACCCCGTGACGTTTTTCTCACTCCTAATAGTGAATGTAATGTAACACACACCCATACAATGCGCACCACACCGCGATGTTTTTCAGAAACCTATCCTACATTGCCACTGCATGTTCCCTGACCTCCCCATGCTGACCACCACGCAGTGCTTTTCTCCATCCTGCATTGCCACTCACTGCCTATCCTAATTCAGACCCTCCAATTCATACCACCCCGTGATGTTTTTCTCACTCCTAATAGTGAATGTAATGTAACACACACCCATACAATGCGCACCACCCCGAGATGTTTTTCTCACTCCTACTAGTGAATGTAATGTAACACACACCTATACAATGCGCACCACACCGCGATGTTTTTCTCACTCCTACTAGTGAATGTAATGTTACACACCCGTACAATGCGCACCACCCCGCGAATTTTTTCAGAAACCTATCCTACATTGCCACTGCATGTTCCCTGACCACCCCATGCTGACCACCCGGCGGTGCTTCTCTCCATCCTACATTGCCACTCACTGCCTATCGTAATTCAGACCCTCCGATTCACACCACCCCGTGATGTTTTTCTCACTCCTACTAGTGAATGTAATGTAACACACACCCATACAATGCGCACCACCCCGCGGTGTTTTTCAGAAAGCTATCCTACATTGCCACTGCATGTTCCCTGACCTCCCCATGCTGACCACCCCCCGGTGCTTTTCTCCATCCTACAATGCCACTCACTGCCTATCCTAATTCAGACCCTCCTATTCACACCACCCCGTGATGTTTTTCTCACTCCTACTAGTGAATGTAATGTAACACACACCCATACAATGCACACCACCCCGTGATGTTTTTCAGAAACCTATCCTACATTGCCACTGCATGTTCCCTGACCTCCCCATGCTGACCACCCCGCGGTGCTTTTCTCCATCCTACATTGCCACTCACTGCCTATCCTAAATCAAACCCTCCGATTCACACCACCCCGTGATGTTTTTCTCACTCCTACTAGTGAAGGTAATGTAACACACACCCATACAATGCGCACCACCCCGCGATGTTTTTCAGAACCCTATCCTACATTGCCACTGCATGTTCCCTCACCTCCCCATGCTGACCACCCGGCGGTGCTTTGCTCCATCCTACATTGCCCCTCACTGCCTATCCTAATTCAGAAACTCCGATTCACACCACCCCGTGACGTTTTTCTCATTTCTACTGGTGAATGTAATGTAACACACACCCATACAATGCGCACCACCCCGCGATGTTTTTCTCACTCCTACTAGTGAATGTAATGTAACACACACCCATACAATGCGCACCACCCCGTGATGTTTTTCAGAAACCTATCCTACATTGCCACTTCATGTTCCCTGACCTCCCCATGCTGACCACCCCGCTGTGCTTTTCTCCATCCTACATTGCCACTCACTGCTTATCCTAATTCAGACCCTCCGATTCACACATCCCTGTGAGGTTTTTCTCACTGCTACTAGTGAATGTAATGTAACACAAACCCATACAATGTGCACCACCCCGCGATGTTTTTCTCACTCCTACTAGTGAATGTAAAGTAACACACACCCATACAATGCGCACCACGCCGCGATGTTTTTCAGAAACCTATCCTACATTGCCACTGCATGTTCCTTGACCTCCCCATGCTGACCACCCCGCGGGGCTTTTCTCCATCCTACATTGCCACTCACTGCCTATCCTAATTCAGACCCTCCGATTCACACCAGCCCGTGAAGTTTTTCTCACTCCTGCTTGTGAATGAAATTTAACACACACCCATACTATGTGCACCAGACCGTGATGTTTTTCTCACTACTACTAGTGAATTTAATGTAACACACACCCATACAATGCGCACCACCCCGCGATGTTTTTCAGAAACCTATCCTACCTTGCCTCTGCATGCTCCCTGACCTCCCCATGCTGACCACCCCGCGGTGCTTTTCTCCATCCTACATTGCCACTCACTGCCTATCCTAAATCAAACCCTCCGATTCACACCACCCCGTGATGTTTTTCTCACTCGTACTAGTGAAGGTAATGTAACACACACCCATACAATGCGCACCACCCCGCGATGTTTTTCAGAAAACTATCCTGCATTGCCTCTGCATGTTCCCTGACCTCCCCATGCTGACCACCCTGCGGTCCTTTTCTCCATCCTACATTGCCACTTCCTGCCTATCCTAATTCAGACCCTCCGATTCCCACCACCCCGTGATGTTTTTCCCATTCCTACTAGTGAATGTAATGTAACACAAACCCATACAATGCAAACCACCCCGTGATGTTTTTCTCACTCCTACTAGTGAATGTAATGTAACACACACCCATACAATGCGCACCACCCCGCGATGTTTTTCTCACTCCTACTAGTGAATGTACTGTAACACAAACCCATACAATGCGCACCACCCCGCGATGTTTTTCAGAAACCTATCCTACATTGCCACTGCCTGTTCGCTGATCTCCCCATGCTGACCACCCCGCGTTGCTTTTCTCCATCTTACATTGCCACTCACTGCCTATCCTAATTCAGACCCTCCGATTCACACCACCCCGTGATGATTTTCTCACTCCTACTAGTGAATGTAATGTAACACACACCCATACAATGCGCACCACCCCGTGATGATTTTCTCACTCCTATTAGTGAATGTAATGTAACACACACCCATACAATGCCCACCACCCCGTGATGTTTTTCTCACTACTACTAGTGAATTTAATGTAACACACACGCATACAATGCGCAGCACCCCACGATATTTTTCAGAACCCTATCCTACATTGCCACTGCATGTTCCCTGACCTCCCAATGCTGACCACTCCGCGGTGCTTTTCTCCATCCTACATTGCCATTCAGTGCCTATCCTAATTCAGACCCTCCAATTCACACCACCCCGTGATGTTTTTCTCACTCCTACTAGTGAATGTAGTGTAACACACACCCATACAATGCGCACCACCCCGCGGTGTTTTTCAGAAAGCTATCCTACATTGCCACTGCATGTTCCCTGACCTCCCCATGCTGACCACCACGCAGTGCTTTTCTCCATCCTGCATTGCCACTCACTGCCTATCCTAATTCAGACCCTCCAATTCATACCACCCCGTGATGTTTTTCTCACTCCTAATAGTGAATGTAATGTAACACACACCCATACAATGCGCACCACCCCGAGATGTTTTTCTCACTCCTACTAGTGAATGTAATGTAACACACACCTATACAATGCGCACCACACCGCGATGTTTTTCTCACTCCTACTAGTGAATGTAATGTTACACACCCGTACAATGCGCACCACCCCGCGAATTTTTTCAGAAACCTATCCTACATTGCCACTGCATGTTCCCTGACCACCCCATGCTGACCACCCGGCGGTGCTTCTCTCCATCCTACATTGCCACTCACTGCCTATCGTAATTCAGACCCTCCGATTCACACCACCCCGTGATGTTTTTCTCACTCCTACTAGAGAATGTAATGTAACACACACCCATACAATGCGCACCACCCCGCGGTGTTTTTCAGAAAGCTATCCTACATTGCCACTGCATGTTCACTGACCTCCCCATGCTGACCACCCCCCGGTGCTTTTCTCCATCCTACAATGCCACTCACTGCCTATCCTAATTCAGACCCTCCTGTTCACACCACCCCGTGATGTTTTTCTCACTCCTACTAGTGAATGTAATGTAACACACACCCATACAATGCACACCACCCCGTGATGTTTTTCAGAAACCTATCCTACATTGCCACTGCATGTTCCCTGACCTCCCCATGCTGACCACCCCGCGGTGCTTTTCTCCATCCTACATTGCCACTCACTGCCTATCCTAAATCAAACCCTCCGATTCACACCACCCCGTGATGTTTTTCTCACTCCTACTAGTGAAGGTAATGTAACACACACCCATACAATGCGCACCACCCCGCGATGTTTTTCAGAACCCTATCCTACATTGCCACTGCATGTTCCCTCACCTCCCCATGCTGACCACCCGGCGGTGCTTTGCTCCATCCTACATTGCCCCTCACTGCCTATCCTAATTCAGAAACTCCGATTCACACCACCCCGTGACGTTTTTCTCATTTCTACTGGTGAATGTAATGTAACACACACCCATACAATGCGCACCACCCCGCGATGTTTTTCTCACTCCTACTAGTGAATGTAATGTAACACACACCCATACAATGCGCACCACCCCGCGATGTTTTTCAGAAACCTATCCTACCTTGCCTCTGCATGCTCCCTGACCTCCCCATGCTGACCACCCCGCGGTGCTTTTCTCCATCCTACATTGCCACTCACTGCCTATCCTAAATCAAACCCTCCGATTCACACCACCCCGTGATGTTTTTCTCACTCCTACTAGTGAAGGTAATGTAACACACACCCATACAATGCGCACCACCCCGCGATGTTTTTCAGAAAACTATCCTGCATTGCCTCTGCATGTTCCCTGACCTCCCCATGCTGACCACCCTGCGGTCCTTTTCTCCATCCTACATTGCCACTTCCTGCCTATCCTAATTCAGACCCTCCGATTCCCACCACCCCGTGATGTTTTTCCCATTCCTACTAGTGAATGTAATGTAACACAAACCCATACAATGCAAACCACCCCGTGATGTTTTTCTCACTCCTACTAGTGAATGTAATGTAACACACACCCATACAATGCGCACCACCCCGCGATGTTTTTCTCACTCCTACTAGTGAATGTACTGTAACACAAACCCATACAATGCGCACCACCCCGCGATGTTTTTCAGAAACCTATCCTACATTGCCACTGCCTGTTCGCTGATCTCCCCATGCTGACCACCCCTCGGGGCTTTTCTCCATCCTACATTGCCACTCACTGCCTATCCTAATGCAGACCCTTCGATTCACACCACCCCGTGATGTTTTTCTCACTCCTACTAGTGAATGTAATGTAACACACACACTTACCATGCGCACCACCCCGCGATGTTTTTCAGAATCCGATCCAACATTGCCACTGCATGTTCCCTGCCCTCCCCATGCTGACCACCCCGCGTTGCTTTTCTCCATCTTACATTGCCACTCACTGCCTATCCTAATTCAGACCCTCCGATTCACACCACCCCGTGATGATTTTCTCACTCCTACTAGTGAATGTAATGTAACATACACCCATACAATGCGCACCACCCCGTGATGATTTTCTCACTCCTATTAGTGAATGTAATGTAACACACACCCATACAATGCCCACCACCCCGTGATGTTTTTCTCACTCCTACTAGTGAATGTAATGTAACACACACGCATACAATGCGCAGCACCCCACGATATTTTTCAGAACCCTATCCTACATTGCCACTGCATGTTCCCTGACCTCCCAATGCTGACCACTCCGCGGTGCTTTTCTCCATCCTACATTGCCACTCAGTGCCTATCCTAATTCAGACCCTCCAATTCACACCACCCCGTGATGTTTTTCTCACTCCTACTAGTGAATGTAATGTAACACACACCCATACAATGCGCACCACCCCGCGGTGTTTTTCAGAAAGCTATCCTACATTGCCACTGCATGTTCCATGACCACCCCATGCTGACCACCCCCCGGTGCTTTTCTCCATCCTACAATGCCACTCACTGCCTATCCTAATTCAGACCCTCCGATTCACACCACCCCGTGATGTTTTTGTCACTCTTACTAGTGAAGGTAATGTAACACACACCCATACAATGCGCACCACCCCGCGGTGTTTTTCAGAAAGCTATCCTACATTGCCACTGCATGTTCCCTGACCTCCCCATGCTGACCACCCCCCGGTGCTTTTCTCCATCCTACATTGCCACTCACTGCCTATCCTAAATCAAACCCTCCGATTCACACCACCCCGTGATGTTTTTCTCACTCCTACTAGTGAAGGTAATGTAACACACACCCATACAATGCGCACCACCCCGCGATGTTTTCAGAACCCTATCCTACATTGCCACTGCATGTTCCCTCACCTCCCCATGCTGACCACCCGGCGGTGCTTTGCTCCATCCTACATTGCCCCTCACTGCCTATCCTAATTCAGAAACTCCGATTCACACCACCCCGTGACGTTTTTCTCATTTCTACTGGTGAATGTAATGTAACACACACCCATACAATGCGCACCACCCCGCGATGTTTTTCTCACTCCTACTAGTGAAGGTAATGTAACACACACCCATACAATGCGCACCACCCCGTGATGTTTTTCAGAAACCTATCCTACATTGCCACTTCATGTTCCCTGACCTCCCCATGCTGACCACCCCGCTGTGCTTTTCTCCATCCTACATTGCCACTCACTGCTTATCCTAATTCAGACCCTCCGATTCACACATCCCTGTGAGGTTTTTCTCACTGCTACTAGTGAATGTAATGTAACACACACCCATACAATGTGCACCACCCCGCGATGTTTTTCTCACTCCTACTAGTGAATGTAAAGTAACACACACCCATACAATGCGCACCACGCCGCGATGTTTTTCAGAAACCTATCCTACATTGCCACTGCATGTTCCTTGACCTCCCCATGCTGACCACCCCGCGGGGCTTTTCTCCATCCTACATTGCCACTCACTGCCTATCCTAATTCAGACCCTCCGATTCACACCAGCCCGTGAAGTTTTTCTCAATCCTGCTTGTGAATGAAATTTAACACACACCCATACTATGTGCACCAGACCGTGATGTTTTTCTCACTACTACTAGTGAATTTAATGTAACACACACCCATACAATGCGCACCACCCCGCGATGTTTTTCAGAAACCTATCCTACCTTGCCTCTGCATGCTCCCTGACCTCCCCATGCTGACCACCCCGCGGTGCTTTTCTCCATCCTACATTGCCACTCACTGCCTATCCTAAATCAAACCCTCCGATTCACACCACCCCGTGATGTTTTTCTCACTCCTACTAGTGAAGGTAATGTAACACACACCCATACAATGCGCACCACCCCGCGATGTTTTTCAGAAAACTATCCTGCATTGCCTCTGCATGTTCCCTGACCTCCCCATGCTGACCACCCTGCGGTCCTTTTCTCCATCCTACATTGCCACTTCCTGCCTATCCTAATTCAGACCCTCCGATTCCCACCACCCCGTGATGTTTTTCCCATTCCTACTAGTGAATGTAATGTAACACAAACCCATACAATGCAAACCACCCCGTGATGTTTTTCTCACTCCTACTAGTGAATGTAATGTAACACACACCCATACAATGCGCACCACCCCGCGATGTTTTTCTCACTCCTACTAGTGAATGTACTGTAACACAAACCCATACAATGCGCACCACCCCGCGATGTTTTTCAGAAACCTATCCTACATTGCCACTGCCTGTTCGCTGATCTCCCCATGCTGACCACCCCTCGGGGCTTTTCTCCATCCTACATTGCCACTCACTGCCTATCCTAATGCAGACCCTTCGATTCACACCACCCCGTGATGTTTTTCTCACTCCTACTAGTGAATGTAATGTAACACACACACTTACCATGCGCACCACCCCGCGATGTTTTTCAGAATCCGATCCAACATTGCCACTGCATGTTCCCTGCCCTCCCCATGCTGACCACCCCGCGTTGCTTTTCTCCATCTTACATTGCCACTCACTGCCTATCCTAATTCAGACCCTCCGATTCACACCACCCCGTGATGATTTTCTCACTCCTACTAGTGAATGTAATGTAACACACACCCATACAATGCGCACCACCCCGTGATGATTTTCTCACTCCTATTAGTGAATGTAATGTAACACACACCCATACAATGCCCACCACCCCGTGATGTTTTTCTCACTCCTACTAGTGAATGTAATGTAACACACACGCATACAATGCGCAGCACCCCACGATATTTTTCAGAACCCTATCCTACATTGCCACTGCATGTTCCCTGACCTCCCAATGCTGACCACTCCGCGGTGCTTTTCTCCATCCTACATTGCCACTCAGTGCCTATCCTAATTCAGACCCTCCAATTCACACCACCCCGTGATGTTTTTCTCACTCCTACTAGTGAATGTAATGTAACACACACCCATACAATGCGCACCACCCCGCGGTGTTTTTCAGAAAGCTATCTTACATTGCCACTGCATGTTCCCTGACCACCCCATGCTGACCACCCCCCGGTGCTTTTCTCCATCCTACAATGCCACTCACTGCCTATCCTAATTCAGACCCTCCGATTCACACCACCCCGTGATGTTTTTGTCACTCTTACTAGTGAAGGTAATGTAACACACACCCATACAATGCGCACCACCCCGCGGTGTTTTTCAGAAAGCTATCCTACATTGCCACTGCATGTTCCCTGACCTCCCCATGCTGACCACCCCCCGGTGCTTTTCTCCATCCTACAATGCCACTCACTGCCTATCCTAATTCAGACCCTCCAATTCACACCACCCCGTGATGTTTTTCTCACTCCTACTAGTGAAGGTAATGTAACACACACCCATACAATGCGCACCACCCCGCGATGTTTTTCAGAACCCTATCCTACATTGCCACTGCATGTTCCCTCACCTCCCCATGCTGACCACCCGGCGGTGCTTTTCTCCATCCTACATTGCCCCTCACTGCCTATCCTAATTCAGACACTCCGATTCACACCACCCCGTGACGTTTTTCTCATTTCTACTGGTGAATGTAATGTAACACACACCCATACAATGCGCACCACCCCGCAATGTTTTTCTCACTCCTACTAGTGAATGTAATGTAACACACACCCATACAATGCGCACCACCCCGTGATGTTTTTCAGAAACCTATCCTACATTGCCACTTCATGTTCCCTGACCTCCCCATGTTGACCACCCCGCTGTGCTTTTCTCCATTCTACATTGCCACTCACTGCTTATCCTAATTCAGACCCTCCGATTCACACATCCCTGTGAGGTTTTTCTCACTGCTACTAGTGAATGTAATGTAACACAAACCCATACAATGTGCACCACCCCGCGATGTTTTTCTCACTCCTACTAGTGAATGTAAAGTAACACACACCCATACAATGCGCACCACCCCGCGATGTTTTTCAGAACCCTATCCTACATTGCCACTGCATGTTCCCTCACCTCCCCATGCTAACCACCCCGCGGTGCTTTTCTCCATCCTACATTGCCCCTCACTGCCTATCCTAATTCAGACCCTCCGATTCACACATCCCTGTGAGGTTTTTCTCACTCCTACTAGTGAATGTAATGTAACACACACCCATACATTGCGCACCACCCCGCGATGTTTTTCAGAAACCTATCCTACATTGCCACTGCACTTTCCCTGACCTCCCCATGCTGACTACCCCGCGGTGCTTTTCTCCATCCTACATTGCCACTCACTGCCTATCCTAATTCAGACCCTCCGATTCACACATCCCCGTGAGGTTTTTCTCACTCCTACTAGTGAATGTAATGTAACACACACCCATACAATGCGCACCACCCCGCGATGTTTTTCTTACTCCTACTAGTGAATGTAATGTAACACACACCCATACAATGAGCACCACCCCGTGATGTTTTTCAGAAACGTATCCTACATTGCCACTGCATGTTCCCTGACCTCCCCATGCTGACCACCCCGCTGTGCTTTCCTCCATCCTACATTGCCACTCACTGCATATCCTAATTCAGACCCTCCGATTCACACCACCCCGTAATCTTTTTCTCACTCCTACTAGTGAATGTAATGTAACACACACCCATACTATGTGCACCACCCCGTGATGTTTTTCTCAGTGCTACTAGTGAGTATAATGTAACACACACCCATACAATGCGCACCGCCCCGCGATGTTTTTCTCTCTCCTACTAGTGAATGTAATGTAACACACACACATACAATGCGCACCACACCGCGATGTTTTTCAGAAACCTATCCTACATTGCCACTGCATGTTCCCTGACCTCCCCATGCTGACCACACCGCGGTTCTTTTCTACATCCTACATTGCCACTCACTGCCTATCCTAGTTCAGACACTCCGATTCACACCACCCCGTGACGTTTTTCTCACTCCTACTAGTGAATGTAATGTAATACACACCCATACAATGCGCACCACCCCGCGATGTTTTTCAGAAACCTATCCTACATTGCCACTGCATGTTCCCTGACTTCCCCATGCTGACCACCACGCGGTGGTTTTCTCCATCCTGCATTGCCACTCACTGCCTATCCTAATTCAGACCCTCCGATTCATACCACCCCGTGATGTTTTTCTCACTCCTACTAGTGAATGTAATGTAACACACACCCATACAATGCGCACCACCCCGAGATGTTTTTCTCACTCCTACTAGTGAATGTAATGTAACACACACCTATACAATGCGCACCACACCGCGATGTTTTTCTCACTCCTACTAGTGAATGTAATGTTACACACCCGTACAATGCGCACCACCCCGCGAATTTTTTCAGAAACCTATCCTACATTGCCACTGCATGTTCCCTGACCTCCCCATGCTGACCACCCGGCGGTGCTTTTCTCCATCCTACATTGCCACTCACTGCCTATCGTAATTCAGACCCTCCAATTCACACCACCCCGTGATGTTTTTCTCACTCCTACTAGTGAATGTAATGTAACACACACCCATACAATGCGCACAACCCCGCGGTGTTTTTCAGAAAGCTATCGTATATTGCCACTGCATGTTCCCTGACCTCCCCATGCTGACCACCCCATGGTGCTTTTCTCCATCCTACATTGCCACTCACTGCCTATCCTAAATCAAACCCTCCGATTCACACCACCCCGTGATGTTTTTCTCACTCCTACTAGTGAAGGTAATGTAACACACACCCATACAATGCGCACCACCCCGCGATGATTTTCAGAACCCTATCCTACATTGCCACTGCATGTTCCCTCACCTCCCCACGCTGACCACCCCGCGTTGCTTTTCTCCATCCTACATTGCCCCTCACTGCCTATCCTAATTCAGACCCTCCGATTCACACCACCCCGTGACGATTTTCTCATTTCTACTAGTGAATGTAATGTAACACACACCCATACAATGCGCACCACCTCGCGATGTTTTTCTCACTCCTACTAGTGAATGTAATGTAACACACACCCATACAATGCGCACCACCCCGTGATGTTTTTAGAAACCTATCCTACATTGCCACTTCATGTTCCCTGAGCTCCCCATGCTGACCACCCCGCTGTGCTTTTCTCCATCCAACATTGCCACTCACTGCTTATCCTAATTCAGACCCTCCGATTCACACATCCCCGTGAGGATTTTCTCACTCCTAATAGTGAATGTAATGTAACACAAACGCATACAATGTGCACCACCCCGCGATGTTTTTCTCACTCCTACTAATGAATGCAATGTAACACACATCCATACAATGCGCACCACGCCGCGATGTTTTTCAGAAACCTATCCTACATTGCCACTGCATGTTCCTTGACCTCCCCATGCTGACCACCCCGCGGGGCTTTTCTCCATCCTACATGGCCACTCACTGCCTATCCTAATTCAGACCCTCCGATTCACACCACCCCGTGAAGTTTTTCTCACTCCTGCTAGTGAATGAAATTTAACACACACCCATACTATGTGCACCACCCCGTGATGTTTTTCTCACTACTACTAGTGAATTTAATGTAACACACACCCATACAATGCGCAACACCCCGCGATGTTTTTCAGAAACCTATCCTACATTGCCACTGCATGCTCCCTGACCTCCCCATGCTGACCACCCCGCGGCGCTTTTCTCCATCCTACATTGCCCCTCACTGCCTATCCTAAATCAGACAATCTGATTCACACCAGCCCGTGATTTTTTTCTCACTCCTACTAGTCAATGTAATGTAACACACACCCATACAATGCGCACCACCCCGCGATGTTTTTCAGAAAACTATCCTGCATTGCCTCTGCATGTTCCCTGAACTCCCCATGCTGACCACCCCGCGGTCCTTTTCTCCATCCTACATTGCCACTCCCTGCCTATCCTAATTCAGACCCTCCGATTCACACCACCCCGTGATGTTTTTCTCATTCCTACTAGTGAATGTAATGTAACACAAACCCATACAATGCAAACCACCCCGTGAGGTTTTTCTCACTCCTACTAGTGAATGTAATGTAACACACACCCATACAATGCGCACCACCCCGCGATGTTTTTCTGACTCTTACTAGTGAATGTAATGTAACACCAACCCATACAATGCGCACCACCCCGCGATGTTTTTCAGAAACCTATCCTACATTGCCACTGCCTGTTCGCTGATCTCCCCATGCTGACCACCCCGGAGGGCATTTCTCCATCCTACATTGCCACTCACTGCCTATCCTAATGCAGACCCTCCGATTCACACCACCCCGTGATGTTTTTCTCACTCCTACTAGTGAATGTAATGTAACACACACACTTACAATGCGCACCACCCCGTGATGTTTTTCTCACTCCTACTAGTGAATGTAATGTAATACACACGCATACAATGCGCAGCACCCCGCGATATTTTTCAGAACCCTATCCTACATTGCCACTGCATATTCCCTGACCTCCCAATGCTGACCACTCCGCGGTGCTTTTCTCCATCCTACATTGCCACTCAGTGCCTATCCTAATTCAGACCCTCCAATTCACACCACCCCGTGATGTTTTTCTCACTCCTACTAGTGAATGTAATGTAACACACACCCATACAATGCGCACCACCCAGAGATGTTTTTCTCACTCCTACTAGTGAATGTAATGTAACACACACCCATACAATGCGCACCACCCCGCGATGTTTTTCTCACTACTTCTAGTGAATGTAATGTTACACACCCGTACAATGCGCACCACCCCGCGATGTTTTTCACAAACCTATCCTACATTGCCACAGCATGTTCCCTGACCTCCCCATGCTGACCACACCGCGGTGCTTTTCTCCATCCTACATTGCCACTCACTGCCTATCCTAGTTCAGACACTCCGATTCACACCACCCCGTGACGTTTTTCTCACTCCTACTAGTGAATGTAATGTAACACACACCCATACAATGCGCACCACCCCGCGATGTTTTTCAGAAAACTATCCTGCATTGCCTCTGCATGTTCCCTGACCTCCCCATGCTGACCACCCTGCGGTCCTTTTCTCCATCGTACATTGCCACTTCCTGCCTATCCTAATTCAGACCCTCCGATTCCCACCACCCCGTGATGTTTTTCCCATTCCTACTAGTGAATGTAATGTAACACAAACCCATACAATGCAAACCACCCCGTGATGTTTTTCTCACTCCTACTAGTGAATGTAATGTAACACACACCCATACAATGCGCACCACCCCGCGATGTTTTTCTCACTCCTACTAGTGAATGTACTGTAACACAAACCCATACAATGCGCACCACCCCGCGATGTTTTTCAGAAACCTATCCTACATTGCCACTGCCTGTTCGCTGATCTCCCCATGCTGACCACCCCTCGGGGCTTTTCTCCATCCTACATTGCCACTCACTGCCTATCCTAATGCAGACCCTTCGATTCACACCACCCCGTGATGTTTTTCTCACTCCTACTAGTGAATGTAATGTAACACACACACTTACCATGCGCACCACCCTGCGATGTTTTTCAGAATCCGATCCAACATTGCCACTGCATGTTCCCTGCCCTCCCCATGCTGACCACCCCGCGTTGCTTTTCTCCATCTTACATTGCCACTCACTGCCTATCCTAATTCAGACCCTCCGATTCACACCACCCCGTGATGATTTTCTCACTCCTACTAGTGAATGTAATGTAACACACACCCATACAATGCGCACCACCCCGTGATGATTTTCTCACTCCTATTAGTGAATGTAATGTAACACACACCCATACAATGCCCACCACCCCGTGATGTTTTTCTCACTCCTACTAGTGAATGTAATGTAACACACACGCATACAATGCGCAGCACCCCACGATATTTTTCAGAACCCTATCCTACATTGCCACTGCATGTTCCCTGACCTCCCAATGCTGACCACTCCGCGGTGCTTTTCTCCATCCTACATTGCCACTCAGTGCCTATCCTAATTCAGACCCTCCAATTCACACCACCCCGTGATGTTTTTCTCACTCCTACTAGTGAATGTAATGTAACACACACTCATACAATGCGCACCACCCCGCGGTGTTTTTCAGAAAGCTATCCTACATTGCCACTGCATGTTCCCTGACCACCCCATGCTGACCACCCCCCGGAGCTTTTCTCCATCCTACAATGCCACTCACTGCCTATCCTAATTCAGACCCTCCGATTCACACCACCCCGTGATGTTTTTCTCACTCTTACTAGTGAAGGTAATGTAACACACACCCATACAATGCGCACCACCCCGCGGTGTTTTTCAGAAAGCTATCCTACATTGCCACTGCATGTTCCCTGACCTCCCCATGCTGACCACCCCCCGGTGCTTTTCTCCATCCTACAATGCCACTCACTGCCTATCCTAATTCAGACGCTCCAATTCACACCACCCCGTGATGTTTTTCTCACTCCTACTAGTGAAGGTAATGTAACACACACCCATACAATGCGCACCACCCCGCGATGTTTTTCAGAACCCTATCCTACATTGCCACTGCATGTTCCCTCACCTCCCCATGCTGACCACCCGGCGGTGCTTTTCTCCATCCTACATTGCCCCTCACTGCCTATCCTAATTCAGACACTCCGATTCACACCACCCCGTGACGTTTTTCTCATTTCTACTGGTGAATGTAATGTAACACACACCCATACAATGCGCACCACCCCGTGATGTTTTTCAGAAACCTATCCTACATTGCCACTTCATGTTCCCTGACCTCCCCATGTTGACCACCCCGCTGTGCTTTTCTCCATCCTACATTGCCACTCACTGCTTATCCTAATTCAGACCCTCCGATTCACACATCCCTGTGAGGTTTTTCTCACTGCTACTAGTGAATGTAATGTAACACAAACCCATACAATGTGCACCACCCCGCGATGTTTTTCTCACTCCTACTAGTGAATGTAAAGTAACACACACCCATACAATGCGCACCACGCCGCGATGTTTTTCAGAAACCTATCCTACATTGCCACTGCATGTTCCTTGACCTCCCCATGCTGACCATCCCGCGGGGCTTTTCTCCATCCTACATTGCCACTCACTGCCTATCCTAATTCAGACCCTCCGATTCACACCAGCCCGTGAAGTTTTTCTCACTCCTGCTTGTGAATGAAATTTAACACACACCCATACTATGTGCACCAGACCGTGATGTTTTTCTCACTACTACTAGTGAATTTAATGTAACACACACCCATACAATGCGCACCACCCCGCGATGTTTTTCAGAAACCTATCCTACCTTGCCTTTGCATGCTCCCTGACCTCCCGATGCTGACCACCCCGCGGTGCTTTTCTCCATCCTACATTGCCACTCACTGCCTATCCTAAATCAAACCCTCCGATTCACACCACCCCGTGATGTTTTTCTCACTCCTACTAGTGAAGGTAATGTAACACACACCCATACAATGCGCACCACCCCGCGATGTTTTTCAGAAAACTATCCTGCATTGCCTCTGCATGCTCCCTGACCTCCCCATGCTGACCACCCCGCGGTCCTTTTCTCCATCCTACATTGCCACTTCCTGCCTATCCTAATTCAGACCCTCCGATTCACACCACCCCGTGATGTTTTTCCCATTCCTACTAGTGAATGTAATGTAACACAAACCCATACAATGCAAACCACCCCGTGATGTTTTTCTCACTCCTACTAGTGAATGTAATGTAACACACACCCATACAATGCGCACCACCCCGCGATGTTTTTCTCACTCCTACTAGTGAATGTACTGTAACACAAACCCATACAATGCGCACCACCCCGCGATGTTTTTCAGAAACCTATCCTACATTGCCACTGCCTGTTCGCTGATCTCCCCATGCTGACCACCCCTCGGGGCTTTTCTCCATCCTACATTGCCACTCACTGCCTATCCTAATGCAGACCCTTCGATTCACACCAACCCGTGATGTTTTTCTCACTCCTACTAGTGAATGTAATGTAACGCACACACTTACAATGCGCACCACCCCATGATGTTTTTCAGAATCCGATCCAACATTGCCACTGCATGTTCCCTGCCCTCCCCATGCTGACCACCCCGCGTTGCTTTTCTCCATCTTACATTGCCACTCACTGCCTATCCTAATTCAGACCCTCCGATTCACACCACCCCGTGATGATTTTCTCACTCCTACTAGTGAATGTAATGTAACACACACCCATACAATGCGCACCACCCCGTGATGATTTTCTCACTCCTATTAGTGAATGTAATGTAACACACACCCATACAATGCCCACCACCCCGTGATGTTTTTCTCACTCCTACTAGTGAATGTAATGTAACACACACGCATACAATGCGCAGCACCCCACGATATTTTTCAGAACCCTATCCTACATTGCCACTGCATGTTCCCTGACCTCCCAATGCTGACCACTCCGCGGTGCTTTTCTCCATCCTACATTGCCACTCAGTGCCTATCCTAATTCAGACCCTCCAATTCACACCACCCCGTGATGTTTTTCTCACTCCTACTAGTGAATGTAATGTAACACACACCCATACAATGCGCACCACCCCGCAGTGTTTTTCAGAAAGCTATCCTACATTGCCACTGCATGTTCCCTGACCACCCCATGCTGACCACCCCCCGGTGCTTTTCTCCATCCTACAATGCCACTCACTGCCTATCCTAATTCAGACCCTCCGATTCACACCACCCCGTGATGTTTTTCTCACTCTTACTAGTGAAGGTAATGTAACACACACCCATACAATGCGCACCACCCTGCGATGTTTTTCAGAACCCTATCCTACATTGCCACTGCATGTTCCCTCACCTCCCCATGCTAACCACCCCGCGGTGCTTTTCTCCATCCTACATTGCCCCTCACTGCCTATCCTAATTCAGACCCTCCGATTCACACATCCCTGTGAGGTTTTTCTCACTCCTACTAGTGAATGTAATGTAACACACACCCATACATTGCGCACCACCCCGCGATGTTTTTCAGAAACCTATCCTACATTGCCACTGCACTTTCCCTGACCTCCCCATGCTGACTACCCCGCGGTGCTTTTCTCCATCCTACATTGCCACTCACTGCCTATCCTAATTCAGACCCTCCGATTCACACATCCCCGTGAGGTTTTTCTCACTCCTACTAGTGAATGTAATGTAACACACACCCATACAATGCGCACCACCCCGCGATGTTTTTCTTACTCCTACTAGTGAATGTAATGTAACACACACCCATACAATGAGCACCACCCCGTGATGTTTTTCAGAAACGTATCCTACATTGCCACTGCATGTTCCCTGACTTCCCCATGCTGACCACCCCGCTGTGCTTTCCTCCATCCTACATTGCCACTCACTGCATATCCTAATTCAGACCCTCCGATTCACACCACCCCGTAATCTTTTTCTCACTCCTACTAGTGAATGTAATGTAACACACACCCATACTATGTGCACCACCCCGTGATGTTTTTCTCAGTGCTACTAGTGAGTATAATGTAACACACACCCATACAATGCGCACCGCCCCGCGATGTTTTTCTCTCTCCTACTAGTGAATGTAATGTAACACACACACATACAATGCGCACCACACCGCGATGTTTTTCAGAAACCTATCCTACATTGCCACTGCATGTTCCCTGACCTCCCCATGCTGACCACACCGCGGTGCTTTTCTACATCCTACATTGCCACTCACTGCCTATCCTAGTTCAGACACTCCGATTCACACCACCCCGTGACGTTTTTCTCACTCCTACTAGTGAATGTAATGTAACACACACCCATACAATGCGCACCACCCCGCGATGTTTTTCAGAAACCTATCCTACATTGCCACTGCATGTTCCCTGACCTCCCCATGCTGACCACCACGCGGTGGTTTTCTCCATCCTGCATTGCCACTCACTGCCTATCCTAATTCAGACCCTCCGATTCATACCACCCCGTGATGTTTTTCTCACTCCTACTAGTGAATGTAATGTAACACACACCCATACAATGCGCACCACCCCGAGATGTTTTTCTCACTCCTACTAGTGAATGTAATGTAACACACACCTATACAATGCGCACCACACCGCGATGTTTTTCTCACTCCTACTAGTGAATGTAATGTTACACACCCGTACAATGCGCACAACCCGGCTAATTTTTTCAGAAACCTATCCTACATTGCCACTGCATGTTCCCTGACCTCCCCATGCTGACCACCCGGCGGTGCTTTTCTCCATCCTACATTGCCACTCACTGCCTATCATAATTCAGACCCTCCGATTCACACCACCCCGTGATGTTTTTCTCACTCCTACTAGTGAATGTAATGTAACACACACCCATACAATGCGCACCACCCCGCGGTGTTTTTCAGAAAGCTATCCTATATTGCCACTGCATGTTCCCTGACCTCCCCATGCTGACCACCCCATGGTGCTTTTCTCCATCCTACATTGCCACTCACTGCCTATCCTAAATCAAACCCTCCGATTCACACCACCCCGTGATGTTTTTCTCACTCCTACTAGTGAAGGTAATGTAACACACACCCATACAATGCGCACCACCCCGCGATGTTTTTCAGAACCCTATCCTACATTGCCACTGCATGTTCCCTCACCTCCCCACGCTGACCACCCCGCGTTGCTTTTCTCCATCCTACATTGCCCCTCACTGCCTATCCTAATTCAGACCCTCCGATTCACACCACCCCGTGACGATTTTCTCATTTCTACTAGTGAATGTAATGTAACACACACCCATACAATGCGCACCACCTCGCGATGTTTTTCTCACTCCTACTAGTGAATGTAATGTAACACACACCCATACAATGCGCACCACCCCGTGATGTTTTTAGAAACCTATCCTACATTGCCACTTCATGTTCCCTGAGCTCCCCATGCTGACCACCCCGCTGTGCTTTTCTCCATCCTACATTGCCACTCACTGCTTATCCTAATTCAGACCCTCCGATTCACACATCCCCGTGAGGTTTTTCTCACTCCTACTAGTGAATGTAATGTAACACAAACCCATACAATGTGCACCACCCCGCGATGTTTTTCTCACTCCTACTAATGAATGCAATGTAACACACATCCATACAATGCGCACCACGCCGCGATGTTTTTCAGAAACCTATCCTACATTGCCACTGCATGTTCCTTGACCTCCCCATGCTGACCACCCCGCGGGGCTTTTCTCCATCCTACATGGCCACTCACTGCCTATCCTAATTCAGACCCTCCGATTCACACCACCCCGTGAAGTTTTTCTCACTCCTGCTAGTGAATGAAATTTAACACACACCCATACTATGTGCACCACCCCGTGATGTTTGTCTCACTACTACTAGTGAATTTAATGTAACACACACCCATACAATGCGCAACACCCCGCGATGTTTTTCAGAAACCTATCCTACATTGCCACTGCATGCTCCCTGACCTCCCCATGCTGAACACCCCGCGGCGCTTTTCTCCATCCTACATTGCCCCTCACTGCCTATCCTAAATCAGACAATCTGATTCACACCAGCCCGTGATTTTTTTCTCACTCCTACTAGTCAATGTAATGTAACACACACCCATACAATGCGCACCACCCCGCGATGTTTTTCAGAAAACTATCCTGCATTGCCTCTGCATGTTCCCTGAACTCCCCATGCTGACCACCCCGCGGTCCTTTTCTCCATCCTACATTGCCACTCCCTGCCTATCCTAATTCAGACCCTCCGATTCACACCACCCCGTGATGTTTTTCTCATTCCTACTAGTGAATATAATGTAACACAAACCCATACAATGCAAACCACCCCGTGATGTTTTTCTCACTCCTACTAGTGAATGTAATGTAACACACACCCATACAATGCGCACCACCCCGCGATGTTTTTCTGACTCTTACTAGTGAATGTAATGTAACACCAACCCATACAATGCGCACCACCCCGCGATGTTTTTCAGAAACCTATCCTACATTGCCACTGCCTGTTCGCTGATCTCCCCATGCTGACCACCCCGGGGGGCATTTCTCCATCCTACATTGCCACTCACTGCCTATCCTAATGCAGACCCTCCGATTCACACCACCCCGTGATGTTTTTCTCACTCCTACTAGTGAATGTAATGTAACACACACACTTACAATGCGCACCACCCCATGATGTTTTTCTCACTCCTACTAGTGAATGTAATGTAATACACACGCATACAATGCGCAGCACCCCGCGATATTTTTCAGAACCCTATCCTACATTGCCACTGCATATTCCCTGACCTCCCAATGCTGACCACTCCGCGGTGCTTTTCTCCATCCTACATTGCCACTCAGTGCCTATCCTAATTCAGACCCTCCAATTCACACCACCCCGTGATGTTTTTCTCACTCCTACTAGTGAATGTAATGTAACACACACCCATACAATGCGCACCACCCAGAGATGTTTTTCTCACTCCTACTAGTGAATGTAATGTAACACACACCCATACAATGCGCACCACCCCGCGATGTTTTTCTCACTACTTCTAGTGAATGTAATGTTACACACCCGTACAATGCGCACCACCCCGCGATGTTTTTCACAAACCTATCCTACATTGCCACAGCATGTTCCCTGACCTCCCCATGCTGACCACACCGCGGTGCTTTTCTCCATCCTACATTGCCACTCACTGCCTATCCTAGTTCAGACACTCCGATTCACACCACCCCGTGACGTTTTTCTCACTCCTACTAGTGAATGTAATGTAACACACACCCATACAATGCGCACCACCCCGCGATGTTTTTTAGAAACCTATCCTACATTGCCACTGCATGTTCCCTGACCTCCCCATGCTGACCACCACGCGGTGCTTTTCTCCATCCTGCATTGCCACTCACTGCCTATCCTAATTCAGACCCTCCAATTCATACCACCCCGTGATGTTTTTCTCACTCCTACTAGTGAATGTAATGTAACACACACCCATACAATGCGCACCACCCCGAGATGTTTTTCTCACTCCTACTAGTGAATGTAATGTAAAACACACCTATACAATGCGCACCACACCGCGATGTTTTTCTCACTCCTACTAGTGAATGTAATGTTACACACCCGTACAATGCGCACCACCGCGCGAATTTTTTCAGAAACCTATCCTATATTGCCACTGCATGTTCCCTGACCACCCCATGCTGACCACCCGGCGGTGCTTCTCTCCATCCTACATTGCCACTCACTGCCTATCGTAATTCAGACCCTCCGATTCACACCACCCCGTGATGTTTTTCTCACTCCTACTAGTGAATGTAATGTAACACACACCCATACAATGCGCACCACCCCGCGGTGTTTTTCAGAAAGCTATCCTACATTGCCACTGCATGTTCCCTGACCTCCCCATGCTGACCACCCCCCGGTGCTCTTCTCCATCCTACAATGCCACTCACTGCCTATCCTAATTCAGACCCTCCTATTCACACCACCCCGTGATGTTTTTCTCACTCCTACTAGTGAATGTAATGTAACACACACCCATACAATGCACACCACCCCGTGATGTTTTTCAGAAACCTATCCTACATTGCCACTGCATGTTCCCTGACCTCCCAATGCTGACCACCCCGCGGTGCTTTTCTCCATCCTACATTGCCACTCACTGCCTATCCTAAATCAAACCCTCCGATTCACACCACCCTGTGATGTTTTTCTCACTCCTACTAGTGAAGGTAATGTAACACACACCCATACAATGCGCACCACCCCGCGATGTTTTTCAGAACCCTATCCTACATTGCCACTGCATGTTCCCTCACCTCCCCATGCTGACCACCCGGCGGTGCTTTTCTCCATCCTACATTGCCCCTCACTGCCTATCCTAATTCAGACCCTCCGATTCACACCACCCCGTGACGTTTTTCTCATTTCTACTAGTGAATGTAATGTAACACACACCCATACAATGCGCACCACCCCGCGATGTTTTTCTCACTCCTACTAGTGAATGTAATGTAACACACACCCATACAATGCGCACCACCCCGTGATGTTTTTCAGAAACCTATCCTACATTGCCACTTCATGTTCCCTGACCTCCCCATGCTGACCACCCCGCTGTGCTTTTCTCCATCCTACATTGCCACTCACTGCTTATCCTAATTCAGACCCTCCGATTCACACATCCCTGTGAGGTTTTTCTCACTGCTACTAGTGAATGTAATGTAACACAAACCCATACAATGTGCACCACCCCGCGATGTTTTTCTCACTCTTACTAGTGAATGTAAAGTAACACACACCCATACAATGCGCACCACGCCGCGATGTTTTTCAGAAACCTATCCTACATTGCCACTGCAAGTTCCTTGACCTCCCCATGCTGACCACCCCGCGGGGCTTTTCTCCATCCTACATTGCCACTCACTGCCTATCCTAATTCAGACCCTGCGATTCACACCAGCCCGTGAAGTTTTTCTCACTCCTGCTTGTGAATGAAATTTAACACACACCCATACTATGTGCACCAGACCGTGATGTTTTTCTCACTACTACTAGTGAATTTAATGTAACACACACCCATACAATGCGCACCACCCCGCGATGTTTTTCAGAAACCTATCCTACCTTGCCTCTGCATGCTCCCTGACCTCCCCATGCTGACCACCCCGCGGTGCTTTTCTCCATCCTACATTGCCACTCACTGCCTATCCTAAATCAAACCCTCCGATTCACGCCACCCCGTGATGTTTTTCTCACTCCTACTAGTGAAGGTAATGTAACACACACCCATACAATGCGTACCACCCCGCGATGTTTTTCAGAACCCTATCCTACAATGCCACTGCATGTTCCCTCACCTCCCCATGCTGACCACCCCGCGGTGCTTTTCTCAATCCTACATTGCCCCTCACTGCCTATCCTAATTCAGACCCTCCGATTCACACCACCCCGTGATGTTTTTCTCACTCCTACTAGTCAATGTGATGTAACACACACCCATACAATGCGCACCACCCCGCGATATTTTTCAGAAAACTATCCTGCATTGCCTCTGCATGTTCCCTGACCTCCCCATGCTGACCACACCGCGGTCCTTTTCTCCATCCTACATTGCCACTTCCTGCCTATCCTAATTCAGACCCTCCGATTCACACCACCCCGTGATGTTTTTCTCATTCCTACTAGTGAATGTAATGTAACACAAACCCATACAATGCAAACCACCCCGTGATGTTTTTCTCACTCCTACTAGTGAATGTAATGTAACACACACCCATACAATGCGCACCACCCCGCGATGTTTTTCTCACTCCTACTAGTGAATGTACTGTAACACAAACCCATACAATGCGCACCAACCCGCGATGTTTTTCAGAAACCTATCCTACATTGCCACTGCCTGTTCGCTGATCTCCCCATGCTGACCACCACTCGGGGCTTTTCTCCATCCTACATTGCCACTCACTGCCTATCCTAATGCAGACCCATCGATTCACACCACCCCGTGATGTTTTTCTCACTCCTACTAGTGAATGTAATGTAACACACACACTTACAACGCGCACCACCCCATGATGTTTTTCAGAATCCGATCCAACATTGCCACTGCATGTTCCCTGCCCTCCCCATGCTGACCACCCCGCGTTGCTTTTCTCCATCTTACATTGCACTCACTGCCTATCCTAATTCAGACCCTCCGATTCACACCACCCCGTGATGATTTTCTCACTCCTACTAGTGAATGTAATGTTACACACACCCATACAATGCGCACCACCCCATGATGTTTTTCACACTCCTAAGAGTGAATGTAATGTAACACACACCCATACAATGCGCACCACCCCGTGATGTTTTTCTCACTCCTATTAGTGAATGTAATGTAACACACACCCATACAATGCCCACCACCCCGTGATGTTTTTCTCACTCCTACTAGTGAAAGTAATGTAACACACACGCATACAATGCGCAGCACCCCACGATATTTTTCAGAACCCTATCCTACATTGCCACTGCATGTTCCCTGACCTCCCAATGCTGACCACTCCGCGGTGCTTTTCTCCATCCTACATTGCCACTCAGTGCCTATCCTAATTCAGACCCTCCAATTCACAGCACCCCGTGATGTTTTTCTCACTCCTACTAGTGAATGTAATGTAACACACACCCTTACAATGCGCACCACCCCGCGTTGTTTTTCAGAAAGCTATCCTACATTGCCACTGCATGTTCCCTGACCTCCCCATGCTGACCACCCCCCGGTGCTTTTCTCCATCCTACAATGCCACTCACTGCCTATCCTAATTCAGACCCTCCGATTCACACCACCCCGTGATGTTTTTCTCACTCTTACTAGTGAAGGTAATGTAACACACACCCATACAATGCGCACCACCCCGCGATGTTTTTCAGAACCCTAACCTACATTGCCACTGCATGTTCCCTCACCTCCCCATGCTAACCACCCCGCGGTGCTTTTCTCCATCCTACATTGCCCCTCACTGCCTATCCTAATTCAGACCCTCCGATTCACACCACCCCGTGACGTTTTTCTCATTTCTACTAGTGAATGTAATGTAACACACACCCATACAATGCGCACCACCCCGCGATGTTTTTCTCACTCCTACTAGTGAATGTAATGTAACACACACCCATACAATGCGCACCACCCCGTGATGTTTTTCAGAAACCTATCCTACATTGCCACTTCATGTTCCCTGACCTCCCCATGCTGACCACCCCGCTGTGCTTTTCTCCATCCTACATTGCCACTCACTGCTTATCCTAATTCAGACCCTCCGATTCACACATCCCTGTGAGGTTTTTCTCACTGCTACTAGTGAATGTAATGTAACACAAACCCATACAATGTGCACCACCCCGCGATGTTTTTCTCACTCTTACTAGTGAATGTAAAGTAACACACACCCATACAATGCGCACCACGCCGCGATGTTTTTCAGAAACCTATCCTACATTGCCACTGCAAGTTCCTTGACCTCCCCATGCTGACCACCCCGCGGGGCTTTTCTCCATCCTACATTGCCACTCACTGCCTATCCTAATTCAGACCCTGCGATTCACACCAGCCCGTGAAGTTTTTCTCACTCCTGCTTGTGAATGAAATTTAACACACACCCATACTATGTGCACCAGACCGTGATGTTTTTCTCACTACTACTAGTGAATTTAATGTAACACACACCCATACAATGCGCACCACCCCGCGATGTTTTTCAGAAACCTATCCTACCTTGCCTCTGCATGCTCCCTGACCTCCCCATGCTGACCACCCCGCGGTGCTTTTCTCCATCCTACATTGCCACTCACTGCCTATCCTAAATCAAACCCTCCGATTCACGCCACCCCGTGATGTTTTTCTCACTCCTACTAGTGAAGGTAATGTAACACACACCCATACAATGCGTACCACCCCGCGATGTTTTTCAGAACCCTATCCTACAATGCCACTGCATGTTCCCTCACCTCCCCATGCTGACCACCCCGCGGTGCTTTTCTCAATCCTACATTGCCCCTCACTGCCTATCCTAATTCAGACCCTCCGATTCACACCACCCCGTGATGTTTTTCTCACTCCTACTAGTCAATGTGATGTAACACACACCCATACAATGCGCACCACCCCGCGATATTTTTCAGAAAACTATCCTGCATTGCCTCTGCATGTTCCCTGACCTCCCCATGCTGACCACACCGCGGTCCTTTTCTCCATCCTACATTGCCACTTCCTGCCTATCCTAATTCAGACCCTCCGATTCACACCACCCCGTGATGTTTTTCTCATTCCTACTAGTGAATGTAATGTAACACAAACCCATACAATGCAAACCACCCCGTGATGTTTTTCTCACTCCTACTAGTGAATGTAATGTAACACACACCCATACAATGCGCACCACCCCGCGATGTTTTTCTCACTCCTACTAGTGAATGTACTGTAACACAAACCCATACAA
The DNA here is from genome assembly GCF_034190915.1 of Cavia porcellus. Classification (NCBI taxonomy): domain Eukaryota; kingdom Metazoa; phylum Chordata; class Mammalia; order Rodentia; family Caviidae; genus Cavia; species Cavia porcellus. The sequence continues at coordinate 838,803 of NW_026947575.1, forward strand.
TGCGCACCAACCCGCGATGTTTTTCAGAAACCTATCCTACATTGCCACTGCCTGTTCGCTGATCTCCCCATGCTGACCACCACTCGGGGCTTTTCTCCATCCTACATTGCCACTCACTGCCTATCCTAATGCAGACCCATCGATTCACACCACCCCGTGATGTTTTTCTCACTCCTACTAGTGAATGTAATGTAACACACACACTTACAACGCGCACCACCCCATGATGTTTTTCAGAATCCGATCCAACATTGCCACTGCATGTTCCCTGCCCTCCCCATGCTGACCACCCCGCGTTGCTTTTCTCCATCTTACATTGCACTCACTGCCTATCCTAATTCAGACCCTCCGATTCACACCACCCCGTGATGATTTTCTCACTCCTACTAGTGAATGTAATGTTACACACACCCATACAATGCGCACCACCCCATGATGTTTTTCACACTCCTAAGAGTGAATGTAATGTAACACACACCCATACAATGCGCACCACCCCGTGATGTTTTTCTCACTCCTATTAGTGAATGTAATGTAACACACACCCATACAATGCCCACCACCCCGTGATGTTTTTCTCACTCCTACTAGTGAAAGTAATGTAACACACACGCATACAATGCGCAGCACCCCACGATATTTTTCAGAACCCTATCCTACATTGCCACTGCATGTTCCCTGACCTCCCAATGCTGACCACTCCGCGGTGCTTTTCTCCATCCTACATTGCCACTCAGTGCCTATCCTAATTCAGACCCTCCAATTCACAGCACCCCGTGATGTTTTTCTCACTCCTACTAGTGAATGTAATGTAACACACACCCTTACAATGCGCACCACCCCGCGTTGTTTTTCAGAAAGCTATCCTACATTGCCACTGCATGTTCCCTGACCTCCCCATGCTGACCACCCCCCGGTGCTTTTCTCCATCCTACAATGCCACTCACTGCCTATCCTAATTCAGACCCTCCGATTCACACCACCCCGTGATGTTTTTCTCACTCTTACTAGTGAAGGTAATGTAACACACACCCATACAATGCGCACCACCCCGCGATGTTTTTCAGAACCCTAACCTACATTGCCACTGCATGTTCCCTCACCTCCCCATGCTAACCACCCCGCGGTGCTTTTCTCCATCCTACATTGCCCCTCACTGCCTATCCTAATTCAGGCCCTCCGATTCACACATCCCTGTGAGGTTTTTCTCACTCCTACTAGTGAATGTAATGTAACACACACCCATACAATGCGCACCACCCCGCGATGTTTTTCAGAAACCTATCCTACATTGCCACTGCACTTTCCCTGACCTCCCCATGCTGACTACCCCGCGGTGCTTTTCTCCATCCTACATTGCCACTCAGTGCCTATCCTAATTCAGACCCTCCGATTCACACATCCCCGTGAGGTTTTTCTCACTCCTACTAGTGAATGTAATGTAACACACACCCATACAATGCGCACCACCCCGCGATGTTTTTCAGAAACCTATCCTACATTGCCACTGCATGTTCGCTGATCTCCCCATGCTGACCACCCCTCGGGGCTTTTCTCCATCCTACATTGCCACTCACTGCCTATCCTAATGCAGACCCTTCGATTCACACCACCCCGTGATGTTTTTCTCACTCCTACTAGTGAATGTAATGTAACACACACACTTACAATGCGCACCACCCCATGATGTTTTTCAGAATCCGATCCAACATTGCCACTGCATGTTCCCTGCCCTCCCCATGCTGACCACCCCGCGTTGCTTTTCTCCATCTTACATTGCCACTCACTGCCTATCCTAATTCAGACCCTCCGATTCACACCACCCCGTGATGATTTTCTCACTCCTACTAGTGAATGTAATGTAACACACACCCATACAATGAGCACCACCCCGTGATGTTTTTCAGAAACGTATCCTACATTGCCACTGCATGTTCCCAGACCTCCCCATGCTGACCACCCCGCTGTGCTTTCCTCCATCCTACATTGCCACTCACTGCATATCCTAATTCAGACCCTCCGATTCACACCACCCCGTAATCTTTTTCTCACTCCTACTAGTGAATGTAATGTAACACACACCCATACTATGTGCACCACCCCGTGATGTTTTTCTCAGTGCTACTAGTGAGTATAATGTAACACACACCCATACAATGCGCACCGCCACGCGATGTTTTTCTCTCTCCTACTAGTGAATGTAATGTAACACACACACATACAATGCGCACCACACTGCGATGTTTTTCAGAAACCTATCCTACATTGCCACTGCATGTTCCCTGACCTCCCCATGCTGACCACACCGCGGTGCTTTTCTACATCCTACATTGCCACTCACTGCCTATCCTAGTTCAGACACTCCGATTCACACCACCCCGTGACGTTTTTCTCACTCCTACTAGTGATTGTAATGTAACACACACCCATACAATGCGCACCACCCCGCGATGTTTTTCAGAAACCTATCCTACATTGCCACTGCATGTTCCCTGACCTCCCCATGCTGACCACCACGCGGTGCTTTTCTCCATCCTGCATTGCCACTCACTGCCTATCCTAATTCAGACCCTCCGATTCATACCACCCCGTGATGTTTTTCTCACTCCTACTAGTGAATGTAATGTAACACACACCCATACAATGCGCACCACCCCGAGATGTTTTTGTCACTCCTACTAGTGAATGTAATGTAACACACACCTATACAATGCGCACCACACCGCGATGTTTTTCTCACTCCTACTAGTGAATGTAATGTTACACACCCGTACAATGCGCACCACCCCGCGAATTTTTTCAGAAACCTATCCTACATTGCCACTGCATGTTCCCGGACCTCCCCATGCTGACCACCCGGCGGTGCTTCTCTCCATCCTACATTGCCACTCACTGACTATCGTAATTCAGACCCTCCGATTCACACCACCCCGTGATGTTTTTCTCACTCCTACTAGTGAATGTAATGTAACACACTCCCATACAATGCGCACCACCCCGCGGTGTTTTTCAGAAAGCTATCCTACATTGCCACTGCATGTTCCCTGACCTCCCCATGCTGACCACCCCCCGGTGCTTTTCTCCATCCTACAATGCCACTCACTGCCTATCCTAATTCAGACCCTCCTATTCACACCACCCCGTGATGTTTTTCTCACTCCTACTAGTGAATGTAATGTAACACACACCCATACAATGCACACCACCCCGTGATGTTTTTCAGAAACCTATCCTACATTGCCACTGCATGTTCCCTGACCTCCCAATGCTGACCACCCCGCGGTGCTTTTCTCCATCCTACATTGCCACTCACTGCCTATCCTAAATCAAACCCTCCGATTCACACCACCCCGTGATGTTTTTCTCACTCCTACTAGTGAAGGTGATGTAACACACACCCATACAATGCGCACCACCCCGCGATGTTTTTCAGAACCCTATCCTACATTGCCACTGCATGTTCCCTCACCTCCCCATGCTGACCACCCCGCGGTGCTTTTCTCCGTCCTACATTGCCACTCACTGCCTATCCTAAATCAAACCCTCCGATTCACACCACCCCGTGATGTTTTTCTCACTCCTACTAGTGAAGGTAATGTAACACACACCCATACAATGCGCACCACCCCGCGATGTTTTTCAGAAACGTATCCTACATTGCCATTTCATTTTCCCTGACCTCCCCATGCTGACCACCCCGCTGTGCTTTTCTCCATCCTACATTGCCACTCACTGCTTATCCTAATTCAGACGCTCCGATTCACACATCCCTGTGAGGTTTTTCTCACTCCTACTAGTGAATGTAATGTAACACAAACCCATACAATGTGCACCACCCCGCGATGTTTTTCTCACTCCTACTAGTGAATGTAAAGTAACACACACCCATACAATGCGCACCACGCCGCGATGTTTTTCAGAAACCTATCCTACATTGCCACTGCATGTTCCTTGACCTCCCCATGCTGACCACCCCGCGGGGCTTTTCTCCATCCTACATTGCCACTCACTGCCTATCCTAATTCAGACCCTCCGATTCACACCACCCCGTGAAGTTTTTCTCACTCCTGCTTGTGAATGAAATTTAACACACACCCATAATATGTGCACCAGACCGTGATGTTTTTCTCACTACTACTAGTGAATTTAATGTAACACACACCCATACAATGCGCACCACCCCGCGATGTTTTTCAGAAACCTATCCTACCTTGCCTCTGCATGTTCCCTGACCTCCCCATGCTGACCACCCCGCGGTGCTTTTCTCCATCCTACATTGCCACTCACTGCCTATCCTAAATCAAACCCTCCGATTCACACCACCCCGTGATGTTTTTCTCACTCCTACTAGTGAAGGTAATGTAACACACACCCATACAATGCGTACCACCCCGCGATGTTTTTCAGAACCCTATCCTACAATGCCACTGCATGTTCCCTCACCTCCCCATGCTGCCCACCCCGCGGTGCTTTTCTGCATCCTACATTGCCCCTCACTGCCTATCCTAATTCAGACCCTCCGATTCACACCACCCCGTGATGTTTTTCTCACTCCTACTAGTCAATGTGATGTAACACACACCCATACAATGCGCACCACCCCGCGATGTTTTTCAGAAAACTATCCTGCATTGCCTCTGCATGTTCCCTGACCTCCCCATGCTGACCACCCCGCGGTCCTTTTCTCCATCCTACATTGCCACTTCCTGCCTATCCTAATTCAGACCCTCCGATTCACACCACCCCGTGATGTTTTTCTCATTCCTACTAGTGAATGTAATGTAACACAAACCCATACAATGCAAACCACCCCGTGATGTTTTTCTCACTCCTACTAGTGAATGTAATGTAACACACACCCATACAATGCGCACCACCCCGCGATGTTTTTCTCACTCCTACTAGTGAATGTACTGTAACACAAACCCATACAATGCGCACCACCCCGCGATGTTTTTCAGAAACCTATCCTATATTGCCACTGCCTGTTCGCTGATTTCCCCATGCTGACCACCCCTCGGGGCTTTTCTCCATCCTACATTGCCACTCACTGCCTATCCTAATGCAGACCCTTCGATTCACACCACCCCGTGATGTTTTTCTCACTCCTACTAGTGAATGTAATGTAACACACACACTTACAATGCGCACCACCCCATGATGTTTTTCAGAATCCGATCCAACATTGCCACTGCATGTTCCCTGCCCTCCCCATGCTGACCACCCCGCGTTGCTTTTCTCCATCTTACATTGCCACTCACTGCCTATCCTAATTCAGACCCTCCGATTCACACCACCCCGTGATGATTTTCTCACTCCTACTAGTGAATGTAATGTAACACACACCCATACAATGCGCACCACCCCGTGATGTTTTTCACACTCCTAAGAGTGAATGTAATGTAACACACACCCATACAATGCGCACCACCCCGTGATGTTTTTCTCACTCCTATTAGTGAATGTAATGTAACACACACCCATACAATGCCCACCACCCCGTGATGTTTTTCTCACTCCTACTAGTGAATGTAATGTAACACACACGCATACAATGCGCAGCACCCCACGATATTTTTCAGAACCCTATCCTACATTGCCACTGCATGTTCCCTGACCTCCCAATGCTGACCACTCCGCGGTGCTTTTCTCCATCCTACATTGCCACTCAGTGCCTATCCTAATTCAGACCCTCCGATTCACACATCCCCGTGAGGTTTTTCTCACTCCTACTAGTGAATGTAATGTAACACACACCCATACAATGCGCACCACCCCGCGATGTTTTTCTTACTCCTACTAGTGAATGTAATGTAACACACACCCATACAATGAGCACCACCCCGTGATGTTTTTCAGAAACGTATCCTACATTGCCACTGCATGTTCCCTGACCTCCCCATGCTGACCACCCCGCTGTGCTTTCCTCCATCCTACATTGCCACTCACTGCATATCCTAATTCAGACCCTCCGATTCACACCACCCCGTAATCTTTTTCTCACTCCTACTAGTGAATGTAATGTAACACACACCCATACTATGTGCACCACCCCGTGATGTTTTTCTCAGTGCTACTAGTGAGTATAATGTAACACACACCCATACAATGCGCACCGCCCCGCGATGTTTTTCTCTCTCCTACTAGTGAATGTAATGTAACACACACACATACAATGCGCACCACTCCGCGAATTTTTTCAGAAACCTATCCTACATTGCCACTGCATGTTCCCTGACCTCCCCATGCTGACCACCCGGCGGTGCTTCTCTCCATCCTACATTGCCACTCACTGCCTATCCTAAATCAAACCCTCCGATTCACACCACCCCGTGATGTTTTTCTCACTCCTACTAGTGAAGGTGATGTAACACACACCCATAAAATGCGCACCACCCCGCGATGTTTTTCAGAACCCTATCCTACATTGCCACTGCATGTTCCCTCACCTCCCCATGCTGACCACCCCGCGGTGCTTTTCTCCGTCCTACATTGCCACTCACTGCCTATCCTAAATCAAACCCTCCGATTCACACCACCCCGTGATGTTTTTCTCACTCCTACTAGTGAAGGTAATGTAACACACACCCATACAATGCGCACCACCCCGCGATGTTTTTCAGAACCCTATCCTACATTGCCACTGCATGTTCCCTCACCTCCCCATGCTGACCACCCCGCGGTGCTTTTCTCCATCCTACATTGCCCCTCACTGCCTATCCTAATTCAGACCCTCCGATTCACACCACTACGTGACGTTTTTCTCATTTCTACTAGTGAATGTAATGTAACACACACCCATACAATGCGCACCACCCCGCGATGTTTTTCTCACTGCTACTAGTGAATGTAATGTAACACACAGACATACAATGCGCACCACCCCGCGATGTTTTTCAGAACCCTATCCTACATTGCCACTGCATGTTCCCTCACCTGCCCATGCTGACCACCCCGCGGTGCTTTTCTCCATCCTACATTGCCACTCACTGCCTATCCTAATTCAGACACTTCGATTCACACATCCCCGTGATGTTTTTCCCACTCCTACTAGTCAACGCAATGTAACACACACCCATACAATGCGCACCACAACGTGATGTTTTTCTCACTCCTACTAGTGAATGCAATGTAACACGCACCCATACAATGCGCACCACCCCGCGATGTTTTTCACAAACCTATCCTACATTGCCACAGCATGTTCCCTGACCTCCCCATGCTGACCACCCCGCGGTGCTTTTCTCCATCCTACAATGCCACTCACTGCCTATCCTAATTCAGACCCTCCAATTCACACCACCCGGTGATGTTTTTCTCACTCCTACCAGTGAATGTAATGAAATACACACCCATATATTGCGCACCACCCCGCGATGTTTTTCAGAAAACTATATTACATTGCCATTGCATGTTCAATGACCTCCCCATGCTGACCACCCCGCGGTGCTTTTCTCCATCCTACATTGCCACTCAATGCCTATCCTAATTCAGACCCTCCGATTCACACCACCCCGTGATGTTTTTCTCACTCCTACTAGTGAATGTAATGTAACACACACCCATACAATGCGCACCACCCCGCGATGTTTTTCTCACTCCTACTAGTGAATGTAATGTAACACACACCCATACAATGAGCACCACCCCGTGATGTTTTTCAGAAACGTATCCTACATTGCCACTGCATATTCCCTGACCTCCCCATGCTGACCACCCCGCTGTGCTTTTCCTCCATCCTACATTGCCACTCACTGCATATCCTAATTCAGACCCTCGAATTCACACCACCCCTTAATCTTTTTCTCACTCTTACTAGTGAATGTAATGTAACACACACCCATACTATGTGCACCACCCCGTGATGTTTTTCTCAGTGCTACTAGTGAATGTAATGTAACACACACCCATACAATGCGCACCACCCCACGATGTTTTTCTCACTCCTACTAGTGAATGTAATGTAACACACACACATACAATGCGCACCACCCCGCGATGTTTTTCAGAAACCTATCCTACATTCCACTGCATGTTCCCTGACCTCCCCATGCTGATCACCCCGCGGTGCTTTTCTCCATCCTACATTGCCACTCACTGCCTATCCTAATTCATGCCCTCCGAATCACACCCCCCCTTGATGTTTTTCTCACTCCTACTAGTGAATGTAATGTAACACACCCATACAATGCGCACCACCCCGCAATGTTTTTCAGAAACCTATCCTACATTGCCACTGCATGTTCCCTGACCTCCCCATGCTGACCACCCCGCCGTCCTTTTCTCCATCCTACATTGCCACTCACTGCCTATTCTAATTCAGACCCTCTGATTCACACCACCACGTGATGTTTTTCTCATTCCTACTAGTCAATGTAATGTAACACACACCCATACAATGCGCACCACCCCTTGATGTTTTTCTCACTCCTACTAGTGAATGGAGTGTAACACACACCCATACAATGCGCACCACCCCGCGATGTTTTTCTGACTCCTACTAGTGAATGTAATGTAACACACACCCATACAATGCGCACCACCCCGTGATATTTTTCTCACTCCTACTAGTGAATGTAATGTAACACACACCCATACAATGCGCACCACCCCGCGATTTTTTTCAGAAACCTATCGTACATTGCCACTGCATGTTCCCTGACCTCCCCATGCTGACCACCCCGCCATGTTTTTCTCCATCGTACATTGCCAGTCACTGCCTATCCTAATTCAGACCCTCCGATTCACACCACCCCGTGATGTTTTTCTCACTGCTACTAGTGAATGTAATGTAACACACACCCATACAATGCGCGCCACCCCACGATGTTTTTCAGAAACCTATCCTACATTGCCACTGCATGTTCCCTGACTTCCCCATGCTGAACACCCCGCGGTGCTTTTCTCCATCCTAAATTGCCACTCACTGCCTATCCTAATTCAGACCCTCCGATTCACACCACCCCGTGATGTTTTTCTCACTCCTACTAGTGAATGCAATGTAACACACACCCATGCAATGCGCACCACAACGTGATGTTTTTCTCACTCCTACTAGTGAATGTAATGTAACACACACCCATACAATGCGCACCACCCCGTGATGTTTTTCTCACTCCTACTAGTGAATGTAATGTAACACACACCCATACAATGCGCACCACCACGCGATGTTTTTCAGAAACCTATCCTACATTGCCACTGCACGTTCCCTGACCTCCCCATGCTGACCACCCCGTGGTGCTTTTCTCCATCCTACATTGCCACTCACTGCCTATCCTAATTCGGACCCTCCGATTCACACATCCCCGTGAGGTTTTTCTCACTCGTACTAGTTAATGTAATGTAACACACACCCTTACAATGCGCACCACCCCGTGATGTTTTTCTCACACCTACTAGTGAATGTAATGTAACACACACACATACAATGCGCACCACACCGCAATGTTTTTCAGAAACCTATCCTACATTGCCACTGCATGTTCCTTGACCTCCCCATGCTGACCATCCCGCGGTGCTTTTCTCCATCCTACATTGCCACTCACTACCTATCCTAATTCATACCCTCCGATTCACACCACCCCGTGATGCTTTTCTCACTCCTACTAGTGAATGTAATGTAACACACACCCATACTATGTGCACGACCCCGTGATGTTTTTCTCACTACTAATAGTGAATGTAATGTAACACACACGCATACAATGCGCACCACCCCGCGATGTTATTCTCACTCCTAATAGTGAATGTAATGTAACACACACATATACAATGCGCACCACCCCGCGATGTTTTTCAGAAACCTATCCTACATTGCCACTGCATGTTCCCTGACCTCCCCATGGTGACCACCCCGCGGTGCTTTTCTCCATCCTACATTGCCACTCACTGCGTATCCTAATTCAGAATCTCCGATTCACACCACCCCGTGATGTTTTTCTCACTCCTACTAGTGAATGTAATGTAACACACACCCATACAATGCGCACCATCCCGTGATGTTTTTCAGAAACCTATCCTACATTGCCACTGCATGTTCCCTGACCTCCCCATGGTGACCACCCCGCGGTGCTTTTCTCCATCCTACATTGCCATTCACTGCCTATCCTAATTCAGACCTTCTGAATCACACCACCACGTGATGTTTTTCTCACTCCTACTAGTGAATGTAATGTAACACACACCCATACAATGCACACCACCCCGCAATGTTTTTCAGAAACCTATCCTACATTGCCACTGCATGTTCCCTGACCTCCCCATGCTGATCACCCCGCGGTGCTTTTCTCCATCTTACATTGCCACTCACTGCCTATCTTATTCAGACCTTCCGATTCACACCACCCCGTGATGTTTTTCTCACTCCTACTAGTAAATGTAATGTAACACACACATACAATGCGCACCACCCCGCAATGTTTTTCAGAAACCTATCCTACATTGCCACTGCATGTTCCCTGACCTCCCCATGCTGACAACCCCGCGGTCCTTTTCTCCATCCTACATTGCCCCTCACTGCCTATCCTAATTCAATCCCTCCGATTCACACCACCCCGTGATGTTTTACTCATTCCTACTAGTGAATGTAATGTAACACACACCCATACAATGCGCACCACCCCGCGATGTTTTTCTCACTCCTACTAGTGAATGTAATGTAACACACACCCATACAATGCGAACCACCCACGATGTTTTTCAGAAACCTATCCTACATTGCCACTGCATGTTCCCTGATCTCCCCTTGCTGACCACCCACGGTGCTTTTCTCCATCCTACATTGCTACTCACTGCCTATCCTAATTCAGAACCTCCGATTCACACCACGCCGTGATGTTTTTCTCACTCCTACTAGTGAATGTAATGTAACACACACCCATACAATGCGCACCACCCCGCGATGTTTTTCAGAAACCTATCATACATTGCCACTGCATGTTCCCTGACCTCCCCATGGTGACCACCCCGCGGTTTTTTTCTCCATCCTACATTGCCAGTCACTGCCTATCCTAATTCTGACCCTCCGATTCACACCACCGCGTGATGTTTTTCTCACTCCTACTAGTGAATGTAACACACACCCATACAATGCGCACCACCCCACGATGTTTTTCAGAAACCTATTCTACATTGCCACTGCATGTTCCCTGACCTCCCCATGCTGACCACCCCGCGGTGCTTTTCTCCATCCTAAATTGCCACTCACTGCCTATCCTAATTCAGACCCTCCGATTCACACCACCCCGTGATGTTTTTCTCACTCCTACTAGTGAATGCAATGTAACACACACCCATACAATGCGCACCACAACGTGATGTTTTTCTCACTCCTAATAGTGAATGTAATGTAACACACACCCATACAATGCGCACCACCCCGTGATGTTTTTCTCACTCCTACTAGTGAATGTAATGTAACACACACCCATACAATGCGCACCACCACGCGATGTTTTTCAGAAACCTATTCTACATTGCCACTGCATGTTCCCTGACCTCGCCATGCTGACCACCACGCCGTGCTTTTCTCCATTCTACATTGCCACTCACTGCCTATCCTAATTCAGACCCTCTGATTCACACATCCCCGTGATGTTTTTCTCACTGTTACTAGTGAATGTAATGTAACACACATTCATACAATGCGCACCACCCCGCGATGTTTTTCAGAAAACTATCCTACATTGCCACTGCATGTTCCCTGACCTCCCCATGCTGACCACCCCTCGGTGCTTTTCTACATCCTACATTGCCACTCACTGCCTATCCTAATTCATACCCTCCGATTCACACCACCCCGTGATGCTTTTCTCACTCCTACTAGTGAATGTAATGTAACACACACCCATACTATGTGCACGACCCCGTGATGTTTTTCTCACTCCTACTAGTGAATGTAATGTAACACACACGCATACAATGCGCACCACCCAGCGATGTTTTTCTCACTCCTATTAGTGAATGTAATGTAACACACACATATACAATGCGCACCACCCCGCGATGTTTTTCAGAAACCTATCCTAAATTGACACTGCATGTTCCCTGACCTCCCCATGCTGACCACCCCGCGGTGCTTTTCTCCATTCTACATTGCCACTCACTGCCTATCCTAATTAAGACCCTCCGATTCACACCACCCCGTGATGTTTTTCTCACTCCTACTAGTGAATGCAATGTAACACACACCCATACAATGCGCACCACAACGTGATGTTTTTCTCACTCCTACTAGTGAATGTAATGTAACACACACCCATACAATGCGCACCACCCCGTGATGTTTTTCTCACTCCTACTAGTGAATGTAATGTAACACACACCCATACAATGCGCACCACCACGCGATGTTTTTCAGAAACCTATTCTATATTGCCACTGCATGTTCCCTGACCTCGCCATGCTGACCACCACGCCGTGCTTTTCTCCATTCTACATTGCCACTCACTGCCTATCCTAATTCAGACCCTCTGATTCACACATCCCCGTGATGTTTTTCTCACTGTTACTAGTGAATGTAATGTAACACACATCCATACATTGCGCACCACCCCGCGATGTTTTTCAGAAAACTATCCTACATTGCCACGGCATGTTCCCTGACCTCCCCATGCTGACCACCCCTCGGTGCTTTTCTACATCCTACATTGCCACTCACTGCCTATCCTAATTCAGACCCTCCGATTCACACCAATCCGTGATGTTTTTCTCATTCCTTCTAGTGAAAGTAATGTAACACACACCCATACAATGCGCACCACCCCATGATGTTTTTCTCACTCCTACTAGTGAATGTAATGTAACACACACCCATACAATGCGCATCACCCCGCGATGTTTTTCTCACTCCTACTAGTGAATGTAATGTAACACACACCCATACAATGCGCACCACCCCGTGATGTTTTTCAAAAACCTATCCTACATTGCCACTGCATGTTCCCTGACCTCCCCATGCTGACCACCTCGCGGTGCTTTTCTCCATCCTACATTGCCACTCACTGCCTATCCTAATTCATACCCTCCTATTCACACCACCCCGTGATGTTTTTCTCACTCCTACTAGTGAATGTAATGTAACACACACCCATACAATGCGCACCTCCCCGCTATGTTTTTCAGAAACCTGACCTACATTGCCACTGCATGTTCCCTGACCTCCCAATGCTGACAACCCCGCGGGGCTTTTCTCCATCCTACAATGCCACCCACTGCCTATCCTAATTGAGACGCTCCGATTCACACCGCCCCGTGATGTTTTTCTCACTCCTACTAGTGAATGTAATGTAACACACACCCATCCAATGCGCACCAACCCGTGATGTGTTTCTCAATCATACTAGTGAATGTAATGTAACACACACCCATACAATGCGCACCACCCCGCGATGTTTTTCAGAAACCTATCCTACATTGCCACTGCATGTTCCCTGATCTCCCCATGCTGACCACCCCGCAGGGCTTTTCTCCATCCTACATTGCCACTCACTGCCTATGCTAATGCAGACCCTCCGATTCACACCAATCCGTGATGTTTTTCTCACTCCTACTAGTGAATGTAATGTAATACACACCCATACAATGCGTACCACCCCGCGACGTTTTTCACAAACCTATCCTACATTGCCACGGCATGTTCCCTGACCTCCGCATGCTGACCACCCTGCGGTGCTTTTCTCCATCCTACATTGCGACTCACTGCCTATCCTAACTCAGACCCTCCGAATCACACATCCCCGTGTTGTTTTTCTCACTCCTACTAGTGAATGTAATGTAACACACACCCATACAATGCGCACCACCCCGCGAAGTTTTTCTCACTCCTACTAGTGAATATAATGTAACAAACACCCATACAATGCGCACCACCCCGCGATGTTTTTCAGAAACCTATCCTACATTGCCACTGCATGTTCCCAGACCTCCCCATGCTGAACACCCCGCGGTGCTTTTCTCCATCCTACATTGCCACTCACTGCCTATCCTAATTCATACCCTCCGATTCACACCACCCCGTGATGTTTTTCTCACTCCTACTAGTGAATGTAATGTAACACACACCCATACAATGCGCACCACCCCGCGATGTTTTTCAGAAACCTATCCTACATTGCCACTGCATGTTCCCTGACCTCCCCATGCTGACCACCCCGCGGGGCTTTTCTCGGTCCTACAATGCCACTCACTGCCTATCCTAATTCAGACCCACCGATTCACACCACCCGTGATGTTTTTCTCACTCCTACTAGTGAATGTAATGTAACACACACCCATACAATGCGCACCACCCCGTGATGTTTTTCTCACTCCTACTAGAGAATGTAATGTAACACACACCCATACAATGCGCACCACCCCGTGATGTTTTTCTCACTCCCACTAGTGAATGTAATGTAACACACACCCATACAATGCGCACCACCACGCGATGTTTTTCAGAAACCTATTCTACATTGCCACTGCATGTTCCCTGACCTCCCCATGCTGACCACCCCGCGGGGCTTTTCTCGGTCCTAAAATGCCACTCACTGCCTATCCTAATTCAGACCCTCCGATTCACACCACCCGTGATGTTTTTCTCACTCCTACTAGTGAATGTAATGTAACACACACCCATACAATGCGCACCACCCCGTGATGTTTTTCTCACTCCTACTAGAGAATGTAATGTAACACACACCCATACAATGCGCACCACCCCGTGATGTTTTTCTCACTCCCACTAGTGAATGTAATGTAACACACACCCATACAATGCGCACCACCCCGCGATGTTTTTCAGAAACCTATCCTACATTGCCACTGCATGTTCCCTGATCTCCCCATGCTGACCACCCCGCAGGACTTTTCTCCATCCTACATTGCCACTCACTGCCTATGCTAATGCAGACCCTCCGATTCACACCAATTCTTGATGTTTTTCTCACTCCTACTAGTGAATGTAATGTAATACACACCCATACAATGCGTACCACCCCGCGACGTTTTTCACAAACCTATCCTACATTGCCACGGCATGTTCCCTGACCTCCGCATGCTGACCACCCTGCGGTGCTTTTCTACATCCTACATTGCGACTCACTGCCTATCCTAACTCAGACCCTCCGAATCACACATCCCCGTGATGTTTTTCTCACTCCTACTAGTGAATGTAATGTAACACACACCCGTACAATGCGCACCACCCTGCGATGTTTTTCAGAAACCTATCCTACATTGCCACTGCAAGTTCCCTGACCTCCCCATGCTGAGCAGCCCACCGTGCTTTTCTCCATCCTACATTGCCACTCACTGCCTATCCTAATTCAGTCCCTCCGATTCACACCACCCCGTGTTGTTTTTCTCACTCCTACTAGTGAATGTAATGTAACACACACCCATACAATGCGCACCACCCTGCGAAGTTTTTCTCACTCCTACTAGTGAATATAATGTAACAAACACCCATACAATGCGCACCACCCCGCGATGTTATTCAGAAACCTATCCTACATTGCCACTGCATGTTCCCAGACCTCCCCATGCTGACCACCCCGCGGTGCTTTTCTCCATCCTACATTGCCACTCACTGCCTATCCTAATTCATACCCTCCGATTCACACCACCCCGTGATGTTTTTCTCACTCCTACTAGTGAATGTAATGTAACACACACCCATACAATGCGCACCACCCCGCGATGTTTTTCAGAAACCTATCCTACATTGCCACTGCATGTTCCCTGACCTCCCCATGCTGACCACCCCGCGGGGCTTTTCTCCGTCCTACAATGCCACTCACTGCCTATCCTAATTCAGACCCTCCGATTCACACCACCCCGTGATGTTTTTCTCACTCCTACTAGTGAATGTAATGTAACACACACCAATACAATGCGCACCACCCCGTGATATTCTTCTCACTCCTGCTAGTGAATGTAATGTAACACACACCCAGACAATGTGCACCACCCCGTGATGTTTTTCTCACTCCTACTAGTGAATGTAATGTAACACACACCCATACAATGCGCACCACCACGAGATGTTTTTCAGAAACCTATCCTACATTGCCACTGAATGTTCCCTGACCTCCCCATGCTGACCACCCCGTGGTGCTTTTCTCCATCCTACATTGCCACTCCCTGCCTATCCTAATTCATACCCTCCGATTCACACATCCATGTGATGTTTTTCTCACTCCTACTAGTGAATCTAATGTAACACACACCCATACAATGCGCACCACCCCGCGATATTTTTCAGAAACCTATCCTACTTTGCCACTGCATGTTCCCTGACCTCCTCAAGCTGATCACCCCGCGGTGCTTTTCTCCATCCCACATTGCCACTCACTGCCTATCCTAATTCAGGCCTTCCGAATCACACCACCCCGTGATGTTTTTCTCACTCCTACTAGTGAATGTAATGTAACACACACCCAATACAAGGCGCACCACCCCGCAATGTTTTTCAGAAACCTAACCTACATTGACACTGCATGTTCCCTGACCTCCCCATGCTGACAACCCCGCGGTGATTTTCTCCATCCTACATTGCCACTCACTGCCTATCCTAATTCAGACCTTCGGATTCACACCACCCCGTGATGTTTTTCTCACTCCTACTAGTCAATGTAATGTAACACACACACATACAATGCGCACCACCCCGCGATGTTTTTCAGAAACCTATCCTACATTGCCACTGCATGTTCCCTGACGTCCCCATGCTGACCACCCCGCGGTCCTTTTCTCCATCCTACATTGCCACTCACTGCCTATCCTAATTCAGACCCTCCGATTGACACCACCCCGTGATGTTTTTCTCATTCCTACCAGTGAATGTAATGTAACACAAACCCATACAATGCGCACCACCCCGTGATGTTTGTCTCACTCCGTCTAGTGAATGGAATGTAACACACACCCATACAATGCGCACCACCCCGCGATGTTTTCCTCACTCCTACTAGTGAATGTAATGTAACACACACCCATTCAATGCGCACCACCCACGATGTTTTTCAGAAACCTTTCCTACATTGCCACTGCATGTTCCCTGACCTCCCCTTGCTGACCACCCCGCGGTGCTTTTCTCCATCCTACATTGCCACTCACTTCCTATCCTAATTCAGAACCTCCGATTCACACCACCCCGTGATGTTTTTCTCACTCCTACTAGTGAATGTAATGTAACACACACCCATACAATGCGCACCACCCCGTGATGTTTTTCTCACTCCTACTAGTGAATGTAATGTAACACACACCCATACAATGCGCACCACCCCGCGATGTTTTACAGAAACCTATGCTACATTGCCCCTGCATGTTACCTGACCTCCCCATGTTGACAACCCCGCGGTGCTTTTCTCCATCCTACTTTGCCACTCACTGCCTATCCTAATTCAGACCCTCCGATGCACACCACCCCGTGATGTTTTTCTCACTCCTACTAGTGAATGTAATGTAACACACACCCATACAATGCGCACCACCCCGCGATGTTTTTCCGAAACCTATCCTAAATTGCCACTGCATGTTCCCTGCCCTCCCCATGCTGACCACCCCGTGGTGCTTTTCTCCATCCTACATTGCCACTAACTGCCTATCCTAATTCAGACCCTCCGATTCACACCACCCCGTGATGTTTTTCTCACTCCTACAAGTGAATGTAATGTAACACACACCCATACAATGCGCACCACCCCGTGATGTTTTTCTCACTCCTACTAGTGAATGTAATGTAACACACACCCATACAATGCGCACCACCCCGTGATGTTTTTCTCACTCCTACTAGTGAATGTAATGTAACACACACCCATACAATGCGCTCCACCCCGTGATGTTTTTCTCACTCCTACTAGTGAATGTAATGTAACACACACCCATACAATGCGCACCACCCCGCGATGTTTTTCACAAACCTATCCTACATTGCCACTGACCTCCCAATGCTGACAACCCCGCTGTGCTTTTCTCCAATCTACATTGCCACTCACTGCCTTTCCTAATTCAGACCCTCCGATTCACAGCACCCCGTGATGTTTTTCTCACTCCTACTAATGAATGTAATGGAACACACACCCATACAATGTGGACCTCCCCGTGATGTTCTTCAGAAACCTATCCTACATTGCCACTGCATGTTCCCTGACCTTCCCATGCTGAGCACCCCGCGGTGCTTTTCTCCATCCTACATTGCCACTCACTGCCTATCCTAATTCAGACCCTCCGATTCACACCACCCCGTGATGTTTTTCTCACTCCTACTAGTGAATGTACTGTAACACACAACCATACAATGCGCAACACCCCGCGATGTTTTTCAGAAACCTATCGTACTTTGCCACTGCATGTTCCCTGACCTCCGCATGCTGACCACCCCGCGGTGTTTTTCTTCATCCTACATTGCCAGTCACTGCCTATCCTAATTCAGACCCTCCGATTCACACCACCCCGTGATGTTTTTCTCACTCCTACTAGTGAATGTAATGTAACACACACCCATACAATGCGCACCATCCCACGACGTTTTTCAGAAACCTATCCTACATTGCCACTGCATGTTCACTGACCTCCCCATGCTGACCACCCCGCGGTGCTTTTCTCCATCCTAAATTGCCACTCACTGCCTATCCTAATTCAGACCCTCCGATTCACACCACCCCGTGATGTATTTCTCACTCCTACTAGTGAATGCAATGTAACACACACCCATACAATGCGCACCACAACGTGATGTTTTTCTCACTCCTACTAGTGAATGTAATGTAACACACAACCATACAATGCGCACCACCCCGTGATGTTTTTCTCACTCCTACTAGTGAATGTAATGTAACACACACCCATACAATGCGCACCACCACGTGATGTTTTTCAGAAACCTATCCTACATTGCCACTGAATGTTCCCTGACCTCCCCATGCTGACCACCCCGCGCTGCTTTTCTCCATCCTACATTGCCACTCACTGCCTATCCTAATTCAGGCCTTCCGAATCACACCACCCCGTGATGTTTTTCTCACTCCTACTAGTGAATGTAATGTAACACACACCCATACAATGCGCACCACCCCGCAATGTTTTTCAGAAACCTAACCTACATTGCCACTGCATGTTCCCTGACCTCCCCATGCTGATCACCCCGTGGTGATTTTCTCCATCCTACATTGCCACTCACTGCCTATCCTAATTCAGACCTTCGGATTCACACCACCCCGTGATGTTTTTCTCACTCCTACTAGTCAATGTAATGTAACACACACACATACAATGCGCACCACGCCGCGATGTTTTTCAGAAACCTATCCTACATTGCCACTGCATGTTCCCTGACCTCCCCATGCTGACCACCCCGCGGTCCTTTTCTCCATCCTACATTGCCACTCACTGCCTATCCTAATTCAGACCCTCCGATTCACACCCCCCCGTGATGTTTTTCTCATTCCTACTAGTGAAATTAATGTAACACAAACCCATACAATGCGCACCACCCCGTGATGTTTTTCTCATTCCTCCTAGTGAATGGAATGTAACACACACCCATACAATGCGCACCACCCAGCGATGTTTTCCACACTCCTACTAGTGAATGTAATGTAACACACACCCATACAATGCGCACCAACCAAGAAGTTTTTCAGAAACCTATCCTATATTGCCACTGCATGTACCCTGACCTCCCCTTGCTGACCACCCCGCGGTGCTTTTCTCCATCCTACATTGCCACTCACTTCCTATCCTAAGTAAGAACCTCCGATTCACACCACCCCGTGATGTTTTTCTCACTCCTACTAGTGAATGTAATGTAACACACACCCATAAAATGCCACCACCCCGCGATGTTTTTCCGAAAACTATCCTAAATTGCCACTGCATGTTCCCTGCCCTCCCCATGCTGACCACCCCGCTGTGCTTTTCTCCATCCTACATTGCCACTCACGGCCTATCCTAATTCAGACCCTCGGATTCACACCACCCCGTGATGTTTTTCTCACTCCTACTAGTGAATGTAATGTAACACACACCCATACAATGCGCTCCACCCCGTGATGTTTTTCTCACTCCTACTAGTGAATGTAATGTAACACACACCCATACAATGCGCACCACCCCGCGATGTTTTTCACAAACCTATCCTACATTGCCACTGACCTCCCAATGCTGACAACCCTGCTGTGCTTTTCTCCAATCTATATTGCCACTCACTGCCTTTCCTAATTCAGACCCTCCGATTCACAGCACCCCGTGATGTTTTTCTCACTCCTACTAGTGAATGTAATGGAACACACACCCATACAATGTGGACCTCCCCGCGATGTTTTTCAGAAACCTATCCTACATTGCCACTGCATGTTCCCTGACCTTCCCATGCTGAGCACACCGCGGTGCTTTTCTCCATCCTACATTGCCACTCACTGCCTATCCTAATTCAGACCCTCCGATTCACACCACCCCGTGATGTTTTTCTCACTCCTACTAGTGAATGTAATGTAACACACACCCATACAATGCGCACCACCCCACGACGTTTTTCAGAAACCTATCCTACATTGCCACTGCATGTTCACTGACCTCCCCATGCTGACCACCCCGCGGTGCTTTTCTCCATCCTAAATTGCCACTCACTGCCTATCCTAATTCAGACCCTCCGATTCACACCACCCCGTGATGTATTTCTCACTCCTACTAGCGAATGCAATGTAACACACACCCATACAATGCGCACCACAACGTGATGATTTTCTCACTCCAACTAGTGAATGTAATGTAACACACAACCATACAATGTGCACCACCCCGTGATGTTTTTCTCACTCCTACTAGTGAATGTAATGTAACACACACCCATACAATGCGCACCACAACGCGATGTTTTTCAGAAACCTATCCTACATTGCCATTCCATGTTCCCTGACCTCGCCATGCTGACCACCCCGCGGTGCTTTTCTCCATCCTACATTGCCAGTCACTGCCTATCCTAATTCAGACCCTCTGATTCACACATCCCCGTGATGTTTTTCTCACTCCTACTAGTGAATGTAATGTAACACAAACCCATACAATGCGCACCACCCCGCGATGTTTTTCAGAAACCTATCCTACATTGCCACTGCATGTTCCCTGACCTCCCCATGCTGACCACCCCTCGGTGCTTTTCTACATCCTACATTGCCACTCAATGCCTGTCCTAATTCAGACCCTCCGATTCACACCAGTCCGTGATGTTTTTCTCATTCCTTCTCGTGAAAGTAATGTAACATACACCGATACAATGCGCACCACCCCGTGATGTTTTTCTCACTCCTACTAGTGAATGTAATGTAACACACACCCATACAATGCGCACCACCCCGCGATGTTTTTCTCACTCCTACTAGTGAATGTAATGTAACACACACCCATACAATGCGTACCACCCGTGATGTTTTTCAGAAACCTATCCTACATTGCCACTGCATGTTCCTTGACCTCCCCATGCTGACCACCCCGCGGGGCTTTTCTCCATCCTACAATGCCACTCACTGCCTATCCTAATTGAGACGCTCTGATTCAAACCACCCCATGATGTTTTTCTCACTCCTACTAGTGAATGTAATGTAACACACACCGATACAATGCGCACCACCCCGCGATGTTTTTCACAAACCTATCCTACATTGCCACTGCATGTTCCCTGACCTCCCCATGCTGACCACCGCGCGGTGCTTTTCTCCATCCTACATTGCCACTCACTGCGTATCCTAATTCAGACCCTTCAATTCACACCACCCCGTGATGTTTTTCTCACTCCTACCAGTGAATGTAATGAAACACACACCCATACATTGCGCACCACCCCGCGATGTTTTTCAGAAACCTATCCTACATTGCCACGGCATGTTCCCTGTCCTCCCCATGCTGACCAACCCACGGTACTTTTCTCCATCCTACATTGCCCCTCACTGCCTATACTAATTCAGACACTCTGATTCACACATCCCCGTGATGTTTTTCTCACTCCTACTAGTGAATGTAATGTAACACACACCCACACAATGAGCACCACCCCGCGATGTTTTTCAGAAAACTATCCTACATTGCCACTGCATGTTCCCTGACCTCCCCATGATGACCACCCCTCGGTGCTTTTCTACATCCTACATTGCCACTCACTGCCTATCCTAATTCAGACCCTCCGATTCACACCAATCCGTGATGTTTTTCTCATTCCTTCTAGTGAAAGTAATGTAACACACACCCATACAATGCACACCACCCCGTGATGTTTTTCTCACTCCTACTAGTGAATGTAATGTAACACACTCCCATAAAATGCGCACCACCCCGCGATGTTTTTCTCACTTCTACTAGTGAATGTAATGTAACACACACCCATACAATGCGCTCCACAGCGTGATGTTTTTCTCACTCCTACTAGTGAATGTAATGTAACACACACCCATACAATTCGCACCACCCCGTGATGTTTTTCAGAAACCTATCCTACATTGCCAATGCATGTTCCCTGACCTCTCCATGCTGACCACCCCGCGGTGCTTTTCTCCATCCTACATTGCCACTCACTGCCTATCCTAATTCATACCCTCCGATTCACACCACCCCGTGATGTTTTTCTCACTCCTACTAGTGAATGTAATGTAACACACACCCATACAATGAGCACCTCCCCGCGATGTTTTTCAGAAACCTGACCTACATTGCCACTGCATGTTCCCTGACCTACCCATGCTGACAACCCCGCGGGGCTTTTCTCCATCCTACAATGCCACTCACTGCCTTTCCTAACTGAGACCCTGTCATTCACACCACCCCGTGATGTTTTTCTCACTCCTACTAGTGAATGTAATGTAACACACATCCATACAATGCGCACCACCCCGCGATATTTTTCTCACTCCTACTAGTGAATGTAATGTAACACACACCCATAAAATGCGCACCACCCGGCCATGTTTTTCAGAAACCTATCCTACATTGCCACTGCATGTTCCCTGACCTCCCCATGCTGACCACCCCGCGGTGCTTTTCTCCATCCTACATTGCCACTCACTGCGTATCCTAATTCAGACCCTCCAATTCACACCACCCTGTGATGTTTTTCTCACTCCTACCAGTGAATGTAATGAAACACACACCCATACATTGCGCACCACCCCGCGATGTTTTTCAGAAACCTATCCTAAATTGCCACTGCATGTTCCCTGACCTCCCCATGCTGACCACCCCGCGGTGCTTTTCTCCATCCTACGTTGCCACTTACTGCCTATCCTAATTCAGACCCTCCGATTCACACCACCCCGTGATGTTTTTCTCACTCCTGCTAGTGAATGTAATGTAACACACACACATACAATGCGCACCACCCCGTGATGTTTTTCTCACTCCTACTAGTGATTGTAATGTAACACACACCCATACAATGCGCACCACACCGCGATGTTTTTCAAAAACCTATCCTACATTGCCACTGCATGTTCCCTGATCTCCCCATGCTGACCACCCCACGGGGCTTTTCTCCATCCTAAATTGCCACCCACTGCCTATCCTAATGTAGACCCTCCGATTCACACCAATCAGTGATGTTTTTCGCACTCCTACTGGTGAATGTAATGTGACACACACCGATACAATGCGCACCACCCCGCGATGTTTTTCACAAACCTATCCTACTTTGCCACGGCATGTTCCCTGACCTCCGCATGCTGACCACCCTGCGGTGCTTTTCTCCATCCTATATTGGCACTCACTGCCTATCCTAACTCAGACCCTGCGATTCACACATCCCCGTGATGTTTTTCTCACTCCTACTAGTGAATGTAATGTAACACACACTCGTACAATGCGAACCACCCCGCGATGTTTTTCAGAAACCTATCCTACATTGCCACTGCATGTTCCCTGACCTCCCCATGCTGACCAGCCCACCGTGTTTTTCTCCATCCTGCATTGCCACTCACTGCCTATCCTAATTGAGACCCTCCGATTCACACCACCCCGTGATGTTTTTCTCACTCCTACAAGTGAATGTAATGTAACACACACCCATACAATGCGCACCACCCCGCGAAGTTTTTCTCACTCCTACTAGTGAATATAATGTAACAAACACCCATACAATGCGCATCACCCCGCGATGTTTTTCAGAAACCTATCCTACATTGCCACTGCATGTTCCCTGACCTCCCGATGCTGACCACGCCGCGGTGCTTTTCTCCATCCTACAATGCCACTCACTGCCTATCCTAATTTAGACCCTCCGATTCACACCACCCCGTGTTTTTCTCACTCCTACTAGTGAATGTAATGTAACACACACCCATACAATGCGCACCAGCCCGTGATATTTTTCTCACTCCTACTAGTGAATGCAATGTAACACACACCCATACAATGCGCACCACCCCGTGATGTTTTTCTCACTCCTACTAGTGAATGTAATGTAACACACACCCATACAATGCGCACCACCCCGTGATGTTTTTCTCACTCCTACTAGTGAATGTAATGTAACACACACCCATACAATGCGCACCACCCCGCGATGTTTTACAGAAACCTATGCTACATTGCCCCTGCATGTTACCTGACCTCCCCATGTTGACAACCCCGCGGTGCTTTTCTCCATCCTACTTTGCCACTCACTGCCTATCCTAATTCAGACCCTCCGATGCACACCACCCCATGATGTTTTTCTCACTCCTACTAGTGAATGTAATGTAACACACACCCATACAATGCGCACCACCCCGCGATGTTTTTCCGAAACCTATCCTAAATTGCCACTGCATGTTCCCTGCCCTCCCCATGCTGACCACCCCGTGGTGCTTTTCTCCATCCTACATTGCCACTAACTGCCTATCCTAATTCAGACCCTCCGATTCACACCACCCCGTGATGTTTTTCTCACTCCTACAAGTGAATGTAATGTAACACACACCCATACAATGCGCACAACCCCGTGATGTTTTTCTCACTCCTACTAGTGAATGTAATGTAACACACACCCATACAATGCGCACCACACCGTGATGTTTTTCTCACTCCTACTAGTGAATGTAATGTAACACACACCCATACAATGCGCTCCACCCCGTGATGTTTTTCTCACTCCTACTAGTGAATGTAATGTAACACACACCCATACAATGCGCACCACCCCGCGATGTTTTTCACAAACCTATCCTACATTGCCACTGACCTCCCAATGCTGACAACCCCGCTGTGCTTTTCTCCAATCTACATTGCCACTCACTGCCTTTCCTAATTCAGACCCTCCGATTCACAGCACCCCGTGATGTTTTTCTCACTCCTACTAATGAATGTAATGGAACACACACCCTTACAATGTGGACCTCCCCGTGATGTTCTTCAGAAACCTATCCTACATTGCCACTGCATGTTCCCTGACCTTCCCATGCTGAGCACCCCGCGGTGCTTTTCTCCATCCTACATTGCCACTCACTGCCTATCCTAATTCAGACCCTCCGATTCACACCACCCCGTGATGTTTTTCTCACTCCTACTAGTGAATGTAATGTAACACACAACCATACAATGCGCAACACCCCGCGATGTTTTTCAGAAACCTATCGTACTTTGCCACTGCATGTTCCCTGACCTCCGCATGCTGACCACCCCGCGGTGTTTTTCTTCATCCTACATTGCCAGTCACTGCCTATCCTAATTCAGACCCTCCGATTCACACCACCCCGTGATGTTTTTCTCACTCCTACTAGTGAATGTAATGTAACACACACCCATACAATGCGCACCACCCCACGACGTTTTTCAGAAACCTATCCTACATTGCCACTGCATGTTCACTGACCTCCCCATGCTGACCACCCCGCGGTGCTTTTCTCCATCCTAAATTGCCACTCACTGCCTATCCTAATTCAGACCCTCCGATTCACACCACCCCGTGATGTATTTCTCACTCCTACTAGTGAATGCAATGTAACACACACCCATACAATGCGCACCACAACGTGATGTTTTTCTCACTCCTACTAGTGAATGTAATGTAACACACAACCATACAATGCGCACCACCCCGTGATGTTTTTCTCACTCCTACTAGTGAATGTAATGTAACACACACCCATACAATGCGCACCACCACGTGATGTTTTTCAGAAACCTATCCTACATTGCCACTGAATGTTCCCTGACCTCCCCATGCTGACCACCCCGCGCTGCTTTTCTCCATCCTACATTGCCACTCACTGCCTATCCTAATTCAGGCCTTCCGAATCACACCACCCCGTGATGTTTTTCTCACTCCTACTAGTGAATGTAATGTAACACACACCCATACAATGCGCACCACCCCGCAATGTTTTTCAGAAACCTAACCTACATTGCCACTGCATGTTCCCTGACCTCCCCATGCTGATCACCCCGCGGTGATTTTCTCCATCCTACATTGCCACTCACTGCCTATCCTAATTCAGACCTTCGGATTCACACCACCCCGTGATGTTTTTCTCACTCCTACTAGTCAATGTAATGTAACACACACACATACAATGCGCACCACGCCGCGATGTTTTTCAGAAACCTATCCTACATTGCCACTGCATGTTCCCTGACCTCCCCATGCTGACCACCCCGCGGTCCTTTTCTCCATCCTACATTGCCACTCACTGCCTATCCTAATTCAGACCCTCCGATTCACACCCCCCCGTGATGTTTTTCTCATTCCTACTAGTGAAATTAATGTAACACAAACCCATACAATGCGCACCACACCGTGATGTTTTTCTCATTCCTCCTAGTGAATGGAATGTAACACACACCCATACAATGCGCACCACCCAGCGATGTTTTCCACACTCCTACTAGTGAATGTAATGTAACACACACCCATACAATGCGCACCAACCAAGAAGTTTTTCAGAAACCTATCCTATATTGCCACTGCATGTACCCTGACCTCCCCTTGCTGACCACCCCGCGGTGCTTTTCTCCATCCTACATTGCCACTCACTTCCTATCCTAATTAAGAACCTCCGATTCACACCACCCCGTGATGTTTTTCTCACTCCTACTAGTGAATGTAATGTAACACACACCCATAAAATGCCACCACCCCGCGATGTTTTTCCGAAAACTATCCTAAATTGCCACTGCATGTTCCCTGCCCTCCCCATGCTGACCACCCCGCTGTGCTTTTCTCCATCCTACATTGCCACTCACGGCCTATCCTAATTCAGACCCTCGGATTCACACCACCCCGTGATGTTTTTCTCACTCCTACTAGTGAATGTAATGTAACACACACCCATACAATGCGCTCCACCCCGTGATGTTTTTCTCACTCCTACTAGTGAATGTAATGTAACACACACCCATACAATGCGCACCACCCCGCGATGTTTTTCACAAACCTATCCTACATTGCCACTGACCTCCCAATGCTGACAACCCTGCTGTGCTTTTCTCCAATCTATATTGCCACTCACTGCCTTTCCTAATTCAGACCCTCCGATTCACAGCACCCCGTGATGTTTTTCTCACTCCTACTAGTGAATGTAATGGAACACACACCCATACAATGTGGACCTCCCCGCGATGTTTTTCAGAAACCTATCCTACATTGCCACTGCATGTTCCCTGACCTTCCCATGCTGAGCACACCGCGGTGCTTTTCTCCATCCTACATTGCCACTCACTGCCTATCCTAATTCAGACCCTCCGATTCACACCACCCCGTGATGTTTTTCTCACTCCTACTAGTGAATGTAATGTAACACACACCCATACAATGCGCACCACCCCACGACGTTTTTCAGAAACCTATCCTACATTGCCACTGCATGTTCACTGACCTCCCCATGCTGACCACCCCGCGGTGCTTTTCTCCATCCTAAATTGCCACTCACTGCCTATCCTAATTCAGACCCTCCGATTCACACCACCCCGTGATGTATTTCTCACTCCTACTAGTGAATGCAATGTAACACACACCCATACAATGCGCACCACAACGTGATGATTTTCTCACTCCAACTAGTGAATGTAATGTAACACACAACCATACAATGTGCACCACCCCGTGATGTTTTTCTCACTCCTACTAGTGAATGTAATGTAACACACACCCATACAATGCGCACCACAACGCGATGTTTTTCAGAAACCTATCCTACATTGCCATTCCATGTTCCCTGACCTCGCCATGCTGACCACCCCGCGGTGCTTTTCTCCATCCTACATTGCCAGTCACTGCCTATCCTAATTCAGACCCTCTGATTCACACATCCCCGTGATGTTTTTCTCACTCCTACTAGTGAATGTAATGTAACACACACTCATACAATGCGCACCACCCCGCGATGTTTTTCAGAAACCTATCCTACATTGCCACTGCATGTTCCCTGACCTCCCCATGCTGACCACCCCTCGGTGCTTTTCTACATCCTACATTGCCACTCAATGCCTGTCCTAATTCAGACCCTCCGATTCACACCAGTCCGTGATGTTTTTCTCATTCCTTCTCGTGAAAGTAATGTAACATACACCGATACAATGCGCACCACCCCGTGATGTTTTTCTCACTCCTACTAGTGAATGTAATGTAACACACACCCATACAATGCGCACCACCCCGCGATGTTTTTCTCACTCCTACTAGTGAATGTAATGTAACACACACCCATACAATGCGTACCACCCGTGATGTTTTTCAGAAACCTATCCTACATTGCCACTGCATGTTCCTTGACCTCCCCATGCTGACCACCCCGCGGGGCTTTTCTCCATCCTACAATGCCACTCACTGCCTATCCTAATTGAGACGCTCTGATTCAAACCACCCCATGATGTTTTTCTCACTCCTACTAGTGAATGTAATGTAACACACACCGATACAATGCGCACCACCCCGCGATGTTTTTCACAAACCTATCCTACATTGCCACTGCATGTTCCCTGACCTCCCCATGCTGACCACCGCGCGGTGCTTTTCTCCATCCTACATTGCCACTCACTGCGTATCCTAATTCAGACCCTTCAATTCACACCACCCCGTGATGTTTTTCTCACTCCTACCAGTGAATGTAATGAAACACACACCCATACATTGCGCACCACCCCGCGATGTTTTTCAGAAACCTATCCTACATTGCCACGGCATGTTCCCTGTCCTCCCCATGCTGACCAACCCACGGTACTTTTCTCCATCCTACATTGCCCCTCACTGCCTATACTAATTCAGACACTCTGATTCACACATCCCCGTGATGTTTTTCTCACTCCTACTAGTGAATGTAATATAACACACACCCACACAATGAGCACCACCCCGCGATGTTTTTCAGAAAACTATCCTACATTGCCACTGCATGTTCCCTGACCTCCCCATGGTGACCACCCCTCGGTGCTTTTCTACATCCTACATTGCCACTCACTGCCTATCCTAATTCAGACCCTCCGATTCACACCAGCCCGTGATGTTTTTCTCATTCCTTCTAGTGAAAGTAATGTAACACACACCCATACAATGCACACCACCCCGTGATGTTTTTCTCACTCCTACTAGTGAATGTAATGTAACACACTCCCATAAAATGCGCACCACCCCGCGATGTTTTTCTCACTTCTACTAGTGAATGTAATGTAACACACACCCATACAATGCGCTCCACAGCGTGATGTTTTTCTCACTCCTACTAGTGAATGTAATGTAACACACACCCATACAATTCGCACCACCCCGTGATGTTTTTCAGAAACCTATCCTACATTGCCAATGCATGTTCCCTGACCTCTCCATGCTGACCACCCCGCGGTGCTTTTCTCCATCCTACATTGCCACTCACTGCCTATCCTAATTCATACCCTCCGATTCACACCACCCCGTGATGTTTTTCTCACTCCTACTAGTGAATGTAATGTAACACACACCCATACAATGAGCACCTCCCCGCGATGTTTTTCAGAAACCTGACCTACATTGCCACTGCATGTTCCCTGACCTACCCATGCTGACAACCCCGCGGGGCTTTTCTCCATCCTACAATGCCACTCACTGCCTTTCCTAACTGAGACCCTGTGATTCACACCACCCCGTGATGTTTTTCTCACTCCTACTAGTGAATGTAATGTAACACACATCCATACAATGCGCACCACCCCGCGATATTTTTCTCACTCCTACTAGTGAATGTAATGTAACACACACCCATAAAATGCGCACCACCCGGCCATGTTTTTCAGAAACCTATCCTACATTGCCACTGCATGTTCCCTGACCTCCCCATGCTGACCACCCCGCGGTGCTTTTCTCCATCCTACATTGCCACTCACTGCGTATCCTAATTCAGACCCTCCAATTCACACCACCCTGTGATGTTTTTCTCACTCCTACCAGTGAATGTAATGAAACACACACCCATACATTGCGCACCACCCCGCGATGTTTTTCAGAAACCTATCCTAAATTGCCACTGCATGTTCCCTGACCTCCCCATGCTGACCACCCCGCGGTGCTTTTCTCCATCCTACGTTGCCACTTACTGCCTATCCTAATTCAGACCCTCCGATTCACACCACCCCGTGATGTTTTTCTCACTCCTGCTAGTGAATGTAATGTAACACACACACATACAATGCGCACCACCCCGTGATGTTTTTCTCACTCCTACTAGTGAATGTAATGTAACACACACCCATACAATGCGCACCACACCGCGATGTTTTTCAAAAACCTATCCTACATTGCCACTGCATGTTCCCTGATCTCCCCATGCTGACCACCCCACGGGGCTTTTCTCCATCCTAAATTGCCACCCACTGCCTATCCTAATGTAGACCCTCCGATTCACACCAATCAGTGATGTTTTTCGCACTCCTACTGGTGAATGTAATGTAACACACAGCGATACAATGCGCACCACCCCGCGATGTTTTTCACAAACCTATCCTACATTGCCACGGCATGTTCCCTGACCTCCGCATGCTGACCACCCTGCGGTGCTTTTCTCCATCCTATATTGGCACTCACTGCCTATCCTAACTCAGACCCTGCGATTCACACATCCCCGTGATGTTTTTCTCACTCCTACTAGTGAATGTAATGTAACACACACCCGTACAATGCGAACCACCCCGCGATGTTTTTCAGAAACCTATCCTACATTGCCACTGCATGTTCCCTGACCTCCCCATGCTGACCAGCCCACCGTGTTTTTCTCCATCCTGCATTGCCACTCACTGCCTATCCTAATTGAGACCCTCCGATTCACACCACCCCGTGATGTTTTTCTCACTCCTACAAGTGAATGTAATGTAACACACACCCATACAATGCGCACCACCCCGCGAAGTTTTTCTCACTCCTACTAGTGAATATAATGTAACAAACACCCATACAATGCGCATCACCCCGCGATGTTTTTCAGAAACCTATCCTACATTGCCACTGCATGTTCCCTGACCTCCCGATGCTGACCACGCCGCGGTGCTTTTCTCCATCCTACAATGCCACTCACTGCCTATCCTAATTTAGACCCTCCGATTCACACCACCCCGTGTTTTTCTCACTCCTACTAGTGAATGTAATGTAACACACACCCATACAATGCGCACCAGCCCGTGATATTTTTCTCACTCCTACTAGTGAATGTAATGTAACACACACCCATTTAATGCGGACCACCCTGCGATGTTTTTCACAAATCTATCCTACATTGCCACTGCATGTTCCCTGACTTCCCAATGCTGACAAACCCGCGGTGCTTTTCTCCATCCTACATTGCCACTCACTGCCTATCCTAATTCAGACCCTCCGATTCACACCACCCCGTGATGTTTTTCTCACTCCTACTAGTCAATGTAATGTAACACACACCCATACAATGCGCACCACCCCGCGATGTTTTTCAGAAACCTATCCTACATTGCCACTGCATGTTCCCTGACCTCCCCATGCTGACCACCCCGAGGTGCTTTTCTCCATCCTACATTGCCACTCACTGCCTATCCTAATTCAGACCCTCCGATTCACACCACCCCGTGATGTTTTTCTCACTCCTACTAGTGAATGTAATGTAACACACACTCATACAATTCGCACCTGCCGAGATGTTTTTCAGAAACCTATCCTACATTGCCTCTGCATGTTCCCTGACCTCCCCATGCTGACCACCACGCAGTGCTTTTCTCCATCCTACATTGCCACTCACTGCCTATCCTAAATCAGACCCTCCGATTCACACCACGCGTGATGTTTTTCTCACTCCTACAAGTGAATGTAATGTAACACACACCCATACAATGCGCACCACCCCGTGATGTTTTTCTCTCTCCTACTAGTGAATGTAATGTAACACACACCCATACAATGCGCTACACAGTGTGATGTTTTTCTCACTCCTACTAGTGAATGTAATGTAACACACACCCATACAATGCGCACCACCCCAAGATGTTTTACTCAATCCTACAAGTGAATGTAATGTAACACACACCCATACAATGCGCACCACCCCGCGATGTTTTTCTCACTCCTACTAGTGAATGTAATGTTACACACCCGTACAATGTGCACCACCCCGCGATGTTTTTCAGAAACCTATCCTACATTGCCACTGCATGTTCCCTGGCCTCCCCATGCTGACCACCCCGCGGTGCTTTTCTCCATCCTACATTGCCACTCACTGCCTATCCTAATTCATACCCTCCGATTCACACCACCCCGTGATGTTTTTCTCACTCCTACTAGTGAATGTAATGTAACACACACCCATACATTGCGCACATCCCCGCGATGTTTTTCAGAAACCTATCCTACATTGCCACTGCATGTTCCCTGACCTCCCCATGCTGCCCACACCGCGGTGCTTTTCTCCATCCTACATTGCCTCTCACTGCCTATCCTAATTCAGACCCTCCGATTCACACCACCCCGTGATGTTTTTCTCACTCCTACTACTGAATGTAATGTAACACACACTCATACAATTCGCACCTCCCGAGATGTTTTTCAGAAACCTATCCTACATTGCCTCTGCATGTTCCCTGACCTCCCCATGCTGACCACCACGCAGTGCTTTTCTCCATCCTACATTGCCACTCACTGCCTATCCTAATTCAGACCCTCCGATTCACACCACGCGTGATGTTTTTCTCACTCCTACAAGTGAATGTAATGTAACACACACCCATACAATGCGCAACTCCCCGTGATGTGTTTCTCTCTCCTACTAGTGAATGTAATGTAACACACACCCATACAATGCGCTCCACAGCGTGATGTTTTTCTCACTCCTACTAGTGAATGTAATGTAACACACACCCATACAATGCGCACCACCCCCTAGATGTTTTTCTCAATCCTACAAGTGAATGTAATGTAACACACACCCATACAATGCGCACCACCCCGCGATGTTTTTCTCACTCCTACTAGTGAATGTAATGTTACACACCCGTACAATGTGCACCACCCCGCGATGTTTTTCAGAAACCTATCCTACATTGCCACTGCATGTTCCCTGACCTCCCCGTGCTGACCACCCCGCAGTGCTTTTCTCCATCCTACATTCCCAGTCACTGCCTATCCTAATTCAGACCCTCCGATTCACACCACCCCGTGATGTTTTTCTCACTCCTACTAGTGAATGTAATGTAACACACACCCATACAATGCGCACTACCCCACGATGTTTTTCAGAAACCTATCCTACATTGCCACTGCATGTTCCCTGACCTCCCCATGCTGACCACCCTGCGGTGCTTTTCTCCATCCTAAATTGCCACTCACTGCCTATCCTAATTCAGACCCTCCGATTCACACCACCCCGTGATGTTTTTTCACTCCTACTAGTGAATGCAATGTAACGCACACCCATACAATGCGCAAAACAACGTGATGTTTTTCTCACTCCTACTAGTGAATGTAATGTAACACACACCCATACAATGCGCACCACCCCGTGATGTTTTTCTCACTCCTACTAGTGAATGTAATGTAACACACACACATACAATGCGCACCACCCCGAGATGTTTTTCAGAAACCTATCCTACATTGCCACTGCATGTTCCCTGACATCCCCATGCTGACCACCCCTCGGTGCTTTTCTACATCCTACATTGCCACTCACTGCCTATCCTAATTCAGACCCTCCGATTCACACCAGCCAGTGATGTTTTTCTCATTCCTTCTAGTGAAAGTAATGTAACACACACCCATACAATGCACACCACCCCGTGATGTTTTTCTCACTCCTACTAGTGAATGTAATGTAACACACTCCCATACAATGCGCACCACCCCGCAATGTTTTTCTCACTCCTACTAGTGAATGTAATGTAACACACACCCATACAATTCGCACCACCCCGTGATGTTTTTCAGAAACCTATCCTACATTGCCAATGCATGTTCCCTGACCTCCCCATGCTGACCACCCCGCGGTGCTTTTCTCCATCCTACATTGCCACTCACTGCCTATCCTAATTCATACCCTCCGATTCACACCACCCCTTGATGTTTTTCTCACTCCTACTAGTGAAAGTAATGTAACACACACCCATACAATGCGCACCTCCCCGCAATGTTTTTCAGAAACCTGACCTACATTGCCACTGCATGTTCCCTGACCTACCCATGCTGACAATCCTGCGGGGCTTTTCTCCATCCTACAATGCCACTCACTGCCTTTCCTAACTGAGACCCTCCGATTCACACCACCCCGTGATGTTTTTCTCACTCCTACTAGTGAATGTAATGTAACACACATCCATACAATGCGCACCACCCCGCGATATTTTTCTCACTCCTACTAGTAAATGTAATGTAACACACACCCATAAAATGCGCACCACCCCGGGATGTTTTTCAGAAACCTATCCTACATTGCCACTGCATGTTCCCTGACCTCCCCATGCTGACCACCCCGGGGTGCTTTTCTCCATCCTACATTGCCACTCACTGCATATCCTAATTCAGACCCGCCAATTCACACCACCCCGTGATGTTTTTCTCACTCCTACCAGTGAATGTAATGAAACACACACCCATACATTGCGCACCACCCCGCGATGTTTTTCAGAAACCTATCCTACATTGCCACTGCATATTCCCTGACCTCCCCATGCTGACCACCCTTCGGTGCTTTTCTCCATCCTACGTTGCCACTCACTGCCTATTCTAATTCAGACGCTCCGATTCACAGCACCCCGTGATGTTTTTCTCACTCCTGGTAGTGAATGTAATGTAACACACACCCATACAATGTGTACCACCCCGTGATGTTTTTCTCACTCCTACTAGTGAATGTAATGTAACACACACCCATACAATGCGCACCACCCCGCGATGTTTTTCAGAAACCTATCCTACATTGCCACTGCATGTTCCCTGACCTCCCCATGTTGACCACCCCGAGGTGCTTTTCTCCATCCTACATTGCCACTCACTGCCTATCCTAATTCAGAACCTCCGATTCACACCACCCCGTGATGTTTTTCTCACTTCTACTAGTGAATGTAATGTAACACACACTCATACAATTCGCACCTCCCGAGATGTTTTTCAGAAACCTATCCTACATTGCCTCTGCATGTTCCCTGACCTCCCCATGCTGACCACCACGCAGTGCTTTTCTCCATCCTACATTGCCACTCACTGCCTATCCTAAATCAGACCCTCCGATTCACACCACGCGTGATGTTTTTCTCACTCCTACAAGTGAATGTAATGTAACACACACCCATACAATGTGCAACTCCCCGTGATGTTTTTCTCCCTCCTAATAGTGAATGTAATGTAACACACACCCATACAATGCGCTCCACAGCGTGATGTTTTTCTCACTCCTACTAGTGAATGTAATGTAACACACACCCATACAATGCGCACCACCCCGAGATGTTTTTCTCAGTCCTACAAGTGAATGTAATGTAACACACACCCATACAATGCGCACCACCCCGCGATGTTTTTCTCACTCCTACTAGTGAATGTAATGTTACACACCCATACAATGTGCACCACCCCGCGATGTTTTTCTGAAACCTATCCTACATTGCCACTGCATGTTCCCTGACCTCCCCGTGCTGACCACCCCGCGGTGCTTTTCTCCATCCTACATTGCCACTCACTGCCTATCCTAATTCATACTGTCCGATTCACACCACCCCGTGATGTTTTTCTCACTCCTACTAATGAATGTAATGTAACACACACCCATACATTGCGCACATCCCAGCGATGTTTTTCAGAAACCTATCCTACATTGCCACTACATGTTCCCTGACCTCCCCATGCTGACCACCCCGCGGTGCTTTTCTCCATCCTACATTGCCTCTCACTGCCTATCCTAATTCAGACCCTCCGATTCACACCACCCCGTGATGTTTTTGTCACTCCTACTAGTGAATGTAATGTAACACACACCCATACAATGCGCACTACCCCACGATGTTTTTCAGAAACCCATCCTACATTGCCACTGCATGTTCCCTGACCTCCCCATGCTGACCACCCCGCCGTGCTTTTCTACATCCTACATTGCCACTCACTGCCTATCCTAATTCAGACCCTCCGATTCACACCAGCCCATGATGTTTTTCTCATTCCTTCTTGTGAAAGTAATGTAACACACACCCATACAATGCACACCACCCCGTGATGTTTTTCTCACTCCTACTAGTGAATGTAATGTAACACACATCCATACAATGCGCACCACCCCGCGATATTTTTCTCACTCCTACTAGTAAATGTAATGTAACACACACCCATAAAATGCGCACCACCCCGGGATGTTTTTCAGAAACCTAACCTACATTGCCACTGCATGTTCCCTGACCTCCCCATGCTGACCACCCCGCGGTGCTTTTCTCCATCCTACATTGCCACTCACTGCGTATCCTAATTCAGACCCTCCAATTCACACCACCCCGTGATGTTTTTCTCACTCCTACCAGTGAATGTAATGAAACACACACCCATACATTGCGCACCACCCCGCGATGTTTTTCAGAAACCTATCCTACATTGCCACTGCATATTCCCTGACCTCCCGATGCTGACCACCCTTCGGTGCTTTTCTCCATCCTACGTTGCCACTCACTGCCTATCCTAATTCAGACGCTCCGATTCACAGCACCCCGTGATGTTTTTCTCACTCCTGCTAGTGAATGTAATGTAACACACACCCATACAATGTGTACCACCCCGTGATGTTTTTCTCACTCCTACTAGTGAATGTAATGTAACACACACCCATACAATGCGCACCACCCCGCGATGTTTTTCAGAAACCTATCCTACATTGCCACTGCATGTTCCCTGACCTCCGCATGCTGAACACCCTGCGGTGCTTTTCTCCATCCTACATTGGCACTCACTGCCTATCCTAACTCAGAGACTCCGATTCACACCACCCCGTGATGTTTTTCTCACTCCTACTAGTGAATGTAATGGAACACACACCCGTACAATGCGCACCACCCCGCGATGTTTTTCAGAAACCTATCCTACATTGCCACTGAATGTTCCCTGACCTCCCCATGCTGACCAGCCCACCGTGCTTTTCTCCATCCTGCATTGCCACTCACTGCCTATGCTAATTCAGACCCTCCGATTCACACCACCCCGTGATGTTTTTCTCACTCCTACTAGTGAATGTAATGTAACACACACCCATACAATGCGCACCACCCCGCGATGTTTTTCAGAAACCTATCCTACATTGCCACTGCATGTTCCCTGACCTCCCCATGCTGACCACCCCGCGGGGCTTTTCTCCATCCTACAATGCCACTCACTGCCTATCCTAATTTAGACCCTCCGATTCACACCACCCCGTGATGTTTTGCTCACTCCTACTAGTGAATGTAATGTAACCCACACCCATACAATGCGCACCACCCCGTGATATTTTTCTCACTCCTACTAGTGAATGTAATGTAACACACACCCATACAATGCGCACCACCCTGCGATGTTTTTCACAAAACTATCCTACATTGCCACTGCATGTTCCCTGACTTCCCAATGCTGACAACCCCGCGGTGCTTTTCTCCATCCTACATTGCCACTCACTGCCTATTCTAATTCAGACCCTCCAATTCACACCACCCCGTGATGTTTTTCTCACTCCTACTAGTGAATGTAATGTAACACACACCCATACAATGCGCACCACCCCGCGATGTTTTTCAGAAACCTATCCTACATTGCCACTGCATGTTCCCTGACCTCCCCATGCTGACCACCCCGCGGTGCTTTTCTCCATCCTACATTGCCACTCACTGCCTATCCTAATTCAGACCCTCCGATTCACACCACCCCGTGATGTTTTTCTCACTCCTACTAGTGAATGTGATGTAACACACACTCATACAATGCGCACCTCCCCGAGATGTTTTTAAGAAACCTATCCTACATTGCCTCTGCATGTTCCCTGTCCTCCCCATGCTGACCACCACGCAGTGCTTTTCTCCATCCTACATTGCCACTCACTGCCTATCCTAAATCAGACCCTCCGATTCACACCACGCGTGATGTTTTTCTCACTCCTACAAAAGAATGTAATGTAACACACACCCATACAATGCGCACCAGCCCGCGATGTTTTTCTCACTCCTACTAGTGAATGTAATGTAACACACACCCATACAATGCGCAGCACATTGCGATGCTTTTCACAAACCTATCCTACATTGCCACTGCATGTTCCCTGACCTCCCAATGCTGACAACCCCGCGGTGCTTTTCTCCATCCCACATTGCCACTCACTGCCTATCCTAATTCAGACCCTCCGATTCACACCACCCCGTGATGTTTTTCTCACTCCCACTAGTGAATGTAATGTAACACACACCCATACAATGCGCACCACCCCGCGATGTTTTTCTCACTCCTACTAGTGAATGTAATGTTACACACCCATACAATGTGCACCACCCCGCGATTTTTTTCAGAAACCTATCCTACATTGCCACTGCATGTTGCCTGACCTCCCCATGCTGACCACCCCGCGGTGCTTTTCTCCATCCTACATTGCCACTCACTGCTTATCCTAATTCATACCCTCCGATTCACACCACCCCGTGATGTTTTTCTCACTCCTACTAGTGAATGTAATGTAACACACACCCATACAATGCGCACCTCCCCGCGATGTTTTTCAGAAACCTATCCTACATTGCCACTGCATGTTCCCTGACCTCCCCGTGCTGACCACCCCGCGGTGCTTTTCTCCATCCTACATTGCCTCTCACTGCCTATCCTAATTCAGACCCTCCGATTCACACCACCCCGTGATCTTTTTCTCACTGCTACTAGTGAATGTACTGTAACACACAACCATACAATGCGCACCATCCCGCGATGTTTTTCAGAAACCTATCGTACATTGCCACTGCATGTTCCGTGACCTCCCCATGCTGACCACCCCGCGGTGCTTTTCTCCATCCTACATTGCCAGTCACTGCCTACCCTAATTCAGACCCTCCGATTCACACCACCCCGTGATGTTTTTCTCACTCCTACTAGTGAATGTAATGTAACACACACCCATACAATGCGCACCACCACACGATGTTTTTCAGAAACCTATCCTACATTGTCACTGCATGTTCCCTGACCTCCCCATGCTGACCACCCCGCGGTGCTTTTCTCCATCCTAAATTGCCACTCACTGCCTATCCTAATACAGACCCTCCGATTCACAACACCCCGTGATGTTTTTCTCACTCCTACTAGTGAATGCAATGTAACGCACACCCATGCAATGCGCAAAACAACGTGATGTTTTTCTCACTCCTACTAGTGAATGTAATGTAACACACACCCATACAATGCGCACCACCCCGTGATGTTTTTCTCACTCTTACTAGTGAATGTAATGTAACACACACCCATACAATGCGCACCACCACGCGATGTTTTTCAGAAACCTATCCTACATTGCCACTGCATGTTCCCTGACCTCCCCATGCTGACCACCCCGCGGTGCTTTTCTCCATCCTACATTGCCACTCACTGCCTATCCTAATTCAGACCCTCTGATTCACACATCCCCGTGATGTTTTTCTCACTCCTGCTAGTGAATGTAATGTAACACACACCCATACAATGTGCACCACCCCGTGATGTTTTTCTCACTCCTACTAGTGAATGTAATGTAACACACACCCATACAATGCGCACCACCCCGCGATGTTTTTCAGAAACCTATCCTACATTGCCACTGCATGTTCCCTGACCTCCCCATGCTGACCACCCCGCGGTGCTTTTCTCCATCCTACATTGCCACTCACTGCCTATCCTAAATCAGACCCTCCGATTCACACCACGCCGTGATGTTTTTCTCACTCCTACAAGTGAATGTAATGTAACACACACCCATACAATGCGCACCACCCCGCGATGTTTTTCTCACTCCTACTAGTGAATGTAATGTAACACACACCCATACAATGCGCACCACCCCGTGATGTTTTTCTCACTCCTACTAGTGAATGTAATGTAACACACACCCATACAATGCGCTCCACCCCGTTATGTTTTTCTCACTCCTACTAGTGAATGTAATGTAACACACACCCATACAATGCGCACCACCCTGCGATGTTTTTCACAAACCTATCCTACATTGACACTGCATGTTCCCTGACCTCCCAATGCTGACAACCCCGCGGTGCTTTTCTCCATCCTACATTGCCACTCACTGCCTATCCTAATTCAGACCCTCCGATTCACACCACCCCGTGATGTTTTTCTCACTCCTACTAGTGAATGTAATGTAACACACACCCATACAATGCGCACCACCCCGAGATGTTTTTCTCAATCCTACAAGTGAATGTAATGTAACACAAACCCATACAATGCGCACCACCCCGCGATGATTTTCTCACTCCTACTAGTGAATGTAATGTAACACACACCCATACAATGCGCACCACCCCGCGATGTTTTTCAGAAACCTATCCTACATTGCCACTGCATGTTCCCTGACCTCCCCATGCTGACCACCCCGCGGTGCTTTTCTCCATCCTACATTGCCACTCACTGCCTATCCTAATTCATACACTCCGATTCACACCACCCCGTGATGTTTTTCTCACTCCTACTAGTGAATGTAATGTAACACACACCCATACAATGCGCACCTCCCCGCGATGTTTTTCAGAAACCTGACCTACATTGCCACTTCATGTTCCCTGACCTCCCCATGCTGAAGATCCCGCGGGGCTTTTCTCCATCCTACAATGCCACTCACTGCCTATCCTAATTCAGACCCTCCGATTCACACCACCCCGTGATGTTTTTCTCACTCCTACTAGTGAATGTAATGTAACACACACCCATACAATGCACAACACCCCGCGATGTTTTTCAGAAACCTATCCTACATTGCCACTGCATGTTCCCTGACCTCCCCATGCTGACCACCCCTCGGTGCTTTTCTACATCCTACATTACCACTCACTGCCTATCCTAATTCAGACCCTCCGATTCACACCAGCCCGTGATGTTTTTCTCATTTCTTCTAGTGAATGTAATGTAACACACACCCATACAATGCGCACCACCCCGCGATGTTTTTCTCACTCCTACTAGTGAATGTAATGTAACACACACCCATACAATGCGCACCACCCCGCGATGTTTTTCAGAAACCTATCCTACATTGCCACTGCATGTTCCCTGACCTCCCCATGCTGACCACCCCGCGGTGCTTTTCTCCATCCTACATTGCCACTCACTGCCTATCCTAATTCATACACTCCGATTCACACCACCCCGTGATGTTTTTCTCACTCCTACTAGTGAACGAAATGTAACACACACCCATGCAATGCGCACCTCCCCGCGATTTTTTTCAGAAACCTGACCTACATTGCCACTGCATGTTCCCTGACCTCCCCATGCTGAAGACCCCGCGGGTCTTTTCTCCATCCTACAATGCCACTCACTGCTTATCCTAATTCAGACCCTCCGATTCACACCACCCCGTGATGTTTTTCTCACTCCTACTAGTGAATGTAATGTAACACACACCCATAAAATGCGCACCACCCGCGATGTTTTTCAGAAACCTATCCTACATTGCCACTGCATGTTCCGTGACCTCCGCATGCTGACCACCCTGCGGTGCTTTTCTCCATTCTACATTGCCACTCACTGCCTATCCTAACTCAGACCCTCCAATTCACACATCCCCGTGATGTTTTTCTCACTCCTACTAGTGAATGTAATGTAACACACACCCATGCAATGCGCACCACCCCCCGATGTTTTTCACAAACCTATCCTACATTGCCACGGCATGTTTCTTGACCTCCGCATTCTGACCACCCTGCGGTGCTTTTCTCCATCCTACATTGCCACTCACTGCCTATCCTAACTCAGACCCTCCGATTCACACATCCAAGTGATGTTTTTCTCACTCCTACTAGTGAATGTAATGTAACACACACCCATAAAATACGCACAACCCCGCGAAGTTTTCTCACTCTTACTAGTGAATATAATGTAACAAACACCCATACAATGCGCACCACCCCGCGATGTTTTTCAGAAACCTATCCTACATTGCCACTGCATGTTCCCTGACCTCCCCATGCTGACCACCCCGCGGTGCTTTTCTCCATCCTACATTGCCACCCACT
This sequence comes from Cavia porcellus, assembly GCF_034190915.1. NCBI lineage: Eukaryota > Metazoa > Chordata > Mammalia > Rodentia > Caviidae > Cavia > Cavia porcellus. The sequence continues at coordinate 881,436 of NW_026947575.1, forward strand.
GCCTATCCTAATTCATACCCTCCGATTCACACCACCCCGTGATGTTTTTCTCACTCCTACTAGTGAATGTAATGTAACACACACCCATACAATGCGCACCACCCCGCGATGTTTTTCAGAAACCTATCCTACATTGCCACTGCATGTTCCCTGACCTCCCCATGCTGCCCACCTCGCGGGGCTTTTCTCCATCCTACAATGCCACTCACTGCCTATCCTAATTCAGACCCTCCGATTCACACCACCCCATGATGTTTTTCTCACTCCTACTCGTGAATGTAATGTAACACACACCCATACAATGCGCACCACCCCGCGATGTTTTTCACAAATCTATCCTACATTGCCACTGCATGTTCCCTGACCTCCCAATGCTGACAACCCCGCGGTGCTTTTCTCCATCCTACATTGCCACTCACTGCCTATCCTAAATCAGACCCTCCGATTCACACCACCCCGTGATGTTTTTCTCAGTGCTACTAGTGAATGCAATGTAACACACACCCATACAATGCGCACCACCACGCGATGTTTTTCTCACTCCTACTAGTGAATGTAATGTAACACACACCCATACAATGCGCACCACCCCGCGATGTTTTTCACAAACCTATCCTACATTGCCACTGCATGTTCCCTGACCTCCCCATGCTGAACACCCCACTGTGCTTTTCTCCATCCTACATTGCCACTCACTGCCTATCCTAATTCAGACCCTCCGATTCACACCACCCCGTAATATTTTTCTCACTCCTACTAGTGAATGTAATGTAGCACACACCCATACTATGTGCACCACCCCGCGATGTTTTTCAGAAACCTATCCTACATTACCACTGCAAGTTCCGTGACCTCCCCATGCTGACCAACCCGCGGTCCTTTTCTCCATCCTACATTGCCACTCACTGCCTGTCCTAATTCAGACCATCCGATTCACACCAACCCGTAATATTTTTCTCATTCCTACTAGTGAATGTAATGTAACACAAACCCATACAATGCGCACCACCCCGTGATGTTTTTCTCACTCCTACTATTGAATGTAATGTAACACACACCCATACAATGCGCACCACCCACGATGTTTTTCAGAAACCTATCCTACATTGCCACTGCATGTTCCCTGACCTCCCCTTGCTGACCACCCCGCGGTGCTTTTCTCCATCCTACATTGGCACTCACTGCCTATCCTAATTCAGAACCTCCGATTCACACCACCCCGTGATGTTTTTCTCACTCCTACTAGTGAATGTAATGTAACACACACCCATACAATGCGCACCACCCCGTGATGTTTTTCTCACTCCTACTAGTGAATGTAATGTAACACACACCCATACAATGCGCACCACCCCGCGATGTTTTCAGAAACCTATCCTACATTGCCACTGCATGTTCCCTGACCTCCCCATGCTGACCCCCCCGCGGTGATTTTCTCCCTCCTACATTGCCACTCACTGCCTATCGTAATTCAGACCCTCCGATGCACACCACCCCGTGATGTATTTCTCACTCGTACCAGTGAATGTAATGTAACACACACCCATACAATGCGCACCACTCCGCGATGTTTTTCCGAAACCTATCCTAAATTGCCACTGCATGTTCCCTGCCCTCCCGATGCTGACCACCCCACTGTGCTTTTCTCCATCCTACATTGCCACTCACTGCCTATCCTAATACAGACCCTCTGATTCACACCACCCCGTGATGTTTTTCTCAGTGCTACTAGTGAATGCAATGTAACACACACCCATACAATGCGCACCACCACGCGATGTTTTTCTCACTCCTACTAGTGAATGTAATGTAACACACACCCATACAATGCGCACCACCCCGCGATGTTTTTCACAAACCTATCCTACATTGCCACTGCATGTTCCCTGACCTCCCCATGCTGAACACCCCACTGTGCTTTTCTCCATCCTACATTGCCACTCACTGCCTATCCTAATTCAGACCCTCCGATTCACACCACCCCGTAATATTTTTCTCACTCCTACTAGTGAATGTAATGTAGCACACACCCATACTATGTGCACCACCCCGCGATGTTTTTCAGAAACCTATCCTACATTACCACTGCAAGTTCCGTGACCTCCCCATGCTGACCAACCCGCGGTCCTTTTCTCCATCCTACATTGCCACTCACTGCCTGTCCTAATTCAGACCATCCGATTCACACCACCCCGTAATATTTTTCTCATTCCTACTAGTGAATGTAATGTAACACAAACCCATACAATGCGCACCACCCCGTGATGTTTTTCTCACTCCTACTAGTGAATGTAATGTAACACACACCCATACAATGCGCACCACCCACGATGTTTTTCAGAAACCTATCCTACATTGCCACTGCATGTTCCCTGACCTCCCCTTGCTGACCACCCCGCGGTGCTTTTCTCCATCCTACATTGCCACTCACTGCCTATCCTAATTCAGAACCTCCGATTCACACCACCCCGTGATGTTTTTCTCACTCCTACTAGTGAATGTAATGTAACACACACCCATACAATGCGCACCACCCCGTGATGTTTTTCTCACTCCTACTAGTGAATGTAATGTAACACACACCCATACAATGCGCACCACCCCGCGATGTTTTCAGAAACCTATCCTACATTGCCACTGCATGTTCCCTGACCTCCCCATGCTGACCACCCCGCGGTGATTTTCTCCCTCCTACATTGCCACTCACTGCCTATCGTAATTCAGACCCTCCGATGCACACCACCCCGTGATGTATTTCTCACTCGTACCAGTGAATGTAATGTAACACACACCCATACAATGCGCACCACTCCGCGATGTTTTTCCGAAACCTATCCTAAATTGCCACTGCATGTTCCCTGCCCTCCCCATGCTGACCACCCCGCGGTGCTTTTCTCCATCCTACATTGCCACTCACTGCCTATCCTAATTCAGACCCTCCGATTCACACCTCTCCGTGATGTTTTTCTCACTCCTACAAGTGAATGTAATGTAACACACACCCATACAATGCGCACCACCCCGTGATGTTTTTCTCACTCCTACTAGTGAATGTAATGTAACACACACCCATACAATGCGCACCACCCCGTGATGTTTTTCTAACTCCTACTAGTGAATGTAATGTAACACACAGCCATACAATGCGCTCCACCCCGTGATGTTTTTCTCACTCCTACTAGTGAATGTAATGTAACACACACCCATACAATGCACAACACCCCGCGATGTTTTTCACAAACCTATCCTACATTGCCACTGCATGTTCCCTGACCTCCCAATGCTGACAACCCCGCGGTGCTTTTCTCCATTCTACATTGCCACTCACTGCCTATCCTAATTCAGCCCCTCCGATTCACAGCACCCCGTGATGTTTTTCTCACTCCTACTAGTGAATGTAATGTAACACACACCCATACAATGGGCACCACCCCGCGATATTTTTCTCACTCCTGCTAGTGAATGTAATGTAACAAACACCCATAAAATGCGCACCACCCCGCGATGTTTTTCAGAAACCTATCCTACATTGCCACTGCATGTTCCCTGACCTCCGCATGCTGACCACCCCGGGGTGCTTTTCTCCATTCTACATTGCCACTCACTGCCTGTCCTAATTCAGAACCTCCGATTCACACCACCCCGTGATGTTTTTCTCACTCCTACTAGTGAATGTAATGTAACACACACCCATACAATGCGCACCACCCCGTGATGTTTTTCTCACACCTACTAGTGAATGTAATGTAACACACACCCATACAATGCGCACCACCCCGTGATGTTTGTCTCTCTCCTACTAGTGAATGTAATGTAACACACACCTATACAATGCGCACCACCCCGCGATGTTTTTCAGAAACCTATCCTACATTGCCACTGCATGTTCCCTGACATCCCCATGCTGACAACCCCGCGGTGCTTTTCTCCATCCTACATTGCCACTCACTGCCTATCCTAATTCAGACCCTCCGATGCACACCACCCCGTGATGTTTTTCTCACTCCTGCTTGTGAATGTAATGTAACACAAACCCATACAATGCGCACGACCCCGCGATGCTTTTCCGAAACCTATCCTAAATTGCCACTGCATGTTCCCTGCCCTCCCCATGCTGACCACCCCGCGGTGCTTTTCTCCATCCTACATTGCCACTCACTACCTATGCTAATTCAGACCCTCCGATTCACACTTCCCCGTGATGTTTTTCTCACTCCTACAAGTGAATGTAATGTAACACACACCCATACAATGCGCACCACCCCGTGATGTTTTTCTCACTCCTACTAGTGAATGTAATGTAACACACACCCATATAATGTGCACCACCCCGTGATGTCTTTGTAACTCCTACTAGTGAATGTAATGTAACACACACTCATACAAGGCGCTCCACCCCGTGATGTTTTTCTCACTCCTACTAGTGTATGTAATGTAACACACACCCATACAATGCGCACCACCCCGCGAAGTTTTTCACAAACCTATCCTACATTGCCACTGCATGTTCCCTGACCTCCCAATGCTGACAACCCCGCGGTGCTTTTCTCCATCCTACATTGCCACTCACTGCCTATCCTAATTCAGACCCTCCGATTCACAGCACCCCATGATGTTTTTCTCACTCCTACTAGTGAATGTAATGTAACAAACACCCATACAATGCACACCACTCCGCGATTTTTTCACAAACCTATCCTACATTGCCACGGCATGTTCCCTGACCTCCGCATGCTGACCACCCTGCGGTGCTTTTCTCCATCCTACATTGCCACTCACTGCCGATCCTAACTCAGACCCTCCGATTCAGACATCCCCGTGATGTTTTTCTCAATCCTACTAGTGAATGTAATGTAACACACACCCGTAAAATGCGCACCACCCTGCGATGTTTTTCAGAAACCTATCCTACATTGCCACTGCATGTTCCCTGACCTCCCCATGCTGACCAGCCCACCGTGCTTTGCTCCATCCTGTATTGATACTCACTGCCTATCCTAATTCAGACCCTCCGATTCAAACCACCCCGTGATGTTTTTCTCACTCCTACTAGTGAATGTAATGTAACACACACCCATACAATGCGCACCACCCCGCGAAGTTTTTCTCACTCCTACTAGTGAATATAATGTAACAAACACCCATACAATGCGCACCACCCCGCGATGTTTTTCAGAAACCTATCCTACATTGCCACTGCATGTTCCCTAACCTCCCCATGCTGACCACCCCGCGGTGCTTTTCTCCATCCTACATTGCCACTCACTGCCTATCCTAATTCATACCCTCCGATTCACACCACCCCGTGATGTTTTTCTCACTCCTACTAGTGAATGTAATGTAACACACACCCATTCAATGTGCACCACCCCGCGATGTTTTTCAGAAACCTATCCTACATTGCCTCTGCATGTTCCCTGACCTCCCCATGCTGACCACCCCGCGGGGCTTTTCTCCATCCTACAGTGCCACTCACTGCCTATCCTAATTCAGACCCTCTGATTCACACCACCCCGTGATGTTTTTCTCACTCCCACTAGTGAATGAAATGTAACACACACCCACACAATGCGCACCACCCCGTGATATTTTTCTCACTCCTACTAGTGAATGTAATGTAACACACACCCATACAATGTGCACCACCCCGCGATGTTTTTCAGAAACCTATCGTACATTGCCACTGCATGTTCCCTGACCTCCCCATGCTGACCACCCCGCCATATTTACCTCCATCCTACATTGCCAGTCACTGCCTATCCTAATTCAGACCCTCCGATTCACACCACCCCGTGATGTTTTTCTCACTCCTACTAGTGAATGTAATGTAACACACACCCATACAATGCGCACCACCACACGATGTTTTTCAGAAACCTATCCTACATTGCCACTGCATGTTCCCTGACCTCCCCATGCTGACCATCCCGCGGTGCTTTTCTCCATCCTAAATTGCCACTCACTGCCTATCGTAATTCAGACCCTCCGATTCAGACCACCCCGTGATGTTTTTCTCACTCCTACTAGTGAATGCAATGTAACACACACCCATACAATGCGCACCACAACGTGATGTTTTTCTCACTCCTACTAGTGAATGTAATGTAACACACACCCATACAATGCGACCACCCCGTGATGTTTTTCTCACTCCTACTAGTGAATGTAATGTAACACACACCAGTACAATGCGCACCACCCCGCGATGTTTTTCAGAAACCTATCCTACATTGCCACTGCATGTTCCCTGACCTCCCCATGTTGACCAGCTCACCGTGCTTTTCTCCATACTGCATTGCCACTCACTGCCTATCCTAATTCAGACCCTCCGATTCACACCACGCCATGATGTTTTTCTCACTCCTACTAGTGAATGTAATGTAACACACACACACCCATAAAATGCGCAACACCCCGCGATATTTTTCAGAAACCTATCCTACATTGCCACTGCATGTTCCCTGACCTCCCGATGCTGACCACCCCGCGGTGCTTTTCTCCATCCTACATTGCCACTCACTGCCTATCCTAATTCATACCCTCCGATTCACACCACCCCGTCATGTTTTTCTCACTCCTACTAGTGAATGTAATGTAACACACACCCATACAATGCGCACCACCAAGCGATGTTTTTCAGAAACGTATCCTACATTGCCACTGCATGTTCCCTGACCTCCCCATGCTGACCACCCCGCGATGCTTTTCTCCATCCTACAATGCCACTCACTGCCTATCCTAATTCAGACCCTCCGATTCACACCACCCCGTGATGTTTTTCTCACTCCTACTAGAGAATGTAATGTAACACACACCGATACAATGCGCACCACCCCGTGATATTTTTCTCACGCCTACTAGTGAATGTAATGTAACACACACCCATACAATGCGCACCACCCCGTGATATTTTTCTCACCCCTACTAGTGAATGTAATGTAACACACACCCATACAATGCGCACCACCCCGTGATGTTTTTCTCACTCCTACTAGTGAATGTAATGTAACACACACCCATACAATGCGCACCACCACGCGATGTTTTTCAGAAACCTATCCTACATTGCCACTGCATGTTCCCTGACCTCCCCATGCTGACCACCCCTCGGTGCTTTTCTACATCCTACATTGCCACTCACTGCCTATCCTAATTCAGACCCTACGATTCACACCACCCCGTGATGTTTTTCTCACTCCTACTAGTGAATGCAATGTAACACACAACCATACAATGCGCACCACAACGTGATGTTTTTCTCACTCCTACTAGTGAATGTAATGTAAAACACACCCATACAATGCGCACCACCCCGTGATGTTTTTCTCACTCCTACTAGTGAATGTAATGTAACACACACCCATACAATGCGCACCACCACGCAATGTTTTTCAGAAACCTATCCTACATTGCCACTGCATGTTCCCTGACCTCGCCATGCTGACCACTCCGCGGTGCTTTTCTCCATCCTACATTGCCACTTACTGCCTATTCTAATTCAGACCCTCTGATTCACACATCCCCGTGATGTTTTTCTCACTCCTACTAGTGAATGTAATGTAACACATCCCCATACAATGCGCACCACCCCGCAATGTTTTTCAGAACCCTATCCTACATTGCAACTGCATGTTCCCTGACCTCCCCATGCTGACCACCCCTCGGTGCTTTTCTACATCCTACATTGCCACTCACTGCCTATCCTAATTCAGACCCTCCGATTCATACCAGTCCGTGATGTTTTTCTCATTCCTTCTAGTGAAAGTAATGTAACACACACCCATACAATGCGCACCACACCGTGATGTTTTTCTCACTCCTACAAGTGAATGTAATGTAACACACACACATACAACGCGCACCACACCGCGAGGTTTTTCTCACTCCTACTAGTGAATGTAATGTAACACACACCCATAAAATGCGCACCACCTCGTGATGTTTTACAGAAACCTATCCTACATTGCCACTGCATGTTCCCTGACCTCCCCATGCTGACCACCCCGCGGTGCTTTTCTCCATCCTACATTGCAACTCACTGCCTATCCTAATTCATACCCTCCGATTCACACCACCCCGTGATGTTTTTCTCACTCCTACTAGTGAATGTAATGTAACACACACCCATACAATGCGCACCTCCCCGCGATGTTATTCAGAAACATGACCTACATTGCCACTGCATGTTCCCTGACCTCCCCATGCTGACCACCCCGCGGGGCTTTTCTCCATCCTACAATGCCACTCACTGCCTATCCTAATTGAGACGCTCCGATTCACACCACCCCGTGATGTTTTTCTCACTCCTACTAGTGAATGTAACGTAAAACACACCCATACAATGCGCACCACCCCGCGATATTTTTCTCACTCCTACTAGTGAATGTAATGTAACACACACCCATAAAATGCGCACTACCCCGCGATGTTTTTCAGAAACCTATCCTACATTGCCACGGCATGTTCCCTGACCTCCCCATGCTGACCACCCCGCGGTGCTTTTCTCCATCCTACATTGCCATTCACTGCCTATCCTAATTAAGACCCTCCGATTCACACCACCCCGTGATGTTTTTCTCACTCCTGCTAGTGAATGTAATGTAACACACAGCCATACAATGCGCACAACCCCGTGATGTTTTTCTCACTCCTACTAGTGAATGTAATGTAACACACACGCATACAATGCGCACCACCCCGCGATGTTTTTCAGAAACCTATCCTACATTGCCACTGCATGTTCCCTGATCTCCCCATGCTGACCACACCGCGGGGCTTTTCTCCATCCTAAATTGCCCTTCACTGCCTATCCTAATGCAGACCCTCCGATTCACACCAACCCGTGATGTTTTTCTCACTCCTACTAGTAAAAGTAATGTAACAAACACCCATACAATGCACACCACTCCGCGATTTTTTAACAAACCTATCCTACATTGCCACGGCATGTTCCCTGACCTCCGCCTGCTGACCACCCTGCGGTGCTTTTCTCCATCCTACATTGCCACTCACTGCCGATCCTAACTCAGACCCTCCGATTCACACATCCCCGTGATGTTTTTCTCACTCCTACTAGTGAATGTAATGTAACACACACCCGTACAATGCGCACGACCCTGCGATGTTTTTCAGAAACCTATCCTACATTGCCACTGCATGTTCCCTGACCTCCCCATGCTGACCAGCCCACCGTGCTTTTCTCCAATCTGCATTGCCACTCACTGCCTATCCTAATTCAGACCCTCCAATTCACACCACCCCGTGATGTTTTTCTCACTCCTACTAGTGAATTTAATGTAACACACACCCATAAAATGCGCACCACCCCGCGAAGTTTTTCTCACTCCTACTAGTGAATATAGTGTAACAAACACCCATACAATGCGCAACACCCCGCGATGTTTTTCAGAAACCTATCCTACATTGCCACTGCATGTTCCCTAACCTCCCCATGCTGACCACCCCGCGGTGCTTTTCTCCATCCTATATTGCCACTCAGTGCCTATCCTAATTCATACCCTCCGATTCACACCACCACGTGATGTTTTTCTCACTCCTACTAGTGAATGTAATGTAACACACACCCATACAATGTGCACCACCCCGCGATGTTTTTCAGAAACCTATCCTACATTGCCTCTGCATGTTCCCTGACCTCCCCATGCTGACCACCCCGCGGGGCTTTTCTCCATCCTACAGTGCCACTCACTGCCTATCCTAATTCAGACCCTCCGATTCACACCACCCCGTGATGTTTTTCTCACTCCTACTAGTGAATGTAATGTAACACACACCCATACAATGCGCACCACCCCGTGATATTTTTCTCACTCCTACTAGTGAATGTAATGTAACACACACCCATACAATGCGCACCACCCCGCGATGTTTTTCAGAAACCTATCGTACATTGCCACTGCATGTTCCCTGACCTCCCCATGCTGACCACCCCGCCATATTTTTCTCCATCCTACATTGCCAGTCACTGCCTATCCTAATTCAGACCCTCCGATTCACACCACCCCGTGATGTTTTTCTCACTCCTACTAGTGAATGTAATGTAACACACACCCATACAATGCGCACCACCACACGATGTTTTTCAGAAACCTATCCTACATTGCCACTGCATGTTCCCTGACCTCCCCATGCTGACCACCCCGCGGTGCTTTTCTCCATCCTAAATTGCCACTCACTGCCTATCCTAATTCAGACCCTCCGATTCACACCACCCCGTGATGTTTTTCTCACTCCTACTAGTGAATGTAATGTAACACACACCCATACAATGCGACCACCCCGTGATGTTTTTCTCACTCCTACTAGTGAATGTAATGTAACACACACCAGTACAATGCGCATCACCACGCGATGTTTTTCAGAAACCTATCCTACTTTGCCACTGCATGTTCCCTGACCTCCCCATGCTGACCACCCCGCGGTGCTTTTCTCCATCCTACATTGCCACTCACTGCCTATCCTAATTCAGACCCTCTGATTCACACATCCCCGTGATGTTTTTCTCACTCCTACTAGTGAATGTAATGTAACACATCCCCATACAATGCGCACCACCCCGCAATATTTTTCAGAAACCTATCCTACATTGCCACTGCATGTTCCCTGACCTCCCCATGCTGACCACCCCTCGGTGCTTTTCTACATCCTACATTGCCACTCACTGCCTATCCTAATTCAGACCCTCCGATTCACACCAGTCCGTGATGTTTTTCTCATTCCTTCTAGTGAAAGTAATGTAACACACACCCATACAATGCGCACCACACCGTGATGTTTTTCTCACTCCTACTAGTGAATGTAATGTAAAACACACCCATACAATGCGCACCACCCCGTGATGTTTTTCTCACTCCTACTAGTGAATGTAATGTAACACACACCCATACAATGCGCACCACCACGCAATGTTTTTCAGAAACCTATCCTACATTGCCACTGCATGTTCCCTGACCTCGCCATGCTGACCACTCCGCGGTGCTTTTCTCCATCCTACATTGCCACTTACTGCCTATTCTAATTCAGACCCTCTGATTCACACATCCCCGTGATGTTTTTCTCACTCCTACTAGTGAATGTAATGTAACACATCCCCATACAATGCGCACCACCCCGCAATGTTTTTCAGAACCCTATCCTACATTGCAACTGCATGTTCCCTGACCTCCCCATGCTGACCACCCCTCGGTGCTTTTCTACATCCTACATTGCCACTCACTGCCTATCCTAATTCAGACCCTCCGATTCATACCAGTCCGTGATGTTTTTCTCATTCCTTCTAGTGAAAGTAATGTAACACACACCCATACAATGCGCACCACACCGTGATGTTTTTCTCACTCCTACAAGTGAATGTAATGTAACACACACACATACAACGCGCACCACACCGCGAGGTTTTTCTCACTCCTACTAGTGAATGTAATGTAACACACACCCATAAAATGCGCACCACCTCGTGATGTTTTACAGAAACCTATCCTACATTGCCACTGCATGTTCCCTGACCTCCCCATGCTGACCACCCCGCGGTGCTTTTCTCCATCCTACATTGCAACTCACTGCCTATCCTAATTCATACCCTCCGATTCACACCACCCCGTGATGTTTTTCTCACTCCTACTAGTGAATGTAATGTAACACACACCCATACAATGCGCACCTCCCCGCGATGTTATTCAGAAACATGACCTACATTGCCACTGCATGTTCCCTGACCTCCCCATGCTGACCACCCCGCGGGGCTTTTCTCCATCCTACAATGCCACTCACTGCCTATCCTAATTGAGACGCTCCGATTCACACCACCCCGTGATGTTTTTCTCACTCCTACTAGTGAATGTAACGTAAAACACACCCATACAATGCGCACCACCCCGCGATATTTTTCTCACTCCTACTAGTGAATGTAATGTAACACACACCCATAAAATGCGCACTACCCCGCGATGTTTTTCAGAAACCTATCCTACATTGCCACGGCATGTTCCCTGACCTCCCCATGCTGACCACCCCGCGGTGCTTTTCTCCATCCTACATTGCCATTCACTGCCTATCCTAATTAAGACCCTCCGATTCACACCACCCCGTGATGTTTTTCTCACTCCTGCTAGTGAATGTAATGTAACACACAGCCATACAATGCGCACAACCCCGTGATGTTTTTCTCACTCCTACTAGTGAATGTAATGTAACACACACGCATACAATGCGCACCACCCCGCGATGTTTTTCAGAAACCTATCCTACATTGCCACTGCATGTTCCCTGATCTCCCCATGCTGACCACACCGCGGGGCTTTTCTCCATCCTAAATTGCCCTTCACTGCCTATCCTAATGCAGACCCTCCGATTCACACCAACCCGTGATGTTTTTCTCACTCCTACTAGTAAAAGTAATGTAACAAACACCCATACAATGCACACCACTCCGCGATTTTTTAACAAACCTATCCTACATTGCCACGGCATGTTCCCTGACCTCCGCCTGCTGACCACCCTGCGGTGCTTTTCTCCATCCTACATTGCCACTCACTGCCGATCCTAACTCAGACCCTCCGATTCACACATCCCCGTGATGTTTTTCTCACTCCTACTAGTGAATGTAATGTAACACACACCCGTACAATGCGCACGACCCTGCGATGTTTTTCAGAAACCTATCCTACATTGCCACTGCATGTTCCCTGACCTCCCCATGCTGACCAGCCCACCGTGCTTTTCTCCAATCTGCATTGCCACTCACTGCCTATCCTAATTCAGACCCTCCAATTCACACCACCCCGTGATGTTTTTCTCACTCCTACTAGTGAATTTAATGTAACACACACCCATAAAATGCGCACCACCCCGCGAAGTTTTTCTCACTCCTACTAGTGAATATAGTGTAACAAACACCCATACAATGCGCAACACCCCGCGATGTTTTTCAGAAACCTATCCTACATTGCCACTGCATGTTCCCTAACCTCCCCATGCTGACCACCCCGCGGTGCTTTTCTCCATCCTATATTGCCACTCAGTGCCTATCCTAATTCATACCCTCCGATTCACACCACCACGTGATGTTTTTCTCACTCCTACTAGTGAATGTAATGTAACACACACCCATACAATGTGCACCACCCCGCGATGTTTTTCAGAAACCTATCCTACATTGCCTCTGCATGTTCCCTGACCTCCCCATGCTGACCACCCCGCGGGGCTTTTCTCCATCCTACAGTGCCACTCACTGCCTATCCTAATTCAGACCCTCCGATTCACACCACCCCGTGATGTTTTTCTCACTCCTACTAGTGAATGTAATGTAACACACACCCATACAATGCGCACCACCCCGTGATATTTTTCTCACTCCTACTAGTGAATGTAATGTAACACACACCCATACAATGCGCACCACCCCGCGATGTTTTTCAGAAACCTATCGTACATTGCCACTGCATGTTCCCTGACCTCCCCATGCTGACCACCCCGCCATATTTTTCTCCATCCTACATTGCCAGTCACTGCCTATCCTAATTCAGACCCTCCGATTCACACCACCCCGTGATGTTTTTCTCACTCCTACTAGTGAATGTAATGTAACACACACCCATACAATGCGCACCACCACACGATGTTTTTCAGAAACCTATCCTACATTGCCACTGCATGTTCCCTGACCTCCCCATGCTGACCACCCCGCGGTGCTTTTCTCCATCCTAAATTGCCACTCACTGCCTATCCTAATTCAGACCCTCCGATTCACACCACCCCGTGATGTTTTTCTCACTCCTACTAGTGAATGTAATGTAACACACACCCATACAATGCGACCACCCCGTGATGTTTTTCTCACTCCTACTAGTGAATGTAATGTAACACACACCAGTACAATGCGCATCACCACGCGATGTTTTTCAGAAACCTATCCTACTTTGCCACTGCATGTTCCCTGACCTCCCCATGCTGACCACCCCGCGGTGCTTTTCTCCATCCTACATTGCCACTCACTGCCTATCCTAATTCAGACCCTCTGATTCACACATCCCCGTGATGTTTTTCTCACTCCTACTAGTGAATGTAATGTAACACATCCCCATACAATGCGCACCACCCCGCAATATTTTTCAGAAACCTATCCTACATTGCCACTGCATGTTCCCTGACCTCCCCATGCTGACCACCCCTCGGTGCTTTTCTACATCCTACATTGCCACTCACTGCCTATCCTAATTCAGACCCTCCGATTCACACCAGTCCGTGATGTTTTTCTCATTCCTTCTAGTGAAAGTAATGTAACACACACCCATACAATGCGCACCACACCGTGATGTTTTTCTCACTCCTACTAGTGAATGTAATGTAACACACACACATACAACGCGCACCACACCGCGAGGTTTTTCTCACTCCTACTAGTGAATGTAATGTAACACACACCCATAAAATGCGCACCACCTCGTGATGTTTTACAGAAACCTCTCCTACATTGCCACTGCATGTTCCCTGACCTCCCCATGCTGACCACCCCGCGGTGCTTTTCTCCATCCTACATTGCCACTCACTGCCTATCCTAATTCATACCCTCCGATTCACACCACCCCGTGATGTTTTTCTCACTCCTACTAGTGAATGTAATGTAACACACACCCATACAATGCGCACCTCCCCGCGATGTTATTCAGAAACATGACCTACATTGCCACTGCATGTTCCCTGACCTTCCCATGCTGACCACCCCTCGGGGCTTTTCTCCATCCTACAATGCCACTCACTGCCTATCCTAATTGAGACGCTCCGATTCACACCACCCCGTGATGTTTTTCTCACTCCTACTAGTGAATGTAATGTAAAACACACCCATATAATGCGCACCACCCCGCGATATTTTTCTCACTCCTACTAGTGAATGTAATGTAACACACACCCATAAAATGCGCACTACCCCGCGATGTTTTTCAGAAATCTATCCTACATTGCCACGGCATGTTCCCTGACCTCCCCATGCTGACCACCCTGCAGTGCTTTTCTCCATCCTACATTGCCACTCACTGCATATCCTAATTCAGACCCTCCAATTCACAACACCCTGTGCTGTTTTTCTCACTCCTACCAGTGAATGTAATGAAACACACACCCATACATGGCGCACCACCCCGCGATGTTTTTCAGAAACCTATCCTACATTGCCACTGCCTGTTCCCTGACCTCCCCATGCTGACCACCCCGCGGTGCTTTTCTCCATCCTACATTGCTGTCGATGTCCGCTCCCGGCCGGCAGGAAGGACACACGACAAAGTCTGGTAGTGGACAACCTTTTCTTTTTATTTTCCTTCTCCGTACAGCCTGCCCTGGGTTCTCCCAGCTGAAGCCTCCTCTGGTCCGCTCCCCGCGGCTCCTTTTGTGCTTCAGTCTGCCCCAAAGCCTCTACCGGTCCGCTCTCCGCGGCTCCTTTTGGGATTTTACTTCTGGGCTTCTACCTCGCTTCTACTTCCGCCCAGGGGTGGCGCCGGTATATATACGGGTACAGTGTCCAATCATGTTAAAGTAAGCAAGGCAAGCTGATTGGCTAACATCATCAGTTGCCAGGCAGACTATATTGTTGAGCGGGTTGTTTACGCGGTAAGCAGGAAACTAACATATTCGATGGGAGGGGTAATCTACCTCAGGCTTTGCTCTTTACCACAGGCCGCACGTCCGCCGCGCAAGGCGAGCTATCACAGACGCGGCTCCCAACATCTCCCCCTATTTTATTTTTTATGAATGTGCGCATCGTAGCCCTTCCTGGACTGGGTGCAGAGGCTTATGCCCTATGTGTAGGCCCACCGTAGGTCCTTGGCTTAGACCCTGGTTGGCCATGCCATGGTCTGCCAAGGCCCTGAGGCCCTCGTCCTTTTTCTAGGGCCAGGCACAAACTGGACGGAACCTGGATGCACACAAGCTTGCACTCATTTCCTCTCCGTAAAGAAATCCCCTCGGAGAGAAATTTAGACCTGGGCAGCATCTAACAGTCCAGCGGCTTACGTGCAGGATGGGGTAGGGCCTGGCTTAGGTCGAGTCGTGCTGGGGAGGCACGCTCTTACCCGTCATTGACTCACCTACCCTGCTGTGTATTGTCACCTTTTGGAGGAGAATGAGGGATGCCCGCCATATCTAGACTCGGTCGTGGGCCAATTGAGCAAGCCATGCATATGCCTGAGGATCTTCTTGTCCATTTCGGGCTACCGCTATTTCTATTCATCTTGTTGGTTGGTCTGTGATGGATCTCCAGTAGGGCAGGTCTGATCTTCAGTCGAGGGCTTTGTTGCCCGTGTCAGTCTCTCCGGTATCCACAGTGGTTCTCGTCCCGGTTCCTGTGGGAAAACACAAACCGCGCCTCGGTTCCAGCTGACCACTGGATCCGGGCCCATCCATTGTCCTGTCAGGACATCTTTCCACTTCACCCACCCTTTATGGTTGGGGGAAGGGTTGCAGTGCTCCACAGCTGGGGAGCGATTATCATTATTTAAATTAAAAAAATTGTGTGTGAATAGTGCCATGGATAATCGTGCCTTTGGGGCCAGGCCTTGGCCTACTCCCCCTTTTTGTTTTTGTAAAATTTCTTTGAGGCTTCTATGAGCCCTCTCAATGATTTTTTGACCTTGGGGATTGTATGGGATATCATGTTTTAATTGAACCTCCATCATTTTGCAGAACTCATTGAAGGCTTTGCCTATATAGGCTGGTCCATTATCAGTTTTTAATATTTTTGGTTTGCCCCATGCGGCCCAAGCTGCCAGGCAATGATTGATCACATTAGACACTTTTTCACCTGTTTCTGCTGTTGCAAATATGACGTGAGAACAGGTGTCTGTGGAAACATGAACATATTTAAGAGTCCCAAACTCCTGTATATGTGTGATGTCCATCTGCCAAACATCACCAGGGATCAAACCTCGAGGGTTTACTCCCATCGGTATGGCAGGTTTGTATGTGGCACAGGAGTCACATAGTCGCACGATATCTCGTGCATCTGCTCTAGAAACATGGAAATGGTTTGCTAGTGTCCTGGCATTAACATGAAACTTATCATGGAAGGCACGGGCTCGCTCGATTGGTGTTAGTAAGGTAAAAATCCATAACGGGCGAGTGGCAGTGTCAGCAGCCGCATTCCCCTGTGCCATAGGCCCTGGCAGGGATGTATGTGCTCTTATGTGGGTGGTGAAGACCTTATGGTGTCTGTTCTGAAGCAATGTCTGGATAGACAGGAACAGTCCAGCCACTGTGGAAGTGGATCTAATTAAACTGGCAGTCTCAAGCACTTGCATAGCATTGACCACATACCTAGAATCGGAGACAATGTTAATGGCTTCTGAGAACCGTTCAAGAATCATTTTAACGATCTGCAGTTCCACCACCTGAGGCTGATCTGGTTTAAATTGTATGGTAACCGGGGGCTTGCCTAGGATCACATAGGCGCCTATCCCCGTCTTGGAGCCATCTGTATATATTGTAGTTGCTGGGACTAATGGCTCAGAGGCAGTAACCTTTGGAAAAATTATAGGGTGCTGAGTGACAAATGACAAGATAGGGTCTTTAGGGTATTGATTGTTTATATCCCCATGGAAAACACATCTCAGAATGGCCCAAGTATCTATGCAGGCAGCCAGGGTCTTGATCTGGCTGGCGGTATAGGGTACTCGGATGGCTTGTGGTCCTGAGCCAAAATGTTGGACAGCTCTATCATGCGCTTCAAGGGCCAATGAAGCGACTGCCTCCGGGTAATGCTCTATGACTTTTGCAGGTGAGACCTTAGGGTGTATCCACAGTAGTGGTCCTTTCTGCCAAATCACCGCTGTAGGCTGTAGACTAGTCTGTAGCAAACAGACATCAAAGGGTCGCCCTGGTTCAATTCTGTGTAAGGTAGCCCCACCTAAGGCTTCCTCCATTCTCTGTAAGGCAGCTCTTGCCTCAGGAGTGAGCCTCCTGTGGGAGGCTATATCTGGGTCTCCCTTCAGAAGGTCGAACAGGGGTTTGAGATCTGAATTTGGTACATGTAAATATGGCCTAATCCAATTAATGTCTCCCAATAGCTTTTGCATGTCATTTAGGGTCCTAACGCCATCCATCTTAATGGTGACCTTCTGTGTAAGTCTGGAGGCGACACTGAGGTCCACACCTGCTGACCCAGGGGTGGCCCTTGTTGAAGGCTGCCACCCTGAGCTGTCCTGTCTCTGGGGCGGGGGCCCGCCTGTGAAGGGGGCCCCCTCTGGCCGTTTTTTGGCTCTCTAGCATCTTGTCCACAAATACGGTTGCCCTGAGCATCAAAGACCGACCTACACTCCTCAGCTTTGTGTGATCCCTTTTTGCATCGCCCACAAACATATGGTTCTTCATTCCTAGGACGAGGCCTAGCATCTGCATTGTTTGGGCAGTGACGTTTAATGTGTCCTGGCTCCCCGCAAGCAAAACACCCTTTAGCCTTACATTCCCCTTCTAACCCGCGAGGTCCCCTCTGCTGTACAGCCGCGGCCAGGAGAGCAGCCACTCCCGAGTTGGAGAGCGGCCCCCCTATCTCTCTGCATATCCTAATCCAGGCGTTGAGGTCCTTGTTCTTATGAGGAGCTATCGCTGCCTTGCACTCCTTTGTACATTGCTCAAAAATCAGCTGTCTTACCAGCGGTTGAGCCACTCCCGGATCAGAAAATATCTTATCGGCAGCATCTTGCATTCGGGCCACAAAGTCAACAAATGGCTCTGTGGTACCCTGAATTATTTTTGAAAGACACAAGGAGGCTGTTCCGGCACCACTTACCTGTTTCCAGGCGCGGAGCCCTATGGCATTGATTTGTTCATAGACAGCGCCGGGGAATTGGGTCTGGTCATCAGCGTGCCGACCTTCTCCCATAAGCATTTCCTTGTTCCACCCCCGGTTTCCCCGATTGGCGTTTCTCTCAGCCTGCTCTGCAGAGAAATCTGCGTACCAGGCTCGCCAATCCAGGTAACTGCCCGAGGGCAGACACGCCTTTGCCAGCTGAATCCAGTCCGCGGGGGTGAGGGGCCCAGAAGACAGATTCTCCAGCATGGCAATGGTGTAAGGCGCAGTCGGGCCAAAGGTTGTAACTGCATTTTTAAGTTCTCTAATCTGCTTTATCTCAAAAGGCTCCCATACATTGCGTCCCTGGCCCATAGCTACTTGTACAGGAAATATCTCGTAGGGGCCACTATCTATCCCAGGTGGATGTACCTCATGAGACAAGCGTCCCCCCTGCCAAAGCCGCCTGTAAAAATACCGACGCACCGGCGGCGGAGCATAAGACAGCGGCCGTGATTGGGCGGAAAATGGGGGCCCGTGCATCACTTCCTGTTCTGGCGAAAGGGGAGAGAGCTCCCAGGCGGCCGCCTCGTGGCGAGGAATCGCCTCCGGAAACGGCCCCCAAGGTGGGGCGGAAGGCTTCGCCTCCCTCTCGCGCCGGGGAGCGCTCAGGAGCTCTCTACTCCTCCGCAGACCAGGTTGAGCAGAGCGCAATTCACGGGGCAACGCTGGAAAAGAACCCTGCGACTCCTTATTGAGCGACTTAGGCTCCTGACAGCTGGTCTCTTTGGCCTCCTTGCCATTCAACTTTCCCTCGTCCTCGGAGTCAGACGACTCCGAGGCTAGAGCCCCGTCCTCCTCCTTAGCATCCTTGTTCCCCTTGACGGACCCCTCTCGGGAGCTCCCTGACTGGGCCTGCTCAGATACCCTGCGTACTTTTGTAAGCTCTTGAGAGCTTTCTCCACAACCACCCTCGCTCTTAGTGTTGCTACCTAACATGTTTCCCATTTTTTAATATGTTACTCACCGCGTGAGGCCCAAGGAATCCGCCACTTACGCGTGAGCCTGAGGGGAGTCTAAAAGCCCTGTAGGTGCGCGCCACCCAGAGCCCAGGCTTATCCCCAACTCACCTGTCTCGCAGCTCTGTACTGGAGCGTTGTCCACTTCCACGTCTCGGGGGTGATCAGTCCCCGGGTGGGCCTCCAAATGTCAATGTCCGCTCCCGGCCGGCAGGAAGGACACACGACAAAGTCTGGTAGTGGACAACCTTTTCTTTTTATTTTCCTTCTCCGTACAGCCTGCCCTGGGTTCTCCCAGCTGAAGCCTCCTCTGGTCCGCTCCCCGCGGCTCCTTTTGTGCTTCAGTCTGCCCCAAAGCCTCTACCGGTCCGCTCTCCGTGGCTCCTTTTGGGCTTTTACTTCTGGGCTTCTACCTGGCTTCTACTTCCGCCCAGAGGTGGCACCGGTATATATACGGGTACAGTGTCCAATCATGTTAAAGTAAGCAAGGCAAGCTGATTGGCTAACATCATCAGTTGCCAGGCAGACTATATTGTTGAGCGGGTTGTTTACGCGGTAAGCAGGAAACTAACATATTCGATGGGAGGGGTAATCTACCTCAGGCTTTGCTCTTTACCACAGGCCGCACGTCCGCCGCGCAAGGCGAGCTATCACAGACGCGGCTCCCAACACATTGCCACTCACTGCCTATCCTAATTCAGACCCTCCGATTCACACCACCCCGTGATGTTTTTCTCACTCCTGCTAGTGAATGTAATGTAACACACAGCCATACAATGCGCACCACCCCACGAGGTTTTTCAGAAACCTATCCTACATTGCCACTGCATGTTCCCTGATCTCCCCATGCTGACCACACCGCGGGGCTTTTCTCCATCCTACATTGCCACTCACTGCCTATCCTAATTCAGACCCTCCGATTCACACCAACCCGTGATGTTTTTCTCACTCCTACTAGTGAATGTAATGTAACACACACCCATACAATGTGCACCACCCCGCGATGTTTTTCAGAAACCTATCCTACATTGCCTCTGCATGTTCCCTGACCTCCCCATGCTGACCACCCCGCGGGGCTTTTCTCCATCCTACAGTGCCACTCACTGCCTATCCTAATTCAGACCCTCCGATTCACACCACCCCGTGATGTTTTTCTCACTCCTACTAGTGAATGTAATGTAACACACACCCATACAATGCGCACCACCCCGTGATATTTTTCTCACTCCTACTAGTGAATGTAATGTAACACACACCCATACAATGCGCACCACCCCGCGATGTTTTTCAGAAACCTATCGTACATTGCCACTGCATGTTCCCTGACCTCCCCATGCTGACCACCCCGCCATATTTTTCTCAATCCTACATTGCCAGTCACTGCCTATCCTAATTCAGACCCTCCGATTCACACCACCCCGTGATGTTTTTCTCACTCCTACTAGTGAATGTAATGTAACACACACCCATACAATGCGCACCACCACACGATGTTTTTCAGAAACCTATCCTACATTGCCACTGCATGTTCCCTGACCTCCCCATGCTGACCACCCCGCGGTGCTTTTCTCCATCCTAAATTGCCACTCACTGCCTATCCTAATTCAGACCCTCCGATTCACACCACCCCGTGATGTTTTTCTCACTCCTACTAGTGAATGTAATGTAACACACACCCATACAATGCGACCACCCCGTGATGTGTTTCTCACTCCTACTAGTGAATGTAATGTAACACACACCAGTACAATGCGCACCACCACGCGATGTTTTTCAGAAACCTATCCTACATTGCCACTGCATGTTCCCTGACCTCCCGATGCTGACCACCCCGCGGTGCTTTTCTCCATCCTACATTGCCACTCACTGCCTATCCTAATTCAGACCCTCTGATTCACACATCCCCGTGATGTTTTTCTCACTCCTACTAGTGAATGTAATGTAACACACACCCATACAATGCGCACCACCCCGCGATGTTTTTCAGAAACCTATCCTACATTGCCTCTGCATGTTCCCTGACCACCCCATGCTGACGACTCCTCGGTGCTTTTCTACATCCTACATTGCCACTCACTGCCTATCCTAATTCAGACCCTCCGATTCACACCAGCCCGTGATGTTTTTCTCATTCCTTCTAGTGAAAGTAATGTAACACACACCCATAGAATGCGCACCACCCCGTGATGTTTTTCTCACTCCTACTAGTGAATGTAACGTAACACACACCCATACAAGGCGCACCAACCGCGATGTTTTTCTCACTCCTACTAGTGAATGTAATGTAACACACACCCATACAATTCGCACCACCCCGTGATGTTTTTCAGAAACCTATCCTACATTGCCACTGCATGTTCCCTGACCTCCCCATGCTGACCACCCCGCGGTGCTTTTCTCCATCCTACATTGCCACTCAGTGCCTATCCTAATTCTTACCCTCCGATTCACACCACCCCGTGATGTTTTTCTCACTCCTACTAGTGAATGTAATGTAACACACACCCATACAATGCGCACCTCCCCGCGATGTTTTTCAGAAACCTGACCTACATTGCCACTGCATGTTCCCTGACCTCCCCATGCTGACCACCCCGCGGGGCTTTTCTCCATCCTACAATGCCACTCCCTGCCTATCCTAACTGAGATCCTCCGATTCACACCACCCCGTGATGTTTTTCTCACTCCTACTAGTGAATGTAATGTAACACACATCCATACAATGCGCACCACCCCGCAATATTTTTCTCACTCCTACTAGTGAATGTAATGTAACACACACCCATACAATGCGCACCACACGGCGATGTTTTTCACAAACCTATCCTACATTGCCACGGCATGTTCACTGACCTCCGCATGCTGACCACCCTGCGGTGCTTTTCTCCATCCTACATTGCCACTCACTGCCTATCCTAACTCAGACCCTCCGATTCACACATCCCCGTGATGTTTTTCTCACTCCTACTAGTGAATGTAATGTAACACACACCCGTACAATGCGCACCACCCCGCGATGTTTTTCAGAAACCTATCCTATATTGCCACTGCATGTTCCCTGACCTCCCCATGCTGACCAGCCCACCGTGCTTTTCTCCATACTGCATTGCCACTCACTGCCTATCCTAATTCAGACCCTCCGATTCACACCACGCCGTGATGTTTTTCTCACTCCTACTAGTGAATATAATGTAACAAACACCCATACAATGCGCAACACCCCGCAATGTTTTTCAGAAACCTATCGGACATTGCCACTGCATGTTCCCTGACCTCCCGATGCTGACCACCCCGCGGTGCTTTTCTCCATCCTACATTGCCACTCACTGCCTATCCTAATTCATACCCTCCGATTCACACCACCCCGTGATGTTTTTCTCACTCCTACTAGTGAATGTAATGTAACACACACCCATACAATTACCACCACCCCGTGATGTTTTTCTCACTCCTACTAGTGAATGTAATGTAACACAAACCCATACAATTAGCACCACCCCGTGATGTTTTTCAGAAACCTATCCTACATTGCCACTGCATGTTCCCTGACCTCCCCATGCTGATCACCCCGCGGTGCTTTTCTCCATCCTACATTACCACTCACTGCCTATCCTAATTCAGACCTTCCGATTCACACCACCCCGTGATGTTTTTCTCACTCCTACTAGTGAATGTAATGTAACACACACCCATACAATGCGAACCACCCCGTGATATTTTTCTCACTTCTACTAGTGAATGTAATGTAACACACACCCATACAATGCGCACCAGCCCGCGATGTTTTTCAGAAACCTATCGTACATTGCCACTGCATGTTCCCTGACCTCCCCATGCTGACCACCCCGCCATATTTTTCTCCATCCTACATTGCCAGTCACTGCCTATCCTAATTCAGACCCTCCGATTCACACCACCCCGTGATGTTTTTCTCACTCCTACTAGTGAATGTAATGTAACGCACACCCATACAATGCGCACCACCACACGATGTTTTTCAGAAACCTATCCTACATTGCCACTGCATGTTCCCTGACCTCCCCATGCTGACCACCCCTCGGTGCTTTTCTCCATCCTAAATTGCCACTCGCTGCCTATCCTAATTCAGACCCTCTGATTCACACCACCCCGTGATGTTTTTCTCACTCCTACTGGTGAATGCAATGTAACACACACGCATAAAATGCGCACCACAACGTGATGTTTTTCTCACTCCTACTAGTGAATGTAATGTAACACACACCCATACAATGCGACCTCCCCGTGATGTTTTTCTCACTCCTACTAGTGAATGTAATGTAACACACACCAGTACAATGCGCACCACCACGCGATGTTTTTCAGAAACCTATCCTACATTGCCACTGCATGTTCCCTGACCTCCCCATGCTGACCACCCCTCGGTGCTCTTCTACATCCTACATTGCCACTCACTGCCTATCCTAATTCAGACCCTCCGATTCACACCAGCCCGTGATGTTTTTCTCATTCCTTCTAGTGAAAATAATGTAACACACACCCATAGAATGCGCACCACCCCGTGATGTTTTTCTCACTCCTACTAGTGAATGTAATGTAACACACACCCATACGATGCGCACCACCCCGCGATGTTTTTCTCACTGCTACTAGTGAATGTAATGTAACACACACCCATACAATTCGCACCACCCCGTGATGTTTTTCAGAAACCTATCCTACATTGCCACTGCATGTTCCCTGACCTCCCCATGCTGACCACCCCGCGGTGCTTCTCTCCATCCTACTTTGCCACTCACTGCCTATCCTAATTCATACCCTCCGATTCACACCACCCCGTGATGTTTTTCTCACTCCTACTAGTGAATGTAATGTAACACACACCCATACAATGCGCACCTCCCCGCGATGTTTTTCAGAAACCTGACCTACATTGCCACTGCATGTTCCCTGACCTCCCCATGCTGACCACCCCGCGGGGCTTTTCTCCATCCTACAATGCCACGCCCTGCCTATCCTAACTGAGACCCTCCGATTCACACCACCCCGTGATGTTTTTCTCACTCCTGCTAGTGAATGTAATGTAACACACACCCATACAATGCGCACCACCCCGTGATGTTTTTCTCACTCATACTAGTGAATGTAATGTAACACACACCCATAAAATACGCACCACCCCGTGATGTTTTTCTCACTCCTACTAGTGAATGTAATGTAACACACACCCATACAATGCGCACCACCACGCGATGTTTTTCAGAAACCTATCCTACATTGCCACTGCATGTTCCCTGACCTCGCCATGCTGACCACCCTGCGGTGCTTTTCTCCATCCTACATTGCCACTCACTGCCTATCCTAACTCAGACCCTCCGATTCACACATCCCCGTGATGTTTTTCTCACTCCTACTAGTGAATGTAATGTAACACACACCCGTACAATGCGCACCACCCCGCGATGTTTTTCAGAAACCTATCCTACATTGCCACTGCATGTTCCCTGACCTCCCCATGCTGACCAGCCCACCGTGCTTTTCTCCATACTGCATTGCCACTCACTGCCTATCCTAATTCAGACCCTCCGATTCACACCACGCCGTGATGTTTTTCTCACTCCTACTAGTGAATGTAATGTAACACACACCCATAAAATGCGCACCACCCCGCGAAGTTTTTCTCACTCCTACTAGTGAATATAATGTAACAAACACCCATACAATGCGCAACACCCCGCGATGTTTTTCAGAAACCTATCCTACATTGCCACTGCATGTTCCCTGACCTCCCGATGCTGACCACCCCGCGGTGCTTTTCTCCATCCTACATTGCCACTCACTGCCTATCCTAATTCATACCCTCCGATTCACACCACCCCGTGATGTTTTTCTCACTCCTACTAGTGAATGTAATGTAACACACACCCATACAATGCGCACCACCAAGCGATGTTTTTCAGAAACCTATCCTACATTGCCACTGCATGTTCCCTGACCTCCCCATGCTGACCACCCCGCGGGGCTTTTCTCCATCCTACAATGCCACTCACTGCCTATCCTAATTCAGACCCTCCGATTCACACCACCCCGTGATGTTTTTCTCACTCCTACTAGTGAATGTAATGTAACACACACCCATACAATGCGCACCACCCCGTGATATTTTTCTCACTCCTACTAGTGAATGCAATGTAACACACACCCATACAATGCGCACCACCCTGCGATGTTTTTCACAAAACTATCCTACATTGCCACTGCATGTTCCCTGACTTCCCAATGCTGACAACCCCGCGGTGCTTTTGTCTATCCTACATTGCCACTCACTGCCTATCCTAATTCAGACCCTGCGATTCACACCACCCCGTGATGTTTTTCTCACTCCTACTAGTGAATGTAATGTAACACACACACATACAATGCGCACCACCCCACGATGTTTTTCAGAAACGTATCCTACATTGCCACTGCATATTCCCTGACCTCCCCATGCTGACCACCCCGCGGTGCTTTTCTCCATCCTACATTGCCACTGACTGCCTATCCTAATTCAGACCCTCCGATTCACACCACCCCGTGATGTTTTTCTCACTCCTACTAGTGAATGTAATGTAACACACACTCATACAATGCGCACCTCCCGGTGATATTTTTCAGAAACCTATCCTACATTGCCTCTGCATGTTCCCTGACCTCCCCATGCTGACCACCCCGCAGTGCTTTTCTCCATCCTACATTGCCACTCACTGCCTATCCTAAATCAGACCCTCCGATTCACACCACGCCGTGATGTTTTTCTCACTCCTACAAGTGAATGTAATGTAACACACACCCATACAATGCGCACTACCCCGTGATGTTTTTCTCACTCCTACTAGTGAATGTAATGTAACACACACCCATACAATGCGCACCACCCCGCGATGTTTTTCTCACTCCTACTAGTGAATGTAATGTAACACACACCTATACAATGCGCTCCATCCCGTGATGTTTTTCTCACTCCTACTAGTGAATGTAATGTAACACACACCAATACAATGCGCACCACTACGCGATGTTTTTCAGAAACCTATCCTACATTGCCACAACATGTTCCCTGACCTCCCCATGCTGACCACCCCGCGGTTCTTTTCTCCATCCTACATTGCCACTCACTGCCTATCCTAATTCAGACCCTCTGATTCACACATCCCCGTGAGGTTTTTCTCACTCCTACTAGTGAATGTAATGTAACACACACCCATACAATGCGCACCACCCCGTGATGTTTTTCTCACTCCTACAAGTGAATGTAATGTAACACACACCCATACAATGCGCTCCACACCGCGATGTTTTTCTCACTCCTACTAGTGAATGTAATGATACACACCCGTACAATGCAGACCACCCCGCGATGTTTTTCAGAAACCTATCCTACATTGCCACTGCATGTTCCCTGACCTCCCCATGCTGACCACCCCGCGGTGCTTTTCTCCATCCTCCATTGCCACTCACTGCCTATCCTAATTCATACCCTCCGATTCACACCACCCCGTGATGTTTTTCTCACTCCTACTAGTGAATACAATGTAACACACACCCATACAATGCGCACCTCCCCGTGATGTTTTTCAGAAACCTATCCCACATTGCCAATGCATGTTCCCTGTCCTGCCCATGCTGACCACCCCGCGGTGCTTTTCTCCATCCTGCATTGCCACTCACTGCCTATACTAATACAGACCCTCCGATTCACACCTCCCCGTGATGTTTTTCTCACACCTACTAGTGAATGTAATGTAACACGCACCCATACAATGTGCACCACCCCACGATGTTTTTCAGAAACCTATCCTACATTGCCACTGCATGTTCCCGGACCTCCCCATGCTGACCACCCCGCGGTGCTTTTCTCCATCCTAAATTGCCACTGACTGCCTATCCTAATTCAGACCCTCCGATTCACACCACCTCGTGATGTTTTTCTCACTCCTACTAGTGAATGCAATGTAACACACACCCATACAATGCGCACCACAACGTGATGTTTTTCTCACTCCTACTAGTGAATGTAATGTAACACACACCCATACAATGCTCACCACCCCGTGATGTTTTTCTCACTCCTACTAGTGAATGTAATGTAACACACAGCCATACAATGCGCACCACTACGCGATGTTTTTCAGAAACCTATCCTACATTGCCACAACATGTTCCCTGACCTCCCCATGCTGACCACCCCGCGGTGCTTTTCTCCATCCTACATTGCCAGTCACTGCCTATCCTAATTCAGACCCTCCGATTCACACCACCCCGTGATGTTTTTCTCACTCCTACTAGTGAATGTAATGTAACACACACCCATACAATGCGCACCACCACACGATGTTTTTCAGAAACCTATCCTACATTGCCACTGCATGTTCCCTGACCTCCCCATGCTGACCACCCCGCGGTGCTTTTCTCCATCCTAAATTGCCACTCACTGCCTATCCTAATTCAGACCCTCTGATTCACACCACCCCGTGATGTTTTTCTCACTCCTACTAGTGAATGCAATGTAACACACACGCATAAAATGCGCACCACAACGTGATGTTTTTCTCACTCCTACTAGTGAATGTAACGTAACACACACCCATACAATGCGACCACCCCGTGATGTTTTTCTCACTCCTACTAGTGAATGTAATGTAACACACACCAGTACAATGCGCACCACCACGCGATGTTTTTCAGAAACCTATCCTACATTGCCACTGCATGTTCCCTGACCTCCCCATGCTGACCACCCCGCGGTGCTTTTCTCCATCCTACATTGCCACTCACTGCCTATCCTAATTCAGACCCTCTGATTCACACATCCCCGTGATGTTTTTCTCACTCCTACTAGTGAATGTAATGTAACACACACCCATACAATGCGCACCACCCCGCGATGTTTTTCAGAAACCTATCCTACATTGCCACTGCATGTTCCCTGACCTCCCCATGCTGACCACCCCTTGGTGCTTTTCTACATCCTACATTGCCACTCACTGCCTATCCTAATTCAGACCCTCCGATTCACACCAGCCCGTGATGTTTTTCTGATTCCTTCTAGTGAAAGTAATGTAACACACACCCATACAATGCTCACCACCCCGTGATGTTTTTCTCACTCCTACTAGTGAATGTAATGTAACACACACCCATACAATGCGCACCACCACGCGATGTTTTTCAGAAACCTATCCTACATTGCCACAACATGTTCCCTGACCTCCCCATGCTGACCACCCCGCGGTGCTTTTATCCATCCTACATTGCCACTCACTGCCTATCCTAATTAAGACCCTCTGATTCACACATCCCTGTGACGTTTTTCTCACTCCTACTAGTGAATGTAATGTAACACACACCCATACAATGCGCACCACCGCGTGATGTTTTTCTCACTCCTACTAGTGAATGTAATGTAACACACACCCATACAATTAGCACCACCCCG
The DNA here is from genome assembly GCF_034190915.1 of Cavia porcellus. NCBI lineage: Eukaryota > Metazoa > Chordata > Mammalia > Rodentia > Caviidae > Cavia > Cavia porcellus. Next base: position 910,708 of record NW_026947575.1, read on the forward strand.
TGATGTTTTTCAGAAACCTATCCTACATTGCCACTGCATGTTCCCTGACCTCCCCATGCTGATCACCCTGCGGTGCTTTTCTCCATCCTACATTACCACTCACTGCCTATCCTAATTCAGACCTTCCGATTCACACCACCCCGTGATGTTTTTCTCACTCCTACTAGTCAATGTAATGTAACACACACCCATACAATACACACCACCCCGCGATGTTTTTCAGGAACCTATCCTACATTGCCACTGCATGTTCCCTGACCTCCCCATTCTGACCACCCCTCGGTGCTTTTCTACATCCTACATTGCCACTCACTGCCTATCCTAATTCAGACCCTCTGATTCACACCAGCCCGTGATGTTTTTCTCATTCCTTCTAGTGAATGTAATGTAACACACACCCATACAATGCGCACCACCCCGTGATGTTTTTCTCACTCCTACTAGTGAATGTAATGTAACAGGCACCCATACAATGCGCACCACCCCGCGATGTTTTAATCACTCCTACCAGTGAATGTAATGTAACACACACCCATACAATGCGCACCACCCCGCGATGTTTTTCAGAAACCTATCCTACATTGCCACTGCATGTTCCCTGACCTCCCCATGCTGACCACCCCGCAGTGCTTTTCTCCATCCTACATTGCCACTCACTGCCTATCCTAATTCATACCCTCCGATTCACACCACCCCGTGATGTTTTTCTCACTCCTACTAGTGAATGTAATGTAACACACACCCATACAATGTGCACCACCCCGCGATGTTTTTCAGAGACCTATCCTACATTGCCTCTGCATGTTCCCTGACCTCCCCATGCTGACCACCCCGTGGGGCTTTTCTCCATCCTACATTGCCACTCACTGCCTATCCTAATTCAGACCCTCCGATTCACACCAGCCCGTGATGTTTTTCTCATTCCTTCTAGTGAAAGTAATGTAACACACACCCATAGAATGCGCACCACCCCGTGATGTTTTTCTCACTCCTACTAGTGAATGTAATGTAACACACACCCATACAATGCGCACCACCCCGCGATGTTTTTCTCACTCCTACTAATGAATGTAATGTAACACACACCCATACAATTCGCACCACCCCGTGATGTTTTTCAGAAACCTATCCTACATTGCCACTGCATGTTCCCTGACCTCCCCATGCTGACCACCCCGTGGTGCTTTTCTCCATCCTACATTGCCACTCACTGCCTATCCTAATTCATACCCTCCGATTCACACCACCCCGTGATGTTTTTCTCACTCCTACTAGTGAATGTAATGTAACACACACCCATACAATGCGCACCTCCCCGCGATGTTTTTCAGAAACCTGACCTACATTGCCACTGCATGTTCCCTGACCTCCCCATGTTGACCACCCCGCGGGGCTTTTCTCCATCCTACAATGCCACTCCCTGCCTATCCTAACTGAGACCCTCCGATTCACACCACCCCGTGATGTTTTTCTCACTCCTACTAGTGAATGTAATGTAACACACACCCATACAATGCGCACCTCCCCGCGATGTTTTTCAGAAACCTGACCTACATTGCCACTGCATGTTCCCTGACCTCCCCATGCTGACCACCCCGCGGTGCTTTTCTCCATCCTACATTGCCACTCACTACGTATCCTAATTCAGACCTTCCGATTCACACCACGCCGTGATGTTTTTCTCACTCCTGCTAGTGAATGTCATGTAACACACACCCATACAATGTGCACCACCCCGTGATGTTTTTCTCACTCCTACCAGTGAATGTAATGTAACACACACCCATACAATACGCCCCACCCCGTGATGTTTTTCTCACTCCTACTAGTGAATGTAATGTAACACACACCCATACAATGCGCACCACCATGCGATGTTTTTCAGAAACCTATCCTACATTGCCACTGCATGTTCCCTGACCTCCCGATGCTGACCACCCCGCGGTGCTTTTCTCCATCCTACATTGCCATTCACTGCCTATCCTAACTCAGACCCTCTGATTCACACATCTCCGTGATGTTTTTCTCACTCCTACTAGTGAATGTAATGTAACACACACCCGTACAATGCGCACCACCACGCGATGTTTTTCAGAAACCTATCCTACATTGCCACTGCATGTAACTTGACCTCCCCATGCTGACCACCCTGCGGTGCTTTTCTCCATCCTACATTGCCACTCACTGCCTATCCTAACTCAGACCCTCTGATTCACACATCTCCGTGATGTTTTTCTCACTCCTACTAGTGAATGTAATGTAACACACACACGTACAATGCGCACCACCCCGCGATGTTTTTCAGAAACCTATCCTACATTGCCACTGCATGTTCCCTGACCTCCCCATGCTGACCAGCCCACCGTGCTTTTCTCCATACTGCATTGCCACTCACTGCCTATCCTAATTCAGACCCTCCGATTCACACCACGCCGTGATGTTTTTCTCACTCCTACTAGTGAATGTAATGTAACACACACCCATACAATGCGCACCACCCCGCGAAGTTTTTCTCACTCCTACTAGTGAATATAATGTAACAAACACCCATACAATGCGCAACACCCCGCGATGTTTTTCAGAAACCTATCCTACATTGCCACTGCATGTTCCCTGACCTCCCGATGCTGACCACCCCGCGGTGCTTTTCTCCATCCTACATTGCCACTCACTGCCTATCCTAATTTATACCCTCCGATTCACACCACCCCGTGATGTTTTTCTCACTCCTACTAGTGAATGTAATGTAACACACACCCATAAAATGCGCACCACTAAGCGATGTTTTTCAGAAACCTATCCTACATTGCCACTGCATGTTCCCTGACCTCCCCATGCTGACCACCCCGCGGGGCTTTTCTCCATCCTACAATGCCACTCACTGCCTATCCTAATTCAGACCCTCCGATTCACACCACCCCGTGATGTTTTTCTCACTCCTACTAGTGAATGTAATGTAACACACACCCATACAATGCGCACCACCCCGTGATATTTTTCTCACTCCTACTAGTGAATGCAATGTAACACACACTCATACAATGCGCACCACCCTGCGATGTTTTTCACAAACCTATCCTACATTTCCACTGCATGTTCCCTGACTTCCCAATGCTGACAACCCGCGGTGCTTTTCTCCATCCTACATTGCCACTCACTGCCTATCCTAATTCAGACCCTCTGATTCACACATCCCCGTGAGGTTTTTCTCACTCCTACTAGTGAATGTAATGTAACACACACCCATACAATGAGCACCACCCCGTGATGTTTTTCAGAAACCTATCCTACATTGCCACTGCATGTTCCCTGACCTCCCCATGCTGATCATCCCCCGGTGCTTTTCTCCATCCTACATTGCCACTCACTGCCTATCCTAATTCAGACCTTCCGATTCACACCACCCCGTGATGTTTTTCTCACTCCTACTAGTCAATGTAATGTAACACACACCCATACAATGCACACCACCCCGCGATGTTTTTCAGAAACCTATCCTACATTGCCACTGCATGTTCCCTGACCTCCCCATGCTGACCACCCATCGGTGCTTTTCTACATTCTACATTGCCACTCACTGCCTATCCTAATTCAGACCCTCCGATTCACACCAGCCCGTGATGTTTTTCTCATTCCTTCTAGTGAATGTAATGTAACACACACCCATACAATGCGCACCAGCCCGTGATGTTTTTCTCACTCCTACTAGTGAATGTAATGTAACACACACCCATACAATGCGCACCACCCCGCAATGTTTTAATCACTCCTACTAGTGAATGTAATGTAACACACACCCATACAATGCGCACCACCCCGCGATGTTTTTCAGAAACCTATCCTACATTGCCACTGCATGTTCCCTGACCTCCCCATGCTGACCACCCCGCGGTGCTTTTCTACATCCTACATTGCCACTCACTGCCTATCCTAATTCAGACCCTCCGATTCACACCAGCCCGTGATGTTTTTCTCATTCCTTCTAGTGAATGTAATGTAACACACACCCATACAATGCGCACCACCCCGCGATGTTTTTCAGAAACCTATCCTACATTGCCACTGCATGTTCCCTGACCTCCCCATGCTGACCACCCCGCGGTGCTTTTCTCCATCCTACATTGCCACTCACTGCTTCTCCTAATTCATACCCTCCGATTCACACCACCCCGTGATGTTTTTCTCACTCCTACTAGTGAATGTAATGTAACACACACCCATACAATGCGCACCTCCCCGCGATGTTTTTCAGAAACCTGATCTACATTGCCACTGCATGTTCACAGACCTCCGCATGCAGACCACCCTGCGGTGCTTTTCTCAATCCTACATTGCCACTCACTGCCTATCCTAACTCAGACCCTCCGATTCACACATCCCCGTGATGTTTTTCTCACTCCTACTAGTGAATGTAATGTAACACACACCAATACAATGCGCACCACCCCGCGATGTTTTTCTCATTCCTACTAGTGAATGTAATGTAACACACACCCATACAATGCGCACTGCCCGGCGATGTTTTTCAGAAACCTATCCTACATTGCCACTGCATGTTCCCTGACCTCCCCATGCTGAAGACCCCGCGGGGCTTTTCTCCATCCTACAATGCCACTCACTGCCTATCCTAATTCAGACCCTCCGATTCACACCACCGCGTGATGTTTTTCTCACTCCTACTAGTGAATGTAATGTAACACACACCCATACAGTGTGCACCACCCCGCGATATTTTTCTCACTCCTACTAGTGAATGTAATGTAACACACACCCATAAAATGCGCACCACCCCGCGATGTTTTTCAGAAACCTATCCTACATTGCCACTGCATGTTCCCTGACCTCTGCATGCTGATCACCCTGCGGTGCTTTTCTCAATCCTACATTTCCACTCACTGCCTATCCTAACTCAGACCCTCCGATTCACACATCCCCGTGATGTTTTTCTCACTCCTACTAGTGAATGTAATGTAACACACACCCATGCAATGCGCACCACCCTCCGATGTTTTTCACAAACCTATCCTACATTGCCACGGCATGTTCCCTGACCTCCGCATGCTGACGACCTTGCGGTGCTTTTCTCCATCCTACATTGCCACTCACTGCCTATCCTAACTCACACCCTCCGATTCACACATCCCCGTGATGTTTTTCTCACTCCTACTAGAGAATTTAATGTAACACACACCCGTACAATGCGAACCACCCCGCGATATTTTTCAGAAACCTATCCTACATTGCCACTGCATGTTCCCTGACCTCCCCATGCTGACCACGCCGCGGTGCTTTTCTCCATCCTACATTGCCACTCACTGCCTATCCTAATTCAGACCCTGATTCACACCATCCCGTGATGTTTTTCTCACTCCTAGTAGTGAATGTAATGTAACACACACCCATACAATGCGCACCACCCCGTGATGTTTTTCTCACTCCTACTAGTGAATGTAATGTAACACACACCCATACAATGCGCACCACCCCGTGATGTTTTTCTCACTCCTACTAGTGAATGTAATGTAACACACACCCATACAATGCGCACCACCCCGCGAAGTTTTTCTCACTCCTACTAGTGAATATAATGTAACAAACACCCATACAATGCGCACCACCCCGCGATGTTTTTCAGAAACCTATCCTACAGTGCCACTGCATGTTCCCTGACCTCCCGATGCTGACCACCCGGCGGTGCTTTTCTCCATCCAACATTGCCACTCACTGCGTATCCTAATTCATACCCTCCGATTCACACCACCCCGTGATGTTTTTCTCACTCCTACTAGTGAATGTAATGTAACACACACCCATACAATGCGCACCACCAAGCGATGTTTTTCAGAAACCTATCCTACATTGCCACTGCATGTTCCCTGACCTCCCCATGCTGACCACCCCGCGGGGCTTTTCTCCATCCTACAATGCCACTCACTGCCTATCCTAATTCAGACCCTCCGATTCACACCACCCCGTGATGTTTTTCTCACTCCTACGAGTGAATGTAATGTATCACACACCCATACAATGCGCACCACCCCGTGATATTTTTCTCACTCCTACTAGTGAATGCAATGTAACACACACCCATACAATGCGCACCACCCTGCGATGTTTTTCACAAACCTATCCTACATTGCCACTGCATCTTCCCTGACTTCCCAATGCTGACAACCCCGCGGTGCTTTTCTCCATCCTACATTGCCACTCACTTCCTATCCTAATTCAGACCCTCCGATTCACACCACCCCGTGATGTTTTTCTCACTCCTACAAGTGAAGGTAATATAACACACACCCATACAATGCGCTCCACACCGCGATGTTTTTCTCACTCCTACTAGTGAATGTAATGTTACACACCCGTACAATGCGGACCACCCCGCGATGTTTTTCAGAAACCTATCCTACATTGCCACTGCATGTTCCCTGACTTCCCCATGCTGACCACCCCGCGGTGCTTTTCTCCATCCTACATTGCCACTCACTGCCTATCCTAATTCATACCCTCCGACTCACACATCCCCGTGAGGTTTTTCTCACTATTACTAGTGAATGTAATGTAACACACACCAATACAATGCGCACCACCCTGCGATGTTTTTCTCACTCCTACTAGTGAATGTAATGTAACACCCACACATACAATGCGCACCACCCCGCTATGTTTTTCAGAAACCTATCCTACATTGCCACTGCATGTTCCCTGACCTCCCCATGCTGACCACCCCGCGGTGCTTTTCTCCATCCTACATTGCCACTCACTGCCTATCCTAATTCAGACCCTCCGATTCACACCACCCTGTGATGTTTTTCTCACTCCTACTAGTGAATGTAATGTAACACACACCGATACAATGCGCACCACCCCACGATGTTTTTCAGAAACCTGTCCTACATTGCGACTGCATGTTCCCTGACCTCCCCATGCTGACCACATCGCGGTGCTTTTCTTCGTCCTAAATTGCCACTCACTACCTATCCTAAATCAGACCCTCCGATTCACACCACTCCATGATGTTTTTCTCACTCCTACTTGTGAATGTAATGTAACACACACATACAATGCGCACCACAACGTGATGTTTTTCTCACTCCTACTAGTGAATGTAATGTAACACACACCCATACAATGCGCACCACCCCGTGATGTTTTTCTCACTCCTACTAGTGAATGTAATGTAACACACACCCATACAATGTGCACCACAACGCGATGTTTTTCAGAAACCTATCCTACATTGCCACTGCATGTTCCCTGACCTCCCCATGTTGACCACCCCGTGGTGCTTTTCTCCATCCTACATTGCCACTCACTGCCTATCGTAATTCATACCCTCCGATTCACACCACCCCGTGATGTTTTTCTCACTCCTACTAGTGAATGTAATGTAACACACACCCATACAATGCGCGCCTCCCCGCGATATTTTTCAGAAACCTGACCTACATTGCCACTGCATGTTCCCTGACCTCCCCATGCTGAAGACCCCGCGGGGCTTTTCTCCATCCTACAATGCCACTCACTGCCTATCCTAATTCAGACCCTCCGATTCACACCACCCCGTGATGTTTTTCTCACTCCTACTAGTGAATGTAATGTAACACACACCCATACAATGCGCACCACCCCGCGATATTTTTCTCACTCCTACTAGTGAATGTAATGTAAAACACACCCATAAAATGCGCACCACCCCGCGATGTTTTTCAGAAACCTATCATACATTGCCACTGCATGTTCCCTGACCTCCGCATGCTGACCACCCTGCGGTGCTTTTCTCAATGCTACATTGCCACTCACTGCCTATCCTAACTCAGACACTCCGATTCACACATCCCCGTGATGTTTTTCTCACTCCTACTAGTGAATGTAATGTAACACACACCCATGCAATGCGCACCACCCCCCGATGTTTTTCACAAACCTATCCTACATTGCCACGGCATGTTCCCTGACCTCCGCATGCTGACGACCCTGCGGTGCTTTTCTCCATCCTACATTGCCACTCACTGCCTATCCTAACTCAGACCCTCCGATTCACACATCCCCGTGATGTTTTTCTCACTCCTACTAGAGAATTTAATGTAACACACACCCGTACAATGCGCACCACCCCGCGATATTTTTCAGAAACCTATCCTACATTGCCACTGCATGTTCCCTGACCTCCCTATGCTGACCAGCCCACGGTGCTTTTCTCCATCGTGCATTGCCACTCACTGCCTATCCTAATTCAGGTCCTCCGATTCACACCACCCCGTGATGTTTTTCTCACTCCTACTAGTGAATGCAAAGTAACACACACCCATACAATGCGCACCACCCCGTGAAGTTTTTCTCACTCCTACTAGTGAATATAATGTAACAAACACCCATACAATGCGCACCACCCCGCGATGTTTTTCAGAAACCTATCCTACATTGCCACTGCATGTTCCCTGACCTCCCCATGCTGACCACCCCGCGGTGCTTTTCTCCATCCTACATTGCCACTCACTGCCTATCCTAATTCAGACCCTCCGATTCACACCACCCCGTAATGTTTTTCTCACTCCTACTAGTGAATGTAATGTAACACACACCCATACTGTGTGCACCACCCCGTGATGTATTTCTCACTCCTACTAGTGAATGTAATGTAACACACACACATACAATGCGCACCACCCCGCGATGTTTTTCAGAAACCTATCCTACATTGCCACTGCATGTTCCCTGACCACGCAATGCTGACCACCCCGCTGTGCTTTTCTCCATCCTACATTGCCACTCCTGCCTATCCTAATTCAGACCCTCCAATTCACACATCCCCGTGAGGTTTTTCTCACTCCTACTAGAGAATGTAATGTAACACACACCAATACAATGCGCACCACCCCGCGATGTTTTTCTCACTCCTACTAGTGAATGTAATGTAACACACACCCATACAATGTGCACCGCCCGGCGATGTTTTTTAGAAACCTATCCTACATTGCCACTGCATGTTCCTTGACCTCCCCATGCTGACCACCCCGCGGTGCTTTTCTCCATCCTACATTGCCACTGACTGCCTATCCTAATTCAGACCCTCCGATTCACACCACCCTGTGATGTTTTTCTCACTCCTACTAGTGAATGTAATGTAACACACACCGATACAATGCGCACCATCCCACGATGTTTTTCAGAAACCTATCCTACATTGCCACTGCATGTTCCCTGACCTCCCCATGCTGACCAAACCGCGGTGCTTTTCTCCGTCCTAAATTGCCATTCACTACCTATCCTAAATCAGACGCTCCGATTCACACCACTCCATGATGTTTTTCTCACTCCTACTAGTGAATGTAATGTAACACACACATACAATGCGCACCACAACGTGATGTTTTTCTCACTCCTACTAGTGAATGTAATGTAACACACACCCATACAATGCGCACCACCCCGTGATGTTTTTCTCACTCCTACTAGTGAATGTAATGTAACACACACCCATACAATGCGCACCACCACGCGATGTTTTTCAGAAACCTATCCTACATTGCCACTGCATGTTCCCTGACCTCTGCATGCTGACCACCCCGCGGTGCTTTTCTCCATCCTACATTGCCACTCCCTGCTTATCCCAATTGAGACCCTCAGATTCACACAACCCCGTGATGTTTTTCTCACTCCTACTAGTGAATGTAATGTAACACACACCCATACAATGCGCACCACCCCGCGATGTTTTTCAGAAACCTATCCTACATTGCCACTGCATGTTCCCTGACCTCCCCATGCTGATCACCCCGCGGTGCTTTTCTCCATCCTACGTTGCCATTCACTGCCTATCCTAATTCAGACATTCCGATTCACACCACCCCGTGATGTTTTTCTCACTCCAACTTGTCAATGTAATGTAACACACACCCATACAATGCGCACCACCCCGCGATGTTTTTCAGAAACCTATCCTACATTGCCACTGCATGTTCCCTGACCTCCCCATGCTTACCATCCCGCGGTCCTTTTCTCCATCCTACATTGCCTCTCACTGCCTATCCTAATTCAGACCCTCTGATTCACACCACGCCGTGATGTTTTTCTAATTCCTACTAGTGAATGTAATGTAACACAAACCCATACAATGCGCACCACCCTGTTATGTTTTTCTCACTCCTACTAGTGAATGTAATGTAACACACACCCATACAATGTGCACCACCCCGTGATGTTTTTCTCACTCCTACTAGTGAATGTAATGTAACACGCACCCATACAATGCGCACCACCCCGCGATGTTTTTCACAAACATACCCTACATTGCCAGAGCATGTTCCCTGACCTCCCCATGCTGACCACCCCGCGGGGCTTTTCTCCATCCTACAATGCCACTCATTGCCTATCCTAATTCAGACCCTCTGATTCTCACCACCCCGTGATGTTTTTCTCACTCCTACTAGTGAATGTAATGTAACACACATCCATACAATGCGGACAACCCCGCGATGTTTTTCCGAAACCTATGCTACATTGCCACTGCATGTTCCCGGCCCTTCCCATGCTGACCACCCCGCGGTGCTTTTCTCCATCTTACATTGCGACTCACTGCCTATCCTAATTCAGACCCTCCTGTTTACACCACCCCGTGATGTTTTTCTCACTCCTACTAGTGAATGTAATGTAACACACACCCATACAATGCGCACCACCCCGTGATGTTTTTCTTACTCTTACTAGTGAATGTAATGTAACACACACCCATACAATGCGCACCTTCCCGTGTTGTTTTTCTCACTCCTACTAGTGAATGTAATGTAACACACACCCATACAATGCGCACCACCACGCGATGTTTTTCACAAACCTATCCTACATTGCCACTGCATGTTCCCTGACCTCCCAATGCTGACAACACCGCGATGCTTTTCTCCATCCTACATTGCCACTCACTGCCTATCCTAATTCAGACACTCCGATTCACACCACCCCGTGATGTTTTTCTCGCTCCTACTAGTGAATGTAATGTAACACACACCCATACAATGCGCACCACCCCGCGATGTTTTTCAGAAACTTATCCTACATTGCCACTGCATGTTCCCTGACCTCCCCATGCTGATCAACCCGCGGTGCTTTTCTGCATCCTACATTGCCACTCACTGCCTATCCTAATTCAGACCCTCCGATTCACACCACCCCGTGATGTTTTTCTCACTCCTACTAGTGAATGTAATGTAACACACACCCATACAATGCGCACCACCCCGCGATATTTTTCAGAAACCTATCGTACATTGCCACTGCATGTTCACTGACCTCCCCATGCTGACCACCCGGCGCTGCTTTTCTCCATCCTACATTGCCAGTCACTGCCTATCCTAATTCAGACCCTCAGATTCAAACCACCCCGTGATGTTTTTCTCACTCCTACAAGTTAATGTAATGTAACACACACCCATACAATGCGCACCACCCCGTGATGTTTTTCTCACTCCTACTAGTGAATGCAATGTAACACACACCCATACAATGTGCACAACCCCGCGATGTTTTTCAGAAACCTATCCTACATTGCCACTGCATTTTCCCTGATCTCACCATGCTGACCACCCCGCGGGGCTTTTCTCCATCCTACATTGCCACTCATTGCCTATCCTAATGCAGACCCTCCGATTCACACCACCCCGTGATGTTTTTCTCACTCCTACTAGTGAATGTAATGTAACATACACCCATACAATGCGCACCACCCCGTGATGTTTTTCTCACTCCTACTAGTGAATGTAATGTAACACGCACCCATACAATGCGCACCACCCCGCGATGTTTTTCACAAACATATCCTACATTGCCACTGCATGTTCCCTGACCTCCCAATGCTGACAACACCACGATGCTTTTCTCCATCCTACATTGCCACTCACTGCCTATCCTAATTCAGACACTCCGATTCACACCACCCCGTGATGTTTTTCTCGCTCCTACTAGTGAATGTAATGTAACACACACCCATACAATGCGCACCACCCCGCGATGTTTTTCAGAAACCTATCCTACATTGCCACTGCATGTTCCCTGACCTCCCCATGCTTACCATCCCGCGGTCCTTTTCTCCATCCTACATTGTCTCTCACTGCCTATCCTAATTCAGACCCTCTGATTCACACCACCCCGTGATGTTTTTCTCATTCCTACTAGTGAATGTAATGTAACACAAACCCATACAATTCGCACCACCCCGTGATGTTTTTCTCACTCCTACTAGTGAATGTAATGTAACACGCACCCATACAATGCGCACCACCCCGCGATATTTTTCACAAACATACCCTACATTGCCACAGCATGTTCCCTGACCTCCCCATGCTGACCACCCCGCGGGGCTTTTCTCCATCCTACAATGCCACTCATTGCCTATCCTAATTCAGACCCTCCGATTCTCACCACCCCGTGATGTTTTTCTCACTCCTACTAGTGAATTTAATGTAACACACATCCATACAATGCGGACAACCCCGCGATGTTTTTCCGAAACCTATGCTACATTGCCACTGCATGTTCCCTGCCCTTCCCATGCTGACCACCCCGCGGTGCTTTTCTCCATCTTACATTGGGACTCACTGCCTATCCTAATTCAGACCCTCCGATTTACACCACCCCGTGATGTTTTTCTCACTCCTACTAATGAATGTAATGTAACACACACCCATACAATGCGCACCACCCCGTGATGTTTTTCTTACTCTTACTAGTGAATGTAATGTAACACACACCCATACAATGCGCACCTTCTCGTGTTGTTTTTCTCACTCCTACTAGTGAATGTAATGTAACACACACCCGTACAATGCGCCCAACCCCGTGATGTTTTTCTCACTCCTACTAGTGAATGTAATGTAACACACACCCATACAATGCGCACCACCACGCGATGTTTTTCACAAACCTATCCTACATTGCCAATGCATGTTCCCTGACCTCCCAATGCTGACAACACCGCGATGCTTTTCTCCATCCTACATTGCCACTCACTGCCTATCCTAATTCAGACACTCCGATTCACACCACCCCGTGATGTGTTTCTCGCTCCTACTAGTGAATGTAATGTAACACACACCCATACAATGCGCACCACCCCGCGATGTTTTTCAGAAACTTATCCTACATTGCCACTGCATGTTCCCTGACCTCCCCATGCTGACCAACCCGCGGTGCTTTTCTGGATCCTACATTGCCACTCACTGCCTATCCTAATTCAATCCCTCCGATTCACACCACCCCGTGATGTTGTTCTCACTCCTACTAGTGAATGTAATGAAACACACATCCATACAATGCGGACAACCCCGCGATTTTTTTCCGAAACCTATGCTACATTGCCACTGCATGTTCCCTGCCCTTCCCATGCTGACCACCCCGCAGTGCTTTTCTCCATCTTACATTGCGACTCACTGCCTATCCTAATTCAGACCCTCCGATTTACACCACCCCGTGATGTTTTTCTCACTCCTAGTAGTGAATGTAATGTAACACACACCCATACAATGCGCACCACCCCGTGATGTTTTTCTTACTCTTACTAGTGAATGTAATGTAACACACACCCATACAATGCGCACCTTCCCGTGTAGTTTTTTTCACTCCTACTAGTGAATGTAATGTAACACACACCCGTACAATGCGCACAACCCCGTGATGTTTTTCTCACTCCTACTAGTGAATGTAATGTAACACACACCCATACAATGCGCACCACCACGCGATGTTTTTCACAAACCTATCCTACATTGCCACTGCATGTTCCCTGACCTCCCAATGCTGACAACACCGCGATGCTTTTCTCCATCCTACATTGCCACTCACTGCCTATCCTAATTCAGACACTAGGATTCACACCACCCCGTGATGTTTTTCTCGCTCCTACTAGTGAATGTAATGTAACACACACCCATACAATGCGAACCACCCCGCGATGTTTTTCAGAAACTTATCCTACATTGCCACTGCATGTTCCCTGACCTCCCCATGCTGACCAACCCGCGGTGCTTTTCTGCATCCTACATTGCCACTCACTGCCTATCCTAATTCAGACCCTCCGATTCACACCACCCCGTGATGTTTTTCTCACTCCTACTAGTGAATGTAATGTAACACACACCCATACAATGCGCACCACCCCGCGATGTTTTTCTCATTCCTACTAGTGAATGTAATGTAACACACACCCATACAATGCGCACTGCCCGGCGATGTTTTTCAGAAACCTATCCTACATTGCCACTGCATGTTCCCTGACCTCCCCATGCTGAAGACCCCGCGGGGCTTTTCTCCATCCTACAATGCCACTCACTGCCTATCCTAATTCAGACCCTCCGATTCACACCACCACGTGATGTTTTTCTCACTCCTACTAGTGAATGTAATGTAACACACACCCATACAATGCGCACCACCCCGCGATATTTTTCTCACTCCTACTAGTGAATGTAATGTAACACACACCCATAAAATGCGCACCACCCCGCGATGTTTTTCAGAAACCTATCCTACATTGCCACTGCATGTTCCCTGACCTCTGCATGCTGATCACCCTGCGGTGCTTTTCTCAATCCTACATTGCCACTCACTGCCTATCCTAACTCAGACCCTCCGATTCACACATCCCCGTGATGTTTTTGTCACTCCTACTAGTGAATGTAATGTAACACACACCCATGCAATGCGCACCACCCCCCGATGTTTTTCACAAACCTATCCTACATTGCCACGGCATGTTCCCTGACCTCCGCATGCTGACGACCTTGCGGTGCTTTTCTCCATCCTACATTGCCACTCACTGCCTATCCTAACTCACACCCTCCGATTCACACATCCCCGTGATGTTTTTCTCACTCCTACTAGAGAATTTAATGTAACACACACCCGTACAATGCGAACCACCCCGCGATATTTTTCAGAAACCTATCCTACATTGCCACTGCATGTTCCCTGACCTCCCCATGCTGACCACCCCGCGGTGCTTTTCTCCATCCTACATTGCCACTCACTGCCTATCCTAATTCAGACCCTGATTCACACCATCCCGTGATGTTTTTCTCACTCCTAGTAGTGAATGTAATGTAACACACACCCATACAATGCGCACCACCCCGTGATGTTTTTCTCACTCCTACTAGTGAATGTAATGTAACACACACCCATACAATGCGCACCACCCCGTGATGTTTTTCTCACTCCTACTAGTGAATGTAATGTAACACACACCCATACAATGCGCACCACCCCGCGA
Source organism: Cavia porcellus (assembly GCF_034190915.1). Taxonomy (NCBI): domain Eukaryota; kingdom Metazoa; phylum Chordata; class Mammalia; order Rodentia; family Caviidae; genus Cavia; species Cavia porcellus. The sequence continues at coordinate 925,970 of NW_026947575.1, forward strand.
AGTTTTTCTCACTCCTACTAGTGAATATAATGTAACAAACACCCATACAATGCGCAACACCCCGCGATGTTTTTCAGAAACCTATCCTACATTGCCACTGCATGTTCCCTGACCTCCCGATGCTGACCACCCGGCGGTGCTTTTCTCCATCCAACATTGCCACTCACTGCGTATCCTAATTCATACCCTCCGATTCACACCACCCCGTGATGTTTTTCTCACTCCTACTAGTGAATGTAATGTAACACACACCCATACAATGCGCACCACCAAGCGATGTTTTTCAGAAACCTATCCTACATTGCCACTGCATGTTCCCTGACCTCCCCATGCTGACCACCCCGCGGGGCTTTTCTCCATCCTACAATGCCACTCACTGCCTATCCTAATTCAGACCCTCCGATTCACACCACCCCGTGATGTTTTTCTCACTCCTACTAGTGAATGTAATGTATCACACACCCATACAATGCGCACCACCCCGTGATATTTTTCTCACTCCTACTAGTGAATGCAATGTAACACACACCCATACAATGCGCACCACCCTGCGATGTTTTTCACAAACCTATCCTACATTGCCACTGCATCTTCCCTGACTTCCCAATGCTGACAACCCGGCGGTGCTTTTCTCCATCCTACATTGCCACTCACTTCCTATCCAAATTCAGACCCTCCGATTCACACCACCCCGTGATGTTTTTCTCACTCCTACAAGTGAAGGTAATATAACACACACAGATACAATGCGCTCCACACCGCGATGTTTTTCTCACTCCTACTAGTGAATGTAATGTTACACACCCGTACAATGCGGACCACCCCGCGATGTTTTTCAGAAACCTATCCTACATTGCCACTGCATGTTCCCTGACCTCCCCATGCTGACCACCCCGCGGTGCTTTTCTCCATCCTACATTGCCACTCACTGCCTATCCTAATTCATACCCTCCGACTCACACATCCCCGTGAGGTTTTTCTCACTCCTACTATTGAATGTAATGTAACACACACCAATACAATGCGCACCACCCCGCGATGTTTTTCTCACTCCTACTAGTGAATGTAGTGTAACACACACCCATACAATGCGCACCGCCCGGCGATGTTTTTCAGAAACCTATCCTACATTGCCACTGCATGTTCCTTGACCTCCCCATGCTGACCACCCCGCGGTGCTTTTCTCCATCCTACATTGCCACTCACTGCCTATCCTAATTCAGACCCTCGGATTCACACCACCCCGTGATGTTTTTCTCACTCCTACTAGTGAATGTAATGTAACACACACCCATACTATGTGCACCACCCCGTGATGTTTTTCTCACTATTACTAGTGAATGTAATGTAAAACACACGAACACAATGCGCACCACCCTGCGATGTTTTTCTCACTCCTACTAGTGAATGTAATGTAACACCCACACATACAATGCGCACCACCCCGCTATGTTTTTCAGAAACCTATCCTACATTGCCACTGCATGTTCCCTGACCTCCCCATGCTGACCGCCCCGCGGTGCTTTTCTCCATCCTACATTGCCACTCACTGCCTATCCTAATTCAGACCCTCCGATTCACACCACCCTGTGATGTTTTTCTCACTCCTACTAGTGAATGTAATGTAACACACACCGATACAATGCGCACCACCCCACGATGTTTTTCAGAAAGCTGTCCTACATTGCGACTGCATGTTCCCTGACCTCCCCATGCTGACCACATCGCGGTGCTTTTCTTCGTCCTAAATTGCCACTCACTACCTATCCTAAATCAGACCCTCCGATTCACACCACTCCATGATGTTTTTCTCACTCCTACTTGTGAATGTAATGTAACACACACATACAATGCGCACCACAACGTGATGTTTTTCTCACTCCTACTAGTGAATGTAATGTAACACACACCCATACAATGCGCACCACCCCGTGATGTTTTTCTCACTCCTACTAGTGAATGTAATGTAACACACACCCATACAATGCGCACCACAACGCGATGTTTTTCAGAAACCTATCCTACATTGCCACTGCATGTTCCCTGACCTCCCCATGTTGACCACCCCGTGGTGCTTTTCTCCATCCTACATTGCCACTCACTGCCTATCGTAATTCATACCCTCCGATTCACACCACCCCGTGATGTTTTTCTCACTCCTACTAGTGAATGTAATGCAACACACACCCATACAATGCGCGCCTCCCCGCGATATTTTTCAGAAACCTGACCTACATTGCCACTGCATGTTCCCTGACCTCCCCATGCTGAAGACCCCGCGGGGCTTTTCTCCATCCTACAATGCCACTCACTGCCTATCCTAATTCAGACCCTCCGATTCACACCACCCCATGATGTTTTTCTCACTCCTACTAGTGAATGTAATGTAACACACACCCATACAATGCGCACCACCCCGCGATATTTTTCTCACTCCTACTAGTGAATGTAATGTAACACACACCCATAAAATGCGCACCACCCCGCGATGTTTTTCAGAAACCTATCATACATTGCCACTGCATGTTCCCTGACCTCCGCATGCTGACCACCCTGCGGTGCTTTTCTCAATGCTACATTGCCACTCACTGCCTATCCTAACTCAGACACTCCGATTCACACATCCCCGTGATGTTTTTCTCACTCCTACTAGTGAATGTAATGTAACACACACCCATGCAATGCGCACCACCCCCCGATGTTTTTCAGAAACTTATCCTACATTGCCACGGCATGTTCCCTGACCTCCGCATGCTGACGACCCTGCGGTGCTTTTCTCCATCCTACATTGCCACTCACTGCCTATCCTAACTCAGACCCTCCGATTCACACATCCCCGTGATGTTTTTCTCACTCCTACTAGAGAATTTAATGTAACACACACCCGTACAATGCGCACCACCCCGCGATATTTTTCAGAAACCTATCCTACATTGCCACTGCATGTTCCCTGACCTCCCTATGCTGACCAGCCCACGGTGCGTTTCTCCATCGTGCATTGCCACTCACTGCCTATCCTAATTCAGGTCCTCCGATTCACACCACCCCGTGATGTTTTTCTCACTCCTACTAGTGAATGCAAAGTAACACACACCCATACAATGCGCACCACCCCGTGAAGTTTTTCTCACTCCTACTAGTGAATATAATGTAACAAACACCCATACAATGCGCACCACCCCGCGATGTTTTTCAGAAACCTATCCTACATTGCCACTGCATGTTCCCTGACCTCCCCATGCTGACCACCCCGCGGTGCTTTTCTCCATCCTACATTGCCACTCACTGCCTATCCTAATTCAGACCCTCCGATTCACACCACCCCGTAATGTTTTTCTCACTCCTACTAGTGAATGTAATGTAACACACACCCATACTGTGTGCACCACCCCGTAATGTATTTCTCACTCCTACTAGTGAATGTAATGTAACACACACACATACAATGCGCACCACCCCGCGATGTTTTTCAGAAACCTATCCTACATTGCCACTGCATGTTCCCTGACCACCCAATGCTGACCACCCCGCTGTGCTTTTCTCCATCCTACATTGCCACTCCTGCCTATCCTAATTCAGACCCTCCAATTCACACATCCCCGTGAGGTTTTTCTCACTCCTACTAGAGAATGTAATGTAACACACACCAATACAATGCGCACCACCCCGCGATGTTTTTCTCACTCCTACTAGTGAATGTAATGTAACACACACCCATACAATGCGCACCGCCCGGCGATGTTTTTTAGAAACCTATCCTACATTGCCACTGCATGTTCCTTGACCTCCCCATGCTGACCACCCCGCGGTGCTTTTCTCCATCCTACATTGCCACTGACTGCCTATCCTAATTCAGACCCTCCGATTCACACCACCCTATGATGTTTTTCTCACTCCTACTAGTGAATGTAATGTAACACACACCGATACAATGCGCACCATCCCACGATGTTTTTCAGAAACCTATCCTACATTGCCACTGCATGTTCCCTGACCTCCCCATGCTGACCAAACCGCGGTGCTTTTCTCCGTCCTAAATTGCCACTCACTACCTATCCTAAATCAGACGCTCCGATTCACACCACTCCATGATGTTTTTCTCACTCCTACTAGTGAATGTAATGTAACACACACATACAATGCGCACCACAACGTGATGTTTTTCTCACTCCTACTAGTGAATGTAATGTAACACACACCCATACAATGCGCACCACCCCGTGATGTTTTTCTCACTCCTACTAGTGAATGTAATGTAACACACACCCATACAATGCGCACCACCACCCGATGTTTTTCAGAAACCTATCCTACATTGCCACTGCATGTTCCCTGACCTCCGCATGCTGACCACCCCGCGGTGCTTTTCTCCATCCTACATTGCCACTCCCTGCTTATCCCAATTGAGACCCTCAGATTCACACAACCCCGTGATGTTTTTCTCACTCCTACTAGTGAATGTAATGTAACACACACCCATACAATGCGCACCACCCCGCGATATTTTTCACAAACCTATCCTACATTGCCGCAGCGTGTTCCCTGACCTCCGCATGTTGACCACCGTGCGGTGCTTTTCTCCATCCTACATTGCCACTCACTGCCTATCCTAATTCAGACCTTCCGATTCACACCACCCCTTGATGTTTTTCTCACTCCAACTACTAAATGTAATGTAACACACACCCATACAATGCGCACCACCCCGCGATGTTTTTCAGAAACCTATCCTACATTGCCACTGCATGTTCCCTGACCTCCCCATGCTGATCACCCCGCGGTGCTTTTCTCCATCCTACGTTGCCATTCACTGCCTATCCTATTTCAGACATTCCGATTCACACCACCCCGTGATGTTTTTCTCACTCCAACTTGTCAATGTAATGTAACACACACCCATACAATGCGCACCACCCCGCGATGTTTTTCAGAAACCTATCCTACATTGCCACTGCATGTTCCCTGACCTCCCCATGCTTACCATCCCGCGGTCCTTTTCTCCATCCTACATTGCCTCTCACTGCCTATCCTAATTCAGACCCTCTGATTCACACCACGCCGTGATGTTTTTCTAATTCCTACTAGTGAATGTAATGTAACACAAACCCATACAATGCGCACCACCCTGTTATGTTTTTCTCACTCCTACTAGTGAATGTAATGTAACACACACCCATACAATGTGCACCACCCCGTGATGTTTTTCTCACTCCTACTAGTGAATGTAATGTAACACGCACCCATACAATGCGCACCACCCCGCGATGTTTTTCACAAACATACCCTACATTGCCAGAGCATGTTCCCTGACCTCCCCATGCTGACCACCCCGCGGGGCTTTTCTCCATCCTACAATGCCACTCATTGTCTATCCTAATTCAGACCCTCTGATTCTCACCACCCCGTGATGTTTTTCTCACTCCTACTAGTGAATGTAATGTAACACACATCCATACAATGCGGACAACCCCGCGATGTTTTTCCGAAACCTATGCTACATTGCCACTGCATGTTCCCGGCCCTTCCCATGCTGACCACCCCGCGGTGCTTTTCTCCATCTTATATTGCGACTCACTGCCTATCCTAATTCAGACCCTCCTGTTTACACCACCCCGTGATGTTTTTCTCACTCCTACTAGTGAATGTAATGTAACACACACCCATACAATGCGCACCACCCCGTGATGTTTTTCTTACTCTTACTAGTGAATGTAATGTAACACACACCCATACAATGCGCACCTTCCCGTGTTGTTTTTCTCACTCCTACTAGTGAATGTAATGTAACACACACCCATACAATGCGCACCACCACGCGATGTTTTTCACAAACCTATCCTACATTGCCACTGCATGTTCCCTGACCTCCCAATGCTGACAACACCGCGATGCTTTTCTCCATCCTACATTGCCACTCACTGCCTATCCTAATTCAGACACTCCGATTCACACCACCCCGTGATGTTTTTCTCGCTCCTACTAGTGAATGTAATGTAACACACACCCATACAATGCGCACCACCCCGCGATGTTTTTCAGAAACTTATCCTACATTGCCACTGCATGTTCCCTGACCTCCCCATGCTGATCAACCCGCGGTGCTTTTCTGCATCCTACATTGCCACTCACTGCCTATCCTAATACAGACCCTCCGATTCACACCACCCCGTGATGTTTTTCTCACTCCTACTAGTGAATGTAATGTAACACACACCCATACAATGCGCACCACCCCGCGATGTTTTTCAGAAACCTATCGTACATTGCCACTGCATGTTCACTGACCTCCCCATGCTGACCACCCGGCGCTGCTTTTCTCCATCCTACATTGCCAGTCACTGCCTATCCTAATTCAGACCCTCAGATTCACACCACCCCGTGATGTTTTTCTCACTCCTACTAGTTAATGTAATGTAACACACACCCATACAATGCGCACCACCCCGTGATGTTTTTCTCACTCCTACTAGTGAATGCAATGTAACACACACCCATACAATGTGCACAACCCCGCGATGTTTTTCAGAAACCTATCCTACATTGCCACTGCATTTTCCCTGATCTCACCATGCTGACCACCCCGCGGGGCTTTTCTCCATCCTACATTGCCACTCATTGCCTATCCTAATGCAGACCCTCCGATTCACACCACCCCGTGATGTTTTTCTCACTCCTACTAGTGAATGTAATGTAACATACACCCATACAATGCGCACCACCCCGTGATGTTTTTCTCACTCCTACTAGTGAATGTAATGTAACACACATCCATACAATGCGGACAACCCCGCGATGTTTTTCCGAAACCTATGCTACATTGCCACTGCATGTTCCCTGCCCTTCCCATGCTGACCACCCCGCGGTGCTTTTCTCCATCTTACATTGGGACTCACTGCCTATCCTAATTCAGACCCTCCGATTTACACCACCCCGTGATGTTTTTCTCACTCCTACTAATGAATGTAATGTAACACACACCCATACAATGCGCACCACCCCGTGATGTTTTTCTTACTCTTACTAGTGAATGTAATGTAACACACACCCATACAATGCGCACCTTCTCGTGTTGTTTTTCTCACTCCTACTAGTGAATGTAATGTAACACACACCCGTACAATGCGCCCAACCCCGTGATGTTTTTCTCACTCCTACTATTGAATGTAATGTAACACACACCCATACAATGCGCACCACCACGCGATGTTTTTCACAAACCTATCCTACATTGCCAATGCATGTTCCCTGACCTCCCAATGCTGACAACACCGCGATGCTTTTCTCCATCCTACATTGCCACTCACTGCCTATCCTAATTCAGACACTCCGATTCACACCACCCCGTGATGTGTTTCTCGCTCCTACTAGTGAATGTAATGTAACACACACCCATACAATGCGCACCACCCCGCGATGTTTTTCAGAAACTTATCCTACATTGCCACTGCATGTTCCCTGACCTCCCCATGCTGACCAACCCGCGGTGCTTTTCTGGATCCTACATTGCCACTCACTGCCTATCATAATTCAAACCCTCCGATTCACACCACCCCGTGATGTTGTTCTCACTCCTACTAGTGAATGTAATGAAACACACATCCATACAATGCGGACAACCCCGCGATTTTTTTCCGAAACCTATGCTACATTGCCACTGCATGTTCCCTGCCCTTCCCATGCTGACCACCCCGCGGTGCTTTTCTCCATCTTACATTGCGACTCACTGCCTATCCTAATTCAGACCCTCCGATTTACACCACCCCGTGATGTTTTTCTCACTCCTACTAATGAATGTAATGTAACACACACCCATACAATGCGCACCACCACGCGATGTTTTTCACAAACCTATCCCACATTGCCACTGCATGTTCCCTGACCTCCCAATGCTGACAACACCGCGATGCTTTTCTCCATCCTACATTGCCACTCCCTGCCTATCCTAATTCAGACACTCCGATTCACACCACCCCGTGATGTTTTTCTCGCTCCTACTAGTGAATGTAATGTAACACACACCCATACAATGCGAACCACCCCGCGATGTTTTTCAGAAACTTATCCTACATTGCCACTGCATGTTCCCTGACCTCCCCATGCTGACCAACCCGCGGTGCTTTTCTGCATCCTACATTGCCACTCACTGCCTATCCTAATTCAGACCCTCCGATTCACACCACCCCGTGATGTTTTTCTCACTCCTACTAGTGAATGTAATGTAACACACACCCATACAATGTGCACCAACCCGCGATGTTTTTCAGAAACCTATCGTACATTGCCACTGCATGTTCACTGACCTCCCCATGCTGAACACCCGGCGCTGCTTTTCTCCATCCTACATTGCCAGTCACTGCCTATCCTAATTCAGACCCTCAGATTCACACCACCCCGTGATGTTTTTCTCACTCCTACTAGTGAATGTAATGTAACACACACCCATACAATGCGCACCACCCCGTGATGTTTTTCTCACTCCTACTAGTGAATGTAATGTAACACACACCCATACAATGTGCACAACCCCGCGATGTTTTTCAGAAACCTATCCTACATTGCCACTGCATTTTCCCTGATCTCACCATGCTGACCACCCCGCGGGGCTTTTCTCCATCCTACATTGCCACTCATTGCCTATCCTAATGCAGACCCTCCGATTCACACCACCCCGTGATGTTTTTCTCAATCCTACTAGTGAATGTAATGTAAGAGGCACCCATACAATGCGCACCACCCCGCGATGTTTTTCAGAAACCTATCCTACATTGCCACTGCATGTTCCCTGACCTCCCCATGCTGATCACCCCGCGGTGCTTTTCTCCATCCTAGGTTGCCATTCACTGCCTATCCTAATTCAGACCTTCCGATTCACACCACCCCGTGATGTTTTTCTCACTCCAACTAGTCAATGTAATATAACACACACCCATACAATGCGCACCGCCCCGCGATGTTTTTCAGAAACCTATCCTACATTGCCACTGCATGTTCCCTGACCTCCCCATGCTTACCATCCCGCGGTCCTTTTCTCCATCCTACATTGCCTCTCACTGCCTATCCTAATTCAGACCCTCTGATTCACACCACCCCGTGATGTTTTTCTCATTCCTACTAGTGAATGTAATGTAACACAAACCCATACAATGCGCACCACCCCGTGATGTTTTTCTCACTCCTACTAGTGAATGTAATGTAACACACACTCATACCATGTTCACCACCCCGTGATGTTTTTCTCACTCCTACTACTGAATCTAATGTAACACACACCCATACAATGCGCACCTTCCCGTGTTGTTTTTCTCACTCCTACTAGTGAATGTAATGTAACACACACCCGTACAATACGCACAACCCCGTGATGTTTTTCTCACTCCTACTAGTGAATGTAATGTAACACACACCCATACAATGCGCACCACCCCGTGATGTTTTTCAGAAACCTATCCTACATTGCCACTGCATGTTCCCTGACCTCCCTATGCTGACCGCGCGCGGTGCTTTTCTCCATCCTACATTGCCATTCACTGCCTACCCTAATTCATACCCTCCGATTCACACCAGCCGTGATGTTTTTCTCATTCCTTCTAGTGAATGTAATGTAACACACACCCATACAATGCGCACCACCCCGTGAGGTTTTTCTCACTCCTACTAGTGAATGTAACACACACCCATACAATGCGCACCACCCCGCGATGTTTTTCTCACTCCTACTAGTGAATGTAATGTAACACACACCCATACAATGCGCACCACCCCGTGAAGTTTTTCAGAAACCTATCCTACATTGCCACTGCATGTTCCCTGACCTCCACATGCTGACCACCCCGCGGTGCTTTTCTCCATCCTACATTGCCACTCACTGCCTATCCAAATTCAGAACCTCCGATTCACACCACCCGTGATGTTTTTCTCACTCCTACTAGTGAATGTAATGTAACACACACCCATACAATGCGCACCACCCCGTGATGTTTTTCTCACTCCTACTAGTGAATGTAATGTAACACGCACCCATACAATGCGCACCACCCCGCGATGTTTTTCACAAACATATCCTACATTGCCATAGCATGTTCCCTGACCTCCCAATGCTGACCACCCCGCGGGGCTTTTCTCCATCCTACAATGCCACTCACTGCCTATCCTAATTCAGACCCTCCGATTCTCACCACCCCGTGATGTTTTTCTCACTCCTACTAGTGAATGTAATTTAACACACACCCATACAATGCGCACCACCCCGCGATGTTTTTCTCACTCCTACTAGTGAATGTAATGTTACACACCCGTACAATGCGCACCACCCCGCGATGTTTTTCAGAAACCTATCCTACATTGCCACTGCATGTTCCCTGATCTCCCCATGCTGACCAACCCGCGGTGCTTTTCTGCATCCTACATTGCGACTCACTGCCTATCCTAATTCAGACCCTCTGATTCAGACCACCCCGTGATGTTTTTCTCACTCCTACTAGTGAATGTAATGTAACCCACACCCATACAATGCGTACCACCCCGCGATGTTTTTCAGAAACCTATTGTACATTGCCACTGCATGTTCACTGACCTCCCCATGCTGACCACCCGGGCTGCTTTTCTCCATCCTACATTGCCAGTCACTGCCTATCCTAATTCAGACCCTCCGATTCACACCACCCTGTGATGTTTTTCTCACTCCTACTAGTGAATGTAATGTAACACACACCCATACAATGCGCACCACCCCGTGATGTTTTTCTCACTCCTACTAGTGAATGTAATGTAACACACACCCATACAATGCGCACCACAACGTGATGTTTTTCTCACTCCTACTAGTTAATGTAATGTAACACACACCCATACAATGCGCACCAACCCTTGATGTTTTTCACACTCCTACTAGTGAATGTAATGTAACACACACCCATACAATTCGCACCAACCCGCGATGTTTTTCACAAACCTATCCTACATTGCCACTGCATGTTCCCTGACCTCCCCATGCTGACAACCCCGCGGTGCTTTTCTCCATCCTACATTGCCACTCACTGCCTATCCTAATTCAGACCCTCCGATTCACACATCCCCGTAATGTTTTTCTCACTCCTACTAGTGAATGTAATGTAACACACACCCATACAATGCGCACCACCCCGTGATGTTTTTCAGAAACCTATCCTACATTGCCACTGCATGTTCCCTGACCTCCCTATGCTGACCGCCTGCGGTGCTTTTCTCCATCCTACATTGCCAGTCTCTGCCTACCCTAATTCATACCCTCCGATTCACACCAGCCGTGATGTTTTTCTCATTCCTTCTAGTGAATGTAATGTAACACACACCCATACAATGCGCACCACCCCGTGATGTTTTTCTCACCCCTACTAGTGAATGTAACACACACCCATACAATGCGCACCACCCCGCGATGTTTTTCTCACTCCTACTAGTGAATGTAATGTAACACACACCCATACAATGCGCACCACCCCGCGATGTTTTTCAGAAACCTATCCTACATTGCCACTGCATGTTCCCTGACCTCCCCATGCTGACCACCCCGCGGTGCTTTTCTCCATCCTACATTGCCAATCACTGCCTATCCTAATTCAGACCCTCCGATTCACACCACCCCGTGATGTTTTTCTCACTCCTACTAGTGAATGTAATGTAACACACACCCATACAATGCGCACCACCCCGTGATGTTTTTCTCACTCCTACTAGTGAATGCAATGTAACACACACCCATACAATGCGCACCACCCCGCGATGTTTTTCAGAAACCTATCCTACATTGCCACTGCATGTTCCCTTATCTCCCCATGCTGACCACCCCGCGGGGCTTTTCTCCATCCCACATATCCACTCACAGCCTATCCTAATGCAGACCCTCCGATTCACACCAACCCGTGATGTTTTTCTCACTCCTACTAGTGAATGTAATGTAACACACACCCATACAATGCGCACCACCCCGCGATGTTTTTCACAAACCTATCCTACATTAATACAGCGTGTTCCCTGACCTCCGCATGCTGACCACCCTGCGGTGCTTTTCTCCATCCTACATTGCCACTCACTGCCTACCCTAACTCAGACACTCCGATACACACATCCCCGTGATGTTTTTCTCACTCCTACTAGTGAATGTAATGTAACACACACACATACAATGCGCACCACCCCGCGATGTTTTTCTCACTCCTACTAGTGAATGTAATGTAACACACACACATACAATGTGCACCACCCCGTGATGTTTTTCTTACTCTTTCTAGTGAATGTAATGTAACACACACCAATACAATGCGCACCTCCCCGTGTTGTTTTTCTCACTCCTACTAGTGAATGTAATGTAACACACACCCATACAATGCGCACCACCCCGCGATGTTTTTCAGAAACCTATCCTACATTGCCACTGCATGTTCCCTGACCTCCCCATGCTGACCAGCCCACGGTGCTTTTCTCAATCCTACATTGCCAGTCACTGCCTATCCTAATACAGACCCTCCGATTCACACCACCCCGTGATTTTTTCCCACTCCTACTAGTCAATGTAATGTAACACACACCCATACAATGCGCACACCCCGCGATGTTTTTCAGAAACCTATCCTACATTGCCACTGCATGTTCCCTGACCTCCCCATGCTTACCAGACCGCGGTCCTTTTCTCCATCCTACATTGCCACTCACTGCCTATCCTAATTCAGACCCTCCGATTCACAACACCCCGTGATGTTTTTCTCATTCCTACTAGTGAATGTAATGTAACACAAACCCATACAATGCGCAACACCCCGTGATGTTTTTCTCACTCCTACTAGTGAATGTAATGTAACACACACCCATACAATGCGCACCAACCCGCGATGTTTTTCTCACTCCTACTAGTGAATGTAATGTAACACACACCCATACAATGCGCACCACCCCGCGATGTTTTTCAGAAACGTATCCTACATTGCCACTGCATGTTCCCTGACCTCCCCATGCTGACCACCCCGTGGTGCTTTTCTCCATCCTGCATTGCCACTCACTGCCTATCCAAATTCAGAACCTCCGATTCACACCACCCGTGATGTTTTTCTCACTCCTACTAGTGAATGTAATGTAACACACACCCATTCAATGCGCACCACCCCGTGATGTTTTTCTCACTCCTACTAGTGAATGTAATGTAACACGCACCCATACAATGCGCACCACCCCGCGATGTTTTTCAGAAACCTATCCTACATTGCCACTGCATGTTCCCTGACCTCCCCATGCTTACCATCCCGCGGTCCTTTTCTCCATCCTACATTGCCTCTCACTGCCTATCCTAATTCAGACCCTCTGATTCACACCACCCCGTGATGTTTTTCTCATTCCTACTAGTGAATGTAATGTAACACAAACCCATACAATGCGCACCACCCCGTGATGTTTTTCTCACTCCTACTAGTGAATGTAATGTAACACACACCCATACAATGCGCACCACCCCGCGATGTTTTTCTCACTCCTACTAGTGAATGTAATGTAACATACATCCATACAATGCGGACAACCCCGCGATGTTTTTCCGAAACCTATGCTACATTGCCACTGCATGTTCCCTGCCCTTCCCATGCTGACCACCCCGCGGTGCTTTTCTCCATCTTACATTGCGACTCACTGCCTATCCTAATTCAGACCTTCCGGTTTACACCACCCCGTGATGTTTTTCTCACTCCTACTAGTGAATGTAATGTAACACACACCCATACAATGCGCACCACCCCGTGATGTTTTTCTTACTCTTACTAGTGAATGTAATGTAACACACACCCATACAATGCGCACCTTCCCGTGTTGTTTTTCTCACTCCTACTAGTGAATGTAATGTAACACACACCCATACAATGCGCACCACCACGCGATGTTTTTCACAAACCTATCCTACATTGCCACTGCATGTTCCCTGACCTCCCAATGCTGACAACACCGCGATGCTTTTCTCCATCCTACATTGCCACTCACTGCCTATCCTAATTCAGACACTCTGATTCACACCACCCCGTGATGTTTTTCTCGCTCCTACTAGTGAATGTAATGTAACACACACCCATACAATGCGCACCACCCCGCGATGTTTTTCAGAAACTTATCCTACATTGCCACTGCATGTTCCCTGACCTCCCCATGCTGACCAACCCGCGGTGCTTTTCTGCATCCTACATTGCCACTCACTGCCTATCCTAATTCAGACCCTCCGATTCACACCACCCCGTGATGTTTTTCTCACTCCTACTAGTGAATGTAATGTAACACACACCCATACAATGCGCACCACCCCGCGATGTTTTTCAGAAACCTATCGTACATTGCCACTGCATGTTCACTGACCTCCCCATGCTGACCACCCGGCGCTGCTTTTCTCTATCCTACATTGCCAGTCACTGCCTATCCTAATTCAGACCCTCAGATTCACACCACCCCGTGATGTTTTTCTCACTCCTACTAGTGAATGTAATGTAACACACACCCATACAATGCGCACCACCCCGTGATGTTTTTCTCACTCCTACTAGTGAATGCAATGTAACACACACCCATACAATGTGCCCAACCCCGCGATGTTTTTCAGAAACCTATCCTACATTGCCACTGCATTTTCCCTGATCTCACCATGCTGACCACCCCGCGGGGCTTTTCTCCATCCTACATTGCCACTCGTTGCCTATCCTAATGCAGACCCTCCGATTCACACCACCCGGTGATGTTTTTCTCAATCCTACTAGTGAATGTAATGTAAGAGGCACCCATACAATGCGCACCACCCCGCGATGTTTTTCAGAAACCTATCCTACATTGCCACTGCATGTTCCCTGACCTCCATATGCTGATCACCCCGCGGTGCTTTCCTCCATCCTACGTTGCCATTCACTGCCTATCCTAATTCAGACCTTCCGATTCACACCACCCCGTGATGTTTTTCTCACTCCAACTAGTCAATGTAATGTAACACACACCCATACAATGCGCACCACCCCGCGATGTTTTTCAGAAACCTATCCTACATTGCCACTGCATGTTCCCTGACCTCCCCATGCTTACCATCCCGCGGTCCTTTTCTCCATCCTACATTGCCTCTCACTGCCTATCCTAATTCAGACCCTCTGATTCACACCACCCCGTGATGTTTTTCTCATTCCTACTTGTGAATGTAATGTAACACAAACCCATACAATGCGCACCACCCCGTGATGTTTTTCTCACTCCTACTAGTGAATGTAATGTAACACACACCCATACAATGAGCACCACCCCGTGATGTTTTTTTCACTCCTACTAGTGAATGTAATGTAACACGCACCCATACAATGCGCACCACCCCGCGATGTTTTTCACAAACATACCCTACATTGCCACAGCATGTTCCCTGACCTCCCCATGCTGACCACCCCGCGGGGCTTTTCTCCATCCTACAATGCCACTCATTGCCTATCCTAATTCAGACCCTCCGATTCTCACCACCCCGTGATGTTTTTCTCACTACTACTAGTGAATGTAATGTAACACACATCCATACAATGCGGACCACCCCGCGATGTTTTTCCGAAACCTATGCTACATTGCCACTGCATGTTCCCTGACCTCCCCATGCTGACCACCCCGCGGGGCTTTTCTCCATCCTACATTGCCAGTCACTGCCTATCCTAATTCAGACCCTCAGATTCACACCACCCCGTGATGTTTTTCTCACTCCTACTAGTGAATGTAATGTAACACACACCCATACAATGCGCACCACCCCGTGATGTTTTTCTCACTCCTACTAGTGAATGCAATGTAACACACACCCATACAATGTGCACAACCCCGCGACGTTTTTCAGAAACCTATCCTACATTGCCACTGCATTTTCCCTGATCTCAACATGCTGACCACCACGCGGGGCTTTTCTCCATCCTACATTGCCACTCATTGCCTATCCTAATGCAGACACTCCGATTCACACCACCCCGTGATGTTTTTCTCACTCCTACTAGTGAATGTAATTTAACACACACCCATACAATGCGCACCACCCCGCGATGTTTTTCTCACTCCTACTAGTAAATGCAATGTAACACACACCCATACAATGTGCACCACACCGTGATGTTTTTTTCACTCCTACTAGTGAATGTAATGTAACACGCACCCATACAATGCGCACCACCCCGCGATGTTTTTCACAAACATACCCTACATTGCCACAGCATGTTCCCTGACCTCCCCATGCTGACCACCCCGCGGGGCTTTTCTCCATCCTACAATGCCACTCATTGCCTATCCTAATTCAGACCCTCTGATTCTCACCACCCCCTGATGTTTTTCTCATTCCTACTAGTGAATGTAATGTAACACACATCCATACAATGCGGACCACCCCGCGATGTTTTTCCGAAACCTATGCTACATTGCCACTGCATGTTCCCTGCCCTTCACATGCTGACCACCCCGCGGTGCTTTTCTCCATCTTACATTGGGACTCACTGCCTATCCTAATTCAGACCCTCCGATTTACACCACCCCGTGATGTTTTTCTCACTCCTACTAATGAATGTAATGTAACACACACCCATACAATGCGCACCTTCCCGTGTTGTTTTTCTCACTCCTACTAGTGAATGTAATGTAACACACACCCGTACAATGCGCACAACCCCGTGATGTTTTTCTCACTCCTACTAGTGAATGTAATGTAACACACACCCATACAATGCGCACCACCACGCGATGTTTTTCACAAACCTATCCTACATTGCCACTGCATGTTCCCTGACCTCCCAATGCTGACAACACCGCGATGCTTTTCTCCATCCTACATTGCCACTCACTTCCTATCCTAATTCAGACACTCCGATTCACACCACCCCGTGATGTTTTTCTCGCTCCTACTAGTGAATGTAATGTAACACACACCCATACAATGCGCACCACCCCGCGATGTTTTTCAGAAACTTATCCTACATTGCCACTGCATGTTCCCTGACCTCCCCATGCTGACCAACCCGCGGTGCTTTTCTGCATCCTACATTGCCACTCACTGCCTATCCTAATTCAGACCCTCCGATTCACACCACACCGTGATGTTTTTCTCACTCCTACTAGTGAATGTAATGTAACACACACCCGTACAATGCGCACAACCCCATGATGTTTTTCTCACTCCTACTAGTGAATGTAATGTAACACACACCCATACAATGCGCACCACCACGTGATGTTTTTCACAAACCTATCCTGTATTGCCACTGCATGTTCCCTGACCTCCCAATGCTGACAACACCGCGATGCTTTTCTCCATCCTACATTGCCACTCACTGCCTATCCTAATTCAGACACTCCGATTCACACCACCCCGTGATGTTTTTCTCGCTCCTACTAGTGAATGTAATGTAACACACACCCATACAATGCGCACCACCCCGCGATGTTTTTCAGAAACTTATCCTACATTGCCACTGCATGTTCCCTGACCTCCCCATGCTGACCAACCCGCGGTGCTTTTCTGCATCCTACATTGCCACTCACTGCCTATCCTTATTCAGACCCTCCGATTCACACCACCCCGTGATGTTTTTCTCACTCCTATTAGTGAATGTAATGTAACACACACCCATACATTGCGCACCACCCCGCGATGTTTTTCAGAAACCTATTGTACATTGCCACTGCATGTTCACTGACCTCCCCATGCTGACCACATGGCGCTGCTTTTCTCCATCCTACATTGCCAGTCACTGCCTATCCTAATTCAGACCCTCAGATTCACACCACCCCGTGATGTTTTTCTCACTCCTACTAGTGAATGTAATGTAACACACACCCATACAATGTGCACCACCCCGTGATGTTTTTCTCACTCCTACTAGTGAATGTAATGTAACACACACGCATACAATGTGCACAACCCCGCGATGTTTTTCAGAAACCTATCCTACATTGCCACTGCATTTTCCCTGATCTCACCATGCTGACCACCCCGCGGGGCTTTTCTCCATCCTACCTTGCCAATCATTGCCTATCCTAATGCAGACCCTCCGATTCACACCACGCCGTGATGTTTTTCTCAATCCTCCTAGTGAATGTAATGTAAGAGGCACCCATACAATGCGCACCACCCCGCGATGTTTTTCACAAACATATCCTACATTGCCATAGCATGTTCCCTGACCTCCCAATGCTGACCACCCCGCGGGGCTTTTCTCCATCCTACAATGCCACTCACTGGCTATCCTAATTCAGACCCTCCGATTCTCACCACCCCGTGATGTTTTTCTCACTCCTACTAGTGAATGTAATGTAACACACACCCATACAATGCGCACCACCCCGCGATGTTTTTCAGAAACCTATTGTACATTGCCACTGCATGTTCACTGACCTCCCCATGCTGACCACACGGCGCTGCTTTTCTCCATCCTACATTGCCAGTCACTGCGTATCGTATTTCAGACCCTCCGATTCACACCACCCCGTGATGTTTTTCTCACTCCTACTAGTGAATGTAATGTAACACACACCCATACAATGCGCACCTTCCCGTGTTGTTTTTCTCACTCCTACTAGTGAATGTAATGTAACACACACCCGTACAATGCGCACAACCCCGTGATGTTTTTCTCGCTCCTACTAGTGAATGTAATGTAACACACACCCATACAATGCGCACCTTCCCGTGTTGTTTTTCTCACTCCTACTAGTGAATGTAATGTAACACACACCCGTACAATGCGCACAACCCCGTGATGTTTTTCTCGCTCCTACTAGTGAATGTAATGTAACACACACCCATACAATGCGCACCACCCCGCGATGTTTTTCAGAAACTTATCCTACATTGCCACTGCATGTTCCCTGACCTCCCCATGCTGACCAACCCGCGGTGCTTTTCTGCATTCTACATTGCCACTGACTGCCTATCCTAATTCAGACCCTCCGATTCACACCACCCCGTTATGTTTTTCTCACTCCTACTAGTGAATGTAATGTAACACACATCCATACAATGTGGACAACCCCGCGATTTTTTTCCGAAACCTATGCTACATTGCCACTGCATGTTCCCTGCCCTTCCCATGCTGACCACCCCGCGGTGCTTTTCTCCATCTTACATTGCGACTCACTGCCTATCCTAATTCAGACCCTCCGATTTACACCGCCCCGTGATGTTTTTCTCACTCCTACTAGTGAATGTAATGTAACACACACCCATACAATGCGCACCACCCCGTGATGTTTTTCTTACTCTTACTAGTGAATGTAATGTAACACACACCCATACAATGCGCACCTTCCCGTGTAGTTTTTCTCACTCCTACTAGTGAATGTAATGTAACACACACCCGTATAATGCGCACAACCCCGTGATGTTTTTCTC
This sequence comes from Cavia porcellus, assembly GCF_034190915.1. Taxonomy (NCBI): domain Eukaryota; kingdom Metazoa; phylum Chordata; class Mammalia; order Rodentia; family Caviidae; genus Cavia; species Cavia porcellus. The sequence goes on from NW_026947575.1 coordinate 945,360, forward strand.
ACTCCTACTAGTGAATGTAATGTAACACACACCCATACAATGCGCACCACCACGCGATGTTTTTCACAAACCTATCCTATATTGCCACTGCATGTTCCCTGACCTCCCAATGCTGACAACACCGCGATGCTTTTCTCCATCCTACATTGCCACTCACTGCCTATCCTAATTCAGACACTCCGATTCACACCACCCCGTGATGTTTTTCTCGCTCCTACTAGTGAATGTAATGTAACACACACCCATACAATGCGCACCACCCCGCGATGTTTTTCAGAAACTTATCCTACATTGCCACTGCATGTTCCCTGACCTCCCCATGCTGACCAACCCGCGGTGCTTTTCTGCATCCTACATTGCCACTCACTGCCTATCCTAATTCAGACCCTCCGATTCACACCACCCCGTGATGTTTTTCTCACTCCTACTAGTGAATGTAATGTAACACACACCCATACAATGCGCACCACCCCGCGATGTTTTTCAGAAACCTATCGTACATTGCCACTGCATGTTCACTGACCTCCCCATGCTGACCACCCGGCGCTGCTTTTCTCCATCCTACATTGCCAGTCACTGCCTATCCTAATTCAGACCCTCAGATTCACACCACCCCGTGATGTTCATCTCACTCCTACTAGTGAATGTAATGTAACACACACCCATACAATGCGCACCACCCCGTGATGTTTTTCTCACTCCTACTAGTGAATGCAATGTAACACACACCCATACAATGTGCACAACCCCGCGATGTTTTTCAGAAACCTATCCTACATTGCCACTGCATTTTCCCTGATCTCACCATGCTGACCACCCCGCGGGGCTTTTCTCCATCCTACATTACCACTCGTTGCCTATCCTAATGCAGACCCTCCGATTCACACCACCCGGTGATGTTTTTCTCAATCCTACTAGTGAATGTAATGTAAGAGGCACCCATACAATGCGCACCACCCCGCGATGTTTTTCAGAAACCTATCCTACATTGCCACTGCATGTTCCCTGACCTCCATATGCTGATCACCCCGCGGTGCTTTCCTCCATCCTACGTTGCCATTCACTGCCTATCCTAATTCAGACCTTCCGATTCACACCACCCCGTGATGTTTTTCTCACTCCAACTAGTCAATGTAATGTAACACACACCCATACAATGCGCACCACCCCGCGATGTTTTTCAGAAACCTATCCTACATTGCCACTGCATGTTCCCTGACCTCCCCATGCTTACCATCCCGCGGTCCTTTTCTCCATCCTACATTGCCTCTCACTGCCTATCCTAATTCAGACCCTCTGATTCACACCACCCCGTGATGTTTTTCTCATTCCTACTAGTGTATGTAATGTAACACAAACCCATACAATGCGCACCACCCCGTGATGTTTTTCTCACTCCTACTAGTGAATGTAATGTAACACACACCCATACAATGAGCACCACCCCGTGATGTTTTTTTCACTCCTACTAGTGAATGTAATGTAACACGCACCCATACAATGCGCACCACCCCGCGATGTTTTTCACAAATATACCCTACATTGCCACAGCATGTTCCCTGACCTCCCCATGCTGACCACCCCGCGGGGCTTTTCTCCATCCTACAATGCCACTCATTGCCTATCCTAATTCAGACCCTCCGATTCTCACCACCCCGTGATGTTTTTCTCACTCCTACTAGTGAATGTAATGTAACACACATCCATACAATGCGGACCACCCCGCGATGTTTTTCCGAAACCTATGCTACATTGCCACTGCATGTTCCCTGCCCTTCCCATGCTGACCACCCCGCGGTGCTTTTTTCCATCTTACATTGGGACTCACTGCCTATACTAATTCAGACCCTCCGATTTACACCACCCCGTGATGTTTTTCTCACTCCTACTAATGAATGTAATGTAACACACACCCATACAATGCGCACCACCCCGTGATGTTTTTCTTACTCTTACTAGTGAATGTAATGTAACACACACCCATACAATGCGCACCTTCCCGTGTTGTTTTTCTCACTCCTACTAGTGAATGTAATGTAACACACACCCGTACAATGCGCACAACCCCGTGATGTTTTTCTCGCTCCTACTAGTGAATGTAATGTAACACACACCCATACAATGCGCACCACCCCGCGATGTTTTTCAGAAACTTATCCTACATTGCCACTGCATGTTCCCTGACCTCCCCATGCTGACCAACCCGCGGTGCTTTTCTGCATTCTACATTGCCACTGACTGCCTATCCTAATTCAGACCCTCCGATTCACACCACCCCGTTATGTTTTTCTCACTCCTACTAGTGAATGTAATGTAACACACATCCATACAATGTGGACAACCCCGCGATTTTTTTCCGAAACCTATGCTACATTGCCACTGCATGTTCCCTGCCCTTCCCATGCGGACCACCCCGCGGTGCTTTTCTCCATCTTACATTGCGACTCACTGCCTATCCTAATTCAGACCCTCCGATTTACACCACCCCGTGATGTTTTTCTCACTCCTACTAGTGAATGTAATGTAACACACACCCATACAATGCGCACCACCCCGTGATGTTTTTCTTACTCTTACTAGTGAATGTAATGTAACACACACCCATACAATGCGCACCTTCCCGTGTAGTTTTTCTCACTCCTACTAGTGAATGTAATGTAACACACACCCGTACAATGCGCACAACCCCGTGATGTTTTTCTCACTCCTACTAGTGAATGTAATGTAACACACACCCATACAATGCTCACCACCACGTGATGTTTTTCACAAACCTATCCTATATTGCCACTGCATGTTCCCTGACCTCCCAATGCTGACAACACCGCGATGCTTTTCTCCATCCTACATTGCCACTCACTGCCTATCCTAATTCAGACACTCCGATTCACACCACCCCGTGATGTTTTTCTCGCTCCTACTAGTGAATGTAATGTAACACACACCCATACAATGCGCACCACCCCGCGATGTTTTTCAGAAACTTATCCTACATTGCCACTGCATGTTCCCTGACCTCCCCATGCTGACCAACCCGCGGTGCTTTTCTGCATCCTACATTGCCACTCACTGCCTATCCTTATTCAGACCCTCCGATTCACACCACCCCGTGGTGTTTTTCTCACTCCTACTAGTGAATGTAATGTAACACAAACCCATACATTGCGCACCACCCCGCGATGTTTTTCAGAAACCTATCGTACATTGCCACTGCATGTTCACTGACCTCCCCATGCTGAACACCCGGCGCTGCTTTTCTCCATCCTACATTGCCAGTCACTGCCTATCCTAATTCAGACCCTCAGATTCACACCACCCCGTGATGTTTTTCTCACTCCTACTAGTGAATGTAATGTAACACACACCCATACAATGTGCACCACCCCGTGATGTTTTTCTCACTCCTACTAGTGAATGTAATGTAACACACACGCATACAATGTGCACAACCCCGCGATGTTTTTCAGAAACCTATCCTACATTGCCACTGCATTTTCCCTGATCTCACCATGCTGACCACCCCGCGGGGCTTTTCTCCATCCTACATTGCCAATCATTGCCTATCCTAATGCAGACCCTCCGATTCACACCACGCCGTAATGTTTTTCTCAATCCTCCTAGTGAATGTAATGTAAGAGGCACCCATACAATGCGCACCACCCCGCGATGTTTTTCACAAACATATCCTACATTGCCATAGCATGTTCCCTGACCTCCCAATGCTGACCACCCCGCGGGGCTTTTCTCCATCCTACAATGCCACTCACTGGCTATCCTAATTCAGACCCTCCGATTCTCACCACCCCGTGATGTTTTTCTCACTCCTACTAGTGAATGTAATGTAACACACACCCATACCATGCGCACCACCCCGCGATGTTTTTCTCACTCCTACTAGTGAATGTAATGTTACACACCCGTACTATGCGCACCACCCCGCGATGTTTTTCAGAAACCTATCCTACATTGCCACTGCATGATCCCTGAGCTCCCCATGCTGACCAACCCGCGGTGCTTTTCTGCATCCTACATTGCCACTCACTGCCTATCCTAATTCAGACCCTCTGATTCAGACCACCCCGTGATGTTTTTCTCACTCCTACTAGTGAATGTAATGTAACCCACACCCATACAATGCGTAGCACCCCGCGATATTTTTCAGAAACCTGTTGTACATTGCCACTGCATGTTCACTGACCTCCCCATGCTGACCACCCGACGCTGCTTTTCTCCATTCTACATTGCCAGTCACTGCCTATCCTAATTCAGACCCTCCGATTCACACCACCCTGTGATGTTTTTCTCACTCCTACTAGTGAATGTAATGTAACACACACCCATACAATGCGCACCACCCCGTGATGTTTTTCTCACTCCTACTAGTGAATGTAATGTAACACGCACCCATACAATGCGCACCACCCCGCGATGTTTTTCACAAACATATCCTACATTGCCACTGCATGTTCCCTGACCTCCCAATGCTGACAACACCGCGATGCTTTTCTCCATCCTACATTGCCACTCACTGCCTATCCTAATTCAGACACTCCGATTCACACCACCCCGTGATGTTTTTCTCGCTCCTACTAGTGAATGTAATGTAACACACACCCATACAATGCGCACCACCCCGCGATGTTTTTCAGAAACTTATCCTACATTGCCACTGCATGTTCCCTGACCTCCCCATGCTGACCAACCCGCGGTGCTTTTCTGCATCCTACATTGCCACTCACTGCCTATCCTAAATCAGACCCTCCGATTCACACCACCCCGTGATGTTTTTCCCACTCCTACTAGTGAATGTAATGTAACACACACCCATACAATGCGCACCACCCCGTGATGTTTTTCTCACTCCTACTAGTGAATGTAATGTAACACACACCCATACAATGTGCACAACCCCGCGATGTTTTTCAGAAACCTATCCTACATTGCCACTGCATTTTCCCTGATCTCACCATGCTGACCACCCCGCGGGGCTTTTCTCCATCCTACATTGCCAATCATTGCCTATCCTAATGCAGACCCTCCGATTCACACCACGCCGTGATGTTGTTCTCAATCCTCCTAGTGAATGTAATGTAAGAGGCACCCATACAATAAGCACCACCCCGCGATGTTTTTCACAAACATATCCTACATTGCCATAGCATGTTCCCTGACCTCCCAATGCTGACCACCCCGCGGGGCTTTTCTCCATCCTACAATGCCACTCACTGGCTATCCTAATTCAGACCCTCCGATTCTCACCACCCCGTGATGTTTTTCTCACTCCTACTAGTGAATGTAATGTTACACACCCGTACAATGTGCACCACCCCGCGATGTTTTTCAGAAACCTATCCTACATTGCCACTGCATGTTCCCTGAGCTCCCCATGCTGACCAACCCGCGGTGCTTTTCTGCATCCTACATTGCCACTCACTGCCTATCCTAATTCAGAACCTCGGATTCAGACCTCCCCGTGATGTTTTTCTCACTCCTACTAGTGAATGTAATGTAACCCACACCCATACAATGCGTACCACCCCGCGATGTTTTTCAGAAACCTATTGTACATTGCCACTGCATGTTCACTGACCTCCCCATGCTGACCACCCGGCGCTGCTTTTCTCCATCCTACATTGCCAGTCACTGCCTATCCTAATTCAGACCCTCCGATTCACACCACCCTGTGATGTTTTTCTCACTCCTACTAGTGAATGTAATGTAACACACACCCATACAATGCGCACCACCCCACGATGTTTTTCAGAAACCTATCCTACATTGCCACTGGATGTTCCCTGACCTTCCCATGTTGACCACCCCGCGGTGCTTTTCTCCATCCTAAATTGCCAATCACTGCCTATCCTAAATCAGACCCTCCGATTCACACCACCCCGTGATGTTTTTCTCACTCCTACTAGTGAATGTAATGTAACACACACCCATACAATGCGCACCACAACGTGATGTTTTTCTCACTCCTACTAGTGAATGTAATGTAACACACACCCATACAATGCGCACCACCCCGTGATGTTTTTCACACTCCTACTAGTGAATGTAATGTAACACACACCCATACAATGCGCACCACCCCGTGATGTTTTTCAGAAACCTATCCTACATTGCCACTGCATGTTCCCTGACCTCCCCATGCTGACCACCCCGCGGTGTTTTTCTCCATCCTACATTGCCACTCACTGCCTATCCTAATTCAGACCCTCCGATTCACACCAGCCGTGATGTTTTTCTCATTCCTTCTAGTGAATGTAATGTAACACACACCCATACAATGCGCACCACCCCGTGATGTTTTTCTCACTCCTACTAGTGAATGTAACACACACCGATACAATGCGCACCACCCCGCGATGTTTTTCAGAAACCTATCCTACATTGCCACTGCATGTTCCCTTATCTCCCCATGCTGACCACCCCGCGGGGCTTTTCTCCATCCCACATTTCCACTCACTGCCTATCCTAATGCAGACCCTCCGATTCACACCAACCCGTGACGTTTTTCTCACTCCTACTAGTGAATGTAATGTAACACACACCCATACAATGCGCACCACCCCGCGATGTTTTTCAGAAACCTATCCTACATTGCCACTGCATGTTCCCTGACCTCCCCATGCTTACCAGACCGCGGTCCTTTTCTCCATCCTACATTGCCACTCACTGCCTATCCTAATTCAGACCCTCCGATTCACAACACCCCGTGATGTTTTTCTCATTCCTACTAGTGAATGTAATGTAACACAAACCCATACAATGCGCAACACCCCGTGATGTTTTTCTCACTCCTACTAGTGAATGTAATGTAACACACACCCTTACAATGCGCACCACCCCGCGATGTTTTTCTCACTCCTACTAGTAAATGTAATGTAACACACACCCATACAATGCGCACCACCCCGCGATGTTTTTCAGAAACGTATCCTACATTGCCACTGCATGTTCCCTGACCTCCCCATGCTGAGCACCCCGCGGTGCTTTTCTCCATCCTACATTGCCACTCACTGCCTATCCAAATTCAGAACCTCCGATTCACACCACCCGTGATGTTTTTCTCACTCCTACTAGTGAATGTAATGTAACACACACCCATACAATGCGCACCACCCCGTGATGTTTTTCTCACTCCTACTAGTGAATGTAATGTAACACGCACCCATACAATGCGCACCACCCCGCGATGTTTTTCACAAACATATCCTACATTGCCACAGCATGTTCCCTGACCTCCCCATGCTGACCACCCCGCGTGGCTTTTCTCCATCCTACAATGCCACTCACTGCCTATCCTAATTCAGACCCTCCGATTCTCACCACCCCGTGATGTTTTTCTCACTCCTACTAGTGAATGTAATGTAACATCCATCCATACAATGCGCACCACCCCGCGATGTTTTTCCGAAACCTATCCTACATTGCCACTGCATGTTCACTGCCCTTCCCATGCTGACCACCCCGCGGTGCTTTTCTCCATCTTACATTGCGACTCACTGCCTATCCTAATTCAGACCCTCCGATTAACACCACCCCATGATGTTTTTCTCACTCCTACTAGTGAATGTAACGTAACACATACCCATACAATGTGCACCACCCCGTGATGTATTTCTTACTCTTTCTAGTGAATGTAATGTAACACACACCCATACAATGCGGACATCCCCGTGTTGTTTTTCTCACTCCTACTAGTGAATGTAATGTAACACACACCCATACAATGCGCACCACCCCGTGATGTTTTTCTCACTCCTACTAGTGAATGTAATGTAACACACACCCATACAATGTGCACCACCCCGTGATGTTTTTCTCACTCCTACTAGTGAATGTAATGTAACACACACCCATACAATGCGCACCACCCCGCGATGTTTTTCAGAAACCTATCGTACATTGCCACTGCATGTTCACTGACCTCCCCATGCTGACCACCCGGCGCTGCTTTTCTCCATCCTACATTGCCAGTCACTGCCTATCCTAATTCAGACCCTCAGATTCACACCACCCCGTGATGTTTTTCTCACTCCTACTAGTGAATGTAATGTAACACACACCCATACAATGCGCACCACCCCGTGATGTTTTTCTCACTCCTACTAGTGAATGCAATGTAACACACACCCATACAATGTGCACAACCCCGCGATGTTTTTCAGAAACCTATCCTACATTGCCACTGCATTTTCCCTGATCTCACCATGCTGAGCACCCCGCGGGGCTTTTCTCCATCCTACATTGCCACTCATTGCCTATCCTAATGCCGACCCTCCGATTCACACCACCCCGTGATGTTTTTCTCAATCCTACTAGTGAATGTAATGTAAGAGGCACCCATACAATGCGCACCACCCCGCGATGTTTTTCAGAAACCTATCCTACATTGCCACTGCATGTTCCCTGACCTCCACATGCTGATCACCCCGCGGTGCTTTTCTCCATCCTACGTTGCCATTCACTGCCTATCCTAATTCAGACCTTCCGATTCACACCACCCCATGATGTTTTTCTCACTCCAACTAGTCAATGTAATGTAACACACACCCATACAATGCGCACCACCCCGCGATGTTTTTCAGAAGCCTATCCTACATTGCCACTGCATGTTCCCTGACCTCCCCATGCTTACCATCCCGCGGTCCTTTTCTCCATCCTACATTGCCTCTCACTGCCTATCCTAATTCAGACCCTCTGATTCACACCACCCCGTGATGTTTTTCTCATTCCTACTTGTGAATGTAATGTAACACAAACCCATACAATGCGCACCACACCGTGATGTTTTTCTCACTCCTACTAGTGAATGTAATGTAACACACACCCATACAATGTGCACCACCCCGTGATGTTTTTCTCACTCCTACTAGTGAATGTAATGTAACACGCACCCATACAATGCGCACCACCCCGCGATGTTTTTCACAAACATACCCTACATTGCCACAGCATGTTCCCTGACCTCCCCATGCTGACCACCCCGCGGGGCTTTTCTCCATCCTACAATGCCACTCATTGCCTATCCTAATTCAGACCCTCCGATTCTCACCATGCCGTGATGTTTTTCTCACTCCTACTAGTGAATGTAATGTAACACACATCCATACAAAGCGGACAACCCCGCGATGTTTTTCCGAAACCTATGCTACATTGCCACTGCATGTTCCCTGCCCTTCCCATGCTGACCACCCTGCGGTGCTTTTCTCCATCTTACATTGCGACTCACTGCCTATCCTAATTCATACCCTCCGGTTTACACCACCCCGTGATGTTTTTCTCACTCCTACTAGTGAATGTAATGTAACACACACCCATACAATGCGCACCACCCCGTGATGTTTTTCTTACTCTTACTAGTGAATGTAATGTAACACACACCCATACAATGCGCACCTTCCCGTGTTGTTTTTCTCACTCCTACTATTGAATGTAATGTAACACACACCCATACAATGCGCACCACCACGCGATGTTTTTCACAAACCTATCCTACATTGCCACTGCATGTTCCCTGACCTCCCAATGCTGACAACACCGCGATGCTTTTCTCCATCCTACATTGCCACTCACTGCCTATCGTAATTCAGACACTCCGATTCACACCACCCCGTGATGTTTTTCTCGCTCCTACTAGTGAATGTAATGTAACACACACCCATACAATGCGCACCACCCCGCGATGTTTTTCAGAAACTTATCCTACATTGCCACTGCATGTTCCATGACCTCCCCATGCTGACCAACCCGCGGTGCTTTTCTGCATCCTACATTGCCACTCACTGCCTATCCTAATTCAGACCCTCCGATTCACACCACCCCGTGATGTTTTTCTCACTCCTACTAGTGAATGTAATGTAACACACACCCATACAATGCGCACCACCCCGCGATGTTTTTCAGAAACCTATCGTACATTGCCACTGCATGTTCACTGACCTCCCCATGCTGACCACCCGGCGCTGCTTTTCTCCATCCTACATTGCCAGTCACTGCCTATCCTAATTCAGACCCTCAGATTCACACCACCCCGTGATGTTTTTCTCACTCCTACTAGTGAAGGTAATGTAACACACACCCATACAATGCGCACCACCCCGTGATGTTTTTCTCACTCCTACTAGAGAATGCAATGTAACACACACCCATACAATGTGCATAACACCGCGATGTTTTTCAGAAACCTATCCTACATTGCCACTGCATTTTCCCTGATTTCACCATGCTGACCACCCCGCGGGGCTTTTCTCCATCCTACATTGCCACTCATTTCCTATCCTAATGCAGACCCTCCGATTCACACCAACCCGTGATGTTTTTCTCACTCCTACTAGTGAATGTAATTTAACACACACCCATACAATGCGCACCACCCCGCGATGTTTTTCTCACTCCTACTAGTGAATGCAATGTAACACACACCCATACAATGTGCACTACCCGGTGATGTTTTTTTCACTCCTACTAGTGAAAGTAATGTAACACGCACCCATACAATGCGCACCACCCCGCGATGTTTTTCACAAACATACCCTACATTGCCACAGCATGTTCCCTGACCTCCCCATGCTGACCACCCCGCGGGGCTTTTCTCCATCCTACAATGCCACTCATTGCCTATCCTAATTCAGACCCTCCGATTCTCACCACCCCGTGATGTTTTTCTCACTCCTACTAGTGAATGTAATGTAACACACATCCATACAATGCGGACCACCCCGCGATGTTTTTCCGAAACCTATGCTACATTGCCACTGCATGTTCCCTGCCCTTCCCATGCTGACCACCCCGCGGTGCTTTTCTCCATCTTACATTGGGACTCACTGCCTATCCTAATTCAGACCCTCCGATTTACACCACCCCGTGATGTTTTTCTCACTCCTACTAATGAATGTAATGTAACACACACCCATACAATGCGCACCACCCCGTGATGTTTTTCTTACTCTTACTAGTGAATGTAATGTAACACACACCCATACAATGGGCACCACCCCGTGATGTTTTTCTTACTCTTACTAGTGAATGTAATGTAACACACACCCATACAATGCGCACCTTCCCGTGTTGTTTTTCTCTCTCCTACTAGTGAATGTAATGTAACACACACCCATACAATGTGCACCACCCCGTGATGTTTTTCTCACTCCTACTAGTGAATGTAATGTAACACACACCCATACAATGCGCACCACCCCGCGATGTTTTTCAGAAACCTATCGTACATTGCCACTGCATGTTCACTGACCTCCCCATGCTGACCACCCGGCGCTGCTTTTCTCTATCCTACATTGCCAGTCACTGCCTATCCTAATTCAGACCCTCAGATTCACACCACCCCGTGATGTTTTTCTCACTCCTACTAGTGAATGTAATGTAACACACACCCATACAATGCGAACCACCCCGTGATGTTTTTCTCACTCCTACTAGTGAATGCAATGTAACACACACCCATACAATGTGCACAACCCCGCGATGTTTTTCAGAAACCTATCCTACATTGCCACTGCATTTTCCCTGATCTCACCATGCTGACCACCCCGCGGGGCTTTTCTCCATCCTACATTGCCACTCATTGCCTATCCTAATGCCGACCCTCCGATTCACACCACCCCGTGATGTTTTTCTCAATCCTACTAGTGAATGTAATGTAACACGCACCCATACAATGCGCACCACCCTGCGATGTTTTTCACAAACATACCCTACATTGCCACAGCATGTTCCCTGACCTCCCCATGCTGACCACCCCGCGGGGCTTTTCTCCATCCTACAATGCCACTCATTGCCTATCCTAATTCAGACCCTCCGATTCTCACCACGCCGTGATGTTTTTCTCACTCCTACTAGTGAATGTAATGTAACACACATCCATACAATGCGGACAACCCCGCGATGTTTTTCCGAAACCTATGCTACATTGCCACTGCATGTTCCCTGCCCTTCCCATGCTGACCACCCCGCGGTGCTTTTCTCCATCTTACATTGCGACTCACTGCCTATCCTAATTCAGACCCTCCGGTTTACACCACCCCGTGATGTTTTTCTCACTCCTACTAGTGAATGTAATGTAACACACACCCATACAATGCGCACCACCCCGTGATGTTTTTCTTACTCTTACTAGTGAATGTAATGTAACACACACCCATACAATGCGCACCTCCCGTGTTGTTTTTCTCACTCCTACTAGTGAATGTAATGTAACACACACCCATACAATGCGCACCACCACGCGATGTTTTTCACAAACCTATCCTACATTGCCACTGCATGTTCCCTGACCTCCCCATGCTGACCACCCGGCGCTGCTTTTCTCCATCCTACATTGCCAGTCACTGCCTATCCTAATTCAGACCCTCAGATTCACACCACCCCGTGATGTTTTTCTCACTCCTACTAGTGAATGTAATGTAACACACACCCATACAATGCGCACCACCCCGTGATGTTTTTCTCACTCCTACTAGTGAATGCAATGTAACACACACCCATACAATGTGCACAACCCCGCGACGTTTTTCAGAAACCTATCCTACATTGCCACTGCATTTTCCCTGATCTCACCATGCTGACCACCCCGCGGGGCTTTTCTCCATCCTACATTGCCACTCATTGCCTATCCTAATGCAGACACTCCGATTCACACCACCCCGTGATGTTTTTCTCACTCCTACTAGTGAATGTAATTTAACACACACCCATACAATGCGCACCACCCCGCGATGTTTTTCTCACTCCTACTAGTAAATGCAATGTAACACACACCCATACAATGTGCACCACACCGTGATGTTTTTTTCACTCCTACTAGTGAATGTAATGTAACACGCACCCATACAATGCGCACCACCCCGCGATGTTTTTCACAAACATACCCTACATTGCCACAGCATGTTCCCTGACCTCCCCATGCTGACCACCCCGCGGGGCTTTTCTCCATCCTACAATGCCACTCATTGCCTTTCCTAATTCAGACCCTCCGATTCTCACCACCCCCTGATGTTTTTCTCATTCCTACTAGTGAATGTAATGTAACACACATCCATACAATGCGGACCACCCCGCGATGTTTTTCCGAAACCTATGCTACATTGCCACTGCATGTTCCCTGCCCTTCCCATGCTGACCACCCCGCGGTGCTTTTCTCCATCTTACATTGGGACTCACTGCCTATCCTAATTCAGACCCTCCGATTTACACCACCCCGTGATGTTTTTCTCACTCCTACTAATGAATGTAATGTAACACACACCCATACAATGCGCACCTTCCCGTGTTGTTTTTCTCACTCCTACTAGTGAATGTAATGTAACACACACCCGTACAATGCGCACAACCCCGTGATGTTTTTCTCACTCCTACTAGTGAATGTAATGTAACACACACCCATACAATGCGCACCACCACGCGATGTTTTTCACAAACCTATCCTACATTGCCACTGCATGTTCCCTGACCTCCCAATGCTGACAACACCGCGATGCTTTTCTCCATCCTACATTGCCACTCACTTCCTATCCTAATTCAGACACTCCGATTCACACCACCCCGTGATGTTTTTCTCGCTCCTACTAGTGAATGTAATGTAACACACACCCATACAATGCGCACCACCCCGCGATGTTTTTCAGAAACTTATCCTACATTGCCACTGCATGTTCCCTGACCTCCCCATGCTGACCAACCCGCGGTGCTTTTCTGCATCCTACATTGCCACTCACTGCCTATCCTAATTCAGACCCTCCGATTCACACCACACCGTGATGTTTTTCTCACTCCTACTAGTGAATGTAATGTAACACACACCCGTACAATGCGCACAACCCCATGATGTTTTTCTCACTCCTACTAGTGAATGTAATGTAACACACACCCATACAATGCGCACCACCACGCGATGTTTTTCACAAACCTATCCTGTATTGCCACTGCATGTTCCCTGACCTCCCAATGCTGACAACACCGCGATGCTTTTCTCCATCCTACATTGCCACTCACTGCCTATCCTAATTCAGACACTCCGATTCACACCACCCCGTGATGTTTTTCTCGCTCCTACTAGTGAATGTAATGTAACACACACCCATACAATGCGCACCACCCCGCGATGTTTTTCAGAAACTTATCCTACATTGCCACTGCATGTTCCCTGACCTCCCCATGCTGACCAACCCGCGGTGCTTTTCTGCATCCTACATTGCCACTCACTGCCTATCCTTATTCAGACCCTCCGATTCACACCACCCCGTGATGTTTTTCTCACTCCTATTAGTGAATGTAATGTAACACACACCCATACATTGCGCACCACCCCGCGATGTTTTTCAGAAACCTATTGTACATTGCCACTGCATGTTCACTGACCTCCCCATGCTGACCACATGGCGCTGCTTTTCTCCATCCTACATTGCCAGTCACTGCCTATCCTAATTCAGACCCTCAGATTCACACCACCCCGTGATGTTTTTCTCACTCCTACTAGTGAATGTAATGTAACACACACCCATACAATGTGCACCACCCCGTGATGTTTTTCTCACTCCTACTAGTGAATGTAATGTAACACACACGCATACAATGTGCACAACCCCGCGATGTTTTTCAGAAACCTATCCTACATTGCCACTGCATTTTCCCTGATCTCACCATGCTGACCACCCCGCGGGGCTTTTCTCCATCCTACCTTGCCAATCATTGCCTATCCTAATGCAGACCCTCCGATTCACACCACGCCGTGATGTTTTTCTCAATCCTCCTAGTGAATGTAATGTAAGAGGCACCCATACAATGCGCACCACCCCGCGATGTTTTTCACAAACATATCCTACATTGCCATAGCATGTTCCCTGACCTCCCAATGCTGACCACCCCGCGGGGCTTTTCTCCATCCTACAATGCCACTCACTGGCTATCCTAATTCAGACCCTCCGATTCTCACCACCCCGTGATGTTTTTCTCACTCCTACTAGTGAATGTAATGTAACACACACCCATACAATGCGCACCACCCCGCGATGTTTTTCGGAAACCTATTGTACATTGCCACTGCATGTTCACTGACCTCCCCATGCTGACCACACGGCGCTGCTTTTCTCCATCCTACATTGCCAGTCACTGCCTATCGTATTTCAGACCCTCCGATTCACACCACCCCGTGATGTTTTTCTCACTCCTACTAGTGAATGTAATGTAACACACACCCATACAATGCGCACCACAACGTGATGTTTTTCTCACTCCTACTAGTGAATGTAATGTAACACACACCCATACAATGCGCACCACCCCGTGATGTTTTTCACACTCCTACTAGTGAATGTAATGTAACACACACCCATACAATGCGCACCACCCCGTGATGTTTTTCAGAAACCTATCCTACATTGCCACTGCATGTTCCCTGACCTCCCCATGCTGACCACCCCGCGGTGCTTTTCTCCATCCTACATTGCCACTCACTGCCTATCCTAATTCAGACCCTCCGATTCACAAAACACCGTGATGTTTTTCTCACTCCTACTAGTGAATGTAATGTAACACACACCCATACAATGCGCACCACCCCGTGATGTTGTTCAGAAACCTATCCTACATTGCCACTGCATGTTCCCTGACCTCCCTATGCTGACCGCCCGCGGTGCTTTTCTCCATCCTACATTGCCATTCACTGCCTACCCTAATTCATACCCTCCGATTCACACCAGCCGTGATGTTTTTCTCATTCCTTCTAGTGAATGTAATGTAACACACACCCATACAATGCGCACCACCCCGTGATGTTTTTCTCACTCCTACTAGTGAATGTAACACACACCCATACAATGCGCACCACCCCGCGATGTTTTTCTCACTCCTACTAGTGAAAGTAATGTAACACACCCATACAATGCGCACCACCCCGTGAAGTTTTTCAGAAACCTATCCTACATTGCCACTGCATGTTCCCTGACCTCCCCATGCTGACCACCCCGCGGTGCTTTTCTCCATCCTACATTGCCACTCACTGCCTATCCAAATTCAGAACCTCCGATTCACACCACCCGTGATGTTTTTCTCACTCCTACTAGTGAATGTAATGTAACACACACCCATACAATGCGCACCACCCCGTGATGTTTTTCTCACTCCTACTAGTGAATGTAATGTAACACGCACCCATACAATGCGCACCACCCCGCGATGTTTTTCACAAACATATCCTACATTGCCATAGCATGTTCCCTGACCTCCCAATGCTGACCACCCCGCGGGGCTTTTCTCCATCCTACAATGCTACTCACTGCCTATCCTAATTCAGAACCTCCGATTCTCACCACCCCGTGATGTTTTTCTCACTCCTACTAGTGAATGTAATTTAACACACACCCATACAATGCGCACCACCCCGCGATGTTTTTCTCACTCCTACTAGTGAATGTAATGTTACACACCCGTACAATGCGCACCACCCCGCGATGTTTTTCAGAAACCTATCCTACATTGCCACAGCATGTTCCCTGACCTCCCCATGCTGACCACCCCGCGGGGCTTTTCTCCATCCTACAATGCCACTCATTGCCTATCCTAATTCAGACCCTCCGATTCTCACCACGCCGTGATGTTTTTCTCACTCCTACTAGTGAATGTAATGTAACACACATCCATACAATGCGGACAACCCCGCGATGTTTTTCCGAAACCTATGCTACATTGCCACTGCATGTTCCCTGCCCTTCCCATGGTGACCACCCCGCGGTGCTTTTCTTCATCTTACATTGCGACTCACTGCCTATCCTAATTCAGACCCTCCGGTTTACACCACCCCGTGATGTTTTTCTCACTCCTACTAGTGAATGTAATGTAACACACACCCATACAATGCGCACCACCCCGTGATGTTTTTCTTACTCTTACTAGTGAATGTAATGTAACACACACCCATACAATGCGCACCTTCCCGTGTTGTTTTTCTCACTCCTACTAGTGAATGTAATGTAACACACACCCATACAATGCGCACCACCACGCGATGTTTTTCACAAACCTATCCTACATTGCCACTGCATGTTCCCTGACCTCCCAATGCTGACAACACCGTGATGCTTTTCTCCATCCTACATTGCCACTCACTGCCTATCCTAATTCAGACACTCCGATTCACACCACCCCGTGATGTTTTTCTCGCTCCTACTAGTGAATGTAATGTAACACACACCCATACAATGCGCACCACCCCGCGATGTTTTTCAGAAACTTATCCTACATTGCCACTGCATGTTCCCTGACCTCCCCATGCTGACCAACCCGCGGTGCTTTTCTGCATCCTACATTGCCACTCACTGCCTATCCTAATTCAGACCCTCCGATTCACACCACCCCGTGATGTTTTTCTCACTCCTACTAGTGAATGTAATGTAACACACACCCATACAATGCGCACCACCCCGCGATGTTTTTCAGAAACCTATCGTACATTGCCACTGCATGTTCACTGACCTCCCCATGCTGACCACCCGGCGCTGCTTTTCTCCATCCTACATTGCCAGTCACTGCCTATCCTAATTCAGACCCTCAGATTCACACCACCCCGTGATGTTTTTCTCACTCCTACTAGTGAATGTAATGTAACACACACCCATACAATGCGCACCACCCCGTGATGTTTTTCTCACTCCTACTAGTGAATGCAATGTAACACACACCCATACAATGTGCACAACCCCGCGATGTTTTTCAGAAACCTATCCTACATTGCCACTGCATTTTCCCTGATCTCACCATGCTGACAACCCCGCGGGGCTTTTCTCCATCCTACATTGCCACTCATTGCCTATCCTAATGCAGACCCTCCGATTCACACCACCCCGTGATGTTTTTCTCACTCCTACTAGTGAATGTAATTTAACACACACCCATACAATGCGCACCACCCCGCGATGTTTTTCTCACTCCTACTAGTAAATGCAATGTAACACACACCCATACAATGTGCACCACCCCGTGATGTTTTTTTCACTCCTACTAGTGAATGTAATGTAACACGCACCCATACAATGCGCACCACCCCGCGATGTTTTTCACAAACATACCCTACATTGCCACAGGATGTTCCCTGACCTCCCCATGCTGACCACCCCGCGGGGCTTTTCTCCATCCTACAATGCCACTCATTGCCTATCCTAATTCAGACCCTCCGATTCTCACCACCCCGTGATGTTTTTCTCACTCCTACTAGTGAATGTAATGTAACACACATACATACAATGCGGACCACCCCGCGATGTTTTTCCGAAACCTATGCTACATTGCCACTGCATGTTCCCTGACCTCCCCATGCTGACCACCCCGCGGTGCTTTTCTCCATCCTACATTGCCACTCACTGCCTATCCAAATTCAGAACCTCCGATTCACACCACCCGTGATGTTTTTCTCACTCCTACTAGTGAATGTAATGTAACACACACCCATACAATGCGCACCACCCCGTGATGTTTTTCTCACTCCTACTAGTGAATGTAATGTAACACGCACCCATACAATGCGCACCACCCCGCGATGTTTTTCACAAACATATCCTACATTGCCATAGCATGTTCCCTGACCTCCCAATGCTGACCACCCCGCGGGGCTTTTCTCCATCCTACAATGCTACTCACTGCCTATCCTAATTCAGAACCTCCGATTCTCACCACCCCGTGATGTTTTTCTCACTCCTACTAGTGAATGTAATGTTACACACCCGTACAATGCGCACCACCCCGCGATGTTTTTCAGAAACCTATCCTACATTGCCACAGCATGTTCCCTGACCTCCCCATGCTGACCACCCCGCGGGGCTTTTCTCCATCCTACAATGCCACTCATTGCCTATCCTAATTCAGACCCTCCGATTCTCACCACGCCGTGATGTTTTTCTCACTCCTACTAGTGAATGTAATGTAACACACATCCATACAATGCGGACAACCCCGCGATGTTTTTCCGAAACCTATGCTACATTGCCACTGCATGTTCCCTGCCCTTCCCATGCTGACCACCCCGCGGTGCTTTTCTCCATCTTACATTGCGACTCACTGCCTATCCTAATTCAGACCCTCCGGTTTACACCACCCCGTGATGTTTTTCTCACTCCTACTAGTGAATGTAATGTAACACACACCCATACAATGCGCACCACCCCGTGATGTTTTTCTTACTCTTACTAGTGAATGTAATGTAACACACACCCATACAATGCGCACCTTCCCGTGTTGTTTTTCTCACTCCTACTAGTGAATGTAATGTAACACACACCCATACAATGCGCATCACCACGCGATGTTTTTCACAAACCTATCCTACATTGCCACTGCATGTTCCCTGACCTCCCAATGCTGACAACACCGCGATGCTTTTCTCCATCCTACATTGCCACTCACTGCCTATCCTAATTCAGACACTCCGATTCACACCACCCCGTGATGTTTTTCTCGCTCCTACTAGTGAATGTAATGTAACACACACCCATACAATGCGCACCACCCCGCGATGTTTTTCAGAAACTTATCCTACATTGCCACTGCATGTTCCCTGACCTCCCCATGCTGACCAACCCGCGGTGCTTTTCTGCATCCTACATTGCCACTCACTGCCTATCCTAATTCAGACCCTCCGATTCACACCACCCCGTGATGTTTTTCTCACTCCTACTAGTGAATGTAATGTAACACACACCCATACAATGCGCACCACCCCGCGATGTTTTTCAGAAACCTATCGTACATTGCCACTGCATGTTCACTGACCTCCCCATGCTGACCACCCGGCGCTGCTTTTCTCCATCCTACATTGCCAGTCACTGCCTATCCTAATTCAGACGCTCAGATTCACACCACCCCGTGATGTTTTTCTCACTCCTACTAGTGAATGTAATGTAACACACACCCATACAATGCGCACCACCCCGTGATGTTTTTCTCACTCCTACTAGTGAATGCAATGTAACACACACCCATACAATGTGCACAACCCCGCGATGTTTTTCAGAAACCTATCCTACATTGCCACTGCATTTTCCCTGATCTCACCATGCTGACCACCCCGCGGGGCTTTTCTCCATCCTACATTGCCACTCATTGCCTATCCTAATGCAGACCCTCCGATTCACACCACCCCGTGATGTTTTTCTCACTCCTACTAGTGAATGTAATTTAACACACACCCATACAATGCGCACCACCCCGCGATGTTTTTCTCACTCCTACTAGTAAATGCAATGTAACACACACCCATACAATGTGCACCACCCCGTGATGTTTTTTTCACTCCTACTAGTGAATGTAATGTAACACGCACCCATACAATGCGCACCACCCCACGATGTTTTTCACAAACATACCCTACATTGCCACAGCATGTTCCCTGACCTCACCATGCTGACCACCCCGCGGTGCTTTTCTCCATCTTACATTGGGACTCACTGCCTATCCTAATTCAGACCCTCCGATTCTCACCACCCCGTGATGTTTTTCTCACTCCTACTAGTGAATGTAATGTAACACACATCCATACAATGCGGACCACCCCGCGATGTTTTTCCGAAACCTATGCTACATTGCCACTGCATGTTCCCTGCCCTTCCCATGCTGACCACCCCGCGGTGCTTTTCTCCATCTTACATTGGGACTCACTGCCTATCCTAATTCAGACCCTCCGATTTACACCACCCCGTGATGTTTTTCTCACTCCTACTAATGAATGTAATGTAACACACACCCATACAATGCGCACCACCCCGTGATGTTTTTCTTACTCTTACTAGTGAATGTAATGTAACACACACCCATACAATGCGCACCTTCCCGTGTTGTTTTTCTCACTCCTACTAGTGAATGTAATGTAACACACACCCGTACAATGCGCACAACCCCGTGATGTTTTTCTCACTCCTACTAGTGAATGTAATGTAACACACACCCATACAATGCGCACCACCACGCGATGTTTTTCACAAACCTATCCTACATTGCCACTGCATGTTCCCTGACCTCCCAATGCTGACAACACCGCGATGCTTTTCTCCATCCTACATTGCCACTCACTGCCTATCCTAATTCAGACACTCCGATTCACACCACCCCGTGATGTTTTTCTCGCTCCTACTAGTGAATGTAATGTAACACACACCCATACAATGCGCACCACCCCGCGATGTTTTTCAGAAACTTATCCTACATTGCCACTGCATGTTCCCTGACCTCCCCATGCTGACCAACCCGCGGTGCTTTTCTGCATCCTACATTGCCACTCACTGCCTATCCTAATTCAGACCCTCCGATTCACACCACCCCGTGATGTTTTTCTCACTCCTACTAGTGAATGTAATGTAACACACAACCATACATTGCGCACCACCCCGCGATGTTTTTCAGAAACCTATCGTACATTGCCACTGCATGTTCACTGACCTCCCCATGCTGAACACCCGGCGCTGCTTTTCTCCATCCTACATTGCCAGTCACTGCCTATCCTAATTCAGACCCTCAGATTCACACCACCCCGTGATGTTTTTCTCACTCCTACTAGTGAATGTAATGTAACACACACCCATACAATGCGCACCACCCCGTGATGTTTTTCTCACTCCTACTAGTGAATATAATGTAACACACACCCATACAATGTGCACAACCCCGCGATGTTTTTCAGAAACCTATCCTACATTGCCACTGCATTTTCCCTGATCTCACCATGCTGACCACCCCGCGGGGCTTTTCTCCATCCTACATTGCCACTCATTGCCTATCCTAATGCAGACCCTCCGATTCACACCACCCCGTGATGTTTTTCTCAATCCTACTAGTGAATGTAATGTAAGAGGCACCCATACAATGCGCACCACCCCGCGATGTTTTTCAGAAACCTATCCTACATTGCCACTGCATGTTCCCTGACCTCCCCATGCTGATCACCCTGCGGTGCTTTTCTCCATCCTAGGTTGCCATTCACTGCCTATCCTAATTCAGACCTTCCGATTCACACCACCCCGTGATGTTTTTCTCACTCCAACTAGTCAATGTAATGTAACACACACCCATACAATGCGCACCGCCCCGCGATGTTTTTCAGAAACCTATCCTACATTGCCACTGCATGTTCCCTGACCTCCCCATGCTTACCATCCCGCGGTCCTTTTCTCCATCCTACATTGCCTCTCACTGCCTATCCTAATTCAGACCCTCTGATTCACACCACCCCGTGATGTTTTTCTCATTCCTACTAGTGAATGTAATGTAACACAAACCCATACAATGCGCACCACCCCGTGAAGTTTTTCAGAAACCTATCCTACATTGCCACTGCATGTTCCCTGACCTCCCCATGCTGACCACCCCGCGGTGCTTTTCTCCATCCTACATTGCCACTCACTGCCTATCCAAATTCAGAACCTCCGATTCACACCACCCGTGATGTTTTTCTCACTCCTACTAGTGAATGTAATGTAACACACACCCATACAATGCGCACCACCCCGTGATGTTTTTCTCACTCCTACTAGTGAATGTAATGTAACACGCACCCATACAATGCGCACCACCCCGCGATGTTTTTCACAAACATATCCTACATTGCCATAGCATGTTCCCTGACCTCCCAATGCTGACCACCCCGCGGGGCTTTTCTCCATCCTACAATGCTACTCACTGCCTATCCTAATTCAGAACCTCCGATTCTCACCACCCCGTGATGTTTTTCTCACTCCTACTAGTGAATGTAATTTAACACACACCCATACAATGCGCACCACCCCGCGATGTTTTTCTCACTCCTACTAGTGAATATAATGTTACACACCCGTACAATGCGCACCACCCCGCGATGTTTTTCAGAAACCTATCCTACATTGCCACAGCATGTTCCCTGACCTCCCCATGCTGACCACCCCGCGGGGCTTTTCTCCATCCTACAATGCCACTCACTGCCTATCCTAATTCAGACCCTCCGATTCTCACCACGCCGTGATGTTTTTCTCACTCCTACTAGTGAATGTAATGTAACACACATCCATACAATGCGGACAACCCCGCGATGTTTTTCCGAAACCTATGCTACATTGCCACTGCATGTTCCCTGCCCTTCCCATGCTGACCACCCCGCGGTGCTTTTCTCCATCTTACATTGCGACTCACTGCCTATCCTAATTCAGACCCTCCGGTTTACACCACCCCGTGATGTTTTTCTCACTCCTACTAGTGAATGTAATGTAACACACACCCATACAATGCGCACCACCCCGTGATGTTTTTCTTACTCTTACTAGTGAATGTAATGTAACACACACCCATACAATGCGCACCTTCCCGTGTTGTTTTTCTCACTCCTACTAGTGAATGTAATGTAACACACACCCATACAATGCGCACCACCACGCGATGTTTTTCACAAACCTATCCTACTTTGCCACTGCATGTTCCCTGACCTCCCAATGCTGACAACACCGCGATGCTTTTCTCCATCCTACATTGCCACTCACTGCCTATCCTAATTCAGACACTCCTATTCACACCACCCCGTGATGTTTTTCTCGCTCCTACTAGTGAATGTAATGTAACACACACCCATACAATGCGCACCACCCCGCGATGTTTTTCAGAAACTTATCCTACATTGCCACTGCATGTTCCCTGACCTCCCCATGCTGACCAACCCGCGGTGCTTTTCTGCATCCTACATTGCCACTCACTGCCTATCCTAATTCAGACCCTCCGATTCACACCACCCCGTGATGTTTTTCTCACTCCTACTAGTGAATGTAATGTAACACACACCCATACAATGCGCACCACCCCGCGATGTTTTTCAGAAACCTATCGTACATTGCCACTGCATGTTCACTGACCTCCCCATGCTGACCACCCGGCGCTGCTTTTCTCCATCCTACATTGCCAGTCACTGCCTATCCTAATTCAGACCCTCAGATTCACACCACCCCGTGATGTTTTTCTCACTCCTACTAGTGAATGTAATGTAACACACACCCATACAATGCGCACCACCCCGTGATGTTTTTCTCACTCCTACTAGTGAATGCAATGTAACACACACCCATACAATGTGCACAACCCCGCGATGTTTTTCAGAAACCTATCCTACATTGCCACTGCATTTTCCCTGATCTCACCATGCTGACCACCCCGCGGGGCTTTTCTCCATCCTACATTGCCACTCATTGCCTATCCTAATGCAGACCCTCCGATTCACACCACCCCGTGATGTTTTTCTCACTCCTACTAGTGAATGTAATTTAACACACACCCATACAATGTGCACCACCCCGTCATGTTTCTTTCACTCCTACTAGTGAATGTAATGTAACACGCACCCATACAATGCGCACCACCCCGCGATGTTTTTCACAAACATACCCTACATTGCCACAGCATGTTCCCTGACCTCCCCATGCTGACCACCCCGCGGGGCTTTTCTCCATCCTACAATGCCACTCATTGCCTATCCTAATTCAGACCCTCCGATTCTCACCACCCCGTGATGTTTTTCTCACTCCTACTAGTGAATGTAATGTAACACACATCCATACAATGCGGACCACCCCGCGATGTTTTTCCGAAACCTATGCTACATTGCCACTGCATGTTCCCTGCCCTTCCCATGCTGACCACCCCGCGGTGCTTTTCTCCATCTTACATTGGGACTCACTGCCTATCCTAATTCAGACCCTCCGATTTACACCACCCCGTGATGTTTTTCTCACTCCTACTAATGAATGTAATGTAACACACACCCATACAATGCGCACCACCCCGTGATGTTTTTCTTACTCTTACTAGTGAATGTAATGTAACACACACCCATACAATGCGCACCTTCCCGTGTTGTTTTTCTCACTCCTACTAGTGAATGTAATGTAACACACACCCGTACAATGCGCACAACCCCGTGATGTTTTTCTCACTCCTACTAGTGAATGTAATGTAACACACACCCATACAATGCGCACCACCACGCGATGTTTTTCACAAACCTATCCTACATTGCCACTGCATGTTCCCTGACCTCCCAATGCTGACAACACCGCGATGCTTTTCTCCATCCTACATTGCCACTCACTGCCTATCCTAATTCAGACACTCCGATTCACACCACCCCGTGATGTTTTTCTCGCTCCTACTAGTGAATGTAATGTAACACACACCCATACAATGCGCACCACCCCGCGATGTTTTTCAGAAACTTATCCTACATTGCCACTGCATGTTCCCTGACCTCCCCATGCTGACCAACCCGCGGTGCTTTTCTGCATCCTACATTGCCACTCACTGCCTATCCTAATTCAGACCCTCCGATTCACACCACCCCGTGATGTTTTTCTCACTCCTACTAGTGAATGTAATGTAACACACAACCATACATTGCGCACCACCCCGCGATGTTTTTCAGAAACCTATCGTACATTGCCACTGCATGTTCACTGACCTCCCCATGCTGAACACCCGGCGCTGCTTTTCTCCATCCTACATTGCCAGTCACTGCCTATCCTAATTCAGACCCTCAGATTCACACCACCCCGTGATGTTTTTCTCACTCCTACTAGTGAATGTAATGTAACACACACCCATACAATGCGCACCACCCCGTGATGTTTTTCTCACTCCTACTAGTGAATATAATGTAACACACACCCATACAATGTGCACAACCCCGCGATGTTTTTCAGAAACCTATCCTACATTGCCACTGCTTTTTCCCTGATCTCACCATGCTGACCACCCCGCGGGGCTTTTCTCCATCCTACATTGCCACTCACTGCCTATCCTAATTCAGACCTTCCGATTCACACCACCCCGTGATGTTTTTCTCACTCCAACTAGTCAATGTAATGTAACACACACCCATACAATGCGCACCGCCCCGCGATGTTTTTCAGAAACCTATCCTACATTGCCACTGCATGTTCCCTGACCTCCCCATGCTTACCATCCCGCGGTCCTTTTCTCCATCCTACATTGCCTCTCACTGCCTATCTGAATTCAGACCCTCTGATTCACACCACCCCGTGATGTTTTTCTCATTCCTACTAGTGAATGTAATGTAACACAAACCCATACAATGCGCACCACCCCGTGATGTTTTTCTCACTCCTACTAGTGAATGTAATGTAACACACACCCATACAATGTGCACCACCCCGTGATGTTTTTCTCACTCCTACTAGTGAATGTAATGTAACACACATCCATACAATGCGGACAACCCCGCGATGTTATTCCAAAACCTATGCTACATTGCCACTGCATGTTCCCTGCCCTTCCCATGCTGACCACCCAGCGGTGCTTTTCTCCATCTTAAATTGCGACTCACTGCCTATCCTAATTCAGACCCTCCGATTCACACCACCCCGTGATGTTTTTCTCACTCCTACTAGTGAATGTAATGTAACACACACCCATACAATGCGCACCACCCCGCGATGTTTTTCAGAAACCTATCGTACATTGCCACTGCATGTTCACTGACCACCCCATGCTGACCACCCGGCGCTGCTTTTCTCCATCCTACATTGCCAGTCACTGCCTATCCTAATTCAGACCCTCAGATTCACACCACCCCGTGATGTTTTTCTCACTCCTACTAGTGAATGTAATGTAATACACACCCATACAATGCGCACCACCCCGTGATGTTTTTTTCACTCCTACTAGTGAATGTAATGTAACACACACCCATACAATGTGCACCATCCCGCGATGTTTTTCAGAAACCTATCCTACATTGCCACTGCATTTTCCCTGATCTCACCATGCTGACCACCCCGCGGGGCTTTTCTCAATCCTACATTGCCAATCATTGCCTATCCTAATGGAGACCCTCCGATTCACACCACCCCGTGATGTTTTTCTCAATCCTCCTAGTGAATGTAATGTAAGAGGCACCCATACAATGCGCACCACCCCGCGATGTTTTTCACAAACATATCCTACATTGCCATAGCATGTTCCCTGACCTCCCAATGCTGACCACCCCGCGGGGCTTTTCTCCATCCTACAATGCCACTCACTGGCTATCCTAATTCAGACCCTCCGATTCTCACCACCCCATGATGTTTTTCTCACTCCTACTAGTGAATGTAATGTAACACACACCCATACAATGCGCACCACCCCGCGATGTTTTTCTCACTCCTACTAGTCAATGTAATGTTACACACCCGTACAATGCGCACCACCCCGCGATGTTTTTCAGAAACCTATCCTACATTGCCACTGCATTTTCCCTGAGCTCCCCATGCTGACCAACCCGCGGTGCTTTTCTGCATCCTACATTGCCACTCACTGCATATCCTAATTCAGACCCTCTGATTCAGACCACCCCGTGATGTTTTTCTCACTCCTACTAGTGAATGTAATGTAACCCACACCCATACAATGCGTACCACCCCGCGATGTTTTTCAGAAACCTATTGTACATTGATACTGCATGTTCACTGACCTCCCCATGCTGACCACCCGGCGCTGCTTTTCTCCATCCTACATTGCCAGTCACAGCCTATCCTAATTCAGACCCTCAGATTCACACCACCCTGTGATGTTTTTCTCACTCCTACTAGTGAATGTAATGTAACACACACCCATACAATGCGCACCACCCCACGATGTTTTTCAGAAACCTATCCTACATTGCCACTGGATGTTCCCTGACCTCCCCATGCTGACCACCCCGCGGTGCTTTTCTCCATCCTAAATTGCCAATCACTGCCTATCCTAAATCAGACCCTCCGATTCACACCACCCCGTGATGTTTTTCTCACTCCTACTAGTGAATGTAATGTAACACACACCCATACAATGCGCACCACAACGTGATGTTTTTCTCACTCCTACTAGTGAATGTAATGTAACACACACCCATACAATGCGCACCACCCCGTGATGTTTTCCACACTCCTACTAGTGAATGTAATGTAACACACACCCATACAATGCGCACCACCCCGCGATGTTTTTCAGAAACCTATCCTACATTGCCACTGCATGTTCCCTGACCTCCCCATGCTGACCACCCTGCGGTGCTTTTCTCCATCCTACATTGCCACTCACTGCCTATCCTAATTCAGACCCTCCGATTCACACAACCCCGTGATGTTTTTCTCACTCCTACTAGTGAATGTAATGTAACACACACCAATACAATGCGCACCACCCCGTGATGTTTTTCAGAAACCTATCCTACATTGCCACTGCATGTTCCCTGACCTCCCTATGCGGACCGCCCGTGGTGCTTTTCTCCATCCTACATTGCCATTCACTGCCTACCCTAATTCATACCCTCCGATTCACACCAGCCGTGATGTTTTTCTCTTTCCTTCTAGTGAATGTAATGTAACACACACCCATACAATGCGCACCACCCAGTGATGTTTTTCTCACTCCTACTAGTGAATGTAACACACACCCATACAATGCGCACCACCTCGCGATGTTTTTCTCACTCCTACTAGTGAATGTAATGTAACACACACCCATACAATGCGCACCACCCCGTGAAGTTTTTCAGAAACCTATCCTACATTGCCACTGCATGTTCCCTGACCTCCCCATGCTGACCACCCCGCGGTGCTTTTCTCCATCCTACATTGCCACTCACTGCCTATCCAAATTCAGAACCTCCGATTCACACCACCCGTGATGTTTTTCTCACTCCTACTAGTGAATGTAATGTAACACACACCCATACAATGCGCACCACCCCGTGATGTTTTTCTCACTCCTACTAGTGAATGTAATGTAACACGCACCCATACAATGCGCACCACCCCGCGATGTTTTTCACAAACATATCCTACATTGCCATAGCATGTTCCCTGACCTCCCAATGCTGACCACCCCGCGGGGCTTTTCTCCATCCTACAATGCCACTCACTGCCTATCCTAATTCAGACCCTCCGATTCTCACCACCCCGTGATGTTTTTCTCACTCCTACTAGTGAATGTAATTTAACACACACCCATACAATGTGCACCACCCCGCGATGTTTTTCTCACTCCTACTAGTGAATGTAATGTTACACACCCGTACAATGCGCACCACCCCGCGATGTTTTTCAGAAACCTATCCTACATTGCCACTGCATGTTCCCTGATCTCCCCATGCTGACCAACCCGCGGTGCTTTTCTGCATCCTACATTGCCACTCACTGCCTATCCTAATTCAGACCCTCTGATTCAGACCACCCCGTGATGTTTTTCTCACTCCTACTAGTGAATGTAATGTAACCCACACCCATACAATGCTTACCACCCCGCGATGTTTTTCAGAAACCTATTGTACATTGCCACTGCATGTTCACTGACCTCCCCATGCTGACCACCCGGCGCTGCTTTTCTCCATCCTACATTGCCAGTCACTCCCTATCCTAATTCAGACCCTCCGCTTCACACCACCCTGTGATGTTTTTCTCACTCCTACTAGTGAATGTAATGTAACACACACCCATACAATGCGCACCACCCCACGATGTTTTTCAGAAACCTATCCTACATTGCCACTGGATGTTCCCTGACCTCCCAATGCTGACCACCCCGCGGTGCTTTTCTCCATCCTAAATTGCCACTCACTGCCTACCCTAATTCATACCCTCCGATTCACACCAGCCGTGATGTTTTTCTCATTCCTTCTAGTGAATGTAATGTAACACACACCCATACAATGCGCACCACCCCGTGATGTTTTTCTCACCCCTACTAGTGAATGTAACACACACCCATACAATGGGCACCACCCCGCGATGTTTTTCAGAAACCTATCCTACATTGCCACTGCATGTTCCCTGACCTCCCCATGCTGACCACCCTGCGGTGCTGTTCTCCATCCTACATTGCCAATCACTGCCTATCCTAATTCAGACCCTCCGATTCACACCACCCCGTGATGTTTTTCTCACTCCTACTAGTGAATGTGATGTAACACACACCCATACAATGCGCACCACCCTGTGATGTTTTTCTCACTCCTACTAGTGAATGTAATGTAACACACACCCATACAATGCGCACCACCCCGCGATGTGTTTCAGAAACCTATCCTACATTGCCATTGCATGTTCCCTTATCTCCCCATGCTGACCACCCCACGGGGCTTTTCTCCATCCCACATTTCCACTCACTGCCTATCCTAATGCAGACCCTCTGATTCAGACCACCCCGTGATGTTTTTCTCACTCCTACTAGTGAATGTAATGTAACCCACACCCATACAATGGGTACCACCCCGCGATGTTTTTCAGAAACCTATTGTACATTGCCACTGCATGTTCACTCACCTCCCCATGCTGACCACCCGGCGCTGCTTTTATCCATCCTACATTGCCAGTCACTGCCTATCCTAATTCAGACCCTCCGATTCACACCACCCTGTGATGCTTTTCTCACTCCTACTAGTGAATGTAATGTAACACACACCCATACAATGCGCACCACCCCACGATGTTTTTCAGAAACCTGTCCAACATTGCCACTGGATGTTCCCTGACCTCCCTATGCTGACCACCCCGCGGTGCTTTTCTCCATCCTAAATTGCCACTCACTGCCTATCCTAAATCAGACCCTCCGATTCACACCACCCCGTGATGTTTTTCTCACTCCTACTAGTGAATGTAATGTAACACACACCCATACAATGCGCACCACCCCGTGATGTTTTTCTCACTCCTACTAGTGAATGTAATGTAACACACACCCATACAATGCGCACCACCCCGCGATGTTTTTCAGAAACCTATCCTACATTGCCACTGCATGTTCCCTGACCTCCCCATGCTGACCACCCCGCGGTGCTTTTCTCCATCCTACATTGCCAATCACTGCCTATCCTAATTCAGACCCTCCGATGCACACCACCCCGTGATGTTTTTCTCACTCCTACTAGTGAATGTAATGTAACACACACCCATACAATGCGCACCACCCCGTGATGTTTTTCTCACTCCTACTAGTGAATGTAATGTAAAACACACCCATACAATGCGCACCACCCCGCGATGTGTTTCAGAAACCTATCCTACATTGCCTCTGCATGTTCCCTTATCTCCCCATGCTGACCACCCCGCGGGGCTTTTCTCCATCCCACATTTCCACTCACTGCCTATCCTAATGCAGACCCTCCGATTCACACCAACCCGTGATGTTTTTCTCACTCCTACTAGTGAATGTAATGTAACACACACCCATACAATGCGCACCACCCCGCGATGTTTTTCACAAACCTATCCTACATTGATACAGCGTGTTCCCTGACCTCCGCATGCTGACCACCCTGCGGTGCTTTTCTCCATCCTACATTGCCACTCACTGCCTACCCTAACTCAGACACTCCGATACACACATCCCCGTGATGTTTTTCTCACTCCTACTAGTGAATGTAATGTAACACACACACATACAATGCGCACCACCCCGCGATGTTTTTCAGAAACCTATCCTACATTGCCACTGCATGTTCCCTGACCTCCCCATGCTGACCAGCCCACGGTGCTTTTCTCAATCCTACATTGCCACTCACTGCCTATCCTAATACAGACCCTCCGATTCACACCACCCCGTGATGTTTTTCTCACTCCTACTAGTCAATGTAATGTAACACACACCCATACAATGCGCACCAACCCGCGATGTTTTTCAGAAACCTATCCTACATTGCCACTGCATGTTCCCTGACCACCCCATGCTTACCAGACCACGGTCCTTTTCTCCATCCTACATTGCCACTCACTGCCTATCCTAATTCAGACCCTCCGATTCACAACACCCCGTGATGTTTTTCTCATTCCTACTAGTGAATGTAATGTAACACAAACCCATACAATGCGCAACACCCCGTGATGTTTTTCTCACTCCTACTAGTGAATGTAATGTAACACACACCCATACAATGCGCACCACCCCGCGATGTTTTTCTCACTCCTACTAGTGAATGTAATGTAACACACACCCATACAATGCGCACCACCCCGCGATGTTTTTCCGAAACGTATCCTACATTGCCACTGCATGTTCCCTGACCTCCCCATGCTGACCACCCCGCGGTGCTTTTCTCCATCCTACATTGCCACTCACTGCCTATCCAAAATCAGAACCTCCGATTCACACCAGCCGTGATGTTTTTCTCACTCCTACTAGTGAATGTAATATAACACACACCCATACAATGCGCACCACCCCGTGATGTTTTTCTCACTCCTACTAGTGAATGTAATGTAACACGCACCCATACAATGCGCACCACCCCGCGATGTTTTTCACAAACATATCCTACATTGCCACAGCATGTTCCCTGACCTCCCCATGCTGACCACCCCGCGGGGCTTTTCTCCATCCTACATTGCCACTCACTGCCTACCCTAACTCAGACACTCCGATACACACATCCCCGTGATGTTTTTCTCACTCCTACTAGTGAATGTAATGTAACACACACACATACAATGCGCACCACGCCGCGATGTTTTTCAGAAACCTACCCTACATTGCCACTGCATGTTCCCTGACCTCCCCATGCTGACCAGCCCACGGTGCTTTTCTCAATCCTACATTGCCACTCACTGCCTATCCTAATACAGACCCTCCGATTCACACCACCCCACGATGTTTTTCAGAAACCTATCCTACATTGCCACTGGATGTTCCCTGACCTCCCCATGCTGACCACCCCGCGGTGCTTTTCTCCATCCTAAATTGCCAATCACTGCCTATCCTAAATCAGACCCTCCGATTCACACCACCCCGTGATGTTTTTCTCACTCCTACTAGTGAATGTAATGTAACACACACCCATACAATGAGCACCACAACGTGATGTTTTTCTCACTCCTACTAGTGAATGTAATGTAACACACACCCATACAATGCGCACCACCCCGTGATGTTTTCCACACTCCTACTAGTGAATGTAATGTAACACACACCCATACAATGCGCACCACCCCGCGATGTTTTTCAGAAACCTATCCTACATTGCCACTGCATGTTCCCTGACCTCCCCATGCTGACCACCCTGCGGTGCTTTTCTCCATCCTACATTGCCACTCACTGCCTATCCTAATTCAGACCCTCCGATTCACACATCCCCGTGATGTTTTTCTCACTCCTACTAGTGAATGTAATGTAACACACACCAATACAATGCGCACCACCCCGTGATGTTTTTCAGAAACCTATCCTACATTGCCACTGCATGTTCCCTGACCTCCCTATGCTGACCGCCCGTGGTGCTTTTCTCCATCCTACATTGCCATTCACTGCCTACCCTAATTCATACCCTCCGATTCACACCAGCCGTGATCTTTTTCTCTTTCCTTCTAGTGAATGTAATGTAACACACACCCATACAATGCGCACCACCCAGTGATGTTTTTCTCACTCCTACTAGTGAATGTAACACACACCCATACAATGCGCACCACCTCGCGATGTTTTTCTCACTCCTACTAGTGAATGTAATGTAACACACACCCATACAATGCGCACCACCCCGTGAAGTTTTTCAGAAACCTATCCTACATTGCCACTGCATGTTCCCTGACCTCCCCATGCTGACCACCCCGCGGTGCTTTTCTCCATCCTACATTGCCACTCACTGCCTATCCAAATTCAGAACCTCCGATTCACACCACCCGTGATGTTTTTCTCACTCCTACTAGTGAATGTAATGTAACACACACCCATACAATGCGCACCACCCCGTGATGTTTTTCTCACTCCTACTAGTGAATGTAATGTAACACGCACCCATACAATGCGCACCACCCCGCGATGTTTTTCACAAACATATCCTACATTGCCATAGCATGTTCCCTGACCTCCCAATGCTGACCACCCCGCGGGGCTTTTCTCCATCCTACAATGCCACTCACTGCCTATCCTAATTCAGACCCTCTGATTCTCACCACCCCGTGATGTTTTTCTCACTCCTACTAGTGAATGTAATTTAACACACACCCATACAATGCGCACCACCCCGCGATGTTTTTCTCACTCCTACTAGTGAATGTAATGTTACACACCCGTACAATGCGCACCACCCCGCGATGTTTTTCAGAAACCTATCCTACATTGCCACTGCATGTTCCCTGATCTCCCCATGCTGACCAACCCGCGGTGCTTTTCTGCATCCTACATTGCCACTCACTGCCTATCCTAATTCAGACCCTCTGATTCAGACCACCCCGTGATGTTTTTCTCACTCCTACTAGTGAATGTAATGTAACCCACACCCATACAATGCTTACCACCCCGCGATGTTTTTCAGAAACCTATTGTACATTGCCACTGCATGTTCACTGACCTCCCCATGCTGACCACCCGGCGCTGCTTTTCTCCATCCTACATTGCCAGTCACTCCCTATCCTAATTCAGACCCTCCGCTTCACACCACCCTGTGATGTTTTTCTCACTCCTACTAGTGAATGTAATGTAACACACACCCATACAATGCGCACCACCCCACGATGTTTTTCAGAAACCTATCCTACATTGCCACTGGATGTTCCCTGACCTCCCAATGCTGACCACCCCGCGGTGCTTTTCTCCATCCTAAATTGCCACTCACTGCCTACCCTAATTCATACCCTCCGATTCACACCAGCCGTGATGTTTTTCTCATTCCTTCTAGTGAATGTAATGTAACACACACCCATACAATGCGCACCACCCCGTGATGTTTTTCTCACCCCTCCTAGTGAATGTAACACACACCCATACAATGGGCACCACCCCGCGATGTTTTTCAGAAACCTATCCTACATTGCCACTGCATGTTCCCTGACCTCCCCATGCTGACCACCCCGCGGTGCTGTTCTCCATCCTACATTGCCAATCACTGCCTATCCTAATTCAGACCCTCAGATTCACACCACCCCGTGATGTTTTTCTCACTC
This sequence comes from Cavia porcellus, assembly GCF_034190915.1. Taxonomy (NCBI): domain Eukaryota; kingdom Metazoa; phylum Chordata; class Mammalia; order Rodentia; family Caviidae; genus Cavia; species Cavia porcellus. Next base: position 980,282 of record NW_026947575.1, read on the forward strand.
CTACTAGTGAATGTAATGTAACACACACCCATACAATGCGCACCACCCCGTGATGTTTTTCTCACTCCTACTAGTGAATGTAATGTAACACACACCCATACAATGCGCACCACCCCGCGATGTGTTTCAGAAACCTATCCTACATTGCCATTGCATGTTCCCTTATCTCCCCATGCTGACCACCCCACGGGGCTTTTCTCCATCCCACATTTCCACTCACTGCCTATCCTAATGCAGACCCTCTGATTCAGACCACCCCGTGATGTTTTTCTCACTCCTACTAGTGAATGTAATGTAACCCACACCCATACAATGGGTACCACCCCGCGATGTTTTTCAGAAACCTATTGTACATTGCCACTGCATGTTCACTCACCTCCCCATGCTGACCACCCGGCGCTGCTTTTCTCCATCCTACATTGCCAGTCACTGCCTATCCTAATTCAGACCCTCCAATTCACACCACCCTGTGATGCTTTTCTCACTCCTACTAGTGAATGTAATGTAACACACACCCATACAATGCGCACCACCCCACGATGTTTTTCAGAAACCTATCCAACATTGCCTCTGGATGTTCCCTGACCTCCCCATGCTGACCACCCCGCGGTGCTTTTCTCCATCCTAAATTGCCACTCACTGCCTATCCTAAATCAGACCCTCCGATTCACACCACCCCGTGATGTTTTTCTCACTCCTACTAGTGAATGTAATGTAACACACACCCATACAATGCGCACCACCCCGTGATGTTTTTCTCAATCCTACTAGTGAATGTAATGTAACACACACACATACAATGCGCACCACCCCGCGATGTTTTTCAGAAACCTATCCTACATTGCCACTGCATGTTCCCTGACCTCCCCATGCTGACCAGCCCACGGTGCTTTTCTCAATCCTACATTGCCACTCACTGCCTATCCTAATACAGACCCTCCGATTCACACCACCCCGTGATGTTTTTCTCACTCCTACTAGTCAATGTAATGTAACACACACCCATACAATGCGCACCAACCCGCGATGTTTTTCAGAAACCTATCCTACATTGCCACTGCATGTTCCCTGACCTCCCCATGCTTACCAGACCGCGGTCCTTTTCTCCATCCTACATTGCCACTCACTGCCTATCCTAATTCAGACCCTCCGATTCACAACACCCCGTGATGTTTTTCTCATTCCTACTAGTGAATGTAATGTAACACAAACCCATACAATGCGCAACACCCCGTGATGTTTTTCTCACTCCTACTAGTGAATGTAATGTAACACACACCCATACAATGCGCACCACCCCGCGATGTTTTTCTCACTCCTACTAGTGAATGTAATGTAACACACACCCATACAATGCGCACCACCCCGCGATGTTTTTCCGAAACGTATCCTACATTGCCACTGCATGTTCCCTGACCTCCCCATGCTGACCACCCCGCGGTGCTTTTCTCCATCCTACATTGCCACTCACTGCCTATCCAAATTCAGAAACTCCGATTCACACCAGCCGTGATGTTTTTCTCACTCCTACTAGTGAATGTAATATAACACACACCCATACAATGCGCACCACCCCGTGATGTTTTTCTCACTCCTACTAGTGAATGTAATGTAACACGCACCCATACAATGCGCACCACCCCGCGATGTTTTTCACAAACATATCCTACATTGCCACAGCATGTTCCCTGACCTCCCCATGCTGACCACCCCGCGGGGCTTTTCTCCATCCTACATTGCCACTCACTGCCTATCCTAACTCAGACACTCCGATACACACATCCCCGTGATGTTTTTCTCACTCCTACTAGTGAATGTAATGTAACACACACACATACAATGCGCACCACCCCGCGATGTTTTTCAGAAACCTACCCTACATTGCCACTGCATGTTCCCTGACCTCCCCATGCTGACCAGCCCACGGTGCTTTTCTCAATCCTACATTGCCACTCACTGCCTATCCTAATACAGACCCTCCGATTCACACCACCCCGTGATGTTTTTCTCACTCCTAGTAGTCAATGTAATGTAACACACACCCATACAATGCGCACCACCCCGCGATGTTTTTCAGAAACCTATCCTACATTGCCACTGCATGTTCCCTGACTTCCCCATGCTTACCAGACCGCGGTCCTTTTCTCCATCCTACATTGCCACTCACTGCCTATCCTAATTCAGACCCTCCGATTCACAACACCCCGTGATGTTTTTCTCATTCCTACTAGTGAATGTAATGTAACACAAACCCATACAATGCGCAACACCCCGTGATGTTTTTCTTACTCTTTCTAGTGAATGTAATGTAACACACACCCATACAATGCGCACCTCCCCGTGTTGTTTTTCTCACTCCTACTAGTGAATGTAATGTAACACACACCCATACAATGCGCACAACCCCGTGATGTTTTTCTCACTCCTACTAGTGAATGTAATGTAACACACACCCATACAATGCGCACAACCCCGTGATGTTTTTCTCACTCCTACTAGTGAATGTAATGTAACACACACCCATACAATGCGCACCACCACGCGATGTTTTTCAGAAACCTATCCTACATTGCCACTGCATGTTCCCTGACCTCCCCATGTTGACCACCCCGTGGTGCTTTTCTCCATCCTACATTGCCACTCACTGCCTATCCTAATTCAGACACTCCGATTAACACCACCTCGTGATGTTTTTCTCGATCCTACTAGTGAATGTAATGTAACACACACCTTACAATGCGCACCACCCCGCGATGTTTTTCAGAAACCTATCGTACATTGCCACTGCATGTTCACTGACCTCCCCATGCTGACCACCCGGCGCTGTTTTTCTCCATCCTACATTGCCAGTCACTGCCTATCCTAATTCAGACACTCAGATTCACACCACCCCGTGATGTTTTTCTTACTCCTACTAGTGAATGTAATGTAACACACACCCATACAATGCGCACCACCCCGTGATGTTTTTCTCACTCCTACTAGTGAATGTAATGTAACACCCATCCATACAATGCGCACTACCCCGTGATGTTTTTCTCACTCCTGCTAGTGAATGTAATGTAACACACACCCATACAATGCGCACAAACCCGTGATGTTTTTCTCACTCCTACTAGTGAATGTAATGTAACACACACCCATACAATGCGCACCACCCCACGATGTTTTTCACAAACCTATCCTACATTGCCACTGCATGTTCCCGGACCTCCCAATGCTGACAACACCGCGATGCTTTTCTCCATCCTACATTGCCACTCACTGCCTATCCTAATTCAGACACTCCGATTCACACCACCCCGTGATGTTTTTCTCGCTCCTACTAGTGAATGTAATGTAACACACACCCATACAATGCGCACCACCCCGCGATGTTTTTCAGAAACCTATCGTACATTGCCACTGCATGTTCACTGACCTCCCCATGCTGACCACCCGGCGCTGCTTTTCTCCATCCTACATTGCCAGTCACTGCCTATCCTAATTCAGACCCTCAGATTCACACCACCCCGTGATGTTTTTCTCACTCCTACTAGTGAATGTAATGTAACACACACCCATACAATGCGCACCACCCCGTGATGTTTTTCTCACTTCTACTAGTGAATGTAATGTAACACACACCCATACAATATGCACAACCCCGCGATGTTTTTCAGAAACCTATCCTACATTGCCACTGCATTTTCCCTGATCTCCCCATGCTGTCCACCCCGCGGGGCTTTTCTCCATCCTGCATTGCCACTCACTGCCTATCCTAATGCAGACCCTCCGATTCACACCACCCCGTGATGTTTTTCTAACTCCTACTAGTGAATGTAATGTAAGAGGCACCCATACAATGCGCACCACCCCGCGATGTTTTTCAAAAACATATCCTACATTGCCATAGCATGTTCCCTGACCTCCCAATGCTGACCACCCCACGGGGCTTTTCTCCATCCTACAATTCCACTCACTGCCTATCCTAATTCAGACCCTCCGATTCTCACCACCCCGTGATGTTTTTCTCACTCCTATTAGTGAATGTAATGTAACACACACCCATACAATGCGCACCACCCCGCGATGTTTTTCTCACTCCTACTAGTGAATGTAATGTAACACACACCCATACAATGCGCACCACCCCGTGAGGTTTTTCTCACTCCTAATAGTGAATGTAATGTAACACACACCCATACATTGCGCACCACCCCGTGATGTTTTTCTCACTCCTACTAGTTAATGTAATGTAACACACACCCATACAATGAGCACCACCCCGTGATGTTTTTCAGAAACCTATCCTACATTGCCAATGCATGTTCCCTGACCTCCCCATACTGATCACCCCGTGGTGCTTTTCTCCATCCTACATTGCCACTCACTGCCTATCCTAATTCAGACCTTCCGATTCATACCAGCCCGTGATGTTTTTCTCATTCCTTCTAGTGAATGTAATGTAACACACACCCATACAATGCGCACCACCCCGTGATGTTTTTCTCACTCCTACTAGTGAATGTAATGTAACACACACGCATACAATGCGCACCACCCCGCGATGTTTTAATCACTCCTACTAGTGAATGTAATGTAACACACACCCATACAATGCGCACCACCCCGCGATTTTTTCAGAAACCTATCCTACATTGCCACTGTATGTTCCCCGACCTCCCCATGCTGACCACCCCGCGGTGCTTTTCTCCATCCTATATTGCCACTCACAGCCTATCCTAATTCATACCCTCCGATTCACATCACCCCGTGATGTTTTTCTCACTCCTACTATTCGATGTAATGTAACACACACCCATACAATGCACACCACCCCGCGATGTTTTTCAGAAACCTATCCTACATTGCCACTGCATGTTCCCTGACCTCCCCATGCTGACCACCCCTCGGTGCTTTTCTACATCCTACATTGCCACTCACTGCCTATCCTAATTCAGACCCTCCGATTCACACCAGCCCGTGATGTTTTTCTCATTCCTTCTAGTGAATGTAATGTAACACACACCCATACAATGCGCACCACCCCGCGATGTTGTTCAGAAACCTATCCTACATTGCCACTGCATGTTCCCTGACCTCCCCATGCTGACCACCCCGCGGTGCTTTTCTCCATCCTACATTGCCACTCACTGCCTATCCTAACTCAGACCCTCCAATTCACACATCCCTGTGATGTTTTTCTCACTCCTACTAGAGAATGTAATGTAACACACACCCATGCAATGCGCACCACCCCCCTATGTTTTTCACAAACCTATCCTACATTGCCACGGCATGTTCCCTGACCTCCGCATGCTGACGACCCTGCGGTGCTTTTCTCCATCCTACATTGCCACTCACTGCCTATCCTAACTCAGACCCTCCGATTCACACATCCCCGTGATGTTTTTCTCACTCCTACTAGTGAATTTAATGTAACAGACACCCCTACAATGCGCACCACCCCGCGATGTTTTTCAGAAACCTATCCAACATTGCCACTGCATGTTCCCTGACCTCCCCATGCTGACCAGCCCACGGTGCTTTTCTCCATCCTGCATTGCCACTCACTGCCTATCCTAATTCAGACCCTCCGATTCACACCACCCCGTGATGTTTTTCTCACTCCTACTAGTGAATGTAATGTAACACACACCCATACAATGCGCACCACCCCGCGAAGTTTTTCTCACTCCTACTAGTGAATATAATGTAACAAACACCCATACAATGCGCACCACCCCGTGAAGTTTTTCAGAAACCTATCCTACATTGCCACTGCATCTTCCCTGACCTCCCCATGCTGACCACCCCGCGGTGCTTTTCTCCATCCTACATTGCCACTCACTGCCTATCCTAATTCCGACCCTCCGATTCACACCACCCCGTAATGTTTTTCTCACTCCTACTAGTGAATGTAATGTAACACACACCCATACTATGTGCACCACCCCGTGATGTTTTTCTCACTTCTACTAGTGAATGTAATGTAACACACACCCATAAAATGCGCACCACCCCGTGATGTTTTTCTCACTCCTACTAGTGAATGTAATGTAACACACACACATACAATGCGCACCACCCCCTGATGTTTTTCAGAAACATATCCTACATTGCCACTGCATGTTCCCTGACCACCCCATGCTGACCACCCCGCTGTGCTTTTCTCCATCCTACATTGCTACTCCTGCCTATCCTAATTCAGACACTCCCATTCACACATCCCCGTGAGATTTTTCTCACTCCTACTAGTGAATGTAATGTAACACACACCAATACAATGCGCACCACCCCGCGATGTTTTTCTCACTCCAACTAGTGAATGTAATGTAACACACACCCATACAATGCGCACCGCCCGGCGATGTTTTTCAGAAACCTATCCTACATTGCCACTGAATGTTCCTTGACCTACCCATGCTGACCACCCCGCGGTGCTTTTCTCCATCCTACATTGCCACTCACTGGCTATCCTAATTCAGACCCTCCGATTCACACCACCCCGTGATGTTTTTCTCACTCCTACTAGTGAATGTAATGTAACACACACCCATACTATGTGCACCACCCCGTGATGTTTTTCTCACTACTACTAGTGAATGTAATGTAACAAACACGAACACAATGCGCACCAACCTGCGATGTTTTTCTCACTCCTACTAGTGAATGTAATGTAACACCCACACATACAATGCGCACCACCCCGCGATGTTTTTCAGAAACCTATCCTACATTGCCACTGCATGTTCCCTGACCTCCCCATGCTGACCACCCCGCGGTGCTTTTCTCCATCCTACATTGCCACTCACTGCCTATCCTAATTCAGACCCTCCGATTCACACCACCCCGTGATGTTTTTCTCACTCCTACTAGTGAATGTAATGTAACACACACCGATACAATGCGCACCACCCCACGATGTTTTTCAGAAACCTATCCTACATTGCCACTGCATGTTCCCTGACCTCCCCATGCTGACCACACCGCGGTGCTTTTCTTCGTCCTAAATTGCCACTCACTACCTATCCTAAATCAGACCCTCCGATTCACACCACTCCATGATGTTTTTCTCACTCCTACTTGTGAATGTAATGTAACACACACATACAATGCGCACCACAACGTGATGTTTTTCTCACTCCTACATGTGAATGTAATGTAACACACACCCATACAATGCGCACCACCCCGTGATGTTTTTCTCACTCCTACTAGTGAATGTAATGTAACACACACCCATACAATGCGCACCACCACGCGATGTTTTTCAGAAACCTATCCTACATTGCCACTGCATGTTCCCTGACCTCCCCATGTTGACCACCCCGTGGTGCTTTTCTCCATCCTACATTGCCACTCACTGCCTATCCTAATTCATACCCTCCGATTCACACCACCCCGTGATGTTTTTCTCACTCCTACTAGTGAATGTAATGTAACACACACCCATACAATGGGCACCTCCCAGCGATGTTTTTCAGAAACCTGACCTACATTGCCACTGCATGTTCCCTGACCTCCCCATGCTGAAGACCCCGCGGGGCTTTTCTCCATCCTACAATGCCACTCACTGCCTATCCTAATTCAGACCCTCCGATTCACACCACCCCGTGATGGTTTTCTCACTCCTACTAGTGAATGTAATGTAACACACACCCATACAATGCGCACCACCCCGCGATATTTTTCTCACTCCTACTAGTGAATGTAATGTAACACACACCCATAAAATGCGCACCACCCCGCGATGTTTTTCAGAAACATATCCTACATTGCCACTGCATGTTCCCTGACCTCCGCATGCTGACCACCCTGCGGTGCTTTTCTCAATCCTACATTGCCACTCACTGCCTATCCTAACTCAGACCCTCCGATTCACACATCCCCGTGATGTTTTTCTCACTCCTACTAGTGAATGTAATGTAACACACACCCATGCAATGCGCACCACCCCGCGATGTTTTTCACAAACCTATCCTACATTGCCACGGCATGTTCCCTGACCTCCGCATGCTGACGACACTGCGGTGCTTTTCTCCATCCTACATTGCCACTCACTGCCTATCCTAACTCAGACCCTCCGATTCACACATCCCCGTGATGTTTTTCTCACTCCTACTAGAGAATTTAATGTAACAAACACCCGTACAATGCGCACCACCCCGCAATATTTTTCAGAAACCTATCCTACATTGCCACTGCATGTTCCCTGACCTCCCCATGCTGACCAGCCCACGTGCTTTTCTCCATCCTGCATTGCCACTCACTGCCTATCCTAATTCAATTCCTCCAATTCACACCACCCCGTGATGTTTTTCTCACTCCTTCTAGTGAATCTAATGTAACACACACCCATACAATGCGCACCACCCCGTGATGTTTTTCTCACTCCTACTAGTGAATGTAATGTAACACACACCCATACAATGCGCACCACCCCGTGATGTTTTTTTCACTCCTACTAGTGAATGTAATGTAACACACACCCATACAATACGCACCACCCCGTGATGTTTTTCTCACTCCTACTAGTGAATGTAATGTAACACACACCCATACAATGCGCACCACCCCGTGATGTTTTTCTCACTCCTACTAGTGAATGTAATGTATCACACACCCATAAAATGCGCACCACCCCGCGAAGTTTTTCTCACTCCTACTAGTGAATATAATGTAACAAACACCCATACAATGCGCACCACCCCGCGATGTTTTTCAGAAACCTATCCTACATTGCCACTGCATGTTCCCTGACCTCCCCATGCTGACCACCCCGCGGTGCATTTCTCCATCCTACATTGCCACTCACTGCCTATCCTAATTCAGACCCTCCGATTCACACCACCCCGTAATGTTTTTGTCACTCCTACTAGTGAATGTAATGTAACACACACCCATACTGTGTGCACCACCCCGTGATGTTTTTCTCACTACTACTAGTGAATGTAATGCAACACACACCCATAAAATGCGCACCACCCCGCGGTGTTTTTCTCACTCCTACTAGTGAATGTAATGTAACACACACACATACAATGCGCACCACCCCGCGATGTTTTTCAGAAACCTATCCTACATTGCCACTGCATGTTCCCTGACCACCCCATGCTGACCACCCCGCTGTGCTTTTCTCCATCCTACTTTGCCACTCCTGCCTATCCTAATTCAGACCCTCCAATTCACACATCCCCGTGAGGTTTTTCTCACTCCTACTAGAGAATGTAATGTAACACACACCAATACAATGCGCACCACCCCGCGATGTTTTTCTCACTCCTACTAGTGAATGTAATGTAACACACACCCATACAATGTGCACCGCCCGGCGATGTTTTTCAGAAACCTATCCTACATTGCCACTGCATGTTCCTTGACCTCCCCATGCTGACCACCCCGCGGTGCTTTTCTCCATCCTACATTGCCACTCACTGCCTATCCTAATTCAGACCCTCCGATTCACACCACCCCGTGATGTTTTTCTCACTCCTACTAGTGAATGTAATGTAACACACACCGATACAATGCGCACCATCCCACGATGTTTTTCAGAAACCTATCCTACATTGCCACTGCATGTTCCCTGACCTCCCCATGCTGACCAAACCGCGGTGCTTTACTCCGTCCTAAATTGCCACTCACTACCTATCCTAAATCAGACCCTCCGATTCACACCACTCCATGATGTTTTTCTCACTCCTACTAGTGAATGTAATGTAACACACACATACAATGGGCACCACAACGTGATGTTTTTCTCACTCCTACTAGTGAATGTAATGTAACACACACCCATACAATGCGCACCACCCCGTGATGTTTTTCTCACTCCTACTAGTGAATGTAATGTAACACACACCATACAATGCGCACCACCACGCGATGTTTTTCAGAAACCTATCCTACATTGCCACTGCATGTTCCCTGACCTCCCCATGCTGACCACCCCGCGGTGCTTTTCTCCACCCTACATTGCCACTCCCTGCCTATCCCAATTCAGACCCTCAGATTCAAACATCCCCGTGATGTTTTTCTCACTCCTACTAGTGAATGTAATGTAACACACACCCATACAATGCGCACCACCCCGCGATGTTTTTCACAAACCTATCCTACATTGCCACAGCGTGTTCCCTGACCTCCGCATGTTGACCACCGTGCGGTGCTTTTCTCCATCCTACATTGCCACTCACTGCCTATCCTAATTCAGACCTTCCGATTCACACCACCACGTGATGTTTTTCTCACTCCAACTAGTGAGTGTAATGTAACACACACCCATACAATGCGCACCACCCCGCGATGTTTTTCAGAAACCTATCCTACATTGCCACTGCATGTTCCCTGACCTCCCCGTGCTGATCACCCCGCGGTGCTTTTCTCCATCCTACATTGCCACCCACTGCCTATCCTAATTCAGACCTTCCGATTCACACCACCCCGTGATGTTTTTCTCACGCCAACTAGTCAATGTAATGTAACACACCCATACAATGCGCACTACCCCGCGATGTTTTTCAGAAACCTATCCTACATTGCCACTGCATGTTCCCTGACCTCCCCATGCTGACCACCCCGCGGTGCTTTTCTCCACCCTACATTGCCACTCCCTGCCTATCCCAATTCAGACCCTAGATTCAAACATCCCCGTGATGTTTTTCTCATTCCTACTAGTGAATGTAATGTAACACAAACCCATACAATGCGCACCACCCCGTGATGTTTTTCTCACTCCTACTAGTGAATGTAATGTAACACACACCCATACAATGTGCACCACCCCGTGATGTTTTTCTCACTCCTACTAGTGAATGTAATGTAACACGCACCCATACAATGCGCACCACTCCGCGATGTTTTTCACAAACATATCCTACATTGCCACAGCATGTTCCCTGACCTCCCCATGCTGACCACCCCGCGGGGCTTTTCTCCATCCTACAATGCCACTCATTGCCTATCCTAATTCAGACCCTCCGATTTTCACCACCCTGTGATGTTTTTCTCACTCCTACTAGTGAATGTAATGTAACACACATCCATGGAATGCGGACAACCCCGCGATGTTTTTCCGAAACCTATGCTACATTGCCACTGCATGTTCCCTGCCCTTCCCATGCTGACCACCCCGCGGTGCATTTCTCCATCTTACATTGCGACTCACTGCCTATCCTAATTCAGACCCTCCGATGTACACCACCCCGTGATGTTTTTCTCACTCCTACTAGTGAATGTAATGTAACACACACCCATACAATGCGCACCACCCCGTGATGTTTTTCTTACTCTTACTAGTGAATGTAATGTAACACACACCCATACAATGCGCACCTTCCCGTGTTGTTTTTCTCACTCCTACTAGTGAATGTAATGTAACACACACCCGTACAATGCGCACAACCCCGCGATGGTTTTCAGAAACCTATCCTACATTGCCAGTGCATTTTCCCTGATCTCACCACGCTGACCACCCCACGGGGCTTTTCTCCATCCTACATTGCCACTCATTGCCTATCCTATTGCAGACCCTCCGATTCACACCACCCCGTGATGTTTTTCTCAATCCTACTAGTGAATGTAATGTAAGAGGCACCCATAAAATGCGCACACCCCGCGATGTTTTTCACAAACATATCCTACATTGCCATAGCATGTTCCCTGACCCCCCAATGCTGACCACCCCGCGGGGCTTTTCTCCATCCAACAATGCCACTCACTGCCTATCCTAATTCAGACCCTCCGATTCTCACCACCCCGTGATGTTTTTCTCACTCCTACTAGTGAATGTAATGTAACACACACCCATACAATGCGCACCACCCCGCGATGTTTTTCTCACTCCTACTAGTGAATGTAATGTAACCCACACCCATACAATGCGTACCACCCCGCGATGTTTTTCAGAAACCTATTGTACATTGCCACTGCATGTTCACTGACCTCCCCATGCTGACCACCCGGCGCTGCTTTTCTCCATCCTACATTGCCAGTCACTGCCTATCCTAATTCAGACCCTCCGATTCACACCACCCTGTGATGTTTGTATCACTCCTACTAGTGAATGTAATGTAACACACACCCATACAATGCGCACCACCCCACGATGTTTTTCAGAAACCTATCCTACATTGCCACTGGATGTTCCCTGACCTCCCCATGCTGACCACCCCGCGGTGCTTTTCTCCATCCTAAATTGCCACTCACTGCCTATCCTAAATCAGACCCTCCAATTCACACCACCCCGTGATGTTTTTCTCACTCCTACTAGTGAATGTAATGTAACACACACCCATACAATGCGCACCACCCCGTGATGTTTTTCTCACTCCTACTAGTGAATGTAATGTAACACACACCCATACAATGCGCACCACAACGTGATGTTTTTCTCACTCCTACTAGTGAATGTAATGTAACACACACCCATACAATGCGCACCACCCCGTGATGTTTTTCACACTCCTACTAGTGAATGTAATGTAACACACACCCATACAATGCGCACCAACCCGCGATGTTTTTCACAAATCTATCCTACATTGCCACTGCATTTTCCCTGACCTCCCCATGCTGACCACCCCGCGGTGCTTTTCTCCATCCTACATTGCCACTCACTGCCTATCCTAATTCAGACCCTCCGATTCACACATCCCCGTGATGTTTTTCTCACTCCTACTAGTGAATGTAATGTAACACACACCCATACAATGCGCACCACCCCGTGATGTTTTTCAGAAACCTATCCTACATTGCCACTGCATGTTCCCTGACCTCCCTATGCTGACCGCCCGCGGTGCTTTTCTCCATCCTACATTGCCACTCACTGCCTACCCTAATTCATACCCTCCGATTCACACCAGCCGTGATGTTTTTCTCATTCCTTCTAGTGAATGTAATGTAACACACACCCATACAATGCGCACCACCCCGTGATGTTTTTCTCACTCCTACTAGTGAATGTAACACACACCCATACAATGCGCACCACCCCGCGATGTTTTTCTCACTCCTACTAGTGAATGTAATGTAACACACACCCATACAATGCGCACCACCCCGCGATGTTTTTCAGAAACCTATCGTACATTGCCACTGCATGTTCACTGACCTCCCCATGCTGACCACCCGGCGCTGCTTTTCTCCATCCTACATTGCCAGTCACTGCCTATCCTAATTCAGACCCTCAGATTCACACCACCCCGTGATGTTTTTCTCACTCCTACTAGTGAATGTAATGTAACACACACCCATACAATGCGCACCACCCCGCGATGTTTTTCACAAACCTATCCTACATTGCCACAGCGTGTTCCCTGACCTCCGCATGTTGACCACCGTGCGGTGCTTTTCTCCATCCTACATTGCCACTCACTGCCTATCCTAATTCAGACCTTCCGATTCACACCACCACGTGATGTTTTTCTCACTCCAACTAGTGAGTGTAATGTAACACACACCCATACAATGCGCACCACCCCGCGATGTTTTTCAGAAACCTATCCTACATTGCCACTGCATGTTCCCTGACCTCCCCGTGCTGATCACCCCGCGGTGCTTTTCTCCATCCTACATTGCCACCCACTGCCTATCCTAATTCAGACCTTCCGATTCACACCACCCCGTGATGTTTTTCTCACGCCAACTAGTCAATGTAATGTAACACACCCATACAATGCGCACTACCCCGCGATGTTTTTCAGAAACCTATCCTACATTGCCACTGCATGTTCCCTGACCTCCCCATGCTGACCACCCCGCGGTGCTTTTCTCCACCCTACATTGCCACTCCCTGCCTATCCCAATTCAGACCCTCAGATTCAAACATCCCCGTGATGTTTTTCTCATTCCTACTAGTGAATGTAATGTAACACAAACCCATACAATGCGCACCACCCCGTGATGTTTTTCTCACTCCTACTAGTGAATGTAATGTAACACACACCCATACAATGTGCACCACCCCGTGATGTTTTTCTCACTCCTACTAGTGAATGTAATGTAACACGCACCCATACAATGCGCACCACTCCGCGATGTTTTTCACAAACATATCCTACATTGCCACAGCATGTTCCCTGACCTCCCCATGCTGACCACCCCGCGGGGCTTTTCTCCATCCTACAATGCCACTCATTGCCTATCCTAATTCAGACCCTCCGATTTTCACCACCCTGTGATGTTTTTCTCACTCCTACTAGTGAATGTAATGTAACACACATCCATGGAATGCGGACAACCCCGCGATGTTTTTCCGAAACCTATGCTACATTGCCACTGCATGTTCCCTGCCCTTCCCATGCTGACCACCCCGCGGTGCATTTCTCCATCTTACATTGCGACTCACTGCCTATCCTAATTCAGACCCTCCGATGTACACCACCCCGTGATGTTTTTCTCACTCCTACTAGTGAATGTAATGTAACACACACCCATACAATGCGCACCACCCCGTGATGTTTTTCTTACTCTTACTAGTGAATGTAATGTAACACACACCCATACAATGCGCACCTTCCCGTGTTGTTTTTCTCACTCCTACTAGTGAATGTAATGTAACACACACCCGTACAATGCGCACAACCCCGCGATGGTTTTCAGAAACCTATCCTACATTGCCAGTGCATTTTCCCTGATCTCACCACGCTGACCACCCCACGGGGCTTTTCTCCATCCTACATTGCCACTCATTGCCTATCCTATTGCAGACCCTCCGATTCACACCACCCCGTGATGTTTTTCTCAATCCTACTAGTGAATGTAATGTAAGAGGCACCCATAAAATGCGCACACCCCGCGATGTTTTTCACAAACATATCCTACATTGCCATAGCATGTTCCCTGACCCCCCAATGCTGACCACCCCGCGGGGCTTTTCTCCATCCAACAATGCCACTCACTGCCTATCCTAATTCAGACCCTCCGATTCTCACCACCCCGTGATGTTTTTCTCACTCCTACTAGTGAATGTAATGTAACACACACCCATACAATGCGCACCACCCCGCGATGTTTTTCTCACTCCTACTAGTGAATGTAATGTAACCCACACCCATACAATGCGTACCACCCCGCGATGTTTTTCAGAAACCTATTGTACATTGCCACTGCATGTTCACTGACCTCCCCATGCTGACCACCCGGCGCTGCTTTTCTCCATCCTACATTGCCAGTCACTGCCTATCCTAATTCAGACCCTCCGATTCACACCACCCTGTGATGTTTGTATCACTCCTACTAGTGAATGTAATGTAACACACACCCATACAATGCGCACCACCCCACGATGTTTTTCAGAAACCTATCCTACATTGCCACTGGATGTTCCCTGACCTCCCCATGCTGACCACCCCGCGGTGCTTTTCTCCATCCTAAATTGCCACTCACTGCCTATCCTAAATCAGACCCTCCAATTCACACCACCCCGTGATGTTTTTCTCACTCCTACTAGTGAATGTAATGTAACACACACCCATACAATGCGCACCACCCCGTGATGTTTTTCTCACTCCTACTAGTGAATGTAATGTAACACACACCCATACAATGCGCACCACAACGTGATGTTTTTCTCACTCCTACTAGTGAATGTAATGTAACACACACCCATACAATGCGCACCACCCCGTGATGTTTTTCACACTCCTACTAGTGAATGTAATGTAACACACACCCATACAATGCGCACCAACCCGCGATGTTTTTCACAAATCTATCCTACATTGCCACTGCATTTTCCCTGACCTCCCCATGCTGACCACCCCGCGGTGCTTTTCTCCATCCTACATTGCCACTCACTGCCTATCCTAATTCAGACCCTCCGATTCACACATCCCCGTGATGTTTTTCTCACTCCTACTAGTGAATGTAATGTAACACACACCCATACAATGCGCACCACCCCGTGATGTTTTTCAGAAACCTATCCTACATTGCCACTGCATGTTCCCTGACCTCCCTATGCTGACCGCCCGCGGTGCTTTTCTCCATCCTACATTGCCACTCACTGCCTACCCTAATTCATACCCTCCGATTCACACCAGCCGTGATGTTTTTCTCATTCCTTCTAGTGAATGTAATGTAACACACACCCATACAATGCGCACCACCCCGTGATGTTTTTCTCACTCCTACTAGTGAATGTAACACACACCCATACAATGCGCACCACCCCGCGATGTTTTTCTCACTCCTACTAGTGAATGTAATGTAACACACACCCATACAATGCGCACCACCCCGCGATGTTTTTCAGAAACCTATCCTACATTGCCACTGCATGTTCCCTGACCTCCCCATGCTGACCACCGCGTGGTGCTTTTCTCCATCCTACATTGCCACTCACTGCCTATCCTAATTCAGACCCTCCGATTCACACCACCCCGTGATGTTTTTCTCACTCCTACTAGTGAATGTAATGTAACACACACCCATACAATGCGCACCACCCCGTGATGTTTTTCTCACTCCTACTAGTGAATGTAATGTAACACACACCCATACAATGCGCACCACCCCGTGATGTTTTTCTCACTCCTACTAGTGAATCTAATGTAATACACACCCATACAATGCGCACCACCCCGCGATGTTTTTCAGAAACCTATCCTACATTGCCCCTGCATGTTCCCTGATCTCCCCATGCTGACCACCCCGCGGGGCTTTTCTCCATCCCACATTTCCACTCACTGCGTATTCTAATGCAGACCCTCCGATTCACACCAACCCGTGATGTTTTTCTCACTCCTACTAGTGAATGTAATGTAACACACACCCATACAATGCGCACCACCCCGCGATGTTTTTCACAAACCTATCCTACATTGATACAGCGTGTTCCCTGACCTCCGCATGCTGACCACCCTGCGGTGCTTTTCTCCATCCTACATTGCCACTCACTGCCTACCCTAACTCAGACACTCCGATACACACATCCCCTTGATGTTTTTCTCACTCCTACTAGTGAATGTAATGTAACACACACACATACAATGCGCACCACCCCGCGATGTTTTTCAGAAACCTATCCTACATTGCCACTGGATGTTCCCTGACCTCCCCATGCTGACCACCCCGCGGTGCTTTTCTCCATCCTAAATTGCCACTCACTGCCTATCCTAAATCAGACCCTCCGATTCACACCACCCCGTGATGTTTTTCTCACTCTTACTAGTGAATGTAATGTAACACACACCCATACAATGCGCACCACCCCGTGATGTTTTTCTGACTCCTAATAGTGAATGTAATGTAACACACACCCATACAATGCGCACCACAACGTGATGTTTTTCTCACTCCTACTAGTGAATGTAATGTAACACACAACCATACAATGCGCACCACCCCGTGATGTTTTTCACACTCCTACTAGTGAATGTAATGTAACACACACCCATACAATGCGCACCAACCCGCGATGTTTTTCACAAACCTATCCTACATTGCCACTGCATGTTCCCTGACCTCCCCATGCTGACCACCCCGCGGTGCTTTTCTCCATCCTACATTGCCACTCACTGCCTATCCTAATTCAGACCCTCCGATTCACACATCCCCGTGATGTTTTTCTCACTCCTACTAGTGAATGTAATGTAACACACACCCATACAATGCGCACCACCCCGTGATGTTTTTCAGAAACCTATCCTACATTGCCAATGCATGTTCCCTGTCCTCCCTATGCTGACCGCCCGCGGTGCTTTTCTCCATCCTACATTGCCACTCACTGCCTACCCTAATTCATACCCTCCGATTCACACCAGCCGTGATGTTTTTCTCATTCCTTCTAGTGAATGTAATGTAACACACACCCATACAATGCGCACCACCCCGTGATGTTTTTCTCACTCCTACTAGTGAATGTAATGTAACACACACTCATACAATGCGCACCACCCCGCGATGTTTTTCTCACTCCTACTAGTGAATGTAATGTAACACACACCCATACAATGCGCACCACCCCGCGATGTTTTTCAGAAACCTATCCTACATTGCCACTGCATGTTCCCTGACCTCCCCATGCTGACCACCCCGTGGTGCTTTTCTTCATCCTACATTGCCACTCACTGCCTATCCTAATTCAGACCCTCCGATTCACACCACCCCGTGATGTTTTTCTCACTCCTACTAGTGAATGTAATGTAACACACACCCATACAATGTGCACCACCCCGTGATGTTTTTCTCACTCCTACTAGTGAATGTAATGTAACACACACCCATACAATGCGCACCACCCCGCGATGTTTTTCAGAAACCTATCCTACATTGCCCCTGCATGTTCCGTGATCTACCCATGCTGACCATCCCGCGGGGCTTTTCTACATCCCACATTTCCACTCACTGCCTATCCTAATGCAGACCCTCCGATTCACACCAACCCGTGATGTTTTTCTCACTCCTACTAGTGAATGTAATGTAACACACACCCATGCAATGCGCACCACCCCGCGATGTCTTTCAGAAACGTATCCTACATTGCCACTGCATGTTCCCTGACCTCCGCATGCTGACCACCCTGCGGTGCTTTTCTCCATCCTACATTGCCACTCACTGCCTACCCTAACTCAGACACTCCGATACACACATCCCCGTGATGTTTTTCTCACTCCTACTAGTGAATGTAATGTAACACACACACATACAATGCGCACCACCCCGCGATGTTTTTCAGAAACCTATCCTACATTGCCACTGCATGTTCCCTGACCTCCCCATGCTGACCAGCCCACGGTGCTTTTCTCCATCCTACATTGCCACTCACTGCCTATCCTAATTCAGACCCTCCAATTCACAACACCCCATGATGTTTTTCTCATTCCTACTAGTGAATGTAATGTAACACAAACCCATACAATGCGCAACACCCCGTGATGTTTTTCTCACTCCTACTAGTGAATGAAATGTAACACACACCCATACAATGCGCACCACCCCGCGATGTTTTTCCCACTCCTACTAGTGAATGTAATGTAACACACACCCATACAATGCGCACCACCCCACGATGTTTTTCAGAAACGTATCCTACATTGCCACTGCATGTTCCCTGACCTCCCCATGCTGACCACCCCGCGGTGTTTTCTCCATCCTACATTGCCACTCACTGCCTATCCAAATTCAGAACCTCCGATTCACACCACCCGTGATGTTTTTCTCACTCCTACTAGTGAATGTAATGTAACACACACCCATACAATGCGCACCACCCCGTGATGTTTTTCTCACTCCTACTAGTGAATGTAATGTAACACGCACCCATACAATGCGCACCACCCCGCGATGTTTTTCACAAACATATCCTACATTGCCACAGCATGTTCCCTGACCTCCCCATGCTGACCACCCCGCGGGGCTTTTCTCCATCCTACAATGCCACTCACTGCCTATCCTAATTCAGACCCTCCGATTCTCACCACCCCGTGATGTTTTTCTCACTCCTACTAGTGAATGTAATGTAACACCCATCCATACAATGCGCACCACCCCGCGATGTTTTTCACAAACCTATCCTACATTGCCACTGCATGTTCCCTGCCCTTCCCATGCTGACCACCCCGCGGTGCTTTTCTCCATCTTACATTGCGACTCACTGCCTATCCTAATTCAGACCCTCCGATTAACACCACCCCGTGATGTTTTTCTCACTCCTACTAGTGAATGTAACGTAACACACACCCATACAATGTGAACCACCCCGTGATGTTTTTCTTACTCTTACTAGTGAATGTAATGTAACACACACCCATACAATGCGCACCTCCCCGTGTTGTTTTTCTCACTCCTACTAGTGAATGTAATGTAACACACACCCATACAATGCGCACAACCCCGTGATGTTTTTCTCACTCCTACTAGTGAATGTAATGTAACACACACCCATACAATGCGCACCACCCCACGATGTTTTTCACAAACCTATCCTACATTGCCACTGCATGTTCCCGGACCTCCCAATGCTGACAACACCGCGATGCTTTTCTCCATCCTACATTGCCACTCACTGCCTATCCTAATTCAGACACTCCGATTCACACCACCCCGTGATGTTTTTCTCGCTCCTACTAGTGAATGTAATGTAACACACACCCATACAATGCGCACCACTTCGCGATGTTTTTCAGAAACCTATCCTACATTGCCACTGCATGTTCCATGACCTCCCCATGCTGACCAACCCGCGGTGCTTTTCTGCATCCTACATTGCCACTGACTGCCTATCCTAATTCAGACCCTCCGATTCACACCACCCCGTGATGTTTTTCTCACTCCTACTAGTGAATGTAATGTAACACACACCCATACAATGCGCACCACCCCGTGATGTTTTTCTCACTCCTACTAGTGAATGTAATGTAACACACACCCATACAATGTGCACAACCCCGCGATGTTTTTCAGAAACCTATCCTACATTGCCACTGCATTTTCCCTGATCTCCCCATGCTCACCACCCTGCGGGGCTTTTCTCCATCTTACATTGCCACTCACTGCCTATCCTAATGCAGACCCTCCGATTCACACCACCCCGTGATGTTTTTCTCACTCCTACTAGTGAATGTAATGTAAGAGGCACCCATACAATGCGCACCACCCCGCGATGTTTTTCAAAAACATATCCTACATTGCCATAGCATGTTCCCTGACCTCCCAATGCTGACCACCCCGCGGGGCTTTTCTCCATCCTACAATTCCACTCACTGCCTATCCTAATTCAGACCCTCCGATTCTCACCACCCCGTGATGTTTTTCTCACTCCTACTAGTGAATGTAATGTAACACACACCCATACAATGCGCACCACCCCGCGATGTTTTTCTCACTCCTACTAGTAAATGTAATGTTACACACCCGTACAATGCGCACCACCCCGCGATGTTTTTCATAAACCTATCCTACATTGCCACTGCATGTTCCCTGAGCTCCCCATGCTGACCATCCCGCGGTGCTTTTCTGCATCCTACATTGCCACTCACTGCCTATCCTAATTCAGACCCTCCGATTGAGACCACCCCGTGATGTTTTTCTCACTCCTACTAGTGAAGTTAATGTAACACACACCCATACAATGCGCACCACCCAGCGATGTTTTTCAGAAACCTATCGTACATTGCCACTGGATGTTCCCTGACCTCCCCATGCTGACCACCCCGCGGTGCTTTTCTCAATCCTAAATTGCCACTCACTGCCTATCCTAAATCAGACCCTCTGATTCACACCACCCCGTGATGTTTTTCTCACTCCTACTAGTGAATGTAATGTAACACACACCCATACAATGCGCACCACCCTTTGATGTTTTTCTCACTCCTACTAGTGAATGTAATGTAACACACACCCATACAATGCGCACCACAATGTGATGTTTTTCTCACTCCTACTAGTGAATGTAATGTAACACACACCCATACAATGCGCACCACCCCGTGATGTTTTTCACACTCCTACTAGTGAATGTAATGTAACACACACCCATACAATGCGCACAACCCCGTGATGTTTTTCTCACTCCTACTAGTGAATGTAATGTAACACACACCAATACAATGCACACAACCCCGTGATGTTTTTCTCACTCCTACTAGTGAATGTAATGTAACACACACCCATACAATGCGCACCACCCCGCGATGGTTTTCAGAAACCTATCCTACATTGCCCCTGCATGTTCCCTGATCTCCCCATGCTGACCAACCCGCGGGGCTTTTCTCCATCCCACATTTCCACTCACTGCCTATCGTAATGCAGACCCTCCGATTCACACCAACCCGTGATGTTTTTCTCACTCCTACTAGTGAATGTAATGTAACACACACCCATACAATGCGAACCACCCCGCGATGTTTTTCACAAACCTATCCTACATTGATACAGCGTGTTCCCTGACCTCCGCATGCTGACCACCCCGCGGTGCTTTTCTCCATCCTACATAGCCACTCACTGCCTACCCTAACTCAGACACTCCGATACACACATCCCCGTGATGTTTTTCTCACTCCTACTAGTGAATGTAATGTAACACACACACATACAATGCGCACCACCCCGCGATGTTTTTCAGAAACCTATCCTACATTGCCACTGCATGTTCCCTGACCTCCCCATGCTGACCAGCCCACGGTGCTTTTCTCAATCCTACATTGCCACTCACTGCCTACCCTAACTCAGACACTCCGATACACACATCCCCGTGATGTTTTTCTCACTCCTACTAGTCAATGTAATGTAACACACACCCATACAATGCGCACCACCCCATGATGTTTTTCTCACTCCTACTAGTCAATGTAATGTAACACACACCCATACAATGCGCACCACCCCGCGATGTTTTTCAGAAACCTATCCTACATTGCCACTGCATGTTCCCTGACCTCCCCATGCTTACCAGACCGCGGTCCTTTTCTCCATCCTACATTGCCACTCACTGCCTATCCTAATTCAGACCCTCCAATTCACAACACCCCGTGATGTTTTTCTCATTCCTACTAGTGAATGTAATGTAACACAAACCCATACAATGCGCACCACCCCGTGATGTTTTTCTCACTCCTACTAGTGAATGTAATGTAACACGCACCCATACAATGCGCACCACCCCCGATGTTTTTCACAAACATATCCTACATTGCCACAGCATGTTCCCTGACCTCCCCATGCTGACCACCCCGCAGGGCTTTTCTCCATCCTACAATGCCACTCACTGCCTATCCCAATTCAGACCCTCCGATTCTCACCACCCCGTGATGTTTTTCTCACTCCTACTAGTGAATGTAATGTAACACCCATCCATACAATGCGCACCACCCCGCGATGTTTTTCCGAAAC
Source organism: Cavia porcellus (assembly GCF_034190915.1). Taxonomy (NCBI): domain Eukaryota; kingdom Metazoa; phylum Chordata; class Mammalia; order Rodentia; family Caviidae; genus Cavia; species Cavia porcellus. Next base: position 1,003,100 of record NW_026947575.1, read on the forward strand.
CTATCCTACATTGCCACTGCATGTTCCCTGCCCTTCCCATGCTGACCACCCCGCGGTGCTTTTCTCCATCTTACATTGCGACTCACTGCCTATCCTAATTCAGACCCTCCGATTAACACCACCCCGTGATGTTTTTCTCACTCCTACTAGTGAATGTAACGTAACACACACCCATACAATGTGCACCACCCCGTGATGTTTTTCTTACTCTTACTAGTGAATGTAATGTAACACACACCCATACAATGCGCACCTCCCCGTGTTGTGTTTCTCACTCCTACTAGTGAATGTAATGTAACACACACCCATACAATGCGCACAACCCCGTGATGTTTTTCTCACTCCTACTAGTGAATGTAATGTAACACACACCCATACAAGGCGCACCACCCCACGATGTTTTTCACAAACCTATCCTACATTGCCACTGCATGTTCCCGGACCTCCCAATGCTGACAACACCGCGATGCTTTTCTCCATCCTACATTGCCACTCACTGCCTATCCTAATTCAGACACTCCGATTCACACCACCCCGTGATGTTTTTCTCGCTCCTACTAGTGAATGTAATGTAACACACACCCATACAATGCGCACCACCTCGCGATGTTTTTCAGAAACCTATCCTACATTGCCACTGCATGTTCCCTGACCTCCCCATCCTGACCAACCCGCGGTGCTTTTCTGCATCCTACATTGCCACTGACTGCCTATCCTAATTCAGACCCTCAGATTCACACCACCCCGTGATGTTTTTCTCACTCCTACTAGTGAATGTAATGTAACACACACCCATACAATGTGCACAACCCCGCGATGTTTTTCAGAAACCTATCCCACATTGCCACTGCATTTTCCCTGATCTCCCCATGCTCACCACCCTGCGGGGCTTTTCTCCATCCTACATTGCCACTCACTGCCTATCCTAATGCAGACCCTCCGATTCACACCACCCCGTGATGTTTTTCTCACTCCTACTAGTGAATGTAATGTAAGAGGCACCCATACAATGCGCACCACCCCGCGATGTTTTTCAAAAACATATCCTACATTGCCATAGCATGTTCTGTGACCTCCCAATGCTGACCACCCCGCGGGGCTTTTCTCCATCCTACAATTCCACTCACTGCCTATCCTAATTCAGACCCTCAGATTCTCACCACCCCGTGATGTTTTTCTCACTCCTACTAGTGAATGTAATGTAACAACACACCCATATAATGCGCACCACCCCGCGATGTTTTTCTCACTCCTACTAGTAAATGTAATGTTACACACCCGTACAATGCGCACCACCCCGCGATGTTTTTCATAAACCTATCCTACATTGCCACTGCATGTTCCCTGAGCTCCCCCTGCTGACCATCCCGCGGTGCTTTTCTGCATCCTACATTGCCACTCACTGCCTATCCTAAATCAGACCCTCCGATTCAGACCACCCCGTGATGTTTTTCTCACTCCTACTAGTGAAGTTAATGTAACACACACCCATACAATGCGCACCACCCAGCGATGTTTTTCAGAAACCTATCGTACATTGCCACTGGATGTTCCCTGACCTCCCCATGCTGACCACCCCGCGGTGCTTTTCTCCATCCTAAATTGCCACTCACTGCCTATCCTAAATCAGACCCTCCGATTCACACCACCCCGTGATGTTTTTCTCACTCCTACTAGTGAATGTAATGTAACACACACCCATACAATGGGCACCACCCTGTGATGTTTTTCTCACTCCTACTAGTGAATGTAATGTAACACAGACCCATACAATGCGCACCACAATGTGATGTTTTTCTCACTCCTACTAGTGAATGTAATGTAACACACACCCATACAATGCGCACCACCCCGTGATGTTTTTCACACTCCTACTAGTGAATGTAATGTAACACACACCCATACAATGCGCACCACCCCGCGATGTTTTTCAGAAACATATCCTACATTGCCACTGCATGTTCCCTGACCTCCCCATGCTGACCACCCCGCGGTGCTTTTCTCCATCCTACATTGCCACTCACTGCCTATCCTAATTCAGACCCTCCGATTCACACCACCCGTGATGTTTTTCTCACTCCTACTAGTGAATGTAATGTAACACACACCCATACAATGCGCACCACCCCGCGATGTTTTTCAGAAACGTATCCTACATTGCCACTGCATGTTCCCTGACCTCCTCATGCTGACCACCCGCGGTGCTTTTCTCCATCCTAAATTGCTACTCACTGCCTATCCTAAATCAGACCCTCCGATTCACACCACCCCGTGATGTTTTTCTCACTCCTACTAGTGAATGTAATGTAACACACACCCATACAATGCGCACCACCCTGTGATGTTTTTCTCACCCTATTAGTGAATGTAATGTAACACACACCCATACAATACGCACCACAACGTGATGTTTTTCTCACTCCTACTAGTGAATGTAATGTAACACACACCCATACAATGCGCACCACCCCGTGATGTTTTTCACACTCCTACTAGTGAATGTAATGTAACACACACCCATACAATGCGCACCAACCCGCGATGTTTTTCACAAACCTATCCTACATTGCCACTGCATGTTCCCTGACCTCCCCATGCTGACCAACCCGCGGTGCTTTTCTCCATCCTACATTACCACTCACTGCCTATCCTAATTCAGACCCTCCGATTCACACATCCCCGTGATGTTTTTCTCACTCCTACTAGTGAATGTAATGTAACACACACCCATACAATGCGCACCACCCCGTGATGTTTTTCAGAAACCTATCCTACATTGCCACTGCATGTTCCCTGACCTCCCTATGCTGACCGCCCGCGGTGCTTTTCTCCATCCTACATTGCCACTCACTGCCTACCCTAATTCATACCCTCCGATTCACACCAGCCGTGATGTTTTTCTCATTCCTTCTAGTGAATGTAATGTAACACACACCCATACAATGCGCACCACCCCGTGATGTTTTTCTCACTCCTACTAGTGAATGTAACACACACCCACACAATGCGCACCACCCCGCGATGTTTTTCTCACTCCTACTAGTGAATGTAATGTAACACACACCCATACAATGTGCACCACCCCGCGATGTTTTTCAGAAACCTATCCTACATTGCCACTGCATGTTCCCTGACCTCCCCATGCTGACCACCCCGTGGTGCTTTTCTCCATCCTACATTGCCACTCACTGCCTATCCTAATTCAGACCCTCCGATTCACACCACCCCGTGATGTTTTTCTCACTCCTACTAGTGAATGTAATGTAACACACACCCATACAATGCGCACCACCCCGTGATGTTTTTCTCACTCCTACTAGTGAATGTAATGTAACACACACCCATACAATGCGCACCACCCCGCGATGTATTTCAGAAACCTATCCTACATTGGCACTGCATGTTCCCTGATCTCCCCATGCTGACCACCCCGCGGGGCTTTTCTCCATCCCACATTTCCACTCACAGCCTATCCTAATGCAGACCCTCCGATTCACACCAACCCGTGATGTTTTTCTCACTCCTACTAGTGAATGTAATGTAACACACACCCATACAATGCGCACCACCCCGCGATGTTTTTCACAAACCTATCCTACATTGATACAGCGTGTTCCCTGACCTCCGTATGCTGACCACCCTGCGGTGCTTTTCTCCATCCTACATTGCCACTCACTGCCTACCCTAACTCACACACTCCGATACACACATCCCCATGATGTTTTTCTCACTCCTACTAGTGAATGTAATGTAACACACACACATACAATGCGCACCACCCCGCGATGTTTTTCAGAAACCTATCCTATATTGCCACTGCATGTTCCCTGACCTCCCCATGCTGACCAGCCCACGGTGCTTTTCTCAATCCTACATTGCAACTCACTGCCTATCCTAATAAAGACCCTCCGATTCACACCACCCCGTGATGTTTTTCTCACTCCTACTAGTCAATGTAATGTAACACACACCCATACAATGCGCACCACCCCGCGATGTTTTCATAAACCTAATCTACATTGCCACTGCATGTTCCCTGAGCTCCCCATGCTGACCATTCCGTGGTGCTTTTCTGCATCCTACATTGCCACTCACTGCCTATCCTAATTCAGACCCTCCTTTTCAGACCACCCCGTGATGTTTTTCTCACTCCTACTAGTGAAGTTAATGTAACACACACCCATAAAATGCGCACCACCCAGCGATGTTTTTCAGAAACCTATCGTACATTGCCACTGGATGTTCCCTGACCTCCCCATGCTGACCACCCCGCGGTGCTTTTCTCCATCCTAAATTGCCACTCACTGCCTATCCTAAATCAGACCCTCCGATTGACACCACCCCGTGATGTTTTTCTCACTCCTACTAGTGAATGTAATGTAACACACACCCATACAATGCGCACCACCCTGTGATGTTTTTCTCACTCCTACTAGTGAATGTAATGTAACACAGACCCATACAATGCGCACCACAATGTGATGTTTTTCTCACTCCTACTAGTGAATGTAATGTAACACACACCCATACAATGCGCACCACCCCGTGATGTTTTTCACACTCCTACTAGTGAATGTAATGTAACACACAGCCATACAATGCGCACCACCCCGCGATGTTTTTCAGAAACATATCCTACATTGCCACTGCATGTTCCCTGACCTCCCCATGCTGACCACCCCGCGGTGCTTTTCTCCATCCTACATTGCCACTCACTGCCTATCCTAATTCAGACCCTCCGATTCACACCACCCGTGATGTTTTTCTCACTCCTACTAGTGAATGTAATGTAACACACACCCATACAATGCGCACAACCCCGTGATGTTTTTCTCACTCCTACTAGTGAATGTAATGTAACACACACCCATACAATGCGCACCACCCCGCGATGTTTTTCAGAAACCTATCCTACATTGCCACTGCATGTTCCCTGATCTCCCCATGCTTACCACCCCGCGGGGCTTTTCTCCATCCCACATTGCCACTCACTGCCTATCCTAATGCAGACCCTCCGATTCACACCAACCCGTGATGTTTTATTCCCTCCTACTAGTGAATGTAATGTAACACACACCCATACAATGCGAACCACCCCGCGATGTTTTTCACAAACTTATCCTACATTGATACAGCGTGTTCCCTGACCTCCGCATGCTGACCACCCTGCGGTGCTTTTCTCCATCCTACATTGCCACTCACTCCCTACCCTAACTCAGACACTCCGATACACACATCCCCGTGATGTTTTTCTCATTCCTACTAGTGAATGTAATGTAACACACACACATACAATGCGCACCACCCCGCGATGTTTTTCAGAAACCTATCCTACATTGCCACTGCATGTTCTCTGACCTCCCCATGCTGACCAGCCCACGGTGCTTTTCTCCATCCGACACTGCCACACACTGCCTATCCTAATACAGGCCCTCCGATTCACACCACCCTGTGATGTTTTTCTCACTCCTACTAGTCAATGTAATGTAACACACACCCATACAATGTGCACCACCCCGCGATGTTTTTCAGAAACCTATCCTACATTGCCACTGCATGTTTCCTGACCTCCCCATGCTTACCACCCCGCGGTCCTTTTCTCCATCCTACATTGCCACTCACTGCCTATCCTAATTCAGACACTCCGATTCACAACACCCCGTGATGTTTTTCTCATTCCTACTAGTGAATGTAATGTAACACAAACCCATACAATGCGCAACACCCCGTGATGTTTTTCTCACTCCTACTAGTGAATGTAATGTAACACACACCCATACAATGCGCACCACCCCGTGATGTTTTTCTCACTCCTACTAGTGAATGTAATGTAACACACACCCATACAATGCGCACCACCCCGCGATGTTTTTCAGAAACCTATCCTACATTGGCACTGCATGTTCCCTGATCTCCCCATGCTGACCACCCCGCGGGGCTTTTCTCCATCCCACATTTCCACTCACAGCCTATCCTAATGCAGACCCTCCGATTCACACCAACCCGTGATGTTTTTCTCACTCCTACTAGTGAATGTAATGTAACACACACCCATAAAATGCGCACCACCCCGCGATGTTTTTCACAAACCTATCCTACATTGATACAGCGTGTTCCCTGACCTCCGTATGCTGACCAGCCTGCGGTGCTTTTCTCCATCCTACATTGCCACTCACTGCCTACCCTAACTCACACACTCCGATACACACATCCCCATGATGTTTTTCTCACTCCTACTAGTGAATGTAATGTAACACACACACATACAATGCGCACCACCCCGAGATGTTTTTCAGAAACCTATCCTACATTGCCACTGCATGTTCCCTGACCTCCCCATGCTGACCAGCCCACGGTGCTTTTCTCAATCCTACATTGCAACTCACTGCCTATCCTAATAAAGACCCTCCGATTCACACCACCCCGTGATGTTTTTCTCACTCCTACTAGTCAATGTAATGTAACACACACCCATACAATGCGCACCACCCCGCGATGTTTTCATAAACCTAATCTACATTGCCACTGCATGTTCCCTGAGCTCCCCATGCTGACCATTCCGCGGTGCTTTTCTGCATCCTACATTGCCACTCACTGCCTATCCTAATTCAGACCCTCCGATTCAGACCACCCCGTGATGTTTTTCTCACTCCTACTAGTGAAGTTAATGTAACACACACCCATAAAATGCGCACCACCCAGCGATGTTTTTCAGAAACCTATCGTACATTGCCACTGGATGTTCCCTGACCTCCCCATGCTGACCACCCCGCGGTGCTTTTCTCCATCCTAAATTGCCACTCACTGCCTATCCTAAATCAGACCCTCCGATTGACACCACCCCGTGATGTTTTTCTCACTCCTACTAGTGAATGTAATGTAACACACACCCATACAATGCGCACCACCCTGTGATGTTTTTCTCACTCCTACTAGTGAATGTAATGTAACACAGACCCATACAATGCGCACCACAATGTGATGTTTTTCTCACTCCTACTAGTGAATGTAATGTAACACACACCCATACAATGCGCACCACCCCGTGATGTTTTTCACACTCCTACTAGTGAATGCAATGTAACACACAGCCATACAATGCGCACCACCCCGCGATGTTTTTCAGAAACATATCCTACATTGCCACTGCATGTTCCCTGACCTCCCCATGCTGACCACCCCGCGGTGCTTTTCTCCATCCTACATTGCCACTCACTGCCTATCCTAATTCAGACCCTCCGATTCACACCACCCGTGATGTTTTTCTCACTCCTACTAGTGAATGTAATGTAACACACACCCATACAATGCGCACAACCCCGTGATGTTTTTCTCACTCCTACTAGTGAATGTAATGTAACACACACCCATACAATGCGCACCACCCCGCGATGTTTTTCAGAAACCTATCCTACATTGCCACTGCATGTTCCCTGATCTCCCCATGCTTACCACCCCGCGGGGCTTTTCTCCATCCCACATTGCCACTCACTGCCTATCCTAATGCAGACCCTCCGATTCACACCAACCCGTGATGTTTTATTCCCTCCTACTAGTGAATGTAATGTAACACACACCCATACAATGCGAACCACCCCGCGATGTTTTTCACAAACTTATCCTACATTGATACAGCGTGTTCCATGACCTCCGCATGCTGACCACCCTGCGGTGCTTTTCTCCATCCTACATTGCCACTCACTGCCTACCCTAACTCAGACACTCCGATACACACATCCCCGTGATGTTTTTCTCATTCCTACTAGTGAATGTAATGTAACACACACACATACAATGCGCACCACCCCGCGATGTTTTTCAGAAACCTATCATACATTGCCACTGCATGTTCTCTGACCTCCCCATGCTGACCAGCCCACGGTGCTTTTCTCCATCCGACACTGCCACTCACTGCCTATCCTAATTCAGACACTCCGATTCACAACACCCCGTGATGTTTTTCTCATTCCTACTAGTGAATGTAATGTAACACAAACCCATACAATGCGCAACACCCCGTGATGTTTTTCTCACTCCTACTAGTGAATGTAATGTAACACACACCCATACAATGCGCACCACCCCGCGATGTTTTTCTCACTCCTACTAGTGAATGTAATGTAACACACACCCATACAATGCGCACCACCCCGCGATGTTTTTCAGAAACGTATCCTACATTGCCACTGCATGTTCCCTGACCTCCCCATGCTGACCACCCCGCGGTGCTTTTCTCCATCCTACATTGCCACTCACTGCCTATCCTAAATCAGACCCGCCGATTCACACCACCCCGTGATGTTTTTCTCACTCCTACTAGTGAATGTAATGTAAAACACACCCATACAATGAGCACCACAACGTGATGTTTTTCTCACTCCTACTAGTGAATGTAATGTAACACACACACATACAATGCGCACCACCCCGTGATGTTTTTCACACTCCTACTAGTGAATGTAATGTAACACACACCCATACAATGCGCACCAACCCGCGATGTTTTTCACAAACCTATCCTACATTGCCACTGCATGTTCCCTGACCTCCCCATGCTGACCACCCCGCGGTGCTTTTCTCCATCCTACATTGCCACTCACTGCCTATCCTAAATCAGACCCTCCGATTCACACATCCCCGTGATGTTTTTCTCACTCCTACTAGTGAATGTAATGTAACACACACCCATACAATGCGCACCACCCCGCGATGTTTTTCACAAACCTACCCTACATTGATACACCGTGTTCCCTGACCTCCGCATGCTGACCACCCTGCGGTGCTTTTCTCCATCCTACATTGCCACTCACTGCCTACCCTAACTCAGACACTCCGATATACACATCCCCTTGATGTTTTTCTCACTCCTACTAGTGAATGTAATGTAACACACACACATACAATGAGCACCACCCCGCGATGTTTTTCAGAAACCTATCCTACATTGCCACTGCATGTTCCCTGACCTCCCCATGCTGACCAGCCCACGGTGCTTTTCTCAATCCTACATTGCCATTCACTGCCTATCCTAATACAGACCCACCAATTCACACCATCCCGTGATATTTTTCTCACTCCTACTAGTCAATGTAATGTAACACACACCCATACAATGCGCACCACCCCGCGATGTTTTCATAAACCTAATCTACATTGCCACTGCATGTTCCCTGAGCTCCCCATGCTGACCATTCCGTGGTGCTTTTCTGCATCCTACATTGCCACTCACTGCCTATCCTAATTCAGACCCTCCGATTCAGACCACCCCGTGATGTTTTTCTCACTCCTACTAGTGAAGTTAATGTAACACACACCCATAAAATGCGCACCACCCAGCGATGTTTTTCAGAAACCTATCGTACATTGCCACTGGATGTTCCCTGACCTCCCCATGCTGACCACCCCGCGGTGCTTTTCTCCATCCTAAATTGCCACTCACTGCCTATCCTAAATCAGACCCTCCGATTGACACCACCCCGTGATGTTTTTCTCACTCCTACTAGTGAATGTAATGTAACACACACCCATACAATGCGCACCACCCTGTGATGTTTTTCTCACTCCTACTAGTGAATGTAATGTAACACAGACCCATACAATGCGCACCACAATGTGATGTTTTTCTCACTCCTACTAGTGAATGTAATGTAACACACACCCATACAATGCGCACCACCCCGTGATGTTTTTCACACTCCTACTAGTGAATGTAATGTAACACACAGCCATACAATGCGCACCACCCCGCGATGTTTTTCAGAAACATATCCTACATTGCCACTGCATGTTCCCTGACCTCCCCATGCTGACCACCCCGCGGTGCTTTTCTCCATCCTACATTGCCACTCACTGCCTATCCTAATTCAGACCCTCCGATTCACACCACCCGTGATGTTTTTCTCACTCCTACTAGTGAATGTAATGTAACACACACCCATACAATGCGCACAACCCCGTGATGTTTTTCTCACTCCTACTAGTGAATGTAATGTAACACACACCCATACAATGCGCACCACCCCGCGATGTTTTTCAGAAACCTATCCTACATTGCCACTGCATGTTCCCTGATCTCCCCATGCTTACCACCCCGCGGGGCTTTTCTCCATCCCACATTGCCACTCACTGCCTATCCTAATGCAGACCCTCCGATTCACACCAACCCGTGATGTTTTATTCCCTCCTACTAGTGAATGTAATGTAACACACACCCATACAATGCGAACCACCCCGCGATGTTTTTCACAAACTTATCCTACATTGATACAGCGTGTTCCCTGACCTCCGCATGCTGACCACCCTGCGGTGCTTTTCTCCATCCTACATTGCCACTCACTCCCTACCCTAACTCAGACACTCCGATACACACATCCCCGTGATGTTTTTCTCATTCCTACTAGTGAATGTAATGTAACACACACACATACAATGCGCACCACCCCGCGATGTTTTTCAGAAACCTATCCTACATTGCCACTGCATGTTCTCTGACCTCCCCATGCTGACCAGCCCACGGTGCTTTTCTCCATCCGACACTGCCACACACTGCCTATCCTAATACAGGCCCTCCGATTCACACCACCCTGTGATGTTTTTCTCACTCCTACTAGTCAATGTAATGTAACACACACCCATACAATGTGCACCACCCCGCGATGTTTTTCAGAAACCTATCCTACATTGCCACTGCATGTTTCCTGACCTCCCCATGCTTACCACCCCGCGGTCCTTTTCTCCATCCTACATTGCCACTCACTGCCTATCCTAATTCAGACACTCCGATTCACAACACCCCGTGATGTTTTTCTCATTCCTACTAGTGAATGTAATGTAACACAAACCCATACAATGCGCAACACCCCGTGATGTTTTTCTCACTCCTACTAGTGAATGTAATGTAACACACACCCATACAATGCGCACCACCCCGTGATGTTTTTCTCACTCCTACTAGTGAATGTAATGTAACACACACCCATACAATGCGCACCACCCCGCGATGTTTTTCAGAAACCTATCCTACATTGGCACTGCATGTTCCCTGATCTCCCCATGCTGACCACCCCGCGGGGCTTTTCTCCATCCCACATTTCCACTCACAGCCTATCCTAATGCAGACCCTCCGATTCACACCAACCCGTGATGTTTTTCTCACTCCTACTAGTGAATGTAATGTAACACACACCCATAAAATGCGCACCACCCCGCGATGTTTTTCACAAACCTATCCTACATTGATACAGCGTGTTCCCTGACCTCCGTATGCTGACCAGCCTGCGGTGCTTTTCTCCATCCTACATTGCCACTCACTGCCTACCCTAACTCACACACTCCGATACACACATCCCCATGATGTTTTTCTCACTCCTACTAGTGAATGTAATGTAACACACACACATACAATGCGCACCACCCCGAGATGTTTTTCAGAAACCTATCCTACATTGCCACTGCATGTTCCCTGACCTCCCCATGCTGACCAGCCCACGGTGCTTTTCTCAATCCTACATTGCAACTCACTGCCTATCCTAATAAAGACCCTCCGATTCACACCACCCCGTGATGTTTTTCTCACTCCTACTAGTCAATGTAATGTAACACACACCCATACAATGCGCACCACCCCGCGATGTTTTCATAAACCTAATCTACATTGCCACTGCATGTTCCCTGAGCTCCCCATGCTGACCATTCCGCGGTGCTTTTCTGCATCCTACATTGCCACTCACTGCCTATCCTAATTCAGACCCTCCGATTCAGACCACCCCGTGATGTTTTTCTCACTCCTACTAGTGAAGTTAATGTAACACACACCCATAAAATGCGCACCACCCAGCGATGTTTTTCAGAAACCTATCGTACATTGCCACTGGATGTTCCCTGACCTCCCCATGCTGACCACCCCGCGGTGCTTTTCTCCATCCTAAATTGCCACTCACTGCCTATCCTAAATCAGACCCTCCGATTGACACCACCCCGTGATGTTTTTCTCACTCCTACTAGTGAATGTAATGTAACACACACCCATACAATGCGCACCACCCTGTGATGTTTTTCTCACTCCTACTAGTGAATGTAATGTAACACAGACCCATACAATGCGCACCACAATGTGATGTTTTTCTCACTCCTACTAGTGAATGTAATGTAACACACACCCATACAATGCGCACCACCCCGTGATGTTTTTCACACTCCTACTAGTGAATGCAATGTAACACACAGCCATACAATGCGCACCACCCCGCGATGTTTTTCAGAAACATATCCTACATTGCCACTGCATGTTCCCTGACCTCCCCATGCTGACCACCCCGCGGTGCTTTTCTCCATCCTACATTGCCACTCACTGCCTATCCTAATTCAGACCCTCCGATTCACACCACCCGTGATGTTTTTCTCACTCCTACTAGTGAATGTAATGTAACACACACCCATACAATGCGCACAACCCCGTGATGTTTTTCTCACTCCTACTAGTGAATGTAATGTAACACACACCCATACAATGCGCACCACCCCGCGATGTTTTTCAGAAACCTATCCTACATTGCCACTGCATGTTCCCTGATCTCCCCATGCTTACCACCCCGCGGGGCTTTTCTCCATCCCACATTGCCACTCACTGCCTATCCTAATGCAGACCCTCCGATTCACACCAACCCGTGATGTTTTATTCCCTCCTACTAGTGAATGTAATGTAACACACACCCATACAATGCGAACCACCCCGCGATGTTTTTCACAAACTTATCCTACATTGATACAGCGTGTTCCATGACCTCCGCATGCTGACCACCCTGCGGTGCTTTTCTCCATCCTACATTGCCACTCACTGCCTACCCTAACTCAGACACTCCGATACACACATCCCCGTGATGTTTTTCTCATTCCTACTAGTGAATGTAATGTAACACACACACATACAATGCGCACCACCCCGCGATGTTTTTCAGAAACCTATCATACATTGCCACTGCATGTTCTCTGACCTCCCCATGCTGACCAGCCCACGGTGCTTTTCTCCATCCGACACTGCCACTCACTGCCTATCCTAATTCAGACACTCCGATTCACAACACCCCGTGATGTTTTTCTCATTCCTACTAGTGAATGTAATGTAACACAAACCCATACAATGCGCAACACCCCGTGATGTTTTTCTCACTCCTACTAGTGAATGTAATGTAACACACACCCATACAATGCGCACCACCCCGCGATGTTTTTCTCACTCCTACTAGTGAATGTAATGTAACACACACCCATACAATGCGCACCACCCCGCGATGTTTTTCAGAAACGTATCCTACATTGCCACTGCATGTTCCCTGACCTCCCCATGCTGACCACCCCGCGGTGCTTTTCTCCATCCTACATTGCCACTCACTGCCTATCCTAAATCAGACCCGCCGATTCACACCACCCCGTGATGTTTTTCTCACTCCTACTAGTGAATGTAATGTAAAACACACCCATACAATGAGCACCACAACGTGATGTTTTTCTCACTCCTACTAGTGAATGTAATGTAACACACACACATACAATGCGCACCACCCCGTGATGTTTTTCACACTCCTACTAGTGAATGTAATGTAACACACACCCATACAATGCGCACCAACCCGCGATGTTTTTCACAAACCTATCCTACATTGCCACTGCATGTTCCCTGACCTCCCCATGCTGACCACCCCGCGGTGCTTTTCTCCATCCTACATTGCCACTCACTGCCTATCCTAAATCAGACCCTCCGATTCACACATCCCCGTGATGTTTTTCTCACTCCTACTAGTGAATGTAATGTAACACACACCCATACAATGCGCACCACCCCGCGATGTTTTTCACAAACCTACCCTACATTGATACACCGTGTTCCCTGACCTCCGCATGCTGACCACCCTGCGGTGCTTTTCTCCATCCTACATTGCCACTCACTGCCTACCCTAACTCAGACACTCCGATATACACATCCCCTTGATGTTTTTCTCACTCCTACTAGTGAATGTAATGTAACACACACACATACAATGAGCACCACCCCGCGATGTTTTTCAGAAACCTATCCTACATTGCCACTGCATGTTCCCTGACCTCCCCATGCTGACCAGCCCACGGTGCTTTTCTCAATCCTACATTGCCATTCACTGCCTATCCTAATACAGACCCACCAATTCACACCATCCCGTGATATTTTTCTCACTCCTACTAGTCAATGTAATGTAACACACACCCATACAATGCGCACCACCCCGCGATGTTTTTCAGAAACCTATCCTACATTGCCACTGCATGTTCCCTGACCTCCCCATGCTTACCAGACCGCGGTCTTTTTCTCCATCCTACATTGCCACTCACTGTCTATCCTAATTCAGACCCTCCGATTCACAACACCCCGTGATGTTTTGCTCATTCCTACTAGTGAATGTAATGTAACACAAACCCATACAATGCGCAACACCACGTGATGTTTTTCTCACTCCTACTAGTGAATGTAATGTAACACACACCCATACAATGCGCACCACCCCGTGATGTTTTTCTCACTCCTACTAGTCAATGTAATGTAACACACACCCATACAATGCGCACCACCCCGCGATGTTTTTCAGAAACCTATCCTACATTGCCACTGCATGTTCCCTGACCTCCCCATGCTGACCACCCCGCGGTGCTTTTCTCCATCCTACATTGCCACTCACTGCCTATCCAAATTCAGAACCTCCGATTCACACCACCCGTGATGTTTTTCTCACTCCTACTAGTGAATGTAATGTAACACACACCCATACAATGCGCACCACCCCGCGATGTTTTTCACAAACATATCCTACATTGCCATAGCATGTTCCCAGACCTCCCAATCCTGACCACCCCGCGGGGCTTTTCTCCATCCTACAATGCCACTCACTGCCTATCCTAATTCAGACCCTCCGATTCTCACCACCCCGTGATGTTTTTCTCACTCCTACTAGTGAATGTAATGTAACACACACCCATACAATGCGCACCTCCCCGCGATGTTTTTCTCACTCCTACTAGTGAATGTAATGTTACACACCCGTACAATGAGCACCACCCTGCGATGTTTTTCAGAAACCTATCCTACATTGCCACTGCATGTTCCCTGAGCTCCCCATGCTGACCAACCCGCGGTGCTTTTCTGCATCCTACATTGCCACTCACTGCCTATCGTAATTCAGACCATCTGATTCAGACCACCCCGTGATGTTTTTCTCACTCCTACTAGTGAATGTAATGTAACCCACACCCATACAATGCGTAGCACCCCGCGATGTTTTTCAGAAACCTATCCTACATTGCCACTGCATGTTCCCTGACCTCCCCATGCTGACCACCCGGCGGTGCTTTTCTCCATCCTACATTGCCACTCACTGCCTATCCTAATTCAGACCCTCCGATTCACACATCCCCGTGATGTTTTTCTCACTCCTACTAGTGAATGTAATGTAACACACAGCCATACAATGCGCACCACCCCGTGATGTTTTTCAGAAACCTATCCTACATTGCCACTGCATGTTCCCTGACCTCCCTATGCTGACCGCCCGTGGTGCTTTTCTCCATCCTACATTGCCACTCACTGCCTACCCTAATTCATACCCTCCGATTCACACCAGCCGTGATGTTTTTCTCATTCCTTCTAGTGAATGTAATGTAACACACACCCATACAATGCGCACCACCCCGTGATGTTTTTCTCACTCCTACTAGTCAATGTAATGTAACACACACCCATACAATGCGCACCACCCCGCGATGTTTTTCAGAAACCTATCCTACATTGCCACTGCATGTTCCCTGACCTCCAAATGCTTACCAGACCGCGGTCCTTTTCTCCATCCTACATTGCCACTCACTGTCTATCCTAATTCAGACCCTCCGATTCACAACACCCCGTGATGTTTTGCTCATTCCTACTAGTGAATGTAATGTAACACAAACCCATACAATGCGCAACACCACGTGATGTTTTTCTCACTCCTACTAGTGAATGTAATGTAACACACACCCATACAATGCGCACCACCCCGCGATGTTTTTCTCACTCCTACTAGTGAATGTAATGTAACACACACCCATACAATGCGCACCACCCCGCGATGTTTTTCTCACTCCAACTAGTGAATGTAATGTAACACACACCCATACAATGCGCACCACCCCGTGATGTTTTTCTCACTCCTACTAGTTAATGTAATGTAACACGCACCCATACAATGCGCACCACCCCGCGATGTTTTTCACAAACATATCCTACATTGCCACAACATGTTCCCTGACCTCCCCATGCTGACCACCCCGCGGGGCTTTTCTCCATCCTACAATGCCACTCACTGCCTATCCTAATTCAGACCCTCCGATTCTCACCACCCCGTGATGTTTTTCTCACTCCTACTAGTTAATGTAATGTAACACCCATCCATACAATGCGCACCACCCCGCGATGTTTTTCCGAAACCTATCCTACATTGTCACTGCATGTTCCCTGCCCTTCCCATGCTGACCACCCCGCGGTGCTTTTCTCCATCTTACATTGGGACTCACTGCCTATCCTAATTCAGACCCTCCGATTAACACCACCCCGTGATGTTTTTCTCACTCCTACTAGTGAATGTAACGTAACACACACCCATACTATGTGCACCACACCGTGATGTTTTTCTTACTCTTACCAGTGAATGTAATGTAACACACACCCATACAATGCGCACCTCCCCGTGTTGTTTTTCTCACTCCTACTAGTGAATGTAATGTAACACACACCCATACAATGCGCACAACCCCGTGATGTTTTTCTCACTCCTACTAGTGAATGTAATGTAACACACACCCATACAATGCGCACCACCCCACGATGTTTTTCACAAACCTATCCTACATTGCCACTGCATGTTCCCGGACCTCCCAATGCTGACAACACCGCGATGCTTTTCTCCATCCTACATTGCCACTCACTGCCTATCCTAATTCAGACACTCCGATTCACACCACCCCGTGATGTTTTTCTCGCTCCTACTAGTGAATGTAATGAAACAACACCCATACAATGCGCACCACCTCGCGATGTTTTTCAGAAACCTATCCTACATTGCCACTGCATGTTCCCTGACCTCCCCATGCTGACCAACCCGCGGTGCTTTTCTGCATCCTACATTGCCACTGACTCCTATCCTAATTCAGACCCTCCGATTCACACCACCCCGTGATGTTTTTCTCACTCCTACTAGTGAATGTAATGTAACACACACCCATACAATGCGCACCACCCCGCGATGTTTTTCAGAAACCTATCCTACATTGGCACTGCATGTTCCCTGATCTCCCCATGCTGACCACCCCGCGGGGCTTTTCTCCATCCCACATTTCCACTCACTGCCTATCCTAATGCAGACCCTCCGATTCACACCAACCCGTGATGTTTTTCTCACTCCTACTAGTGAATGTAATGTAACACACACCCATACAATGCGCACCACCCCGCCTTGTTTTTCACAAACCTATACTGCATTGATACAGCGTGTTCCCTGACCTCCGCATGCTGACCACCCTGCGGTGCTTTTCTCCATCCTACATTGCCACTCACTGCCTACCCTAACTCAGACACTCCGATACACACATCCCCGTGATGTTTTTCTCACTCCTACTAGTGAATGTAATGTAACACACACACATACAATGCGCACCACCCCGCGATGTTTTTCAGAAACCTATCCTACATTGCCACTGCATGTTCCCTGACCTCCCCATGCTGACCAGCCCACGGTGCTTTTCTCAATCCTACATTGCCACTCACTGCCTATCCTAATAAAGACCCTGCGATTCACACCACCCCGTGATGTTTTTCTCACTCCTACTAGTCAATGTAATGTAACACACACCCATACAATGCGCACCATCCCGCGATGTTTTTCAGAAACCTATCCTACATTGCCACTGCATGTTCCCTGACCTCCCCATGCTTACCAGACCGCGGTCCTTTTCTCCATCCTACATTGCCACTCACTGCCTATCCTAATTCAGAACCTCCAATTCACAACACCCCGTGATGTTTTTCTCATTCCTACTAGTGAATGTAATGTAACACAAACCCATACAATGCGCAATACCCCATGATGTTTTTCTCACTCCTACTATTGAATGTAATGTAACACACACCCATACAATGCGCACCACCCCGCGATGTTTTTCTCACTCCTACTAGTGAATGTAATGTAACACGCACCCATACAATGCGCACCACCCCGCGATGTTTTTCACAAACATATCCTACATTGCCACTGCATGTTCCCTGACGTCCCCATGCTGACCACCCCGCGGTGCTTTTCTCCATCCTACATTGCCACTCACTGCCTATCCAAATTCAGAACCTCCGATTCACACCACCCGTGATGTTTTTCTCACTCCTACTAGTGAATGGAATGTAACACACACCCATACAATTTGCACCATCCTGTGATGTTTTTCTCACTCCTACTAGTGAATGTAATGTAACACGCACCCATACAATGCGCACCACCCCACGATGTTTTTCACAAACATATCCTACATTGCCACAGCATGTTCCCTGACCTCCCCATGCTGACCACCCCGCGGGGCTTTTGTCCATCCTACAATGCCAATCACTGCCTATCCTAATTCAGACCCTCCGATTCTCACCACCCCGTGATGTTTTTCTCACTCCTACTAGTGAATGTAATGTAACACCCATCCATACAATGCGCACAAATCCGCGATGTTTTTCCGAAACCTATCCTACATTGCCACTGCATGTTCCCTGCCCTTCCCATGCTGACCACCCCGCGGTCCTTTTCTCCATCCTACATTGCCACTCACTGTCTATCCTAATTCAGACCCTCCGATTCACAACACCCCGTGATGTTTTGCTCATTCCTACTAGTGAATGTAATGTAACACAAACCCATACAATGCGCAACACCACGTGATGTTTTTCTCACTCCTACTAGTGAAAGTAATGTAACACACACCCATACAATGCGCACCACCCCGCGATGTTTTTCTCACTCCTACTAGTGAATGTAATGTAACACACACCCATACAATGCGCACCACCCCGCGATGTTTTTCAGAAACGTATCCTACATTGCCACTGCATGTTCCCTGACCTCCCCATGCTGACCACCCCGCGGTGCATTTCTCCATCCTACATTGCCACTCACTGCCTATCCAAATTCAGAACCTCCGATTCACACCACCCGTGATGTTTTTCTCACTCCTACTAGTGAATGTAATGTAACACACACCCATACAATGCGCACCAAGCCGCGATGTTTTTCACAAACATATCCTACATTGCCATAGCATGTTCCCTGACCTCCCAATCCTGACCACCCCGCGGGGCTTTTCTCCATCCTACAATGCCACTCACTGCCTATCCTAATTCAGACCCTCCGATTCTCACCACCCCGTGATGTTTTTCTCACTCCTACTAGTGAATGTAATGTAACACACACCCATACAATGCGCACCTCCCCGCGATGTTTTTCTCACTCCTACTAGTGAATGTAATGTTACACACCCGTACAATGAGCACCACCCTGCGATGTTTTTCAGAAACCTATCCTACATTGCCACTGCATGTTCCCTGAGCTCCCCATGCTGACCAACCCGCGGTGCTTTTCTGCATCCTACATTGCCACTCACTGCCTATCGTAATTCAGACCATCTGATTCAGACCACCCCGTGATGTTTTTCTCACTCCTACTAGTGAATGTAATGTAACCCACACCCATACAATGCGTACCACCCCGCGATGTTTTTCAGAAACCTGTCCTACATTGCCACTGCATGTTCCCTGACCTCCCCATGCTGACCACCCCGCGGTGCTTTTCTCCATCCTACATTGCCACTCACTGCCTATCCTAATTCAGACCCTCCGATTCACACATCCCCGTGATGTTTTTCTCACTCCTACTAGTGAATGTAATGTAACACACAGCCATACAATGCGCACCACCCCGTGATGTTTTTCAGAAACCTATCCTACATTGCCACTGCATGTTCCCTGACCTCCCTATGCTGACCGCCCGCGGTGCTTTTCTCCATCCTACATTGCCACTCACTGTCTATCCTAATTCAGACCCTCCGATTCACAACACCCCGTGATGTTTTGCTCATTCCTACTAGTGAATGTAATGTAACACAAACCCATACAATGCGCAACACCACGTGATGTTTTTCTCACTCCTACTAGTGAATGTAATGTAACACACACCCATACAATGCGCACCACCCCGCGATGTTTTTCTCACTCCTACTAGTGAATGTAATGTAACACACACCCATACAATGCGCACCACCCCGCGATGTTTTTCTCACTCCTACTAGTGAATGTAATGTAACACACACCCATACAATGCGCACCACCCCGTGATGTTTTTCTCACTCCTACTAGTGAATTTAATGTAACACGCACCCATACAATGCGCACCACCCCGCGATGTTTTTCACAAACATATCCTACATTGCCACAACATGTTCCCTGACCTCCCCATGCTGACCACCCCGCGGGGCTTTTCTCCATCCTACAATGCCACTCACTGCCTATCCTAATTCAGACCCTCCGATTCTCACCACCCCGTGATGTTTTTCTCACTCCTACTAGTTAATGTAATGTAACACCCATCCATACAATGCGCACCACCCCGCGATGTTTTTCCGAAACCTATCCTACATTGTCACTGCATGTTCCCTGCCCTTCCCATGCTGACCACCCCGCGGTGCTTTTCTCCATCTTACATTGGGACTCATTGCCTATCCTAATTCAGACCCTCCGATTAACACCACCCCGTGATGTTTTTCTCACTCCTACTAGTGAATGTAACGTAACACACACCCATACTATGTGCACCACCCCGTGATGTTTTTCTTACTCTTACCAGTGAATGTAATGTAACACACACCCATACAATGCGCACCTCCCCGTGTTGTTTTTCTCACTCCTACTAGTGAATGTAATGTAACACACACCCATACAATGCGCACAACCCCGTGATGTTTTTCTCACTCCTACTAGTGAATGTAATGTAACACACACCCATACAATGCGCACCACCCCACGATGTTTTTCACAAACCTATCCTACATTGCCACTGCATGTTCCCGGACCTCCCAATGCTGACAACACCGCGATGCTTTTCTCCATCCTACATTGCCACTCACTGCCTATCCTAATTCAGACACTCCGATTCACACCACCCCGTGATGTTTTTCTCGCTCCTACTAGTGAATGTAATGTAACACACACCCATACAATGCGCACCACCTCGCGATGTTTTTCAGAAACCTATCCTACATTGCCACTGCATGTTCCCTGAACTCCCCATGCTGACCAACCCGCGGTGCTTTTCTGCATCCTACATTGCCACTGACTGCCTATCCTAATTCAGACCCTCCGATTCACACCACCCCGTGATGTTTTTCTCACTCCTACTAGTGAATGTAATGTAACACAGACCCATACAATGCGCACCACAATGTGATGTTTTTCTCACTCCTACTAGTGAATGTAATGTAACACACACCCATACAATGCGCACCACCCCGTGATGTTTTTCACACTCCTACTAGTGAATGTAATGTAACACACACCCATACAATGCGCACCACCCCGCGATGTTTTTCAGAAACATATCCTACATTGCCATAGCATGTTCCCTGACCTCCCCATGCTGACCACCCCGCGGTGCTTTTCTCCATCCTACATTGCCACTCACTGCCTATCCTAATTCAGACCCTCCGATTCACACAACCCGTGATGTTTTTCTCACTCCTACTAGTGAATGTAATGTAACACACACCCATACAATGCGCACAACCCCGTGATGTTTTTCTCACTCCTACTAGTGAATGTAATGTAACACACACCCATACAATGCGCACCACCCCGCGATGTTTTTCAGAAACCTATCCTACATTGCCACTGCATGTTCCCTGATCTCCCCATGCTTACCACCCCGTGGGGCTTTTCTCCATCCCACATTGCCACTCACTGCCTATCCTAATGCAGACCCTCCGATTCACACCAACCCGTGATGTTTTTCTCCCTCCTACTAGTGAATGTAATGTAACACACACCCATACAATCCGAACCACCCCGCGATGTTTTTCACAAACCTATCCTACATTGATACAGCGTGTTCCCTGACCTCCGCATGCTGACCACCCTGCGGTGCTTTTCTCCATCCTACATTGCCACTCACTGCCTACCCTAACTCAGACACTCCGATACGCACATCCCCGTGATGTTTTTCTCATTCCTACTAGTGAATGTAATGTAACACACACACATACAATGCGCACCACCCCGCGATGTTTTTCAGAAACCTATCCTACATTGCCACTGCATGTTCCCTGACCTCCCCATGCTGAACAGCCCACGGTGCTTTTCTCCATCCTACATTGCCACTCACTGCCTATCCTAATACAGGCCCTCCGATTCACACCACCCTGTGATGTTTTTCTCACTCCTACTAGTCAATGTAATGTAACACACACCCATACAATGCGCACCACCCCGCGATGTTTTTCAGAAACCTATCCTACATTGCCACTGCATGTTCCCTGACCTCCCCATGCTTACCACCCGGCGGTCCTTTTCTCCATCCTACATTGCCACTCACTGCCTATCCTAATTCAGACCCTCCGATTCACAACACCCCGTGATGTTTTTCTCATTGCTACTAGTGAATGTAATGTAACACAAACCCATACAATGCGCAACACTCCGTGATGTTTTTCTCACTCCTACTAGTGAATGTAATGTAACACACACCCATACAATGCGCACCACCCCGCGATGTTTTTCTCACTCCTACTAGTGAATGTAATGTAACACACACCCATACAATGCGCACCACCCCGCGATGTTTTTCAGAAACGTATCCTACATTGCCACTGCATGTTCCCTGACCTCCCCATGCTGACCACCCCGCGGTGCTTTTCTCCATCCTACATTGCCACTCACTGCCTATCCAAATTCAGAACCTCCGATTCACACCACCCGTGATGTTTTTCTCACTCCTACTAGTGAATGGAATGTAACACACACCCATACAATCTGCACCACCCTGTGATGTTTTTCTCACTCCTACTAGTGAATGTAATGTAACACGCACCCAATACAATGCGCACCACCCCGCGATGTTTTTCACAAACATATCCTACATTGCCACAGCATGTTCCCTGACCTCCCCATGCTGACCACCCCGCGGGGCTTTTGTCCATCCTACAATGCCACTCACTGCCTATCCTAATTCAGACCCTCCGATTCTCACCACCCCGTGATGTTTTTCTCACTCCTACTAGTGAATGTAATGTAACACCCATCCATACAATGCGCACAACCCCGCGATGTTTTTCCGAAACCTATCCTACATTGCCACTGCATGTTCCCTGCCCTTCCCATGCTGACCACCCCGCGGTGCTTTTCTCCATCTTACATTGCGACTCACTGCCTATCCTAATTCAGACCCTCCGATTAACACCACCCCGTGATGTTTTTCTCACTCCTACTAGTGAATGTAACGTAACACACACCCATACAATGTGCACCACCCCGTGATGTTTTTCTTACTCTTACTAGTGAATGTAATGTAACACACACCCATACAATGCGCACCTCCCCGTGTTGTTTTTCTCACTCCTACTAGTGAATGTAATGTAACACACACCCATACAATGCGCACCACCCCGCGATGTTTTTCAGAAACGTATCCTACATTGCCACTGCATGTTCCCTGACCTCCCCATGCTGACCACCCCGCGGTGCTTTTCTCCATCCTAAATTTCCACTCACTGCCTATCCTAAATCAGACCCTCCGATTCACACCACCCCGTGATGTTTTTCTCACTCCTACTAGTGAATGTAATGTAACACACACCCATACAATGCGCACCACCCCGTGATGTTTTTCTCACTCCTACTAGTGAATGTAATGTAACACACACCCATACAATGCGCACCACAACGTGATGTTTTTCTCACTCCTACTAGTGAATGTAATGTAACACACACACATACAATGCGCACCACCCCGCGATGTTTTTCAGAAACCTATCCTACATTGCCACTGCATGTTCCCTGACCTCCCCATGCTGACCAGCCCACGGTGCTTTTCTCAATCCTACATTGCCACTCACTGCCTATCCTAATAAAGACCCTGCGATTCACACCACCCCGTGATGTTTTTCTCACTCCTACTAGTCAATGTAATGTAACACACACCCATACAATGCGCACCATCCCGCGATGTTTTTCAGAAACCTATCCTACATTGCCACTGCATGTTCCCTGACCTCCCCATGCTTACCAGACCGCGGTCCTTTTCTCCATCCTACATTGCCACTCACTGCCTATCCTAATTCAGAACCTCCAATT
The DNA here is from genome assembly GCF_034190915.1 of Cavia porcellus. NCBI lineage: Eukaryota > Metazoa > Chordata > Mammalia > Rodentia > Caviidae > Cavia > Cavia porcellus. The sequence goes on from NW_026947575.1 coordinate 1,027,527, forward strand.
CACAACACCCCGTGATGTTTTTCTCATTCCTACTAGTGAATGTAATGTAACACAAACCCATACAATGCGCAATACCCCATGATGTTTTTCTCACTCCTACTATTGAATGTAATGTAACACACACCCATACAATGCGCACCACCCCGCGATGTTTTTCTCACTCCTACTAGTGAATGTAATGTAACACGCACCCATACAATGCGCACCACCCCGCGATGTTTTTCACAAACATATCCTACATTGCCACTGCATGTTCCCTGACGTCCCCATGCTGACCACCCCGCGGTGCTTTTCTCCATCCTACATTGCCACTCACTGCCTATCCAAATTCAGAACCTCCGATTCACACCACCCGTGATGTTTTTCTCACTCCTACTAGTGAATGGAATGTAACACACACCCATACAATTTGCACCATCCTGTGATGTTTTTCTCACTCCTACTAGTGAATGTAATGTAACACGCACCCATACAATGCGCACCACCCCACGATGTTTTTCACAAACATATCCTACATTGCCACAGCATGTTCCCTGACCTCCCCATGCTGACCACCCCGCGGGGCTTTTGTCCATCCTACAATGCCAATCACTGCCTATCCTAATTCAGACCCTCCGATTCTCACCACCCCGTGATGTTTTTCTCACTCCTACTAGTGAATGTAATGTAACACCCATCCATACAATGCGCACAAATCCGCGATGTTTTTCCGAAACCTATCCTACATTGCCACTGCATGTTCCCTGCCCTTCCCATGCTGACCACCCCGCGGTCCTTTTCTCCATCCTACATTGCCACTCACTGTCTATCCTAATTCAGACCCTCCGATTCACAACACCCCGTGATGTTTTGCTCATTCCTACTAGTGAATGTAATGTAACACAAACCCATACAATGCGCAACACCACGTGATGTTTTTCTCACTCCTACTAGTGAAAGTAATGTAACACACACCCATACAATGCGCACCACCCCGCGATGTTTTTCTCACTCCTACTAGTGAATGTAATGTAACACACACCCATACAATGCGCACCACCCCGCGATGTTTTTCAGAAACGTATCCTACATTGCCACTGCATGTTCCCTGACCTCCCCATGCTGACCACCCCGCGGTGCATTTCTCCATCCTACATTGCCACTCACTGCCTATCCAAATTCAGAACCTCCGATTCACACCACCCGTGATGTTTTTCTCACTCCTACTAGTGAATGTAATGTAACACACACCCATACAATGCGCACCAAGCCGCGATGTTTTTCACAAACATATCCTACATTGCCATAGCATGTTCCCTGACCTCCCAATCCTGACCACCCCGCGGGGCTTTTCTCCATCCTACAATGCCACTCACTGCCTATCCTAATTCAGACCCTCCGATTCTCACCACCCCGTGATGTTTTTCTCACTCCTACTAGTGAATGTAATGTAACACACACCCATACAATGCGCACCTCCCCGCGATGTTTTTCTCACTCCTACTAGTGAATGTAATGTTACACACCCGTACAATGAGCACCACCCTGCGATGTTTTTCAGAAACCTATCCTACATTGCCACTGCATGTTCCCTGAGCTCCCCATGCTGACCAACCCGCGGTGCTTTTCTGCATCCTACATTGCCACTCACTGCCTATCGTAATTCAGACCATCTGATTCAGACCACCCCGTGATGTTTTTCTCACTCCTACTAGTGAATGTAATGTAACCCACACCCATACAATGCGTACCACCCCGCGATGTTTTTCAGAAACCTGTCCTACATTGCCACTGCATGTTCCCTGACCTCCCCATGCTGACCACCCCGCGGTGCTTTTCTCCATCCTACATTGCCACTCACTGCCTATCCTAATTCAGACCCTCCGATTCACACATCCCCGTGATGTTTTTCTCACTCCTACTAGTGAATGTAATGTAACACACAGCCATACAATGCGCACCACCCCGTGATGTTTTTCAGAAACCTATCCTACATTGCCACTGCATGTTCCCTGACCTCCCTATGCTGACCGCCCGCGGTGCTTTTCTCCATCCTACATTGCCACTCACTGTCTATCCTAATTCAGACCCTCCGATTCACAACACCCCGTGATGTTTTGCTCATTCCTACTAGTGAATGTAATGTAACACAAACCCATACAATGCGCAACACCACGTGATGTTTTTCTCACTCCTACTAGTGAATGTAATGTAACACACACCCATACAATGCGCACCACCCCGCGATGTTTTTCTCACTCCTACTAGTGAATGTAATGTAACACACACCCATACAATGCGCACCACCCCGCGATGTTTTTCTCACTCCTACTAGTGAATGTAATGTAACACACACCCATACAATGCGCACCACCCCGTGATGTTTTTCTCACTCCTACTAGTGAATTTAATGTAACACGCACCCATACAATGCGCACCACCCCGCGATGTTTTTCACAAACATATCCTACATTGCCACAACATGTTCCCTGACCTCCCCATGCTGACCACCCCGCGGGGCTTTTCTCCATCCTACAATGCCACTCACTGCCTATCCTAATTCAGACCCTCCGATTCTCACCACCCCGTGATGTTTTTCTCACTCCTACTAGTTAATGTAATGTAACACCCATCCATACAATGCGCACCACCCCGCGATGTTTTTCCGAAACCTATCCTACATTGTCACTGCATGTTCCCTGCCCTTCCCATGCTGACCACCCCGCGGTGCTTTTCTCCATCTTACATTGGGACTCATTGCCTATCCTAATTCAGACCCTCCGATTAACACCACCCCGTGATGTTTTTCTCACTCCTACTAGTGAATGTAACGTAACACACACCCATACTATGTGCACCACCCCGTGATGTTTTTCTTACTCTTACCAGTGAATGTAATGTAACACACACCCATACAATGCGCACCTCCCCGTGTTGTTTTTCTCACTCCTACTAGTGAATGTAATGTAACACACACCCATACAATGCGCACAACCCCGTGATGTTTTTCTCACTCCTACTAGTGAATGTAATGTAACACACACCCATACAATGCGCACCACCCCACGATGTTTTTCACAAACCTATCCTACATTGCCACTGCATGTTCCCGGACCTCCCAATGCTGACAACACCGCGATGCTTTTCTCCATCCTACATTGCCACTCACTGCCTATCCTAATTCAGACACTCCGATTCACACCACCCCGTGATGTTTTTCTCGCTCCTACTAGTGAATGTAATGTAACACACACCCATACAATGCGCACCACCTCGCGATGTTTTTCAGAAACCTATCCTACATTGCCACTGCATGTTCCCTGAACTCCCCATGCTGACCAACCCGCGGTGCTTTTCTGCATCCTACATTGCCACTGACTGCCTATCCTAATTCAGACCCTCCGATTCACACCACCCCGTGATGTTTTTCTCACTCCTACTAGTGAATGTAATGTAACACAGACCCATACAATGCGCACCACAATGTGATGTTTTTCTCACTCCTACTAGTGAATGTAATGTAACACACACCCATACAATGCGCACCACCCCGTGATGTTTTTCACACTCCTACTAGTGAATGTAATGTAACACACACCCATACAATGCGCACCACCCCGCGATGTTTTTCAGAAACATATCCTACATTGCCATAGCATGTTCCCTGACCTCCCCATGCTGACCACCCCGCGGTGCTTTTCTCCATCCTACATTGCCACTCACTGCCTATCCTAATTCAGACCCTCCGATTCACACAACCCGTGATGTTTTTCTCACTCCTACTAGTGAATGTAATGTAACACACACCCATACAATGCGCACAACCCCGTGATGTTTTTCTCACTCCTACTAGTGAATGTAATGTAACACACACCCATACAATGCGCACCACCCCGCGATGTTTTTCAGAAACCTATCCTACATTGCCACTGCATGTTCCCTGATCTCCCCATGCTTACCACCCCGTGGGGCTTTTCTCCATCCCACATTGCCACTCACTGCCTATCCTAATGCAGACCCTCCGATTCACACCAACCCGTGATGTTTTTCTCCCTCCTACTAGTGAATGTAATGTAACACACACCCATACAATCCGAACCACCCCGCGATGTTTTTCACAAACCTATCCTACATTGATACAGCGTGTTCCCTGACCTCCGCATGCTGACCACCCTGCGGTGCTTTTCTCCATCCTACATTGCCACTCACTGCCTACCCTAACTCAGACACTCCGATACGCACATCCCCGTGATGTTTTTCTCATTCCTACTAGTGAATGTAATGTAACACACACACATACAATGCGCACCACCCCGCGATGTTTTTCAGAAACCTATCCTACATTGCCACTGCATGTTCCCTGACCTCCCCATGCTGAACAGCCCACGGTGCTTTTCTCCATCCTACATTGCCACTCACTGCCTATCCTAATACAGGCCCTCCGATTCACACCACCCTGTGATGTTTTTCTCACTCCTACTAGTCAATGTAATGTAACACACACCCATACAATGCGCACCACCCCGCGATGTTTTTCAGAAACCTATCCTACATTGCCACTGCATGTTCCCTGACCTCCCCATGCTTACCACCCGGCGGTCCTTTTCTCCATCCTACATTGCCACTCACTGCCTATCCTAATTCAGACCCTCCGATTCACAACACCCCGTGATGTTTTTCTCATTGCTACTAGTGAATGTAATGTAACACAAACCCATACAATGCGCAACACTCCGTGATGTTTTTCTCACTCCTACTAGTGAATGTAATGTAACACACACCCATACAATGCGCACCACCCCGCGATGTTTTTCTCACTCCTACTAGTGAATGTAATGTAACACACACCCATACAATGCGCACCACCCCGCGATGTTTTTCAGAAACGTATCCTACATTGCCACTGCATGTTCCCTGACCTCCCCATGCTGACCACCCCGCGGTGCTTTTCTCCATCCTACATTGCCACTCACTGCCTATCCAAATTCAGAACCTCCGATTCACACCACCCGTGATGTTTTTCTCACTCCTACTAGTGAATGGAATGTAACACACACCCATACAATCTGCACCACCCTGTGATGTTTTTCTCACTCCTACTAGTGAATGTAATGTAACACGCACCCAATACAATGCGCACCACCCCGCGATGTTTTTCACAAACATATCCTACATTGCCACAGCATGTTCCCTGACCTCCCCATGCTGACCACCCCGCGGGGCTTTTGTCCATCCTACAATGCCACTCACTGCCTATCCTAATTCAGACCCTCCGATTCTCACCACCCCGTGATGTTTTTCTCACTCCTACTAGTGAATGTAATGTAACACCCATCCATACAATGCGCACAACCCCGCGATGTTTTTCCGAAACCTATCCTACATTGCCACTGCATGTTCCCTGCCCTTCCCATGCTGACCACCCCGCGGTGCTTTTCTCCATCTTACATTGCGACTCACTGCCTATCCTAATTCAGACCCTCCGATTAACACCACCCCGTGATGTTTTTCTCACTCCTACTAGTGAATGTAACGTAACACACACCCATACAATGTGCACCACCCCGTGATGTTTTTCTTACTCTTACTAGTGAATGTAATGTAACACACACCCATACAATGCGCACCTCCCCGTGTTGTTTTTCTCACTCCTACTAGTGAATGTAATGTAACACACACCCATACAATGCGCACCACCCCGCGATGTTTTTCAGAAACGTATCCTACATTGCCACTGCATGTTCCCTGACCTCCCCATGCTGACCACCCCGCGGTGCTTTTCTCCATCCTAAATTTCCACTCACTGCCTATCCTAAATCAGACCCTCCGATTCACACCACCCCGTGATGTTTTTCTCACTCCTACTAGTGAATGTAATGTAACACACACCCATACAATGCGCACCACCCCGTGATGTTTTTCTCACTCCTACTAGTGAATGTAATGTAACACACACCCATACAATGCGCACCACAACGTGATGTTTTTCTCACTCCTACTAGTGAATGTAATGTAACACACACCCATACAATGCGCACCACCCTGTGATGTTTTTCACACTCCTACTAGTGAATGTAATGTAACACACACCCATACAATGCGCACCAACCCGCGATGTTTTTCACAAACCTATCCTACATTGCCACTGCATGTTCCCTGACATCCCCATGCTGACCACCCCGCGGTGCTTTTCTCCATCCTACATTGCCACTCACTGCCTATCCTAATCCAGACCCTCCGATTCACACATCCCCGTGATGTTTTTCTCACTCCTACTAGTGAATGTAATGTAACACACACCCATACAATGCGCACCACCCCGTGATGTTTTTCAGAAACCTATCCTACATTGCCACTGTATGTTCCCTGACCTCACTATGCTGACCGCCCGCGGTGCTTTTCTCCATCCTACATTGCCACTCACTGCCTACCCTAATTCATACCCTCCGATTCACACCAGCCGTGATGTTTTTCTCATTCCTTCTAGTGAATGTAATGTAACACACACCCATACAATGCGCACCACCCCGTGATGTTTTTCTCACTCCTACTAGTGAATGTAACACACACCCATACAATGCGCACCACCCCGCGATGTTTTTCAGAAACCTATCCTACATTGCCACTGCATGTTCCCTGACCTCCCCATGCTGACCACCCCGTGGTGCTTTTCTCCATCCTACATTGCCACTCACTGCCTATCCTAATTCAGACCCTCCGATTCACACCACCCCGTGATGATTTTCTCACTCCTACTAGTGAATGTAATGTAACACACACCCTTACAATGCGCACCACCCCGTGATGTTTTTCTCACTCCTACTAGTGAATGTAATGTAACACACACCCATACAATGCGCACCACCTCGCGATGTTTTTCAGAAACCTATCCTACATTGGCACTGCATGTTCCCTGATCTCCCCATGCTGACCACCCCGCGGGGCTTTTCTCCATCCCACATTTCCACTCACTGCCTATCCTAATGCAGACCCTCCGATTCACACAAACCCGTGATGTTTTTCTCACTCCTACTAGTGAATGTCATGTAACACACACCCATACAATGCGCACCACCCCGCGATATTTTTCACAAACCTATCCTACATTGATACAGCGTGTTCCCTGACCTCCGCATGCTGACCACCCTGCGGTGCTTTTCTCCATCCTACATTGCCACTCACTGCCTACCCTAACTCAGACACTCCGATGCACACATCCCCGTGATGTTTTTCTCACTCCTACTAGTGAATGTAATGTAACACACACACATACAATGCGCACCACCCCGCGATGCTTTTCAGAAACCTATCCTACATTGCCACTGCATGTTCCCTGACCTCCCCATGCTGACCAGCCCACGGTGCTTTTCTCAATCCTACATTGCCACTCACTGCCTATCCTAATAAAGACCCTCTGATTCACACCACCCCGTGATGTTTTTCTCACTCCTACTAGTCAATGTAATGTAACACACACCCATACAATGCGCACCACCTCGTGATGTTTTTCAGAAACCTATCCTACATTGCCACTGCATGTTCCCTGACTTCCCATGCTTACCAGACCGCGGTCCTTTTCTCCATCCTACATTGCCACTCACTGCCTATCCTAATTCAGACCATCCAATTCACAACACCCCGTGATGTTTTTTCTCATTCCTACTAGTGAATGTAATGTAACACCAACCCATACAATGCGCAACACCCCGTGATGTTTTTCTCACTCCTACTATTGAATGTAATGTAACACACACCCATACAATGCGCACCACCCCGCGATGTTTTTCTCACTCCTACTAGTGAATGTAATGTAACACACACCCATACAATGCGCACCACCCCACGATGTTTTTCAGAAACGTATCCTACATTGCCACTGCATGTTCCCTGACCTCCCCATGCTGACCACCCCGCGGTGCTTTTCTCCATCCTACATTGCCACTCACTGCCTATCCAAATTCAGAACCTCCGATTCACACCACCCGTGATGTTTTTCTCACTCCTACTAGTGAATGTAATGTAACACACACACATACAATGCGCACCACCCTGTGATGTTTTTCTCACTCCTACTAGTGAATGTAATGTAACACGCACCCATACAATGCGCACCACCCCGCGATGTTTTTCACAAACATATCCTACATTGCCACAGCATGTTCCCTGACCTTCCCATGCTGACCACCCCGCGGTGCTTTTCTCCATCTTACATTGCGACTCACTGCCTATCCTAATTCAGACCCTCCGATTAACACCACCCCGTGATGTTTTTCACACTCCTACTAGTGAATGTAACGTAACACACACCCATACAATGTGCACCACCCCGTGATGTTTTTCTTACTCTTACTAGTGAATGTAATGTAACACACACCCATACAATGCGCACCTCCCCGTGTTGTTTTTCTCACTCCTACTAGTGAATGTAAAGTAACACACACCCATAAAATGCGCACAACCCCGTGATGTTTTTCTCACTCCTACTAGTGAATGTAATGTAACACACACCCATACAATGTGCACCACCCCAAGATGTTTTTCACAAACCTATCCTACATTGCCACTGCATGTTCCCGGACCTCCCAATGCTGACAACACCGCGATGCTTTTCTCCATCCTACATTGCCACTCACTGCCTATCCTAATTCAGACACTCCGATTCACACCACCCCGTGATGTTTTTCTCGCTCCTACTAGTGAATGTAATGTAACACACACCCATACAATGCGCACCACCCCGCGATGTTTTTCAGAAACCTATCCTACATTGCCACTGCATGTTCCCTGACCTCCCCATGCTGACCAACCCGCGGTGCTTTTCTGCGTCCTACATTGCCACTGACTGCCTATCCTAATTCAGACCCTCCGATTCACACCACCCCGTGATGTTTTTCTCACTCCTACTAGTGAATGTAATGTAACACACACCCATACAATGCGCACCACCCCGCGATGTTTTTCAGAAACCTATCGTACATTGCCACTTCATGTTCACTGACCTCCCCATGCTGACCACCCGGCGCTGCTTTTGTCCATCCTACATTGCCAGTAACTGCCTATCCTAATTCAGACCCTCAGATTCACACCACCCCGTGATGTTTTTCTCACTCCTACTAGTGAATGTAATGTGACACACACCCATAAAATGCGCACCACCCCGTGATGTTTTTCTCACTCCTACTAGTGAATGTAATGTAACACACACCCATACAATGTGCACAACCCCGCGATGTTTTTCAGAAACCTATCCTACATTGCCACTGTATTTTCCCTGATCTCCCCATGCTGACCACCCTGCGGGGCTTTTCTCCATCCTACATTGCCACTCACTGCCTATCCTAATGCAGACCCTCCGATTCACACCACCCCGTGATGTTTTTCTCACTCCTACTAGTGAATGTAATGTAAGAGGCACCCATACAATGCGCACCACCCCGCGATGTTTTTCAAAAACATATCCTACATTGCCATAGCATGTTCCCTGACCTCCCAATGCTGACCACCCCGCGGGGCTTTTCTCCATCCTACAATTCCACTCACTGCCTATCCTAATTCAGACCCTCCGATTCTCACCACCCCGTAATGTTTTTCTCACTCCTACTAGTGAATGTAATGTAACACACACCCATACAATGCGCACCACCCCGCGATGTTTTTCTCACTCCTACTAGTGAATGTAATGTTACACACCCGTACAATGCGCACCACCACGCGATGTTTTTCAGAAACCTATCCTACATTGCCACTGCATGTTCCCTGAGCTCCCCATGCTGACCATCCCGCGGTGCTTTTCTGCATCCTACATTGCCACTCACTGCCTATCCTAATTCAGACCCTCCGATTCAGACCACCCCGTGATGTTTTTCTCACTCCTACTAGTGAAGTTAATGTAACACACACCCATACAATGCGCACCACCCAGCGATGTTTTTCAGAAACCTATCGTACATTGCCACTGGATGTTCCCTGACCTCCCCATGCTGACCACCCCGCGGTGCTTTTCTCCATCCTAAATTGCCACTCACTGCCTATCCTAAATCAGACCCTCCGATTCACACCACCCCGTGATGTTTTTCTCACTCCTACTAGTGAATGTAATGTAACACACACCCATACAATGCGCACCACCCTGTGATGTTTTTCTCACTCCTACTAGTGAATGTAATGTAACACACACCCATACAATGCGCACCACCCCGTGATGTTTTTCACACTCCTACTAGTGAATGTAATGTAACACACACCCATACAATGCGCACCACCCCGCGATGTTTTTCAGAAACATATCCTACATTGCCACTGCATGTTCCCTGACCTCCCCATGCTGACCACCCCGCGGTGCTTTTCTCCATTCTACATTGCCACTTACTGCCTATCCTAATACAGGCCCTCCGATTCACACCACCCCGTGATGTTTTTCTCACTCCTACTAGTCCATGTAATGTAACACACACCCATACAATGCGCACCACCCCGCGATGTTTTTCAGAAACCTATCCTACATTGCCACTGCATGTTCCCTGACCTCCCCATGCTTACCACCCCGCGGTCCTTTTCTCCATCCTACATTGCCACTCACTGCCTATCCTAATTCAGACCCTCCGATTCACAACACCCCGTGATGTTTTTCTCATTCCTACTAGTGAATGTAATGTAACACAAACCCATACAATGCGCAACACCCCGTGATGTTTTTCTCACTCCTACTAGTGAATGTAATGTAACACACACCCATACAATGCGCACCACCCCGCGATGTTTTTCTCACTCCTACTAGTGAATGTAATGTAACACACACCCATACAATGCGCACCACCCCGCGATGTTTTTCAGAAACGTATCCTACATTGCCACTGCATGTTCCCTGACCTCCCCATGCTGACCACCCCGCGGTGCTTTTCTCCATCCTACATTGCCACTCACTGCCTATCCAAATTCAGAACCTCCGATTCACACCACCCGTGATGTTTTTCTCACTCCTACTAGTGAATGTAATGTAACACACTCCCATACAATGCGCACCACCCCGTGATGTTTTTCTCACTCCTACTAGTGAATGTAATGTAACACACACCCATACAATGCGCACCACCCCGCGATGTTTTTCACAAACATATCCTACATTGCCACAGCATGTTCCCTGACCTCCCCATGCTGACCACCCCGCGGGGCTTTTCTCCATCCTACAATGCCACTCAGTGCCTATCCTAATTCAGAACCTCCGATTCACACCACCCGTGATGTTTTTCTCACTCCTACTACTGAATGTAATGTAACACACTCCCATACAATGCGCACCACCCCGTGATGTTTTTCTCATTCCTACTAGTGAATGTAATGTAACACACACACATACAATGCGCACCACCCCGCGATGTTTTTCAGAAACCTATCCTACATTGCCACTGCATGTTCCCTGCCCTTCCCATGCTGACCACCCCACGGTGCTTTTCTCCATCTTACATTGCGACTCACTGCCTATCCTAATTCAGACCCTCCGATTAACACCACCCCGTGATGTTTTTCTCACTCCTACTAGTGAATGTAACGTAACACACACCCATACAATGTGCACCACCCCGTGATGTTTTTCTTACTCTTACTAGTAAATGTAATGTAACACACACCCATACAATGCGCACCTCCCCGTGTTGTTTTTCTCACTCCTACTAGTGAATGTAATGTAACACACACCCATACAATGCGCACAACCCCGTGATGTTTTTCTCACTCCAACTAGTGAATGTAATGTAACACACACCCATACAATGCGCACCACCCCGCGATGTTTTTCACAAACCTATCCTACATTGCCACTGCATGTTCCCGTGTCGATGTCGCTCCCGGCCGGCAGGAAAGACACACGACAAGGTCTGGCGGTGGTCAGGCTTTTCTTTATTCTCTCCTTATACAGTCTGCCCCGAAGCCTCTACCGGTCCGCTCTCCGCGGCTCCTTCCGTGCTTCAGTCTGCCCCGAAGCCTCTACCGGTCCGCTCCCCACGGCTCCTTTTGTGCTTCAGTCTCCCCCGAAGCCTCTACCGGTCCGCTCCCCGCGGCTTCTTTTGTGCTTCAGTCTCTCTCTCGGGGGTGGAGGCACTGGCTATATATAGGATTAATAGCTAGGCAGACTACCCTGTGAGGCGGGAACTTAGTGGGGTGATAAGAAACAGGTGCCACACAGGCGGGCTCGATGAGAGGGGTAATCTAGCTCAGGCTTTTGTACTTTCCCACAGGCCTCGCAATCACCGCGTCTGATGACTTGACAGTGCCACGGCTCCCAACATCTCCCCCTATTTTATTTTAAATGATGGCTACGCGCATCGCAGCCCGTCCTGAATAGAGTGCAGAGGCCTATGCCCCGAACTGAGGCCCACCGTAGGCCCTTAGCGTAGACCCTGGTCGGCCGTCCCAGGGTCCACCAAGGCCCTGAGGCCCTCGTCCTTTTTTCTAGGGCCAGGAATGAACCGGACGGAACCTGGTTGCACATAGGCATGCACTCATTTCTCTCCACGAATCCCCTCGGAGAGAAATTTATCTAACAATCCAGCGGCTTTCGAGCGGAACGGGGTAGGGCCTGGCTTAGGTTGAGTCGTGCTGGGGAGGCACGCTCTTACCCGTCATTGACTCACCCACCCTGCTACATGTTGTTGTCTAGGGAGGAGAATGTGGGAAGCCTGTCACTTTTAAACGCGGTCGTAGGCCATGCGAGCGAGCCATGCGTATACAAGGTTAGCACATAGGGGAGCAAGCCGTTCCAGGCCCCCAAAAAGGGACCGTCCTGCAGTTCTTTTAGGGCTCATCTTGTTGTTGGGTCTGCGGTTGGCCTCTGGTGGAACAGGCCTGATCTTCAGTCGAGGGACTTGTCGCGTCAACCTCTCTGGGACCCACATTGGCTCTCGTCCCGATTCCTGCGGAAAGACACAAACCGCGCCTCGGCTTCCTCTTTTGTATCTCTGCCCTCCTTGACGGACCCTTCTCGGTCGGGAGCTTCCTGACTGTGCCTGTTCAAACACCTCGCGTACTTCTACAAGTTCTTGAGAGCTCCCCCCGTAACTACCCTCACTCTTTAGGCACGTGTGTATCATTTCCCACAATGGACGAGCAGAGACTGAAGCTCTACCCTCCCGCTCTGCTAGGGAAAGGTCTCTGCCCAACTTTTCCCAGGAGGGCAGGTTTACATGCCCTGTAGGCAGAAACCAGGGAGCAAAGCTGTCAATCTCTGCAAGGAAATTTTCTAAAGTCTTACGCCCCACCTTGAGGTCCTTGGACTTTAGGAGTCTCCGAAGGACCAACACCAAGGCTGTGTATCTTTACTTGGCATGTTTCCCATTTTTAATATATCTTCTGTTATTTTTACTTCTATGTTTATGTTTTACACTCTTTTATTACCTTAAGTTCTGGTGTTATGTTTCATACTCACCGCGTGAGACCCAAGAAACCCACCACTTACGCGTGAGGTTGAGAGGAGTCTACAAACCCTGTAGGTGCGCGCCACCCAGGGCCCAGGCTTACCCTCTACTCACCTGTCCTGCAGCTGCAGCACTGTGTAGGAGAATGCAGTTCACCGCCGCGTCTCGGGGTTGATCATTCCCGTACGGGCCACCAAATGTCAATGTCACTCCCGGCCGGCAGGAAAGACACACGACAAGGTCTGGCGGTGGTCAGGCTTTTCTTTATTCTCTCCTTATACAGTCTGCCCCGAAGCCTCTACCGGTCCGCTCTCCGCGGCTCCTTCCGTGCTTCAGTCTGCCCCGAAGCCTCTACCGGTCCGCTCCCCGCGGCTCCTTTTGTGCTTCAGTCTCCCCCGAAGCCTCTACCGGTCCGCTCCCCGCGGCTCCTTTTGTGCTTCAGTCTCTCTCTCGGGGGTGGAGGCACTGGCTATATATAGGATTAATAGCTAGGCAGACTACCCTGTGAGGCGGGAACTTAGTGGGGTGATAAGAAACAGGTGCCACACAGGCGGGCTCGATGAGAGGGGTAATCTAGCTCAGGCTTTTGTACTTTCCCACAGGCCTCGCAATCACCGCGTCTGATGACTTGACAGTGCCACGGCTCCCAACATTCCCGGACCTCAAAATGCTGACAACACCGCGATGCTTTTCTCCATCCTACATTGCCACTCACTGCCTATCCTAATTCAGACACTCCGATTCACACCACCCCGTGATGTTTTTCTCGCTCCTACTAGTGAATGTAATGTAACACACACCCATACAATGCGCACCACCCCGCGATGTTTTTCAGAAACCTATCCTACATTGCCACTGCATGTTCCCTGACCTTCCCATGCTGACCAAACCGCGGTGCTTTTCTGCATCCTACATTGCCACTGACTGCCTATCCTAATTCAGACCCTCCAATTCACACCACCCCGTGATGTTTTTCTCACTCCTACTAGTGAATGTAATGTAACACACACCCATACAATGCGCACCACCCCGCGATGTTTTTCAGAAACCTATCGTACATTGCCACTGCATGTTCACTGACCTCCCAATGCTGACCAACCGGCGCTGATTTTCTCCATCCTACATTGCCTGTCACTGCCTATCCTAATTCAGACCCTCAGATTCACACCACCCCGTGATGTATTTCTCACTCCTACTAGTGAATGTAATGTAACACACACCCATACAATGCGCACCACCCCGTGATGTTTTTCTCACTCCTACTAGTGAATGTAATGTAACACACACCCATACAATGTGCACAACCCCGCGATGTTTTTCAGAAACCTATCCTACATTGCCACTGCATTTTCCCTGATCTCACCATGCTGACCACCCCGCGGGGCTTTTCTCCATCCTACATTGCCACTCACTGCCTATCCTAATGCAGATCCTCCGATTCACACCACCCCGTGATGTTTTTCTCACTCCTACTAGTGAATGTAATGTAAGAGGCACCCATACAATGCGCACCACCCCGCGATGTTTTTCAGAAACCTATCCTACATTGCCACTGCATGTTCCCTGACCTCCCTATGCTGACCGCCCGCGGTGCTTTTCTCCATCCTACGTTGCCACTCACTGCCTATCCAAATTCAGAACCTCCGATTCACACCACTCGTGATATTTTTCTCACTCCTACTAGTGAATGTAATGTAACACACACCCATACAATGCGCACCACCCCGTGATGTTTTTCTCACTCCTACTATTGAATGTAATGTAACACGCACCCATACAATGCGCACCACACCGCGATGTTTTTCACAAACATATCCTACATTGCCACAGCATTTTCTCTGACCTCCCCATGATGACCACCCCGCGGGGCTTTTCTCCATCCTACAATGCCACTCCCTGCCTATCCTAATTCAGACCCTCCGATTCTCACCATCCCGTGATGTTTTTCTCACTCCTAATAGTGAATGTAAGGTAACACACATCCATACAATGCGCACCACCCCGCGATGTTTTTCCGAAACCTATCCTACATTGCCAGTGCATGTTCCCTGCCATTCCCATGCTGACCACCCCGCGGTGCTTTTCTCCATCTTACATTGCGACTCACTGCCTATCCTAATTCAGACCCTCCGATTCACACCACCCCGTGATGTTTTTCTCACTCCTACTAGTGAATGTAATGTAACACACACCCACACAATGTGCACCACCCCGTGATGTTTTTCTTACTCTTACTAGTGAATGTAATGTAACACACACCCATACAATGCGCACCTTCCCGTGTTGTTTTTCTCACTCCTACTAGTGAATGTAATGTAACACACACCCATACAATGCGCACAACCCCGTGATGTTTTTCTCACTCCTACTAGTGAATGTAATGTAACACACACCCATACAATGCGCACCACCCCGAGATGTTTTTCACAAACCTATCCTAAATTGCCACTGCATGTTCCCTGACCTCCCAATGCTGACAACACCGCGATGCTTTTCTCCATCCTACATTGCCACTCACTGCCTATCCTAATTCAGACACTCTGATTCACACCACCCCGTGATGTTTTTCTCGCTCCTACTAGTGAATGTAATGTAACACACACCCGTACAATGCGCACCACCCCGCGATGTTTTTCAGAAACCTATCCTACATTGCCACTGCATGTTCCCTGACCTCCCCATGCTGACCAACCCGCGGTGCTTTTCTGCATCCTACATTGCCACTCACAGCCTATCCTAATTCAGACCCTCCGATTCACACCACCCCGTCATGTTTTTCTCACTCCTACTAGTGAATGTAATGTAACACACACCCATACAATGCGCACCACCCAGCGATGTTTTTCAGAAACCTATCGTACATTGCCACTGCATGTTCACTGACCTCCCCATGCTGACCAACCGGCGCTGCTTTTCTCCATCCTACATTGCCAGTCACTGCCTATCCTAATTCAGACCCTCAGATTCACACAACCCCGTGATGTTTTTCTCACTCCTACTAGTGAATGTAATGTAACACACACCCATACAATGCGCACCACCCCGTGATATTTTTGTCACTCCTACTAGTGAATGTAATGTAACACACACCCATACAATGTGCACAAATCCCTCGATGTTTTTCAGAAACCTATCCTACATTGCCACTGCATGTTCCCTGATTTCCCCATGCTGACCACCCCGCGGGGCTTGTCTCCATCCTACATTGCCACTCACTGCCTATCCTAATGCAGACCCTCCGATTCACACCACCCCGTGATGTTTTTCTCACTCCTAATAGTGAATGTAATGTAAGAGGCACCCATACAATGCGCACCACCCCGCGATGTTTTTCATAAACATATCCTACATTGCCATAGCATGTACCCTGACCTCCCAATGCTGACCACCCCGCGGGGCTTTTCTCCATCCTACAATGCCACTCACTGCCTATCCTAATTCAGACACTCCGATTCTCACCACCCCGTGATGTTTTTCTCACTCCTATTAGTGAATGTAATGTAACAGATACCGATACAATGCGCACCACCCTGCGATGTTTTTCTCACTCCTACTAGTGAATGTAATGATACACACCCGTACAATGCACACCACCCCGCGATGTTTTTCAGAAACCTATCCTACATTGCCACTGCATGTTCCCTAGCTCCCCATGCTGACCAACCCGCGGTGCTTTTCTGCATCCTACATTGCCACTCACTGCCTATCCTAATTCAGACCCTCCGATTCAGACCACCCCATGATGTTTTTCTCTCTCCTACTAGTGAATGTAATGTAACACACACCCATACAATGCGCACCACCCCGCGATGTTTTTCAGAAACCTATCGTACAATGCCACTGCATGTTCACTGACCTCCCCATGCTGACCACCCGGCGCTGCTTTTCTCCATCCTACATTGCCAGTCACTGCCTATCCTAAATCAGACCCTCCGATTCATACCACCCTGTGATGTTTTTCTCACTCCTACTAGTGAATGTAATGTAACACACACCCATAAAATGCGCACCACGTCATGATGTTTTTCAGAAACCTATCCTACATTGCCACTGGATGTTCCCTGACCTCCCCATGCTGACCACCCCGCGGTGCTTTTCTCCATCCTATATTGCCACTCACTGCCTATCCTAAATCAGACCCTCCGATTCACACCACCCCGTGATATTTTTCTCACTCCTACTAGTGAATGTAATGTAACACACACCCACACAATGTGCACCACCCCGTGATGTTTTTCTTACTCTTACTAGTGAATGTAATGTAACACACACCCAAACAATGCGCACCTCCCCGTGTTGTTTTTCTCACTCCTACTAGTGAATGTAATGTAACACACACCCATACAATGCGCACAACCCCGTGATGTTTTTCTCACTCCTACTAGTGAATGTAATGTAACACACACCCATACAATGCGCACCACCCCGAGATGTTTTTCACAAACCTATCCTAAATTGCCACTGCATGTTCCCTGACCTCCCAATGCTGACAACACCGCGATGCTTTTCTCCATCCTACATTGCCACTCACTGCCTATCCTAATTCAGACACTCTGATTCACACCACCCCGTGATGTTTTTCTCGCTCCTACTAGTGAATGTAATGTAACACACACCCATACAATGCGCACCACCCCGCGATGTTTTTCAGAAACCTATCCTACATTGCCACTGCATGTTCCCTGACCTCCCCATGCTGACCAACCCGCGGTGCTTTTCTGCATCCTACATTGCCACTCACAGCCTATCCTAATTCAGACCCTCCGATTCACACCACCCCGTCATGTTTTTCTCACTCCTACTAGTGAATGTAATGTAACACACACTCATACAATGCGCACCACCCAGCGATGTTTTTCAGAAACCTATCGTACATTGCCACTGCATGTTCACTGACCTCCCCATGCTGACCAACCGGCGCTGCTTTTCTCCATCCTACATTGCCAGTCACTGCCTATCCTAATTCAGACCCTCAGATTCACACAACCCCGTGATGTTTTTCTCACTCCTACTAGTGAATGTAATGTAACACACACCCATACAATGCGCACCACCCCGTGATATTTTTGTCACTCCTACTAGTGAATGTAATGTAACACACACCCATACAATGTGCACAAATCCCTCGATGTTTTTCAGAAACCTATCCTACATTGCCACTGCATGTTCCCTGATTTCCCCATGCTGACCACCCCGCGGGGCTTGTCTCCATCCTACATTGCCACTCACTGCCTATCCTAATGCAGACCCTCCGATTCACACCACCCCGTGATGTTTTTCTCACTCCTAATAGTGAATGTAATGTAAGAGGCACCCATACAATGCGCACCACCCCGCGATGTTTTTCATAAACATATCCTACATTGCCATAGCATGTACCCTGACCTCCCAATGCTGACCACCCCGCGGGGCTTTTCTCCATCCTACAATGCCACTCACTGCCTATCCTAATTCAGACACTCTGATTCTCACCACCCCGTGATGTTTTTCTCACTCCTATTAGTGAATGTAATGTAACAGATACCGATACAATGCGCAACACCCTGCGATGTTTTTCTCACTCCTACTAGTGAATGTAATGTTACACACCCGTACAATGCACACCACCCCGCGATGTTTTTCAGAAACCTATCCTACATTGCCACTGCATGTTCCCTAGCTCCCCATGCTGACCAACCCGCGGTGCTTTTCTGCATCCTACATTGCCACTCACTGCCTATCCTAATTCAGACCCTCCGATTCAGACCACCCCATGATGTTTTTCTCTCTCCTACTAGTGAATGTAATGTAACACACACCCACACAATGTGCACCACCCCGTGATGTTTTTCTTACTCTTACTAGTGAATGTAATGTAACACACACCCAAACAATGCGCACCTTCCCGTGTTGTTTTTCTCACTCCTACTAGTGAATGTAATGTAACACACACCCATACAATGCGCACAACCCCGTGATGTTTTTCTCACTCCTACTAGTGAATGTAATGTAACACACACCCATACAATGCGCACCACCCCGAGATGTTTTTCACAAACCTATCCTAAATTGCCACTGCATGTTCCCTGACCTCCCAATGCTGACAACACCGTGATGCTTTTCTCCATCCTACATTGCCACTCACTGCCTATCCTAATTCAGACACTCTGATTCACACCACCCCGTGATGTTTTTCTCGCTCCTACTAGTGAATGTAATGTAACACACACCCATACAATGCGCACCACCCCGTGATATTTTTGTCACTCCTACTAGTGAATGTAATGTAACACACACCCATACAATGCGCACCACCCCGCGATGTTTTTCAGAAACCTATCCTACATTGCCACTGCATGTTCCCTGACCTCCCCATGCTGACCAACCCGCGGTGCTTTTCTGCATCCTACATTGCCACTCACAGCCTATCCTAATTCAGACCCTCCGATTCACACCACCCCGTCATGTTTTTCTCACTCCTACTAGTGAATGTAATGTAACACACACCCATACAATGCGCACCACCCAGCGATGTTTTTCAGAAACCTAACGTACATTGCCACTGCATGTTCACTGACCTCCCCATGCTGACCAACCGGCGCTGCTTTTCTCCATCCTACATTGCCAGTCACTGCCTATCCTAATTCAGACCCTCAGATTCACACAACCCCGTGATGTTTTTCTCACTCCTACTAGTGAATGTAATGTAACACACACCCATACAATGCGCACCACCCCGTGATATTTTTGTCACTCCTACTAGTGAATGTAATGTAACACACACCCATACAATGTGCACAAATCCCTCGATGTTTTTCAGAAACCTATCCTACATTGCCACTGCATGTTCCCTGATTTCCCCATGCTGACCACCCCGCGGGGCTTGTCTCCATCCTACATTGCCACTCACTGCCTATCCTAATGCAGACCCTCGGATTCACACCACCCCGTGATGTTTTTCTCACTCCTAATAGTGAATGTAATGTAAGAGGCACCCATACAATGCGCACCACCCCGCGATGTTTTTCATAAACATATCCTACATTGCCATAGCATGTTCCCTGACCTCCCAATGCTGACCACCCCGCGGGGCTTTTCTCCACCCTACAATGCCACTCACTGCCTATCCTAATTCAGACACTCCGATTCTCACCACCCCGTGATGTTTTTCTCACTCCTATTAGTGAATGTAATGTAACAGATACCCATACAATGCGCACCACCCTGCGATGTTTTTCTCACTCCTACTAGTGAATGTAATGTTACACACCCGTACAATGCACACCACCCCGCGATGTTTTTCAGAAACCTATCCTACATTGCCACTGCATGTTCCCTAGCTCCCCATGCTGACCAACCCGCGGTGCTTTTCTGCATCCTACATTGCCACTCACTGCCTATCCTAATTCAGACCCTCCGATTCAGACCACCCCATGATGTTTTTCTCACTCCTACTAGTGAATGTAATGTAACACACACCCATACAATGCGCACCACCCCGCGATGTTTTTCAGAAACCTATCGTACAATGCCACTGCATGTTCACTGACCTCCCCATGCTGACCACCCGGCGCTGCTTTTCTCCATCCTACATTGCCACTCACTGCCTATCCTAATTCAGACCCTCCGATTCATACCACCCTGTGATGTTTTTCTCACTCCTACTAGTCAATGTAATGTAACACACACCCATAAAATGCGCACCACGTCATGATGTTTTTCAGAAACCTATCCTACATTGCCACTGGATGTTCCCTGACCTCCCCATGCTGACCACCCCGCGGTGCTTTTCTCCATCCTATATTGCCACTCACTGCCTATCCTAAATCAGACCCTCCGATTCACACCACCCCGTGATATTTTTCTCACTCCTACTAGTGAATGTAATGTAACACACACCCATACAATGTGCACCACCCCGTGATGTTTTTCTCTCTCCTACTAGTGAATGTAATGTAACAAACACACATACAATGCGCACCACAAGTGATGTTTTTCTCACTCCTACTAGTGAATGTAATGTAACACACACCCATACAATGCGCACCACCCCGTGATGTTTTTCTCACTCATTCTAGTGAATGTAATGTAACAAACACCCATACAATGCGCACCACCCCGCGATGTTTTTCACAAACCTATCCTACATTGCCACTGCATGTTCACTGACCTCCCCATGCTGACCACCCCGCGGTGCTTTGCTCCATCCTACATTGCCACTCACTGCTTATCCTAATTCAGACCCTCTGATTCACACTTCCGCGTGATGTTTTTCTCACTCCTACTAGTGAATGTAATGTAACACACACCCATACAATGCGCACCACCCCGCGATGTTTTTCAGAAACCTATCCTACATTGCCACTGCATGTTCCCTGACCTCCCTATGGTGACCGCCCGCGGTGCTTTTCTCCATACTACATTGCCACTCACTGCCTATCCTAATTCATACCCTCCGATTCACACCAGCCCGTGATGTTTTTCTCATTCCTTCTAGTGAATGTAATGTAACACACACCCATACAATGCGCACCACCCCGTGATGTTTTTCTCACTCCTACTAGTGAATGTAATGTAACACACACCCATACATTGCGCACCACCCCGCGATGTTTTTCTCACTCCTACTAGTGAATGTAATGTAAATCACACCCATACAATGCGCACCACCCCGCGATGTTTTTCAGAAACCTATCCTACATTGCCACTTCATGTTCCCTGACCTCCCCATGCTGACCACCCCGCGGTGCTTTTCTCCATCCTACATTGCCACTCACTGCCTATCCTAATTCAGACCCTCCGATTCACACCACCCCGTGATGTTTTTCTCACTCCTACTAGTGAATGTAATGTAACACACACCCATACAATGCGCACCACCCCGTGATGTTTTTCTCACTTCTACTAGTGAATGTAATGTAACACACACCCATACAATGCGCACCACCCCGCGATGTATTTCAGAAACGTATCCTATATTGCCACTGCATGTTCCCTGATCTCCCCATGCTGACCACCCCGCGGAGCTTTTCTCCATCCCACATTGCCACTCACTGCCTATCCTAATGCAGACCCTCCGATTCACACCAACCCGTGATGGTTTTCTCACTCCTACTAGTGAATGTAATGTAACACACACCCATACAATGCGCACCACACCGTGATGTTTTTCTCACTCCTACTAGTGAATGTAATGTAACACAAACCCATACAATGCGCATCACCTGCGATGTTTTTCAGAAACCTATCCTACATTGCCACTGCCTGTTCCCTGACCTCCCCATGCGGACCACCCCGCGGTGCTTTTCTCCATCCTACATTGCCACTCACTGCCTATCCTAATTCAGACCTTTCGATTCACACCACCCCGTGAGGTTTTTCTCACTCCTACTAGTCAATGTAATGTAACACACACCCATACAATGCGCACCACCCCGCGATGTTTTTCAGAAACCTATCCTACATTGCCACTGCATGTTCCCTGACCTCCCCATGCTGACCACCCGTGGTGCTTTTCTCCATCCTATATTGCCACTCACTGCCTATCCTAATTCAGACCCTCCGATTCACACCAGGCGTGATGTTTTTCTCATTCCTTCTAGTGAATGTAATGTAACACACACCGATACAATGCGCACCACCCCGCGATGTTTTTCTCACTCCTACTAGTGAATGTAATGTAACACACACCCATACAATGCGCACCACCCCGCGATGTTTTTCAGAAACCTATCCTACATTGCCACTGCATGTTGCCTGACCTCCCCATGCTGAACACCCCGCGGTGCTTTTCTCCATCCTACATGGCCACTCACTGCCTATCCTAATTCAGACACTCCGATTCACACCACCCCGTGAAGTTTTTCTCACTCCTACTAGTGAATGTAATGTAACAAACACCCATACAATGTGCACCACACCGTGATGTTTTTCTCACTCCTGCTAGTGAATGTAATGTAACACACACCCATACAATGCGCACCACCCCGCGATGTTTTTCAGAAACCTATCCTACATTGCCACTGCATGTTCCCTGATCTCCCCATGCTGACCACCCCGTGGGGCTTTTCTCCATCCTACATTGCCACTCACTGCCTATCTTAACACAGACCCTCCGATTCAAACATCCCCGTGATGTTTTTCTCACTCCTACTAGTGAATGTAATGTAACACACACACATACAATGCGCACCACCCCGCGATGTTTTTCAGAAACCTATCATAGATTGCCACTGCATGTTCACTGACCTCCCCATGCTGACCACCCCGCGCTGCTCTTCTCCATCCTACATTGCCAGTCACTGCCTATCCTAATGCAGACCCTCCGATTCACTCCATCCCGTGATGTTTTTCTCACTCCTACTAGTGAATGTAATGTAACACACACCCATACAATGTGCACCACCCCGCGATGTTTTTCAGAAACCTATCCTACATTGCCACTGCATGTTCCCTGACCTCCCCATGCTGACCACCCCGCGGTGCTTTTATCCATCCTAAATTGCCACTCACAGCCTATTCTAAATCAGACCCTCCGATTCACACCACCCCGTGATGTTTTTCTCACTCCTACTAGTGAATGTAATGTAACACACACCCATACAATGCGCAACACCCCGTGATGTTTTTCTCACTCCTACTAGTGAATGTAATGTAACACACACCCATACAATGTGCACCACAACGTCATGCTTTTCTCACTCTTACTAGTGAATGTAATGTAACACACACCCATACAATGTGCACCACACCGTGATGTTTTTCTCACTCCTACTAGTGAATGTAATGTAACACACACCCATACAATGTGCACAACCCCGCGATGTTTTTCAGAAACCTATCCTACATTGCCACTGCATTTTCCCTGATCTCACCATGCTGACCACCCCGCGGGGCTTTTCTCCATCCTACATTGCCACTCACTGCCTATCCTAATGCAGATCCTCCGATTCACACCACCCCGTGATGTTTTTCTCACTCCTACTAGTGAATGTAATGTAAGAGGCACCCATACAATGCGCACCACCCCGCGATGTTTTTCAGAAACCTATCCTACATTGCCACTGCATGTTCCCTGACCTCCCTATGCTGACCGCCCGCGGTGCTTTTCTCCATCCTACGTTGCCACTCACTGCCTATCCAAATTCAGAACCTCCGATTCACACCACTCGTGATATTTTTCTCACTCCTACTAGTGAATGTAATGTAACACACACCCATACAATGCGCACCACCCCGTGATGTTTTTCTCACTCCTACTATTGAATGTAATGTAACACGCACCCATACAATGCGCACCACACCGCGATGTTTTTCACAAACATATCCTACATTGCCACAGCATTTTCTCTGACCTCCCCATGATGACCACCCCGCGGGGCTTTTCTCCATCCTACAATGCCACTCCCTGCCTATCCTAATTCAGACCCTCCGATTCTCACCATCCCGTGATGTTTTTCTCACTCCTAATAGTGAATGTAAGGTAACACACATCCATACAATGCGCACCACCCCGCGATGTTTTTCCGAAACCTATCCTACATTGCCAGTGCATGTTCCCTGCCATTCCCATGCTGACCACCCCGCGGTGCTTTTCTCCATCTTACATTGCGACTCACTGCCTATCCTAATTCAGACCCTCCGATTCACACCACCCCGTGATGTTTTTCTCACTCCTACTAGTGAATGTAATGTAACACACACCCACACAATGTGCACCACCCCGTGATGTTTTTCTTACTCTTACTAGTGAATGTAATGTAACACACACCCATACAATGCGCACCTTCCCGTGTTGTTTTTCTCACTCCTACTAGTGAATGTAATGTAACACACACCCATACAATGCGCACAACCCCGTGATGTTTTTCTCACTCCTACTAGTGAATGTAATGTAACACACACCCATACAATGCGCACCACCCCGAGATGTTTTTCACAAACCTATCCTAAATTGCCACTGCATGTTCCCTGACCTCCCAATGCTGACAACACCGCGATGCTTTTCTCCATCCTACATTGCCACTCACTGCCTATCCTAATTCAGACACTCTGATTCACACCACCCCGTGATGTTTTTCTCGCTCCTACTAGTGAATGTAATGTAACACACACCCGTACAATGCGCACCACCCCGCGATGTTTTTCAGAAACCTATCCTACATTGCCACTGCATGTTCCCTGACCTCCCCATGCTGACCAACCCGCGGTGCTTTTCTGCATCCTACATTGCCACTCACAGCCTATCCTAATTCAGACCCTCCGATTCACACCACCCCGTCATGTTTTTCTCACTCCTACTAGTGAATGTAATGTAACACACACCCATACAATGCGCACCACCCAGCGATGTTTTTCAGAAACCTATCGTACATTGCCACTGCATGTTCACTGACCTCCCCATGCTGACCAACCGGCGCTGCTTTTCTCCATCCTACATTGCCAGTCACTGCCTATCCTAATTCAGACCCTCAGATTCACACAACCCCGTGATGTTTTTCTCACTCCTACTAGTGAATGTAATGTAACACACACCCATACAATGCGCACCACCCCGTGATATTTTTGTCACTCCTACTAGTGAATGTAATGTAACACACACCCATACAATGTGCACAAATCCCTCGATGTTTTTCAGAAACCTATCCTACATTGCCACTGCATGTTCCCTGATTTCCCCATGCTGACCACCCCGCGGGGCTTGTCTCCATCCTACATTGCCACTCACTGCCTATCCTAATGCAGACCCTCCGATTCACACCACCCCGTGATGTTTTTCTCACTCCTAATAGTGAATGTAATGTAAGAGGCACCCATACAATGCGCACCACCCCGCGATGTTTTTCATAAACATATCCTACATTGCCATAGCATGTACCCTGACCTCCCAATGCTGACCACCCCGCGGGGCTTTTCTCCATCCTACAATGCCACTCACTGCCTATCCTAATTCAGACACTCCGATTCTCACCACCCCGTGATGTTTTTCTCACTCCTATTAGTGAATGTAATGTAACAGATACCGATACAATGCGCACCACCCTGCGATGTTTTTCTCACTCCTACTAGTGAATGTAATGTTACACACCCGTACAATGCACACCACCCCGCGATGTTTTTCAGAAACCTATCCTACATTGCCACTGCATGTTCCCTAGCTCCCCATGCTGACCAACCCGCGGTGCTTTTCTGCATCCTACATTGCCACTCACTGCCTATCCTAATTCAGACCCTCCGATTCAGACCACCCCATGATGTTTTTCTCTCTCCTACTAGTGAATGTAATGTAACACACACCCATACAATGCGCACCACCCCGCGATGTTTTTCAGAAACCTATCGTACAATGCCACTGCATGTTCACTGACCTCCCCATGCTGACCACCCGGCGCTGCTTTTCTCCATCCTACATTGCCAGTCACTGCCTATCCTAAATCAGACCCTCCGATTCATACCACCCTGTGATGTTTTTCTCACTCCTACTAGTGAATGTAATGTAACACACACCCATAAAATGCGCACCACGTCATGATGTTTTTCAGAAACCTATCCTACATTGCCACTGGATGTTCCCTGACCTCCCCATGCTGACCACCCCGCGGTGCTTTTCTCCATCCTATATTGCCACTCACTGCCTATCCTAAATCAGACCCTCCGATTCACACCACCCCGTGATATTTTTCTCACTCCTACTAGTGAATGTAATGTAACACACACCCACACAATGTGCACCACCCCGTGATGTTTTTCTTACTCTTACTAGTGAATGTAATGTAACACACACCCAAACAATGCGCACCTCCCCGTGTTGTTTTTCTCACTCCTACTAGTGAATGTAATGTAACACACACCCATACAATGCGCACAACCCCGTGATGTTTTTCTCACTCCTACTAGTGAATGTAATGTAACACACACCCATACAATGCGCACCACCCCGAGATGTTTTTCACAAACCTATCCTAAATTGCCACTGCATGTTCCCTGACCTCCCAATGCTGACAACACCGCGATGCTTTTCTCCATCCTACATTGCCACTCACTGCCTATCCTAATTCAGACACTCTGATTCACACCACCCCGTGATGTTTTTCTCGCTCCTACTAGTGAATGTAATGTAACACACACCCATACAATGCGCACCACCCCGCGATGATTTTCAGAAACCTATCCTACATTGCCACTGCATGTTCCCTGACCTCCCCATGCTGACCAACCCGCGGTGCTTTTCTGCATCCTACATTGCCACTCACAGCCTATCCTAATTCAGACCCTCCGATTCACACCACCCCGTCATGTTTTTCTCACTCCTACTAGTGAATGTAATGTAACACACACTCATACAATGCGCACCACCCAGCGATGTTTTTCAGAAACCTATCGTACATTGCCACTGCATGTTCACTGACCTCCCCATGCTGACCAACCGGCGCTGCTTTTCTCCATCCTACATTGCCAGTCACTGCCTATCCTAATTCAGACCCTCAGATTCACACAACCCCGTGATGTTTTTCTCACTCCTACTAGTGAATGTAATGTAACACACACCCATACAATGCGCACCACCCCGTGATATTTTTGTCACTCCTACTAGTGAATGTAATGTAACACACACCCATACAATGTGCACAAATCCCTCGATGTTTTTCAGAAACCTATCCTACATTGCCACTGCATGTTCCCTGATTTCCCCATGCTGACCACCCCGCGGGGCTTGTCTCCATCCTACATTGCCACTCACTGCCTATCCTAATGCAGACCCTCCGATTCACACCACCCCGTGATGTTTTTCTCACTCCTAATAGTGAATGTAATGTAAGAGGCACCCATACAATGCGCACCACCCCGCGATGTTTTTCATAAACATATCCTACATTGCCATAGCATGTACCCTGACCTCCCAATGCTGACCACCCCGCGGGGCTTTTCTCCATCCTACAATGCCACTCACTGCCTATCCTAATTCAGACACTCTGATTCTCACCACCCCGTGATGTTTTTCTCACTCCTATTAGTGAATGTAATGTAACAGATACCGATACAATGCGCAACACCCTGCGATGTTTTTCTCACTCCTACTAGTGAATGTAATGTTACACACACGTACAATGCACACCACCCCGCGATGTTTTTCAGAAACCTATCCTACATTGCCACTGCATGTTCCCTAGCTCCCCATGCTGACCAACCCGCGGTGCTTTTCTGCATCCTACATTGCCACTCACTGCCTATCCTAATTCAGACCCTCCGATTCAGACCACCCCATGATGTTTTTCTCTCTCCTACTAGTGAATGTAATGTAACACACACCCACACAATGTGCACCACCCCGTGATGTTTTTCTTACTCTTACTAGTGAATGTAATGTAACACACACCCAAACAATGCGCACCTTCCCGTGTTGTTTTTCTCACTCCTACTAGTGAATGTAATGTAACACACACCCATACAATGCGCACAACCCCGTGATGTTTTTCTCACTCCTACTAGTGAATGTAATGTAACACACACCCATACAATGCGCACCACCCCGAGATGTTTTTCACAAACCTATCCTAAATTGCCACTGCATGTTCCCTGACCTCCCAATGCTGACAACACCGTGATGCTTTTCTCCATCCTACATTGCCACTCACTGCCTATCCTAATTCAGACACTCTGATTCACACCACCCCGTGATGTTTTTCTCGCTCCTACTAGTGAATGTAATGTAACACACACCCATACAATGCGCACCACCCCGTGATATTTTTGTCACTCCTACTAGTGAATGTAATGTAACACACACCCATACAATGCGCACCACCCCGCGATGTTTTTCAGAAACCTATCCTACATTGCCACTGCATGTTCCCTGACCTCCCCATGCTGACCAACCCGCGGTGCTTTTCTGCATCCTACATTGCCACTCACAGCCTATCCTAATTCAGACCCTCCGATTCACACCACCCCGTCATGTTTTTCTCACTCCTACTAGTGAATGTAATGTAACACACACCCATACAATGCGCACCACCCAGCGATGTTTTTCAGAAACCTAACGTACATTGCCACTGCATGTTCACTGACCTCCCCATGCTGACCAACCGGCGCTGCTTTTCTCCATCCTACATTGCCAGTCACTGCCTATCCTAATTCAGACCCTCAGATTCACACAACCCCGTGATGTTTTTCTCACTCCTACTAGTGAATGTAATGTAACACACACCCATACAATGCGCACCACCCCGTGATATTTTTGTCACTCCTACTAGTGAATGTAATGTAACACACACCCATACAATGTGCACAAATCCCTCGATGTTTTTCAGAAACCTATCCTACATTGCCACTGCATGTTCCCTGATTTCCCCATGCTGACCACCCCGCGGGGCTTGTCTCCATCCTACATTGCCACTCACTGCCTATCCTAATGCAGACCCTCGGATTCACACCACCCCGTGATGTTTTTCTCACTCCTAATAGTGAATGTAATGTAAGAGGCACCCATACAATGCGCACCACCCCGCGATGTTTTTCATAAACATATCCTACATTGCCATAGCATGTTCCCTGACCTCCCAATGCTGACCACCCCGCGGGGCTTTTCTCCACCCTACAATGCCACTCACTGCCTATCCTAATTCAGACACTCCGATTCTCACCACCCCGTGATGTTTTTCTCACTCCTATTAGTGAATGTAATGTAACAGATACCCATACAATGCGCACCACCCTGCGATGGTTTTCTCACTCCTACTAGTGAATGTAATGTTACACACCCGTACAATGCACACCACCCCGCGATGTTTTTCAGAAACCTATCCTACATTGCCACTGCATGTTCCCTAGCTCCCCATGCTGACCAACCCGCGGTGCTTTTCTGCATCCTACATTGCCACTCACTGCCTATCCTAATTCAGACCCTCCGATTCAGACCACCCCATGATGTTTTTCTCACTCCTACTAGTGAATGTAATGTAACACACACCCATACAATGCGCACCACCCCGCGATGTTTTTCAGAAACCTATCGTACAATGCCACTGCATGTTCACTGACCTCCCCATGCTGACCACCCGGCGCTGCTTTTCTCCATCCTACATTGCCACTCACTGCCTATCCTAATTCAGACCCTCCGATTCATACCACCCTGTGATGTTTTTCTCACTCCTACTAGTCAATGTAATGTAACACACACCCATAAAATGCGCACCACGTCATGATGTTTTTCAGAAACCTATCCTACATTGCCACTGGATGTTCCCTGACCTCCCCATGCTGACCACCCCGCGGTGCTTTTCTCCATCCTATATTGCCACTCACTGCCTATCCTAAATCAGACCCTCCGATTCACACCACCCCGTGATATTTTTCTCACTCCTACTAGTGAATGTAATGTAACACACACCCATACAATGTGCACCACCCCGTGATGTTTTTCTCTCTCCTACTAGTGAATGTAATGTAACAAACACACATACAATGCGCACCACAAGTGATGTTTTTCTCACTCCTACTAGTGAATGTAATGTAACACACACCCATACAATGCGCACCACCCCGTGATGTTTTTCTCACTCATTCTAGTGAATGTAATGTAACAAACACCCATACAATGCGCACCACCCCGCGATGTTTTTCACAAACCTATCCTACATTGCCACTGCATGTTCACTGACCTCCCCATGCTGACCACCCCGCGGTGCTTTGCTCCATCCTACATTGCCACTCACTGCTTATCCTAATTCAGACCCTCTGATTCACACTTCCGCGTGATGTTTTTCTCACTCCTACTAGTGAATGTAATGTAACACACACCCATACAATGCGCACCACCCCGCGATGTTTTTCAGAAACCTATCCTACATTGCCACTGCATGTTCCCTGACCTCCCTATGGTGACCGCCCGCGGTGCTTTTCTCCATACTACATTGCCACTCACTGCCTATCCTAATTCATACCCTCCGATTCACACCAGCCCGTGATGTTTTTCTCATTCCTTCTAGTGAATGTAATGTAACACACACCCATACAATGCGCACCACCCCGTGATGTTTTTCTCACTCCTACTAGTGAATGTAATGTAACACACACCCATACATTGCGCACCACCCCGCGATGTTTTTCTCACTCCTACTAGTGAATGTAATGTAAATCACACCCATACAATGCGCACCACCCCGCGATGTTTTTCAGAAACCTATCCTACATTGCCACTTCATGTTCCCTGACCTCCCCATGCTGACCACCCCGCGGTGCTTTTCTCCATCCTACATTGCAACTCACTGCCTATCCTAATTCAGACCCTCCGATTCACACCACCCCGTGATGTTTTTCTCACTCCTACTAGTGAATGTAATGTAACACACACCCATACAATGCGCACCACCCCGTGATGTTTTTCTCACTTCTACTAGTGAATGTAATGTAACACACACCCATACAATGCGCACCACCCCGCGATGTATTTCAGAAACGTATCCTATATTGCCACTGCATGTTCCCTGATCTCCCCATGCTGACCACCCCGCGGAGCTTTTCTCCA
This sequence comes from Cavia porcellus, assembly GCF_034190915.1. Taxonomy (NCBI): domain Eukaryota; kingdom Metazoa; phylum Chordata; class Mammalia; order Rodentia; family Caviidae; genus Cavia; species Cavia porcellus. The sequence goes on from NW_026947575.1 coordinate 1,059,420, forward strand.
TCCCACATTGCCACTCACTGCCTATCCTAATGCAGACCCTCCGATTCACACCAACCCGTGATGGTTTTCTCACTCCTACTAGTGAATGTAATGTAACACACACCCATACAATGCGCACCACACCGTGATGTTTTTCTCACTCCTACTAGTGAATGTAATGTAACACAAACCCATACAATGCGCATCACCTGCGATGTTTTTCAGAAACCTATCCTACATTGCCACTGCCTGTTCCCTGACCTCCCCATGCGGACCACCCCGCGGTGCTTTTCTCCATCCTACATTGCCACTCACTGCCTATCCTAATTCAGACCTTTCGATTCACACCACCCCGTGAGGTTTTTCTCACTCCTACTAGTCAATGTAATGTAACACACACCCATACAATGCGCACCACCCCGCGATGTTTTTCAGAAACCTATCCTACATTGCCACTGCATGTTCCCTGACCTCCCCATGCTGACCACCCGTGGTGCTTTTCTCCATCCTATATTGCCACTCACTGCCTATCCTAATTCAGACCCTCCGATTCACACCAGGCGTGATGTTTTTCTCATTCCTTCTAGTGAATGTAATGTAACACACACCGATACAATGCGCACCACCCCGCGATGTTTTTCTCACTCCTACTAGTGAATGTAATGTAACACACACCCATACAATGCGCACCACCCCGCGATGTTTTTCAGAAACCTATCCTACATTGCCACTGCATGTTGCCTGACCTCCCCATGCTGAACACCCCGCGGTGCTTTTCTCCATCCTACATGGCCACTCACTGCCTATCCTAATTCAGACACTCCGATTCACACCACCCCGTGAAGTTTTTCTCACTCCTACTAGTGAATGTAATGTAACAAACACCCATACAATGTGCACCACACCGTGATGTTTTTCTCACTCCTGCTAGTGAATGTAATGTAACACACACCCATACAATGCGCACCACCCCGCGATGTTTTTCAGAAACCTATCCTACATTGCCACTGCATGTTCCCTGATCTCCCCATGCTGACCACCCCGTGGGGCTTTTCTCCATCCTACATTGCCACTCACTGCCTATCTTAACACAGACCCTCCGATTCAAACATCCCCGTGATGTTTTTCTCACTCCTACTAGTGAATGTAATGTAACACACACACATACAATGCGCACCACCCCGCGATGTTTTTCAGAAACCTATCATAGATTGCCACTGCATGTTCACTGACCTCCCCATGCTGACCACCCCGCGCTGCTCTTCTCCATCCTACATTGCCAGTCACTGCCTATCCTAATGCAGACCCTCCGATTCACTCCATCCCGTGATGTTTTTCTCACTCCTACTAGTGAATGTAATGTAACACACACCCATACAATGTGCACCACCCCGCGATGTTTTTCAGAAACCTATCCTACATTGCCACTGCATGTTCCCTGACCTCCCCATGCTGACCACCCCGCGGTGCTTTTATCCATCCTAAATTGCCACTCACAGCCTATTCTAAATCAGACCCTCCGATTCACACCACCCCGTGATGTTTTTCTCACTCCTACTAGTGAATGTAATGTAACACACACCCATACAATGCGCAACACCCCGTGATGTTTTTCTCACTCCTACTAGTGAATGTAATGTAACACACACCCATACAATGTGCACCACAACGTCATGCTTTTCTCACTCTTACTAGTGAATGTAATGTAACACACACCCATACAATGTGCACCACACCGTGATGTTTTTCTCACTCCTACTAGTGAATGTAATGTAACACAATCCCATACAATGCGCACCACCCGCGATGTTTTTCAGAAACCTATCCTACATTGCCACTGCATGTTCCCTGACCTCCCCATGCCGATCACGCCGCGGTGCTTTTCTCCATCCTACATTACCACTCACTGCCTATCCTAATTCAGACCCTCCGATTCACACCACCCCGTGATGTTCTTCTCACTCCTACAAGTGAATGTAATGTAACACACACCCATACAATGTGCACCACCCCGTGATGTTTTTCTCACTCCTACTAGTGAATGTAATGTAACACACACCCATACAATGCGCACCACCCCGCGATGTTTTTCCGAAACCTATCCTAAATTGCCACTGCATGTTCCCTGCCCTCCCCATGCTGACCACCCCGCGGTGCTTTTCTCCATCCTACGTTGCCACTCACTGCCTATACTAATTCAGACACTCCGATTCACACCACCCCGTGATGTTTTTCTCACTCCTACTAGTGAATGTAATGTAACACACACCCATACAATGCGCACCACCCCGTGATGTTTTTCTCACTCCTACTAGTGAATGTAATGTAACACACACCCATACAATGCGCACCACCCCGTGATGTTTTTCTCACTCCTACTAGTGAATGTAATGTAACACACACCCATACAATGCGCACCAACCCGCGATGTTTTTCACAAACCTATCCTACATTGCCACTGCATGTTCCCTGACCTCCCAATGCTGACAACCCCGGGGTGCTTTTCTCCATCCTACATTGCCACTCACTGCCTATCCTAATTCAGACACTCCGATTCACACCACCCCGTGATGTTTTTCTCACTCCTACTAGTGAATGTAATGTAACACACACCCATACAATGCGCACCACCCCGATATGTTTTTCTCACTCCTACAAGTGAATGTAATGTAACACACACCCATACAATGCGCACCACCCCGCGATGTTTTTCTCAATCCTACTATTGAATGTAATGCTACAAACCCGTACAATGCGCACCACCCCACGATGTTTTTCAGAAACCTATCCTACATTGCCACTGCATGTTCCCTGACCTCCCCATGCTGACCACCCCGTGGTGCTTTTCTCTTTCCTACATTGCCAGTCACTGCCTATCCTAATTCAGACCCTCCGATTGACACCACCCCGTGATGTTTTTCTCTCTCCTACTAGTGAATGTAATGTAACACACACCCATACAATGCGCACCACCACACGATGTTTTTCAGAAACCTATCCTACATTGCCACTGCATGTTTCCTGACCTCCCCATGCTGACCACACTGCGGTGCTTTTCTCCATCCTAAATTGCCACTCACTGCCTATCCTAAATCAGACCCTCCGATTCAAACCACCACGTGATATTTTTCTCAATCCTACTAGTGAATGTAATGTAACACACACCCATACAATGCGCACCACCCCCTGATGTTTTTCTCACTCCTACTAGTGAGTGTAATGTAACACACACCCATACAATGCGCACCTCCCCGTGATGTTTTTCTCACTCCTACTAGTGAATTTAATGTAACACACACCCATACATTGCGCACCACCCCGTGATGTTTTTCTCACTCCTACTATTGAATGTAATGTAACACACACCCATACAATGCGCACCACCCGGTGATGTTTTTCTCACTCCTACTAGTGAATGTAATGTAACACACACCCATACAATGCGCACCACCACGCGATGTTTTTCAGAAACCTATCCTACAGTGCCACTGCATGTTCCCTGACCTCCCCATGCTGACCACCCCGCGGTGCTTTTCTCCATCCTACATTGCCACTCACTGCCTATCCTAACTCAGACACTCTGATTCACACCACCCCGTGATGTTTTTCTCGCTCCTACTAGTGAATGTAATGTAACACACACCTATACAATGCGCACCACCCCGCGATGTTTTTCAGCAACCTATCCTACATTGCCACTGCATGTTCCCTGATCTCCCCATGCTGACCAATCCGCGGGGCTTTTCTCCATCCTACATTGCCACTTACTGTCTATCCTAATGCAGACCCTTCGATTCACACCACCCCGTGATGTTTTTCTCACTCCTACTAGTGAATGTAATGTAACACGCACCAATACAATGCGCAGCACCCCGCGATGTTTTTCACAAACATATCCTGCATTGCCACAGCACGTTCCCTGCCCTCCCCATGCTGACCACCCCGCGGTGCTTTTCTCCATCCTTCATTGCCACTCACTGCGTATCCTAATTCAGACCCTCCTATTCAAGCCACCCCGTGATGTTTATCTCACTCATACCAGTGAATGTAATGAAACAACACCCATACAATGTGCACCACCATGCGATGTTTTTCTCACTCCTACTAGTGAATGTAATGTTACACACCCGTACAATGCGCACCACCCCGCGATGTTTTTCAGAAACCTATCCTACATTGCCACTGAATGTTCCCTGACCTCCCCATGCTGACCACCCCGCGGTGCTTTTCTGCATCCTACATTGCCACTCACTGCCTATCCTAATTCAGACCCTCCGATTCACACCACCCCGTGATGTTTTTCTCACTCCTACTATTGAATGTAATGTAACACACACCCATACAATGCGCACCACCCCGCGATGTTTTTCAGAAACCTATCGTACATTGCCACTGCATGTTCACTGACCTCCCCATGCTGACCACCCTGCGCTGCTTTTCTCCATCCTACATTGCCACTCACTGCCTATCCTAATTCAGACCCTCCGATTCACACCACCCCGTGATGTTTTTCTCTCTCCTACTAGTGAATGTAATGTAACACACACCCATACAATGCGCACCACCCCACGATGTTTTTCAGAAACCTTCCCTACATTGCCACTGCATGTTCCCTGACCTCCCCATGCTGACCACCCCGCGCTGCTTTTCTCCATCCTAAACTGCCACTCACTGCCTATCCTAAATCAGATCCTCCAATTCACACCTCCCCGTGATGGTTTTCTCACTCCTACTAGTGAATGTAATGTAACACACACCCATACAATGCGGACCACACCGTGATGTTTTTCTCACTCCTACTAGTGAATCTAATGTAACACAAACCCATACAATGCGCACCACCCGCGATGTTTTTCAGAAACCTATCCTACATTGCCACTGCCTGTTCCCTGACCTCCCCATGCTGACCACCCCGCTGTGCTTTTCTCCATCCTACATTGCCACTCACTGCTTATCCTAATTCAGACACTCCGATTCACACATCCCCGTGATGTTTTTCTCACTCCTACTAGTGAATGTAATGTAACACACACACATACAATGCGCACCACCCCGCAATGTTTTTCAGAAACCTATCCTATATTGCCACTGCATGTTCCCGGACCTCCCCATGCCGATCACCCCGCGGTGCTTTTCTCCATGCTACATTGCCACTCACTGCCTATCCTAATTCAGACCCTCCGATTCACACCACGCCGTGATGTTTTTCTCATTCCTACTAGTGAATGTAATGTAACACAAACCCATACAATGCGCACCACCCCGTGATGTTTTTCTCACTTCTACTAGTGAATGTAATGTAACACACACCCATACAATGCGCACCACCCCGCGATGTTTTTCAGAAACCTATCCTACATTGCCACTGCATGTTGCCTGACCTCCCCATGCTGACCACCCCGCGGTGCTTTTCTCCATCCTACATTGCCACTCACTGCCTATCCTAATTCAGACCCTCCGATTCACACCACCCCGTGATGTTTTTCTCACTCCTAGTAGTGAATGTAATGTAACACACACCCATACAATGCGCACCACCCCGCGATGTTTTTCAGAAACCTATCCTACATTGCCACTGCATGTTCCCTGATCTCCCCATGCTGACCACCCCGCGGGGCTTTTCTCCATCCTACATTGCCACTCACTGCCTATCCTAACACAGACCCTCCGATTCAAACATCCCCGTGATGTTTTTCTCACTTCTACTAGTGAATGTAATGTAACACATACACATACAATGCGCACCACCCCGCGATGTTTTTCAGAAACCGATCGTAGATTGCCACTGCATGTTCACTGACCTCCCCATGCTGACCACCCCGCGCTGCTTTTCTCCATCCTACATTGCCAGTCACTGCCTATCCTAATGCAGACCCTCCGATTCACACCACCCCGTGATGTTTTTCTCACTCCTACTAGTGAATGTAATGTAACACACACCCATACAATGCGCACCACAACGTCATGCTTTTCTCACTCCTACTAGTGAATGTAATGTAACACACACCCATACAATGTGCACCACACCGTGATGTTTTTCTCACTCCTACTAGTGAATGTAATGTAACACAATCCCATACATAGCGCACCACCCGCGATGTTTTTCAGAAACCTATCCTACATTGCCACTGCCTGTTCCCTGACCTCCCCATGCTGACCACCCCGCGGTGCTTTTCTCCATCCTACATTGCCACTCACTGCCTATCCTAATTCAGACCCTCCGATTCACACCACCCCGTAATCTTTTTCTCACTCATACTAGTGAATGTAATGTAACACACACCCATACAATGTGCACCACCCCGTGATGTTTTTCTCACTCCTACTAGTGAATGTAATGTAACACACACCCATACAATGTGCACCACCCCGTGATGTTTTTCTCACTCCTACAAGTGAATGTAATGTAACACACACCCATACAATGCGCACCACCCCGCGATGTTTTTCTCACTCCCACTAGTGAATGTAATGTGACACACACGCGTACAATGCGCACCACCCCGCGATGTTTTTCAGAAACCTATCCTACATTGCCACTGCATGTTCCCTGACCTCCCAATGCTGACAACCCCCGGGTGCTTTTCTCCATCCTACATTGCCACTCACTGCCTATCCTAATTCAGACACTCCGATTCACACCACCCCGTGATGTTTTTCTCACTCCTACTAGTGAATGTAATGTAACACACACCCATACAATGCGCACCACCCCGATATGTTTTTCTCACTCCTACAAGTGAATGTAATGTAACACACACCCATACAATGCGCACCACCCTGCGATGTTTTTCTCAATCCTACTATTGAATGTAATGCTACAAACCCGTACAATGCGCACCACCCCACGATGTTTTTCAGAAACCTATCCTACATTGCCACTGCATGTTCCCTGACCTCCCCATGCTGACCACCCCGTGGTGCTTTTCTCTTTCCTACATTGCCAGTCACTGCCTATCCTAATTCAGACCCTCCGATTGACACCACCCCGTGATGTTTTTCTCTCTCCTACTAGTGAATGTAATGTAACACACACCCATACAATGCGCACCACCACACGATGTTTTTCAGAAACCTATCCTACATTGCCACTGCATGTTTCCTGACCTCCCCATGCTGACCACACTGCGGTGCTTTTCTCCATCCTAAATTGCCACTCACTGCCTATCCTAAATCAGACCCTCCGATTCAAACCACCACGTGATATTTTTCTCAATCCTACTAGTGAATGTAATGTAACACACACCCATACAATGCGCACCACCCCGTGATGTTTTTCTCACTCCTACTAGTGAGTGTAATGTAACACACACCCATACAATGCGCACCTCCCCGTGATGTTTTTCTCACTCCTACTAGTGAATTTAATGTAACACACACCCATACATTGCGCACCACCCCGTGATGTTTTTCTCACTCCTACTATTGAATGTAATGTAACACACACCCATACAATGCGCACCACCCGGTGATGTTTTTCTCACTCCTACTAGTGAATGTAATGTAACACACACCCATACAATGCGCACCACCACGCGATGTTTTTCAGAAACCTATCCTACAGTGCCACTGCATGTTCCCTGACCTCCCCATGCTGACCACCCCGCGGTGCTTTTCTCCATCCTACATTGCCACTCACTGCCTATCCTAACTCAGACACTCTGATTCACACCACCCCGTGATGTTTTTCTCGCTCCTACTAGTGAATGTAATGTAACACACACCTATACAATGCGCACCACCCCGCGATGTTTTTCAGCAACCTATCCTACATTGCCACTGCATGTTCCCTGATCTCCCCATGCTGACCAATCCGCGGGGCTTTTCTCCATCCTACATTGCCACTTACTGTCTATCCTAATGCAGACCCTTCGATTCACACCACCCCGTGATGTTTTTCTCACTCCTACTAGTGAATGTAATGTAACACGCACCAATACAATGCGCAGCACCCCGCGATGTTTTTCACAAACATATCCTGCATTGCCACAGCACGTTCCCTGCCCTCCCCATGCTGACCACCCCGCGGTGCTTTTCTCCATCCTTCATTGCCACTCACTGCGTATCCTAATTCAGACCCTCCTATTCAAGCCACCCCGTGATGTTTATCTCACTCATACCAGTGAATGTAATGAAACAACACCCATACAATGTGCACCACCATGCGATGTTTTTCTCACTCCTACTAGTGAATGTAATGTTACACACCCGTACAATGCGCACCACCCCGCGATGTTTTTCAGAAACCTATCCTACATTGCCACTGAATGTTCCCTGACCTCCCCATGCTGACCACCCCGCGGTGCTTTTCTGCATCCTACATTGCCACTCACTGCCTATCCTAATTCAGACCCTCCGATTCACACCACCCCGTGATGTTTTTCTCACTCCTACTATTGAATGTAATGTAACACACACCCATACAATGCGCACCACCCCGCGATGTTTTTCAGAAACCTATCGTACATTGCCACTGCATGTTCACTGACCTCCCCATGCTGACCACCCTGCGCTGCTTTTCTCCATCCTACATTGCCACTCACTGCCTATCCTAATTCAGACCCTCCGATTCACACCACCCCGTGATGTTTTTCTCTCTCCTACTAGTGAATGTAATGTAACACACACCCATACAATGCGCACCACCCCACGATGTTTTTCAGAAACCTTCCCTACATTGCCACTGCATGTTCCCTGACCTCCCCATGCTGACCACCCCGCGCTGCTTTTCTCCATCCTAAACTGCCACTCACTGCCTATCCTAAATCAGATCCTCCAATTCACACCTCCCCGTGATGGTTTTCTCACTCCTACTAGTGAATGTAATGTAACACACACCCATACAATGCGGACCACACCGTGATGTTTTTCTCACTCCTACTAGTGAATCTAATGTAACACAAACCCATACAATGCGCACCACCCGCGATGTTTTTCAGAAACCTATCCTACATTGCCACTGCCTGTTCCCTGACCTCCCCATGCTGACCACCCCGCTGTGCTTTTCTCCATCCTACATTGCCACTCACTGCTTATCCTAATTCAGACACTCCGATTCACACATCCCCGTGATGTTTTTCTCACTCCTACTAGTGAATGTAATGTAACACACACACATACAATGCGCACCACCCCGCAATGTTTTTCAGAAACCTATCCTATATTGCCACTGCATGTTCCCGGACCTCCCCATGCCGATCACCCCACGGTGCTTTTCTCCATGCTACATTGCCACTCACTGCCTATCCTAATTCAGACCCTCCGATTCACACCACGCCGTGATGTTTTTCTCATTCCTACTAGTGAATGTAATGTAACACAAACCCATACAATGCGCACCACCCCGTGATGTTTTTCTCACTTCTACTAGTGAATGTAATGTAACACACACCCATACAATGCGCACCACCCCGCGATGTTTTTCAGAAACCTATCCTACATTGCCACTGCATGTTGCCTGACCTCCCCATGCTGACCACCCCGCGGTGCTTTTCTCCATCCTACATTGCCACTCACAGCCTATCCTAATTCAGACCCTCCGATTCACACCACCCCGTGATGTTTTTCTCACTCCTAGTAGTGAATGTAATGTAACACACACCCATACAATGCGCACCACCCCGCGATGTTTTTCAGAAACCTATCCTACATTGCCATTGCATGTTCCCTGATCTCCCCATGCTGACCACCCCGCGGGGCTTTTCTCCATCCTACATTGCCACTCACTGCCTATCCTAACACAGACCCTCCGATTCAAACATCCCCGTGATGTTTTTCTCACTTCTACTAGTGAATGTAATGTAACACATACACATACAATGCGCACCACCCCGCGATGTTTTTCAGAAACCGATCGTAGATTGCCACTGCATGTTCACTGACCTCCCCATGCTGACCACCCCGCGCTGCTTTTCTCCATCCTACATTGCCAGTCACTGCCTATCCTAATGCAGACCCTCCGATTCACACCACCCCGTGATGTTTTTCTCACTCCTACTAGTGAATGTAATGTAACACACACCCATACAATGCGCACCACAACGTCATGCTTTTCTCACTCCTACTAGTGAATGTAATGTAACACACACCCATACAATGTGCACCACACCGTGATGTTTTTCTCACTCCTACTAGTGAATGTAATGTAACACAATCCCATACATAGCGCACCACCCGCGATGTTTTTCAGAAACCTATCCTACATTGCCACTGCCTGTTCCCTGACCTCCCCATGCTGACCACCCCGCGGTGCTTTTCTCCATCCTACATTGCCACTCACTGCCTATCCTAATTCAGACCCTCCGATTCACACCACCCCGTAATCTTTTTCTCACTCATACTAGTGAATGTAATGTAACACACACCCATACAATGTGCACCACCCCGTGATGTTTTTCTCACTCCTACTAGTGAATGTAATGTAACACACACCCATACAATGTGCACCACCCCGTGATGTTTTTCTCACTCCTACAAGTGAATGTAATGTAACACACACCCATACAATGTGCACCACCCCGCGATGTTTTTCTTACTCCTACTAGTGAATGTAATGCTACACACCCGTACAATGCGCACCACCCCGCGATGTTTTTCAGAAACCTATCGTAGATTGCCACTGCATGTTCACTGACCTCCCCATACTGACCACCCCGCGCTGCTTTTCTCCATCCTACATTGCCAGTCTCTGCCTATCCTAATGCAGACCCTCCGATTCACACCACCCCGTGATGTTTTTCTCACTCCTACTAGTGAATGTAATGTAACACACACCCATACAATGCGCACCACCCCGTGATGTTTTTCTCACTCCTACTAGTGAATGTAATGTAACACACACCCATACAATGCGCACCACAACGTCATGCTTTTCTCACTCCTACTAGTGAATGTAATGTAACACACACCCATACAATGTGCACCACCCCGCGATGTTTTTCTCACTCCTACTAGTGAATGTAATGCTACACACCCGTACAATGCGCACCACCCCGCGATGTTTTTCAGAAACCTATCCTACATTGCCACTGCATGTTCCCTGACCTCTCCATGCTGACCACACCGCGGTGCTTTTTTCCATCCTAAATTGCCACTCACTGCCTATCCTAAATCAGACCCTCCGATTCAAACCACCCCGTGATGTTTTTCTCACTCCTACTAGTGAATGTAATGTAACACACACCCATACAATGCGCACCACCCCGTGATGTTTTTCTCACTCCTACTAGGGAATGTAATGTAACACACACCCATACAATGCGCACCACCCCTTGATGTTTTTCTCACTCCTACTAGTGAATGTAATGTAACACACACCCATACATTGCGCACCACCCCGTGATGTTTTTCTCACTCCTACTATTGAATGTAATGTAACACACACCCATACAATGCGCACCACCCGGTGATGTTTTTCTCACTCCTACTAGTGAATGTAATGTAACACACACCCATACAATGCGCACCACCCCACGATGTTTTTCAGAAACCTATCCTACATTGCCACTGCATGTTCCCTGACCTCCCCATGCTGACCACCCCGTGGTGCTTTTCTCCATCCTAAATTGCCACTCACTGCCTATTCTAAATCAGACACTCCGATTCACAGCACCCCGTGATGTTTTTCTCACTCCTACTAGTGAATGTAATGTAACACACACCCATACAATGCGCACCACCCCGCGATGTTTTTCTCACTCCTTCTAGTGAATGTAATATAACACACACCCATACAATGCGCACCACCCCGCGATGTTTTTCAGAAACGTATCCTACTTTGCCACTGCATGTTCCCTGACCTCCCCATGCTGACCACCCCGCGGTGCTTTTCTCCATCCTACATTGCCACTCACTGCCTATCCAAATTCAGAACCTCCGATTCACACCACCCGTGATGTTTTTCTCACTCCTACTAGTGAATGTAATGTAACACACACCCATACAATGCGCACCACCCCGTGATGTTTTTCTCACTCCTACTAGTGAATGAAATGTAACACACACCCATACAATGTGCACCACCCCGCGATGTTTTTCAGCAACCTATCCTACATTGCCACTGCATGTTCCCTGATCTCCCCATTTTGACCAATCCGCGGGGCTTTTCTCCATCCTACATTGCCACTTACTGCCTATCCTAATGCAGACCCTTCGATTCACACCACCCCGTGATGTTTTTCTCACTCCTACTAGTGAATGTAATGTAACACGCACCCATACAATGCGCAGCACCCCGCGATATTTTTCACAAACATATCCTACATTGCCACAGCACGTTCCCTGCCCTCCCCATGCTGACCACCCCGCGGTGCTTTTCTCCATCCTACATTGCCACTCACTGCGTATCCTAATTCAGACCCTCCAATTCAAGCCACCCCGTGATGTTTATCTCACTCATACCAGTGAATGTAATGAAACACACACCCATACAATGCGCACCACCACGCGATGTTTTTCTCACTCCTATTAGTGAATGTAATGTTACACACCCGTACAATGCGCACCACACCGCGATGTTTTTCAGAAACCTATCCTACATTGCCACTGCATGTTCCCTGACCTCCCCATGCTGACCACCCCGCGGTGCTTTTCTGCATCCTACATTGCCACTCACTGCCTATCCTAATTCAGACCCTCCGATTCACACCACCCCGTGTTGTTTTTCTCACTCCTACTAGTGAATGTAATGTAACACACACCCATACAATGCGCACCACCCCGCGATGTTTTTCAGAAACCTATCGTACCTTGCCACTGCATGTTCACTGACCTCCCCATGCTGACCACCCCGCGCTGCTTTTCTCCATCCTACATTGCCAGTCACTGCCTATCCTAATTCAGACCCTCCGATTCACACATCCCCGTGATCTTTCTCTCACTCCTACTAGTGAATGTAATGTAACACACACCCATACAATGCGCACCACCCCACGATGTTTTTCAGAAACCTACCCTACATTGCCACTGCATGTTCCCTGACCTCCCCATGCTGACCACCCCGCGCTGCTTTTCTCCATCCTAAATTGCCACTCACTGCCTATCCTAAATCAGATCCTCCAATTCACACCTCACAGTGATGGTTTTCTCACTCCTACTAGTGAATGTAATGTAACACACACCCATACAATGCGCACCACACCGTGATGTTTTTCTCACTCCTACTAGTGAATGTAATGTAACACAAACCCATACAATGCGCACCACCAGGGATGTTTTTCAGAAACCTATCCTACATTGCCACTGCCTGTTCCCTGACCTCCCCATGCTGACCACCCCGCGGTGCTTTTCTCCATCCTACATTGCCACTCACTGCCTATCCTAATTCAGACACTCCGATTCACACATCCCCGTGATGTTTTTCTCACTCCTACTAGTGAATGTAATGTAACACACACACATACAATGCGCACCACCCCGCAATGTTTTTCAGAAACCTATCCTATATTGCCACTGCATGTTCCCGGACCTCCCCATGCCGATCACGCCGCGGTGCTTTTCTCCATGCTACATTGCCCCTCACTGCCTATCCTAATTCAGACCTTTCGAATCACACGACCCCGTGATGTTTTTCTCACTCCTACTAGTCAATGTAATGTAACACACACCCATACAATGCGCACCAAACCGCGATGTTTTTCAGAAACCTATCCTACATTGCCACTGCATGTTCCCTGACCTACCCATGCTGACCACCCGTGGTGCTTTTCTCCATCCTATATTGCCACTCAGTGCCTATCCTAACTCAGACCCTCCGATTCACACCAGGCGTGATGTTTTTCTCATTCCTTCTAGTGAATGTAATGTAACACACACCTATACAATGCGCACCACCCCGTGATGTTTTTCTCACTCCTACTAGTGAATGTAATGTAAAACACACCCATACAATGCGCACCACCCCGCGATGTTTTTCAGAAACCTGTCCTACATTGCCACTGCATGTTGCCTGACCTCGCCATGCTGACCACCCCGCGGTGCTTTTATCCATCCTACATTGCCACTCACTGCCTATCCTAATTCAGACCTCCGATTCACACCACCCCGTGATGTTTTTCTCACTCCTACTAGTGAATGTAATGTAACACACACCCATAAAATGTGCACCACACCGTGATGTTTTTCTCACTCCTGCTAGTGAATGTAATGTAACACACAGCCATACAATGCGCACCACCCCGCGATGTTTTTCAGAAACCTATCGTAGATTGCCACTGCATGTTCACTGACCTCCCCATGCTGACCACCCCGCGCTGCTTTTCTCCATCCTACATTGCCAGTCACTGCCTATCCTAATGCAGACCCTCCGATTCACACCACCCCGTGATGTTTTTCTCACTCCTACTAGTGAATGTAATGTAACACACACCCATACAATGCGCACCACCCCGTGATATTTTTCTCACTCTTACTAGTGAATGTAATGTAACACACACCCATACAATGCGCACCACAACGTCATGCTTTTCTCACTCCTACTAGTGAATGTAATGTAACACACACCCATACAATGTGCACCACACCGTGATGTTTTTCTCACTCCTACTAGTGAATGTAATGTAACACAATCCCATACAATGCGCACCACCCGCGATGTTTTTCAGAAACCTATCCTACATTGCCACTGCCTGTTCCCTGACCTCCCCATGCTGACCACCCCGCGGTGCTTTTCTCCAACCTACATTGCCACTCACTGCCTATCCTAATTCAGACCCTCCGATTCACACATCCCCGTGATGTTTTTCTCACTCCTACAAGTGAATGTAATGTAACACACACACATACAATGCGCACCACCCCGCAATGTTTTTCAGAAACCTATCCTACATTGCCACTGCATGTTCCCTGACCTCCCCATGCCGATCACCCCGCGGTGCTTTTCTCCATCCTACATTGCCACTCACTGCCTATCCTAATTCAGACCCTCCGATTCACACCACCCCGTGATGTTTTTCTCACTCCTACTAGTGAATGTAATGTAACACACACCCATACAATGTGCACCACCCCGTGATGTTTTTCTCACTCCTACTAGTGAATGTAATGTAACACACACCCATAAAATGCGCACCACCCCGCAATGTTTTTCCGAAACCTATCCTAAATTGCCACTTCATGTTCCCTGCCCTCCCCATGCTGACCACCCAGCGGTGCTTTTCTCCATCCTACATTGCCACTCACAGCCTATACTAATTCAGACCCTCCGATTCACACCACACCGTGATGTTTTTCTCATTCCTACAAGTGAATGTAATGTAACACACACCCATACAATGCGCACCACCCCGTGATGTTTTTCTCACTCCTACTAGTGAATGTAATGTAACACACACCCATACAGTGCGCACCAACCCGCGATGTTTTTCACAAACCTATCCTACATTGCCACTGCATGTTCCCTGACCTCCCAATGCTGACAACCCCCGGGTGCTTTTCTCCATCCTATATTGCCACTCACTGCCTATCCTAATTCAGACACTCCGATTCACACCACCCCATGATGTTTTTCTCACTCCTACTAGTGAATGTAATGTAACACACACCCATACAATGCGCACCACCCCGATATGTTTTTCTCACTCCTACAAGTGAATGTAATGTAACACACACCCATAAAATGCGCACAACCCCGCGATGTTTTTCTCACTCCTACTAGTGAATATAATGCTACACACCCGTACAATGCGCACCATCCCGCGATGTTTTTCAGAAACCTATCCTACATTGCCACTGCATGTTCCCTGACCTCCCCATGCTGACCACCCCGCGGTGCTTTTCTCTTTCCTACATTGCCAGTCACTGCCTATCCTATTTCAGACCCTCCGATTGACACCACCCCGTGATGTTTTTCTCTCTCCTACTAGTGAATGTAATGTAACACACACCCTTACAATGCGCACCACCATACGATGTTTTTCAGAAACCTATCCTACATTGCCACTGCATGTTTCCTGACCTCCCCATGCTGACCACCCCGCGGTGCTTTTCTCCATCCTAAATTGCCACTCACTGCCTATCCTAAATCAGACCCTCCGATTCAAACCACCCCGTGATGTTTTTCTCACTCCTACTAGTGAATGTGATGTAACACACACCCATACAATGCGCACCACCCCGTGATGTTTTTCTCACTCCTACTAGTGAATGTAATGTAACACACACCCATACAATGCGCACCACCCCGTGATGTTTTTCTCACTCCTACTAGTGAATGTAATGTAACACACACCCATACATTGCGCACCACCCCGTGATGTTTTTCTCACTCCTACTATTGAATGTAATGTAACATACACCCATACAATGCGCACCACCCGGTGATGTTTTTCACACTCCTACTAGTGAATGTAATGTAACACACACCCATACAATGCGCACCACCACCCGATGTTTTTCAGAAACCTATCCTACAGTGCCACTGCATGTTCCCTGACCTCCCCATGCTGATCACCCCGCGGTGCTTTTCTCCATCCTACATTGCCACTCACTGCCTATCCTAATTCAGACCTTCCGATTCACACCACCCCGTGATGTTTTTCTCAGTCCTACTAGTGAATGTAAGGTAACACACACCCATACAATGCGCACAACCCCGTGATGTTTTTCTCACTGCTACTAGTGAATGTAATGTAACACACACCCATACAATGCGCACCACCCCGCGATGTTTTTCAGAAACCTATCCTACATTGCCACTGCATGTTCCCTGATCTCCCCATGCTGACCACCCGGCGGGGCTTTTCTCCATCCTACATTGCCACTCACTGCCTATCCTAATGCAGACCCTCCGATTCACACCAACCCGTGATATTTTTCTCACTCCTACTAGTGAATGTAATGTAACACACACCCATACAATGCGCACCACCCCGCGATGTTTTTCACAAACCTATCCTACATTGCCACAGCATGTTGCCTGACCTCCGCATGCTGACCACCCTGCGGTGCTTTTCTCCATCCTACATTGCCACTCACTGCCTATTCTAACTCAGGCCCTCTGATTCACACATCCCCGTGATGTTTTTCTCACTCCTACTAGTGAATGTAATGTAACACACACCCGTACAATGCGCACAACCCCGCGATGTTTTTCAGAAACCTATCCTTCATTGCCACTGAATGTTCCCTGACCTCCCCATCCTGACCAGCCCACGGTGCTTTTCTCCATTATACATTGCCACTCACTGCCTATCCTAATGCAGACCCTCCGATTCACACCACCCCGTGATGTTTTTCTCACTCCTACTAGTGAATGTAATGTAACACACACCCATACAATGCGCACCACCCCGTGATATTTTTCTCACTCCTACTAGTGAATGTAATGTAACACACACCCATACAATGCGCACCACAACGTCATGCTTTTCTCACTCCTACTAGTGAATGTAATGTAACACACACCGATACAATGTGCACCACACCGTGATGTTTTTCTCACTCCTACTAGTGAATGTAATGTAACACAATCCCATACAATGCGCACCACCCGCGATGTTTTTCAGAAAGCTATCCTACATTGCCACTGCCTGTTCCCTGACCTCCCCATGCTGACCACCCCGCGGTGCTTTTCTCCAACCTACATTGCCACTCACTGCCTATCCTAATTCAGACCCTCCGATTCACACATCCCCGTGATGTTTTTCTCACTCCTACTAGTGAATGTAATGTAACACACACACATACAATGCGCACCACCCCGCAATGTTTTTCAGAAACCTATCCTACATTGCCACTGCATGTTCCCTGACCTCCCCATGCCGATCACCCCGCGCTGCTTTTCTCCATCCTACCTTGCCACTCACTGCCTATCCTAATTCAGACCCTCCGATTCACACCACCCCGTGATGTTTTTCTCACTCCTACTAGTGAATGTAATGTAACACACACCCATACAATGTGCACCACCCCGTGATGTTTTTCTCACTCCTACTAGTGAATGTAATGTAACACACACCCATAAAATGCGCACCACCCCGCAATGTTTTTCCGAATTCTATCCTAAATTGCCACTTCATGTTCCCTGCCCTCCCCATGCTGACCACCCCGCGGTGCTTTTCTCCATCCTACATTGCCACTCACAGCCTATACTAATTCAGACCCTCCGATTCACACCACCCCGTGATGTTTTTCTCATTCCTACAAGTGAATGTAATGTAACACACACCCATACAATGCGCACCACCCCGTGATGTTTTTCTCACTCCTACTAGTGAATGTAATGTAACACACACCCATACAGTGCGCACCAACCCGCGATGTTTTTCACAAACCTATCCTACATTGCCACTGCATGTTCCCTGACCTCCCAATGCTGACAACCCCCGCGTGCTTTTCTCCATCCTATATTGCCACTCACTGCCTATCCTAATTCAGACACTCCGATTCACACCACCCCATGATGTTTTTCTCACTCCTACTATTGAATGTAATGTAACACACACCCATACAATGCGCACCACCCTGATATGTTTTTCTCACTCCTACAAGTGAATGTAATGTAACACACACCCATAAAATGCTCACCACCCCGCGATGTTTTTCTCACTCCTACTAGTGAATATAATGCTACACACCCGTACAATGCGCACCATCCCGCGATGTTTTTCAGAAACCTATCCTACATTGCCACTGCATGTTCCCTGACCTCCCCATGCTGACCACCCCGCGGTGCTTTTCTCTTTCCTACATTGCCAGTCACTGCCTATCCTATTTCAGACCCTCCGATTGACACCACCCCGTGATGTTTTTCTCTCTCCTACTAGTGAATGTAATGTAACACACACCCTTACAATGCGCACCACCATACGATGTTTTTCAGAAACCTATCCTACATTGCCACTGCATGTTTCCTGACCTCCCCATGCTGACCACCCCGCGGTGCTTTTCTCCATCCTAAATTGCCACTCACTGCCTATCCTAAATCAGACCCTCCGATTCAAACCACCCCGTGATGTTTTTCTCACTCCTACTAGTGAATGTAATGTAACACGCACCCATACAATGCGCAGCACCCCGCGATATTTTTCACAAACATATCCTACATTGCCACAGCACGTTCCCTGCCCTCCCCATGCTGACCACCCCGCGGTGCTTTTCTCCATCCTACATTGCCACTCACTGCGTATCCTAATTCAGACCCTCCAATTCAAGCCAACCCGTGATGTTTATCTCACTCATACCAGTGAATGTAATGAAACACACACCCATACAATGCGCACCACCACGCGATGTTTTTCTCACTCCTATTAGTGAATGTAATGTTACACACCCGTACAATGCGCACCACCCCGCGATGTTTTTCAGAAACCTATCCTACATTGCCACTGCATGTTCCCTGACCTCCCCATGCTGACCACCCCGCGGTGCTTTTCTGCATCCTACATTGCCACTCACTGCCTATCCTAATTCAGACCCTCCGATTCACACCACCCCGTGATGTTTTTCTCACTCCTACTAGTGAATGTAATGTAACACACACCCATACAATGCGCACCACCCCGCGATGTTTTTCAGAAACCTATCGTACCTTGCCACTGCATGTTCACTGACCTCCCCATGCTGACCACCCCGCGCTGCTTTTCTCCATCCTACATTGCCAGTCACTGCCTATCCTAATTCAGACCCTCCGATTCACACATCCCCGTGATCTTTCTCTCACTCCTACTAGTGAATGTAATGTAACACACACCCATACAATGCGCACCACCCCACGATGTTTTTCAGAAACCTACCCTACATTGCCACTGCATGTTCCCTGACCTCCCCATGCTGACCACCCCGCGCTGCTTTTCTCCATCCTAAATTGCCACTCACTGCCTATCCTAAATCAGATCCTCCAATTCACACCTCCCAGTGATGGTTTTCTCACTCCTACTAGTGAATGTAATGTAACACACACCCATACAATGCGCACCACACCGTGATGTTTTTCTCACTCCTACTAGTGAATGTAATGTAACACAAACCCATACAATGCGCACCACCCGGGATGTTTTTCAGAAACCTATCCTACATTGCCACTGCCTGTTCCCTGACCTCCCCATGCTGACCATCCCGCGGTGCTTTTCTCCATCCTACATTGCCACTCACTGCCTATCCTAATTCAGACACTCCGATTCACACATCCCCGTGATGTTTTTCTCACTCCTACAAGTGAATGTAATGTAACACACACACATACAATGCGCACCACCCCGCAATG
Organism: Cavia porcellus; assembly: GCF_034190915.1. Taxonomy (NCBI): domain Eukaryota; kingdom Metazoa; phylum Chordata; class Mammalia; order Rodentia; family Caviidae; genus Cavia; species Cavia porcellus. Next base: position 1,079,599 of record NW_026947575.1, read on the forward strand.
TTTTTCAGAAACCTATCCTATATTGCCACTGCATGTTCCCGGACCTCCCCATGCCGATCACCCCGCGGTGCTTTTCTCCATGCTACATTGCCACTCACTGCCTATCCTAATTCAGACCTTTCGATTCACACGACCCCGTGATGTTTTTCTCACTCCTACTAGTCAATGTAATGTAACACACACCCATACAATGCGCACCAAACCGCGATGTTTTTCAGAAACCTATCCTACATTGCCACTGCATGTTCCCTGACCTACCCATGCTGACCACCCGTGGTGCTTTTCTCCATCCTAAATTGCCACTCACTGCCTATCCTAAATCAGATCCTCCAATTCACACCTCCCAGTGATGGTTTTCTCACTCCTACTAGTGAATGTAATGTAACACACACCCATACAATGCGCACCACCCCGTGATGTTTTTCTCACTCCTACTAGTGAATGTAATGTAACACACACCCATACAATGTGCACCACCCCGTGATGTTTTTCTCACTCCTACTAGTGAATGTAATGTAACACACACCCATAAAATGCGCACCAACCCGCGATGTTTTTCACAAACCTATCCTACATTGCCACTGCATGATCCCTGACCTCCCAATGCTGACAACCCCCGGGTGCTTTTCTCCATCCTATATTGCCACTCACTGCCTATCCTAATTCAGACACTCCGATTCACACCACCCCATGATGTTTTTCTCACTCCTACTAGTGAATGTAATGTAACACACACCCATACAATGCGCACCACCCTGATATGTTTTTCTCACTCCTACAAGTGAATGTAATGTAACACACACCCATAAAATGCGCACCACCCCGCGATGTTTTTCTCACTCCTACTAGTGAATATAATGCTACACACCCGTACAATGCGCACCATCCCGCGATGTTTTTCAGAAACCTATCCTACATTGCCACTGCATGTTCCCTGACCTCCCCATGCTGACCACCCCGCGGTGCTTTTCTCTTTCCTACATTGCCAGTCACTGCCTATCCTATTTCAGACCCTCCGATTGACACCACCCCGTGATGTTTTTCTCTCTCCTACTAGTGAATGTAATGTAACACACACCCTTACAATGCGCACCACCATACGATGTTTTTCAGAAACCTATCCTACATTGCCACTGCATGTTTCCTGACCTCCCCATGCTGACCACCCCGCGGTGCTTTTCTCCATCCTAAATTGCCACTCACTGCCTATCCTAAATCAGACCCTCCGATTCAAACCACCCCGTGATGTTTTTCTCACTCCTACTAGTGAATGTAATGTAACACACACCCATACAATGCGCACCACCCCGTGATGTTTTTCTCACTCCTACTAGTGAATGTAATGTAACATACACCCATACAATGCGCACCACCCGGTGATGTTTTTCTCACTCCTACTAGTGAATGTAATGTAACACACACCCATACAATGCGCACCACCCCGCGATGTTTTTCAGAAACCTATCCTACAGTGCCACTGCATGTTCCCTGACCTCCCCATGCTGATCACCCCGCGGTGCTTTTCTCCATCCTACATTGCCACTCACTGCCTATCCTAATTCAGACCTTCCGATTCACACCACCCCGTGATGTTTTTCTCAGTCCTACTAGTGAATGTAAGGTAACACACACCCATACAATGCGCACAACCCCATGATGTTTTTCTCACTGCTACTAGTGAATGTAATGTAACACACACCCATACAATGCGCACCACCCCGCGATGTTTTTCAGAAACCTATCCTACATTGCCACTGCATGTTCCCTGATCTCCCCATGCTGACCACCCGGCGGGGCTTTTCTCCATTCTACATTGCCACTCACTGCCTATCCTAATGCAGACCCTCCGATTCACACCAACCCGTGATGTTTTTCTCACTCCTACTAGTGAATGTAATGTAACACACACCCATACAATGCGCACCACCCCGCGATGTTTTTCACAAACCTATCCTACATTGCCACAGCATGTTCCCTGACCTCCGCATGCTGACCACCCTGCGGTGCTTTTCTCCATCCTACATTGCCACTCACTGCCTATTCTAACTCAGGGCCTCTGATTCACACATCCCCGTGATGTTTTTCTCACTCCTACTAGTGAATGTAATGTAACACACACCCGTACAATGCGCACAACCCCGCGATGTTTTTCAGAAACCTATCCTTCATTGCCACTGAATGTTCCCTGACCTCCCCATCCTGACCAGCCCACGGTGCTTTTCTCCATTATACATTGCCACTCACTGCCTATCCTAATGCAGACCCTCCGATTCACACCACCCCGTGATGTTTTTCTCACTCCTACTAGTGAATGTAATGTAACACACACCCATACAATGCGCACCACCCCGTGATATTTTTCTCACTCCTACTAGTGAATGTAATGTAACACACACCCATACAATGCGCACCACAACGTCATGCTTTTCTCACTCCTACTAGTGAATGTAATGTAACACACACCCATACAATGTGCACCACACCGTGATGTTTTTCTCACTCCTACTAGTGAATGTAATGTAACACAATCCCATACAATGCGCACCACCCGCGATGTTTTTCAGAAAGCTATCCTACATTGCCACTGCCTGTTCCCTGACCTCCCCATGCTGACCACCCCGCGGTGCTTTTCTCCAACCTACATTGCCACTCACTGCCTATCCTAATTCAGACCCTCCGATTCACACATCCCCGTGATGTTTTTCTCACTCCTACTAGTGAATGTAATGTAACACACACACATACAATGCGCACCACCCCGCAATGTTTTTCAGAAACCTATCATACATTGCCACTGCATGTTCCCTGACCTCCCCATGCCGATCACCCCGCGGTGCTTTTCTCCATCCTACCTTGCCACTCACTGCCTATCCTAATTCAGACCCTCCGATTCACACCACCCCGTGATGTTTTTCTCACTCCTACTAGTGAATGTAATGTAACACACACCCATACAATGTGCACCACCCCGTGATGTTTTTCTCACTCCTACTAGTGAATGTAATGTAACACACACGCATAAAATGCGCACCACCCCGCAATGTTTTTCCGAAATCTATCCTAAATTGCCACTTCATGTTCCCTGCCCTCCCCATGCTGACCACCCCGCGGTGCTTTTCTCCATCCTACATTGCCTCTCACAGCCTATACTAATTCAGACCCTCCGATTCACACCACCCCGTGATGTTTTTCTCATTCCTACAAGTGAATGTAATGTAACACACACCCATACAATGCGCACCACCCCGTGATGTTTTTCTCACTCCTACTAGTGAATGTAATGTAACACACACCCATACAGTGCGCACCAACCCGCGATGTTTTTCACAAACCTATCCTACATTGCCACTGCATGTTCCCTGACCTCCCAATGCTGACAACCCCCGGGTGCTTTTCTCCATCCTATATTGCCACTCACTGCCTATCCTAATTCAGACACTCCGATTCACACCACCCCATGATGTTTTTCTCACTCCTACTAGTGAATGTAATGTAACACACACCCATACAATGCGCACCACCCTGATATGTTTTTCTCACTCCTACAAGTGAATGTAATGTAACACACACCCATAAAATGCTCACCACCCCGCGATGTTTTTCTCACTCCTACTAGTGAATATAATGCTACACACCCGTACAATGAGCACCATCCCGCGATGTTTTTCAGAAACCTATCCTACATTGCCACTGCATGTTCCCTGACCTCCCCATGCTGACCACCCCGCGGTGCTTTTCTCTTTCCTACATTGCCAGTCACTGCCTATCCTATTTCAGACCCTCCGATTGACACCACCCCGTGATGTTTATCTCTCTCCTACTAGTGAATGTAATGTAACACACACCCTTACAATGCGCACCACCATACGATGTTTTTAAGAAACCTATCCTACATTGCCACTGCATGTTTCCTGACCTCCCCATGCTGACCACCCCGCGGTGCTTTTCTCCATCCTAAATTGCCACTCACTGCCTATCCTAAATCAGACCCTCCGATTCAAACCACCCCGTGATGTTTTTCTCACTCCTACTAGTGAATGTAATGTAACACGCACCCATACAATGCGCAGCACCCCGCGATATTTTTCACAAACATATCCTACATTGCCACAGCACGTTCCCTGCCCTCCCCATGCTGACCACCCCGCGGTGCTTTTCTCCATCCTACATTGCCACTCACTGCGTATCCTAATTCAGACCCTCCAATTCAAGCCAACCCGTGATGTTTATCTCACTCATACCAGTGAATGTAATGAAACACACACCCATACAATGCGCACCACCACGCGATGTTTTTCTCACTCCTATTAGTGAATGTAATGTTACACACCCGTACAATGCGCACCACCCCGCGATGTTTTTCAGAAACCTATCCTACATTGCCACTGCATGTTCCCTGACCTCCCCATGCTGACCACCCCGCGGTGCTTTTCTGCATCCTACATTGCCACTCACTGCCTATCCTAATTCAGACCCTCCGATTCACACCACCCCGTGATGTTTTTCTCACTCCTACTAGTGAATGTAATGTAACACACACCCATACAATGCGCACCACCCCGCGATGTTTTTCAGAAACCTATCGTACCTTGCCACTGCATGTTCACTGACCTCCCCATGCTGACCACCCCGCGCTGCTTTTCTCCATCCTACATTGCCAGTCACTGCCTATCCTAATTCAGACCCTCCGATTCACACATCCCCGTGATCTTTCTCTCACTCCTACTAGTGAATGTAATGTAACACACACCCATACAATGCGCACCACCCCACGATGTTTTTCAGAAACCTACCCTACATTGCCACTGCATGTTCCCTGACCTCCCCATGCTGACCACCCCGCGCTGCTTTTCTCCATCCTAAATTGCCACTCACTGCCTATCCTAAATCAGATCCTCCAATTCACACCTCCCAGTGATGGTTTTCTCACTCCTACTAGTGAATGTAATGTAACACACACCCATACAATGCGCACCACACCGTGATGTTTTTCTCACTCCTACTAGTGAATGTAATGTAACACAAACCCATACAATGCGCACCACCCGGGATGTTTTTCAGAAACCTATCCTACATTGCCACTGCCTGTTCCCTGACCTCCCCATGCTGACCACCCCGCGGTGCTTTTCTCCATCCTACATTGCCACTCACTGCCTATCCTAATTCAGACACTCCGATTCACACATCCCCGTGATGTTTTTCTCACTCCTACTAGTGAATGTAATGTAACACACACACATACAATGCGCACCACCCCGCAATGTTTTTCAGAAACCTATCCTATATTGCCACTGCATGTTCCCGGACCTCCCCATGCCGATCACCCCGCGGTGCTTTTCTCCATGCTACATTGCCACTCACTGCCTATCCTAATTCAGACCTTTCGATTCACACGACCCCGTGATGTTTTTCTCACTCCTACTAGTCAATGTAATGTAACACACACCCATACAATGCGCACCAAACCGCGATGTTTTTCAGAAACCTATCCTACATTGCCACTGCATGTTCCCTGACCTACCCATGCTGACCACCCGTGGTGCTTTTCTCCATCCTATATTGCCACTCAGTGCCTATCCTAACTCAGACCCTCCGATTCACACCAGGCGTGATGTTTTTCTCATTCCTTCTAGTGAATGTAATGTAACACACACCTATACAATGCGCACCACCCCGCGATGTATTTCTCACTCCTACTAGTGAATGTAATGTAAAACACACCCATGCAATGCGCACCACCCCGCGATGTTTTTCAGAAACCTATCCTACATTGCCACTGCATGTTGCCTGACCTCGCCATGCTGACCACCCCGCGGTGCTTTTCTCCATCCTACATTGCCACTCACTGCCTATCCTAATTCAGACCTCCGATTCACACCACCCCGTGATGTTTTTCTCACTCCTACTAGTGAATGTAATGTAACACACACCCATAAAATGTGCACCACACCGTGATGTTTTTCTCACTCCTGCTAGTGAATGTAATGTAACACACAGCCATACAATGCGCACCACCCCGCGATGTTTTTCAGAAACCTATCGTAGATTGCCACTGCATGTTCACTGACCTCCCCATGCTGACCACCCCGCGCTGCTTTTCTCCATCCTACATTGCCAGTCACTGCCTATCCTAATGCAGACCCTCCGATTCACACCACCCCGTGATGTTTTTCTCACTCCTACTAGTGAATGTAATGTAACACACACCCATACAATGCGCACCACCCCGTGATATTTTTCTCACTCCTACTAGTGAATGTAATGTAACACACACCCATACAATGCGCACCACAACGTCATGCTTTTCTCACTCCTACTAGTGAATGTAATGTAACACACACCCATACAATGTGCACCACACCGTGATGTTTTTCTCACTCCTACTAGTGAATGTAATGTAACACAATCCCATACAATGCGCACCACCCGCGATGTTTTTCAGAAACCTATCCTACATTGCCACTGCCTGTTCCCTGCCCTCCCCATGCTGACCACCCCGCGGTGCTTTTCTCCATCCTACATTGCCTCTCACAGCCTATACTAATTCAGACCCTCCGATTCACACCACCCCGTGATGTTTTTCTCATTCCTACAAGTGAATGTAATGTAACACACACCCATACAATGCGCACCACCCCGTGATGTTTTTCTCACTCCTACTAGTGAATGTAATGTAACACACACCCATACAGTGCGCACCAACCCGCGATGTTTTTCACAAACCTATCCTACATTGCCACTGCATGTTCCCTGACCTCCCAATGCTGACAACCCCCGGGTGCTTTTCTCCATCCTATATTGCCACTCACTGCCTATCCTAATTCAGACACTCCGATTCACACCACCCCATGATGTTTTTCTCACTCCTACTAGTGAATGTAATGTAACACACACCCATACAATGCGCACCACCCTGATATGTTTTTCTCACTCCTACAAGTGAATGTAATGTAACACACACCCATAAAATGCTCACCACCCCGCGATGTTTTTCTCACTCCTACTAGTGAATATAATGCTACACACCCGTACAATGAGCACCATCCCGCGATGTTTTTCAGAAACCTATCCTACATTGCCACTGCATGTTCCCTGACCTCCCCATGCTGACCACCCCGCGGTGCTTTTCTCTTTCCTACATTGCCAGTCACTGCCTATCCTATTTCAGACCCTCCGATTGACACCACCCCGTGATGTTTATCTCTCTCCTACTAGTGAATGTAATGTAACACACACCCTTACAATGCGCACCACCATACGATGTTTTTAAGAAACCTATCCTACATTGCCACTGCATGTTTCCTGACCTCCCCATGCTGACCACCCCGCGGTGCTTTTCTCCATCCTAAATTGCCACTCACTGCCTATCCTAAATCAGACCCTCCGATTCAAACCACCCCGTGATGTTTTTCTCACTCCTACTAGTGAATGTAATGTAACACGCACCCATACAATGCGCAGCACCCCGCGATATTTTTCACAAACATATCCTACATTGCCACAGCACGTTCCCTGCCCTCCCCATGCTGACCACCCCGCGGTGCTTTTCTCCATCCTACATTGCCACTCACTGCGTATCCTAATTCAGACCCTCCAATTCAAGCCAACCCGTGATGTTTATCTCACTCATACCAGTGAATGTAATGAAACACACACCCATACAATGCGCACCACCACGCGATGTTTTTCTCACTCCTATTAGTGAATGTAATGTTACACACCCGTACAATGCGCACCACCCCGCGATGTTTTTCAGAAACCTATCCTACATTGCCACTGCATGTTCCCTGACCTCCCCATGCTGACCACCCCGCGGTGCTTTTCTGCATCCTACATTGCCACTCACTGCCTATCCTAATTCAGACCCTCCGATTCACACCACCCCGTGATGTTTTTCTCACTCCTACTAGTGAATGTAATGTAACACACACCCATACAATGCGCACCACCCCGCGATGTTTTTCAGAAACCTATCGTACCTTGCCACTGCATGTTCACTGACCTCCCCATGCTGACCACCCCGCGCTGCTTTTCTCCATCCTACATTGCCAGTCACTGCCTATCCTAATTCAGACCCTCCGATTCACACATCCCCGTGATCTTTCTCTCACTCCTACTAGTGAATGTAATGTAACACACACCCATACAATGCGCACCACCCCACGATGTTTTTCAGAAACCTACCCTACATTGCCACTGCATGTTCCCTGACCTCCCCATGCTGACCACCCCGCGCTGCTTTTCTCCATCCTAAATTGCCACTCACTGCCTATCCTAAATCAGATCCTCCAATTCACACCTCCCAGTGATGGTTTTCTCACTCCTACTAGTGAATGTAATGTAACACACACCCATACAATGCGCACCACACCGTGATGTTTTTCTCACTCCTACTAGTGAATGTAATGTAACACAAACCCATACAATGCGCACCACCCGGGATGTTTTTCAGAAACCTATCCTACATTGCCACTGCCTGTTCCCTGACCTCCCCATGCTGACCACCCCGCGGTGCTTTTCTCCATCCTACATTGCCACTCACTGCCTATCCTAATTCAGACACTCCGATTCACACATCCCCGTGATGTTTTTCTCACTCCTACTAGTGAATGTAATGTAACACACACACATACAATGCGCACCACCCCGCAATGTTTTTCAGAAACCTATCCTATATTGCCACTGCATGTTCCCGGACCTCCCCATGCCGATCACCCCGCGGTGCTTTTCTCCATGCTACATTGCCACTCACTGCCTATCCTAATTCAGACCTTTCGATTCACACGACCCCGTGATGTTTTTCTCACTCCTACTAGTCAATGTAATGTAACACACACCCATACAATGCGCACCAAACCGCGATGTTTTTCAGAAACCTATCCTACATTGCCACTGCATGTTCCCTGACCTACCCATGCTGACCACCCGTGGTGCTTTTCTCCATCCTATATTGCCACTCAGTGCCTATCCTAACTCAGACCCTCCGATTCACACCAGGCGTGATGTTTTTCTCATTCCTTCTAGTGAATGTAATGTAACACACACCTATACAATGCGCACCACCCCGCGATGTATTTCTCACTCCTACTAGTGAATGTAATGTAAAACACACCCATGCAATGCGCACCACCCCGCGATGTTTTTCAGAAACCTATCCTACATTGCCACTGCATGTTGCCTGACCTCGCCATGCTGACCACCCCGCGGTGCTTTTCTCCATCCTACATTGCCACTCACTGCCTATCCTAATTCAGACCTCCGATTCACACCACCCCGTGATGTTTTTCTCACTCCTACTAGTGAATGTAATGTAACACACACCCATAAAATGTGCACCACACCGTGATGTTTTTCTCACTCCTGCTAGTGAATGTAATGTAACACACAGCCATACAATGCGCACCACCCCGCGATGTTTTTCAGAAACCTATCGTAGATTGCCACTGCATGTTCACTGACCTCCCCATGCTGACCACCCCGCGCTGCTTTTCTCCATCCTACATTGCCAGTCACTGCCTATCCTAATGCAGACCCTCCGATTCACACCACCCCGTGATGTTTTTCTCACTCCTACTAGTGAATGTAATGTAACACACACCCATACAATGCGCACCACCCCGTGATATTTTTCTCACTCCTACTAGTGAATGTAATGTAACACACACCCATACAATGCGCACCACAACGTCATGCTTTTCTCACTCCTACTAGTGAATGTAATGTAACACACACCCATACAATGTGCACCACACCGTGATGTTTTTCTCACTCCTACTAGTGAATGTAATGTAACACAATCCCATACAATGCGCACCACCCGCGATGTTTTTCAGAAACCTATCCTACATTGCCACTGCCTGTTCCCTGACCTCCCCATGCTGACCACCCCGCGGTGCTTTTCTCCAACCTACATTGCCACTCACTGCCTATCCTAATTCAGACCCTCCGATTCACACATCCCCGTGATGTTTTTCTCACTCCTACTAGTGAATGTAATGTAACACACACACATACAATGCGCACCACCCCGCAATGTTTTTCAGAAACCTATCCTACATTGCCACTGCATGTTCCCTGACCTCCCCATGCCGATCACCCCGCGGTGCTTTTCTCCATCCTACATTGCCACTCACTGCCTATCCTAATTCAGACCCTCCGATTCACACCACCCCGTGATGTTTTTCTCACTCCTACTAGTGAATGTAATGTAACACACACCCATACAATGTGCACCACCCCGTGATGTTTTTCTCACTCCTACTAGTGAATGTAATGTAACACACACCCATAAAATGCGCACCACCCCGCAATGTTTTTCCGAAACCTATCCTAAATTGCCACTTCATGTTCCCTGCCCTCCCCATGCTGACCACCCCGCGGTGCTTTTCTCCATCCTACATTGCCACTCACAGCCTATACTAATTCAGACCCTCCGATTCACACCACCCCGTGATGTTTTTCTCATTCCTACAAGTGAATGTAATGTAACACACACCCATACAATGCGCACCACCCCGTGATGTTTTTCTCACTCCTACTAGTGAATGTAATGTAACACACACCCATACAGTGCGCACCAACCCGCGATGTTTTTCACAAACCTATCCTACATTGCCACTGCATGATCCCTGACCTCCCAATGCTGACAACCCCCGGGTGCTTTTCTCCATCCTATATTGCCACTCACTGCCTATCCTAATTCAGACACTCCGATTCACACCACCCCATGATGTTTTTCTCACTCCTACTAGTGAATGTAATGTAACACACACCCATACAATGCGCACCACCCCGATATGTTTTTCTCACTCCTACAAGTGAATGTAATGTAACACACACCCATAAAATGCGCACCACCCCGCGATGTTTTTCTCACTCCTACTAGTGAATATAATGCTACACACCCGTACAATGCGCACCATCCCGCGATGTTTTTCAGAAACCTATCCTACATTGCCACTGCATGTTCCCTGACCTCCCCATGCTGACCACCCCGCGGTGCTTTTCTCTTTCCTACATTGCCAGTCACTGCCTATCCTATTTCAGACCCTCCGATTGACACCACCCCGTGATGTTTTTCTCTCTCCTACTAGTGAATGTAATGTAACACACACCCTTACAATGCGCACCACCATACGATGTTTTTCAGAAACCTATCCTACATTGCCACTGCATGTTTCCTGACCTCCCCATGCTGACCACCCCGCGGTGCTTTTCTCCATCCTAAATTGCCACTCACTGCCTATCCTAAATCAGACCCTCCGATTCAAACCACCCCGTGATGTTTTTCTCACTCCTACTAGTGAATGTAATGTAACACACACCCATACAATGCGCACCACCCCGTGATGTTTTTCTCACTCCTACTAGTGAATGTAATGTAACACACACCCATACAATGCGCACCACCCCGTGATGTTTTTCTCACTCCTACTAGTGAATGTAATGTAACACACACCCATACATTGCGCACCACCCCGTGATGTTTTTCTCACTCCTACTATTGAATGTAATGTAACATACACCCATACAATGCGCACCACCCGGTGTTGTTTTTCTCACTCCTACTAGTGAATGTAATGTAACACACACCCATACAATGCGCACCACCACGCGATGTTTTTCAGAAACCTATCCTACAGTGCCACTGCATGTTCCCTGACCTCCCCATGCTGATCACCCCGCGGTGCTTTTCTCCATCCTACATTGCCACTCACTGCCTATCCTAATTCAGACCTTCCGATTCACACCACCCCGTGATGTTTTTCTCAGTCCTACTAGTGAATGTAAGGTAACACACACCCATACAATGCGCACAACCCCGTGATGTTTTTCTCACTGCTACTAGTGAATGTAATGAAACACACACCCATACAATGCGCACCACCCCGCGATGTTTTTCAGAAACCTATCCTACATTGCCACTGCATGTTCCCTGATCTCCCCATGCTGACCACCCGGCGGGGCTTTTCTCCATCCTACATTGCCACTCACTGCCTATCCTAATGCAGACCCTCCGATTCACACCAACCCGTGATGTTTTTCTCACTCCTACTAGTGAATGTAATGTAACACACACCCATACAATGCGCACCACCCCGCGATGTTTTTCACAAACCTAACCTACATTGCCACAGCATGTTCCCTGACCTCCGCATGCTGACCACCCTGCGGTGCTTTTCTCCATCCTACATTGCCACTCACTGCCTATCCTAACTCAGGCCCTCTGATTCACACATCCCCGTGATGTTTTTCTCACTCCTACTAGTGAATGTAATGTAACACACACCCGTACAATGCGCACAACCCCGCGATGTTTTTCAGAAACCTATCCTTCATTGCCACTGCATGTTCCCTGACCTCCCCATCCTGACCAGCCCACGGTGCTTTTCTCCATTATACATTGTCACTCACTGCCTATCCTAATGCAGACCCTCCGATTCACACCACCCCGTGATGTTTTTCTCACTCCTACTAGTGAATGTAATGTAACACACACCCATACAATGCGCACCACCCCGTGATATTTTTCTCACTCCTACTAGTGAATGTAATGTAACACACACCCATACAATGCGCACCACAACGTCATGCTTTTCTCACTCCTACTAGTGAATGTAATGTAACACACACCCATACAATGTGCACCACACCGTGATGTTTTTCTCACTCCTACTAGTGAATGTAATGTAACACAATCCCATACAATGCGCACCACCCGCGATGTTTTTCAGAAAGCTATCCTACATTGCCACTGCCTGTTCCCTGACCTCCCCATGCTGACCACCCCGCGGTGCTTTTCTCCATCCTACATTGCCACTCACTGCCTATCCTAATTCAGACCCTCCGATTCACACCACCCCGTGATGTTTTTCTCACTCCTACTAGTGAATGTAATGTAACACACACCCATACAATGTGCACCACCCCGTGATGTTTTTCTCACTCCTACTAGTGAATGTAATGTAACACACACCCATAAAATGCGCACCACCCCGCAATGTTTTTCCGAAATCTATCCTAAATTGCCACTTCATGTTCCCTGCCCTCCCCATGCTGACCACCCCGCGGTGCTTTTCTCCATCCTACATTGCCACTCACAGCCTATACTAATTCAGACCCTCCGATTCACACCACCCCGTGATGTTTTTCTCATTCCTACAAGTGAATGTAATGTAACACACACCCATACAATGCGCACCACCCCGTGATGTTTTTCTCACTCCTACTAGTGAATGTAATGTAACACACACCCATACAGTGCGCACCAACCCGCGATGTTTTTCACAAACCTATCCTACATTGCCACTGCATGTTCCCTGACCTCCCAATGCTGACAACCCCCGGGTGCTTTTCTCCATCCTATATTGCCACTCACTGCCTATCCTAATTCAGACACTCCGATTCACACCACCCCATGATGTTTTTCTCACTCCTACTAGTGAATGTAATGTAACACACACCCATACAATGCGCACCACCCCGATATGTTTTTCTCACTCCTACAAGTGAATGTAATGTAACACACACCCATAAAATGTGCACCACCCCGCGATATTTTTCTCACTCCTACTAGTGAATATAATGCTACACACCCGTACAATGCGCACCATCCCGCGATGTTTTTCAGAAACCTATCCTACATTGCCACTGCATGTTCCCTGACCTCCCCATGCTGACCACCCCGCGGTGCTTTTCTCTTTCCTACATTGCCAGTCACTGCCTATCCTATTTCAGACCCTCCGATTGACACCACCCCGTGATGTTTTTCTCTCTCCTACTAGTGAATGAAATGTAACACACACCCTTACAATGCGCACCACCATACGATGTTTTTCAGAAACCTATGCTACATTGCCACTGCATGTTTCCTGACCTCCCCATGCTGACCACACCGCGGTGCTTTTCTCCATCCTAAATTGCCACTCACTGCCTATCCTAAATCAGACCCTCCGATTCAAACCACCCCGTGATGTTTTTCTCATTCCTACTAGTGAATGTAATGTAACACGCACCCATACAATGCGCACCACCCCGTGATGTTTTTCTCACTCCTACTAGTGAATGTAATGTAACACACACCCATACAATGCGCACCACCCCGTGATGTTTTTCTCACTCCTACTAGTGAATGTAATGTAACACACACCCATACATTGCGCACCACCCCGTGATGTTTTTCTCACTCCTACTATTGAATGTAATGTAACATACACCCATACAATGCGCACCACCCGGTGATGTTTTTCTCACTCCTACTAGTGAATGTAATGTAACACACACCCGTACAATGCGCACCACCACGCGATGTTTTTCAGAAACCTATCCTACAGTGCCACTGCATGTTCCCTGACCTCCCCATGCTGATCACCCCGCGGTGCTTTTCTCCATCCTACATTGCCACTCACTGCCTATCCTAATTCAGACCTTCCGATTCACACCACCCCGTGATGTTTTTCTCAGTCCTACTAGTGAATGTAAGGTAACACACACCCATACAATGCGCACAACCCCGTGATGTTTTTCTCACTGCTACTAGTGAATGTAATGTAACACACACCCATACAATGCGCACCACCCCGCGATGTTTTTCACAAACCTATCCTACATTGCCACAGCATGTTCCTTGACCTCCGCATGCTGACCACCCTGCGGTGCTTTTCTCCATCCTACATTGCCACTCACTGCCTATCCTAACTCAGGCCCTCTGATTCACACATCCCCGTGATGTTTTTCTCACTCCTAATAGTGAATGTAATGTAACACACACCCGTACAATGCGCACAACCCCGCGATGTTTTACAGAAACCTATCCTTCATTGCCACTGCATGTTCCCTGACCTCCCCATCCTGACCAGCCCACGGTGCTTTTCTCCATTATACATTGCCACTCACTGCCTATCCTAATGCAGACCCTCCGATTCACACCACCCCGTGATGTTTTTCTCACTCCTACTAGTGAATGTAATGTAACACACACCCATACAATGCGCACCACCCCGTGATATTTTTCTCACTCCTACTAGTGAATGTAATGTAACACACACCCATACAATGCGCACCACAACGTCATGCTTTTCTCACTCCTACTAGTGAATGTAATGTAGCACACACCCATACAATGTGCACCACACCGTGATGTTTTTCTCACTCCTACTAGTGAATGTAATGTAACACAATCCCATACAATGCGCACCACCCGCGATGTTTTTCAGAAACCTATCCTACATTGCCACTGCCTGTTCCCTGACCTCCCCATGCTGACCACCCCGCGGTGCTTTTCTCCAACCTACATTGCCACTCACTGCCTATCCTAATTCAGACCCTCCGATTCACACATCCCCGTGATGTTTTTCTCACTCCTACTAGTGAATGTAATGTAACACACACACATACAATGCGCACCACCCCGCAATGTTTTTCAGAAACCTATCCTACATTGCCACTGCATGTTCCCTGACCTCCCCATGCCGATCACCCCGCGGTGCTTTTCTCCATCCTACATTGCCACTCACTGCCTATCCTAATTCAGACCCTCCGATTCACACCACCCCGTGATGTTTTTCTCACTCCTACTAGTGAATGTAATGTAACACACACCCATACAATGTGCACCACCCCGTGATGTTTTTCTCACTCCTACTAGTGAATGTAATGTAACACACACCCATAAAATGCGCACCACCCCGCAATGTTTTTCCGAAACCTATCCTAAATTGCCACTTCATGTTCCCTGCCCTCCCCATGCTGACCACCCCGCGGTGCTTTTCTCCATCCTACATTGCCACTCACTGCCTATCCTAATGCAGACCCTCCGATTCACACCAACCCGTGATGTTTTTCTCACTCCTACTAGTGAATGTAATGTAACACACACCCATACAATGCGCACCACCCCGCGATGTTTTTCACAAACCTATCCTACATTGCCACAGCATGTTCCCTGACCTCTGCATGCTGACCACCCTGCGGTGCTTTTCTCCATCCTACATTGCCACTCACTGCCTATCCTAACTCAGGCCCTCTGATTCACACATCCCCGTGATGTTTTTCTCACTCCTACTAGTGAATGTAATGTAACACACACCCGTACAATGCGCACAACCCCGCGATGTTTTTCAGAAACCTATCCTTCATTGCCACTGCATGTTCCCTGACCTCCCCATCCTGACCAGCCCACGGTGCTTTTCTCCATTATACATTGCCACTCACTGCCTATCCTAATTCAGACCCTCCGATTCACATCACCCCGTGATGTTTTTCTCACTCCTACTAGTGAATATAATGTAACACACACCCATACAATGCGCACCACACCGCGATGTTTTTCTCACTCCTACTAGTGAATATAATGTAACAAACACCCATACAATGTGCAACACCCCGCGATGTTTTTCAGAAACCTATCCTACATTGCCACTGCATGTTCCCTGACCTCCCCATGCTGACAACCCCGCGGTGCTTTTCTCCATCCTACATTGCCACTCACTGCCTATCCTAATTCATACCCTCCGATTCACACCAACCCGTGATCTTTTTTTCACTCCTACTAGTGAATGTAATGTAACACACACCCATACAATGCGCACCACCCCGTGATGTTTTTCAGAAACCTATCCTACATTGCCACTGCCTGTTCCCTGACCTCCCCATGCTGACCACCCCGCGGTGCTTTTCTCCAACCTACATTGCCACTCACTGCCTATCCTAATTCAGACCCTCCGATTCACACATCCCCGTGATGTTTTTCTCACTCCTACTAGTGAATGTAATGTAACACACACACATACAATGCGCACCACCCCGCAATGTTTTTCAGAAACCTATCCTACATTGCCACTGCATGTTCCCTGACCTCCCCATGCCGATCACCCCGCGGTGCTTTTCTCCATCCTACATTGCCACTCACTGCCTATCCTAATTCAGACCCTCCGATTCACACCACCCCGTGATGTTTTTCTCACTCCTACTAGTGAATGTAATGTAACACACACCCATACAATGTGCACCACCCCGTGATGTTTTTCTCACTCCTACTAGTGAATGTAATGTAACACACACCCATAAAATGCGCACCACCCCGCAATGTTTTTCCGAAACCTATCCTAAATTGCCACTTCATGTTCCCTGCCCTCCCCATGCTGACCACCCCGCGGTGCTTTTCTCCATCCTACATTGCCACTCACTGCCTATCCTAATGCAGACCCTCCGATTCACACCAACCCGTGATGTTTTTCTCACTCCTACTAGTGAATGTAATGTAACACACACCCATACAATGCGCAGCACCCCGCGATGTTTTTCACAAACCTATCCTACATTGCCACAGCATGTTCCCTGACCTCCGCATGCTGACCACCCTGCGGTGCTTTTCTCCATCCTACATTGCCACTCACTGCCTATCCTAACTCAGGCCCTCTGATTCACACATCCCCGTGATGTTTTTCTCACTCCTACTAGTGAATGTAATGTAACACACACCCGTACAATGCGCACAACCCCGCGATGTTTTTCAGAAACCTATCCTTCATTGCCACTGCATGTTCCCTGACCTCCCCATCCTGACCAGCCCACGGTGCTTTTCTCCATTATACATTGCCACTCACTGCCTATCCTAATTCAGACCCTCCGATTCACATCACCCCGTGATGTTTTTCTCACTCCTAGTAGTGAATATAATGTAACACACACCCATACAATGCGCACCACCCCGCGATGTTTTTCTCACTCCTACTAGTGAATATAATGTAACAAACACCCATACAATGTGCAACACCCCGCGATGTTTTTCAGAAACCTATCCTACATTGCCACTGCATGTTCCCTGACCTCCCCATGCTGACAACCCCGCGGTGCTTTTCTCCATCCTACATTGCCACTCACTGCCTATCCTAATTCATACCCTCCGATTCACACCAACCCGTGATCTTTTTTTCACTCCTACTAGTGAATGTAATGTAACACACACCCATACAATGCGCACCACCCCGTGATGTTTTTCAGAAACCTATCCTACATTGCCACTGCATGTTCCCTGGCCTCCCCATGCTGAACACCCCGCGGGGCTTTTCTCCATCCTACAATGCCACTAACTGCCTTTCCTAAATCAGACCCTCCGATTCACACCACCCCGTGATGTTTTTCTCACTCCTACTAGTGAATGTAATGTAACACACACACATACAATGCGCACCACCCCGCGATATTTTTCTCACACCTACTAGTGAATGTAATGTAACACACACCCATAAAATGCGCACTACCCGCGATGTTTTTCAGAAACCTATCCTACATTGCCACTGCATGTTCCCTGACCTCCCCATGCTGACCACCCCGCGGTGCTTTTCTCCATCCTACATTGCCACTCACTGCGTATCCTAATTCAGACCCTCCAATTCACACCACCCCGTGATGTTTTTCTCACTCCTACCAGTGAATATAATGTAACACACACCCATACATTGCGCACCACCCCGCGATGTTTTTCAGAAACCTATCCTACTTTGCCACTGCATGTTCAATGACCTCCCCATGCTGACCAAACCGCGGTGCTTTTCTCCATCCTAAATTGCAACTCACTGCCTATCCAAATACAGACCCTCCGATTCACACCACCCCGTGATGTTTTTCTCACTCCTACTAGTGAATGTAATGTAACACACACCCATACAATGCGCAACACCCCGTGATGTTTTTCAGAAACTTATCCTACATTGCCACTGCAAGTTCCCTGACCTCCCAATGCTGACCACCCCGCAGTGCTTTTCTCCATCCTACATTGCCACTCACTACCTATCCTAATTCAGACCCTCCGATTCACACCACCCCGTGATGTTTTTCTCACTGCTACTAGTGAATGTAATGTAACACACACCCATACAATGCGCACCACCCCGCGATTTTTTCCGAAACTTATCGTACATTGCCACTGCATGTTCCCTGCCCTCCCCATTCTGACCACACCGCGGTGCTTTTCCACATCCTACATTGTCACTCACTGCCTATCCTAATTCAGTCCATCAGATTCACACCACCCCGTGATGTTTTTCTCACTCCTACTAGTGAATGTAATGTAACACACACCCATACAATGCGCACTACCCGCGATATTTTTCAGAAACCTATCCTACATTGCCAATGCATGTTCCCTGGCTTCCCCATGCTGACCACCCCGCGGGGCTTTTCTCCATCCTACAATGCCACTAACTGCCTATCCTAATTCAGACCCTCCGATTCACAACACCCCGTGATGTTTTTCTCACTCCTACTAGTGAATGTAATGTAACACACACCCATACAATGCGCACCACCCCGCGATATTTTTCTCACACCTACTAGTGAATGTAATGTAACACACACCCATAAAATGCGCACTACCCGCGATGTTTTTCAGAAACGTATCCTACATTGCCACTGCATGTTCTCTGACCTCCCCATGCTGACCACCCCGCGGGGCTTTTCTCCATCCTAAATTGCCACTCACTGCCTATCGTAAATCAGACCCTCCGATTCACACCATCCCGTGATGCTTTTCTCACTCCTACTAGTGAATGTAACGTAACACACACCAATACAATGCGCACCACCCCGTGATGTTTTTCTCACTCCTACTAGTGAATGTAATGTAACACACACCCATACAATGCGCACCACATCGTGATGTTTTTCTCACTCCTACTAGTGAATGTAATGTAACACACACCCATACAATGCGCACCACCCCGTGATGTTTTTCTCACTCCTACTAGTGAATGTAATGTAACACACACCCATACAATGCGCACCACCACGCGATGTTTTTCAGAAACCAATCCTACATTGCCACTGCATGTTCCCTGATCTCCCCATGCTGACCACCCCCTGGTGCTTTTTTCGATCCTACATTGCCACTCACTGCCTATCCTAACTCAGACCCTCCAATCCACACCACACCTGATGTTTTTCTCACTCCTACTAGTGAATGTAATGTAACACACACCCATACAATACGCACCACCCCGTGATGTTTTTTTCACTCCTACTCGTGAATGTAATGTAACACACACCCATACAATGCGCACCACATCGTGATGTTTTTCTCTCTCCTACTAGTGAATGTAATGTAACACACACGCATACAATGCGCACCAACCCGTGATGTTTTTCTCACTCCTACTAGTGAATGTAATGTAACACACACCCATACAGTGCGCACCACCACGCGATGTTTTTCAGAAACCTATCCTACATTGCCACTGCATGTTCCCTGATCTCCCCATGCTGACCACCCCGCGGTGCTTTTCTCCATCCTACATTGCTACTCACTGCCTATCCTAATTCAGACCCTCCAATTCACACCACCCCGTGATGTTTTTCGCACTCCTACTAGTGAATGTAATGTAACACACATGCAAACAATGCGCACCACCCCGCGATGTTTTTCAGAAACCTATCCTACATTGCCACAGCATGTTCCCTGACCTCCCCATGCTGACCAACCCGCTGTGCTTTTCTCCATCCTACATTGCCACTCACTGCCTATACTAATTCAGACCCTCCGATTCACACCACCCCGTGATGTTTTTCTCACTCCTACTAGTGAATGTAATATAACACACACCCATACAATGCGCACCACCCCGCGATGTTTTTCTCACTCCTATTCGTGAATGTAATGTAACACACACACATACAATGCGCACCACCCCGCCATGTTTTTCAGAAACCTATCCTACATTGCCACTGCATGTTCCCTGACCTCCCCATGCTGACCACCCCGCGGTGCTTTTCTCCATCCTACATTGCCACTCACTGCCTATCCTAATGCATACCCTCCGATTCACACCACCTCGTGATGTTTTTCTCACTCCTACTAGTGAATGTAATGTAACACACACCCATACAATGCGACCACCCCGCGATGTTTTTCAGAAACCTATCCTACATTGCCACTGCATGTTCTCTGACCTCCCCATGCTGACCACCCCGCGGTGCTTTTCTCCATCCTAAATTGCTACTCACTGCCTATCCTAATTCAGACCCTCCAAGTCACACCACCACCTGATGTTTTTCTCACTCCTACTAGTGAATGTAATGTAACACACACGCATACAATGCGCACCACCCCGCGATGTTTTTCAGAAACCTATCCTACATTGCCACTGCATGTTCCCTGACCTCCCCATGCTGACCACCCCTCGGGGTTTTCTCCATCCTACAATGCCACTCACTGCCTATCCTAATTCAGACCCTCCGATTCACACCACCCCGTAATGTTTTTCTCACTCCTACTAGTGAATGTAATGTAACACACACCCATACAATACGCACTACCCCGTGATGTTTTTGTCACTCCTACTAGTGAATGTAATGTAACACACACCCATACAATGCGCGCCACCCCGTGATGTTTTTCTCACTCCTACTAGTGAATGTAATGTAACACACACCCATACAATGCGCACTACCCCTTGATGTTTTTCTCACTCCTACTAGTGAATGTAATGTAACACACACCCATACAATGCCCACCACTCCGTGATGTTTTTCTCACTCCTACTAGTGAATGTAATGTGACACACACGCACACAATGCGCACCACCCCGCGATGTTTTTCAGAAACCTATCCTACATTGCCACTGCATGTTCCCTGAACTCCTAATGCTGATCACCCCGCGGTGCTTTTCTCCATCCTACATTGCTACTCACTGCCTATCCTAATTCAGACCCTCCAAGTCACACCACCCCGTGATGTTTTTCTCACTCCTACTAGTGAATGTAATGTAACACACACGCATACAATGCGCACCACCCCGCGATGTTTTTCAGAAACCTATCCTACATTGCCACAGCATGTTCCCTGACCTCCCCATGCTGACCAACCCGCTGTGCTTTTCTCCATCCTACATTGCCACTCACTGCCTATGCTAATTCAGAACCTCCGATTCACACCACCCCGTGATGTTTTTCTCACTCCTACTAGTGAATGTAATATAACACACACCCATACTATGTGCACCACCCCGTGATGTTTTTCTCACGCCTACTAGTTACTGTAATGTAACACACACCCATACAATGCGCACCACCCCGCGATGTTTTTCTCACTCCTACTCGTGAATGTAATGTAACACACACACATACAATGCGCACCACCCCGCCATGTTTTTCAGAAACCTATCCAACATTGCCACTGCATGTTCCCTGACCTCCCCATGCGGACCACTCCGCGGTGCTTTTCTCCATCCTACATTGCCACTCACTGCCTATCCTAATTCAGACCCTCCGATTCACACCACCCCTGATGTTTTTCTCACTCCTACTAGTGAATGTAATATAACACACACCCATACAATACGCACCACCCCGTGATGTTTTTGTCACTTCTACTAGTGAATGTAATGTAACACACACCCATACAATGCGCACCACCCCGTGATGTTTTTCTCACTCCTACTAGTGAATGTAATGTAACACACACCCATACAAAGCGCACCACCCCTTGATGTTTTTCTCACTCCTACTAGTGAATGTAATGTAACACACACCCATACATTGCCCACCACTCCGTGATGTTTTTCTCACTCCTACTAGTGAATGTAATGTGACACACACGCATACAATGCGCACCACCCCGTGATGTTTTTCAGAAACCTATCCTACATTGCCACTGCATGTTCCCTGACCTCCTAATGCTGACCACCCCGCGGTGCTTTTCTCCATCCTACATTGCTACTCACTGCCTATTCTAATTCAGACCCTCCAATTCACACCACCCCGTGATGTTTTTCGCACTCCTACTACTGAATGTAATGTAACACACATGCAAACAATGCGCACCACCCCGCGATGTTTTTCAGAAACCTATCCTACATTGCCACAGCATGTTCCCTGACCTCCCCATGCTGACCAACCCGCTGTGCTTTTCTCCATCCTACATTGCCACTCACTGCCTATACTAATTCAGACCCTCCGATTCACACCACCCCGTGATGTTTTTCTCACTCCTACTAGTGAATGTAATATAACACACACCCATACAATGCGCACCACCCCGCGATGTTTTTCTCACTCCTATTCGTGAATGTAATGTAACACACACACATACAATGCGCACCACCCCGCCATGTTTTTCAGAAACCTATCCTACATTGCCACTGCATGTTCCCTGACCTCCCCATGCTGACCACCCCGCGGTGCTTTTCTCCATCCTACATTGCCACTCACTGCCTATCCTAATGCATACCCTCCGATTCACACCACCCCGTGATGTTTTTCTCATGCCTACTAGTGAATGTAATGTAACACACACCCATACAATGCGACCACCCCGCGATGTTTTTCAGAAACCTATCCTACATTGCCACTGCATGTTCTCTGACCTCCCCATGCTGACCACCCCGCGGTGCTTTTCTCCATCCTAAATTGCCACTCACTGCCTATCCTAATTCAGACCCTCCAAGTCACACCACCCCGTGATGTTTTTCTCACTCCTACTAGTGAATGTAATGTAACACACACGCATACAATGCGCACCACCCCGCGATGTTTTTCAGAAACCTATCCTACATTGCCACTGCATGTTCCCTGACCTCCCCATGCTGACCACCCCTCGGGGTTTTCTCCATCCTACAATGCCACTCACTGCCTATCCTAATTCAGACCCTCCGATTCACACCACCCCGTAATGTTTTTCTCACTCCTACTAGTGAATGTAATGTAACACACACCCATACAATACGCACCACCCCGTGATGTTTTTGTCACTCCTACTAGTGAATGTAATGTAACACACACTCATACAATGCGCGCCACCCCGTGATGTTTTTCTCACTCCTACTAGTGAATGTAATGTAACACACACCCATACAATGTGCACTACCCCTTGATGTTTTTCTCACTCCTACTAGTGAATGTAATGTAACACACACCCATACAATGCCCACCACTCCGTGATGTTTTTCTCACTCCTACTAGTGAATGTAATGTGACACACATGCACACAATGCGCACCACCCCGCGATGTTTTTCAGAAACCTATCCTACATTGCCACTGCATGTTCCCTGACCTCCTAATGCTGATCACCCCGCGGTGCTTTTCTCCATCCTACATTGCTACTCACTGCCTATCCTAATTCAGACCCTCCAAGTCACACCACCCCGTGATGTTTTTCTCACTCCTACTAGTGAATGTAATGTAACACACACGCATACAATGCGCACCACCCCGCGATGTTTTTCAGAAACCTATCCTACATTGCCACAGCATGTTCCCTGACCTCCCCATGCTGACCAACCTGCTGTGCTTTTCTCCATCCTACATTGCCACTCACTGCCTATCCTAATTCAGACCCTCCGATTCACACCACCCCGTGATGTTTTTCTCACTCCTACTAGTGAATGTAATATATCACACACCCATACTATGTGCACCACCCCGTGATGTTTTTCTCACGCCTACTAGTTACTGTAATGTAACACACACCCATACAATGCGCACCACCCCGCGATGTTTTTCTCACTCCTACTCGTGAAAGTAATGTAACACACACACATACAATGCGCACCACCCCGCCATGTTTTTCAGAATCCTATCCTATATTGCCACTGCATGTTCCCTGACCTCCCCATGCTGACCACTCCGCGGTGCTTTTCTCCATCCTACATTGCCACTCACTGACTATCCTAATTCAGACCCTCCGATTAACACCACCCGTGATGTTTTACTCACTCCTACTAGTGAATGTAATGTAACACACACCCATACAATGCGCACCACCCCGCGATGTTTTTCAGAAACCTATCCTACATTGCCACTGCATGTTCCCAGACCTCCCCATGCTGACCACCCCGCGGTGCTTTTCTCCATCCTACATTGCCACTCACTGCCTATCCTAATGCAGACCCTCCGATTCACACCACCCTGTGATGTTTTGTTCACTCCTACTAGTGAATGTAATGTAACACACACCCATACAATCCGACCACCCCGCGATGTTTTTCAGGAACCTATCCTACATTGCCACTGCATGTTCTCTGACCTCCCCATGCTGACCACCCCGCGGTGCTTTTCTCCATCCTACATTGCCAATCACTGCCTATCCTAGTTCAGACCCTCCGATTCACACCACCCCGTGACGTTTTTCTCACTCCTACCAGTGAATGTATTGTAACACACACCCATACAATGCGCACCATCCCGCGATGTTTTTCTCACTCCTACTAGTGAATGTAATATAACACACACCCATAAAATTTGCACCACCCCGTGATGTTTTTCAGAAACCTATCCTACATTGCCACTGCATGTTCCCTGACCTCCGCATGCTGACCACCCCTCGGGGCTTTTCTCCATCCTACAATGCCACTCACTGCCTATCCTAATTCAGACCCTCCGATTCACACCACCCCGTAATGTTTTTCGCACTCCTACTAGTGAATGTAATGTAACACACACCCATACAATGCGCACCACCCCGCGATGTTTTTCAGAAACCTATCCTACATTGCCACTGCATGTTCCCTGACCTCCGCATGCTGACCACCCCTCGGGGCTTTTCTCCATCCTACATTGCCACTCACTGCCTATCCTTATTCAGACCCCCCGATTCACACCACCCCGTGATGATTTTCTGACTCTTACTAGTGAATGTAATGTAACACAAACCCATACAGTGCGCACCTCCCCGAGATGTTTTTTCTCACTCCTACTAGTGAATGTAATGTAACACACACCTATACAATGCCAACCACCCCGTGATGTTTTTCTCACTCCTCCTAGTGAATGTAATGTTACACCCCCGTACAATGCGCACCACCCCGCGATGTTTTTCAGAAACCTATCCTACATTGCCACTGCATGTTCCCTGACCTCCCCATGCTGACCATCCGCGGTCCTTTTCTCCATCCTACATAACCACTCACTGACTATCGTAATTCAGACCCTCCGATTCACACCACCCCGTGATGTTTTTCTCACTCCTACTAGTGAATGTAATGTAACACACACCCATACATTGCGCACAAGCCCGTGATGTTTTTCTCACTCCTACTAGTGAATGTAATGTAACACACACCCATACAATGCGCACCACATCGTGATGTTTTTCTCTCTCCTACTAGTGAATGTAATGTAACACACACGCATACAATGCGCACCAACCCGTGATGTTTTTCTCACTCCTACTAGTGAATGTAATGTAACACACACCCATACAGTGCGCACCACCACGCGATGTTTTTCAGAAACCTATCCTACATTGCCACTGCATGTTCCCTGATCTCCCCATGCTGACCACCCCGCGGGGCTTTTCTCCATTCTACATTGCCACTCACTGCCTATCCTAATGCAGACCCTCCAATTCACACCAACCTGTGATGTTTTTCTCCCTCCTACTAGTGAATGTAATGTAAAACACACCCATACAATGCGCACCACCCGGCAATGTTTTTTAGAAACCTATCCTACAATGCCACTGCATGTTCCTTGACCTCCCCATGCTGACCAGCCCACGTTGCTTTTCTCCATCCTACATTGCCACTCACTGCCTATCCTAATCCAGACCCTCCGATTCACACCACCCCTGACGTTTTTCTCACTCCTACTAGTGAATGTAATGTAACACACACCCATACAATACGCACCACCCCGTGATGTTTTTGTCACTCCTACTTGTGAATCTAATGTAACACACACCCATACAATGCGCACCACCCCGTGATGTTTTTCTCACTCCTACTAGTGAATGTAATGTAACACACACCCATACAATGAGCACCACCCCTTGATGTTTTTCTCACTCCTACTAGTGAATGTAATGTAACACACACCCATACAATGCGCACCACCCCGTGATGTTTTTCTCACTCCTACTAGTGAATGTAATGTGACACACACGCGTACAATGCGCACCACCCCGCGATGTTTTTCAGAAACCTCTCCTACATTGCCACTGCATGTTCCCTGACCTCCCCATGCTGACCACACCGATGTGCTTTTCTCCATCCTACATTGCCACTCACTGCCTATCCTAATTCAGACCCTCCGATTCACACCACCCTGTGATGTTTTTCTCACTCCTACTAGTGAATGTAATATAACACACACCCATACTATGTGCACCACCCCGTGATGTTTTTCTCACTCCTACTAGTGAATGTAATGTAACTCACACCCATACAATGCGCACCACCCCGCGATGTTTTTCTCACTCCTACTCATGAATGTAATGTAACACACACACATACAATGCGCACCACCCCGCGATGTTTTTCAGCAACCTATCCTACATTGCCACTGCATGTTCCCTGACCTCCCCATGCTGACCTCCCCGCGGTGCTTTTCTCGATCGTACATTGCCACTCATTGCCTATCCTAATTCAGACCCTCCGATTCACACCACCCCTGATGTTTTTCTCACTCCTACTAGTGAATGTAATGTAACACACACCCATACAATGCGCACCACCCCGTGATGTTTTTCTCACTCCTACTAGTGAATGTAATGTAACACACACCCATACAATGCGCACCACCCCTTGATGTTTTTCTCACTCCTACTAGTGAATGTAATGTAACACACACCCATACAATGCCCACCACTCCGTGATGCTTTTCTCACTCCTACTAGTGAATGTAATGTGACACACACGCGTACAATGCGCACCACCCTGCGATGTTTTTCAGAAACCTCTCCTACATTGCCACTGCATGTTCCCTGACCTCCTAATGCTGACAACCCCGCGGTGCTTTTCTCCATCCTACATTGCTACTCACTGCCTATCCTAATTCAGACCCTCCAATTCACACCATCCCGTGATGTTTTTCTCACTCCTACTAGTGAATGTAATGTAACACACACGCATACAATGCGCACCACCCCGCGATATTTTTCAGAAACCTATCCTACATTGCCACTGCATGTTCTCTGACCTCCCCATGCTGACCACCCCGCGGTGCTTTTCTCCATCCCAAATTGCCACTCACTGCCTATCCTAGTTCAGACCCTCCGATTCACACCACCCCTTGATGTTTTTCTCACTCCTACTAGTGAATGTAATGTAACACACACCCAAACAATGCGCACCACCCCGCGATGTTTTTCTCACTCCTACTAGTGAATATAATGTAACAAACACCCATACAATGCGCACCACCCCGCGATGTTTTTCTCACTCCTACTAGTGAATATAATGTAACAAACACCCATACAATGCGCACCACCCCGCGATGTTTTTCAGAAACCTCTCCTACATTGCCACTGCATGTTCCCTGACCTCCTAATGCTGACAACCCCGCGGTGCTTTTCTCCATCCTTCATTGCTACTCACTGCCTATCCTAATTCAGACCCTCCAATTCACACCACCCCGTGATGTTTTTCTCACTCCTACTAGTGAATGTAATGTAACACACACGCATACAATGCGCACCACCCCGCGATATTTTTCAGAAACCTATCCTACATTGCCACTGCATGTTCTCTGACCTCCCCATGCTGACCACCCCGCGGTGCTTTTCTCCATCCCAAATTGCCACTCACTGCCTATCCTAGTTCAGACCCTCCAATTCACACCACCCCGTGATGTTTTTCTCACTCCTACTAGTGAATGTAATGTAACACACACCCAAACAATGCGCACCACCCCGCGATGTTTTTCTCACTCCTACTAGTGATTATAATGTAACAAACACCCATACAATGCGCACCACCCCGCGATGTTTTTCAGAAACCTATCCTACATTGCCACTGCATGTTCCCTGACCTCCCCATGCTGACCACACCGATGTGCTTTTCTCCATCCTACATTGCCACTCACTGCCTATCCTAATTCAGACCCTCCGATTCACACCACCCCGTGATGTTTTTCTCATTCCTACTAGTGAATGTAATGTAACACACACACTTACAATGCGCACCACCCCGCGATGTTTTTCAGAATCCTATCCAACATTGCCACTGCATGTTCCCTGCCCTCACCATGCTGACCACCCCGTGGTGCTTTTCTCGATCCTACATTGCCACTCACTGCCTATCCTAATCCAGACCCTCCGATTCACACCACCCCTGATGTTTTTCTCACTCCTACTAGTGAATGTAATGTAACACACACCCATACAATACGCACCACCCTGTGATGTTTTTGTCACTCCTACTAGTGAATCTAATGTAACACACACCCATACAATGCGCACCACCCCGTGATGTTTTTCGGACGCCTACTAGTGAATGTAATGTAACACACACCCATACAATGAGCACCACCCCTTGATGTTTTTCTCACTCCTACTAGTGAATGTAATGTAACACACACCCATACAATGCGCACCACCCCATGATGTTTTTCTCACTCCTACTAGTGAATGTAATGTGACACACACGCGTACAATGCGCACCACCCCGCGATGTTTTTCAGAAACCTCTCCTACATTGCCACTGCATGTTCCATGACCTCCCCATGCTGACCACACCGATGTGCTTTTCTCCATCCTACATTGCCACTCACTGCCTATCCTAATTTAGACCCTCCGATTCACACCACCCCGTGATGTTTTTCTCACTCCTACTAGTGAATGTAATATAACACACACCCATACTATGTGCACCACACCGTGATGTTTTTCTCACTTCTACTAGTGAATGTAATGTAACTCACACCCATACAATGCGCACCACCCCGCGATGTTTTTCTCACTCCTACTCATGAATGTAATGTAACACACACACATACAATGCGCACCACCCCGCGATGTTTTTCAGAAACCTATGCTACATTGCCACTGCATGTTCCATGACCTCCCCATGCTGACCACCCCGCGGTGCTTTTCTCCATCCTACATTGCCACTCACTGCCTATCCTAATTCAGACCCTCCGATTCACACCACCCCTGATGTTTTTCTCACTCCTACTAGTGAATGTAATGTAACACACACCCATACAATGCGACCACCCCGCGATGTTTTTCAGAAACCTATCCTACATTGCCACTGCATGTTCTCTGACCTGCCCATGCTGACCACCCCGCGGTGCTTTTCTGCATCGTAAATTGCCACTCACTGCCTATCCTAATTCAGACCCTCCAAGACACACCACCCCGTGATGTTTTTCTCACTCCTACTAGTGAATGTAATGTAACACACACGCATACAATGCGCACCACCCCGCGATGTTTTTCAGAACCCTATCCTACATTGCCACTGCATGTTCCCTGACCTCCCCATGCTGACCACCCCTCGGGGTTTTCTCCATCCTACAATGCCACTCACTGCCTATCCTAATTCAGACCCTCCGATTCACACCACCCCGTAATGTTTTTCTCACTCCTACTAGTGAATGTAATGTAACACACACCCATACAATACGCACCACCCCGTGATGTTTTTGTCACTCCTACTAGTGAATGTAATGTAACACACACCCATACAATGCGCGCCACCCCGTGATGTTTTTCTCACTCCTACTAGTGAATGTAATGTAACACACACCCATACAATGCGCACTACCCCTTGATGTTTTTCTCACTCCTACTAGTGAATGTAATGTAACACACACCCATACAATGCCCACCACTCCGTGATGTTTTTCTCACTCCTACTAGTGAATGTAATGTGACACACACGCACACAATGCGCACCACCCCGCGATGTTTTTCAGAAACCTATCCTACATTGCCACTGCATGTTCCCTGACCTCCTAATGCTGATCACCCCGCGGTGCTTTTCTCCATCCCACATTGCTACTCACTGCCTATCCTAATTCAGACCCTGCAAGTCACACCACCCCGTGATGTTTTTCTCACTCCTACTAGTGAATGTAATGTAACACACACGCATACAATGCGCACCAACCCGCGATGTTTTTCAGAAACCTGTCCTACATTGCCACAGCATGTTCCCTGACCTCCCCATGCTGACCAACCCGCTGTGCTTTTCTCTATCCTACATTGCCACTCACTGCCTATGCTAATTCAGACCCTCCGATTCACACCACCCCGTGATGTTTTTCTCACTCCTACTAGTGAATGTAATATAACACACACCCATACTATGTGCACCACCCCGTGATGTTTTTCTCACGCCTACTAGTTACTGTAATGTAACACACACCCATACAATGCGCACCACCCCGCGATGTTTTTCTCACTCCTACTCGTGAATGTAATGTAACACACACACATACAATGCGCACCACCCCGCCATGTTTTTCAGAAACCTATCCTACATTGCCACTGCATGTTCCCTGACCTCCCCATGCTGACCACTCCGCGGTGCTTTTCTCCATCCTACATTGCCACTCACTGCCTATCCTAATTCAGACCCTCCGATTCACACCACCCCTGATGTTTTTCTCACTCCTACTAGTGAATGTAATGTAACACACACCCATACAATACGCACCACCCCGTGATGTTTTTGTCACTTCTACTAGTGAATGTAATGTAACCCACACCCATACAATGCGCACCACCCCGTGATGTTTTTCTCACTCCTACTAGTGAATGTAATGTAACACACACCCATACAAAGCGCACCACCCCTTGATGTTTTTCTCACTCCTACTAGTGAATGTAATGTAACACACACCCATACATTGCCCACCACTCCGTGATGTTTTTCTCACTCCTACTAGTGAATGTAATGTGACACACACGCATACAATGCGCACCACCCAGTGATGTTTTTCAGAAACCTATCCTACATTGCCACTGCATGTTCCCTGACCTCCTAATGCTGACCACCCCGCGGTGCTTTTCACCATCCTACATTGCTACTCACTGCCTATCCTAATTCAGACCCTCCAATTCACACCACCCCGTGATGTTTTTCGCACTCCTACTACTGAATGTAATGTAACACACATGCAAACAATGCGCACCACCCCGCGATGTTTTTCAGAAACCTATCCTACATTGCCACAGCATGTTCCCTGACCTCCCCATGCTGACCAACCCGCTGTGCTTTTCTCCATCCTACATTGCCACTCACTGCCTATACTAATTCAGACCCTCCGATTCACACCACCCCGTGATGTTTTTCTCACTCCTACTAGTGAATGTAATATAACACACACCCATACAATGCGCACCACCCCGCGATGTTTTTCTCACTCCTATTCGTGAATGTAATGTAACACACACACATACAATGCGCACCACCCCGCCATGTTTTTCAGAAACCTATCCTACATTGCCACTGCATGTTCCCTGACCTCCCCATGCTGACCACTCCGCGGTGGTTTTCTCCATCCTACATTGCCACTCACTGACTATCTTAATTCAGACCCTCCGATTCACACCACCCGTGATGTTTTTCTCACTCCTACTTGTGAATGTAATGTAACACACACCCATACAATGCGCACCACCCCGCGATGTTTTTCAGAAACCTATCCTACATTGCCACTGCATGTTCCCTGACCTCCCCATGCTGACCACCCCACGGTGCTTTTCTCCATCCTACATTGCCACTCACTGCCTATCCTAATGCATACCCTCCGATTCACACCACCCCGTGATGTTTTTCTCACGCCTACTAGTGAATGTAATGTAACACACACCCATACAATGCGACCACCCCGCGATGTTTTTCAGAAACCTATCCTACATTGCCACTGCATGTTCTCTGACCTCCCCATGCTGACCACCCCGCTGTGCTTTTCTCCATCCTAAATTGCCACTCACTGCCTATCCTAATTCAGACCCTCCAAGTCACACCACCCCGTGATGTTTTTCTCACTCCTACTAGTGAATGTAATGTAACACACACGCATACAATGCGCACCACCCCGCGATGTTTTTCAGAAACCTATCCTACATTGCCACTGCATGTTCCCTGACCTCCCCATGCTGACCACCCCTCGGGGTTTTCTCCATCCTACAATGCCACTCACTGCCTATCCTAATTCAGACCCTCCGATTCACACCACCCCGTAATGTTTTTCTCACTCCTACTAGTGAATGTAATGTAACACACACCCATACAATACGCACCACCCCATGATGTTTTTCTCACTCCTACTAGTGAATGTAATGTAACACACACCCATACAATGTGCACTACCCCTTGATGTTTTTCTCACTACTACTAGTGAATGTAATGTAACACACACCCATACAATGCCCACCACTCCGTGATGTTTTTCTCACTCCTACTAGTGAATGTAATGTGACACACACGCACACAATGCGCACCACCCCGCGATGTTTTTCAGAAACCTATCCTACATTGCCACTGCATGTTCCCTGACCTCCTAATGCTGATCACCCCGCGGTGCTTTTCTCCATCCTACATTGCTACTCACTGCCTATCCTAATGCAGACCCTCCAAGTCACACCACCCCGTGATGTTTTTCTCACTCCTACTAGTGAATGTAATGTAACACACACGCATACAATGCGCACCACCCCGCGATGTTTTTCAGAAACCTATCCTACATTGCCACAGCATGTTCCCTGTCCTCCCCATGCTGACCAACCCGCTGTGCTTTTCTCCATCCTACATTGCCACTCACTGCCTATCCTAATTCAGACCCTCCGATTCACACCACCCCGTGACTTTTTTCTCACTACTACCAGTGAATGTATTGTAACACACACCCATACAATGCGCACCATCCCGCGATGTTTTTCTCACTCCTACTAGTGAATGTAATATAACACACACCCATAAAATTTGCACCACCCCGTGATGTTTTTCAGAAACCTATCCTACATTGCCACTGCATGTTCCCTGACCTCCGCATGCTGACCACCCCTCGGGGCTTTTCTCCATCCTACAATGCCACTCACTGCCTATCCTAATTCAGACCCTCCGATTCACACCACCCCGTAATGTTTTTCGCACTCCTACTAGTGAATGTAATGTAACACACACCCATACAATGCGCACCACCCCGCGATGTTTTTCAGAAACCTATCCTACATTGCCACTGCATGTTCCCTGACCTCCCCATGCTGACCACCCCGCGGTGCTTTTCTCCATCCTACATTGCCACTCACTGCCTATCCTTATTCAGACCCCCCGATTCACACCACCCCGTGATGTTTTTCTGACTCTTACTAGTGAATGTAATCTAACACAAACCCATACAGTGCGCACCTCCCCGAGATGTTTTTTCTCACTACTACTAGTGAATGTAATGTAACACACACCTATACAATGCCCACCACCCCGTGATGTTTTTCTCACTCCTCCTAGTGAATGTAATGTTACACACCCGTACAATGCGCACCACCCCGCGATGTTTTTCACAAACCTATCCTACATTGCCACTGCATGTTCCCTGACCTCCCCATGCTGACCATCCGCGGTCCTTTTCTCCATCCTCCATAACCACTCACTGCCTATCGTAATTCAGACCCTCCGATTCACACCACCCCGTGATGTTTTTCTCACTCCTACTAGTGAATGTAATGTAACACACACCCATACATTGCGCACAACCCCGTGATGTTTTTCTCACTCCTACTAGTGAATGTAATGTAACACACACCCATACAATGCGCACCACATCGTGATGTTTTTCTCTCTCCTACTAGTGAATGTAATGTAACACACACGCATACAATGCGCACCAACCCGTGATGATTTTCTCACTCCTACTAGTGAATGTAATGTAACACACACCCGTACAATGCGCACCACCCGGCAATGTTTTTTAGAAACCTATCCTACAATGCCACTGCATGTTCCTTGACCTCCCCATGATGACCAGCCCACGTTGCTTTTCTCCATCCTACATTGCCACTCACTGCCTATCCTAATTGAGACCCTCCAATTCACACCACCCCGTGATGTTTTTCTCACTCCTACTAGTGAATGTAATGTAACACACACCCAAACAATGGGCACCACCCCGCGATGATTTTCTCACTCCTACTAGTGAATATAATGTAACAAACACCCATACAATGCGCACCACCCCGCGATGTTTTTCAGAATCCTATCCTACATTGCCACTGCATGTTCCCTGACCTCCCCATGCTGACCACCGCGCGGTGCTTTTCTCCATCCTACATTGCCACTCACTGCCTATCCTAATTCAGACCCTCCGATTCACACCACCCCGTGATGTTTTTCTCACTCCTACTGGTGAATGTAATGTAACACACACACTTACAATGCGCACCACCCCGCAATGTTTTTCAGAATCCTATCCAACATTGCCACTGCATGTTCCCTGCCCTCACCATGCTGACCACCCCGCGGTGCTTTTCTCGATCCTACATTGCCACTCACTGCCTATCCTAATCCAGACCCTCCGATTCACACCAACCCTGATGTTTTTCTCACTCCTACTAGTGAATGTAATGTAACACACACCCATACAATACGCACCACCCCGTGATGTTTTTGTCACTCCTACTTGTGAATCTAATGTAACACACACCCATACAATGCGCACCACCCCGTGATGTTTTTCTCACTCCTACTAGTGAATGTAATGTAACACACACCCATACAATGAGCACCACCCCTTGATGTTTTTCTCACTCCTACTAGTGAATGTAATGTAACACACACCCATGCAATGCGCACCACCCCGTGATGTTTTTCTCACTCCTACTAGTGAATGTAATGTGACACACACGCGTACAATGCGCACCACCCCGCGATGTTTTTCAGAAACCTCTCCTACATTGCCACTGCATGTTCCCTGATCTCCCCATGCTGACCACACCGATGTGCTTTTCTCCATCCTACATTGCCACTCACTGCCTATCCTAATTCAGACCCTCCAATTCACACCACCCCGTGATGTTTTTCTCACTCCTACTAGTGAATGTAATGTAAAACACACCCATAAAATGCACATCACCCCGCGATGTTTTTCTCACTCCTACTAGTGAATGTAATGTAACACACACCCATACAATGCGCACCACCCCGCGATGTTTTTCAGAAACCTATGCTACATTGCCACTGCATGTTCCCTGACCACCCCATGCTGACCACCCCTCGGTGCTTTTATCCATCCTACATTGCCACTCACTGCCTATCCTAATTGAGACGCTCCGATGATTCACCCCACCCCGCGATGTTTTTCTCACTCCTACTAGTGAATGTAATGTAACACACACCCATACAATGCGCACCACCCTGCGATGTTTTTCAGAAACCTCTCCTACATTGCCACTGCATGTTCCCTGACCTCCTAATGCTGACAACCCCGCGGTGCTTTTCTCCATCCTACATTGCTACTCACTGCCTATCCTAATTCAGACTCTCCAATTCACACCACCCCGTGATGTTTTTCTCACTCCTACTAGTGAATGTAATGTAACACACACGCATACAATGCGCACCACCCCGCGATATTTTTCAGAAACCTATCCTACATTGCAACTGCATGTTCTCTGACCTCCCCATGCTGACCACCCCGCGGTGCTTTTCTCCATTCCAAATTGCCACTCACTGCCTATCCTAGTTCAGACCCTCCGATTCACACCACCCCGTGATGTTTTTCTCACTCCTACTAGTGAATGTAATGTAACACACACCCAAACAATGCGCACCACCCCGCGATGTTTTTCTCACTCCTACTAGTGAATATAATGTAACAAACACCCATACAATGCGCACCACCCCGCGATGTTTTTCTCACTCCTACTAGTGAATATAATGTAACAAACACCCATACAATGCGCACCACCCCGCGATGTTTTTCAGAAACCTCTCCTACATTGCCACTGCATGTTCCCTGACCTCCTAATGCTGACAACCCCGCGGTGCTTTTCTCCATCCTACATTGCTACTCACTGCCTATCCTAATTCAGACCCTCCAATTCACACCACCCCGTGATGTTTTTCTCACTCCTACTAGTGAATGTAATGTAACACACACGCATACAATGCGCACCACCCCGCGATATTTTTCAGAAACCTATCCTACATTGCCACTGCATGTTCTCTGACCTCCCCATGCTGACCACCCTGCGGTGCTTTTCTCCATCCCAAATTGCCACTCACTGCCTATCCTAGTTCAGACCCTCCAATTCACACCACCCCGTGATGTTTTTCTCACTCCTACTAGTGAATGTAGTGTAACACACACCTAAACAATGCCCACCACCCCGCAATGTTTTTCTCACTCCTACTAGTGAATGTAATGTAACACAAACCCATACAATGCGCACCACCCCGCGATGTTTTTCAGAAACCTATCCTACATTGCCACTGCATGTTCCCTGACCTCCCCATGCTGAACACCCCGCGGTGCTTTTCTCCATGTTACATTGCCACTCACTGCCTATCCTAATTCAGACCCCCCGATTCACACCACCCCGTGATGTTTTTCTGACTCTTACTAGTGAATGTAATGTAACACAAACCCATACAGTGCGCAACTCCCCGAGATATTTTTTCTCACTCCTACTAGTGAATGTAATGTAACACACACCTATACAATGCCCACCACCCCGCAATGTTTTTCTCACTCCTACTAGTGAATGTAATGTTACACACCCGTACAATGCGCACCACTCCGCGATGTTTTTCAGAAACCTATCCTACATTGCCACTGCATGTTCCCTGACCTCCCAATGCTGACCATCCGCGGTGCTTTTCTCCATCCTACATTGCCACTCACTGCCTATCGTAATTCAGACCCTCCGATTCACACCACCCCGTGATGTTTTTCTCACTCCTACTAGTGAATGTAATGTAACACACACCCATACAATGCGCACCACCCCATGATGTTTTTCTCATTCCTACTAGTGAATGTAATGTAACACACACCCATACAATGCGCACCAACCCGTGATGTTTTTCTCACTCCTACTAGTGAATGTAATGTAACACACACCCATACAGTGAAAACCACCACGCGATGTTTTTCAGAAACCTATCCTACATTGCCACTGCATGTTCCCTGATCTCCCCATGCTGACCACCCCGCGGGGCTTTTCTCCATTCTACATTGCCACTCACTGCCTATCCTAATGCAGACCCTCCGATTCACACCAACCTGTGATGTTTTTCTAACTCCTACTAGTGAATGTAATGTAACACACACCCATACAATGCGCACCACCCCGCAATGTTTATCACAAACCTATCCTACATTGCCACTGCATGTTCCATGACCTCCCCATGCTGACCAACCCACCGTGCTTTTCTCCATCCTACATTGCCACTCACTGCCTATCCTAACTCAGACCCTCCGATTCACACATTCCCGTGATGTTTTTCTCTCTCCTACTAGTGAATGTAATGTAACACACACCCGTACAATGCGCACCACCCGGCAATGTTTTTTAGAAACCTATCCTACATTGCCACTGCATGTTCCTTGACCTCCCCATGCTGACCAGCCCACGTTGCTTTTCTCCATCCTACATTGCCACTCACTGCCTATCCTAATTGAGACCCTCCGATTCACACCACCCCGTGATGTTTTTCTCACTCCTACTAGTGAATGTAAAGTAACATACACCCATACAATGCGTACCACCCCGCGATGTTTTTCTCACTTCTACTAGTGAATATAATGTAACAAACACCCATACAATGCGCACCACCCCTGGATGTTTTTCAGAAACCTATCCTACATTGCCACTGCATGTTCCCTGACCTCCCCATGCTGACAACCGCGCGGTGCTTTTCTCCATCCTACATTGCCACTCACTGCCTATCCTAATTCAGACCCTCCGATTCACACAACCCCGTGATGTTTTTGTCACTCCTACTAGTGAATGTACTATAACACACACACTTACAATGCGCACCACCCCGCGATGTTTTTCAGAATCCTATCCAACATTGCCACTGCATGTTCCCTGCCCTCACCATGCTGACCACCCCGCGGTGCTTTTCTCGATCCTACATTGCCACTCACTGCCTATCCTAATCCAGACCCTCCGATTCACACCACCCCTGATGTTTTTCTCACTCCTACTAGTGAATGTAATGTAACACACACCCATACAATACGCACCACCCCTTGATGTTTTTGTCACTCCTACTAGTGAATCTTATATAACACACACCCATACAATGCGCACCACCCCGCGATGTTTTTCTCACTCCTACTCATGAATGTAATGTAACACACACACATACAATGCGCACCACCCCGCCAATTTTTTCAGAAACCTATCCGACATTGCCACTGCATGTTCCCTGACCTCCCCATGCTGACCACCCCGCGGTGCTTTTCTCCATCCTACATTGCCACTCACTGACTATCCTTATTCAGACCCTCCGATTCACACCACCCGTGATGTTTTTCTCACTCCTACTAGTGAATGTAATGTAACACACACCCATACAATGCGCACCACCCCGCGATGTTTTTCAGAAACCTATCCTACATTGCCACTGCATGTTCCCTGACCTCCCCATGCTGACAACCGCGCGGTGCTTTTCTCCATCCTACATTGCCACTCACTGCCTATCCTAATTCAGACCCTCCGATTCACACAACCCCGTGATGTTTTTGTCACTCCTACTAGTGAATGTACTGTAACACACACACTTACAATGCGCACCACCCCGCGATGTTTTTCAGAATCCTATCCAACATTGCCACTGCATGTTCCCTGCCCTCACCATGCTGACCACCCCGCGGTGCTTTTCTCGATCCTACATTGCCACTCACTGCCTATCCTAATCCAGACCCTCCGATTCACACCACCCCTGATGTTTTTCTCACTCCTACTAGTGAATGTAATGTAACACACACCCATACAATACGCACCACCCCTTGATGTTTTTGTCACTCCTACTAGTGAATCTTATATAACACACACCCATACAATGCGCACCACCCCGCAATGTTTTTCTCACTCCTACTCATGAATGTAATGTAACACACACACATACAATGCGCACCACCCCGCCAATTTTTTCAGAAACCTATCCGACATTGCCACTGCATGTTCCCTGACCTCACCATGCTGACCACCCCGCGGTGCTTTTCTCCATCCTACATTGCCACTCACTGACTATCCTTATTCAGACCCTCCGATTCACACCACCCCTGATGTTTTTCTCACTCCTACTAGTGAATGTAATGTAACACACACCCATACAATACGCACCACCCCGTGATGTTTTTGTCACTCCTATTAGTGAATGTAATGTAACACACACCCATACAATGCGCACCACCCCGTGATGATTTTCTCACTCCTACTAGTGAATGTAATGTAACACACACCCATACAATGCGCACAACCCCGTGATGTTTTTCTCACTCCTACTAGTGAATGTAATGTGACACACACGCATACAATAGGCACCACCCCGCGATGTTTTTCAGAAACCTCTCCTACATTGCCACTGCATGTTCCCAGACCTCCTAATGCTGACAACCCCTCGGTGCTTTTCTCCATCCTACATTGCTACTCACTGCCTATCCTAATTCAGACCCTCCAATTCACACCACCCGGTGATGTTTTTCTCACTCCTACTAGTGAATGTAATGTAACACACACGCATACAATGCGCACCACCCCGCGATATTTTTCAGAAACCTATCCTACATTGCC
The DNA here is from genome assembly GCF_034190915.1 of Cavia porcellus. NCBI lineage: Eukaryota > Metazoa > Chordata > Mammalia > Rodentia > Caviidae > Cavia > Cavia porcellus. The sequence goes on from NW_026947575.1 coordinate 1,120,068, forward strand.
ACTGCATGTTCTCTGACCTCCCCATGCTGACCACCCCGCGGTGCTTTTCTCCATCCTAAATTGCCACTCACTGCCTATCCTAGTTCAGACCCTCCGATTCACACCCCCTCGTGACGTTTTTCTCACTTCTACCAGTGAATGTATTGTAACACACACCCATACAATGCGCACCATCCCGAGATGTTTTTCTCACTCCTACTTGTGAATGTAATATAACACACACCCATAAAGTTCGCACCACCCCGCGATGTTTTTCAGAAACCTATCCTACATTGCCACTGCATGTTCCCTGACCTCCCCATGCTGACCACCCCTCGGGGCTTTTCTCCATCCTACAATGCTACTTACTGCCTATCCTAATTCAGACCCTCCGATTCACACCACCCCGTGATGTTTTTCTCACTCCTACTAGTGAATGTAATGTAACACACACCCATACAATGCGCACCACCCCGAGATGTTTTTCTCATTCCTACTAGTGAAAGTAATGTAACACACACCCATACAATGCGCACCACCCCGAGATGTTTTTCTCACTCCTACTAGTAAATGTAATGTTACACACCCGTACAATGCGCACCACCCCGCGATGTTTTTCAGAAACCTATCCTACATTGCCACTGCATGTTCCCTGATCTCCCCATGCTGACCACCCCGCGGGGCTTTTCTCCATCCTACATTGCCACTCACTCCCTATCCTAATTCAGACCCTCCAATTCACACCACCCCGTGATGTTTTTCTCACTCCTACTAGTGAATGTAATGTAAAACACACCCATAAAATGCACATCACCCCGCGATATTTTTCTCACTCCTAGTAGTGAATGTAATGTAACACACACCCATACAATGCGCACCACCCCGCGATGTTTTTCAGAAACCTATGCTACATTGCCACTGCATGTTCCCTGACCACCCCATGCTGACCACCCCTCGGTGCTTTTATCCATCCTATATTGCCACTCACTGCCTATCCTAATTGAGACGCTCCGATGATTCACCCCACCCCGCGATGTTTTTTCTCACTCCTACTAGTGAATGTAATGTAACACACACCCATACAATGTGCACCACCCCGCCTTGTTTTTCAGAAACCTATCCTACATTGCCAAGGCATGTTCCCTGACCTCACCATGCTGACGACCCGCGGTGCTTTTCTTGATCCTACATTGCCACTCACTGCCTATCCTAATAGAGACCCTCCGATTCACACCACCCCTTGATGTTTTTCTCACTCCTACTAGTGAATGTAATGTAACACACAAGCATACAATGCGCACCACCCCGCGATGTTTTTCAGAAACCTATCCTACATTGCCACTGCATGTTCCCTGATCTCCCCATGCTGACCACCCCGCGGGGCTTTTCTCCATCCTACATTGCCACTTACTGCCTATCCTAATTCAGACCCTCCGATTTACAACACCCCGTGATGTTTTTCTCACTCCTACTAGTGAAAGTAATGTAACACACACCCATAAAATGCGCACTACTCCGCGATGTTTTTCTAACTCCTACTAGTGAATGTAATGTAACACACACCCATACAATGCGCACCACCCGGAGATGTTTTTTCTCACTCCTACTAGTGAATGTAATGTAACACGCACCTATACAATGCCCACCACCCCGCGATGTTTTTCTCACTCCTACTAGTGAATGTAATGTTACACACCCGTACAATGCGCACCACCCCGCGATGTTTTTCAGAAACCTATCCAACATTGCCACTGCATGTTCCCTGACCTCCCCATGCTGACCATCCGCGGTGCTTTTCATCATCATACATTGCCACTCACTGCCTATCGTAATTCAGACCCTCCGATTCACACCACCCCGTGATGTTTTTCTCACTCCTACTAGTGAATGTAATGTAACTCACACCCATGCAATGCGCACCACCCCGCGATGTCTTTCAGAAACCTATCCTACATTGCCACTGTATGTTCCCTGACCTCCCCATGCTGACCACCCCCCGGTGCTTTTCTCCATCCTACATTGCCACTCACTGCCTATCCTAATTCAGACCCTCCGATTCACACCACCCCGTGATGTTTTTCTCACTCCTACTAGTGAATGTAATGTAACACACACCCATAAAATGCGCACCACCCCGTGATGTTTTTCAGCAACCTATCCTACATTGCCACTGCATGTTCCCTGACCTCCCCATGCTGACCACCCCGCGGTGCTTTTCTCCATCCTACATTGCGACTCACTGCCTATCCTAAATCAAACCCTCCAATTCACACCACCCCGTGATGTTTTTCTCACTCCTACTAGTGAATGTAATGTAACACACACCCATACAATGCGCACCACCCCGTCATATATTTCAGAAACCTATCCTACATTGCTACTGCATGTTCCCTGACCTCCCAATGGTGACCACCCCGCGGTGCTTTTCTCCATCCTACATTGCCATTCACTGCCTATCCTAATTCAGACCCTCCGATTCACACATCCCCGTGATGTTTTTCTCACTCCTACTAGCGAATGTAATGTAACACACACCCATACAATGCGCACCACCCCGTGATGTTTTTCCCTCTCCTACTAGTGAATGTAATGTAACACACACCCATACAATGCGCACCACATCGTGATGTTTTTCTCACTCCTACTAGTGAATGTAATGTAACACACACCCATACAATGCGCACCATCCCGTGATGTTTTTCTCACTCCTACTAGTGAATGTAATGTAACACACACCCATACAATGCGCACCACCACGCGATGTTTTTCAGAAACCTATCCTACATTGCACTGCATGTTCCCTGATCTCCCCATGCTGACCACCCCGCGGGGCTTTTCTCCCTCTTACATTGCCACTCACTGCCTATCCTAATGCAGACGCTCCGATTCAGACCAACCTGTGATGTTTTTCTCCCTCCTACTAGTGAATGTAATGTAACACACACCCATACAATGCGCACCACCCCGCAATGTTTATCACAAACCTATCCTACATTGCCACTGCATGTTCCCTGACCTCACCATGCTGACCAACCCGCCGTGCTTTTCTCCATCCTACATTGACACTCACTGCCTATCCTAACTCAGACCCTCCGATTCACACATTCCCGTGATGTTTTTCTCTCTCCTACTAGTGAATGTAATGTAACACAAACCCGTACAATGCGCACCACCTGGCAATGTTTTTTAGAAACCTATCCTACATTGCCACTGCATGTTCCTTGACCTCCCCATGCTGACCAGCCCACGTTGCTTTTCTCCATCCTACATTGCCACTCACTGCCTATCCTAATTGAGACCCTCCGATTCACACCACCCCGTGATGTTTTTCTCACTCCTACTAGTGAATGTAATGTAACACACACCCATACAATGCGTACCACCCCGCGATGTTTTTCTCACTCCTACTAGTGAATATAATGTAACAAACACCCATACAATGCGCACCACCCCGCGATGTTTTTCAGAAACCTATCCTACATTGCCACTGCATGTTCCCTGACCTCCCCATGCTGACAACCGCGCGGTGCTTTTCTCCATCCTACATTGCCACTCACTGCCTATCCTAATTCAGACCCTCCGATTCACACAACCCCGTGATGTTTTTGTCACTCCTACTAGTGAATGTAATGTAACACACACACTTACAATGCGCACCACCCCGCGATGTTTTTCAGAAACCTATCCTACATTGCCACTGCATGTTCCCTGACCACCCCATGCTGACCACCCCTCGGTGCTTTTATCCATCCTACATTGCCACTCACTGCCTATCCTAATTGAGACGCTCCGATGATTCACCCCACCCCGCGATGTTTTTTCTCACTCCTACTAGTGAATGTAATGTAACACACACCCATACAATGTGCACCACCCCGCCTTGTTTTTCAGAAACCTATCCTACATTGCCAAGGCATGTTCCCTGACCTCACCATGCTGACGACCCGCGGTGCTTTTCTTGATCCTACATTGCCACTCACTGCCTATCCTAATAGAGACCCTCCGATTCACACCACCCCTTGATGTTTTTCTCACTCCTACTAGTGAATGTAATGTAACACACACGCATACAATGCGCACCACCCCGCGATGTTTTTCAGAAACCTATCCTACATTGCCACTGCATGTTCCCTGATCTCCCCATGCTGACCACCCCGCGGGGCTTTTCTCCATCCTACATTGCCACTTACTGCCTATCCTAATTCAGACCCTCCGATTTACAACACCCCGTGATGTTTTTCTCACTCCTACTAGTGAAAGTAATGTAACACACACCCATAAAATGCGCACCACCCCGCGATGTTTTTCTAACTCCTACTAGTGAATGTAATGTAACACACACCCATACAATGCGCACCACCCGGAGATGTTTTTTCTCACTCCTACTAGTGAATGTAATGTAACACGCACCTATACAATGCCCACCACCCCGCGATGTTTTTCTCACTCCTACTAGTGAATGTAATGTTACACACCCGTACAATGCGCACCACCCCGCGATGTTTTTCAGAAACCTATCCAACATTGCCACTGCATGTTCCCTGACCTCCCCATGCTGACCATCCGCGGTGCTTTTCTCCATCATACATTGCCACTCACTGCCTATCGTAATTCAGACCCTCCGATTCACACCACCCCGTGATGTTTTTCTCACTCCTACTAGTGAATGTAATGTAACTCACACCCATGCAATGCGCACCACCCCGCGATGTCTTTCAGAAACCTATCCTACATTGCCACTGCATGTTCCCTGACCTCCCCATGCTGACCACCCCCCGGTGCTTTTCTCCATCCTACATTGCCACTCACTGCCTATCCTAATTCAGACCCTCCGATTCACACCACCCCGTGATGTTTTTCTCACTCCTACTAGTGAATGTAATGTAACACACACCCATAAAATGCGCACCACCCCGTGATGTTTTTCAGCAACCTATCCTACATTGCCACTGCATGTTCCCTGACCTCCCCATGCTGACCACCCCGCGGTGCTTTTCTCCATCCTACATTGTGACTCACTGCCTATCCTAAATCAAACCCTCCAATTCACACCACCCCGTGATGTTTTTCTCACTCCTACTAGTGAATGTAATGTAACACACACCCATACAATGCGCACCACCCCGTCATATATTTCAGAAACCTATCCTACATTGCTACTGCATGTTCCCTGACCTCCCAATGGTGACCACCCCGCGGTGCTTTTCTCCATCCTACATTGCCATTCACTGCCTATCCTAATTCAGACACTCCGATTCACACATCCCCGTGATGTTTTTCTCACTCCTACTAGCGAATATAATGTAACACACACCCATACAATGCGCACCACCCCGTGATGTTTTTCCCTCTCCTACTAGTGAATGTAATGTAACACACACCCATACAATGCGCACCACCCCGTGATGTTTTTCTCACTCCTACTAGTGAATGTAATGTAACACACACCCATACAATGCGCACCACCACGCGATGTTTTTCAGAAACCTATCCTACATTGCACTGCATGTTCCCTGATCTCCCCATGCTGACCACCCCGCGGGGCTTTTCTCCCTCTTACATTGCCACTCACTGCCTATCCTAATGCAGACGCTCCGATTCAGACCAACCTGTGATGTTTTTCTCCCTCCTACTAGTGAATGTAATGTAACACACACCCATACAATGCGCACCACCCCGCAATGTTTATCACAAACCTATCCTACATTGCCACTGCATGTTCCCTGACCTCACCATGCTGACCAACCCGCCGTGCTTTTCTCCATCCTACATTGACACTCACTGCCTATCCTAACTCAGACCCTCCGATTCACACATTCCCGTGATGTTTTTCTCTCTCCTACTAGTGAATGTAATGTAACACACACCCGTACAATGCGCACCACCCGGCAATGTTTTTTAGAAACCTATCCTACATTGCCACTGCATGTTCCTTGACCTCCCCATGCTGACCAGCCTACGTTGCTTTTATCCATCCTACATTGCCACTCAGTGCCTATCCTAATTGAGACCCTCCGATTCACACCACCCCGTGATGTTTTTCTCACTCCTACTAGTGAATGTAATGTAACATACACCCATACAATGCGTACCACCCCGCGATGTTTTTCTCACTCCTACTAGTGAATATAATGTAACAAACACCCATACAATGCGCACCACCCCGCGATGTTTTTCAGAAACCTATCCTACATTGCCACTGCATGTTCCCTGACCTCCCCATGCTGACAACCGCGTGGTGCTTTTCTCCATCCTACATTGCCACTCACTGCCTATCCTAATTCAGACCCTCCGATTCACACAACCCCGTGATGTTTTTGTCACTCCTACTAGTGAATGTACTGTAACACACACACTTACAATGCGCACCACCCCGCGATGTTTTTCAGAATCCTATCCAACATTGCCACTGCATGTTCCCTGCCCTCACCATGCTGACCACCCCGCGGTGCTTTTCTCGATCCTACATTGCCACTCACTGCCTATCCTAATCCAGACCCTCCGATTCACACCACCCCGTGACTGTTTTCTCACTCCTACTAGTGAATGTAATGTAACACACACCCATACAATACGCACCACCCCGTGATGTTTTTGTCACTCCTACTAGTGAATCTTATATAACACACACCCATACAATGCGCACCACCCCGCGATGTTTTTATCACTCCTACTCATGAATGTAATGTAACACACACACATACAATGCGCACCACCCCGCCAATTTTTTCAGAAACCTATCCTACATTGCAACTGCATGTTCCCTGACCTCCCCATGCTGACCACCCCGCGGTGCTTTTCTCCATCCTACATTGCCAATCACTGACTATCCTTATTCAGACCCTCCGATTCACACCACCGGTGATGTTTTTCTCACTCCTACTAGTGAATGTAATTTAACACACACCCATACAATGCGCACCACCCCGCGATGTTTTTCAGAAACCTATCCTACATTGCCACTGCATGTTCCCTGACCTCCCCATGCTGATCACCCCGCGGTGCTTTTCTCGATCCTACATTGCCACTCACTGCCTATCCTAATTCAGACCCTCCGATTCACAACTCCCCTGATGTTTTTCTCACTCCTACTAGTGAATGTAATGTAACACACACCCATACAATACGCACCACCCCGTGATGTTTTTCTCACTCCTATTAGTGAATGTAATGTAACACACACCCATACAATGCGCACCACCCCGTGATGATTTTCTCACTCCTACTAGTGAATGTAATGTAACACACACCCATACAATGCGCACAACCCCGTGATGTTTTTCTCACTCCTACTAGTGAATGTAATGTGACACACACGCATACAATAGGCACCACCCCGCGATGTTTTTCAGAAACCTCTCCTACATTGCCACTGCATGTTCCCAGACCTCCTAATGCTGACAACCCCGCGGTGCTTTTCTCCATCCTACATTGCTACTCACTGCCTGTCCTAATTCAGACCCTCCAATTCACACCACCCCGTGATGTTTTTCTCACTCCTACTAGTGAATGTAATGTAACACACACGCATACAATGCGCACCACCCCGCGATATTTTTCAGAAACCTATCCTACATTGCCAGTGCATGTTCTCTGACCTCCCCATGCTGACCACCCCGCGGTGCTTTTCTCCATCCTAAATTGCCACTCACTGCCTATCCTAGTTCAGACCCTCCGATTCACACCCCCCCGTGATGTTTTTCTCACTTCTACCAGTGAATGTATTGTAACACACACCCATACAATGCGCACCATCCCGAGATGTTTTTCTCACTCCTACTAGTGAATGTAATATAACACACACCCATAAAGTTCGCACCACCCCGCGATGTTTTTCAGAAACCTATCCTACATTGCCACTGCCTGTTCCCTGACCTCCCCATGCTGACCACCCCTCGGGGCTTTTCTCCATCCTACAATGCTACTTACTGCCTATCCTAATTCAGACCCTCCGATTCACACCACCCCGTGATGTTTTTCTCACTCCTACTAGTGAATGTAATGTAACACACACCCATACAATGCGCACCACCCCGAGATGTTTTTCTCATTCCTACTAGTGAAAGTAATGTAACACACACCCATACAATGCGCACCACCCTGAGATGTTTTTCTCACTCCTACTAGTAAATGTAATGTTACACACCCGTACAATGCGCACCACCCCGCGATGTTTTTCAGAAACCTATCCTACATTGCCACTGCATGTTCCCTGATCTCCCCATGCTGACCACCCCGCGGGGCTTTTCTCCATCCTACATTGCCACTCACTCCCTATCCTAATTCAGACCCTCCAATTCACACCACCCCGGGATGTTTTTCTCACTCCTACTAGTGAATGTAATGTAAAACACACCCATAAATTGCACATCACCCCGCGATGTTTTTCTCACTCCTACTAGTGAATGTAATGTAACACACACCCATACAATGCGCACCACCCCGCGATGTTTTTCAGAAACCTATCCTACATTGCCACTGCATGTTCCCTGACCACCCCATGCTGACCACCCCTCGGTGCTTTTATCCATCCTACATTGCCACTCACTGCCTATCCTAATTGAGACGCTCCGATGATTCACCCCACCCCGCGATTTTTTTTCTCACTCCTACTAGTGAATGTAATGTAACACACACCCATACAATGTGCACCACCCCGCCTTGTTTTTCAGAAACCTATCCTACATTGCCAATGCATGTTCCCTGACCTCAACATGCTGACGACCCGCGGTGCTTTTCTTGATCCTACATTGCCACTCACTGCCTATCCTAATAGAGACCCTCCGATTCACACCACCCCTTGATGTTTTTCTCACTCCTACTAGTGAATGTAATGTAACACACACCCATACAATGCGCACCACCCCGTCATTTTTTTCAGAAACCTATACTACATTGCTACTGCATGTTCCCTGACCTCCCAATGGTGACCACCCCGCGGTGCTTTTCTCCATCCTACATTGCCATTCACTGCCTATCCTAATTCAGACCCTCCGATTCACACATCCCCGTGATGTTTTTCTCACTCCTACTAGCGAATGTAATGTAACACACACCCATACAATGCGCACCACCCCGTGATGTTTTTCCCTCTCCTACTAGTGAATGTAATGTAACACACACCCATACAATGCGCACCACCACGTGATGTTTTTCTCACTCCTACTAGTGAATGTAATGTAACACACACCCATAAAATGCGCACCACCACACGATGTTTTTCAGAAACCTATCCTACATTGCACTGCATGTTCCCTGATCTCCCCATGCTGACCACCCCGCGTTGCTTTTCTCCCTCTTACATTGCCACTCACTGCCTGTCCTAATGCAGACGCTCCGATTCACACCAACCTGTGATGTTTTTCTCCCTCCTACTAGTGAATGTAATGTAACACACACCCATACAATGCGCACCACCCCGCAATGTTTATCACAAACCTATCCTACATTGCCACTGCATGTTCCCTGACCTCACCATGCTGACCAACCCGCCGTGCTTTTCTCCATCCTACATTGACACTCACAGCCTATCCTAACTCAGACCCTCCGATTCACACATCCCCGTGATGTTTTTCTCACTCCTACTAGTGAATGTAATGTAACACACACCCGTACAATGCGCACCACCCGGCAATGTTTTTTGGAAACCTATCCTACATTGCCACTGCATGTTCATTGACCTCCCCATGCTGACCAGCCCACGTTGCTTTTCTCCATCCTACATTGCCATTCACTGCCTATCCTAATTGAGACCCTCCGATTCACACCACCCCGTGATGTTTTTCTCACTCCTACTAGTGAATGTAATGTGACACACACGCATACAATAGGCACCACCCCGCGATGTTTTTCAGAAACCTCTCCTACATTGCCACTGCATGTTCCCAGACCTCCTAATGCTGACAACCCCGCGGTGCTTTTCTCCATCCTACATTGCTACTCACTGCCTATCCTAATTCAGACCCTCCAATTCACACCACCCCGTGATGTTTTTCTCACTCCTACTAGTGAATGTAATGTAACACACACGCATACAATGCGCACCACCCCGCGATATTTTTCAGAAACCTATCCTACATTGCCAGTGCATGTTCTCTGACCTCCCCATGCTGACCACCCCGCGGTGCTTTTCTCCATCCTAAATTGCCACTCACTGCCTATCCTAGTTCAGACCCTCCGATTCACACCCCCCCGTGATGTTTTTCTCACTTCTACCAGTGAATGTATTGTAACACACACCCATACAATGCGCACCATCCCGAGATGTTTTTCTCACTCCTACTAGTGAATGTAATATAACACACACCCATAAAGTTCGCACCACCCCGCGATGTTTTTCAGAAACCTATCCTACATTGCCACTGCCTGTTCCCTGACCTCCCCATGCTGACCACCCCTCGGGGCTTTTCTCCATCCTACAATGCTACTTACTGCCTATCCTAATTCAGACCCTCCGATTCACACCACCCCGTGATGTTTTTCTCACTCCTACTAGTGAATGTAATGTAACACACACCCATACAATGCGCACCACGCCGAGATGTTTTTCTCATTCCTACTAGTGAAAGTAATGTAACACACACCCATACAATGCGCACCATCCCGAGATGTTTTTCTCACTCCTACTAGTAAATGTAATGTTACACACCCGTACAATGCGCACCACCCCGCGATGTTTTTCAGAAACCTATCCTACATTGCCACTGCATGTTCCCTGATCTCCCCATGCTGACCACCCCGCGGGGCTTTTCTCCATCCTACATTGCCACTCACTCCCTATCCTAATTCAGACCCTCCAATTCACACCACCCCGGGATGTTTTTCTCACTCCTACTAGTGAATGTAATGTAAAACACACCCATAAAATGCACATCACCCCGCGATGTTTTTCTCACTCCTACTAGTGAATGTAATGTAACACACACCCATACAATGCGCACCACCCCGCGATGTTTTTCAGAAACCTATCCTACATTGCCACTGCATGTTCCCTGACCACCCCATGCTGACCACCCCTCGGTGCTTTTATCCATCCTACATTGCTACTCACTGCCTATCCTAATTGAGACGCTCCGATGATTCACACCACCCCGCGATGTTTTTTCTCACTCCTACTAGTGAATGTAATGTAACACACACCCATACAATGTGCACCACCCCGCCTTGTTTTTCAGAAACCTATCCTACATTGCCAATGCATGTTCCCTGACCTCAACATGCTGACGACCCGCGGTGCATTTCTTGATCCTACATTGCGACTCACTGCCTATCCTAATAGAGACCCTCCGATTCACACCACCCCTTGATGTTTTTCTCACTCCTACTAGTGAATGTAATGTAACACACACGCATACAATGCGCACCACCCCGCGATGTTTTTCAGAAACCTATCCTACATTGCCACTGCATGTTCCCTGATCTCCCCATGCTGACCACCCCGCGGGGCTTTTCTCCATCCTACATTGCCACTTACTGCCTATCCTAATTCAGACCGTCCGATTTACAACACCTCGTGATGTTTTTCTCACTCCTACTAGTGAAAGTAATGTAACACACACCCATAAAATGCGCACCACCCCGCGATGTTTTTCTAACTCCTACTAGTGAATGTAATGTAACACACACCCATACAATGCGCACCACCCGGAGATGTTTTTTCTCACTCCTACTAGTGAATGTAATGTAACACACACCTATACAATGCCCACCACCCCGCGATGTTTTTCTCACTCCTACTAGTGAATGTAATGTTACACACCCGTACAATGCGCACCACCCCGCGATGTTTTTCAGAAACCTATCCAACATTGCCACTGCATGTTCCCTGACCTCCCCATGCTGACCATCCGCGGTGCTTTTCTCCATCATACATTGCCACTCACTGCCTATCGTAATTCAGACCCTCCGATTCACACCACCCCGTGATGTTTTTCTCACTCCTACTAGTGAATGTAATGTAACTCACACCCATGCAATGCGCACCACCCCGCGATGTCTTTCAGAAACCTATCCTACATTGCCACTGCATGTTCCCTGACCTCCCCATGCTGACCACCCCCCGGTGCTTTTCTCCATCCTACATTGCCACTCACTGCCTATCCTAATTCAGACCCTCCGATTCACACCACCCCGTGATGTTTTTCTCACTCCTACTAGTGAATGTAATGTAACACACACCCATAAAATGCGCACCACCCCGTGATGTTTTTCAGCAACCGATCCTACATTGCCACTGCATGTTCCCTGACCTCCCCATGCTGACCACCCCGCGGTGCTTTTCTCCATCCTACATTGCGACTCACTGCCTATCCTAAATCAAACCCTCCAATTCACACCACCCCGTGATGTTTTTCTCACTCCTACTAGTGAATGTAATGTAACACACACCCATACAATGCGCACCACCCCGTCATTTTTTTCAGAAACCTATCCTACATTGCTACTGCATGTTCCCTGACCTCCCAATGGTGACCACCCCGCGGTGCTTTTCTCCATCCTACATTGCCATTCACTGCCTAACCTAATTCAGACCCTCCGATTCACACATCCCCGTGATGTTTTTCTCACTCCTACTAGCGAATGTAATGTAACACACACCCATACAATGCGCACCACCCCGTGATGTTTTTCCCTCTCCTACTAGTGAATGTAATGTAACACACACCCATACAATGCGCACTACATCGTGATGTTTTTCTCACTCCTACTAGTGAATGTAATGTAACACACACCCATACAATGCGCACCACCACGTGATGTTTTCCTCACTCCTCCTAGTGAATGTAATGTAACACACACCCATAAAATGCGCACCACCACGCGATGTTTTTCAGAAACCTATCCTACATTGCACTGCATGTTCCCTGATCTCCCCATGCTGACCACCCCGCGTTGCTTTTCTCCCTCTTACATTGCCACTCACTGCCTATCCTAATGCAGACGCTCCGATTCACACCAACCTGTGATGTTTTTCTCCCTCCTACTAGTGAATGTAATGTAACACACACCCATACAATGCGCACCACCCCGCAATGTTTATCACAAACCTATCCTACATTGCCACTGCATGTTCCCTGACCTCACCATGCTGACCAACCCGCCGTGCTTTTCTCCATCCTACATTGACACTCACAGCCTATCCTAACTCAGACCCTCCGATTCACACATCCCCGTGATGTTTTTCTCACTCCTACTAGTGAATGTAATGTAACACACACCCGTACAATGCGCACCACCCGGCAATGTTTTTTGGAAACCTATCCTACATTGCCACTGCATGTTCCTTGACCTCCCCATGCTGACCAGCCCACGTTGCTTTTCTCCATCCTACATTGCCATTCACTGCCTATCCTAATTGAGACCCTCCGATTCACACCACCCCGTGATGTTTTTCTCACTCCTGCTAGTGAATGTAATGTGACACACACGCATACAATAGGCACCACCCCGCGATGTTTTTCAGAAACCTCTCCTACATTGCCACTGCAGGTTCCCAGACCTCCTAATGCTGACAACCCCGCGGTGCTTTTCTCCATCCTACATTGCTACTCACTGCCTATCCTAATTCAGACCCTCCAATTCACACCACCCCGTGATGTTTTTCTCACTCCTACTAGTGAATGTAATGTAACACACACGCATACAATGCGCACCACCCCGCGATATTTTTCAGAAACCTATCCTACATTGCCAGTGCATGTTCTCTGACCTCCCCATGCTGACCACCCCGCGGTGCTTTTCTCCATCCTAAATTGCCACTCACTGCCTATCCTAGTTCAGACCCTCCGATTCACACCCCCCCGTGATGTTTTTCTCACTTCTACCAGTGAATGTATTGTAACACACACCCATACAATGCGCACCATCCCGAGATGTTTTTCTCACTCCTACTAGTGAATGTAATATAACACACACCCATAAAGTTCGCACCACCCCGCGATGTTTTTCAGAAACCTATCCTACATTGCCACTGCCTGTTCCCTGACCTCCCCATGCTGACCACCCCTCGGGGCTTTTCTCCATCCTACAATGCTACTTACTGCCTATCCTAATTCAGACCCTCCGATTCACACCACCCCGTGATGTTTTTCTCACTCCTACTAGTGAATGTAATGTAACACACACCCATACAATGCGCACCACCCCGAGATGTTTTTCTCATTCCTACTAGTGAAAGTAATGTAACACACACCCATACAATGCGCACCATCCCGAGATGTTTTTCTCACTCCTACTAGTAAATGTAATGTTACACACCCGTACAATGCGCACCACCCCGCGATGTTTTTCAGAAACCTATCCTACATTGCCACTGCATGTTCCCTGATCTCCCCATGCTGACCACCCCGCGGGGCTTTTCTCCATCCTACATTGCCACTCACTCCCTATCCTAATTCAGACCCTCCAATTCACACCACCCCGGGATGTTTTTCTCACTCCTACTAGTGAATGTAATGTAAAACACACCCATAAAATGCACATCACCCCGCGATGTTTTTCTCACTCCTACTAGTGAATGTAATGTAACACACACCCATACAATGCGCACCACCCCGCGATGTTTTTCAGAAACCTATCCTACATTGCCACTGCATGTTCCCTGACCACCCCATGCTGACCACCCCTCGGTGCTTTTATCCATCCTACATTGCCACTCACTGCCTATCCTAATTGAGACGCTCCGATGATTCACACCACCCCGCGATATTTTTTCTCACTCCTACTAGTGAATGTAATGTAACACACACCCATACAATGTGCACCACCCCGCCTTGTTTTTCAGAAACCTATCCTACATTGCCAATGCATGTTCCCTGACCTCAACATGCTGACGACCCGCGGTGCTTTTCTTGATCCTACATTGCCACTCACTGCCTATCCTAATAGAGACCCTCCGATTCACACCACCCCTTGATGTTTTTCTCACTCCTACTAGTGAATGTAATGTAACACACACGCATACAATGCGCACCACCCCGCGATGTTTTTCAGAAACCTATCCTACATTGCCAATGCATGTTCCCTGATCTCCCCATGCTGACCACCCCGCGGGGCTTTTCTCCATCCTACATTGCCACTTACTGCCTATCCTAATTCAGACCGTCCGATTTACAACACCCCGTGATGTTTTTCTCACTCCTACTAGTGAAAGTAATGTAACACACACCCATAAAATGCGCACCACCCCGCGATGTTTTTCTAACTCCTACTAGTGAAGGTAATGTAACACACACCCATACAATGCGCACCACCTGGAGATGTTTTTTCTCACTCCTACTAGTGAATGTAATGTAACACACACCTATACAATGCGCACCACCCCGCAATGTTTATCACAAACCTATCCTACATTGCCACTGCATGTTCCCTGACCTCACCATGCTGACCAACCCGCCGTGCTTTTCTCCATCCTACATTGACACTCACAGCCTATCCTAACTCAGACCCTCCGATTCACACATCCCCGTGATGTTTTTCTCACTCCTACTAGTGAATGTAATGTAACACACACCCGTACAATGCGCACCACCCGGCAATGTTTTTTGGAAACCTATCCTACATTGCCACTGCATGTTCCTTGACCTCCCCATGCTGACAAGCCCACGTTGCTTTTCTCCATCCTACATTGCCATTCACTGCCTATCCTAATTGAGACCCTCCGATTCACACCACCCCGTGATGTTTTTCTCACTCCTACTAGTGAATGTAATGTGACACACACGCATACAATAGGCACCACCCCGCGATGTTTTTCAGAAACCTCTCCTACATTGCCACTGCATGTTCCCAGACCTCCTAATGCTGACAACCCCGCGGTGCTTTTCTCCATCCTACATTGCTACTCACTGCCTATCCTAATTCAGACCCTCCAATTCACACCACCCCGTGATGTTTTTCTCACTCCTACTAGTGAATGTAATGTAACACACACGCATACAATGCGCACCACCCCGCGATATTTTTCAGAAACCTATCCTACATTGCCAGTGCATGTTCTCTGACCTCCCCATGCTGACCACCCCGCGGTGCTTTTCTCCATCCTAAATTGCCACTCACTGCCTATCCTAGTTCAGACCCTCCGATTCACACCCCCCCGTGATGTTTTTCTCACTTCTACCAGTGAATGTATTGTAACACACACCCATACAATGCGCACCATCCCGAGATGTTTTTCTCACTCCTACTAGTGAATGTAATATAACACACACCCATAAAGTTCGCACCACCCCGCGATGTTTTTCAGAAACCTATCCTACATTGCCACTGCCTGTTCCCTGACCTCCCCATGCTGACCACCCCTCGGGGCTTTTCTCCATCCTACAATGCTACTTACTGCCTATCCTAATTCAGACCCTCCGATTCACACCACCCCGTGATGTTTTTCTCACTCCTACTAGTGAATGTAATGTAACACACACCCATACAATGCGCACCACCCCGAGATGTTTTTCTCATTCCTACTAGTGAAAGTAATGTAACACACACCCATACAATGCGCACCATCCCGAGATGTTTTTCTCACTCCTACTAGTAAATGTAATGTTACACACCCGTACAATGCGCACCACCCCGCGATGTTTTTCAGAAACCTATCCTACATTGCCACTGCATGTTCCCTGATCTCCCCATGCTGACCACCCCGCGGGGCTTTTCTCCATCCTACATTGCCACTCACTCCCTATCCTAATTCAGACCCTCCAATTCACACCACCCCGGGATGTTTTTCTCACTCCTACTAGTGAATGTAATGTAAAACACACCCATAAAATGCACATCACCCCGCGATGTTTTTCTCACTCCTACTAGTGAATGTAATGTAACACACAACCATACAATGCGCACCACCCCGCGATGTTTTTCAGAAACCTATCCTACATTGCCACTGCATGTTCCCTGACCACCCCATGCTGACCACCCCTCGGTGCTTTTATCCATCCTACATTGCCACTCACTGCCTATCCTAATTGAGACGCTCCGATGATTCACACCACCCCGCGATGTTTTTTCTCACTCCTACTAGTGAATGTAATGTAACACACACCCATACAATGTGCACCACCCCGCCTTGTTTTTCAGAAACCTATCCTACATTGCCAATGCATGTTCCCTGACCTCAACATGCTGACGACCCGCGGTGCTTTTCTTGATCCTACATTGCCACTCACTGCCTATATTAATAGAGACCCTCCGATTCACACCACCCCTTGATGTTTTTCTCACTCCTACTAGTGAATGTAATGTAACACACACGCATACAATGCGCACCACCCCGCGATGTTTTTCAGAAACCTATCCTACATTGCCACTGCATGTTCCCTGATCTCCCCATGCTGACCACCCCGCGGGGCTTTTCTCCATCCTACATTGCCACTTACTGCCTATCCTAATTCAGACCGTCCGATTTACAACACCCCGTGATGTTTTTCTCACTCCTACTAGTGAAAGTAATGTAACACACACCCATAAAATGCGCACCACCCCGCGATGTTTTTCTAACTCCTACTAGTGAATGTAATGTAACACACACCCATACAATGCGCACCACCCGGAGATGTTTTTTCTCACTCCTACTAGTGAATGTAATGTAACACACACCTATACAATGCCCACCACCCCGCGATGTTTTTCTCACTCCTACTAGTGAATGTAATGTTACACACCCGTACAATGCGCACCACCCCGCGATGTTTTTCAGAAACTTATCCAACATTGCCACTGCATGTTCCCTGACCTCCCCATGCTGACCATCCGCGGTGCTTTTCTCCATCATACATTGCCACTCACTGCCTATTGTAATTCAGACCCTCCGATTCACACCACCCCGTGATGTTTTTCTCACTCCTACTAGTGAATGTAATGTAACTCACACCCATGCAATGCGCACCACCCCGCGATGTCTTTCAGAAACCTATCCTACATTGCCACTGCATGTTCCCTGACCTCCCCATGCTGACCACCCCGCGGTGCTTTTCTCCATCCTACATTGCGACTCACTGCCTATCCTAAATCAAACCCTCCAATTCACACCACCCCGTGATGTTTTTCTCACTCCTACTAGTGAATGTAATGTAACACACACCCATACAATGCGCACCACCCCGTCATTTTTTTCAGAAACCTATCCTACATTGCTACTGCATGTTCCCTGTCCTCCCAATGGTGACCACCCCGCGGTGCTTTTCTCCATCCTACATTGCCATTCACTGCCTATCCTAATTCAGACCCTCCGATTCACACATCCCCGTGATGTTTTTCTCACTCCTACTAGCGAATGTAATGTAACACACACCCATACAATGCGCACCACCCCGTGATGTTTTTCCCTCTCCTACTAGTGAATGTAATGTAACACACACCCATACAATGCGCACTACATCGTGATGTTTTTCTCACTCCTACTAGTGAATGTAATGTAACACACACCCATACAATGCGCACCACCCCGTGATGTTTTTCTCACTCCTACTAGTGAATGTAATGTAACACACACCCATAAAATGCGCACCACCACGCGATGTTTTTCAGAAACCTATCCTACATTGCACTGCATGTTCCCTGATCTCCCCATGCTGACCACCCCGCGTTGCTTTTCTCCCTCTTACATTGCCACTCACTGCCTATCCTAATGCAGACGCTCCGATTCACACCAACCTGTGATGTTTTTCTCCCTCCTACTAGTGAATGTAATGTAACACACACCCATACAATGCGCACCACCCCGCAATGTTTATCACAAACGTATCCTACATTGCCACTGCATGTTCCCTGACCTCACCATGCTGACCAACCCGCCGTGCTTTTCTCCATCCTACATTGACACTCACAGCCTATCCTAACTCAGACCCTCCGATTCACACATCCCCGTGATGTTTTTCTCACTCCTACTAGTGAATGTAATGTAACACACACCCGTACAATGCGCACCACCCGGCAATGTTTTTTGGAAACCTATCCTACATTGCCACTGCATGTTCCTTGACCTCCCCATGCTGACCAGCCCACGTTGCTTTTCTCCATCCTACATTGCCATTCACTGCCTATCCTAATTGAGACCCTCCGATTCACACCACCCCGTGATGTTTTTCTCACTCCTACTAGTGAATATAATGTAACAAACACCCATACAATGCGCACCACCCCGCGATGTTTTTCAGAAACCTATCCTACATTGCCACAGCATGTTCCCTGACCTCAACATGCTGACCACCGCGCGGTGCTTTTCTCCATCCTACATTGCCACTCACTGCCTATCCTTAATCAGACCCTCCGATTCATACCACACCGCGATGTTTTTCTCACTCCTACTAGTGAATCTAATGTAACACACACACTTACATTGCGCACCACCCCGCGATGTTTTTCAGAATCCTATCCAACATTGCCACTGCATGTTCCCTGCCCTCCCCATGCTGACCACCCCACGGTGCTTTTCTCGATCCTACATTGCCACTCACTGTCTATCCTAATTCAGACCCTCCGATTCACACCACCCCGTGATGTTTTTCTCACTCCTACTAGTGAATGTAATATAACACACACCCATACTATGTGCACCACCCCGTGATGATTTTCTCACTCCTACTAGTGAATGTAATGTAACACACACCCATACAATGCGCACCACCCCGCGATGTTTTTCTCACTCCTACTCATGAATGTAATGTAACACACACACATACAATGTGCACCACCCCGCGATGTTTTTCAGAAACCTATCCTACATTGCAACTGCATGTTCCCTGACCTCCCCATGCTGACCACCCCACGGTTCTTTTCTCCATCCTACATTGCCACTAACTGACTATCCTAATTCAGACCCTCCAATTCACACCACCCGTGATGTTTTTCTCACTCCTACTAGTGAATGTAATGTAACACACACCCATACAATGCGCACCACCCCGCGATGTTTTTCAGAAACCTATCCTACATTGCCACAGCATGTTCCCTGACCTCCCATGCTGACCACCCCGTGGTGCTTTTCTCGATCCTACATTGCCACTCACTGCCTATCCTAATTCAGACCGTCCGATTCACACCACCCTTGATGTTTTTCTCACTCCTAATAGTGAATGTAATGTAACACACACCCATACAATACGCACCACCCCGTGATGTTTTTGTCACTCCTACTAGTGAATGTAATGTAACACACACCCATTCAATCCGCAAAACCAGGTGATGTTTTTCTCACTCCTACTCATGAATGTAATGTATCACACACCCATACAATGTGCACCACCCCTTGATGTTTTTCTCACTCCTACTAGATAATGTAATGTAACACACACCCATACAATGCTGACCAATCCGTGATGTTTTTCTCACTCCTACTAGTTAATGTAATGTAACACACACCCATACAATGCGCACCACACTGCGATGTTTTTCAGAAACCTATCCTACATTGCCACTGCATGTTACCTGACCTCCCCATGCTGACCAGCCCGCTGTGCTATTTTCCATCCTACATTGCCACTCACTGACTATCCTAATTCAGACCCTCCGATTCACATTTCCCCGTGATGTTTTTCTCACTCCTACTAGTGAATGTAATGTATCACACACCCATACAATGCGCACGACCCCGCAATGTTTTTCAGAAACCTATCCTACATTGCCACTGCATGTTCCCTCACCTCCCCATGCTGACCACCCCGCGGTGCTTTTCTCCATCCTACATTGCCACTCACTGCCTATCCTAATTCAGACACTCCGCTTCACACCACCTCATGACGTTTTTCTCATTCCTATTAGTGAATGTAATGTAACACACACCCATAAAATACGCACCACCCCCCGATATTTTTCTCACTCCTACTAGTGAATGTAATGTAACATACACCCATACTATGTGCACCACCCCGTGTTTTTATTCTCACTACTACTAGTGAATGTAATGTAACACACACGCATACAATGCGCACCACCCCGCGATGTTTTTCTCACTCCTACTAGTGAATGTAATGTAACACACACCCATACAATGTGCACCACACCACGAAGTTTTTCAGAAACCTATCCTACATTGCCACTGCATGTTCCCTGACCACCCCATGCTGACCACCCCGCTGTGCTTTTCTCCATCTTACATTGCCACTCACTGCCTATCCTAATTCAGACCCTCCGATTGACACATCCCCATGAGGTTTTTCTCACTCCACTAGTGAATGTAATGTAAAACACACGCATACAATGCGCACAACCCCGTGATGTTTTTCAGAAACCTATCGTACATTGCCACTGCATGTTCCTTGACCTCCCCATGCTGACCACCCCACGGTGCTTTTCTCCATCCTACATTGCCACTCACTGCTATCCAAATTCAGACCCTCCGATTGACACCACCCCGTGATGTTTTTCTCACTCCTACTATTGAATGGAATGCAACACACACCCATACAATGCGCACCACCCCGTGATGTTTTTGTCACTCCTACTAGTGAATGTAATGTAACACACACCCATACAATGCGCACCACCCCGCGATGTTTTTCTCACTCCTACTAGTGAATGTAATGTAACACACACCCAAACAATGTGAACCACCCCGCGATGTTATTCAGAAACCTATCCTACATTGCCACTTCATGTTTCCTGACCTCCCCATGCTGATCACCGCGCGGTGCTTTTCTCCATCCTACATTGCCACTCACTGCCTATCCTATTTCAGACCCTCCGATTCACACAACCCCGTGATGTTTTTCTCACTCCTACTAGTGAATGTAATGTAACACACACCCATACAATGCGCACCACACCGCGATGTTTTTCAGAAACCTATGCTACATTGCCACTGCATGTTCCCTGACCTCCCCATGCTGATCACCGCGCGGTGCTTTTCTCCATCCTACATTGCCACTCACTGCCTATCCTAATTCAGACCCTCCGATTCACACCACCCCGTGATGTATTTCTCACTCCTACTAGTCAATGTAATGTAACACACACCCATACAATGCGCACCACACCGCGATGTTTTTCAGAAACCTATCCTACATTGCCACTGCATGTTCCCTGACCTCCCCATGCTGACCACCCTGCGGTGGTTTTCTCCATCCTACATTGCCACTCACTGCCTATCCTAATTCAGACCCTCCGATTCACACCACCCCGTGATGTTTTTCTCACTACTACTAGTGAATGTAATGTAACACACACGCATACAATGCGCACCACACCGTGATGTTTTTCTCACTCCTACTAGTTAATGTAATGTAACACTCACCCATACAATGCGCACCACCCCGCGATGTTTGTCAGAAACCTATCCTACATTGCCACTGCATGTTCCCTGACCTCCCCATGCTGACCACCCCGC
Organism: Cavia porcellus; assembly: GCF_034190915.1. Lineage (NCBI taxonomy): Eukaryota > Metazoa > Chordata > Mammalia > Rodentia > Caviidae > Cavia > Cavia porcellus. Next base: position 1,142,368 of record NW_026947575.1, read on the forward strand.
TGTGCTTTTCTCCATCCTACACTGCCACTCACTGACTATCCTAATTCAGACCCTCCGATTCAAACCACCCCGTGATGTTTTTCTCACTCCTACTAGTGAATGTAATGTAACTCACACCCATACAATGCGCACCACCCCGCGATGTTTTTCAGAAACCTATCCTACATTGCCAACGCATGTTCCCTGACCTCCCAATGCTGACCACCCCGCGGTGCTTTTCTCCATCCTACATTGCCACTCACTGCCTATCCTAACTCAGACCCTCCGATTCACACCACCCCGTGATGTTATTCTCACTCCTACTAGTCAATGTATTGTAACACACACCCATACAATGCGCACCACCCCGCGATGTTTTTCAGAAACCTATCCTACATTGCCACTGCATGTTCCCTGACCTCCCCATGCTGACCACCCCGCGGTGCTTTTCTCCATCCTAAATTGCCACTCACTGCCTATCCTAGTTCAGACCCTCCGATTCACACCACCCCGTGACGTTTTTCTCACTCCTACAAGTGAATGTAATGTAACACAACCCATACAATGCGCACCACCCCGCGATGTTTTTCTCACTCCTACTAGTGAATGTAATGTAACACACACCCATACTATGTGCACCACCCCGTGTTTTTTTTCTCACTACTACTAGTGAATGTAATGTAACACACACCCATACAATGCGCACCACCCCCGATGTTTTTCTCACTCCTACTAGTGAATGTAATGTAACACACACACATACAATGCGCACCAAACCGCGATGTTTTTTAGAAACCTATTTTGCATTGCCACTGCATGTTCCCTGACCTCCCCATGCTGACCACCCCGCGTTGCTTTTCTCCATCCTACATTGCCACTCAATGCCTATCCTAATTCAGACACTCCGATTCACACCACCCCGTGATGTTTTTCTCACTCCTACTAGTGAATGTAATGTAACACACACCCATACAATGCGCACCACCCCGGGATGTTTTTCAGAAACCTATCCTACATTGCCACTGCATGTTCCCTGAACACCCCATGCTGACCACCCCGCTGTGCTTTTCTCCATCCTACATTGCCACTCACTGCCTATCCTAATTCACACCCTCCGATTCACACATCCCCGTGAGGTTTTTCTCACTCCTACTAGTGAATGTAATGTAACACACACCCATACAATGCGCACCACCTCGCGATGTTTTTCTCACTCCTACTAGTGAATGTAATGTAACACACACCCATACAATGCGCACCACTCCGCGATGTTTTTCAGAAACCTATCCTACATTCCCACTGCATGTACCTTGACCTCCCCATGTTGACCACCCCACCGTGCTTTTCTCCATCCTACATTGCCACTCACTGCCTATGCTAATTCAGACCCTCCGATTCACACCACCCAGTGATGTTTTTCTCACTGCTACTATTGAATGGAATGTAACACACACCCATACTATGTGCACCACCCCGTGATGTTTTTCTCACTCCTACTAGTGAATGTAATGTAACACACACACATACAATGCGCACCACCCCGCGATGTTTTTCAGAAATCTATCCCACATTGCCACTGCATGTTCCCTGACCTCCCCATGCTGACCACCCCGCGGTGCTTTTCTCCATCCTACATTGCCACTCACTGCCTATCCTAGTTCAGACCTTCCGATTCACACCACCCCATGATATTTTTCTCACTCCTACTAGTGAATGTAATGTAACACACACCCATACAATGCGCACCACCCCGCGATGTTTTTCAGAAACCTATCCTACATTGCCACTGCATGTTCCCTGACCACCCCATGCTGACCACCCCGCTGTGCTTTTCTCCATCCTACATTGCCACTCACTGCATATCCTAATTCAGACCCTCCGATTCACACCACCCAGTGATGTTTTTCAAACTCCTACTATTGAATGGAATGTAACACACACCCATACAATGCGCACCACCTCGCGATGTTTTTCTCACTCCTACTAGTGAATGTAATGTAACACACACCCATACAATGCGCAACACTCCGCGATGTTTTTCAGAAACCTATCCTACATTGCCACTGCATGTACCTTGACCTCCCCATGCTGACCACCCCACGGTGCTTTTCTCCAACCTACATTGCCACTCACTGCCTATCCTAATTCAGACCCTCCGATTCACACCACCCAGTGATGTTTTTCAAACTCCTACTATTGAATGGAATGTAACACACACCCATACTATGTGCACCACCCCGTGATGTTTTTCTCACTACTACTAGTGAATGTAATGTAACACACACGCATACAATGCGCACCACCCCGCGATGTTTTTCTCACTCCTACTAGGGAATGTAATGCAACACACACACATACAATGCGCACCACCACGCGATGTTCTTGAGAAACCTTTCCTACATTGCCAATGCATGTACCTTGACCTCCCCATGCTCACCACCCCGTGGTGCTTTTCTCCATCCTACATTGCCACTCACTGACTATCCTAATTCAGGCCCTCCGATTCACACCACCCCGTGATTTTTTTCTCACTCCTACTAGTGAATGTAATGTAACACACACCCATACAATGCGCACCACCCCGCGATGTTTTTCAGAATCCTATCCTACATTGCCACTGCAAGTTCCCTGACCTCCCCATGCTGACCACCCCGCGGTGCTTTTCTCCATCCTACATTGCCACTCACTGCCTATCCTAGTTCAGACCTTCCGATTCACACCACCCCGTGATGTTTTTCTCACTCCTACTAGTGAATGTAATGTAACACACACCCATACAATGCGCACCACAACGTGATGTTTTTCTCACTCCTACTAGTGAATGTAATGTAACACACACCCATACAATGCGCACCACCCCGTGATGTTTTTCTCACTCCTACTAGTGAATGTAATGTAAAACACACCCATACAATGCGCACCACCCCGTGATGTTTTTCTCACTCCTACTAGTGAATGTAACGTAACACACACCCATACAATGCGCACCACAACGTGATGTTTTTCTCACTCCTACTAGTGAATGTAATGTAACACACACCCATACAATGCGCACAACCCCGTGATGTTTTTCTCACTCCTAATAGTGAATGTAATGTAACACACACCCATACAATGCGCACCACAACGCGATGTTTTTCAGAAACCTATCCTACATTGCCACTGTATTTTCCCTGACCTCCACATGCTGACCAACCCGCGGTCTTTTCTCCATCCTACATTGCCACTCACTGCCTATCCTAATTCTGACCCTCCGATTCACACATCCCCGTGATGTTTTTCTCACTCCTACTAGTCAATGTAATGTAACACACACCCATACAATGCGCACCACACCGCGATGTTTTTCAGTAACCTATCCTACATTGCCACTGCATGTTCCCTGACCTCCCCATGCTGATCACCCCACGGTGCTTTTCTCCATCCTACATTGCCACTCACTGCCTATCCTAATTCAGACACTCCGATTCACACCACCCCGTGATGTTTTTCTCACTCCTACTAGTGAATGTAATGTAACACACTCCCATACAATGCGCACCACAACGTGATGTTTTTCTCACTCCTACTAGTGAATGTAATGTAACACACACCCATACAATGCGCACCACCCCACGATGTTTTTCTCACTCCTACTAGTGAATGTAATGTAACACACACCCATATAATGCGCACCACCACGCGATATTTTTCAGAAACCTATCCTACATTGCAACTGAATTTTCCCTGACCTCCACATGCTGACCACCCCGCGGTCTTTTCTCCATCCTATATTGCCACTCACTGCCTATCCTTATTCAGACCCTCCGATTCACACATCCCCGTGATGTTTTTCTCACTCCTACTAGTGAATGTAATGTAACACACACCCATACAATGCGCACCACCTCGCGATGTTTTTCTCACTCCTACTAGTGAATGTAATGTAACACACACCCATACAATGCGCACCACTCCGCGATGTTTTTCAGAAACCTATCCTACATTGCCACTGCATGTAACTTGACCTCCCCATGCTGACCACCCCACGGTGCTTTTCTCCATCCTACATTGCCACTCACTGCCTATCCTAAATCAGACCCTCCGATTCACACCACCCCGTGATGTTATTCTCACCCCTACTAGAGAATGTAATGTAACACACACCCATACAATGCCGACCACTCCGTGATGTTTTTCTCAGTCCTACTAGTGAATGTAATGTAACACACACCCATACAATGCGCACCACTCCGCGATGTTTTTCAGAAACCTATCCTACATTGCCACTGCATGTAACTTGACCTCCCCATGCTGACCACCCCACGGTGCTTTTCTCCATCCTACATTGCCACTCACTGCCTATCCTAATTCAGACCCTCAGATTCACACCACCCAGTGATGTTTTTCTCACTCCTACTATTGAATGGAATGTAAAACACACCCATACTATGTGCACCAACCCATGATGTTTTTCTCACTCCTACTAGTGAATGAAATGTAACACACACCCATACAATGCGCACCACCCCGCGATGTTTTTCAGAAACCTATCCTACATTGCCAATGCATGTTCCCTGACCTCCCCATGCTGATCACCGCGCGGTGCTTTTCTCCATCCTACATTGCCACTCACTGCCTATCCTAATTCAGACCCTCCGATTCACACCACCCCGTGATGTTTTTCTCACTCCTACTAGTGAATGTAATGTAACACACACCCATACAATGCGCACCACACCGCGATGTTTTTCAGAAACCTATGCTACATTGCCACTGCATGTTCCCTGACCTCCCCATGCTGACCACCCCGTGGTGCTTTTCTCCATCCGAAATTGCCACTCACTGCCTATCCTAAATCAGACCCTCCGATTCACACCACCCCGTGATGTTTTTCTCACCCCTACTAGAGAATGTAATGTAACACACACCCATACAATGCCGACCACTCCGTGATGTTTTTCTCAGTCCTACTAGTGAATGTAATGTAACACACACCCATACAATGCGCACCACTCCGCGATGTTTTTCAGAAACCTATCCTACATTGCCACTGAATGTAACTTGACCTCCCCATGCTGACCACCCCACGTGCTTTTCTCCATCCTACATTGCCACTCACTGCCTATCCTAATTCAGAACCTCAGATTCACACCACCCAGTGATGTTTTTCTCACTCCTACTAGTGAATGTAATGTAACACACACCCATACAATGCGCACCACCTCGGGATGTTTTTCTCACTCCTACTAGTGAATGTAATGTAACACACACCCATACAATGCGCAGCACTCCGCGATGTTTTTCAGAAACCTATCCTACATTGCCACTGCATGTAACTTGACCTCCCCATGCTGACCACCCCACGGTGCTTTTCTCCATCCTACATTGCCACTCACTGCCTATCCTAATTCAGACCCTCCGATTCACACCACCCAGTGATGTTTTTCTCACTCCTACTATTGAATGGAATGTAACACACACCCATACTATGTGCACCAACCCATGATGTTTTTCTCACTCCTACTAGTGAATGAAATGTAACACACACCCATACAATGCGCACCACCCCGCGATGTTTTTCAGAAACCTATCCTACATTGCCAATGCATGTTCCCTGACCTCCCCATGCTGATCACCGCGCGGTGCTTTTCTCCATCCTACATTGCCACTCACTGCCTATCCTAATTCAGACCCTCCGATTCACACCACCCCGTGATGTTTTTCTCACTCCTACTAGTGAATGTAATGTAACACACACCCATACAATGCGCACCACACCGCGATGTTTTTCAGAAACCTATGCTACATTGCCACTGCATGTTCCCTGACCTCCCCATGCTGATCACCCCGCTGTGCTTTTCTCCATCCTACATTGCCACTCACTGCCTATCCTAATTCAGACCTTCTGATTAACACGACCCCGTGATGTATTTCTCACTCCTACTAGTCAATGTAATGTAACACACACCCATACAATGCGCACCACACCGCGATGTTTTTCAGAAACATATCCTACATTGCCACTGCATGTTCCCTGACCTCCCCATGCTGATCACCCCGCGGTGCTTTTCTCCATCCTACATTGCCACTCACTGCCTATCCTAATTCAGACCCTCCGATTCACACCACCCCGTGAAGTTTTTCTCACTCCTACTATTGAATGGAATGTAACACACACCCATACTATGTGCACCACCCCGTGTTGTTTTTCTCACTACTACTAGTGAATGTAATGTAACACACACGCATACAATGCGCACCATGCCGGGATGTTTTTCTCACTCCTACTAGTGAATGTAATGTAACACACACACATACAATGCGCACCACCCCGCGATGTTTTTCAGAAACCTATCCTACATTGCCACTGCATGTTCCCTGACCGCCCCATGCTGACCACCCCGCGGTGCTTTTCTCCATCCTACATTGCCCCTCACTGACTATCCTAATTCAGGCCCTCAGATTCACACCACCCCGTGATGTTTTTCTCACTCCTAATAGTGAATGTAATGTAACACACACCCATACAATGCGCACCACCCCGCAATGTTTTTCAGAAACCTATCCTACATTGACACTGCAAGTTCCCTGACCTCCCCATGCTGCCCACCCCGCGGTGCTTTTCTCCATCCTACATTGCCACTCACTGCCTATCCTATTTCAGACCTTCCGATTCACACCACCCCGTGATGTTTTTCTCCCTCCTACTAGTGAATGTAATGTAACACACACCCATACAATGCGCACCACCCCGTGATGTTTTTCTCACTCCTACTAGTGAATGTAATGTAACACACACCCATACAATGCGCACCACCCCGCGATGTTTTTCAGAAACCTATCCTACATTGCCACTGCATGTTCCCTGACCTCCCCATGCTGACCACCCCGCGGTGGTTTTATCCATCCTATATTGCCACTCACTGCATATCCTAATTCAGACCCTCCGATTCACACCACCCCGTGATGTTTTTCCCACTCCTACTATTGAATGGAATGTAACACACACCCATACTATGTGCACCACCCCGTGTTGTTTTTCTCACTACTACTAGTGAATGTAATGTAACACACACGCATACAATGCGCACCATGCCGGGATGTTTTTCTCACTCCTACTAGTGAATGTAATGTAACACACACACATACAATGCGCACCACCCCGCGATGTTTTTCAGAAACCTATCCTACATTGCCACTGCATGTTCCCTGACCGCCCCATGCTGACCACCCCGCGGTGCTTTTCTCCATCCTACATTGCCACTCACTGACTATCCTAATTCAGGCCCTCAGATTCACACCACCCCGTGATGTTTTTCTCACTCCTAATAGTGAATGTAATGTAACACACACCCATACAATGCGCACCACCCCGCAATGTTTTTCAGAAACCTATCCTACATTGACACTGCAAGTTCCCTGACCTCCCCATGCTGACCACCCCGCGGTGCTTTTCTCCATCCTACATTGCCACTCACTGCCTATCCTATTTTAGACCTTCCGATTCACACCACCCCGCGATGTTTTTCTCCCTCCTACTAGTGAATGTAATGTAACACACACCCATACAATGCGCACCACCCGACGATGTTTTTCAGAAACATTCTACATTGCCACTGCATGTTCCCTGACCTCCCCATGCTGACCACCCCGTGGTGCTTTTCTCCGTCCGAAATTGCCACTCACTGCCTATCCTAAATCAGACCCTCCGATTCACACCACCCCGTGATGTTTTTCTCACCCCTACTAGAGAATGTAATGTAACACACACCCATACAATGCCGACCACTCCGTGATGTTTTTCTCAGTCCTACTAGTGAATGTAATGTAACACACACCCATACAATGCGCACCACACTGCGATGTTTTTCAGAAACCTATCCTACATTGCCACTGCATGTTCCCTGACCTCCCCATGCTGACCACCCCGCTGTGCTATTCTCCATCCTACATTGCCACTCACTGCCTATCCTAATTCAGACCCTCCGATTGACACATCCCCATGTGCTTTTTCTCACTCCTACTAGTGAATGTAATGTAAAACACACGCATACAATGCGCACCACCCCGCGATGTTTTTCAGAAACCTATCCTACATTGCCACTGCATGTTCCTTGACCTCCCCATGCTGACCACCCCACGGTGCTTTTCTCCATCCTACATTGCCACTCACTGCCTATCCAAATTCAGACCATCCGATTCACACCACCCCGTGATGTTTTTCTCACTCCTACTATTGAATGGAATGCAACACACACCCATACAATGCGCACCACCCCGTGATGTTTTTGTCACTCCTACTAGTGAATGTAATGTAACACACACCCATACAATGCGCACCACCCCGTGATGTTTTTCTCACTCCTACTAGTGAATGTAATGTAACACACACCCCAACAATGTGCACCACCCCGCGATGTTATTCAGAAACCTATCCTACATTGCCACTGCATGTTTCCTGACCTCCCCATGCTGATCACCGCGCGGTGCTTTTCTCCATCCTACATTGCCACTCACTGCCTATCCTAATTCAGACCCTCCGATTCACACCACCCCGTGATGTTTTTCTCACTCCTACTAGTGAAGGTAATGTAACACACACCCATACAATGCGCACCACACCGCAATGTTTTTCAGAAACCTATGCTACATTGCCACTGCATGTTCCCTGACCTCCCCATGCTGATCACCGCGCGGTGCTTTTCTCCATCCTACATTGCCCCTCACTGCCTATCCTAATTCAGACCCTCCGATTCACACCACCCCGTGATGTATTTCTCACTCCTACTAGTCAATGTAATGTAACACACACCCATACAATGCGCACCACACCGCGATGTTTTTCAGAAACCTATCCTACATTGCCACTGCATGTTCCCTGACCTCCCCATGCTGACCACCCTGCGGTGGTTTTCTCCATCCTACATTGCCACTCACTGCCTATCCTAATTCAGACCCTCCGATTCACACCACCCCGTGATGTTTTTCTCACTACTACTAGTGAATGTAATGTAACACACACCCATACAATGCGCACCACCCCGTGATGTTTTTCTCACTCCTACTAGTGAATGTAATGTAAAACACACCCATACAATGCGAACCACCCCGCGATGTTTTTCAGAAACCTATCCTACATTGCCACTGCATGTTCCCTGACCTCCCCATGCTGACCACCCCTCTGTGCTTTTATCCATCCTACACTGCCACTCACTGACTATCCTAATTCAGACCCTCCGATTCACACCACCCCGTGATGTTTTTCTCACTCCTACTAGTGAATGTAATGTAACTCACACCCATACAATGCGCACCACCCCGCGATGTTTTTCAGAAACCTATCCTACATTGCCAACGAATGTTCCCTGACCTCCCAATGCTGACCACCCCGCGGTGCTTTTCTCCATCCTACATTGCCACTCACTGCCTATCCTAACTCAGACCCTCCGATTCACACCACCCCGTGATGTTATTCTCACTCCTACTAGTCAATGTATTGTAACACACACCCATACAATGCGCACCACCCCGCGTTGTTTTTCAGAAACCTATCCTACATTGCCACTGCATGTTCCCTGACCTCCCCATGCTGACCACCCGCGGTGCTTTTCTCCATCCTAAATTGCCACTCACTGCCTATCCTAGTTCAGACCCTCCGATTCACACCACCCCGTGACGTTTTTCTCACTCCTACAAGTGAATGTAATGTAACACAACCCATACAATGCGCACCACCCCGCGATGATTTTCTCACTCCTACTAGTGAATGTAATGTAACACACACCCATACTATGTGCACCACCCCGTGTTTTTTTTCTCACTACTACTAGTGAATGTAATGTAACACACACCCATACAATGCGCACCACCCCGCGATGTTTTTCTCACTCCTACTAGTGAATGTAATGTAACACACACACATACAATGCGCACCAACCCGCGATGTTTTTCAGAAACCTATTTTGCATTGCCACTGCATGTTCCCTGACCTCCCCATGCTGACCACCCCGCGTTGCTTTTCTCCATCCTACATTGCCACTCACTGCCTATCCTAATTCAGACACTCCGATTCACACCACCCCGTGATGTTTTTCTCACTCCTACTAGTGAATGTAATGTAACACACACCCATACAATGCGCACCACCCCGCGATGTTTTTCAGAAACCTATCCTACATTGCCACTGCATGTTCCCTGACCACCCCATGCTGACCACCCCGCTGTGCTTTGCTCCTTCCTACATTGCCACTCACTGCCTATCCTAATTCACACCCTCCGATTCACACATCCCCGTGAGGTTTTTCTCACTTCTACTAGTGAATGTAATGTAACACACACCCATACAATGCGCACCACCTCGCGATGTTTTTCTCACTCCTACTAGTGAATGTAATGTAACACACACCCATACAATGCGCACCACTCCGCGATGTTTTTCAGAAACCTATCCTATATTCCCACTGCATGTACCTTGACCTCCCCATGCTGACCACCCCACCGTGCTTTTGTCCATCCTACATTGCCACTCACTGCCTATGCTAATTCAGACCCTCCGATTCACACCACCCAGTGATGTTTTTCTCACTCCTACTATTGAATGGAATGTAAAACACCCATACTATGTGCACCACCCCGTGATGTTTTTCTCACTACTATTAGTGAATGTAATGTAACACACACGCATACAATGCGCACCACCCCGCGATGTTTTTCTCACTCCTACTAGTGAATGTAATGTAACACACACACATACAATGCGCACCACCCCGCGATGTTTTTCAGAAACCTATCCCACATTGCCACTGCATGTTCCCTGACCTCCCCATGCTGACCACCCCGCGGTGCTTTTCTCCATCCTACATTGCCACTCACTGCCTATCCTAGTTCAGACCTTCCGATTCACACCACCCCATGATGTTTTTCTCACTCCTACTAGTGAATGTAATGTAACACACACCCATACAATGCGCACCACCCCGCGATGTTTTTCAGAAACCTATCCTACATTGCCACTGCATGTTCCCTGACCACCCCATGCTGACCACCCCGCTGTGCTTTTCTCCATCCTACATTGCCACTCACTGCCTATCCTAATTCAGACCCTCCGATTCACACATCCCCGTGAGGTTTTTCTCACTCCTATTAGTGAATGTAATGTAACACACACCCATACAATGCGCACCACCTCGCGATGTTTTTCTCACTCCTACTAGTGAATGTAATGTAACACACACCCATACAATGCGCACCACTCCGCGATGTTTTTCAGAAACCTATCCTACATTGCCACTGCATGTACCTTGACCTCCCCATGCTGACCACCCCACGGTGCTTTTCTCCATCATACATTGCCACTCACTGCCTATCCTAATTCAGACCCTCCGATTCACACCACCCAGTGATGTTTTTCAAACTCCTACTATTGAATGGAATGTAACACACACCCATACTATATGCACCACCCCGTGATGTTTTTCTCACTACTACTAGTGAATGTAATGTAACACACACGCATACAATGCGCACCACCCCGCGATGTTTTTCTCACTCCTACTAGGGAATGTAATGTAATACACACACATACAATGCGCACCACCACGCGATGTTCTTGAGAAACCTATCCTACTTTGCCACTGCATGTTCCCTGACCGCCCCATGCTGACCACCCCGCGGTGCTTTTCTCCATCCTACATTGCCACTCACTGACTATCCTAATTCAGGCCCTCAGATTCACACCACCCCGTGATTTTTTTCTCACTCCTACTAGTGAATGTAATGTAACACACACCCATACAATGCGCACCACACCGCGATTTTTTTCAGAAACCTATCCTACATTGCCACTGCATGTTCCCTGACCTCACCATGCTGATCACCCCGCGGTGATTTTCTCCATCCTACATTGCCACTCACTGCCTATCCTAATTCAGACCCTCCGATTCACACCACCCCGTGATGTTTTTCTCATTCCTACTAGTGAATGTAATGTAACACACACCCATACAATGCGCACCACCCCGTGATGTTTTTCTCACTCCTACTAGTGAATGTAATGTAACACACACCCATACAATGCGCACCACCCCGCAATGTTTTTCAGAAACCTATCCTACATTGCCACTGCAAGTTCCCTGACCTCCCCATGCTGACCACCCCGCGGTGCTTTTCTCCATCCTACATTGCCACTCACTGCCTATCCTAGTTCAGACCTTCCGATTCACATCACCCCGTGATGTTTTTCTCCCTCCTACTAGTGAATGTAATGTAACACACACCCATACAATGTGCACCACCCGACGATGTTTTTCAGAAACATTCTACATTGCCACTGCATGTTCCCTGACCTCCCTATGCTGACCACCCCGTGGTGCTTTTCTCCGTCCGAAATTGCCACTCACTGCATATCCTATTTCAGACCTTCCAATGCACACCACCCCGTGATGTTTTTCTCACTCCTACTAGTGAATGTAATGTAACACACACCCATACAATGCGCACCACACAGCGATGTTTTTCAGAAACCTATCCTACATTGCCACTGCATGTTCCCTGACCTCACCATGCTGATCACCCCGCGGTGATTTTCTCCATCCTACATTGCCACTCACTGCCTATCCTAATTCAGACCCTCCGATTCACACCACCCCGTGATGTTTTTCTCATTCCTACTAGTGAATGTAATGTAACACACACCCATACAATGCGCACCACCCCGTGATGTTTTTCTCACTCCTACTAGTGAATGTAATGTAACACACACCCATACAATGCGCACCACCCCGCAATGTTTTTCAGAAACCTATCCTACATTGCCACTGCAAGTTCCCTGACCTCCCCATGCTGACCACCCCGCGGTGCTTTTCTCCATCCTACATTGCCACTCACTGCCTATCCTAGTTCAGACCTTCCGATTCACACCACCCCGTGATGTTTTTCTCCCTCCTACTAGTGAATGTAATGTAACACACACCCATACAATGTGCACCACCCGACGATGTTTTTCAGAAACATTCTACATTGCCACTGCATGTTCCCTGACCTCCCTATGCTGACCACCCCGTGGTGCTTTTCTCCGTCCGAAATTGCCACTCACTGCCTATCCTAAATCAGACCCTCCGATTCACACCACCCCGTGATGTTTTTCTCACTCCTATTAGTGAATGTAATGTAACACACACCCATACAATGCTCACCACCCTGTGATGTTTTTCTCACTCCTACTAGTGAATGTAATGTAACACACACCCATACAATGCGCACCACAACGTGACGTTTTTCTCACTCCTACTAGTGAATGTAATGTAACACACACCCATACAATGCGCACCACCCCGTGATGTTTTTCTCACTCCTACTAGTGAATGTAATGTAACACACACCCATACAATGCGCACCACCACGCGATGTTTTTCAGAAACCTATCCTACATTGCCACTGCATTTTCCCTGACCTCCACATGCTGACCACCCCGCGGTCTTTTCTCCATCCTACATTGCCTCTCACTGCCTATCCTAATTCAGACCCTCCGATTCACACATCCCCGTGATGTTTTTCTCACTCCTACTAGTGAATGTAATGTAACACACACCCATACAATGCGCACCACACCGCGATGTTTTTCAGAAACCTATCCTACATTGCCACTGCATGTTCCCTGACCTCACCATGCTGATCACCCCGCGGTGATTTTCTCCATCCTACATTGCCACTCACTGCCTATCCTAATTCAGACCCTCCGATTCACACCACCCCGTGATGTTTTTCTCATTCCTACTAGTGAATGTAATGTAACACACACCCATACAATGCGCACCACCCCGTGATGTTTTTCTCACTCCTACTAGTGAATGTAATGTAACACACACCCATACAATGCGCACCACCCCGCAATGTTTTTCAGAAACCTATCCTACATTGCCACTGCAAGTTCCCTGACCTCCCCATGCTGACCACCCCGCGGTGCTTTTCTCCATCCTACATTGCCACTCACTGCCTATCCTAGTTCAGACCTTCCGATTCACACCACCCCGTGATGTTTTTCTCCCTCCTACTAGTGAATGTAATGTAACACACACCCATACAATGTGCACCACCCGACGATGTTTTTCAGAAACATTCTACATTGCCACTGCATGTTCCCTGACCTCCCTATGCTGACCACCCCGTGGTGCTTTTCTCCCTCCGAAATTGCCACTCACTGCCTATCCTAAATCAGACCCTCCGATTCACACCACCCCGTGATGTTTTTCTCACTCCTATTAGTGAATGTAATGTAACACACACCCATACAATGCTCACCACCCTGTGATGTTTTTCTCACTCCTACTAGTGAATGTAATGTAACACACACCCATACAATGCGCACCACAACGTGACGTTTTTCTCACTCCTACTAGTGAATGTAATGTAACACACACCCATACAATGCGCACCACCCCGTGATGTTTTTCTCACTCCTACTAGTGAATGTAATGTAACACACACCCATACAATGCGCACCACCACGCGATGTTTTTCAGAAACCTATCCTACATTGCCACTGCATTTTCCCTGACCTCCACATGCTGACCACCCCGCGGTCTTTTCTCCATCCTACATTGCCTCTCACTGCCTATCCTAATTCAGACCCTCCGATTCACACATCCCCGTGATGTTTTTCTCACTCCTACTAGTGAATGTAATGTAACAGACACCCATACAATGTGCACCACCCCGCGATGTTTTTCAGAAACCTATCCTACATTGCCAGTGCATGTTCCCTGACCTCCCCATGCTGATCACCGCGCAGTGCTTTTCTCCATCCTACATTGCCACTCACTGCCTATCCTATTTCAGACCCTCCGATTCACACCACCCCGTGATATTTTTCTCACTCCTACTAGTGAATGTAATGTAACACACACCCATACAAGCGTACCACACCGCGATGTTTTTCAGAAACCTATGCTACATTGCCACTGCATGTTCCCTGACCTCCCCATGCTGATCACCCCGCGGTGCTTTTCTCCATCCTACATTGCCTCTCACTGCCTATCCTAATTCAGACCTTCCGATTCACACCACCCCGTGATGTATTTCTCACTCCTACTAGTCAATGTAATGTAACACACACCTATACAATGCGCACCACACTGCGATGTTTTTCAGAAACCTATCCTACATTGTCACTGCATGTTCCCTGACCTCCCCATGCTGACCACCCCGCGGTGCTTTTCTCCATTCTACATTGCCACTCACTGCCTATCCTAATTCAGACCCACCGATTCACACCACCCCGTGATGTTTTTCTCACTCCTACTAGTGAATGTAATGTAACACACACCCATAAAATGCGCACCACCCCGCGATGTTTTTCAAAAACCTATCCTACATTGTCACTGCATGTTCCCTGACCTCCCCATGCTGACCACCCCGCGGGGCTTTTCTCCATCCTACAATGCCACTCACTGCCTATCCTAATTCAGACCCTCCGATTCACACCACCCCGTGATGATTTTCTCACTCCTACTAGTGAATGTAATGTAACACCCACCCATAAAATGCGCACCACCCCGCGATGTTTCTCACTCCTACTAGTGAATGTAATGTAACACACACCCATAAAATGCGCACCACCCCGCGATGTTTTTCAGAAACCTATCCTACATTGCCACTGCATGTTCCCTGACCTCCCCATGCTGACCACCCCGCGGTGCTTTTCTCCATCCTACATTGCCACTCACTGCGTATCCTAAATCAGACCCTCCATTTCACACCACCCCGTAATGTTTTTCTCACTCCTAGCAGTGAATGTAATGAAACACACACCCATACAATGCGCACCACCTCGCGATATTTTTCAAAAACCTATCCTACATTGCCACTGCATGTTCAATGAAAACCCCATGCTGACCACCCCGTGGTGCTTTTCTCTGTCCTACATTGCCACTCACTGCCTATCCTAATTCAGACCCTCCGATGCACACCACTCCGTGATGTTTTTCTCACTCCTACTAGTGAATGTAATGTAACACACACCCATACAATGCGCACCACCCCGCGATGTGTTTCAGAAACCTATCCTACATTGCCACTGCATGTTCCCTGACCTCCCCATGCTGACCACCCCGCGGTGCTTTTCTCCATCCTACATTGCCACTCACTGCCTATCCTAATACAGACCCTCCGATTCACATTTCCACGTGATGTTTTTCTCACTCCTACTAGTGAATGTAATGTAACACACACCCATACAATGCGCACCACCCCGCGATGTTTTTCAGAAACCTATCCTACATTGCCACTTCAAGTTCCCTGACGTCCCCATGCTGACCACCCCGCGGTGCTTTTCTCCATCCTACATTGCCACTCACTGCCTATCCTAATTCAGACCCTCTGATTCACACATCCCCGTGAGGTTTTTCTCACTCCTACTAGTGAATGTAATGTAACACACACCCATACAATGCGCACCACCTCGCGAGGTTTTTCTCACTCCTACTAGTGAATGTAATGTAACACACACCCATACAATGCGCACCACTCCGCGATGTTTTTCAGAAACCTATCCTACATTGCCACTGCATGTACCTTGACCTCCCCATGCTGACCACCCCACGGTGCTTTTCTCCATCCTACATTGCCACTCACTGCCTATCCTAATTCAGACCCTCCGATTCACACCACCCAGTGATGTTTTTCTCACTCCTACTATTGAATGGAATGTAACACACACCCATACTATGTGCACCACCCCGTGATGTTTTTCTCACTACTACTAGTGAATGTAATGTAACACACCCATACAATGCGCACCACCCCGCGATGTTTTTTCTCACTCCTACTAGTGAATGTAATGTAACACACACACATACAATGCGCACCACCCCGCGATGTTTTTCAGAAACCTATCCTACATTGCCACTGCATGTTCCCTGACCGCCCCATGTTGACCACCCCGCGGTGCTTTTCTCCATCCTACATTGCCACTCACAGACTATCCTAATTCAGGCCCTCCGATTCACCCCAAACCGTGATTTTTTTCTCACTCCTACTAGTGAATGTAATGTAACACACACCCATACAATGCGCAACAACCCGCGATGTTTTTAGAATCCTATCCTACATTGCCACTGCAAGTTCCCTGACCTCCCCATGCTGACCACCCCGCGGTGCTTTTCTCCATCCTACATTGCCACTCACTGCCTATCCTAATACAGCCCCTCCGATTCACATTTCCCCGTGATGTTTTTCTCACTCCTACTAGTGAATGTAATGTAACACACACCCATACAATGCGCACCACCCCGCGATGTTTTTCAGAAACCTATCCTACATTGCCACTTCAAGTTCCCTGACGTCCCCATGCTGACCACCCCGCGGTGCTTTTCTCCATCCTACATTGCCACTCACTGCCTATCCTCGTTCAGACCTTCCGATTCACACCACCCCGTGATGTTTTTTCTCACTCCTACTAGTGAATGTAATGTAACACACACCCATACAATGCGCACCACCCCGCGATGTTTTTCAGAAACCTATCCTACATTGCCACTGCATGTTCCCTGACCACCCCATGCTGACCACCCCGCTGTGCTTTTCTCCATCCTACATTGCCACTCACTGCCTATCCTAATTCAGACCCTCCGATTCACACATCCCCGTGAGGTTTTTCTCACTCCTACTAGTGAATGTAATGTAACACACACCCATACAATGCGCACCAACTCGCGAGGTTTTTCTCACTCCTACTAGTGAATGTAATGTAACACACACCCATACAATGCGCACCACTCCGCGATGTTTTTCAGAAACCTATCCTACATTGCCACTGCATGTACCTTGACCTCCCCATGCTGACCACCCCACGGTGCTTTTCTCCATCCTACATTGCCACTCACTGGCTATCCTAATTCAGACCCTCCGATTCACACAACCCAGTGATGTTTTTCTCACTCCTACTATTGAATGGAATGTAACACACACCCATGCTATGTGCACCACCCCGTGATGTTTTTCTCACTACTACTAGTGAATGTAATGTAACACACCCATACAATGCGCACCACCCCGCGATGTTTTTTCTCACTCCTACTAGTGAATGTAATGTAACACACACACATACAATGTGCACCACCACGCGATGTTTTTCAGAAACCTATCCTACATTGCCACTGCATGTTCCCTGACCGCCCCATGTTGACCACCCCGCGGTGCTTTTCTCCATCCTACATTGCCACTCACAGACTATCCTAATTCAGGCCCTCCGATTCAAACCAAACCGTGATTTTTTTCTCACTCCTACTAGTGAATGTAATGTAACACACACCCATACAATGCGCAACACCCCGCGATGTTTTTAGAATCCTATCCTACATTGCCACTGCAAGTTCCCTGACCTCCCCATGCTGACCACCCCGCGGTGCTTTTCTCCATCCTACATTGCCACTCACTGCCTATCCTAATACAGACCCTCCGATTCACATTTCCCCGTGATGTTTTTCTCACTCCTACTAGTGAATGTAATGTAACACACACCCATACAATGCGCACCACCCCGCGATGTTTTTCAGAAACCTATGCTACATTGCCACTGCATGTTCCCTGACCTCCCCATGCTGATCACCCCGCGGTGCTTTTCTCCATCCTACATTGCCACTTACTGCCCATCCTAATTCAGACCTTCCGATTCACACCACCCCGTGATGTATTTCTCACTCCTACTAGTCAATGTAATGTAACAGACACCCTTACAATGCGCACCACACCGCGATGTTTTTAAGAAACCTATCCTACATTGCCACTGCATGTTCCCTGACCTCCCCATGCTGATCACCCCGCGGTGCTTTTCTCCATCCTACATTGCCACTCACTGCCTATCCTAATTCAGACCCTCCGATTCACACCACCCCGTGATGTTTTTCTCTATCCTACTAGTGAATGTAATGTAAAACACACCCATACAATGCGCACCACCCCGTGATGTTTTTCTCACTCCTACTAGTGAATGTAATGTAACACACCCCCATACAATGCGCACCACCCCGCGACGTTTTTCTCACTCCTACTAGTGAATGTAATGTAACACACACCCATACAATGCGCACCACCCCGCGATGTTTTTCAGAAACCTATTCTACATTGCCACTGCATGTTCCCTGACCTCCCCATGCTGATCACCCCGCGGTGCTTTTCTCCATCCTACATTGCCACTCACTGCCTATCCTAATTCAGACCCTCCGATTCACACCACCCCGTGATGGTTTCCTCACTCCTACTATTGAAAGGAATGTAACACACACCCATACTATGTGCACCACCCCGTGTTGTTTTTCTCACTACTACTAGTGAATGTAATGTAACACACACCCATACAATGCCGACCACTCCGTGATGTTTTTCTCAGTCCTACTAGTGAATGTAATGTAACACACACCCATACAATGCGCACCACCCCGCGATGTTTTTCAGAAACCTATTCTACATTGCCACTGCATGTTCCCTGACCTCCCCATGCTGACCACCCCGTGGTGCTTTTCTCCGTCCGAAATTGCCACTCACTGCCTATCCTAAATCAGACCCTCCGATTCACACCACTCCGTGATGTTTTTCTCACTCCTACTAGTGAATGTAATGTAACACACACCCATACAATGCGCACCACAACGTGATGTTTTTCTCACTCCTACTAGTGAATGTAATGTAACACACACCCATACAATGCGCACCACCCCGTGATGTTTTTCTCACTCCTACTAGTGAATGTAATGTAACACACACCCATACAATGCGCACCACCACGCGATGTTTTTCAGAAACCTATCCTACATTGCCACTGCATTTTCCCTGACCTCCACATTCTGACCACCCCGCGGTCTTTTCTCCATCCTACATTGCCACTCACTGCCTATCCTAATTCAGACCCTCCGATTCACACATCCCCGAGATGTTTTTCTCACTCCTACTAGTGAATGTAATGTAACACACACCCATACAATGTGCACCACCCCGCGATGTTTTTCAGAAACCTATCCTACATTGCCACTGCTTGTTCCCTGACCTCCCCATGCTGATCACCGCGCGGTGCTTTTCTGCATCCTACATTGCCACTCACTGCCTATCCTATTTCAGACCCTCCGATTCACACCACCCCGTGATGTTTTTCTCACTCCTACTAGTGAATGTAATGTAACACACACCCATACAAGCGCACCACATCGCGATGTTTTTCAGAAACCTATCCTACATTGCCACTGCATGTTCCCTGACCTCCCCATGCTGATCAGCCCGCGGTGCTTTCTCCATCCTACATTGCCACTCACTGCCTATCCTAATTCAGACCTTCCGATTCACATCACCCCGTGATGTATTTCTCACTCCTACTAGTCAATGTAATGTAACACACACCCATACAAGCGCACCACACCGCGATGTTTTTCAGAAACCTATGCTACATTGCCACTGCATGTTCCCTGACCTCCCCATGCTGACCACCCCGCGGTGGTTTTCTCCATCCTACAATGCCACTCACTGTCTATCCTAATTCAGACCCTCCGATTCACACCACCCTGTGATGTTTTTCTCACTCCTACTAGTGAATGTAATGTAACACACACCCATACAATGCGTACCACAACGTGATGTTTTTCTCACTCCTACTAGTGAATGTAATGTAACAGACACCCTTACAATGCGCACCACACCGCGATGTTTTTAAGAAACCTATCCTACATTGCCACTGCATGTTCCCTGACCTCCCCATGCTGATCACCCCGCGGTGCTTTTCTCCATCCTACATTGCCACTTACTGCCCATCCTAATTAAGACCTTCCGATTCACACCACCCCGTGATGTATTTCTCACTCCTACTAGTCAATGTAATGTAACAGACACCCTTACAATGCGCACCACACCGCGATGTTTTTAAGAAACCTATCCTACATTGCCACTGCATGTTCCCTGACCTCCCCATGCTGATCACCCCGCGGTGCTTTTCTCCATCCTAGATTGCCACTCACTGCCTATCCTAATTCAGACCCTCCGATTCACACCACCCCGTGATGTTTTTCTCTATCCTACTAGTGAATGTAATGTAAAACACACCCATACAATGCGCACCACCCCGTGATGTTTTTCTCACTCCTACTAGTGAATGTAATGTAACACACCCCCATACAATGCGCACCACCCCGCGACGTTTTTCTCACTCCTACTAGTGAATGTAATGTAACACACACCCATACAATGCGCACCACCCCGCGATGTTTTTCAGAAACCTATTCTACATTGCCACTGCATGTTCCCTGACCTCCCCATGCTGATCACCCCGCGGTGCTTTTCTCCATCCTACATTGCCACTCACTGCCTATCCTAATTCAGACCCTCCGATTCACACCACCCCGTGATGGTTTCCTCACTCCTACTATTGAAAGGAATGTAACACACACCCATACTATGTGCACCACCCCGTGTTGTTTTTCTCACTACTACTAGTGAATGTAATGTAACACACACCCATACAATGCCGACCACTCCGTGATGTTTTTCTCAGTCCTACTAGTGAATGTAATGTAACACACACCCATACAATGCGCACCACCCCGCGATGTTTTTTCAGAAACCTATTCTACATTGCCACTGCATGTTCCCTGACCTCCCCATGCTGACCACCCCGTGGTGCTTTTCTCCATCCGAAATTACCACTCACTGCCTATCCTAAATCAGACCCTCCGATTCACACCACTCCGTGATGTTTTTCTCACTCCTACTAGTGAATGTAATGTAACACACACCCATACAATGCTCACCACCCTGTGATGTTTTTCTCACTCCTACTAGTGAATGTAATGTAACACACACCCATACAATGCGCACCACAACGTGATGTTTTTCTCACTCCTACTAGTGAATGTAATGTAACACACACCCATACAATGCGCACCAACCCGTGATGTTTTTCTCACTCCTACTAGTGAATGTAATGTAACACACACCCATACAATGCGCACCACCACGCGATGTTTTTCAGAAACCTATCCTACATTGCCACTGCATTTTCCCTGACCTCCACATTCTGACCACCCTGCGGTCTTTTCTCCATCCTACATTGCCACTCACTGCCTATCCTAATTCAGACCCTCCGATTCACACATCCCCGAGATGTTTTTCTCACTCCTACTAGTGAATGTAATGTAACACACACCCATACAATGTGCACCACCCCGCGATGTTTTTCAGAAACCTATCCTAAATTGCCACTGCTTGTTCCCTGACCTCCCCATGCTGATCACCGCGCGGTGCTTTTCTGCATCCTACATTGCCACTCACTGCCTATCCTATTTCAGACCGTCCGATTCACACCACCCCGTGATGTTTTTCTCACTCCTACTAGTGAATGTAATGTAACACACACCCATACAAGCGCACCACATCGCGATGTTTTTCAGAAACCTATCCTACATTGCCACTGCATGTTCCCTGACCTCCCCATGCTGATCAGCCCGCGGTGCTTTTCTCCATCCTACATTGCCACTCACTGCCTATCCTAATTCAGACCTTCCGATTCACATCACCCCGTGATGTATTTCTCACTCCTACTAGTCAATGTAATGTAACACACACCCATACAAGCGCACCACACCGCGATGTTTTTCAGAAACCTATGCTACATTGCCACTGCATGTTCCCTGACCTCCCCATGCTGACCACCCCGCGGTGGTTTTCTCCATCCTACAATGCCACTCACTGTCTATCCTAATTCAGACCCTCCGATTCACACCACCCTGTGATGTTTTTCTCACTCCTACTAGTGAATGTAATGTAACACACACCCATACAATGCGTACCACAACGTGATGTTTTTCTCACTCCTACTAGTGAATGTAATGTAACAGACACCCTTACAATGCGCACCACACCGCGATGTTTTTAAGAAACCTATCCTACATTGCCACTGCATGTTCCCTGACCTCCCCATGCTGATCACCCCGCGGTGCTTTTCTCCATCCTACATTGCCACTCACTGCCTATCCTAATTCAGACCCTCCGATTCACACCACCCCGTGATGTTTTTCTCATTCCTACTAGTGAATGTAATGTAAAACACACCCATACAATGCGCACCACCCCGTGATGTTTTTCTCACTCCTACTAGTGAATGTAATGTAACACACCCCCATACAATGCGCACCACCCCGCGATGTTTTTCTCACTCCTACTAGTGAATGTAATGTAACACACACCCATACAATGCGCACCACCCCGCGATGTTTTTCAGAAACCTATTCTACATTGCCACTGCATGTTCCCTGACCTCCCCATGATGACCACCCCGTGGTGGTTTTCTCCATCCTATATTGCCACTCACTGCCTATCCTAATTCAGACCCTCCGATTCACACCACCCCGTGATGGTTTCCTCACTCCTACTATTGAAAGGAATGTAACACACACCCATACTATGTGCACCACCCCGTGTTGTTTTTCTCACTACTACTAGTGAATGTAATGTAACACACACGCATACAATGCGCACCACCCCGCGATGTTTTTCTCACTCCTACTAGTGAATGTAATGTAACACACACCCATACAATGCGCACCACCCCGCGATGTTTTTCAGAAACCTATCCTACATTGCCACTGCATGTTCCCTGACTGCCCAATGCTGACCACCCCGCGGTGCTTTTCTCCATCCTATATTGCCACTCACTGCCTATCCTAGTTCAGACCTTCCGATTCACATCACCCCGTGATGTTTTTTTCACTCCTACTAGTGAATGTAATGTAACACACACCCATACAATGCGCACCACCCCACGATGTTTTTCAGAAACATATTCTACATTGCCACTGCATGTTCCCTGACCTCCCCATGCTGACCACCCCGTGGTGCTTTTCTCCGTCCGAAATTGCCACTCACTGCCTATCCTAAATCAGACCCTCCGATTCACACCACTCCGTGATGTTTTTCTCACTCCTACTAGTGAATGTAATGTAACACACACCCATACAATGCTCACCACCCTGTGATGTTTTTCTCACTCCTACTAGTGAATGTAATGTAACACACACCCATACAATGCGCACCACAACGTGATGTTTTTCTCACTCCTACTAGTGAATGTAATGTAACACACACCCATACAATGCGCACCAACCCGTGATGTTTTTCTCACTCCTACTAGTGAATGTAATGTAACACACACCCATACAATGCGCACCACCACGCGATGTTTTTCAGAAACCTATCCTACATTGCCACTGCATTTTCCCTGACCTCCACATGCTGACCACCCCGCGGTCTTTTCTCCATCCTACATTGCCACTCACTGCCTATCCTAATTCAGACCCTCCGATTCACACATCCCCGAGATGTTTTTCTCACTCCTACTAGTGAATGTAATGTAACACACACCCATACAATGTGCACCACCCCGCGATGTTTTTCAGAAACCTATCCTACATTGCCAATGCATGTTCCCTGACCTCCCCATGCTGATCAGCCCGCGGTGCTTTTCTCCATCCTACATTGCCACTCACTGCCTATCCTAATTCAGACCTTCCGATTCACATCACCCCGTGATGTATTTCTCACTCCTACTAGTCAATGTAATGTAACACACACCCATACAAGCGCACCACACCGCGATGTTTTTCAGAAACCTATGCTACATTGCCACTGCATGTTCCCTGACCTCCCCATGCTGACCACTCCGCGGTGGTTTTCTCCATCCTACAAAGCCACTCACTGTCTATCCTAATTCAGACCCTCCGATTCACACCACCCCGTGATGTTTTTCTCACTCCTACTAGTGCATGTAATGTAACACACACCCATACAATGCGCACCACCCAGTGATGTTTTTCTCACTCCTACTATTGAATGTAATGTAACACACACCCATACAATGCGCACCACCCCGCGATGTTTTTCAGAAACCTATCCTACATTGCCACTGCATGTTCCCTGACCTCCCCATGCTGACCACCCCGCGGTGCTTTTCTCCATCCTACATTGCCACTAACTGCCTATCCTAATTCAGACCCTCCAATTCACACCACCACGTGATGTTTTTCACACTCCTACTAGTTAATGTAATGTAACACACACCCATAAAATGCGCACCACCCCGCGATGTTTTTCAAAAACCTATCATACATTGTCACTGCATGTTCCCTGACCTCCCCATGCTGACCACCCCGTGGGGCTTTTCTCCATCCTACAATGCCACTCACTGCCTATCCTAATTCAGACCCTCCGATTCACACCACCCCGTGATGTTTTTCTCACTCCTACGAGTGAATGTAATGTAACACCCTACCATACAATGCGCACCACCCCGCTATGTTTTTCTCACTCCTACTAGTGAATGTAATGTAACACAGACCCATAAAATGCGCACCACCCCGCGATCTTTTTCTCACTCCTACTAGTGAATGTAATGTAACACCCACCCATACTATGTGCACCACCCCGTGTTGTTTTTCTCACTACTACTAGTGAATGTAATGTAACACACACCCATACAATGCCGACCACTCCGTGATGTTTTTCTCAGTCCTACTAGTGAATGTAATGTAACACACACCCATACAATGCGCACCACCCCGCGATGTTTTTCAGAAACCTATTCTACATTGCCACTGCATGTTCCCTGACCTCCCCATGCTGACCACCCCGTGGTGCTTTTCTCCGTCCGAAATTGCCACTCACTGCCTATCCTAAATCAGACCCTCCGATTCACACCACTCCGTGATGTTTTTCTCACTCCTACTAGTGAATGTAATGTAACACACACCCATACAATGCGCACCACCCCGTGATGTTTTTCTCACTCCTACTAGTGAATGTAATGTAACACACACCCATACAATGCGCACCACCACGCGATGTTTTTCAGAAACCTATCCTACATTGCCACTGCATTTTCCCTGACCTCCACATTCTGACCACCCCGCGGTCTTTTCTCCATCCTACATTGCCACTCACTGCCTATCCTAATTCAGACCCTCCGATTCACACATCCCCGAGATGTTTTTCTCACTCCTACTAGTGAATGTAATGTAACACACACCCATACAATGTGCACCTCCCCGCGATGTTTTTCAGAAACCTATCCTAAATTGCCACTGCTTGTTCCCTGACCTCCCCATGCTGATCACCGCGCGGTGCTTTTGTGCATCCTACATTGCCACTCACTGCCTATCCTATTTCAGACCGTCCGATTCACACCACCCCGTGATGTTTTTCTCACTCCTACTAGTGAATGTAATGTAACACACACCCATACAAGCGCACCACATCGCGATGTTTTTCAGAAACCTATCCTACATTGCCACTGCATGTTCCCTGACCTCCCCATGCTGATCAGCCCGCGGTGCTTTTCTCCATCCTACATTGCCACTCACTGCCTATCCTAATTCAGACCTTCCGATTCACATCACCCCGTGATGTATTTCTCACTCCTACTAGTCAATGTAATGTAACACACACCCATACAAGCGCACCACACCGCGATGTTTTTCAGAAACCTATGCTACATTGCCACTGCATGTTCCCTGACTTCCCCATGCTGACCACCCCGCGGTGGTTTTCTCCATCCTACAATGCCACTCACTGTCTATCCTAATTCAGACCCTCCGATTCACACCACCCCGTGATGTTTTTCTCATTCCTACTAGTGAATGTAATGTAAAACACACCCATACAATGCGCACCACCCCGTGATGTTTTTCTCACTCCTACTAGTGAATGTAATGTAACACACCCCCATAAAATGCGCACCACCCCGCGATGTTTTTCTCACTCCTACTAGTGAATGTAATGTAACACACACCCATACAATGCGCACCACCCCGCGATGTTTTTCAGAAACCTATTCTACATTGCCACTGCATGTTCCCTGACCTCCCCATGATGACCACCCCGTGGTGGTTTTCTCCATCCTATATTGCCACTCACTGCCTATCCTAATTCAGACCCTCCGATTCACACCACCCCGTGATGGTTTCCTCACTCCTACTATTGAAAGGAATGTAACACACACCCATACTATGTGCACCACCCCGTGTTGTTTTTCTCACTACTACTAGTGAATGTAATGTAACACACACGCATACAATGCGCACCACCCCGCGATGTTTTTCTCACTCCTACTAGTGAATGTAATGTAACACACACCCATACAATGCGCACCACCCCGCGATGTTTTTCAGAAACCTATCCTACATTGCCACTGCATGTTCCCTGACTGCCCAATGCTGACCACCCCGCGGTGATTTTCTCCATCCTATATTGCCACTCACTGCCTATCCTAGTTCAGACCTTCCGATTCACATCACCCCGTGATGTTTTTCTCACTCCTACTAATGAATGTAATGTAACACACACCCATACAATGCGCACCACCCCACGATGTTTTTCAGAAACATATTCTACATTGCCACTGCATGTTCCCTGACCTCCCCATGCTGACCACCCCGTGGTGCTTTTCTCCGTCCGAAATTGCCACTCACTGCCTATCCTAAATCAGACCCTCCGATTCACACCACTCCGTGATGTTTTTCTCACTCCTACTAGTGAATGTAATGTAACACACACCCATACAATGCTCACCACCCTGTGATGTTTTTCTCACTCCTACTAGTGAATGTAATGTAACACACACCCATACAATGCGCACCACAACGTGATGTTTTTCTCACTCCTACTAGTGAATGTAATGTAACACACACCCATACAATGCGCACCAACCCGTGATGTTTTTCTCACTCCTACTAGTGAATGTAATGTAACACACACCCATACAATGCGCACCACCACGCGATGTTTTTCAGAAACCTATCCTACATTGCCACTGCATTTTCCCTGACCTCCACATGCTGACCACCCCGCGGTCTTTTCTCCATCCTACATTGCCACTCACTGCCTATCCTAATTCAGACCCTCCGATTCACACATCCCCGAGATGTTTTTCTCACTCCTACTAGTGAATGTAATGTAACACACACCCATACAATGTGCACCACCCCGCGATGTTTTTCAGAAACCTATCCTACATTGCCAATGCATGTTCCCTGACCTCCCCATGCTGATCAGCCCGCGGTGCTTTTCTCCATCCTACATTGCCACTCACTGCCTATCCTAATTCAGACCTTCCGATTCACATCACCCCGTGATGTATTTCTCACTCCTACTAGTCAATGTAATGTAACACACACCCATACAAGCGCACCACACCGCGATGTTTTTCAGAAACCTATGCTACATTGCCACTGCATGTTCCCTGACCTCCCCATGCTGACCACCCCGCGGTGGTTTTCTCCATCCTACAATGCCACTCACTGTCTATCCTAATTCAGACCCTCCGATTCACACCACCCCGTGATGTTTTTCTCACTCCTACTAGTGCATGTAATGTAACACACACCCATACAATGCGCACCACCCAGTGATGTTTTTCTCAATCCTACTATTGAATGTAATGTAACACACACCCATACAATGCGCACCACCCTGCGATGTTTTTCAGAAACCTATCCTACATTGCCACTGCATGTTCCCTGACCTCCCCATGCTGACCACCCCGCGGTGCTTTTCTCCATCCTACATTGCCACTAACTGCCTATCCTAATTCAGACCCTCCAATTCACACCACCACGTGATGTTTTTCACACTCCTACTAGTTAATGTAATGTAACACACACCCATAAAATGCGCACCACCCCGCGATGTTTTTCAAAAACCTATCATACATTGTCACTGCATGTTCCCTGACCTCCCCATGCTGACCACCCCGTGGGGCTTTTCTCCATCCTACAATGCCACTCACTGCCTATCCTAATTCAGACCCTCCGATTCACACCACCCCGTGATGTTTTTCTCACTCCTACGAGTGAATGTAATGTAACACCCTACCATACAATGCGCACCACCCCGCTATGTTTTTCTCACTCCTACTAGTGAATGTAATGTAACACAGACCCATAAAATGCGCACCACCCCGCGATCTTTTTCTCACTCCTACTAGTGAATGTAATGTAACACCCACCCATACAATGCGCACCACCCTGTGATGTTTTTCTCACTCCTACCAGTGAATGTAATGAAACACACACCCATACAATGCGCACCAACCCGCGATGTTTTTCAAAAACCTATCCTACATTGCCACTGCATGTTCAATGAAATCCCCATGCTGACCACCCCGTGGTGCTTTTCTCCAACCTACATTGCCACTCACTCCCTATCCTAATTCAGACACTCCGATTCACATTTCCCCGTGATGTTTTTCTCACTCCTACTAGTGAATGTAATGTAACACACACCCATACAATGCGCACCACCCCGCGATGTTTTTCAGAAACCTAGCCTACATTGCCACTGCAAGTTCCCTGACCTCCAAATGCTGACCACACCGCGGTGCTTTTTTACATCCTACATTGCCACTCACTGCCTATCCTAGTTCAGACCTTCCGATTCACACCAACCCGTGATGTTTTTCTCACTCCTACTAGTGAATGTAATGTAACACACACCCATACAATGCGCCCCCCCCCCGATGTTTTTCAGAAACCTATCCTACATTGCCACTGCATGTTCCCTGACCACCCCATGCTGACCACCCCGCTGTGCTTTTCTCCATCCTACATTGCAACTCACTGCCTATCCTAATTCAGACCCTCCGATTCACACATCCCCGTGAGGTTTTTCTCACTCCTACTAGTGAATGTAATGTAACACACACCCATACAATGCGCACCACCTCGCGATGTTTTTCTCAATCCTACTAGTGAATGTAATGTAACACACACCCATACAATGCGCACCACTCCGCGATGTTTTTCAGAAACCTATCCTACATTGCCACTGCATGTACCTTGACCTCCCCATGCTGACCACCCCACGGTGCTTTTCTCCATCCTACATTGCCACTCACTGCCTATCCTAATTCAGACCCTCCGATTCACACCACCCAGTGATGTTTTTCTAACTCCTACTATTGAATGGAATGTAACACACACCCATACTATGTGCACCACCCCGTGATGTTTTTCTCACTACTACTAGTGAATGTAATGTAACACACACGCATACAATGCGCACCACCCCGCGATGTTTTTCTCACTCCTACTAGTAAATGTAATGTAACACACACACATACAATGCGCACCACCACGCGATGTTTTTCAGAAACCTATCCTACATTGCCACTGCATGTTCCCTGACCGCCCCATGCTGACCACCCCGCGGTGCTTTTCTCCATCCTACATTGCCACTCACTGACTATCCTAATTCAGGCCCTCCGATTCACACCACCCCGTGATTTTTTTCTCACTCCTACTAGTGAATGTAATGTAACACACACCCATACAATGCGCACCACCCCGCGATGTTTTTCAGAAACCTATCCTACATTGCCACTGCATGTTCCCTGACCTCCCCATGCTGACCACCCCGCGGTGCTTTTCTCCATCCTACATTGCCACTAACTGCCTATCCTAATTCAGACCCTCCAATTCACACCACCACGTGATGTTTTTCACACTCCTACTAGTGAATGTAATGTAACACACACCCATAAAATGCGCACCACCCCGCGATGTTTTTCAAAAACCTATCCTACATTGTCACTGCATGTTCCCTGACCTCCCCATGCTGACCACCCCGCGGGGCTTTTCTCCATCCTACAATGCCACTCACTGCCTATCCTAATTCAGACCCTCCGATTCACACCACCCCGT
Organism: Cavia porcellus; assembly: GCF_034190915.1. Classification (NCBI taxonomy): domain Eukaryota; kingdom Metazoa; phylum Chordata; class Mammalia; order Rodentia; family Caviidae; genus Cavia; species Cavia porcellus. The sequence continues at coordinate 1,173,051 of NW_026947575.1, forward strand.
GATGTTTTTCTCACTCCTACGAGTGAATGTAATGTAACACCCTACCATACAATGCGCACCACTCCGCTATGTTTTTCTCACTCCTACTAGTGAATGTAATGTAACACAGACCCATAAAATGCGCACCACCCCGCGATCTTTTTCTCACTCCTACTAGTGAATGTAATGTAACACCCACCCATACAATGCGCACCACCCTGTGATGTTTTTCTCACTCCTACCAGTGAATGTAATGAAACACACACCCATACAATGCGCACCACCCCGCGATGTTTTTCAAAAACCTATCCTACATTGCCACTGCATGTTCAATGAAATCCCCATGCTGACCACCCCGTGGTGCTTTTCTCCATCCTACATTGCCACTCACTCCCTATCCTAATTCAGACACTCCGATTCACATTTCCCCGTGATGTTTTTCTCACTCCTACTAGTGAATGTAATGTAACACACACCCATACAATGCGCACCACCCCGCGATGTTTTTCAGAAACCTAGCCTACATTGCCACTGCAAGTTCCCTGACCTCCAAATGCTGACCACCCCGCGGTGCTTTTTTCCATCCTACATTGCCACTCACTGCCTATCCTAGTTCAGATCTTCCGATTCACACCAACCCGTGATGTTTTTCTCACTCCTACTAGTGAATGTAATGTAACACACACCCATACAATGCGCACCACCCCGCGATGTTTTTCAGAAACCTATCCTACATTGCCACTGCATGTTCCCTGACCACCCCATGCTGACCACCCCGCTGTGCTTTTCTCCATCCTACATTGCAACTCACTGCCTATCTTAATTCAGACCCTCCGATTCACACATCCCCGTGAGGTTTTTCTCACTCCTACTAGTGAATGTAATGTAACACACACCCATACAATGCGCACCACCTCGCGATGTTTTTCTCACTCCTACTAGTGAATGTAATGTAACACACACCCATACAATGCGCACCACTCCGCGATGTTTTTCAGAAACCTATCCTACATTGCCACTGCATGTACCTTGACCTCCCCATGCTGATCACCCCACGGTGCTTTTCTCCATCCTACATTGCCACTCACTGCCTATCCTAATTCAGACCCTCCGATTCACACCACCCAGTGATGTTTTTCTCACTCCTACTATTGAATGGAATGTAACACACACCCATACTATGTGCACCACCCCGTGATGTTTTTCTCACTACTACTAGTGAATGTAATGTAACACACACGCATACAATGCGCACCACCCCGCGATGTTTTTCTCACTCCTACTAGTAAATGTAATGTAACACACACACATACAATGCGCACCACCACGCGATGTTTTTCAGAAACCTATCCTACATTGCCACTGCATGTTCCCTGACCGCCCCATGCTGACCACCCCGCGGTGCTTTTCTCCATCCTACATTGCCACTCACTGACTATCCTAATTCAGGCCCTCCGATTCACACCACCCCGTGATTTTTTTCTCACTCCTACTAGTGAATGTAATGTAACACACACCCATACAATGCGCACCACCCCGCGATGTTTTTCAGAATCCTATCCTACATTGCCACTGCAAGTTCCCTGACCTCCCCATGCTGACCATCCCGCGGTGCTTTTCTCCATCCTACATTGCCACTCACTGCCTATCCTAGTTCAGACCTTCCGATTCACACAACCCCGTGATGTTATTCTCACTCCTACTAGTGAATGTAATGTAACACACACCCATACAATGCGCACCACCCCACGATGTTTTTCAGAAACATATCCTACATTGCCACTGCTTGTTCCCTGACCTCCCCATGCTGACCAACCCGTGGTGCTTTTCTCCGTCCGAAATTGCCACTCACTGCCTATCCTAAATCAGACCCTCCAATTCACACCACCCCGTGATGTTTTTCTCACTCCTACTAGTGAATGTAATGTAACACACACCCATACAATGCGCACCACCCTGTGATGTTTTCCTCACTCCTACTAGTGAATGTAATGTAACACACACCCATACAATGCGCACCACAACGTGATGTTTTTCTCACTCCTACTAGTGAATGTAATGTAACACACACCCATACAATGCGCACCACCCCGTGATGTTTTTCTCACTCCTACTAGTGAATGTAATGTAACACACACCCATACAATGCGCAAAACCATGCGATGTTTTTCAGAAACCTATCCTACATTGCCACTGCATTTTCCCTGACCTCCACATGCTGACAACCCCGCGGTCTTTTCTCCATCCTACATTGCCACTCACTGCCTATCCTAGTTCAGACCTTCCGATTCACACCACCCCGTGATGTTTTTCTCACTCCTACTAGTGAATGTAATGTAACACACACCCATACAATGCGCACCACACCGCGATGTTTTTCAGAAACCTATCCTACATTGCCACTGCATGTTCCCTGACCTCCCCATGCTGACCACCCCGCGGTGGTTTTCTCCATCCTACAATGCCACTCACTGTCTATCCTAATTCAGACCCTCCGATTCACACCACCCCGTGATGTTTTTCTCACTCCTACTAGTGCATGTAATGTAACACACACCCATACAATGCGCACCACCCAGTGATGTTTTTCTCACTCCTACTATTGAATGTAATGTAACACACACCCATACAATGCGCACCACCCCGCGATGTTTTTCAGAAACCTATCCTACATTGCCACTGCATGTTCCCTGACCTCCCCATGCTGACCACCCCGCGGTGCTTTTCTCCATCCTACATTGCCACTAACTGCCTATCCTAATTCAGACCCTCCAATTCACACCACCACGTGATGTTTTTCACACTCCTACTAGTGAATGTAATGTAACACACACCCATAAAATGGGCACCACCCCGCGATGTTTTTCAAAAACCTATCCTACATTGTCACTGCATGTTCCCTGACCTCCCCATGCTGACCACCCCGCGGGGCTTTTCTCCATCCTACAATGCCACTCACTGCCTATCCTAATTCAGACCCTCCGATTCACACCACCCCGTGATGTTTTTCTCACTCCTACTAGTGAATGTAATGTAACACAGACCTATAAAATGCGCACCACCCCGCGATCTTTTTCTCACTCCTACTAGGGAATGTAATGTAACACCCACCCATACAATGCGCACCACCCTGTGATGTTTTTCTCACTCCTACCAGTGAATGTAATGAAACACACACCCATACAATGCGCACCACCCCGCGATGTTTTTCAAAAACCTATCCTACATTGCCACTGCATGTTCAATGAAATCCCCATGCTGACCACCCCGTGGTGCTTTTCTCCATCCTACATTGCCACTCACTCCCTATCCTAATTCAGACACTCCGATTCACATTTCCCCGTGATGTTTTTCTCACTCCTACTAGTGATTGTAATGTAACACACACCCATACAATGCGCACCACCCCGCGATGTTTTTCAGAAACCTAGCCTACATTGCCACTGCAAGTTCCCTGACCTCCCCATGCTGACCACTCCGCGGTGCTTTTTTCCATCCTACATTACCACTCACTGCCTATCCTAGTTCAGACCTTCGGATTCACACCAACCCGTGATGTTTTTCTCACTCCTACTAGTGAATGTAATGTAACACACACCCATACAATGCGCACCACCCCGTGATGTTTTTCAGAAACCTATCCTACATTGCCACTGCATGTTCCCTGACCACCCCATGCTGACCACCCCGCTGTGCTTTTCTCCATCCTACATTGCAACTCACTGCCTATCCTAATTCAGACCCTCCGATTCACACATCCCCGTGAGGTTTTTCTCACTCCTACTAGTGAATGTAATGTAACACACACCCATACAATGCGCACCACCTCGCGATGTTTTTCTCACTCCTACTAGTGAATGTAATGTAACACACACCCATACAATGCGCACCACTCCGCGATGTTTTTCAGAAACCTATCCTACATTGCCACTGCATGTACCTTGACCTCCCCATGCTGACCACCCCACGGTGCTTTTCTCCATCCTACATTGCCACTCACTGCCTATCCTAATTCAGACCCTCCGATTCACACCACCCAGTGATGTTTTTCTCACTCCTACTATTGAATGGAATGTAACACACACCCATACAATGCGCACCACCCCGCGATGTTTTTCAGAATCCTATCCTACATTGCCACTGCAAGTTCACTGACCTCCCCATGCTGACCACCCCGCGGTGCTTTTCTCCATCCTACATTGCCACTCACTGCCTATCCTAGTTCAGACCTTCCGATTCACACCACCCCGTGATGTTATTCTCACTCCTACTAGTGAATGTAATGTAACACACACCCATACAATGCGCACCACCCCACGATGTTTTTCAGAATCATATCCTACATTGCCACTGCTTGTTCCCTGACCTCCCAATGCTGACCAACCCGTGGTGCTTTTCTCCGTCCGAAATTGCCACTCACTGCCTATCCTAAATGAGACCCTCCAATTCACACCACCCCGTGATGTTTTTCTCACTCCTACTAGTGAATATAATGTAACACACACCCATACAATGCGCACCACCCTGTGATGTTTTCCTCACTCCTACTAGTGAATGTAATGTAACACACACCCATACAATGCGCACCACAACGTGATGTTTTTCTCACTCCTACTAGTGAATGTAATGTAACACACACCCATACAATGCGCACCACACCGCGATGTTTTTCAGAAACCTATCCTACATTGCCACTGCATTTTCCCTGACCTCCACATGCTGACAACCCCGCGGTCTTTTCTCCATCCTACATTGCCACTCACTGCCTATCCTAATTCAGACCCTCCGATTCACACATCCCCGTGATGTTTTTCTCACTCCTACTAGTGAATGTAATGTAACACACACCCATACAATGTGCACCACCCCGCGATATTTTTCAGAAACCTATCCTACATTGCCAATGCATGTTCCCTGACCTCCCCATGCTGATCACCGCGCGGTGCTTTTCTCCATCCTACATTGCCACTCCCTGCCTATCCTAATTCAGACCCTCCGATTCACACCACCCCGTGATGTTTTTCTCACTCCTACTAGTGAATGTAATGTAACACACACCCATACAATGCGCACCACACCGCGATGTTTTTCAGAAACCTATCCTACATTGCCACTGCATGTTCCCTGACCTCCGCATGCTGACCATCCCGCGGTCTTTTCTCCATCCTACATTGCCACTCACTGCCTATCCTAATTCAGACCCTCCGATTCACACATCCCCGTGATGTATTTCTCACTCCTACTAGTGAATGTAATGTAACACACACCCATACAATGTGCACCACCCCGCGATGTTTTTCAGAAACCTATCCTACATTGCCAATGCATGTTCCCTGACCTCCCCATGCTGATCACCGCGCGGTGCTTTTCTCCATCCTACATTGAAACTCACTGCCTATCCTAATTCAGACCCTCTGATTCACACCACCCCGTGATGTTTTTCTCACTCCTACTAGTGAATGTAATGTATCACACACCCATACAATGCGCACCACACCGCGATGTTTTTCAGAAACCTATGCTACATTGCCACTCCATGTTCCCTGACCTCCCCATGCTGATCACCCCGCGGTGGTTTTCTCCATCCTACATTGCCACTCACTGCCTATCCTAATTCAGACCTTCCGATTCACACCACCCCGTGATGTATTTCTCACTCCTACTAGTCAATGTAATGTAACACACACCCTTACAATGCGCACCACACCGCGATGTTTTTCAGAAACCTATCCTACATTGCCACTGCATGTTCCCTGACCTCCCCATGCTGATCACCCCGCTGTGCTGTTCTCCATCCTACATTGCCACTCACTGCCTATCCTAATTCAGACCCTCCGATTCACACCACCCCGTGATGTTTTTCTCATTCCTACTAGTGAATGTAATGTAACACACACCCATTCAATGCGCACCACCCCGTGATGTTTTTCTCACTCCTACTAGTGAATGTAATGTAACACACCCCCATACAATGCGGACCACCCCGCGATGTTTTTCTCACTCCTACTAGTGAATGTAATGTAACACACACACATACAATGCGCACCACCCCGCGATGTTTTTCAGAAACCTATTCTACATTGCCACTGCATGTTCCCTGACCTCCCCATGCTGACCACCCCGTGGTGGTTTTCTCCATCCTATATTGCCACTCACTGCCTATCCTAATTCAGACCCTCCGATTCACACCACCCCGTGATGGTTTCCTCACTCCTACTATTGAAAGGAATGTAACACACACCCATACTATGTGCACCACCCCGTGTTGTTTTTCTCACTCCTACTAGTGAATGTAATGTAACACACACACATACAATGCGCACCACCACCCGATGTTTTTCAGAAATCTATCCTGCATTGCCACTGCATGTTCCCTGACCGCCCCATGCTGACCACCCCGCGGTGCTTTTCTCCATCCTACATTGCCACTCACTGACTATCCTAATTCAGGCCCTCCGATTCACACCAACCCGTGATTTTTTTCTCACTCCTACTAGTGAATGTAATGTAACACACACCAATACAATGCGCAACACCCCGCGATGTTTTTCAGAATCCTATCCTACATTGCCACTGCAAGTTCCCTGACTTCCCCATGCTGACCACCCCGCGGTGCTTTTCTCCATCCTACATTGCCACTCACTGCCTATCCTAGTTCAGACCTTCCGATTCACACCACCCCGTGATGTTTTTCTCACTCCTACTAGTGAATGTAATGTAATACACACCCATACAATGCGCACCACCCCACGATGTTTTTAAGAAACATATCCTACATTGCCACTGCATGTTCCCTGACCTCCCCATGCTGACCACCCCGTGGTGCTTTTCTCCGTCCGAAATTGCCACTCACTGCCTATCCTAAATCAGACCCTCCGATTCACACCACCCCGTGATGTTATTCTCACTCCTACTAGTGAATGTAATGTAACACACACCCATACAATGCGCACCACAACGTGATGTTTTTCTCACTCCTACTAGTGAATGTAATGTAACACACACCCATACAATGCGCACCACCCCGTGATGTTTTTCTCACTCCTACTAGTGAATGTAATGTAACACACACCCATACAATGCGCACCACCACGCGATGTTTTTCAGAAACCTATCCTACATTGCCACTGCATTTTCCCTGACCTCCACATGCTGACCACCCCGCGGTCTTTTCTCCATCCTACATTGCCACTCACTGCCTATCCTAATTCAGACCCTCCGATTCACACCACCCCGTGATGTATTTCTCACTCCTACTAGTCAATGTAATGTAACACACACCCATACAATGCGCACCACACCGCGATGTTTTTCAGAAACCTATCCTACATTGCCACTGCATGTTCCCTGACCTCCCCATGCTGATCACCCCACGGTGCTTTTCTTCATCCTACATTGCCACTCACTGCCTATACTAATTCAGACCCTCCGATTCACACCACCCTGTGATGTTTTTCTCACTCCTACTAGTGAATGTAATGTAACACACACCCATACAATGCGTACCACAACGTGATGTTTTTCTCACTCCTACTAGTGAATGTAATGTAACACACACCCATACAATGCGCACCACACCGCGATGTTTTTCAGAAACCTATGCTACATTGCCACTGCATGTTCCCTGACCTCCCCATGCTGATCACCCCGCGGTGCTTTTCTCCATCCTACATTGCCACTTACTGCCTATCCTAATTCAGACCTTCCGATTCACACCACCCCGTGATGTATTTCTCACTCCTACTAGTCAATGTAATGTAACAGACACCCTTACAATGCGCACCACACCGCGATGTTTTTAAGAAACCTATCCTACATTGCCAGTGCATGTTCCCTGACCTCCCCATGCTGATCACCCCGCGGTGCTTTTCTCCATCCTACATTGCCACTCACAGCCTATCCTAATTCAGACCCTCCGATTCACACCACCCCGTGATGTTTTTCTCATTCCTACTAGTGAATGTAATGTAAAACACACCCATACAATGCGCACCACCCCGTGATGTTTTTCTCACTCCTACTAGTGAATGTAATGTAACACACCCCCATACAATGCGCACCACCCCGCGATGTTTTTCTCACTCCTACTAGTGAATGTAATGTAACACACACCCATACAATGCGCACCACCGCGCGATGTTTTTCAGAAACCTATTCTACATTGCCACTGCATGTTCCCTGACCTCCCCATGCTGACCACCCCGTGGTGGTTTTCTCCATCCTATATTGCCACTCACTGCCTATCCTAATTCAGACCCTCCGATTCACACCACCCCGTGATGGTTTCCTCACTCCTACTATTGAAAGGAATGTAACACACACCCATACTATGTGCACCACCCCGTGTTGTTTTTCTCACTACTACTAGTGAATGTAATGCAACACACACGCATACAATGCGCACCACCCCGCGATGTTTTTCTCACTCCTACTAGTGAATGTAATGTAACACACACCCATACAATGCGCACCACCCCGCGATGTTTTTCAGAAACCTATTATACATTGCCACTGCATGTTCCCTGACTGCCCAATGCTGACCACCCCGCGGTGCTTTTCTCCATCCTACATTGCCACTCACTGACTATCCTAATTCAGGCCCTCAGATGCACACCAACCCGTGATGTTTTTCTCACTCCTACTAGTGAATGTAATGTAACACACACCCATACAATGCACACCACCCTGCGATGTTTTTCAGAAAACTATCCTACATTGCCACTGGAAGTTCCCTGACCTCCCCATGCTGATCACCCCGCGGTGCTTTTCTCCATCCTATATTGCCACTCACTGCCTATCCTAGTTCAGACCTTCCGATTCACATCACCCCGTGATGTTTTTCTCACTCCTACTAGTGAATGTAATGTAACACACACCCATACAATGCGCACCACCCCACGATGTTTTTCAGAAAGATATTCTACATTGCCACTGCATGTTCCCTGACCTCCCCATGCTGACCACCCCGTGGTGCTTTTCTCCGTCCGAAATTGCCACTCACTGCCTATCCTAAATCAGACCCTCCGATTCACACCACTCCGTGATGTTTTTCTCACTCCTACTAGTGAATGTAATGTAACACACACCGATACAATGCTCACCACCCTGTGATGTTTTTCTCACTCCTACTAGTGAATGTAATGTAACACACACCCATACAATGCGCACCACAACGTGATGTTTTTCTCACTCCTACTAGTGAATGTAATGTAACACACACCCATACAATGCGCACCACCCCGTGATGTTTTTCTCACTCCTACTAGTGAATGTAATGTAACACACACCCATACAATGCGCACCACCACGCGATGTTTTTCAGAAACCTATTCTACATTGCCACTGCATTTTCCTTGACCTCCACATGCTGACCACCCCGCGGTCTTTTCTCCATCCTACATTGCCACTCACTGCCTATCCTAATTCAGACCCTCCGATTCACACATCCCCGAGATGTTTTTCTCACTCCTACTAGTGAATGTAATGTAACACACACCCATACAATGTGCACCACCCCGCGATGTTTTTCAGAAACCTATCCTACATTGCCAATGCATGTTGCCTGACCTCCCCATGCTGATCACCGCGCGGTGCTTTTCTCCATCCTACATTGCCACTCACTGCCTATCCTATTTCAGTCCCTCCGATTCACACCACCCCGTGATGTTTTTCTCACTCCTACTAGTGAATGTAATGTAACACACACCCATACAAGCGCACCACATCGCGATGTTTTTCAGAAACCTATCCTACATTGCCACTGCATGTTCCCTGACCTCCCCATGCTGATCAGCCCGCGGTGCTTTTCTCCATCCTACATTGCCACTCACTGCCTATCCTAATTCAGACCTTCCGATTCACACCACCCCGTGATGTATTTCTCACTCCTACTAGTCAATGTAATGTAACACACACCCATACAATGCACACCACCCAGTGATGTTTTTCTCACTCCTACTATTGAATGTAATGTAACACACACCCATACAATGCGCACCACACCGCGATGTTTTTCAGAAACCTATCCTACATTGCCACTGCATGTTCCCTGACCTCCCCATGCTGACCACCCCGTGGTGCTTTTCTCCATCCTACATTGCCACTAACTGCCTATCCTAATTCAGACCCTCCAATTCACACCACCACGTGATGTTTTTCACACTCCTACTAGTGAATGTAATGTAACACACACCCATAAAATGCGCACCACCCCGCGATGTTTTTCAAAAACCTATCCTACATTGTCACTGCATGTTCCCTGACCTCCCCATGCTGACCACCCCGCGGGGCTTTTCTCCATCCTACAATGCCACTCACTGCCTATCCTAATTCAGACCCTCCGATTCACACCACCCCGTGATGTTTTTCTCACTCCTACGAGTGAATGTAATGTAACACCCTACCATACAATGCGCACCACCCCGCTATGTTTTTCTCACTCCTACTAGTGAATGTAATATAACACAGACCCATAAATTGCGCACCACCCCGCGATCTTTTTCTCACTCCTACTAGTGAATGTAATGTAACACCCACCCATACAATGCGCACCACCCTGTGATGTTTTTCTCACTCCTACCAGTGAATGTAATGAAACACACACCCATACAATGCGCACCAACCCGCGATGTTTTTCAAAAACCTATCCTACATTGCCACTGCATGTTCAATGAAATCCCCATGCTGACCACCCCGTGGTGCTTTTCTCCATCCTACATTGCCACTCACTCCCTATCCTAATTCAGACACTCCGATTCACATTTCCCCGTGATGTTTTTCTCACTCCTACTAGTGAATGTAATGTAACACACACCCATACAATGCGCACCACCCCGCGATGTTTTTCAGAAACCTAGCCTACATTGCCACTGCAAGTTCCCTGACCTCCCCATGCTGACCACCCCGCGGTGCTTTTCTCCATCCTACATTGCCACTCACTGCCTATCCTAGTTCAGACCTTCCGATTCACACCAACCCGTGATGTTTTTCTCACTCCTACTAGTGAATGTAATGTAACACACACCCATACAATGCGCACCACCCCGCGATATTTTTCAGAAACCTATCCTACATTGCCACTGCATGTTCCCTGACCACCCCATGCTGACCACCCCGCTGTGCTTTTCTCCATCCTACATTGCAACTCACTGCCTATCCTAATTCAGACCGTCCGATTCACACATCCCCGTGAGGTTTTTCTCACTCCTACTAGTGAATGTAATGTAACACACACCCATACAATGCGCACCACCTCGCGATGTTTTTCTCACTCCTACTAGTGAATGTAATGTAACACACACCCATACAATGCGCACCACTCCGCGATGTTTTTCAGAAACCTATCCTACATTGCCACTGCATGTACCTTGACCTCCCCATGGTGACCACCCCTCGGTGCTTTTCTCCATCCTACATTGCCACTCACTGCCTATCCTAATTCAGACCCTCCGATTCACACCACCCAGTGATGTTTTTCTCACTCCTACTATTGAATGGAATGTAACACACACCCATACTATGTGCACCACCCCGTGATGTTGTTCTCACTACTACTAGTGAATGTAATGTAACACACACGCATACAATGCGCACCACCCCGCGATGTTTTTCTCACTCCTACTAGTAAATGTAATGTAACACACACACATACAATGCGCACCACCACGCGATGTTTTTCAGAAACCTATCCTACATTGCCACTGCATGTTCCCTGACCGCCCCATGCTGACCACCCCGCGGTGCTTTTCTCCATCCTACATTTCCACTCACTGACTATCCTAATTCAAGCCCTCCGATTCACACCACCCCGTGATTTTTTTCTCACTCCTACTAGTGAATGTAATGTAACACACACCCATACAATGCGCACCACCCCGCGATGTTTTTCAGAATCCTATCCTACATTGCCACTGCCAGTTCCCTGACCTCCCCATGCTGACCACCCCGCGGTGCTTTTCTCCATCCTACATTGCCACTCACTGCCTATCCTAGTTCAGACCTTCCGATTCACACCACCCCGTGATGTTATTCTCACTCCTACTAGTGAATGTAATGTAACACACACCCATACAATGCGCACCACCCCACGATGTTTTTCAGAAACGTATCCTACATTGCCACTGCTTGTTCCCTGACCTCCCCATGCTGACCAACCCGTGGTGCATTTCTCGGTCCGAAATTGCCACTCACTGCCTATCCTAAATCAGACCCTCCAATTCACACCACCCCGTGATGTTTTTCTCACTCCTACTAGTGAATGTAATGTAACACACACCCATACAATGCGCACCATCCTGTGATGTTTTCCTCACTCCTACTAGTGAATGTAATGTAACACACACCCATACAATGCGCACCACAACGTGATGTTTTTCTCACTCCTACTAGTGAATGTAATGTAACACACACCCATACAATGCGCACCACCCCGTGATGTTTTTCTCACTCCTACTAGTGAATGTAATGTAACACACACCCATACAATGCGCAAAACCATGCGATGTTTTTCAGAAACCTATCCTACATTGCCACTGCATTTTCCCTGACCTCCACATGCTGACAACCCCGCGGTGCTTTTCTCCATCCTACATTGCCACTCCCTGCCTATCCTAATTCAGACCCTCCGATTCACACCACCCCGTGATGTTTTTCTCACTCCTACTACTGAATGTAATGTAACACACACCCATACATTGCGCACCACACCGCGATGTTTTTCAGAAACCTATCCTACATTGCCACTGCATGTTCCCTGACCTCCGCATGCTGACCATCCCGCGGTCTTTTCTCCATCCTACATTGCCACTCACTGCCTATCCTAATTCAGACTCTCCAATTCACACATCCCCGTGATGTATTTCTCACTCCTACTAGTGAATGTAATGTAACACACAACCATACAATGTGCACCACCCCGCGATGTTTTTCAGAAACCTATCCTACATTGTCACTGCATGTTCCCTGACCTCCCCATGCTGACCACCCCGCGGGGCTTTTCTCCATCCTACAATGCCACTCACTGACTATCCTAATTCAGGCCCTCAGATTCACACCACCCCGTGATGTTTTTCTCACTCCTAATAGTGAATGTAATGTAACACACACCCATACAATGCGCACCACCCCGTGATGTTTTTCTCACTCCTACTAGTGAATGTAATGTAACACACACCCATACAATGCGCACCACCCCGCGATCTTTTTCTCACTCCTACTAGTGAATGTAATGTAACACCCACCCATACAATGCGCACCACCCTGTGATGTTTTTCTCACTCCTACCACTGAATGTAATGAAACACACACCCATACAATGCGCACCAACCCGCGATGTTTTTCAAAAACCTATCCTACATTGCCACTGCATGTTCAATGAAATCCCCATGCTGACCACCCCGTGGTGCTTTTCTCCATCCTACATTGCCACTCACTCCCTATCCTAATTCAGACACTCCGATTCACATTTCCCCGTGATGTTTTTCTCACTCCTACTAGTGAATGTAATGTAACACACACCCATACAATGCGCACCACCCCGCGATGTTTTTCAGAAACCTAGCCTACATTGCCACTGCAAGTTCCCTGACCTCCCCATGCTGACCACCCCGCGGTGCTTTTCTCCATCCTACATTGCCACTCACTGCCTATCCTAGTTCAGACCTTCCGATTCACACCAACCCGTGATGTTTTTCTCACTCCTACTAGTGAATGTAATGTAACACACACCCATACAATGCGCACCACCCCGCGATATTTTTCAGAAACCTATCCTACATTGCCACTGCATGTTCCCTGACCACCCCATGCTGACCACCCCGCTGTGCTTTTCTCCATCCTACATTGCAACTCACTGCCTATCCTAATTCAGACCCTCCGATTCACACATCCCCGTGAGGTTTTTCTCACTCCTACTAGTGAATGTAATGTAACACACACCCATACAATGCGCACCACCTCGCGATGTTTTTCTCACTCCTACTAGTGAATGTAATGTAACACACACCCATACAATGCGCACCACTCCGCGATGTTTTTCAGAAACCTATCCTACATTGCCACTGCATGTACCTTGACCTCCCCATGGTGACCACCCCTCGGTGCTTTTCTCCATCCTACATTGCCACTCACTGCCTATCCTAATTCAGACCCTCCGATTCACACCACCCAGTGATGTTTTTCTCACTCCTACTATTGAATGGAATGTAACACACACCCATACTATGTGCACCACCCCGTGATGTTGTTCTCACTACTACTAGTGAATGTAATGTAACACACACGCATACAATGCGCACCACCCCGCGATGTTTTTCTCACTCCTACTAGTAAATGTAATGTAACACACACACATACAATGCGCACCACCACGCGATGTTTTTCAGAAACCTATCCTACATTGCCACTGCATGTTCCCTGACCGCCCCATGCTGACCACCCCGCGGTGCTTTTCTCCATCCTACATTGCCACTCACTGACTATCCTAATTCAAGCCCTCCGATTCACACCACCCCGTGATTTTTTTCTCACTCCTACTAGTGAATGTAATGTAACACACACCCATACAATGCGCACCACCCCGCGATGTTTTTCAGAATCCTATCCTACATTGCCACTGCCAGTTCCCTGACCTCCCCATGCTGACCACCCCGCGGTGCTTTTCTCCATCCTACATTGCCACTCACTGCCTATCCTAGTTCAGACCTTCCGATTCACACCACCCCGTGATGTTATTCTCACTCCTACTAGTGAATGTAATGTAACACACACCCATACAATGCGCACCACCCCACGATGTTTTTCAGAAACATATCCTACATTGCCACTGCTTGTTCCCTGACCTCCCCATGCTGACCAACCCGTGGTGCATTTCTCGGTCCGAAATTGCCACTCACTGCCTATCCTAAATCAGACCCTCCAATTCACACCACCCCGTGATGTTTTTCTCACTCCTACTAGTGAATGTAATGTAACACACACCCATACAATGCGCACCACACCGCGATGTTTTTCAGAAACCTAGGCTACATTGCCACTCCATGTTCCCTGACCTCCCCATGCTGATCACCCCGCGGTGGTTTTCTCCATCCTACATTGCCACTCACTGACTATCCTAATTCAGGCCCTCAGATTCACACCACCCCGTGATGTTTTTCTCACTCCTAATATTGAATGTAATGTAACACACACCCATACAATGCGCACCACCCCGTGATGTTTTTCTCACTCCTACTAGTGAATGTAATGTAACACACACCCATACAATGCGCACCACCCCGCGATGTTTTTCTCACTCCTACTAGTGAATGTAATGTAACACACACCCATACAATACGCACCACCCCGTGATGTTTTTGTCACTCCTACTAGTGAATGTAATGTAACACACACCCATACAATGCGCGCCACCCCGTGATGTTTTTCTCACTCCTACTAGTGAATGGAATGTAACACACACCCATACAATGCGCACCACAACGTGATGTTTTTCTCACTCCTACTAGTGAATGTAATGTAACACACACCCATACAATGCGCATCACCCCGTGATGTTTTTCTCACTCCTGCTAGTGAATGTAATGTAACACACACCCATACAATGCGCACCACCACGCGATGTTTTTCAGAAACCTATCCTACATTGCCACTGCATTTTCCCTGACCTCCACATGCTGACCACCGCGCGGTCTTTTCTCCATCCTACATTGCCACTCACTGCCTATCCTAATTCAGACCCTCTGATTCACACATCCCCGTGATGTTTTTCTCACTCCTACTAGTGAATGGAATGTAACACACACCCATACAATGTGCACCACCCCGCGATGTTTTTAAGAAACCTATCCTACATTGCCAATGCATGTTCCCTGACCTCCCCATGCTGATCACCGCGCGGTGCTTTTCTCCATCCTGCATTGCCACTCACTGCCTATCCTATTTCAGACCCTCCGATTCACACCACCCCGTGATGTTTTTCTCACTCCTACTAGTGAATGTAATGTAACACACACCCATACATGCGCACCACACCGCGATGTTTTTCAGAAACCTATGCTACATTGCCACTGCATGTTCCCTGACCTCCCCATGCTAATCAGCCCGCGGTGCTTTTCTCCATCCTACATTGCCACTTACTGCCTATCCTAATTCAGACCTTCCGATTCACACCACCCCGTGATATATTTCTCACTCCTACTAGTCAATGTAATGTAACACACACCCATACAAGCGCACCACACCGCGATGTTTTTCAGAAACCTATGCTACATTGCCACTGCATGTTCCCTGACCTCCCCATGCTGACCACCCAGCGGCGGTTTTCTCCATCCTACAATGCCACTCACTGTCTATCCTAATTCAGACCCTCCGATTCACACCACCCCGTGATGTTTTTCTCACTCCTACTAGTGCATGTAATGTAACACACACCCATACATTGCGCACCACCCCGTGATGTTTTTCTCACTCCTACTAGTGAATGTAATGTAACACACACCCATACAATGCGCACCACCCCGCGATGTTTTTCAGAAACCTATCCTACATTGCCACTGCCTGTTCCCTGACCTCCCCATGCTGACCACCCTGCGGTGCTTTTCTCCATCCTACATTGCCACTAACTGCCTATCCTAATTCAGACCCTCCAATTCACACCACCACGTGATGTTTTTCACACTCCTACTAGTGAATGTAATGTAACACACACCCATAAAATGCGCACCACCCCGCAATGTTTTTCAAAACCTATCCTACATTGTCACTGCATGTTCCCTGACCTCCCCATGCTGACCACCCCGCGGGGCTTTTCTCCATCCTACAATGCCACTCACTGCCTATCCTAATTCAGACCCTCCGATTCACACCACCCTGTGATGTTTTTCTCACTCCTACTAGTGAATGTAATGTAACACCCACCCATACAATGCGCACCACCCCGCGATGTATTTCTCACTCCTACTAGTGAATGTAATGTAACACACACCCATAAAATGCGCTCCACCCCGCGATCTTTTTCTCACTCCTACTAGTGAATGTAATGTAACACCCACCCATACAATGCGCACCACCCCGTGATGTTTTTCTCACTCCTACCAGTGAATGTAATGAAACACACACCCATACAATGCGCACCACCCAGCGATGTTTTTCAAAAACCTATCCTACATTGCCACTGCATGTTGAATGAAATCCCCATGGTGACCAACCCGTGGTGCTTTTCTCCATCCTACATTGCCACTCACTGCCTATCCTAATACAGACCCTCCGATGCACACCACTCTGTGATGTTTTTCTCACTCCTACTAGTGAATGTAATGTAACACACACCCATACAATGCGCACCACCCCGCGATGTTTTTCAGAATCCTATCCTACATTGCCACTGCATGTTCCCTGACCTCCCCATGCTGACCAACCCGTGGTGCTTTTCTCCGTCCGAAATTGCCACTCACTGCCTATCCTAAATCAGACCCTCCACTTCCCACCACCCCGTGATGTTTTTCTCACTCCTACTAGTGAATGTAATGTAACACACACCCATACAATGCGCACCACCCCGTGATGTTTTCCTCACTCCTACTACTGAATGTAATGTAACACACACCCATACAATGCGCACCACAACGTGATGTTTTTCTCACTCCTACTAGTGAATGTAATGTAACACACACCCATACAATGCGCACCACCCCGCGATTTTTTTCAGAAACCTATCCTACATTGCCACTGCAAGTTCCCTGACCTCCCCATGCTGACCACCCCGCGGTGCTTTTCTCCATCCTACATTGCCACTCACTGCCTATCCTAATTCAGACCCTCCGATTCACACATCCCCGTGAGGTTTTTCTCACTCCTACTAGTGAATGTAATGTAACACACACCCATACAATGCGCACCACCTCGCGATGATTTTCTCACTCCTACTAGTGAATGTAATGTAACACACACCCATACAATGCGCACCACTTGGCGATGTTTTTCAGAAACCTATCCTACATTGCCACTGCATGTACCTTGACCTCCCCATGCTGACCACACCACGGTGCTTTTCTCCATCCTACATTGCCACTCACTGCCTATCCTAAATCAGACCCTCCGATTCACACCACCCAGTGATGTTTTTCTCACTCCTACTATTGAATGGAATGTAACACACACCCATACTATGTGCACCACCCCGTGATGTTTTTCTCACTACTACTAGTGAATGTAATGTAACACACACCCATACAATGCGCACCACCCCGCGATGTTTTTCAGAATCCTATCCTACATTGTCACTGCAAGTTCCCTGACCTCCCCATGCTGACCAACCCGTGGTGCTTTTCTCCGTCCGAAATTGCCACTCACTGCCTATCCTAAATCAGACCCTCCACTTCCCACCACCCCGTGATGTTTTTCTCACTCCTACTAGTGAATGTAATGTAACACACACCCTTACAATGCGCACCACCACGTGATGTTTTCCTCACTCCTACTACTGAATGTAATGTAACACACACCCATACAATGCGCACCACAACGTGATGTTTTTCTCACTCCTACTAGTGAATGTAATGTAACACACACCCATACAATGCGCACCACCCCGTGATGTTTTTCTCACTCCTACTAGTGAATGTAATGTAACACACACCCATACAATGCGCACCACACCGCGATGTTTTTCAGAAACCTATGCTACATTGCCAATGCATGTTCCCTGACCTCCGCATGCTGACCACCCCGCGGTCTTTTCTCCATCCTACATTGCCACTCACTGCCTATCCTAATTCAGACCCTCAGATTCACACATCCCCGTGATGTATTTCTCACTCCTACTAGTGAATGTAATGTAACACACACCCATACAATGTGCACCACCCCGCGATGTTTTACAGAAACCTATCCTACATTGCCAATGCATGTTCCCTGACCTCCCCATGCTGATCACCGCGCGGTGCTTTTCTCCATCCTACATTGAAACTCACTGCCTATCCTAATTCAGACCCTCCGATTCACACCACCCCGGGATGTTTTTCTCACTCCTACTATTGAATGGAATGTAACACACACCCATACTATGTCCACCACCCCGTTTTGTTTTTCTCACTACTACTAGTGAATGTAATGTAACACACACGCATACAACGCGCACCACCCCGCGATATTTTTCTCACTCCTACTAGTGAATGTAATGTAACACATACACATACAATGCGCACCAACCCGCGATGTTTTTCAGAAAACTATCCTACATTGCCACTGCAAGTTCCCTGACCTCCCCATGCTGACCACCCCGCGGTGCTTTTCTCCATCCTACATTGCCACTCCCTGCCTATCCTAGTTCAGACCTTCCGATTCACACCACCCCGTGATGTTTTTCTCACTCCTACTAGTGAATGTAATGTAACACACACCCATACAATGCGCACCACCCCACGATGTTTTTCAGAAGCATATTCTACATTGCCACTGCATGTTCCCTGATCTCCCCATGCTGACCAGCCTGTGGTGCTTTTCTCCGTCCGAAATTGCCACTCACTGCCTATCCTAAATCAGACCCTCCGATTCACACCACCCCATGATGTTTTTCTCACTCCTACTAGTGAATGTAATGTAACACATACCCATACAATGCACACCACCCCGTGATGTTTTTCTCACTCCTACTAGTGAATGTAATGTAACACACACCCATACAATGCGCACCACCACGCGATGTTTTTTAGAAACCTATCCTACATTGCCACTGCATTTTCCCTGACCTCCACATGCTGACCACCCCGCGGTGTTTTCTCCATCCTACATTGCCACTCACTGCCTATCCTAATTCAGACCCTCCGATTCACACATCCCCATGATGTTTTTCTCACTCCTACTAGTGAATGTAAGGTAACACACACCCATACAATGTGCACCACCCCGCGATGTTTTTCAGAAACCTATCCTACATTGCCAATGCATGTTCCCTGACCTCCCCATGCTGATCACCGCGCGGTGCTTTTCTCCATCCTGCATTGCCACTCACTGCCTATCCTATTTCAGACCCTCTGATTCACACCACCCCGTGATGTTTTTCTCACTCCTACTAGTGAATGTAATGTAACACACACCCATACATGCGCACCACACCGTGATGTTTTTCAGAAACCTATGCTACATTGCCACTGCATGTTCCCTGACCTCCCCATGCTGATCAGCCCGCGGTGCTTTTCTCCATCCTACATTGCCACTTACTGCCTATCCTAATTCAGACCTTCCGATTCACACCACCCCGTGATATATTTCTCACTCCTACTAGTCAATGTAATGTAACACACACCCATACAAGCGCACCGCACCGTGATGTTTTTGAGAAACCTATGCTACATTGCCACTGCATGTTCCCTGACCTCCCCATGCTGACCACCCAGTGGCGGTTTTCTCCATCCTACAATGCCACTCACAGTCTATCCTAATTCAGACCCTCCGATTCACACCACCCCTTGATGTTTTTCTCACTCCTACTAGTGCATGTAATGTAACACACACCCATACAATGCGCACCACCCCGTGATGTTTTTCTCACTCCTACTAGTGAATGTAATGTAACACACACCCATACAATGCGCACCACCCCGCGATGTTTTTCAGAAACCTATCCTACATTGCCACTGCCTGTTCCCTGACCTCCCCATGCTGACCACCCCGCGGTGCTTTTCTCCATCCTACATTGCCACTAACTGCCTATCCTAATTCAGACCCTCCAATTCACACCACCACGTGATGTTTTTCACACTCCTACTAGTGAATGTAATGTAACACACACCCATAAAATGCGCACCACCCCGCGATATTTTTCAAAACCTATCCTACATTGTCACTGCATGTTCCCTGACTTCCCCATGCTGACCACCCCGCGGGGCTTTTCTCCATCCTACAATGCCACTCACTGCCTATCCTAATTCAGACCCTCCGATTCACACCACCCCGTGATGTTTTTCTCACTCCTACTAGTGAATGTAATGTAACACCCACCCATACAATGCGCACCACCCCGCGATGTATTTCTCACTCATACTAGTGAATGTAATGTAACACACACCCATAAAATGCGCTCCACCCCGCGATCTTTTTCTCACTCCTACTAGTGATTGTAATGTAACACCCACCCATACAATGCGCACCACCCCGTGATGTTTTTCTCACTCCTACCAGTGAATGTAATGAAACACACACCCATACAATGCGCACCACCCAGCGATGTTTTTCAAAAACCTATCCTACATTGCCACTGCATGTTGAATGAAATCCCCATGCTGACCAACCCGTGGTGCTTTTCTCCATCCTACATTGCCACTCACTGCCTATCCTAATTCAGACCCTCCGATGCACACCACTCTGTGATGTTTTTCTCACTCCTACTAGTGAATGTAATGTAACACACACCCATACAATGCGCACCACCCCGCGATGTGTTTCACAAAACTATCCTACATTGCCACTGCATGTTCCCTGACCTCCCCATGCTGACCACCCCGCGGTGCTTTTCTCCATCCTACATTGCCACTCACTGCCTATCCTAATTCAGACACTCCGATTCACATTTCCCCGTGATGTTTTTCTCACTCCTACTAGTGAATGTAATGTAACACACACCCATACAATGCGCACCACCTCGCGATGTTTTTCTCACTCCTACTTGTGAATGTAATGTAACACACACCCATACAATGCGCACCACTCGGCGATGTTTTTCAGAAACCTATCCTACATTGCCACTGCATTTACCTTGACCTCCCCATGCTGACCACCCCACGGTGCTTTTCTCCATCCTACATTGCCACTCACTGCCTATCCTAATTCAGACCCTCCGATTCACACCACCCAGTGATGTTTCTCTCACTCCTACTATTGAATGGAATGTAACACACACCCATACTATGTGCACCACCCCGTGATGTTTTTCTCACTACTAGTAGTGAATGTAATGTAACACACACGCATACAATGCGCACCACCCCGCGATGTTTTTCTCACTCCTACTAGTGAATGTAATGTAACACACACACATACAATGCGCACCACCACGCGATGTTTTTCAGAAACCTATCCTACATTGCCACTGCATGTTCCCTGACCGCCCCATGCTGACCACCCCGCGGTGCTTTTCTCCATCCTACATTGCCACTCACTGACTATCCTAATTCAGGCCCTCCGATTCACACCACCCCGTGATTTTTTTCTCACTCCTACTAGTGAATGTAATGTAACACATACACATACAATGCGCACCAACCCGCGATGTTTTTCAGAAAACTATCCTACATTGCCACTGCAAGTTCCCTGACCTCCCCATGCTGACCACCCCGCGGTGCTTTTCTCCATCCTACATTGCCACTCACTGCCTATCCTAATTCAGACCCTCCGATTCACACCACCCAGTGATGTTTCTCTCACTCCTACTATTGAATGGAATGTAACACACACCCATACTATGTGCACCACCCCGTGATGTTTTTCTCACTACTACTAGTGAATGTAATGTAACACACACGCATACAATGCGCACCACCACGCGATGTTTTTCTCACTCCTACTAGTGAATGTAATGTAACAAACACACATACAATGCGCACCACCACGCGATGTTTTTCAGAAACCTATCCTACATTGCCACTGCATGTTCCCTGACCGCCCGATGCTGACCACCCCGCGGTGCTTTTCTCCATCCTACATTGCCACTCACTGACTATCCTAATTCAGGCCCTCCGATTCACACCACCCCGTGATTTTTTTCTCACTCCTACTAGTGAATGTAATGTAACACACACCCATACAATGCGCACCACCCCGCGATGTTTTTCAGAATCCTATCCTACATTGTCACTGCAAGTTCCCTGACCTCCCCATGCTGACCACCCCGCGGTGCTTTTCTCCATCCTACATTGCCACTCACTGCCTATCCTAGTTCAGACCTTCCGATTCACACCACCCCATGATGTTTTTCTCACTCCTACTAGTGAATGTAATGTAACACACACCCATACAATGCGCACCACCCCACGATGTTTTTCAGAAACATATCCTACATTGCCACTGCATGTTCCCTGACCTCCCCATGCTGACCAACCCGTGGTGCTTTTCTCCGTCCGAAATTGCCACTCACTGCCTATCCTAAATCAGACCCTCCACTTCCCACCACCCCGTGATGTTTTTCTCACTCCTACTAGTGAATGTAATGTAACACACACCCATACAATGCGCACCACCCCGTGATGTTTTCCTCACTCCTACTACTGAATGTAATGTAACACACACCCATACAATGCGCACCACAACGTGATGTTTTTCTCACTCCTACTAGTGAATGTAATGTAACACACACCCATACAATGCGCACCACCCCGTGATGTTTTTCTCACTCCTACTAGTGAATGTAATGTAACACACACCCATACAATGCGCACCACCCCGCGATTTTTTTCAGAAACCTATCCTACATTGCCACTGCAAGTTCCCGGACCTCCCCATGCTGACCACCCCGCGGTGCTTTTCTCCATCCTACATTGCCACTCACTGCCTATCCTAATTCAGACCCTCCGATTCACACATCCCCGTGAGGTTTTTCTCACTCCTACTAGTGAATGTAATGTAACACACACCCATACAATGCGCACCACCTCGCGATGATTTTCTCACTCCTACTAGTGAATGTAATGTAACACACACCCATACAATGCGCACCACTTGGCGATGTTTTTCAGAAACCTATCCTACATTGCCACTGCATGTACCTTGACCTCCCCATGCTGACCACACCACGGTGCTTTTCTCCATCCTACATTGCCACTCACTGCCTATCCTAAATCAGACCCTCCGATTCACACCACCCAGTGATGTTTTTCTCACTCCTACTATTGAATGGAATGTAACACACACCCATACTATGTGCACCACCCCGTGATGTTTTTCTCACTACTACTAGTGAATGTAATGTAACACACACCCATACAATGCGCACCACCCCGCGATGTTTTTCAGAATCCTATCCTACATTGTCACTGCAAGTTCCCTGACCTCCCCATGCTGACCAACCCGTGGTGCTTTTCTCCGTCCGAAATTGCCACTCACTGCCTATCCTAAATCAGACCCTCCACTTCCCACCACCCCGTGATGTTTTTCTCACTCCTACTAGTGAATGTAATGTAACACACACCCATACAATGCGCACCACCACGTGATGTTTTCCTCACTCCTACTACTGAATGTAATGTAACACACACCCATACAATGCGCACCACAACGTGATGTTTTTCTCACTCCTACTAGTGAATGTAATGTAACACACACCCATACAATGCGCACCAGCCCGTGATGTTTTTCTCACTCCTACTAGTGAATGTAATGTAACACACACCCATACAATGCGCACCACACCGCGATGTTTTTCAGAAACCTATGCTACATTGCCAATGCATGTTCCCTGACCTCCGCATGCTGACCACCCCGCGGTCTTTTCTCCATCCTACATTGCCACTCACTGCCTATCCTAATTGAGACCCTCAGATTCACACATCCCCGTGATGTATTTCTCACTCCTACTAGTGAATGTAATGTAACACACACCCATACAATGTGCACCACCCCGCGATGTTTTACAGAAACCTATCCTACATTGCCAATGCATGTTCCCTGACCTCCCCATGCTGATCACCGCGCGGTGCTTTTCTCCATCCTACATTGAAACTCACTGCCTATCCTAATTCAGACCCTCCGATTCACACCACCCCGGGATGTTTTTCTCACTCCTACTATTGAATGGAATGTAACACACACCCATACTATGTCCACCACCCCGTTTTGTTTTTCTCACTACTACTAGTGAATGTAATGTAACACACACGCATACAACGCGCACCACCCCGCGATATTTTTCTCACTCCTACTAGTGAATGTAATGTAACACATACACATACAATGCGCACCAACCCGCGATGTTTTTCAGAAAACTATCCTACATTGCCCCTGCAAGTTCCCTGACCTCCCCATGCTGACCACCCCGCGGTGCTTTTCTCCATCCTACATTGCCACTCCCTGCCTATCCTAGTTCAGACCTTCCGATTCACACCACCCCGTGATGTTTTTCTCACTCCTACTAGTGAATGTAATGTAACACACACCCATACAATGCGCACCACCCCACGATGTTTTTCAGAAGCATATTCTACATTGCCACTGCATGTTCCCTGATCTCCCCATGCTGACCAGCCCGTGGTGCTTTTCTCCGTCTGAAATTGCCACTCACTGCCTATCCTAAATCAGACCCTCCGATTCACACCACCCCATGATGTTTTTCTCACTCCTACTAGTGAATGTAATGTAACACATACCCATACAATGCACACCACCCCGTGATGTTTTTCTCACTCCTACTAGTGAATGTAATGTAACACACACCCATACAATGCGCACCACCACGCGATGTTTTTCAGAAACCTATCCTACATTGCCACTGCATTTTCCCTGACCTCCACATGCTGACCACCCCGCGGTGTTTTCTCCATCCTACATTGCCACTCACTGCCTATCCTAATTCAGACCCTCCGATTCACACATCCCCATGATGTTTTTCTCACTCCTACTAGTGAATGTAATGTAACACACACCCATACAATGTGCACCACCCCGCGATGTTTTTCAGAAACCTATCCTACATTGCCACTGCCTGTTCCCTGACCTCCCCATGCTGACCACCCCGCGGTGCTTTTCTCCATCCTACATTGCCACTAACTGCCTATCCTAATTCAGACCCTCCAATTCACACCACCACGTGATGTTTTTCACACTCCTACTAGTGAATGTAATGTAACACACACCCATAAAATGCGCACCACCCCGCGATATTTTTCAAAACCTATCCTACATTGTCACTGCATGTTCCCTGACTTCCCCATGCTGACCACCCCGCGGGGCTTTTCTCCATCCTACAATGCCACTCACTGCCTATCCTAATTCAGACCCTCCGATTCACACCACCCCGTGATGTTTTTCTCACTCCTACTAGTGAATGTAATGTAACACCCACCCATACAATGCGCACCACCCCGCGATGTATTTCTCACTCATACTAGTGAATGTAATGTAACACACACCCATAAAATGCGCTCCACCCCGCGATCTTTTTCTCACTCCTACTAGTGATTGTAATGTAACACCCACCCATACAATGCGCACCACCCCGTGATGTTTTTCTCACTCCTACCAGTGAATGTAATGAAACACACACCCATACAATGCGCACCACCCAGCGATGTTTTTCAAAAACCTATCCTACATTGCCACTGCATGTTGAATGAAATCCCCATGCTGACCAACCCGTGGTGCTTTTCTCCATCCTACATTGCCACTCACTGCCTATCCTAATTCAGACCCTCCGATGCACACCACTCTGTGATGTTTTTCTCACTCCTACTAGTGAATGTAATGTAACACACACCCATACAATGCGCACCACCCCGCGATGTGTTTCACAAAACTATCCTACATTGCCACTGCATGTTCCCTGACCTCCCCATGCTGACCACCCCGCGGTGCTTTTCTCCATCCTACATTGCCACTCACTGCCTATCCTAATTCAGACACTCCGATTCACATTTCCCCGTGATGTTTTTCTCACTCCTACTAGTGAATGTAATGTAACACACACCCATACAATGCGCACCACCTCGCGATGTTTTTCTCACTCCTACTTGTGAATGTAATGTAACACACACCCATACAATGCGCACCACTCGGCGATGTTTTTCAGAAACCTATCCTACATTGCCACTGCATTTACCTTGACCTCCCCATGCTGACCACCCCACGGTGCTTTTCTCCATCCTACATTGCCACTCACTGCCTATCCTAATTCAGACCCTCCGATTCACACCACCCAGTGATGTTTCTCTCACTCCTACTATTGAATGGAATGTAACACACACCCATACTATGTGCACCACCCCGTGATGTTTTTCTCACTACTAGTAGTGAATGTAATGTAACACACACGCATACAATGCGCACCACCCCGCGATGTTTTTCTCACTCCTACTAGTGAATGTAATGTAACACACACACATACAATGCGCACCACCACGCGATGTTTTTCAGAAACCTATCCTACATTGCCACTGCATGTTCCCTGACCGCCCCATGCTGACCACCCCGCGGTGCTTTTCTCCATCCTACATTGCCACTCACTGACTATCCTAATTCAGGCCCTCCGATTCACACCACCCCGTGATTTTTTTCTCACTCCTACTAGTGAATGTAATGTAACACATACACATACAATGCGCACCAACCCGCGATGTTTTTCAGAAAACTATCCTACATTGCCACTGCAAGTTCCCTGACCTCCCCATGCTGACCACCCCGCGGTGCTTTTCTCCATCCTACATTGCCACTCACTGCCTATCCTAATTCAGACCCTCCGATTCACACCACCCAGTGATGTTTCTCTCACTCCTACTATTGAATGGAATGTAACACACACCCATACTATGTGCACCACCCCGTGATGTTTTTCTCACTACTACTAGTGAATGTAATGTAACACACACGCATACAATGCGCACCACCACGCGATGTTTTTCTCACTCCTACTAGTGAATGTAATGTAACAAACACACATACAATGCGCACCACCACGCGATGTTTTTCAGAAACCTATCCTACATTGCCACTGCATGTTCCCTGACCGCCCGATGCTGACCACCCCGCGGTGCTTTTCTCCATCCTACATTGCCACTCACTGACTATCCTAATTCAGGCCCTCCGATTCACACCACCCCGTGATTTTTTTCTCACTCCTACTAGTGAATGTAATGTAACACACACCCATACAATGCGCACCACCCCGCGATGTTTTTCAGAATCCTATCCTACATTGTCACTGCAAGTTCCCTGACCTCCCCATGCTGACCACCCCGCGGTGCTTTTCTCCATCCTACATTGCCACTCACTGCCTATCCTAGTTCAGACCTTCCGATTCACACCACCCCATGATGTTTTTCTCACTCCTACTAGTGAATGTAATGTAACACACACCCATACAATGCGCACCACCCCACGATGTTTTTCAGAAACATATCCTACATTGCCACTGCATGTTCCCTGACCTCCCCATGCTGACCAACCCGTGGTGCTTTTCTCCGTCCGAAATTGCCACTCACTGCCTATCCTAAATCAGACCCTCCACTTCCCACCACCCCGTGATGTTTTTCTCACTCCTACTAGTGAATGTAATGTAACACACACCCATACAATGCGCACCACCCCGTGATGTTTTCCTCACTCCTACTACTGAATGTAATGTAACACACACCCATACAATGCGCACCACAACGTGATGTTTTTCTCACTCCTACTAGTGAATGTAATGTAACACACACCCATACAATGCGCACCACCCCGTGATGTTTTTCTCACTCCTACTAGTGAATGTAATGTAACACACACCCATACAATGCGCACCACCCCGCGATTTTTTTCAGAAACCTATCCTACATTGCCACTGCAAGTTCCCGGACCTCCCCATGCTGACCACCCCGCGGTGCTTTTCTCCATCCTACATTGCCACTCACTGCCTATCCTAATTCAGACCCTCCGATTCACACATCCCCGTGAGGTTTTTCTCACTCCTACTAGTGAATGTAATGTAACACACACCCATACAATGCGCACCACCTCGCGATGATTTTCTCACTCCTACTAGTGAATGTAATGTAACACACACCCATACAATGCGCACCACTTGGCGATGTTTTTCAGAAACCTATCCTACATTGCCACTGCATGTACCTTGACCTCCCCATGCTGACCACACCACGGTGCTTTTCTCCATCCTACATTGCCACTCACTGCCTATCCTAAATCAGACCCTCCGATTCACACCACCCAGTGATGTTTTTCTCACTCCTACTATTGAATGGAATGTAACACACACCCATACTATGTGCACCACCCCGTGATGTTTTTCTCACTACTACTAGTGAATGTAATGTAACACACACCCATACAATGCGCACCACCCCGCGATGTTTTTCAGAATCCTATCCTACATTGTCACTGCAAGTTCCCTGACCTCCCCATGCTGACCAACCCGTGGTGCTTTTCTCCGTCCGAAATTGCCACTCACTGCCTATCCTAAATCAGACCCTCCACTTCCCACCACCCCGTGATGTTTTTCTCACTCCTACTAGTGAATGTAATGTAACACACACCCATACAATGCGCACCACCACGTGATGTTTTCCTCACTCCTACTACTGAATGTAATGTAACACACACCCATACAATGCGCACCACAACGTGATGTTTTTCTCACTCCTACTAGTGAATGTAATGTAACACACACCCATACAATGCGCACCAGCCCGTGATGTTTTTCTCACTCCTACTAGTGAATGTAATGTAACACACACCCATACAATGCGCACCACACCGCGATGTTTTTCAGAAACCTATGCTACATTGCCAATGCATGTTCCCTGACCTCCGCATGCTGACCACCCCGCGGTCTTTTCTCCATCCTACATTGCCACTCACTGCCTATCCTAATTGAGACCCTCAGATTCACACATCCCCGTGATGTATTTCTCACTCCTACTAGTGAATGTAATGTAACACACACCCATACAATGTGCACCACCCCGCGATGTTTTACAGAAACCTATCCTACATTGCCAATGCATGTTCCCTGACCTCCCCATGCTGATCACCGCGCGGTGCTTTTCTCCATCCTACATTGAAACTCACTGCCTATCCTAATTCAGACCCTCCGATTCACACCACCCCGGGATGTTTTTCTCACTCCTACTATTGAATGGAATGTAACACACACCCATACTATGTCCACCACCCCGTTTTGTTTTTCTCACTACTACTAGTGAATGTAATGTAACACACACGCATACAACGCGCACCACCCCGCGATATTTTTCTCACTCCTACTAGTGAATGTAATGTAACACATACACATACAATGCGCACCAACCCGCGATGTTTTTCAGAAAACTATCCTACATTGCCCCTGCAAGTTCCCTGACCTCCCCATGCTGACCACCCCGCGGTGCTTTTCTCCATCCTACATTGCCACTCCCTGCCTATCCTAGTTCAGACCTTCCGATTCACACCACCCCGTGATGTTTTTCTCACTCCTACTAGTGAATGTAATGTAACACACACCCATACAATGCGCACCACCCCACGATGTTTTTCAGAAGCATATTCTACATTGCCACTGCATGTTCCCTGATCTCCCCATGCTGACCAGCCCGTGGTGCTTTTCTCCGTCTGAAATTGCCACTCACTGCCTATCCTAAATCAGACCCTCCGATTCACACCACCCCATGATGTTTTTCTCACTCCTACTAGTGAATGTAATGTAACACATACCCATACAATGCACACCACCCCGTGATGTTTTTCTCACTCCTACTAGTGAATGTAATGTAACACACACCCATACAATGCGCACCACCACGCGATGTTTTTCAGAAACCTATCCTACATTGCCACTGCATTTTCCCTGACCTCCACATGCTGACCACCCCGCGGTGTTTTCTCCATCCTACATTGCCACTCACTGCCTATCCTAATTCAGACCCTCCGATTCACACATCCCCATGATGTTTTTCTCACTCCTACTAGTGAATGTAATGTAACACACACCCATACAATGTGCACCACCCCGCGATGTTTTTCAGAAACCTATCCTACATTGCCAATGCATGTTCCCTGACCTCCCCATGCTGATCACCGCGCGGTGCTTTTCTCCATCCTGCATTGCCACTCACTGCCTATCCTATTTCAGACCCTCCGATTCACACCACCCCGTGATGTTTTTCTCACTCCTACTAGTGAATGTAATGTAACACACACCCATACATGCGCACCACACCGCGATATTTTTCAGAAACCTATGCTACATTGCCACTGCATGTTCCCTGACCTCCCCATGCTGATCAGCCCGCGGTGCTTTTCTCCATCCTACATTGCCACTTACTGCCTATCCTAATTCAGACCTTCCGATTCACACCACCCCGTGATATATTTCTCACTCCTACTAGTCAATGTAATGTAACACACACCCATACAAGCGCACCGCACCGCGATGTTTTTGAGAAACCTATGCTACATTGCCACTGCATGTTCCCTGACCTCCCCATGCTGACCACCCAGTGGCGGTTTTCTCCATCCTACAATGCCACTCACTGTCTATCCTAATTCAGACCCTCCGATTCACACCACCCCTTGATGTTTTTCTCACTCCTACTAGTGCATGTAATGTAACACACACCCATACAGTGCGCACCACCCCGTGATGTTTTTCTCACTCCTACTAGTGAATGTAATGTAACATACACCCATACAATGCGCACCACCCCGCGATGTTTTTCAGAAACCTATCCTACATTGCCACTGCCTGTTCCCTGACCTCCCCATGCTGACCACCCCGCGGTGCTTTTCTCCATCCTACATTGCCACTAACTGCCTATCCTAATTCAGACCCTCCAATTCACACCACCACGTGATGTTTTTCACACTCCTACTAGTGAATGTAATGTAACACACACCCATAAAATGCGCACCACCCCGCGATGTTTTTCAAAACCTATCCTACATTGTCACTGCATGTTCCCTGACCTCCCCATGCTGACCACCCCGCGGGGCTTTTCTCCATCCTACAATGCCACTCACTGCCTATCCTAATTCAGACCTTCCGATTCACACCACCCCGTGATGTTTTTCTCACTCCTACTAGTGAATGTAATGTAACACCCACCCATACAATGCGCACCACCCCGCGATGTATTTCTCACTCATACTAGTGAATGTAATGTAACACACACCCATAAAATGCGCTCCACCCCGCGATCTTTTTCTCACTCCTACTAGTGATTGTAATGTAACACCCACCCATACAATGCGCACCACCCCGTGATGTTTTTCTCACTCCTACCAGTGAATGTAATGAAACACACACCCATACAATGCGCACCACCCAGCGATGTTTTTCAAAAACCTATCCTACATTGCCACTGCATGTTGAATGAAATCCCCATGCTGACCAACCCGTGGTGCTTTTCTCCATCCTACATTGCCACTCACTGCCTATCCTAATTCAGACCCTCCGATGCACACCACTCTGTGATGTTTTTCTCACTCCTACTAGTGAATGTAATGTAACACACACCCATACAATGCGCACCACCCCGCGTTGTGTTTCACAAAACTATCCTACATTGCCACTGCATGTTCCCTGACCTCCCCATGCTGACCACCCCGCGGTGCTTTTCTCCATCCTACATTGCCACTCACTGCCTATCCTAATTCAGACACTCCGATTCACATTTCCCCGTGATGTTTTTCTCACTCCTACTAGTGAATGTAATGTAACACACACCCATACAATGCGCACCACCTCGCGATGTTTTTCTCACTCCTACTTGTGAATGTAATGTAACACACACCCATACAATGCGCACCACTCGGCGATGTTTTTCAGAAACCTATCCTACATTGCCACTGCATTTACCTTGACCTCCCCATGCTGACCACCCCACGGTGCTTTTCTCCATCCTACATTGCCACTCACTGCCTATCCTAATTCAGACCCTCCGATTCACACCACCCAGTGATGTTTCTCTCAATCCTACTATTGAATGGAATGTAACACACACCCATACTATGTGCACCACCCCGTGATGTTTTTCTCACTACTACTAGTGAATGTAATGTAACACACACGCATACAATGCGCACCACACAGCGATGTTTTTCTCACTCCTACTAGTGAATGTAATGTAACACACACACATACAATGCGCACCACCACGCGATGTTTTTCAGAAACCTATCCTACATTGCCACTGCATGTTCCCTGACCGCCCCATGCTGACCACCCCGCGGTGCTTTTCTCCATCCTACATTGCCACTCACTGACTATCCTAATTCAGGCCCTCCGATTCACACCACCCCGTGATTTTTTTCTCACTCCTACTAGTGAATGTAATGTAACACACACCCATACAATGCGCACCACCCCGCGATGTTTTTCAGAATCCTATCCTACATTGTCACTGCAAGTTCCCTGACCTCCCCATGCTGACCACCCCGCGGTGCTTTTCTCCATCCTACATTACCACTCACTGCCTATCCTAGTTCAGACCTTCCGATTCACACCACCCCATGATGTTTTTCTCACTCCTACTAGTGAATGTAATGTAACACACACCCATACAATGCGCACCACCCCACGATGTTTTTCAGAAACATATCCTACATTGCCACTGCATGTTCCCTGACCTCCCCATGCTGACCAACCCGTGGTGCTTTTCTCCGTCCGAAATTGCCACTCACTGCCTATCCTAAATCAGACCCTCCACTTCCCACCACCCCGTGATGTTTTTCTCACTCCTACTAGTGAATGTAATGTAACACACACCCATACAATGCGCACCACCCCGTGATGTTTTCCTCACTCCTACTACTGAATGTAATGTAACACACACCCATACAATGCGCACCACAACGTGGTGTTTTTCTCACTCCTACTAGTGAATGTAATGTAACACACACCCATACAATGCGCACCACCCCGTGATGTTTTTCTCACTCCTACTAGTGAATGTAATGTAACACACACCCATACAATGCGCACCACCCCGCGATGTTTTTCAAACCTATCCTACATTGCCACTGCAAGTTCCCTGACCTCCACATGCTGACCACCCCGCGGTGCTTTTCTCCATCCTACATTGCCACTCACTGCCTATCCTAATTGAGACCCTCCGATTCACACATCCCCGTGAGGTTTTTCTCACTCCTACTAGTGAATGTAATGTAACACACACCCATACAATGCGCACCACCTCGCGATGTTTTTCTCACTCCTACTAGTGAATGTAATGTAACACACACCCATACAATGCGCACCACTCGGCGATGTTTTTCAGAAACCTATCCTACATTGCCACTGCATGTACCTTGACCTCCCCATGCTGACCACACCACGGTGCTTTTCTCCATCCTACATTGCCACTCACTGCCTATCCTAAATCAGACCCTCCGATTCACACCACCCAGTGATGTTTTTCTCACTCCTACTATTGAATGGAATGTAACACACACCCATACTATGTGCACCACCCCGTGATGTTTTTCTCACTACTACTAGTGAATGTAATGTAACACACACGCATACAATGCGCACCACCCCGCGATGTTTTTCAGAATCCTATCCTACATTGTCACTGCAAGTTCCCTGACCTCCCCATGCTGACCAACCCGTGGTGCTTTTCTCCGTCCGAAATTGCCACTCACTGCCTATCCTAAATCAGACCCTCCACTTCCCACCACCCCGTGATGTTTTTCTCACTCCTACTAGTGAATGTAATGTAACACACACCCATACAATGCGCACCACCCCGTGATGTTTTCCTCACTCCTACTACTGAATGTAATGTAACACACACCCATACAATGCGCACCACAACGTGATGTTTTTCTCACTCCTACTAGTGAATGTAATGTAACACACACCCATACAATGCGCACCACCCTGTGATGTTTTTCTCACTCCTACTAGTGAATGTAATGTAACACACACCCATACAATGCGCACCACACCGCGATGTTTTTCAGAAACTTATGCTACATTGCCACTGCATGTTCCCTGACCTCCGCATGCTGACCACCCCGCGGTCTTTTCTCCATCCTACATTGCCACTCACTGCCTATCCTAATTCAGACCCTCAGATTCACACATCCCCGTGATGTATTTCTCACTCCTACTAGTGAATGTAATGTAACACACACCCATACAATGTGCACCACCCCGCGATGTTTTACAGAAACCTATCCTACATTGCCAATGCATGTTCCCTGACCTCCCCGTGCTGATCACCGCGCGGTGCTTTTCTCCATCCTACATTGAAACTCACTGCCTATCCTAATTCAGACCCTCCGATTCACACCACCCCGGGATGTTTTTCTCACTCCTACTATTGAATGGAATGTAACACACACCCATACTATGTCCACCACCCCGTTTTGTTTTTCTCACTACTACTAGTGAATGTAATGTAACACACACGCATACAACGCGCACCACCCCGCGATGTTTTTCTCACTCCTACTTGTGAATGTAATGTAACACATACACATACAATGCGCACCACCCCGCGATGTTTTTCAGAAAACTATCCTACATTGCCACAGCAAGTTCCCTGACCTCCCCATGCTGACCACCCCGCGGTGCTTTTCTCTATCCTACATTGCCACTCCCTGCCTATCCTAGTTCAGACCTTCCGATTCACACCACCCCGTGATGTTTTTCTCACTCCTACCAGTGAATGTAATGTAACACCCACCCATACAATGCGCACCACCCCACGATGTTTTTCAGAAGCATATTCTACATTGCCACTGCATGTTCCCTGATCTCCCCATGCTGACCAGCCCGTGGTTTTTCTCCGTCCGAAATTGCCACTCACTGCCTGTCCTAAATCAGACCCTCCGATTCACACCACCCCATGATGTTTTTCTCACTCCTACTAGTGAATGTAATGTAACACACACACATACAATGCTCACCACCCTGTGATGTTTTTCTCACTCCTACTAGTGAATGTAATGTAACACACACCCATACAATGCGCACCACAACGTGATGTTTTTCTCACTCCTACTAGTGAATGTAATGTAACACATACCCATACAATGCACACCACCCCGTGATGTTTTTCTCACTCCTACTAGTGAATGTAATGTAACACACACCCATACAATGCGCACCACCACGCAATGTTTTTCAGAAACCTATCCTACATTGCCACTGCATTTTACCTGACCTCCACATGCTGACCACCCCGCGGTCTTTTCTCCATCCTACATTGCCACTCACTGCCTATCCTAATTCAGACCCTCCGATTCACACATCCCCATGATGTTTTTCTCACTCCTACTAGTGAATGTAATGTAACACACACCCATACAATTTGCACCACAACGCGATGTTTTTCAGAAACCTATCCTACATTGCCAATGCATGTTCCCTGACCTCCCCATGCTGACCACCCCACTGTGATTTTCTCCATCCTACATTGACACTCACTGCCTATCCTAATTCAGACCCTCCGATGCACACCACTCCGTGATGTTTTTCTCACTCCTACTAGTGAATGTAATGTAACACACACCCATACACAGCGCACCACCCGGCGATGTGTTTCAGAAACCTATCCTACATTGCCACTGCATGTTCCCTGACCTCCCCATGCTGACCACCCCACGGTGCTTTTCTCCAGCCTACATTGGCACTCACTGCCTATCCTAATTCAGACCCTCCGATTCACACCACCCCGTGATGTTTTTCTCACTCCTACTAGTGAATGTAATGTAACACACACCCATATAATGCGCACCACCCCGGGATGTTTTTCAGAAACCTATCCTACATTGCCACTGCATGTTCCCTGACCTCCCCATGCTGACAACCCGCGGTGCTTTTCTCCATCCTACATTGCCACTCACTGCCTATCCTAATTTATACCTTCCGATTCACACCACACCGTGATGTTTTTCTCACTCCTACTAGTGAATGTAATGTAACACACACCAATACAATGCGCACCACCCCGCGATGTTTTTCAGAAACCTATCCTACATTGCCACTGCGTGTTCCCTGACCTCCCCATGCTGACCACCCCGCGGTGCTTTTCTCCATCCTAAATTGCCACTCACTGCCTATCCTAAATCAGACCCTCTGATTCACACCACCCCGTGATGTTTTTTTCACTCCTACTAGTGAATGTAATGTAACACACACTCATACAATGCGCACCACCCCGTGATATTTTTCTCACTCCTACTAGTGAATGTAATGTAACACACACCCATACAATGCACACCACAACGTGATGTTTTTCTCACTCCTACTAGTGAATGTAATGTAACACACACCCGTACAATGCGCACCACCCCGCGATGTTTTTCTCACTCCTACTAGTGAATGTAATGTAACACACAGCCATAAAATGCGCAACACCACGCGATGTTTTTCAGAAACCTATCGTACATTGCCACTGCATGTTCCCTGACCTCCCCATGCTGACCACCCCGCGGTGCTTTTCTCCATCCTAAATTGCCACTCACTGACTATTCTAATTCAGACCCTCCGATTCACACATCCCCGTGATGGATTTCTCACTCCTAATAGTGAATGTAATGTAACACACACACATACAATGCACACCACCCCGCGATGTTTTTCAGAAACCTATCCAACATTGCCACTGCATGTTCCCTGACCTCCACATGCTGACCACCCCGCGGTGCTTTTCTCCATCCTACATTGCCACTCAGTGCCTATCCTAATTCAGATCCTCCGATTCACACCAACCCGTGATGATTTTCTCACTCCTACTAGTGAATGTAATATAACACACACCCATACAATGGGCACCACCAGGTGATGTTTTTCTCACTCCTACTAGTGAATGTAATGTAACACACACCCATACGATGCGCACCACCCGCGATGTTTCTCAGAATCCTATCCTACATTGCCACTGCATGTTCCCTGATCTCCCCATGCTGACCACCCAGCGGGGCTTTTCTCCATGCTACATTGCCACTCACTGCCTATCCTAATGCAGACCCTCGGATTCACACCAACCCGTGATGTTTTTCTCACTCCTACTAGTGAATGTAATGTAACACACACACATAAAATTCGCACCTCCCCGCGATATTTTTCACAAACATATCCTACATTGCCACAGCATGTTCCCTGACCTCCCCATGCTGACCACCCCGCGGTGCTTTTCTCCATCCTACATTGCCACTCACTGCCTATCCTAATTCAGACCCTCCGATTCACACCACCCCGTGACGTTTTTCTCATTCCTATTAGTGAATGTAATGTAACACACACCCATAAAATGCGCACCACCCCCCGATGTTTTTCTCTCTCCTACTAGTGAATGTAATGTAACACACACCCATACTATGTGCACCACCCCGTGTTTTTTTCTCACTACTACTAGTGAATGTAATGTAACACACACCCATACAATGCGCACCACCCCGCGATGTTTTTCTCACTCCTACTAGTGAATGTAATGTAACACACACACATACAATGCGCACCACCCCGCGATGATTTTCAGAAACCTATCCTGCATTGCCACTGCATGTTCCCTGACCTCCCCATGCTGACCACCCCGCGGTGCTTTTCTCCATCCTGCATTGCCCCTCACTGCCTATCCTATTTCAGACACTCCGATTCACACCACCCCATGATGTTTTTCTCACTCCTACTAGTGAATGTAATGTAACACACACCCATACAATGCGCACCACCCCGCGATGTTTTTCTCACTCCTACTAGTGAATGTAATGTAACACATACACATACAATGCGCACCACCCCGCGATGTTTTTCTCACTCCTACTAGTGAATGTAATGTAAAACACACACATACAATGCGCACCACCCCGCGATGATTTTCAGAAACCTATCCTGCATTGCCACTGCATGTTCCCTGACATCCCCATGCTGACCACCCCGCGGTGCTTTTCTCCATCCTGCATTGCCCCTCACTGCCTATCCTATTTCAGACACTCCGATTCACACCACCCCGTGATGTTTTTCTCACTCCTACTATTGAATGGAATGTAACACACACCCATACTATGTCCACCACCCCGTGTTGTTTTTCTCTCTACTAGTAGTGAATGTAATGTAACACTCACGCATACAATGCGCACCACCCCGCGATGTTTTTCTCACTCCTACTAGTGAATGTAATGTAACACATACACATACAATGCGCACCACCCCGCGATGTTCTTCAGAAAACTATCCTACATTGCCACTGCAAGTTCCCTGACCTCCCCATTCTGACCACCCCGCGGTGCTTTTCTCCATCCGACATTGCCACTCACTGCCTATCCTAGTTCAGACCTTCCGATTCACACCACCCCGTGAAGTTTTTCTCACACCTACCAGTGAATGTAATGAAACACACACCCATACAATGCGCACCACCCCGCGATGTTTTTCAGAAACCTATCCTACATTGCCACCGCATGTTCCCTGACCTCCACATGCTGACCACCCCGCTGTGCTTTTCTCCATCCTACATTGTCACTCACTGCCTATCCTAATTCAGACCCTCCGATTCACACCACCCCGTGATGTTTTTCTCACTCCTACTAGTCAATGTAATGTAACACACACCCATACAATGCGCACCACCCCGCGATGTTTTTCAGAAACCTATCCTACATTGCCGCTGCATGTTCCCTGACCTCCCAATGCTGACCACCCCGCGGTGCTTTTCTCCATCCTAAATTGCCACTCACTACCTATCCTAGTTCAGACCCTCCGATTCACACCACCCCGTGACTTTTTTCTCACTCCTACCAGTGAATGTAATGTAACACACACCCATACAATGCGCACCACCCCGCGATGTTTTTCTCACTCCTACTGGTGAATGTAATGTAACACACACCCATACTATGTGCACCACCCCGTGTTTTCTTTCTCACGACTACTACTGAATGTAATGTAACACACACACATACAATGCGCACCACCCCTCGATGTTTTTCTCAATTCTACTAGTGAATGTAATGTAACACACACCCATAAAATGCGCACCACCCCGCGATGTTTTTCAGAAACCTATCCTACATTGCCACTGCATGTTCCCTGACCTCCCAATGTTGACCAACCCGCGGTGCTTTTCTCCATCCTATATTGCCACTAACTGCGTATCCTAATTCAGACCCTCCAATTCACACCACCCCGTGAAGTTTTTCTCACTCCTACCAGTGAGTGTAATGAAACACACACCCATACAATGCGCACCACCCCGCGATGTTTTTCTCAATCCTACTAGTGAATGTAATGTAACACACACCCATAAAATGCGCACCACCCCGCGATGTTTTTTAGAAACCTATCCTACATTGCCCCTGCATGTTCCCTGACCTCCCCATGCTGACCACCCCGCGGTGCTTTTCTCCATCCTACATTGCCAGTCACTGCCTATCCTAATTCAGACCCTCCGATTCACACCACCCCGTGATGTTTTTGTCACTCCTACTAGTGAATGTAATGTAACACACACCCATACAATGCGCACCACCCCGAGATGTTTTTCTCACTCCTACTAGTGAATGTAATGTAAAACACACCCATAAAATGCAGACCACCCCGCGATGTTTTTCTCACTCCTACTAGTGAATGTAATGTAACACACACCCATACAATGCTCACCACCCTGCGATGTTTTTCAGAAACCTATCCTACATTGCCACTCCATGTTCCCTGATCTCCCCATACTGACCACCCCCCGGGGCTTTTCTCCATCCTACTTTGCCACTCACTGCCTATCCTAATTCAGACCCTCCGATTCACACCACCCCGTGATGTTTTTCTCACTCCTACTAGTGAATGTAATGTAACACACACCCATAAAATGCGCACCACCCCGCGATGTTTTTCAGAAACCTATCCTACATTGCCACTGCATGTTCCCTGACCACCCCATGCTGACCACCCCGCGGTGCTTTTCTGCATCCCACATTGCCACTCACTGCCTATCCTAATTCAGACTCTCGAATTCACCCCACCCCGCGATGTTTGTCTCACTCCTATTAGTGAATGTAATGTAACACACACCCATACAATGCGCACCACCCCCCCATGTTTTTTCAGAAACCTATCCTACATTGCCACTGAATTTTCCCTGACCTGCACATGCTGATGATCCGCGGTGCTTTTCTCGATCCTACATTGCCACTCACTGCCTATCCTAATAGAGACCCTCCGATTCACACATCCCCGTGATGTTTTTTTCACTCCTAATAGTGAATGTAATGTAACACACACCCATACAATGCGCAGCACACTGCGATGTTTTTTAGAAACCTATCCTACATTGCCACTGCATGTTCCCTGACCACCCCATGCTGACCACCCCGCCGTTCTTTTCTCCATCCTACATTGCCACTCACTGCCTATCCTAATTCAGACCCTCCGATTCACACCACCCCTGACGTTTTTCTCACTCCTACTAGTGAATGTAATGTAACACACACCCATACAATGCGCACCACGCCGCAATGTTTTTCTCACTCCTACTAGTGAATGTAAGGTAACACTCTCCCATACAATGCGCACCTCCCGGTGATGTTTTTCAGAAACCTATCATACATTACCACTGCATGTTCCCTGACCTCCCCATGCTGACCACCCGCAGTGCTTTTCTCTATCCTACATTGCCACTCACTGCGTATCCTAATTCAGACCCTCCGATTCACACAACCCCGTGATGTTTTTCTCTCTCCTACTAGTGAATGTAATGTAACACACACCCATACAATGCGCACCACCCCGCGATGTTTTTCAGAAACCTATCCTACATTGCCGCTGCATGTTCCCTGACCTCCCAATGCTGACCACCCCGCGGTGCTTTTCTCCATCCTAAATTGCCACTCACTACCTATCCTAGTTCAGACCCTCCGATTCACACCACCCCGTGACTTTTTTCTCCCTCCTAACAGTGAATGTAATGTAACACACACCCATACAATGCGCACCACCCCGCGATGTTTTTCTCAATTCTACTAGTGAATGTAATGTAACACACACCCATAAAATGCGCACCACCCCGCGATGTTTTTCAGAAACCTATCTTACATTGCCACTGCATGTTCCCTGACCTCCCAATGCTGACCAACCCGCGGTGCTTTTCTCCATCCTACATTGCCACTAACTGCGTATCCTAATTCAGACCCTCCAATTCACACCACCCCGTGAAGTTTTTCTCACTCCTACTAGTGAGTGTAATGAAACACACACCCATACAATGCGCACCACCCCGCGAAGTTTTTCTCAATCCTACTAGTGAATGTAATGTAACACACACCCATAAAATGCGCACCACCCCGCGATGTTTTTCAGAAACCTATCCTACATTGCCACTGCATGTTCCCTGACCTCCCCATGCTGACCACCCCGCGGTGCTTTTCTCCATCCTACATTGCCAGTCACTGCCTATCCTAATTCAGACC
Source organism: Cavia porcellus (assembly GCF_034190915.1). Taxonomy (NCBI): domain Eukaryota; kingdom Metazoa; phylum Chordata; class Mammalia; order Rodentia; family Caviidae; genus Cavia; species Cavia porcellus. Next base: position 1,215,126 of record NW_026947575.1, read on the forward strand.
CTCCGATTCACACCACCCCGTGATGTTTTTGTCACTCCTACTAGTGAATGTAATGTAACACACACCCATATAATGCGCACCACCCCGAGATGTTTTTCTCACTCCTACTAGTGAATGTAATGTAAAACACACCCATAAAATGCAGACCACCCCGCGATGTTTTTCTCACTCCTACTAGTGAATGTAATGTAACACACACCCATACAATGCGCACCACCCCGCGATGTTTTTCAGAAACCTATCCTACATTGCCACTGCATGTTCCCTAACCTCCCCTTGCTGAAGACCCGCGGTGCTTTTCTTGATCCTACATTGCCACTCACTGCCTATCCTAATAGAGACCCTCCGATTCACACCACCCCTTGATGTTTTTCTCACTCCTACTAGTGAATGTAATGTAACACACACCCATACAATGCTCACCACCCCGCGATGTTTTTCAGAAACCTATTCTACATTGCCACTCCATGTTCCCTGATCTCCCCATGCTGACCACCCCCCGGGGCTTTTCTCCATCCTACTTTGCCACTCACTGCCTATCCTAATTCAGACCCTCCGATTCACACCACCCCGTGATGTTTTTCTCACTCCTACTAGTGAATGTAATGTAACACACACCCATAAAATGCGCACCACCCCGCGATGTTTTTCAGAAACCTATCCTACATTGCCACTGCATGTTCCCTGACCACCCCATGCTGACCACCCCGCGGTGCTTTTCTCCATCCCACATTGCCACTCACTGCCTGTCCTAATTCAGACGCTCGAATTCACCCCACCCCGCGATGCTTTTCTCACTCCTATTAGTGAATGTAATGTAACACACACCCATACAATGCGCACCACCCCCCCATGTTTTTCAGAAACCTATCCTACATTGCCACTGAATTTTCCCTGACCTGCCCATGCTGATGATCCGCGGTGCTTTTCTCGATCCTACATTGCCACTCACTGCCTATCCTAATAGAGACCCTCCGATTCACACATCCCCGTGATGTTTTTTTCACTCCTAATAGTGAATGTAATGTAACACACACCCATACAATGCGCAGCACACTGCGATGTTTTTTAGAAACCTATCCTACATTGCCACTGCATGTTCCCTGACCACCCCATGCTGACCACCCCGCCGTTCTTTTCTCCATCCTACATTGCCACTCACTGCCTATCCTAATTCAGACCCTCCGATTCACACCACCCCTGACGTTTTTCTCACTCCTACTAGTGAATGTAATGTAACACACACCCATACAATGCGCACCACGCCGCAATGTTTTTCTCACTCCTACTAGTGAATGTAAGGTAACACTCTCCCATACAATGCGCACCTCCCGGTGATGTTTTTCAGAAACCTATCATACATTGCCACTGCATGTTCCCTGACCTCCCCATGCTGACCACCCGCGGTGCTTTTCTCTATCCTACATTGCCACTCACTGCGTATCCTAATTCAGACCCTCCGATTCACACAACCCCGTGATGTTTTTCTCTCTCCTACTAGTGAATGTAATGTAACACACACCCATACAATGCGCACCACCCCGCGATGTTTTTCAGAAACCTATCCTACATTGCCACTGCATGTTCCCTGACCTCCCCATGCTGATCACCCGGCGGTGCTTTTCTCCATCCTACATTGCCACTCACTGCCTATTCTAAATCAAACCCTCCCATTCAGACCACACGGTGATGTTTTTCTCACTCCTACTAGTGAATGTAATGTAACACACACCCATACAATTCGCACCACCCCGAGATGTTTTTCAGAAACCTATCCTACATTGCCACTGCATGTTCCCTGATCTCCCCATGCTGACCACCCCGCGGTGCTTTTCTCCATCCTACAATGCCACTCACTGCCTTTCCTAATTCAGACTCTCCGATTCATACTTACCCGTGATGTTTTTCTCACTCTTAACATTGAATGTAATTTAACACACACCCATACTGTGTGCACCACCCCGTGATGTTTTTCTCACTACTACTAGTGAAAGTAATGTAACACACACCCATACAGAGCGCACCACCCCGCGATATTTTTCTCACTCCTACTAGTGAAAGTAATGTAACACACACATACAATGCGCACCACCCCGCGATGTTTTTCTCACTCCTTCTAGTGAATGTAATGTTACACACTCGTACAATGCACACCACCCCGCGATGTTTTTCAGAAACCTATCCTACATTGCCACTGCATGTTCCCTGACCTCCCCATGCTGACGACCCCACGGTGCTTTTCTCAATCCTACATTGCCACTCACTGCCTATCCTAATTCAGACGCTCCGATTCACACCACCCGGTGATGTTTTTCTCACTCCTACTAGTGAATGTAACGTAACACACACCCATACAATGCGCACCACCCCGTGATGTTTTTCAGAAACCTATCCTACATTGCCACTGCATATTCCCTGACCTCCCCATGCTGACCACCCCGCGGTGCTTTTCTCCATCCTACATTGCCACTCACTGCCTATCCTAAATCAGACAGTCCGATTCACACCACCCCGTGGTGTTTTTCTCACTCCTACTAGTGAATGTAATGTAACACACACCCATACAATGCGCACCACCCCGTGATGTTTTTCAGAAACCTATCCTACATTGCCACTGCATGTTCCCTGACCTCCCCATGCTGACCACCCCGCGGTGCTTTTCTCCATCCTACATTGCCACTCACTGCCTATCCTAATTCAGACCCTCCGATTCACATTTCCCCATGATGTTTTTCTCACTCCTACTAGTGAATGTAATGTAACACACACCCATACAATGCGCACCACCCCGCGATGTTTTTCTCACTCCTACTAGTGAATGTAATGTAACACACACACATTCAATGCGCACCACCCCGCGAAGTTTTTCAGAAACCTATCCTACATTGCCACTGCATGTTCCCTGACCTCTCCATGCTGACCACCCCGCGGTGCTTTTCTCCATCCTACACTGCCACTCACTGACTATCCTAATTCAGACCCTCCGATTCACACCACCCTGTGATGTTTTTCTCACTCCTACTAGTGAAGGTAATGTAACACACACCCATACAATGCGCACCACCAGCGATGTTTTTCAGAAACCTATCCTACATTGCAAACGCATGTTCCCTGACATCCCCATGCTGACCACCCCGCGGTGCTTTTCTCCATCCTACATTGCCACTCACTGCCTATCCTATTTCAGACCCTCCGATTCACACCACCCCGTGATGTTATTCTCACTCCTACTAGTCAATGTATTGTAACACACACCCATACAATGCGCAACACCTCGCGATGTTTTTCAGAAACCTATCCTAAATTGCCACTGCATGTTCCCTGACCTCCACAGGCTGACCATCCCGCGGTGCTTTTCTCCATCCTAAATTGCCACTCACAGCCTATCCTAGTTCAGACCCTCCGATTCACACCACGCCGTGAAGTTTTTCTCACTGCTACCAGTGAATGTAATGTAACACACACCCATACAATGCGCACCAACCCGCGATGTTTTTCTCTCTCCTACTAGTGAATGTAATGTAACACACACCCATACTATGTGCACCACCCCGTGTTTTTTTCTCACTACTACTAGTGAATGTAATGTAACACACACCCATACAATGCGCACCACCCCGCGATGTTTTTCTCACTCCTACTAGTGAATGTAATGTAAAACACACACATACAATGCGCACCACCCCGCGATGATTTTCAGAAACCTATCCTGCATTGCCACTGCATGTTCCCTGACCTCCCCATGCTGACCACCCCGCGGTGCTTTTCTCCATCCTGCATTGCCACTCACTGCCTATCCTATTTCAGACACTCCGATTCACACCACCCCGTGATGTTTTTCTCACTCCTACTATTGAATGGAATGTAACACACACCCATACTATGTCCACCAACCCGTGTTGTTTTTCTCTCTACTAGTAGTGAATGTAATGTAACACACACGCATACAATGCGCACCACCCCGCGATGTTTTTCTCACTCCTACTAGTGAATGTAATGTAACACATACACATACAATGCGCACCACCCCGCGATGTTTTTCAGAAAACTATCCTACATTGCCACTGCAAGTTCCCTGACCTCCCCATTCTGACCACCCCGCGGTGCTTTTCTCCATCCGACATTGCCACTCACTGCCTATCCTAGTTCAGACCTTCCGATTCACACCACCCCGTGATGTTTTTCTCACTCCTACTAGTGAATGTAATGTAACACACACCCATACAATGCGCACCACCCCACGATGTTTTTCAGAAACATATTCTACATTGCCACTGCATGTTCCCTGACCTCCCCATGCTGACGACCCCGCGGTGCTTTTCTCCATCCTACATTGCCACTCACTGCCTATCCTAGTTCAGACCCTCCGATTCACACCACCCCGTGATGTTTTTCTCACTCCTACTAGTGAATGTAATGTAACACACACCCATACAATGCTCACCACCCTGTGATGTTTTTCTCACTCCTACTAGTGAATGTAATGTAACACACACCCATACAATGCGCACCACAACGTGATGTTTTTCTCACTCCTACTAGTGAATGTAATGTAACACACACCCATACAATGCGCATCACCCCGTGATGTTTTTCTCACTCCTGCTAGTGAATGTAATGTAACACACACCCATACAATGCGCACCACCACGCGGTGTTTTTCAGAAACCTATCCTACATTGCCACTGCATTTTCCCTGACCTCCACATGCTGACCACCCCGCGGTCTTTTCTCCATCCTACATTGCCACTCACTGCCTATCCTAATTCAGACCCTCCGATTCACACATCCCCGTTATGTTTTTCTCACTCCTACTAGTGAATGAAATGTAACACACACCCATACAATGTGCACCACCACGCGGTGTTTTTCAGAAACCTATACTACATTGCCACTGCATTTTCCCTGACCTCCACATGCTGACCACCCCGCGGTCTTTTCTCCATCCTACATTGCCACTCACTGCCTATCCTATTTCAGACCCTCCGATTCACACCACCCCGTGATGTTTTTCTCACTCCTACTAGTGAATGTAATGTAACACCCACCCATACAATGCGCACCACAACGTGATGTTTTTCTCACTCCTACTAGTGAATGTAATGTAACACACACCCATACAATGCGCACCACCCCGTGATGTTTTTCTCACTCCTACTAGTGAATGTAATGTAACACACACCCATACAATGCGCACCACCCTGCGATGTTTTTCAGAAACCTATCCTACATTGCCACTGCCTGTTCCCTGACCTCCCCATGCTGACCACCCCGCGGTGCTTTTCTCCATCCTACATTGCCACTAACTGCCTATCCTAATTCAGACCCTCCAATTCACACCACCACGTGATGTTTTTCACACTCCTACTAGTGAATGTAATGTAACACACACCCATAAAATGCGCACCACCCCGCGATGTTTTTCAAAACCTATCCTACATTGTCACTGCATGTTCCCTGACCTCCCCATGCTGACCACCCCGCGGGGCTTTTCTCCATCCTACAATGCCACTCACTGCCTATCCTAATTCAGACCCTCCGATTCACACCACCCCGTGATGTTTTTCTCACTCCTACTAGTGAATGTAATGTAACACCCACCCATACAATGCGCACCACCCCGTGATGTTTTTCTCACTCCTACCAGTGAATGTAATGAAACACACACCCATACAATGCGCACCACCCAGCGATGTTTTTCAAAAACGTATCCTACATTGCCACTGCATGTTGAATGAAATCCCCATGCTGCCCAACCCGTGGTGCTTTTCTCCATCTTACATTGCCACTCACTGCCTATCCTAATTCAGACCCTCCGATGCACACCACTCCGTGATGTTTTTCTCACTCCTACTAGTGAATGTAATGTAACACACACCCATACAATGCGCACCACCCCGCGATGTGTTTCACAAAACTATCCTACATTGCCACTGCATGTTCCCTGACCTCCCCATGCTGACCACCCCGCGGTGCTTTTCTCCATCCTACATTGCCACTCACTGCCTATCCTAATTCAGACACTTCGATTCACATTTCCCCATGATGTTTTTCTCACTCCTACTAGTGAATGTAATGTAACACACACCCATACAATGCGCACCACCCCGCGATGTTTTTCAGAAACCTATCCTACATTGCCACTGCAAGTTCCCTGACCTCCCCATGCTGACCACCCCGCGGTGCTTTTCTCCATCCTACATTGCCACTCACTGCCTATCCTAATTCAGACCCTCCGATTCACACATCCCTATGAGGTATTTCTCACTCCTACTAGTGAATGTAATGTAACACACACCCATACAATGCGCACCACCTCGCGATGTTTTTCTCACTCCTACTTGTGAATGTAATGTAACACACACCCATACAATGCGCACCACTCGGCGATGTTTTTCAGAAACCTATCCTACATTGCCACTGCATGTACCTTGACCTCCCCATGCTGACCACCCCACGGTGCTTTTCTCCATCCTACATTGCCACTCACGGCCTATCCTAATTCAGACCCTCCGATTCACACCACCCAGTGATGTTTCTCTCACTCCTACTATTGATTGGAATGTAACACACACCCATACTATGTGCACCACCCCGTGATCTTTTTCTCACTACTACTAGTGAATGTAATGTAACACACACGCATACAATGCGCACCACCCCGCGATGTTTTTCTCACTCCTACTAGTGAATGTAATGTAACACACACACATACAATGCGCAACACCACGCGATGTTTTTCAGAAACCTATCCTACATTGCCACTGCATGTTCCCTGACCGCCCCATGCTGACCACCCCGCGGTGCTTTTCTCCATCCTACATTGCCACTCACTGACTATCCTAATTCAGGCCCTCCGATTCACACCACCCCGTGATTTTTTTCTCACTCCTACTAGTGAATGTAATGTAACACGCACCCATACAATGCGCACCACCCAGCGATGTTTTTCAGAATCCTATCCTACATTTTCACTGCAAGTTCCCTGACTTCCCCATGCTGACCACCCCGCGGTGCTTTTCTCCATCCTACATTGCCACTCACTGCCTATCCTAGTTCAGACCTTCCGATTCACACCACCCCATGATGTTTTTCTCACTCCTACTAGTGAATGTAATGTAACACACACCCATACAATGCGCACCACCCCACGATGTTTTTCAGAAACATATGCTACATTGCCACTGCATGTTCCCTGACCTCCCCATGCTGAGCAACCCGTGGTGCTTTTCTCCGTCCGAAATTGCCACTCACTGCCTATCCTAAATCAGACCCTCCACTTCCCACCACCCCGTGATGATTTTCTCACTCCTACTAGTGAATGTAATGTAACACACACCCATACAATGCACACCACCCCGTGATGTTTTTCTCACTCCTACTAGTGAATGTAATGTAACACACACCCATACAATGCGCACCACCACGCGATGTTTTTCAGAAACCATCCTACATTGCCACTGCAAGTTCCCTGACCTCCCCATGCTGACCACCCCGCGGTGCTTTTCTCCATCCTACATTGCCACTCACTGCCTATCCTAATTCAGACCCTCCGATTCACACATCCCCGTGAGGTTTTTCTCACTCCTACTAGTGAATGTAATGTAACACACACCCATACAATGCGCACCACCTCGCGATGTTTTTCTCACTCCTACTAGTGAATGTAATGTAACACACACCCATACAATGCGCACCACTCGGCGATGTTTTTCAGAAACCTATCCTACATTGCCACTGCATGTACCTTGACCTCCTCATGCTGACCACACCACGGTGCTTTTCTCCATCCTACATTGCCACTCACTTCCTATCCTAAATCAGACCCTCCGATTCACACCACCGAGTGATGTTTTTCTCACTCCTACTATTGAATGGAATGTAACACACACCCATACTATGTGCACCACCCCGTGATGTTTTTCTCACTACTACTAGTGAATGTAATGTAACACACACGCATACAATGCGCACCACTCCGCGATGTTTTTCTCACTCCTACTAGTGAATGTAATGTAACACACTCACATACAATGCGCACCACCACGCGATGTTTTTCAGAAACCTATCCTACATTGCCACTGCATGTTCCCTGACCGCCCCATGCTGACCACCCCGCGGTGCTTTTCTCCATCCTACATTGCCACTCACTGACTATCCTAATTCAGGCCCTCCGATTCACACCACCCCGTGATTTTTTTCTCACTCCTACTAGTGAATGTAATGTAACACACACCCATACAATGCGCACCACCCCACGATGTTTTTCAGAAACATATGCTACATTGCCACTGCATGTTCCCTGACCTCCCCATGCTGAGCAACCGGTGGTGCTTTTCTCCGTCCGAAATTGCCACTCACTGCCTATCCTAAATCAGACCCTCCACTTCCCACCACCCCGTGATGATTTTCTCACTCCTACTAGTGAATGTAATGTAACACACACCCATACAATGCACACCACCCCGTGATGTTTTTCTCACTCCTACTAGTGAATGTAATGTAACACACACCCATACAATGCGCACCACCCCGCGATGTTTTTCAGAAACCTATCCTACATTGCCACTGCAAGTTCCCTGACCTCCCCATGCTGACCACCCCGCGGTGCTTTTCTCCATCCTACATTGCCACTCACTGCCTATCCTAATTCAGACCCTCCGATTCACACATCCCCGTGAGGTTTTTCTCACTCCTACTAGTGAATGTAATGTAACACACACCCATACAATGCGCACCACCTCGCGATGTTTTTCTCACTCCTACTAGTGAATGTAATGTAACACACACCCATACAATGCGCACCACTCGGCGATGTTTTGCAGAAACCTATCCTACATTGCCACTGCATGTACCTTGACCTCCTCATGCTGACCACACCACGGTGCTTTTCTCCATCCTACATTGCCACTCACTTCCTATCCTAAATCAGACCCTCCGATTCACACCACCGAGTGATGTTTTTCTCACTCCTACTATTGAATGGAATGTAACACACACCCATACTATGTGCACCACCCCGTGATGTTTTTCTCACTACTACTAGTGAATGTAATGTAACACACACGCATACAATGCGCACCACTCCGCGATGTTTTTCTCACTCCTACTAGTGAATGTAATGTAACACACTCACATACAATGCGCACCACCACGCGATGTTTTTCAGAAACCTATCCTACATTGCCACTGCATGTTCCCTGACCGCCCCATGCTGACCACCCCGCGGTGCTTTTCTCCATCCTACATTGCCACTCACTGACTATCCTAATTCAGGCCCTCCGATTCACACCACCCCGTGATTTTTTTCTCACTCCTACTAGTGAATGTAATGTAACACACACCCATACAATGCGCACCACCCCACGATGTTTTTCAGAAACATATGCTACATTGCCACTGCATGTTCCCTGACCTCCCCATGCTGAGCAACCCGTGGTGCTTTTCTCCGTCCGAAATTGCCACTCACTGCCTATCCTAAATCAGACCCTCCACTTCCCACCACCCCGTGATGATTTTCTCACTCCTACTAGTGAATGTAATGTAACACACACCCATACAATGCACACCACCCCGTGATGTTTTTCTCACTCCTACTAGTGAATGTAATGTAACACACACCCATACAATGCGCACCACTCGGCGATGTTTTTCAGAAACCTATCCTACATTGCCACTGCATGTACCTTGACCTCCTCATGCTGACCACACCACGGTGCTTTTCTCCATCCTACATTGCCACTCACTTCCTATCCTAAATCAGACCCTCCGATTCACACCACCGAGTGATGTTTTTCTCACTCCTACTATTGAATGGAATGTAACACACACCCATACTATGTGCACCACCCCGTGATGTTTTTCTCACTACTACTAGTGAATGTAATGTAACACACACGCATACAATGCGCACCAATCCGTGATGTTTTTCTCACTCCTACTAGTGAATGTAATGTAACACACTCACATACAATGCGCACCACCACGCGATGTTTTTCAGAAACCTATCCTACATTGCCACTGCATGTTCCCTGACCGCCCCATGCTGACCACCCCGCGGTGCTTTTCTCCATCCTACATTGCCACTCACTGACTATGCTAATTCAGGCCCTCCGATTCACACCACCCCGTGATTTTTTTCTCACTCCTACTAGTGAATGTAATGTAACACACACCCATACAATGCGCACCACCCCGCGATATTTTTCAGAATCCTATCCTACATTGTCACTGCAAGTTCCCTGACCTCCCCATGCTGACCCACCCGTGGTGCTTTTCTCCGTCCGAAATTGCCACTCACTGCCTATCCTAAATCAGACCCTCCACTTCCCACCACCCCGTGATGTTTTTCTCACTCCTACTAGTGAATGTAATGTAACACACTCACATACAATGCGCACCACCACGCGATGTTTTTCAGAAACCTATCCTACATTGCCACTGCATGTTCCCTGACCTCCCCATGCTGACCACCCCGCGGTGCTTTTCTCCATCCTACATTGCCACTCACTGCCTATCCTAATTCAGACCCTCCGATTCACATTTCCCCATGATGTTTTTCTCACTCCTACTAGTGAATGTAATGTAACACACACCCATACAATGCGCACCACCCCGCGATGTTTTTCTCACTCCTACTAGTGAATGTAATGTAACACACACACATTCAATGCGCACCACCCCGCGAAGTTTTTCAGAAACCTATCCTACATTGCCACTGCATGTTCCCTGACCTCTCCATGCTGACCACCCCGCGGTGCTTTTCTCCATCCTACACTGCCACTCACTGACTATCCTAATTCAGACCCTCCGATTCACACCACCCTGTGATGTTTTTCTCACTCCTACTAGTGAAGGTAATGTAACACACACCCATACAATGCGCACCACCAGCGATGTTTTTCAGAAACCTATCCTACATTGCAAACGCATGTTCCCTGACATCCCCATGCTGACCACCCCGCGGTGCTTTTCTCCATCCTACATTGCCACTCACTGCCTATCCTATTTCAGACCCTCCGATTCACACCACCCCGTGATGTTATTCTCACTCCTACTAGTCAATGTATTGTAACACACACCCATACAATGCGCAACACCTCGCGATGTTTTTCAGAAACCTATCCTAAATTGCCACTGCATGTTCCCTGACCTCCCCAGGCTGACCATCCCGCGGTGCTTTTCTCCATCCTAAATTGCCACTCACAGCCTATCCTAGTTCAGACCCTCCGATTCACACCACGCCATGAAGTTTTTCTCACTGCTACCAGTGAATGTAATGTAACACACACCCATACAATGCGCACCAACCCGCGATGTTTTTCTCTCTCCTACTAGTGAATGTAATGTAACACACACCCATACTATGTGCACCACCCCGTGTTTTTTTCTCACTACTACTAGTGAATGTAATGTAACACACACCCATACAATGCGCACCACCCCGCGATGTTTTTCTCACTCCTACTAGTGAATGTAATGTAAAACACACACATACAATGCGCACCACCCCGCGATGATTTTCAGAAACCTATCCTGCATTGCCACTGCATGTTCCCTGACCTCCCCATGCTGACCACCCCGCGGTGCTTTTCTCCATCCTGCATTGCCACTCACTGCCTATCCTATTTCAGACACTCCGATTCACACCACCCCGTGATGTTTTTCTCACTCCTACTATTGAATGGAATGTAACACACACCCATACTATGTCCACCAACCCGTGTTGTTTTTCTCTCTACTAGTAGTGAATGTAATGTAACACACACGCATACAATGCGCACCACCCCGCGATGTTTTTCTCACTCCTACTAGTGAATGTAATGTAACACATACACATACAATGCGCACCACCCCGCGATGTTTTTCAGAAAACTATCCTACATTGCCACTGCAAGTTCCCTGACCTCCCCATTCTGACCACCCCGCGGTGCTTTTCTCCATCCGACATTGCCACTCACTGCCTATCCTAGTTCAGACCTTCCGATTCACACCACCCCGTGATGTTTTTCTCACTCCTACTAGTGAATGTAATGTAACACACACCCATACAATGCGCACCACCCCACGATGTTTTTCAGAAACATATTCTACATTGCCACTGCATGTTCCCTGACCTCCCCATGCTGACGACCCCGCGGTGCTTTTCTCCATCCTACATTGCCACTCACTGCCTATCCTAGTTCAGACCCTCCGATTCACACCACCCCGTGATGTTTTTCTCACTCCTACTAGTGAATGTAATGTAACACACACCCATACAATGCTCACCACCCTGTGATGTTTTTCTCACTCCTACTAGTGAATGTAATGTAACACACACCCATACAATGCGCACCACAACGTGATGTTTTTCTCACTCCTACTAGTGAATGTAATGTAACACACACCCATACAATGCGCATCACCCCGTGATGTTTTTCTCACTCCTGCTAGTGAATGTAATGTAACACACACCCATACAATGCGCACCACCACGCGGTGTTTTTCAGAAACCTATCCTACATTGCCACTGCATTTTCCCTGACCTCCACATGCTGACCACCCCGCGGTCTTTTCTCCATCCTACATTGCCACTCACTGCCTATCCTAATTCAGACCCTCCGATTCACACATCCCCGTTATGTTTTTCTCACTCCTACTAGTGAATGAAATGTAACACACACCCATACAATGTGCACCACCACGCGGTGTTTTTCAGAAACCTATACTACATTGCCACTGCATTTTCCCTGACCTCCACATGCTGACCACCCCGCGGTCTTTTCTCCATCCTACATTGCCACTCACTGCCTATCCTATTTCAGACCCTCCGATTCACACCACCCCGTGATGTTTTTCTCACTCCTACTAGTGAATGTAATGTAACACCCACCCATACAATGCGCACCACAACGTGATGTTTTTCTCACTCCTACTAGTGAATGTAATGTAACACACACCCATACAATGCGCACCACCCCGTGATGTTTTTCTCACTCCTACTAGTGAATGTAATGTAACACACACCCATACAATGCGCACCACCCTGCGATGTTTTTCAGAAACCTATCCTACATTGCCACTGCCTGTTCCCTGACCTCCCCATGCTGACCACCCCGCGGTGCTTTTCTCCATCCTACATTGCCACTAACTGCCTATCCTAATTCAGACCCTCCAATTCACACCACCACGTGATGTTTTTCACACTCCTACTAGTGAATGTAATGTAACACACACCCATAAAATGCGCACCACCCCGCGATGTTTTTCAAAACCTATCCTACATTGTCACTGCATGTTCCCTGACCTCCCCATGCTGACCACCCCGCGGGGCTTTTCTCCATCCTACAATGCCACTCACTGCCTATCCTAATTCAGACCCTCCGATTCACACCACCCCGTGATGTTTTTCTCACTCCTACTAGTGAATGTAATGTAACACCCACCCATACAATGCGCACCACCCCGTGATGTTTTTCTCACTCCTACCAGTGAATGTAATGAAACACACACCCATACAATGCGCACCACCCAGCGATGTTTTTCAAAAACGTATCCTACATTGCCACTGCATGTTGAATGAAATCCCCATGCTGCCCAACCCGTGGTGCTTTTCTCCATCTTACATTGCCACTCACTGCCTATCCTAATTCAGACCCTCCGATGCACACCACTCCGTGATGTTTTTCTCACTCCTACTAGTGAATGTAATGTAACACACACCCATACAATGCGCACCACCCCGCGATGTGTTTCACAAAACTATCCTACATTGCCACTGCATGTTCCCTGACCTCCCCATGCTGACCACCCCGCGGTGCTTTTCTCCATCCTACATTGCCACTCACTGCCTATCCTAATTCAGACACTCCGATTCACATTTCCCCATGATGTTTTTCTCACTCCTACTAGTGAATGTAATGTAACACACACCCATACAATGCGCACCACCCCGCGATGTTTTTCAGAAACCTATCCTACATTGCCACTGCAAGTTCCCTGACCTCCCCATGCTGACCACCCCGCGGTGCTTTTCTCCATCCTACATTGCCACTCACTGCCTATCCTAATTCAGACCCTCCGATTCACACATCCCTATGAGGTATTTCTCACTCCTACTAGTGAATGTAATGTAACACACACCCATACAATGCGCACCACCTCGCGATGTTTTTCTCACTCCTACTTGTGAATGTAATGTAACACACACCCATACAATGCGCACCACTCGGCGATGTTTTTCAGAAACCTATCCTACATTGCCACTGCATGTACCTTGACCTCCCCATGCTGACCACCCCACGGTGCTTTTCTCCATCCTACATTGCCACTCACGGCCTATCCTAATTCAGACCCTCCGATTCACACCACCCAGTGATGTTTCTCTCACTCCTACTATTGATTGGAATGTAACACACACCCATACTATGTGCACCACCCCGTGATCTTTTTCTCACTACTACTAGTGAATGTAATGTAACACACACGCATACAATGCGCACCACCCCGCGATGTTTTTCTCACTCCTACTAGTGAATGTAATGTAACACACACACATACAATGCGCAACACCACGCGATGTTTTTCAGAAACCTATCCTACATTGCCACTGCATGTTCCCTGACCGCCCCATGCTGACCACCCCGCGGTGCTTTTCTCCATCCTACATTGCCACTCACTGACTATCCTAATTCAGGCCCTCCGATTCACACCACCCCGTGATTTTTTTCTCACTCCTACTAGTGAATGTAATGTAACACGCACCCATACAATGCGCACCACCCAGCGATGTTTTTCAGAATCCTATCCTACATTTTCACTGCAAGTTCCCTGACTTCCCCATGCTGACCACCCCGCGGTGCTTTTCTCCATCCTACATTGCCACTCACTGCCTATCCTAGTTCAGACCTTCCGATTCACACCACCCCATGATGTTTTTCTCACTCCTACTAGTGAATGTAATGTAACACACACCCATACAATGCGCACCACCCCACGATGTTTTTCAGAAACATATGCTACATTGCCACTGCATGTTCCCTGACCTCCCCATGCTGAGCAACCCGTGGTGCTTTTCTCCGTCCGAAATTGCCACTCACTGCCTATCCTAAATCAGACCCTCCACTTCCCACCACCCCGTGATGATTTTCTCACTCCTACTAGTGAATGTAATGTAACACACACCCATACAATGCACACCACCCCGTGATGTTTTTCTCACTCCTACTAGTGAATGTAATGTAACACACACCCATACAATGCGCACCACCACGCGATGTTTTTCAGAAACCATCCTACATTGCCACTGCAAGTTCCCTGACCTCCCCATGCTGACCACCCCGCGGTGCTTTTCTCCATCCTACATTGCCACTCACTGCCTATCCTAATTCAGACCCTCCGATTCACACATCCCCGTGAGGTTTTTCTCACTCCTACTAGTGAATGTAATGTAACACACACCCATACAATGCGCACCACCTCGCGATGTTTTTCTCACTCCTACTAGTGAATGTAATGTAACACACACCCATACAATGCGCACCACTCGGCGATGTTTTTCAGAAACCTATCCTACATTGCCACTGCATGTACCTTGACCTCCTCATGCTGACCACACCACGGTGCTTTTCTCCATCCTACATTGCCACTCACTTCCTATCCTAAATCAGACCCTCCGATTCACACCACCGAGTGATGTTTTTCTCACTCCTACTATTGAATGGAATGTAACACACACCCATACTATGTGCACCACCCCGTGATGTTTTTCTCACTACTACTAGTGAATGTAATGTAACACACACGCATACAATGCGCACCACTCCGCGATGTTTTTCTCACTCTTACTAGTGAATGTAATGTAACACACTCACATACAATGCGCACCACCACGCGATGTTTTTCAGAAACCTATCCTACATTGCCACTGCATGTTCCCTGACCGCCCCATGCTGACCACCCCGCGGTGCTTTTCTCCATCCTACATTGCCACTCACTGACTATCCTAATTCAGGCCCTCCGATTCACACCACCCCGTGATTTTTTTCTCACTCCTACTAGTGAATGTAATGTAACACACACCCATACAATGCGCACCACCCCACGATGTTTTTCAGAAACATATGCTACATTGCCACTGCATGTTCCCTGACCTCCCCATGCTGAGCAACCCGTGGTGCTTTTCTCCGTCCGAAATTGCCACTCACTGCCTATCCTAAATCAGACCCTCCACTTCCCACCACCCCGTGATGATTTTCTCACTCCTACTAGTGAATGTAATGTAACACACACCCATACAATGCACACCACCCCGTGATGTTTTTCTCACTCCTACTAGTGAATGTAATGTAACACACACCCATACAATGCGCACCACCCCGCGATGTTTTTCAGAAACCTATCCTACATTGCCACTGCAAGTTCCCTGACCTCCCCATGCTGACCACCCCGCGGTGCTTTTCTCCATCCTACATTGCCACTCACTGCCTATCCTAATTCAGACCCTCCGATTCACACATCCCCGTGAGGTTTTTCTCACTCCTACTAGTGAATGTAATGTAACACACACCCATACAATGCGCACCACCTCGCGATGTTTTTCTCACTCCTACTAGTGAATGTAATGTAACACACACCCATACAATGCGCACCACTCGGCGATGTTTTGCAGAAACCTATCCTACATTGCCACTGCATGTACCTTGACCTCCTCATGCTGACCACACCACGGTGCTTTTCTCCATCCTACATTGCCACTCACTTCCTATCCTAAATCAGACCCTCCGATTCACACCACCGAGTGATGTTTTTCTCACTCCTACTATTGAATGGAATGTAACACACACCCATACTATGTGCACCACCCCGTGATGTTTTTCTCACTACTACTAGTGAATGTAATGTAACACACACGCATACAATGCGCACCACTCCGCGATGTTTTTCTCACTCCTACTAGTGAATGTAATGTAACACACTCACATACAATGCGCACCACCACGCGATGTTTTTCAGAAACCTATCCTACATTGCCACTGCATGTTCCCTGACCGCCCCATGC
The DNA here is from genome assembly GCF_034190915.1 of Cavia porcellus. Lineage (NCBI taxonomy): Eukaryota > Metazoa > Chordata > Mammalia > Rodentia > Caviidae > Cavia > Cavia porcellus. The sequence goes on from NW_026947575.1 coordinate 1,232,167, forward strand.
TGACCACCCCGCGGTGCTTTTCTCCATCCTACATTGCCACTCACTGACTATCCTAATTCAGGCCCTCCGATTCACACCACCCCGTGATTTTTTTCTCACTCCTACTAGTGAATGTAATGTAACACACACCCATACAATGCGCACCACCCCACGATGTTTTTCAGAAACATATGCTACATTGCCACTGCATGTTCCCTGACCTCCCCATGCTGAGCAACCCGTGGTGCTTTTCTCCGTCCGAAATTGCCACTCACTGCCTATCCTAAATCAGACCCTCCACTTCCCACCACCCCGTGATGATTTTCTCACTCCTACTAGTGAATGTAATGTAACACACACCCATACAATGCACACCACCCCGTGATGTTTTTCTCACTCCTACTAGTGAATGTAATGTAACACACACCCATACAATGCGCACCACTCGGCGATGTTTTTCAGAAACCTATCCTACATTGCCACTGCATGTACCTTGACCTCCTCATGCTGACCACACCACGGTGCTTTTCTCCATCCTACATTGCCACTCACTTCCTATCCTAAATCAGACCCTCCGATTCACACCACCGAGTGATGTTTTTCTCACTCCTACTATTGAATGGAATGTAACACACACCCATACTATGTGCACCACCCCGTGATGTTTTTCTCACTACTACTAGTGAATGTAATGTAACACACACGCATACAATGCGCACCACTCCGTGATGTTTTTCTCACTCCTACTAGTGAATGTAATGTAACACACTCACATACAATGCGCACCACCACGCGATGTTTTTCAGAAACCTATCCTACATTGCCACTGCATGTTCCCTGACCGCCCCATGCTGACCACCCCGCGGTGCTTTTCTCCATCCTACATTGCCACTCACTGACTATGCTAATTCAGGCCCTCCGATTCACACCACCCCGTGATTTTTTTCTCACTCCTACTAGTGAATGTAATGTAACACACACCCATACAATGCGCACCACCCCGCGATATTTTTCAGAATCCTATCCTACATTGTCACTGCAAGTTCCCTGACCTCCCCATGCTGACCCACCCGTGGTGCTTTTCTCCGTCCGAAATTGCCACTCACTGCCTATCCTAAATCAGACCCTCCACTTCCCACCACCCCGTGATGTTTTTCTCACTCCTACTAGTGAATGTAATGTAACACACACCCATACAATGCACACCACCCCGTGATGTTTTCCTCACTCCTACTACTGAATGTAATGTAACACACACAAATACAATGCGCACCACAACGTGATGTTTTTCTCACTCCTACTAGTGTATGTAATGTAAAACACACCCATACAATGCGCACCACCCCGTGATGTTTTTCTCACTCCTACTAGTGAATGTAATGTAACACACACCCATACAATGCGCACCACCCCGCGATGTTTTTCAGAAACCTATCCTACATTGCCACTGCATTTTCCCTGACCTCCACATGCTGACCACCCCGCGGTCTTTTCTCCATCCTACATTGCCACTCACTGCCTATCCTAATTCAGACACTCCGATTCACACATCCCCGTGATGTTTTTCTCACTCCTACTAGTGAATGTAATGTAACACACACCCATACAATGCGCACCACACCGCGATGTTTTTCAGAAACCTATGCTACATTGCCACTGCATGTTCCCTGACCTCCGCATGCTGACCACCCCGCGGTCTTTTCTCCATCCTACATTGCCACTCACTGCCTATCCTAATTCAGACCCTCCGATTCACACATCCCCGTGATGTATTTCTCACTCCTACTAGTGAATGTAATGTAACACACACCCATACAATGTGCACCACCCCGCGATGTTTTTCAGAAACCTATCCTACATTGCCAATGCATGTTCCCTGACCTCCCCATGCTGATCACCGCGCGGTGCTTTTCTCCATCCTACATTGAAACTCACTGCCTATCCTAATTCAGACCCTCCGATTCACACCACCCCGGGATGTTTTTCTCACTCCTACTATTGAATGGAATGTAACACACACCCATACTATGTCCACCACCCCGTTTTGTTTTTCTCACTACTACTAGTGAATGTAATGTAACACCCACGCATACAATGCGCACCACCCCGCGATGTTTTTCTCACTCCTACTAGTGAATGTAATGTAACACATACACATACAATGCGCACCACCCCGCGATGTTTTTCAGAAAACTATCCTACATTGCCACTGCAAGTTCCCTGACCTCCCCATGCTGACCACCCCGCGGTGCTTTTCTCCATCCTACATTGCCACTCCCTGCCTATCCTAGTTCAGACCTTCCGATTCACACCACCCCGTGATGTTTTTCTCACTCCTACTAGTGAATGTAATGTAACACACACCCATACAATGCGCACTACCCCACGATGTTTTTCAGAAGCATATTCTACATTGCCACTGCATGTTCCCTGATCTCCCCATGCTGACCAGCCCGTGGTGCTTTTCTCCGTCCGAAATTGCCACTCACTGCCTATCCTAAATCAGACCCTCCGATTCACACCACCCCATGATGTTTTTCTCACTCCTACTAGTGAATGTAATGTAACACACACCCATACAATGCTCACCACCCTGTGATGTTTTTCTCACTCCTACTAGTGAATGTAATGTAACACACACCCATACAATGCGCACCACAACGTGATGTTTTTCTCACTCCTACTAGTGAATGTAATGTAACACATACCCATACAATGCACACCATCCCGTGATGTTTTTCTCACTCCTACTAGTGAATGTAATGTAACACACACCCATACAATGCGCACCACCACGCGATGTTTTTCAGAAACCTATCCTACATTGCCACTGCATTTTCCCTGTCCTCCACATGCTGACCACCCCGCGGTCTTTTCTCCATCCTACATTGCCACTCACTGCCTATCCTAATTCAGACCCTCCGATTCACACATCCCCATGATGTTTTTCTCACTCCTACTAGTGAATGTAATGTAACACACACCCATACAATGTGCACCACAACGCGATGTTTTTCAGAAACCTATCCTACATTGCCAATGCATGTTCCCTGACTTCCCCATGCTGACCAACCCACTGTGATTTTCTCCATCCTACATTGCCACTCACTGCCTATCCTAATTCAGACCCTCCGATGCACACCACTCTGTGATGTTTTTCTCACTCCTACTAGTGAATGTAATGTAACACACACCCATACACAGCGCACCACCCCGCGATGTGTTTCAGAAACCTATCCTACATTGCCACTGCATGTTCCCTGACCTCCCCATGCTGACCACCCCACGGTGCTTTTCCCCATCCTACATTGGCACTCACTGCCTATCCTAATTCAGACCCTCCGATTCACACCACCCCGTGATGTTTTTCTCACTCCTACTAGTGAATGTAATGTAACACACACCCATATAATGCGCACCACCCCGCGATGTTTTTCAGAAACCTATCCTACATTGCCACTGCATGTTCCCTGACCTCCCCATGCTGACCACCCCGCGGTGCTTTTCTCCATCCTACATTGCCACTCACTGCCTATCCTAATTTATACCTTCCGATTCACACCACACCGTGATGTTTTTCTCACTCCTACTAGTGAATGTAATGTAACACACACCAATACAATGCGCACCACCCCGCGATGTTTTTCAGAAACCTATCCTACATTGCCACTGAGTGTTCCCTGACCTCCCCATGCTGACCACACCGCGGTGCTTTTCTCCATCCTAAATTGCCACTCACTGCCTATCCTAAATCAGACCCTCCGATTCACACCACCCCGTGATGTTTTTCTCACTCCTACTAGTGAATGTAATGTAACACACACTCATACAATGCGCACCACCCCGTGATGTTTTTCTCATTCCTACTAGTGAATGTAATGTAACACACACCCATACAATGCACACCACAACGTGATGTTTTTCTCACTCCTACTAGTGAATGTAATGTAACACACACCCGTAGAATGCGCACCACCCCGTGATGTTTTTCTCACTCCTACTAGTGAATGTAATGTAACACACAGCCATAAAATGCGCAACACCACGCGATGTTTTTCAGAAACCTATCCTACTTTGCCACTGCATGTTCCCTGACCTCCCCATGCTGACCACCCCGCGGTGCTTTTCTCCATCCTACATTGCCACTCACTGACTATTCTAATTCAGACCCTCCGATTCACACATCCCCGTGATGGATTTCTCACTCCTAATAGTGAATGTAATGTAACACACACACATACAATGCGCAACACCCCGCGATGTTTTTCAGAAACCTATCCAACATTGCCTCTGCATGTTCCCTGACCTCCCCATGCTGACCACCCCACGGTGCTTTTCTCCATCCTACATTGCCACTCAGTGCCTATCCTAATTCAGACCCTCCGATTCACACCAACCCGTGATGTTTTTCTCACTCCTACTAGTGAATGTAATATAACACACACCCATACAATGGGCACCACCAGGTGATGTTTTTCTCACTCCTACTAGTGAATGTAATGTAACACACACCCATACGATGCGCACCACCCCTCGATGTTTCTCAGAATCCTATCCTACATTGCCACTGCATGTTCCCTGATCTCCCCATGCTGACCACCCAGCGGGGCTTTTCTCCATGCTACATTGCCACTCACTGCCTATCCTAATGCAGACCCTCCGATTCACACCAACCCGTGATGTTTTTCTCACTCCTACTAGTGAATGTAATGTAACACAAACACATAAAATTCGCACCTCCCCGCGATATTTTTCACAAACCTATCCTACATTGCCACAGCATGTTCCCTGACCTCCCCATGCTGACCACCCAGCGGTGCTTTTCTCCATCCTACATTGCCACTCACTGCGTATCATAACTCAGACCCTCCGATTCACACATCCCCGTGATGTTATTCTCACTCCTACTAGTGAATGTAATGTAACACACACCCGTACAATGCCCACCACCCAGCGATTTTTTCAGAAACCTATCCTACATTGCCACTGCATGTTCCCTGACCTCACCATGATGACCAGCGCACGGTGCTTTTCTCCATCCTACATTGTTACTCACTGCCTATCCTAATTCAGACCCTCCGATTCACACCACCCCGTGATGTTTTTCTCACTCCTACTAGTGAATGTAATGTAACACACACCCATACAATGCGCACCACCCCGCGATGTTTTTCAGAAACCTATCCTACATTGCCACTGCATGTTCCCTGACCTCCCCATGCGGACCACCCCGCGGTGCTTTTCTCCATACTACATTGCCACTCACAGCCTATCCTAATTCAGACCCTCCGATTCACACCACCCCGTGATGTTTTTCTAACTCGTACTAGTGAATGTAATGTAACACACACCCATACAATGCGCACCACCCCGTGATGTTTTTCTAACTCCTACTAGTGAATGTAATGTAACACACACCCATAAAATGCGCACCACCCCGCGATGTTTTTCAGAAACCTATCCTACATTGCCACCGCATTTTCCCTGACCTCCCCATGCTGACCACCCCGCGGTGCTTTTCTCCATCCTACATTGCCACTCACTGCCTATCCTAATGCAGACCCTCCGATTCACACCACCGCGTGATGTTTTTCTCACTCCTACTAGTCAATGTAATGTAACACACACCCATACAATGCGCACCACCCCGCGATGTTTTTCAGAAATCTATCCTACATTGCCACTGCATGTTCCCTGACCTCCCAATGCTGACCACCCCGCGGTGCTTTTCTCCATCCTAAGTTGCCACTCACTGCCTATCCTAGTTCACACCCTCCGATTCACACCACCCCGTGACGTTTTTCTCACTCCTACTATTGAATGGAATGTAACACACACCCATACTATGTCCACCACCCCGTGTTGTTTTTCTCACTACTACTAGTGAATGTAATGTAACACACACGCATACAATGCGCACCACCCCGCGATGTTTTTCTCACTCCTACTAGTGAATGTAATGTAACACATACACATAAATGCGCACCACCCCGCGATGTTTTTCAGAAAACTATCCTACATTGCCACTGCATGTTCCCTGACCTCCCCATGCTGACCACCCCGCGGTGCTTTTCTCCATCCTACATTGCCACTCCCTGCCTATCCTAGTTCAGACCTTCCGATTCACACCACCCCGTGATGTTTTTCTCACTCCTACTAGTGAATGTAATGTAACACACACCCATACAATGCGCACCACCCCACGATGTTTTTCAGAAACATATTCTACATTGCCACTGCATGTTCCCTGACCTCCCCATGCTGACCAGCCCGTGGTGCTTTTCTCCGTCCGAAATTGCCACTCACTGCCTATCCTAAATCAGAACCTCCGATTCACACCACCCCATGATGTTTTTCTCACTCCTACTAGTGAATGTAATGTAACACACACCCATACAATGCTCACCACCCTGTGATGTTTTTCTCACTCCTACTAGTGAATGTAATGTAACACACACCCATACAATGCGCACCACAACGTGATGTTTTTCTCACTCCTACTAGTGAATGTAATGTAACACATACCCATACAATGCACACCACCCCGTGATGTTTTTCTCACTCCTACTAGTGAATGTAATGTAACGCACACCCATACAATGCGCACCACCACGCGATGTTTTTCAGAAACCTATCCTACATTGCCACTGCATTTTCCCGGACCTCCACATGCTGACCACACCGCGGTCTTTTCTCCATCCTACATTGCCACTCACTGCCTATCCTAATTCAGACCCTCCGATTCACACATCCCCATGATGTTTTTCTCACTCCTACTAGTGAATGTAATGTAACACACACCCATACAATGTGCACCACCCCGCGATGTTTTTCAGAAACCTATCCTACATTGCCAATGCATGTTCCCTGACCTCCCCATGCTGACCACCCCGCTGTGATTTTCTCCATCCTACATTGCCACTCACTGCCTATCCTAATTCAGACCCTCCGATTCACACCACCCCGTGATGTTTTTCTCACTCCTACTAGTCAATGTAATGTAACACACACCCATACAATGTGCACCACAACGCGATGTTTTTCAGAAACCTATCCTACATTGCCAATGCATGTTCCCTGACTTCCCCATGCTGACCAACCCACTGTGATTTTCTCCATCCTACATTGCCACTCACTGCCTATCCTAATTCAGACCCTCCGATGCACACCACTCTGTGATGTTTTTCTCACTCCTACTAGTGAATGTAATGTAACACACACCCATACACAGCGCACCACCCCGCGATGTGTTTCAGAAACCTATCCTACATTGCCACTGCATGTTCCCTGACCTCCCCATGCTGACCACCCCACGGTGCTTTTCTCCATCCTACATTGGCACTCACTGCCTATCCTAATTCAGACCCTCCGATTCACACCACCCCGTGATGTTTTTCTCACTCCTACTAGTGAATGTAATGTAACACACACCCATATAATGCGCACCACCCCGCGATGTTTTTCAGAAACCTATCCTACATTGCCACTGCATGTTCCCTGACCTCCCCATGCTGACCACCCCGCGGTGCTTTTCTCCATCCTACATTGCCACTCACTGCCTATCCTAATTTATACCTTCCGATTCACACCACACCGTGATGTTTTTCTCACTCCTACTAGTGAATGTAATGTAACACACACCAATACAATGCGCACCACCCCGCGATGTTTTTCAGAAACCTATCCTACATTGCCACTGCGTGTTCCCTGACCTCCCCATGCTGACCACACCGCGGTGCTTTTCTCCATCCTAAATTGCCACTCACTGCCTATCCTAAATCAGACCCTCCGATTCACACCACCCCGTGATGTTTTTCTCACTCCTACTAGTGAATGTAATGTAACACACACTCATACAATGCGCACCACCCCGTGATGTTTTTCTCATTCCTACTAGTGAATGTAATGTAACACACACCCATACAATGCACACCACAACGTGATGTTTTTCTCACTCCTACTAGTGAATGTAATGTAACACACACCCGTAGAATGCGCACCACCCCGTGATGTTTTTCTCACTCCTACTAGTGAATGTAATGTAACACACAGCCATAAAATGCGCAACACCACGCGATGTTTTTCAGAAACCTATCCTACTTTGCCACTGCATGTTCCCTGACCTCCCCATGCTGACCACCCCGCGGTGCTTTTCTCCATCCTACATTGCCACTCACTGACTATTCTAATTCAGACCCTCCGATTCACACATCCCCGTGATGGATTTCTCACTCCTAATAGTGAATGTAATGTAACACACACACATACAATGCGCAACACCCCGCGATGTTTTTCAGAAACCTATCCAACATTGCCTCTGCATGTTCCCTGACCTCCCCTTGCTGACCACCCCACGGTGCTTTTCTCCATCCTACATTGCCACTCAGTGCCTATCCTAATTCAGACCCTCCGATTCACACCAACCCGTGATGTTTTTCTCACTCCTACTAGTGAATGTAATATAACACACACCCATACAATGGGCACCACCAGGTGATGTTTTTCTCACTCCTACTAATGAATGTAATGTAACACACACCCATACGATGCGCACCACCCCTCGATGTTTCTCAGAATCCTATCCTACATTGCCACTGCATGTTCCCTGATCTCCCCATGCTGACCACCCAGCGGGGCTTTTCTCCATGCTACATTGCCACTCACTGCCTATCCTAATGCAGACCCTCCGATTCACACCAACCCGTGATGTTTTTCTCACTCCTACTAGTGAATGTAATGTAACACAAACACATAAAATTCGCACCTCCCCGCGATATTTTTCACAAACCTATCCTACATTGCCACAGCATGTTCCCTGACCTCCCCATGCTGACCACCCAGCGGTGCTTTTCTCCATCCTACATTGCCACTCACTGCGTATCATAACTCAGACCCTCCGATTCACACATCCCCGTGATGTTATTCTCACTCCTACTAGTGAATGTAATGTAACACACACCCGTACAATGCCCACCACCCAGCGATTTTTTCAGAAACCTATCCTACATTGCCACTGCATGTTCCCTGACCTCACCATGATGACCAGCGCACGGTGCTTTTCTCCATCCTACATTGTTACTCACTGCCTATCCTAATTCAGACCCTCCGATTCACACCACCCCGTGATGTTTTTCTCACTCCTACTAGTGAATGTAATGTAACACACACCCATACAATGCGCACCACCCCGCGATGTTTTTCCGAAACCTATCCTACATTGCCACTGCATGTTCCCTGACCTCCCCATGCGGACCACCCCGCGGTGCTTTTCTCCATACTACATTGCCACTCACAGCCTATCCTAATTCAGACCCTCCGATTCACACCACCCCGTGATGTTTTTCTAACTCGTACTAGTGAATGTAATGTAACACACACCCATACAATGCGCACCACCCCGTGATGTTTTTCTCACTCCTACTAGTGAATGTAATGTAACACACACCCATAAAATGCGCACCACCCCGCGATGTTTTTCAGAAACCTATCCTACATTGCCACCGCATTTTCCCTGACCTCCCCATGCTGACCACCCCGCGGTGCTTTTCTCCATCCTACATTGCCACTCACTGCCTATCCTAATTCAGACCCTCCGATTCACACCACCCCGTGATGTTTTTCTAACTCGTACTAGTGAATGTAATGTAACACACACCCATAAAATGCGCACCACCCCGCGATGTTTTTCAGAAAACTATCCTACATTGCCACTGCATGTTCCCTGACCTCCCCATGCTGACCACCCCGCGGTGCTTTTCTCCATCCTACATTGCCACTCCCTGCCTATCCTAGTTCAGACCTTCCGATTCACACCACCCCGTGATGTTTTTCTCACTCCTACTAGTGAATGTAATGTAACACACACCCATACAATGCGCACCACCCCACGATGTTTTTCAGAAACATATTCTACATTGCCACTGCATGTTCCCTGACCTCCCCATGCTGACCAGCCTGTGGTGCTTTTCTCCGTCCGAAATTGCCACTCACTGCCTATCCTAAATCAGAACCTCCGATTCACACCACCCCATGATGTTTTTCTCACTCCTACTAGTGAATGTAATGTAACACACACCCATACAATGCTCACCACCCTGTGATGTTTTTCTCACTCCTACTAGTGAATGTAATGTAACACACACCCATACAATGCGCACCACAACGTGATGTTTTTCTCACTCCTACTAGTGAATGTAATGTAACACATACCCATACAATGCACACCACCCCGTGATGTTTTTCTCACTCCTACTAGTGAATGTAATGTAACGCACACCCATACAATGCGCACCACCACGCGATGTTTTTCAGAAACCTATCCTACATTGCCACTGCATTTTCCCGGACCTCCACATGCTGACCACACCGCGGTCTTTTCTCCATCCTACATTGCCACTCACTGCCTATCCTAATTCAGACCCTCCGATTCACACATCCCCATGATGTTTCTCTCACTCCTACTAGTGAATGTAATGTAACACACACCCATACAATGTGCACCACCCCGCGATGTTTTTCAGAAACCTATCCTACATTGCCAATGCATGTTCCCTGACCTCCCCATGCTGACCACCCCGCTGTGATTTTCTCCATCCTACATTGCCACTCACTGCCTATCCTAATTCAGACCCTCCGATTCACACCACCCCGTGATGTTTTTCTCACTCCTACTAGTGAATGTAATGTAACACACACCCATATAATGCGCACCACCCCGCGATATTTTTCAGAAACCTATCCTACATTGCCACTGCATTTTCCCTGACCTCCCCTTGCTGACCACCCCGCGGTGCTTTTCTCCATCCTACATTGCCACTCACTGCCTATCCTAATTTATACCTTCCGATTCACACCACACCGTGATGTTTTTCTCACTCCTACTAGTGAATTTAATGTAACACACACCAATACAATGCGCACCACCCCGCGATGTTTTTCAGAAACCTATCCTACATTGACACTGCGTGTTCCCTGACCTCCCCATGCTGACCACCCGGCGGTGCTTTTCTCCATCCTAAATTGCCACTCACTGCCTATCCTAAATCAGACCCTCCGATTCACACCACCCCGTGATGTTTTTCTCACTCCTACTAGTGAATGTATTGTAACACACACCCATACAATGCGCACCACCCCGTGATGTTTTTCTCACTCCTACTAGTGAATGTAATGTAACACACACCCATACAATGCACACCACAACGTGATGTTTTTCTCACTCCTACTAGTGAATGTAATGTAACACACACCCGTACAATGCGCACCACCCCGTGATGTTTTTCTCACTCCTACTAGTGAATGTAATGTAACACACACCCATACGATGCGCACCACCCCGCGATGTTTCTAAGAATCCTATCCTACATTGCCACTGCATGTTCCCTGATCTCCCCATGCTGACCACCGAGCGGGGCTTTTCTCCATGCTACATTGCCACTCACTGCCTATCCTAATGCAGACCCTCCGATTCACACCAACCCGTGATGTTTTTCTCACTCCTACTAGTGAATGTAATGTAACACACACACATAAAATTCGCACCTCCCCGCGATATTTTTCACAAACCTATCCTACATTGCCACAGCATGTTCCCTGACCTCCCCATGCTGACCACGCAGCGGTGCTTTTCTCCATCCTACATTGCCACTCACTGCGTATCATAACTCAGACCCTCCGATTCACACATCCCCGTGATGTTTTTCTCACTCCTACTAGAGAATGTAATGTAACACACACCCGTACAATGCCCACCACCCAGCGATTTTTTTCAGAAACCTATCCTACATTGCCACTGCATGTTCCCTGACCTCCCCATGCTGACCAGCGCACAGTGCTTTTCTCCATCCTACATTGTCACTCACTGCCTATCCTAATTCAGACCCTCCGATTCACACCACCCCGTGATGTTTTTCTTACTACTAGTGAATGTAATGTAACACGCACCAATACAATGCGCACCACCCCGCGATGTTTTTCTCACTCCTACTAGTGAATGTAATGTAACACACACCCATACAATGCGCACCTCCCCGCGATGTTTTTCAGAAACCTATCCTACATTGCCACTGCATGTTCCCTGACCTCCCCATGCGGACCACCCCGCGGTGCTTTTCTCCATACTACATTGCCACTCACAGCCTATCCTAATTCAGACCCTCCGATTCACACCACCCCGTGATGTTTTTCTCACTCGTACTAGTGAATGTAATGTAACACACACCCATACAATGCACACCACCCCGTGATGTTTTTCTCACTCCTATTAGTGAATGTAATGTAACACACACCCATAAAATGCGCACCACCCCGTGATGTTTTTCAGAAACCTATCCTACATTGCCACCGCATGTTCCCTGACCTCCCCATGCTGACCACCCCGCGGTGCTTTTCTCCATCCTACATTGCCACTCACTGCCTGTCCTAATGCAGACCCTCCGATTCACACCACCGCGTGATGTTTTTCTCACTCCTACTAGTCAATGTAATGTAACACACACCCATACAATGCGCACCACCCCGCGATGTTTTTCAGAAACCTATCCTACATTGCCACTGCATGTTCACTGACCTCCCAATGCTGACCACCCCGCGGTGCTTTTCTCCATCCTAAGTTGCCACTCACTGCCTATCCTAGTTCAGACCCTCCGATTCACACCACCCCGTGACGTTTTTCTCACTCCTACCAGTGAATGTAATGTAACACACACCCATACAATGCGCACCACCCCGCGATGTTTTTCTCACTCCTACTAGTGAATGTAATGTAACACACACCCATACAATGCGCACCACCCCGCGATGTTTTTCTCACTCCTACTAGTGAATGTAATGTAACACACACCCATACAATGCGCACCACCCCGCGATGTTTTTCAGAAACCTATCCTACATTGCCACTGCATGTTCCCTGACCTCCCCATGCTTACCATCCCGTTGTCCTTTTCTCCATCCTACATTGCCTCTCACTGCCTATCCTAATTCAGACCCTCCGATTCACACCACCCCGTGATGTTTTTCTCATTACTACTAGTGAATGTAATGTAACACAAACCCATACAATGCGCACCACCCCGTGATGTTTTTCTCACTCCTACTAGTGAATGTAATGTAACACACACCCATACAATGCGCACCACCCCGCGATGTTTTTCTCACTCCTACTAGTGAATGTAATGTAACACACACCCATACAATGCTCACCACCCCGCGAAGTTTTTCAGAAACCTATCCTACATTGCCACTGCATGTTCCCTGACTTCCCCATGCTGACCACCCCGCGGTGGTTTTCTCCATCCTATATTGCCACTCAATGCCTATTATAATTCAGAACCTCCGATTCACACCACCCCGTGATGTTTTTCTCACTCCTACTATTGAATGGAATGTAACACACACCCATACTATGTGCACCACCCCGTGTTGTTTTTCTCTCTACTACTAGTGAATGTAATGTAACAAAAACGCATACAATGCGCACCACCCCGCGATGTTTTTCTCACTCCTACTAGTGAATGTAATGTAACACACACACATACAATGCGCACCACCCCGCGATGTTTTTCAGAAACCTATCCTACATTTCCACTGCATGTTCCCTGACCGCCCCATGCTGACCACCCCACGGTGCTTTTCTCCATCCTACATTGCCACTCACTGCCTATCCTAGTTCAGACCTTCCGATTCACACCACCCCGTGATGTTTTTCTCACTCCTACTAGTGAATGTATTGTAACACACACCCATACAATGCGCACCACCCCACGATGTTTTTCAGAAACATATTCTACATTGCCACTGCATGTTCCCTGACCTCCCCATGCTGACCACCCCGTGGTGCTTTTCTCCGTCCGAAATTGCCACTCACTGCCTATCCTAAATCAGACCCTACGATTCACACCACCCCGTGATGTTTTTCTCACTCCTACTAGTGAATGTAATGTAACACACACCCATACAATGCTCACCACCCTGTGATGTTTTTCTCACTCCTACTAGTGAATGTAATGTAACACACACCCATACAGTGCGCACCACCCCGTGATGTTTTTCTCACTCCTACTAGTGAATGTAATGTAACACACACCCATACAATGCGCACCACCCCGCGATGTTTTTCAGAAACCTATCCTACATTGCCACTGCATTTTCCCTGACCTCCACATGCTGACCACCCCGCGGTCTTTTCTCCATCCTACATTGCCACTCACTGCCTATCCTAATTCAGACCCTCCGATTCACACATCCTCGTGATGTTTTTCTCACTCCTAGTAGTGAATGTAATGTAACACACACCCATACAATGTGCACCACCCCGCGATGTTTTTCAGAAACCTATCCTACATTGTCACTGCATGTTCCCTGACCTCCCCATGCTGATCACCGCGCGGTGCTTTTCTCCATCCTACATTGCCACTCACTGCCTATCCTATTTCAGACCCTCCGATTCACACCACCCCGTGATGTTTTTCTCACTCCTACTAGTGAATGTAATGTAACACACACCCATACAAGCGCACCACACCGCGATGTTTTTCAGAAACCTATGCTACATTGCCACTGCATGTTCCCTGACCTCCCCATGCTGATCACCCCGCGGTGCTTTTCTCCATCCTACATTGCCACTCACTGCCTATCCTAATTCAGACCTTCTGATTCACACCACCCCGTGATGTATTTCTCACTCCTACTAGTCAATGAAATGTAACACACACCTATACAATGCGCACCACACCGCGATGTTTTTCAGAAACCTATTCTACATTGCCACTGCATGTTCCCTGACCTCCCCATGCTGATCACCCCGCTGTGCTTTTCTCCATCCTACATTGCCACTCACTGCCTATCCTAATTCAGACCCTCCGATTCACACCACCCCGTGATGTTTTTCTCATTCCTACTAGTGAATGTAATGTAACACACACCCATACAATGCACAACACCCCGTGATGTTTTTCTCACTCCTACTAGTGAATGTAATGTAACACACACCCATACAATGCGCACCACCCCGCGATGTTTTTCTCACTCCTCCTAGTGAATGTAATGTAACACACACCCATACAATGCGCACCACCCCGCGATGTTTTTCAGAAACCTATCCTACATTGCCACTGCATGTTCCCTGACCTCCCCATGCTGACCTCCCCGCGGTGGTTTTCTCCATCCTAAATTGCCACTCACTGTCTATCCTAATTCAAACCCTCTGATTCACACCACCCCGTGATGTTTTTCTCACTCCTACTAGTGCATGTAATGTAACACACACCCATACAATGCGCACCACCCCGTGATGTTTTTCTCACTCCTACTAGTGAATGTAATGTAACACACACCCATACAATGCGCACCACCCCGCGATGTTTTTCAGAAACCTATCCTACATTGCCACTGCATGTTCCCTCACCTCCCCATGCTGACCACCCGGCGGTGCTTTTCTCCATCCTACATTGCCACTCACTGCCTATCCTAATTCAGACCCTCCGATTCACACCACCACGTGACGTTTTTCTCATTCCTATTAGTGAATGTAATGTAACACACACCCATAAAATGCGCACCACCCCCCGATGTTTTTCTCAATCCTACTAGTGAATGTAATGTAACACACACCCATACTATGTGCACCACCCCGTGTTTTCTTCTCACTACTACTAGTGAATGTAATGTAACACACACCCATACAATGCGCACCACCCCGCGATGTTTTTCTCACTCCTACTAGTGAATGTAATGTAACACCCACCCATACAATGCGCACCACACCGCGATGTTTTTCTCACTCCTACTAGTGAATGTAATGTAACACACACCCATAAAATGCGCACCACTCCGCGATGTTTTTCTGAAACCTATCCTACATTGCCACTGCATGTTCCCTTACCTCCCCATGCTGACCACCCCGCGGTGATTTTCTCCATCCTAAATTGCCACTCACTGCGTATCCTAATTCAGACCCTCCAATTCACACCACCCCGTGAAGTTTTTCTCACTCCTACCAGTGAATGTAATGAAACACACACCCATACAATGCGCACCACACCGCGATGTTTTTCAAAAACCTATCCTACATTGCCAATGCATGTTCAATGAAATCCCCATGCTGACCACCCAGCGGTGCTTTTCTCCATCCTACATTGCCACTCACTGCGTATCATAACTCAGACCCTCCGATTCACACATCCCCGTGATGTTTTTCTCACTCCTACTAGAGAATGTAATGTAACACACACCCGTACAATGCCCACCACCCAGCGATTTTTTTCAGAAACCTATCCTACATTGCCACTGCATGTTCCCTGACCTCCCCATGCTGACCAGCGCACGGTGCTTTTCTCCATCCTACATTGTCACTCACTGCCTATCCTAATTCAGACCCTCCGATTCACACCACCCCGTGATGTTTTTCTTACTACTAGTGAATGTAATGTAACACGCACCAATACAATGCGCACCACCCCGCGATGTTTTTCTCACTCCTACTAGTGAATGTAATGTAACACACACCCATACAATGCGCACCTCCCCGCGATGTTTTTCAGAAACCTATCCTACATTGCCACTGCATGTTCCCTGACCTCCCCATGCGGACCACCCCGCGGTGCTTTTCTCCATACTACATTGCCACTCACAGCCTATCCTAATTCAGACCCTCCGATTCACACCACCCCGTGATGTTTTTCTCACTCGTACTAGTGAATGTAATGTAACACACACCCATACAATGCACACCACCCCGTGATGTTTTTCTCACTCCTATTAGTGAATGTAATGTAACACACACCCATAAAATGCGCACCACCCCGTGATGTTTTTCAGAAACCTATCCTACATTGCCACCGCATGTTCCCTGACCTCCCCATGCTGACCACCCCGCGGTGCTTTTCTCCATCCTACATTGCCACTCACTGCCTGTCCTAATGCAGACCCTCCGATTCACACCACCGCGTGATGTTTTTCTCACTCCTACTAGTCAATGTAATGTAACACACACCCATACAATGCGCACCACCCCGCGATGTTTTTCAGAAACCTATCCTACATTGCCACTGCATGTTCACTGACCTCCCAATGCTGACCACCCCGCGGTGCTTTTCTCCATCCTAAGTTGCCACTCACTGCCTATCCTAGTTCAGACCCTCCGATTCACACCACCCCGTGACGTTTTTCTCACTCCTACCAGTGAATGTAATGTAACACACACCCATACAATGCGCACCACCCCGCGATGTTTTTCTCACTCCTACTAGTGAATGTAATGTAACACACACCCATACAATGCGCACCACCCCGCGATGTTTTTCTCACTCCTACTAGTGAATGTAATGTAACACACACCCATACAATGCGCACCACCCCGCGATGTTTTTCAGAAACCTATCCTACATTGCCACTGCATGTTCCCTGACCTCCCCATGCTTACCATCCCGTTGTCCTTTTCTCCATCCTACATTGCCTCTCACTGCCTATCCTAATTCAGACCCTCCGATTCACACCACCCCGTGATGTTTTTCTCATTACTACTAGTGAATGTAATGTAACACAAACCCATACAATGCGCACCACCCCGTGATGTTTTTCTCACTCCTACTAGTGAATGTAATGTAACACACACCCATACAATGCGCACCACCCCGCGATGTTTTTCTCACTCCTACTAGTGAATGTAATGTAACACACACCCATACAATGCTCACCACCCCGCGAAGTTTTTCAGAAACCTATCCTACATTGCCACTGCATGTTCCCTGACTTCCCCATGCTGACCACCCCGCGGTGGTTTTCTCCATCCTATATTGCCACTCAATGCCTATTATAATTCAGAACCTCCGATTCACACCACCCCGTGATGTTTTTCTCACTCCTACTATTGAATGGAATGTAACACACACCCATACTATGTGCACCACCCCGTGTTGTTTTTCTCTCTACTACTAGTGAATGTAATGTAACAAAAACGCATACAATGCGCACCACCCCGCGATGTTTTTCTCACTCCTACTAGTGAATGTAATGTAACACACACACATACAATGCGCACCACCCCGCGATGTTTTTCAGAAACCTATCCTACATTTCCACTGCATGTTCCCTGACCGCCCCATGCTGACCACCCCACGGTGCTTTTCTCCATCCTACATTGCCACTCACTGCCTATCCTAGTTCAGACCTTCCGATTCACACCACCCCGTGATGTTTTTCTCACTCCTACTAGTGAATGTATTGTAACACACACCCATACAATGCGCACCACCCCACGATGTTTTTCAGAAACATATTCTACATTGCCACTGCATGTTCCCTGACCTCCCCATGCTGACCACCCCGTGGTGCTTTTCTCCGTCCGAAATTGCCACTCACTGCCTATCCTAAATCAGACCCTACGATTCACACCACCCCGTGATGTTTTTCTCACTCCTACTAGTGAATGTAATGTAACACACACCCATACAATGCTCACCACCCTGTGATGTTTTTCTCACTCCTACTAGTGAATGTAATGTAACACACACCCATACAGTGCGCACCACCCCGTGATGTTTTTCTCACTCCTACTAGTGAATGTAATGTAACACACACCCATACAATGCGCACCACCCCGCGATGTTTTTCAGAAACCTATCCTACATTGCCACTGCATTTTCCCTGACCTCCACATGCTGACCACCCCGCGGTCTTTTCTCCATCCTACATTGCCACTCACTGCCTATCCTAATTCAGACCCTCCGATTCACACATCCTCGTGATGTTTTTCTCACTCCTAGTAGTGAATGTAATGTAACACACACCCATACAATGTGCACCACCCCGCGATGTTTTTCAGAAACCTATCCTACATTGTCACTGCATGTTCCCTGACCTCCCCATGCTGATCACCGCGCGGTGCTTTTCTCCATCCTACATTGCCACTCACTGCCTATCCTATTTCAGACCCTCCGATTCACACCACCCCGTGATGTTTTTCTCACTCCTACTAGTGAATGTAATGTAACACACACCCATACAAGCGCACCACACCGCGATGTTTTTCAGAAACCTATGCTACATTGCCACTGCATGTTCCCTGACCTCCCCATGCTGATCACCCCGCGGTGCTTTTCTCCATCCTACATTGCCACTCACTGCCTATCCTAATTCAGACCTTCTGATTCACACCACCCCGTGATGTATTTCTCACTCCTACTAGTCAATGAAATGTAACACACACCTATACAATGCGCACCACACCGCGATGTTTTTCAGAAACCTATTCTACATTGCCACTGCATGTTCCCTGACCTCCCCATGCTGATCACCCCGCTGTGCTTTTCTCCATCCTACATTGCCACTCACTGCCTATCCTAATTCAGACCCTCCGATTCACACCACCCCGTGATGTTTTTCTCATTCCTACTAGTGAATGTAATGTAACACACACCCATACAATGCACAACACCCCGTGATGTTTTTCTCACTCCTACTAGTGAATGTAATGTAACACACACCCATACAATGCGCACCACCCCGCGATGTTTTTCTCACTCCTCCTAGTGAATGTAATGTAACACACACCCATACAATGCGCACCACCCCGCGATGTTTTTCAGAAACCTATCCTACATTGCCACTGCATGTTCCCTGACCTCCCCATGCTGACCTCCCCGCGGTGGTTTTCTCCATCCTAAATTGCCACTCACTGTCTATCCTAATTCAAACCCTCTGATTCACACCACCCCGTGATGTTTTTCTCACTCCTACTAGTGCATGTAATGTAACACACACCCATACAATGCGCACCACCCCGTGATGTTTTTCTCACTCCTACTAGTGAATGTAATGTAACACACACCCATACAATGCGCACCACCCCGCGATGTTTTTCAGAAACCTATCCTACATTGCCACTGCATGTTCCCTCACCTCCCCATGCTGACCACCCGGCGGTGCTTTTCTCCATCCTACATTGCCACTCACTGCCTATCCTAATTCAGACCCTCCGATTCACACCACCACGTGACGTTTTTCTCATTCCTATTAGTGAATGTAATGTAACACACACCCATAAAATGCGCACCACCCCCCGATGTTTTTCTCAATCCTACTAGTGAATGTAATGTAACACACACCCATACTATGTGCACCACCCCGTGTTTTCTTCTCACTACTACTAGTGAATGTAATGTAACACACACCCATACAATGCGCACCACCCCGCGATGTTTTTCTCACTCCTACTAGTGAATGTAATGTAACACCCACCCATACAATGCGCACCACACCGCGATGTTTTTCTCACTCCTACTAGTGAATGTAATGTAACACACACCCATAAAATGCGCACCACTCCGCGATGTTTTTCTGAAACCTATCCTACATTGCCACTGCATGTTCCCTTACCTCCCCATGCTGACCACCCCGCGGTGATTTTCTCCATCCTAAATTGCCACTCACTGCGTATCCTAATTCAGACCCTCCAATTCACACCACCCCGTGAAGTTTTTCTCACTCCTACCAGTGAATGTAATGAAACACACACCCATACAATGCGCACCACACCGCGATGTTTTTCAAAAACCTATCCTACATTGCCAATGCATGTTCAATGAAATCCCCATGCTGACCACACCGTGGTGCTTTTCTCCATCCTACATTGCCACTCACTGCCTATCCTAATTCACACCCTCCGATGCACACCAATCCGTGATGTTTTCCTCACTCCTACTAGTGAATGTAATGTAACACACACCCATACAATGCACACCACCCCGCGATGTTTTTCAGAATCCTATCCTACATTGCCACTGCATGTTCCCTGACCTCCACATGCTGAGCACCCCACGGTGCTTTTCTCCATCCTACATTGCCACTCACTGCCTATCCTAATTCAGACCCTCCGATTCACACGACCCCGTGATGTTTTTCTCACTCCTACTAGTGAATGTAATGTAACACACACCCATATAATGCGCACCACCCCGCGATGATTTTCAGAAACCTATCCTACATTGCCACTGCATGTTCCCTGACCTCCCCTTGCTGACCACACCGCGGTGCTTTTCTCCATCCTACATTGCCACTCACTGCCTATCCTAAATCAGAACCTCCTATTCACACCACCCCGTGATGTTTTTCTCACTTCTATTAGTGAATGTAATGTAACACACACCCAGACAATGCGCACCACACCGTGATGTTTTTCTCACTCCTACTAGTGAATGTAATGTAACACACACCCATACAATTCACACCACAACGTGATGTTTTTCTCACTCCTACTAGTGAATGTAATGTAACACACACCCATACAATGCGCACCACCCCATGATGTTTTTCTCACTCCTACTAGTGAATGTAATGTAACACACACCCATAAAATGCGCAACACCACGCGATGTTTTTCAGAAACCTATCCTACATTGCCAATGCATGTTCCCTGACGTCCCCATGCTTACCACCCCGGGGTGCTTTTCTCCATCCTAAATTGCCACTCACTGACTATCCTAATTCAGACCCTCCGATTCACACGTCCCCATGATGGATTTCTCACTCCTACTAGTGAATGTAATGTAACACACACACATACAATGCGCACCACACCGCGATGTTTTTCAGAATCCTATCCAACATTGCCACTGCATGTTCCATGACCTCCCCATGCTGACCACCCCGCGGTGCTTTTCTCCATCCTACATTGCCACTCAGTGCCTATCCTAATTCAGACCCTCCGATTCACACCACCCCGTGATGTTTTTCTCACTCCTACTAGTGAATGTAATATAACACACACCCATACAATGCACACCACCCCGTGATGTTTTTCTCACTCCTACTATTGAATGTAATGTAACACACACCCATACGATGCGCACCACCCCGCGATGTTTCTCAGAATCCTATCCTACATTGCCACTGCATGTTCCCTGATCTCCCCATGCTGACCACCCAGTGGGGCTTTTCTCCATCCTACATTGCCGCTCACTGCCTATCCTAATGCAAACCCTCCGATTCACACCAACGCGTGATGTTTTTCTCACTCCTACTAGTGAATGTAATGTAACACACACACATAAAATTCGCACCACCCCGCGATATTTTTCACAAACCTATCGTACATTGCCACAGCATGTTCCCTGACCTCCCCATGCTGACCACCCCGCGGTGCTTTTCTCCATCCTACATTGCCACTCACTGCGTATCATAATTCAGACCCTCCGATTCACACATCCCCGTTATGTTTTTCTCACTCCTACTAGTGAATGTAATATAACACACACCCGTACAATGCCCACCACCCGGCGATTTTTTTCAGAAACCTATCCTACATTGCCACTGCATGTTCCCTGACCACCCCATGCTGACCAGCGCACAGTGCTTTTCTCCATCCTACATTGTCACTCACTGCCTATCCTAATTCAGACCCTCCGATTCACACCACCCCGTGGTGTTTTACTCACTACTAGTGAATGTAATGTAACACGCACCAATACAATGCACACCACCCAGCGATGTTTTTCTCACTCCTACTAGTGAATGTAATGTAACACACACCCATACAATGCGCACCACCCCGCGATGTTTTTCAGAAACCTATACTACATTGCCACTGCATGTTCCCTGACCTCCCCATGCGGACCACCCCGCGGTGCTTTTCTCCATACTACATTGCCACTCACTGCCTATCCTAATTCAGACCCTCCGGTTCACACCACCCCGTGATGTTTTTCTCACTCGTACTAGTGAATGTAATGTAACACACACCCATACAATGCGCACCACCCCGTGATGTTTTTCTCACTCCTACTAGTGAATGTAATGTAACACACACCCATAAAATGCGCACCACCCCGCGATGTTTTTCAGAAACCTATCCTACATTGCCACTGCATGTTCCCTGATCTCCCCATGCTGACCACCCCGCTGTGCTTTTCTCCATCCTACATTGTCACTCACTGCCTATCCTAATTCAGACCCTCCGATTCACACCACCCCGTGATGTTTTTCTCACTCCTACTAGTCAATGTAATGTAAAACACACCCATACAATGCGCACCACCCCGCGATGTTTTTCAGAAACCTATCCTACATTGCCGCTGCATGTTCCCTGACCTCCCAATGCTGACCACCCCGCGGTGCTTTTCTCCATCCTAAATTGCCACTCACTACCTATCCTAGTTCAGACCCTCCGATTCACACCACCCCGTGACTTTTTTCTCACTCCTACCAGTGAATGTAATGTAACACACACCCATACAATGCGCACCACCCCGCGATGTTTTTCTCACTCCTACTGGTGAATGTAATGTAACACACACCCATACTATGTGCACCACCCCGTGTTTTTTTTCTCACGACTACTAGTGAATGTAATGTAACACACACAGATACAATGCGCACCACCCCTCGATGTTTTTCTCAATTCTACTAGTGAATGTAATGTAACACACACCCATAAAATGCGCACCACCCCGCGATGTTTTTCAGAAACCTATCCTACATTGCCACAGCATGTTCCCTGACCTCCCAATGCTGACCAACCCGCGGTGCTTTTCTCCATCCTACATTGCCACTAACTGCGTATCCTAATTCAGACCCTCCAATTCACACCACCCCGTGAAGTTTTTCTCACTCCTACCAGTGAGTGTAATGAAACACACACCCATACAATGCGCACCACCCCGCGATGTTTTTCTCAATCCTACTAGTGAATGTAATGTAACACACACCCATAAAATGCGCACCACCCCGCGATGTTTTTCAGAAACCTATCCTACATTGCCACTGCATGTTCCCTGACCTCCCCATGCTGACCACCCCACGGTGCTTTTCTCCATCCTACATTGCCAGTCACTGCCTATCCTAATTCAGACCCTCCGATTCACACCACCCCGTGATGTTTTTGTCACTCCTACTAGTGAATGTAATGTAACACACACCCATACAATGCGCACCACCCCGAGATGTTTTTCTCACTCCTACTAGTGAATGTAATGCAAAACACACCCATAAAATGCAGACCACCCCGCAATGTTTTTCTCACTCCTACTAGTGAATGTAATGTCACACACACCCATACAATGCGCACCACCCCGCGATGTTTTTCAGAAACCTATCCTACATTGCCACTGCATGTTCCCTGACCTCCCCTTGCTGAAGACCCGCGGTGCTTTTCTTGATCCTACATTGCCACTCACTTCCTATCCTAATAGAGACCCTCCGATTCACACCACCCCTTGATGTTTTTCTCACTCCTACTAGTGAATGTAATGTAACACACACCCATAAAATGCGCACCACCCCACGATGTTTTTCAGAAACCTATCCTACATTGCCACTGCATGTTCCCTGACCACCCCATGCTGACCACCCGGCGGTGCTTTTCTCCATCCCACATTGCCACTCACTGCCTATCCTAATTCAGACGCTCCAATTCACCCCACCCCGCGATGTTTTTCTCACTCCTACTAGTGAATGTAATGTAACACACACCCATACAATGCGCACCACCCCCCCATGTTTTTCAGAAACCTATCCTACATTGCCACTGAATTTTCCCTGACCTGCCCATGCTGATGATCCGCGGTGCTTTTCTCGATCCTACATTGCCACTCACTGCCTATCCTAATAGAGACCCTCCGATTCACACATCCCCGTGATGTTTTTTTCACTCCTAATAGTGAATGTAATGTAACACACACCCATACAATGCGCAGCACACTGCGATGTTTTTTAGAAACCTATCCTACATTGCCACTGCATGTTCCCTGACCACCCCATGCTGACCACCCTGCCGTTCTTTTCTCCATCCTACATTGCCACTCACTGCCTATCCTAATTCAGACCCTCCGATTCACACCACCCCTGACGTTTTTCTCACTCCTACTAGTGAATGTAATGTAACACACATCCATACAATGCGCACCACGCCGCAATGTTTTTCTCACTCCTACTAGTGAATGTAAGGTAACACTCTCCCATACAATGCGCACCTCCCGGTGATGTTTTTCAGAAACCTATCATACATTGCCACTGCATGTTCCCTGACCTCCCCATGCTGACCACCCGCGGTGCTTTTCTCTATCCTACATTGCCACTCACTGCGTATCCTAATTCAGACCCTCCGATTCACACATCCCCGTGATGTTTTTCTCTCTCCTACTAGTGAATGTAATGTAACACACACCCATACAATGCGCACCACCCCGCGATGTTTTTCAGAAACCTATCCTACATTGCCACTGCATGTTCCCTGACCTCCCCATGCTGATCACCCCGCGGTGCTTTTCTCCATCCTACATTGCCACTCACTGCCTATCCTAAATCAAACCCTCCCATTCACACCACACGGTGATGTTTTTCTCACTCCTACTAGTGAATGTAATGTAACACACACCCATACAATTCGCACCACCCCGAGATGTTTTTCAGAAACCTATCCTACATTGCCACTGCATGTTCCCTGACCTCCCCATGCTGACCACCCCGCAGTGCTTTTCTCCATCCTACAATGCCACTCACTGCCTTTCCTAATTCAGACTCTCCGATTCATACTTACCCGTGATGTTTTTCTCACTCTTAACATTGAATGTAATTTAACACACACCCATACTGTGTGCACCACCCCGTGATGTTTTTCTCACTCCTACTAGTGAATGTAATGTAAGACTCACCCATACAATGCGCACCACCCCGCGATGTTTTTCTCACTCCTTCTAGTGAATGTAATGTTACACACTCGTACAATGCACACCACCCCGCGATGTTTTTCAGAAACCTATCCTACATTGCCACTGCATGTTCCCTGACCTCCCCATGCTGACGACCCCACGGTGCTTTTGTTAATCCTACATTGCCACTCACTGCCTATCCTAATTCAGACGCTCCGAGTCACACCACCCGGTGATGTTTTTCTCACTCCTACTAGTGAATGTAACGTAACACACAACCATACAATGCGCACCACCCCGTGATGTTTTTCAGAAAGCTATCCTACATTGCCACTGCATGTTCCCTGACCTCCCCATGCTGACCACCCCGCGGTGCTTTTCTCCATCCTACATTGCCACTCACTGCCTATCCTAAATCAGACACTCCGATTCATACCACCCCGTGATGTTTTTCTCACTCCTACTAGTGAATGTAATGTAACACACACCCATACAATGCGCACCACCCCGTGATGTTTTTCAGAAACCTATCCTACATTGCCACTGCATGTTCCCTGACCTCCCCATGCTGACCAAACCGCAGTGCTTTTCTCCATCCTACATTGCCACTCACTGCCTATCCTAATTCAGACCCTCCGATTCACATTTCCCCATGATGTTTTTCTCACTCCTACTAGTGAATGTAATGTAACACACACCCATACAATGCGCACCACCCCGCGATGTTTTTCAGAAACCTATCCTACGTTGCCACTGCATGTTCCCTCACCTCCCCATGCTGACCACCCGGCGGTGCTTTTCTCCATCCTACATTGCCACTCACTGCCTATCCTAATTCAGACCCTCCGATTCACACCACCCCGTGACGTTTTTCTCATTCCTATTAGTGAATGTAATGTAACACACACCCATAAAATGCGCACCACCCCCCGATGTTTTTCTCACTCCTACTAGTGAATGTAATGTAACACACACCCATACTATGTGCACCACCCCGTGTTTTCTTCTCACTACTACTAGTGAATGTAATGTAACACACACCCATACAATGCGCACCACCTAGCGATGTTTTTCTCACTCCTACTAGTGAATGTAATATAACACACACACATTCAATGCGCACCACCCCGTGATGTTTTTCAGAAACCTATCCTACATTGCCACTGCATGTTGCCTGACCTCCCCATGCTGACCACCCCGCGGTGCTTTTCTCCATCCTACACTGCCACTCACTGACTATCCTAATTCAGACCCTCCGATTCACACCACCCCGTGATGTTTTTCTCACTCCTACTAGTGAAGGTAATGTAACACACACCCATACAATGCGCACCACCCAGCGATGTTTTTCAGAAACCTATCCTACTTTGCAAACGCATGTTCCCTGACATCCCCATGCTGACCACCCCGCGGTGCTTTTCTCCATCCTACATTGCCACTCACTGCCTATCCTATTTCAGACCCTCCGATTCACACCACCCCGTGATGTTATTCTCACTCCTACTAGTCAATGTATTGTAACACACACCCATACAATGCGCAACACCCCGCGATGTTTTTCAGAAACCTATCCTAAATTGCCACTGCATGTTCCCTGACCTCCCCATGCTGACCACCCCGCGGTGCTTTTCTCCATCCTAAATTGCCACTCACAGCCTATCCTAGTTCAGACCCTCCGATTCACAACACGCCGTGAAGTTTTTCTCACTCCTACCAGTGAATGTAATGTAACACACACCCATACAATGCGCACCACCCCGTGATGTTTTTCTCTCTCCTACTAGTGAATGTAATGTAACACACACCCATACTATGTGCACCACCCCGTGTTTTTTTCTCACTACTACTAGTGAATGTAATGTAACACACACCCATACAATGCGCACCACCCCGCGATGTTTTTCTCACTCCTACTAGTGAATGTAATGTAAAACACACACATACAATGCGCACCACCCCGCGATGATTTTCAGAAACCTATCCTGCATTGCCACTGCATGTACCCTGACCTCCCCATGCTGACCACCCCGCGGTGCATTTCTCCATCCTGCATTGCCCCTCACTGCCTATCCTAATTGAGACACTCCGATTCACAACACCCCGTGAAGTTTTTCTCACTCCTACCAGTGAATGTAATGTAACACACACCCATACAATGCGCACCACCTCGCGATGTTTTTCTCACTCCTACTAGTGAATGTAATGTAACACACCCCCATACAGTGCGCACCACCCCGCGATGATTTTCACAAACCTATCCTACATTGCCACCGCATGTTCCTTGACATCCCCATGCTGACCACCCCACGGTGCTTTTCTCCATCCTATATTGCCACTCACTGCCTATCCTGATTCAGACCCTCCGATTCACACCACCCCGTGATGTTTTTCGCACTCCTACTATTGAATGGAATGTAACACACACCCATACTATGTACACCACCCCATGAAGTTTTTCTCACTACTACTAGTAAATGTAATGTAACACACACGCATACAATGCGCACCACCCCGCGATGTTTTTCTCACTCCTACTAGTGAATGTAATGTAACACACACACATACAATGCGCACCACCCCGCGATGTTTTTCAGAAACCTATCCTACATTGCCACTGCATGTTCCCTGACCTCCCCATGCTGACCACGCCGCGGTGCTTTTCTCCATCCTACATTGCCACTCACTGACTATCCTAATTCAGGCCCTCCGATTCACAGCACCCCGTGATGTTTTTCTCACTCCTACTAGTGAATGTAATGTAACACACACCCATACAATGCGCATCACCCCGCGATGTTTTTCAGAAACCTATCCTACATTGCCACTGCAAGTTCCCTGACCTCTCCATGCTGACCACCCCGCGGTGCTTTTCTCCATCCTACATTGCCACTCACTGCCTATCCTAGTTCAGACCTTCCGATTCACACCACCCCGTGATGTTTTTCTCACTCCTACTAGTGAATGTAATGTAACACACACCCATACAATGCGCACCACCCCACGATATTTTTCAGAAACATATCCTACATTGCCACTGCATGTTCCCTGACCTCCCCATTCTGACCACCCCGTGGTGCTTCTCTCCGTCCGAAATTTCCACTCACTGCCTATCCTAAATCAGACCCTCTGATTCAAACCACCCCGTGATGTTTTTCTCACTCCTACTAGTGAATGTAATGTAACACACACCCATACAATGCGCACCACCCCGTGATGTTTTTCTCACTCCTACTAGTGAATGTTATGTAACACACACCCATTCAATGCGCACCACAACGTGATGTTTTTCTCACTCCTACTAGTAAATGTAATGTAACACGCACCCATAAAATGCGCACTACCCCGTGATGTTTTTCTCACTCCTACTAGTGAATGTGATGTAACACACACCCATACAATGCGCACCACCACGCGATGTTTTTCAGAAACCTATCCTACATTGCCACTGCATTTTCCCTGACCTCCACATGCTGACCACCCCGCGGTCTTTTCTCCATCCTACATTGCCACTCACTGCCTATTCTAATTCAGACCCTACGATTCACACATCCCCGTGATGTTTTTCTCACTCCTACTAGTGAATGTAATGTAACACACACCCATACAATGTGCACCACCCCGCGATGTTTTTCAGATTCCTATCCTACATTGCCACTGCATGTTCCCTGACCTCCCCATGCTGATCACCGCGCGGTGCTTTTCTCCATCCTACATTGCCACTCACTGCCTATCCTAATTCAGAACCTCCGATTCACACCACCCCGTGTTGTTTTTCTCACTCCTACTAGTGAATGTAATGTAACACACACCCATACAATGCGCACCACACCGCGATGTTTTTCAGAAACCTATGCTACATTTCCACTGCATGTTCCCCGTCCTCCCCATGCTGATCACCCCGCGGTGCTTTTCTCCATCCTACATTGCCACTCACTGCCTATCCTAATTCAGACTTTCCGATTCACACCACTCTGTGATGTTTTTCTCACTCCTACTAGTGAATGTAATTTAACACACACCCATACAATGCGCACCACCCCGTGATGTTTTTCTCACTCCTACTAGTGAATGTAATGTAACACACACCCATACAATGCGCACGACCCCGCGATGTTTTTCTCACTCCTACCAGTGAATGTAATGAAAAACACACCCATACAATGCGCACCACCCCTCGATGTTTTCGAAAAACCTATCCTACATTGCCACTGCATGTTCAATGTAATCCCCATGCTGACCACATCGCAGTGCTTTTCTCCATCCTACATTGCCACTCACTGCCTATGCTAAATCAGACGCTCCGATTCACACCACCCCGTGATGTTTTTCTCACTCCTACTAGTGAATGTAATGTAACACACACCCATACATTGCGCACCACCCCGTGATGATTTTCTCACTCCTACTAGTGAATGTAATGTAACACACACCCATACAATGCACACCACAACGTGATGTTTTTCTCACTCCTAGTCGTGAATGTAATGTAACACACACCCGTAAAATGCGCACCACCCCGTGAAGTTTTTCTCACTCCTACTAGTGAATGTAATGTAACACACACCCATACAATGCGCACCACACCGCGATGCATTTCTCACTCCTACTAGTGAATGTAATGTAACACACACCCATAAAATGCGCACCACCCCGCGATGTTTTTCAGAAACCTATCCTACATTGCCACTGCATATTCGCTGACCTCCCCTTGCTGACCACCCCGCGGTGCTTTTCTCCATCCTACATTGCCACTCACTGCGTATCCTAATTCAGACCCTCCGATTCACACATCCCCGTGATGGATTTCTCACTCCTACTAGTGAATGTAATGTAACACACACACATACAATGCGCACCACACCGCGATGTTTTTCAGAAACCTATCCAACATTGCCACTGCATGTTCCCTGACCTCCCTATGCTGACCACCCCGCGGTGCTTTTCTCCATCCTTCATTGCCACTCAGTGCCTATCCTAATTCAGACCCTCCGATTCACACCTCCACGTGATGTTTTTCTCCCTCCTACTAGTGAATGTAATATAACACACACCCATACAATGCGCACCACCCCGTGATGTTTTTCTCACTCCAACTAGTGAATGTAATGAAACACACACCCATACAATGCGCACCACCCCGCGATGTTTCTCAGAATCCTATCCTACATTGCCACTGCATGTTCCCTGACCTCCCCATGATGACCACCCCGCGGTTCTTTTCTCCATCCTACATTGCCACTCACTGCGTATCATAACTAAGACCCTCCGATTCACACATCCCCGTGATGTTTTTCTCACTCCTACTAGTGAATGTAATGTAACACACACCCGTACAATGCGCACCACCCCGCGATGTTTTTCAGAAACCTATCCTACATTGCCACTGCATGTTCCCTGACCTCCCCATGCTGACCAGCGCACGGTGCTTTTCTCCATCCTACATTGTCACGCACTGCCTATACTAATTCAGACCCTCCGATTCACACCACCCAGTGATGTTTTTCTCACTAGTAGTGAATGTAATGTAACACACACCAATACAATGCACACCACCCCGCGATGTTTTTCTCACTCCTACTAGTGAATGTAATGTAACACACACCCATACAATGCGCACCACCCCGCGATATTTTTCAGAAACCTATCCTACATTGCCACTGCATGTGCCCTGACCTCCCCATGCGGACCACCCCGCGGTGCTTTTCTCCATACTACATTGCCACTCACTGCCTATCCTAATTCAGACACTCCGATTCACACCACCTCGTGATGTTTTTCTCACTCCTACTAGTGAATATAATGTAACACACACCCATACAATGCGCACCACCCCGTGATGTTTTTCTCACTCCTACTAGTGAATGTAATGTAACACACACCCATAAAATGTGCACCACCCCGCGATGTTTTTCAGAAACCTATCCTACATGGCCACTGCATGTTCCCTGACCTCCCCATGCTGACCACCCCGCGGGGCTTTTCTCCATCCTAGAATGCCACTCACTGCCTATCCTAATTGAGACCCTCTGATTGACACCACCCCGTGATGTTTTTCTCACACCTACTAGTGAATGTAATGTAACACACACCCATACAATGCGCACCACCCCGCGATGTTTTTCTCAATCCTACTAGTGAATGTAATGTAACACACACCCATACAATGCGCACCACCCTGCGATGTTTTTCAGAAATCTATCCTACATTGCCACCGCATGTTCCCTGACCTCCCCATGCTGACCAACCCGCGGTGCTTTTCTAAATCCTACATTGCCATTCACTGCCTATCCTAATTAAGACCCTCCGATTCACACATCCCCGTGATGGTTTTCTCACTCCTACTAGTGAATGTAATGTAACACACACACATTCAATGCGCACCACACCGCGATGTTTTTCAGAAACCTATCCAACATTGCCACTGCATGTTCCCTGACCTCCCCATGCTGACCACCCCGCGTTGCTTTTCTCCATCCTACATTGCCACTCAGTGCCTATCCTAATTCAGACCCTCCGATTCACACAACCCCGTGATGTTTTTCTCACTCCTACTAGTGAATGTAATATAACACACACCCATACAATGCGCACCACCCCGTGATGTTTTTCTCACTCCTACTAGTGAATGTAATGTAACACACACCCGTAAAATGCGCACCACCCCGCGATGTTTTTCAGAAACCTATGGTACATTGCCACTGCATGTTCCCTCACCTCCCCATGCTGACCAGCGCACGGTGCTTTTCTCCATCCTACATTGTCACTCACTGCCTATCATAATTCAGACCCTCCGATTCACACCACCCTGTGATGTTTTTCTCACTACTAATGAATGTAATGTAACACACACCAATACAATGCGCACCACCCCGCGATGCATTTCTCACTCCTACTAGTGAATGTAATGTAACACACACACATACAATGCGCACCACACCGCGATGTTTTTCAGAAACCTATCCAACATTGCCACTGCATGTTCCCTGACCTCCCTATGCTGACCACCCCGCGGTGCTTTTCTCCATCCTACATTGCCTCTCAGTGCCTATCCTAATTCAGACCCTCCGATTCACACCTCCACGTGATGTTTTTCTCCCTCCTACTAGTGAATGTAATATAACACACACCCATACAATGCGCACCACCCCGTGATGTTTTTCTCACTCCTACTAGTGAATGTAATGAAACACACACCCATACAATGCGCACCACCCCGCGATGTTTCTCAGAATCCTATCCTACATTGCCACTGCATGTTCCCTGACCTCCCCATGCTGACCACCCCGCGGTTCTTTTCTCCATCCTACATTGCCACTCACTGCGTATCATAACTCAGACCCTCCGATTCACACATCCCCGTGATGTTTTTCTCACTCCTACTAGTGAATGTAATGTAACACACACCCGTACAATGCGCACCACCCCGCGATGTTTTTCAGAAACCTATCCTACATTGCCACTGCATGTTCCAAGACCTCCCCATGCTGACCAGCGCACGGAGCTTTTCTCCATCATACATTGTCACGCACTGCCTATACTAATTCAGACCCTCCGATTCACACCACCCAGTGATGTTTTTCTCACTAGTAGTGAATGTAATGTAACACACACCAATACAATGCACACCACCCCGCGATGTTTTTCTCACTCCTACTAGTGAATGTAATGTAACACACACCCATAAAATGTGCACCACCCCGCGATGTTTTTCAGAAACCTATCCTACATGGCCACTGCATGTTCCCTGACATCCCCATGCTGACCACCCCGCGGGGCTTTTCTCCATCCTAGAATGCCACTCACTGCCTATCCTAATTGAGACCCTCTGATTGACACCACCCCGTGATGTTTTTCTCACACCTACTAGTGAATGTAATGTAACTCACACCAATACAATGCACACCACCCCGCGATGTTTTTCTCACTCCTACTAGTGAATGTAATGTAACACACACCCATACAATGCGCACCACCCCGCGATATTTTTCAGAAACCTATCCTACATTGCCACTGCATGTGCCCTGACCTCCGCATGCGGACCACCCCGCGGTGCTTTTCTCCATACTACATTGCCACTCACTGCCTATCCTAATTCAGACACTCCGATTCACACCACCTCGTGATGTTTTTCTCACTCCTACTAGTGAATATAATGTAACACACACCCATACAATGCGCACCACCCCGTGATGTTTTTCTCACTCCTACTAGTGAATGTAATGTAACACACACCCATAAAATGTGCACCACCCCGCGATGTTTTTCAGAAACCTATCCTACATGGCCACTGCATGTTCCCTGAC
The DNA here is from genome assembly GCF_034190915.1 of Cavia porcellus. Taxonomy (NCBI): domain Eukaryota; kingdom Metazoa; phylum Chordata; class Mammalia; order Rodentia; family Caviidae; genus Cavia; species Cavia porcellus. The sequence goes on from NW_026947575.1 coordinate 1,266,089, forward strand.
ATCCCCATGCTGACCACCCCGCGGGGCTTTTCTCCATCCTAGAATGCCACTCACTGCCTATCCTAATTGAGACCCTCTGATTGACACCACCCCGTGATGTTTTTCTCACACCTACTAGTGAATGTAATGTAACACACACCCATACAATGCGCACCACCCCGCGATGTTTTTCTCAATCCTACTAGTGAATGTAATGTAACACACACACATACAATGCGCACCACCCTGCGATGTTTTTCAGAAATCTATCCTACATTGCCACCACATGTTCCCTGACCTCCCCATGCTGACCACCCCGCGGTGCTTTTCTAAATCCTACATTGCCATTCACTGCCTATCCTAATTCAGACACTCCGATTCACACATCCCCGTGAGGTTTTTCTCACTCCTACTAGTGAATGTAATGTAACACACACCCATGCAATGCGCACCACCCCGCGATGTTTTTCTCACTCCTACTAGTGAATGTAATGTAACAGACACCCGTACAATGCGCACCACCCAGCGATGTTTTTCAGAAACCTATCTTACATTGCCACTGCATGTTCCTTGACCTCCCCATGCTGACCACCCCACGGTGCTTTTCTCCATCCTACATTGCCACTCACTGCCTATCCTAATTCCGACCCTCCGATTCACAACACTCCATGATGTTTTTCTCACTCCTACTATTGAATGGAATGTAATACACACCCACAGTATGTGCACCACCCCGTGATGTTTTTCTCACTACTACTAGTGAATGTAATGTAACACACACGCATACAATGCGCACCACCTCGCGATGTTTTTCTCACTCCTACTAGTGAATGCAATGTAACACACACACATAGAATGCGCACCACCCCGCGTTGTTTTTCAGAAACCTATCCTACATTGCCACTGCATGTTCCCTGACCTCCCCATGCTGACCTACCCGCGGTGCTTTTCTCCATCCTAAATTGCCACTCACAGCCTATCCTAAATCAGACCCTCCGATTCACACCACCCCGTGATGTTTTTCTCACTCCTACTAGTGAATGTAATGTTACACACTCCCATACAATGCGCACCACCCCATGATGTTTTTCTCACTCCTACTAGTGAATGTAATGTAACACACACCCGTACAAGGCGCACCACCCCGTGATGTTTTTATCACTCCTACTAGTGAATGTAATGTAACACACACCCATACAATGCGCAACACCACGCAATGTTTTTCAGAAACCTATCCTACATAGCCACTGAATGTTCCCTGACCTCCCCATGCTGACCACACCGCGGTGCTTTTCTCCATCCTAAATTGCCACTCACTGCCTGTCCTAATTCAGACCCTCCGATTCACACATCCCCGTGAGGTTTTTCTCACTCCTACTAGTGAATGTAATGTAACACACACCCATGCAATGTGCACCACCCCGCGATGTTTTTCTCACTCCTACTAGTGAATGTAATGTAACGGAAACCCATACAACGCGCACCACCCAGAGATATTTTTCAGAAACCTATCCTACATTGCCACTGCATATTCCTTGACCTCCCCATGCTGACCACCCCACGGTGCTTTTCTCCATCCTACATTGCCACTCACTGCCTATCCTAATTCCGACCCTCTGATTCACAACACCCCGTGATGTTTTTCTCACTCCTACTATTGAATGGAATGTAATACACACCCATAGTATGTGCACCACCCCGTGATGTTTTTCTCACTACTACTAGTGAATGTAATGTAACACACACACATACAATGCGCACCACCTCGGGATGTTTTTCTCACTCCTACTAGTGAATGTAATATAACACACACCCATACAATGCGCACCACCCCGTGATGTTTTTCTCACTCCTACTAGTGAATGTAATGTAACACACACCCGTACAATGCGCACCACCCCGCGATGCTTTTCAGAAACCTATCGTACATTGCCACTGCATGTTCCCTCACCTCCCCATGCTGACCAGCGCACGGTGCTTTTCTCCATCCTACATTGTCACTCACTGCCTATCCTAATTCAGACCCTCCGATTCACACCACCTTGTGATGTTTTTCTCACTACTAATGAATGTAATGTAACACACACCAATACCATGCGCACCACCCCGCGATGTTTTTCTCACTCCTACTAGTGAATGTAATGTAACACACACCCATACAATGCGCACCACCCCATGATGTTTTTCAGAAACCTATCCTACATTGTCACTGCATGTTCCCTGACCTCCAGATGCGGACCACCCCGCGGTGCTTTTCTCCATACTACATTGCCACTCACTGCCTATCCTAATTCAGACCCTCCGATTCACACCACACCGTGATGTTTTTCTCACTCCTACTAGTGAATGTAATGTAACACACACCCATACAATGCGCACCACCCCGTGATGTTTTTCTCACTCCTACTAGTGAATGTAATGTAACACACACCCATGAAATGTGCACCACAACGCGATGTTTTTCAGAAACCTATCCTACATTGCCACTGCATGTTCCCTGACCTCCCGATGCTGACCACCCCGCGGGGCTTTTCTCCATCCTACAATGCCACTCACTGCCTATCCTAATTCAGACCCTCTGATTCACACCACCCCGTGAAATTTTTCTCACTCCTACTAGTGAATGTAATGTAACACACACCCATACAATGCGCACCACCCCGCGAAGTTTTTCTCAATCCTACTAGTGAATATAATGTAACACACACCCATAAAATGCGCACCACCCAGCGATGTTTTTCAGAAACCTATCCTACATTGCCACCGCATGTTCCCTGACCTCCCCATGCTGACAACCCCGCGGTGCTTTTCTCCATCCTACATTGCCACTCACTGCCTATCCTAATTCAGACCCTCCGATTCACACCACCCCGTGATGTTTTTCTCACTCCTACTAGTCAATGTAATGTAAGACACACCCATACAATTCGCACCACCCCGCGATGTTTTTCAGAAACCTATCCTACATTGCCACTGCATGTTCCCTGACCTCCCCATGCTGACCACCCCGCGGTGCTTTTCTCCATCCTAAATTGCCACTCACTGCCTATCCTAAATCAGACCCTCCGATTCACACCACCCGTGATGATTTTCTCACTCCTAATATTGAATGGAATGTAATACACACCTATAGTATGTGCACCACCCCGTGATGTTTTTCTCACTACTACTAGTGAATGTAATGTAACACACACCCGTACAAGGCGCACCACCCCGTGATGTTTTTCTCACTCCTACTAGTGAATGTAATGTAACACACATCCGTACAATGCGCACCACCCCGCGATGTTTTTCAGAAACCTATCGTACATTGCCACTGCATGTTCCCTCACCTCCCCATGCTGACCAGCGCATGGTGCTTTTCTCCATCCTACATTGTCACTCACTGCCTATCCTAATTCAGACCCTCCGATTCACACCACCCTGTGATGTTTTTCTCACTACTAGTGAATGTAATGTAACACACACCAATACAATGCGCACCACCCCGCGATGTTTTTCTCACTCCTACTAGTGAATGTAATGTAACACACACCCATACAATGCGCACCACCCCGTGATGTTTTTTAGAAACCTATCCAACATTGCCACTGCATGTTCCCTGACCTCCCCATGCTGACCACCCCGCGGTGCTTTTCTCCATCCTAAATTGCCACTCACTGCCTATCCTAGTTCAGACCCTCCGATTCACACCACCCCGTGAGGTTTTTCTCACTCCTACCAGTGAATGTAATGTAACACACACCCATACAATGCGCACCACCCCGCGATGTTTTTCTCACTCCTACTAGTGAATGTAATGTAACACACACCCATACTATGTGCACCACCACGTGTTTTTTTTCTCACTACTACTAGTGAATGTAATGTAACACACACCCATACAAGGTGCACCACCCCGCGATGTTTTTCTCACTCCTACTAGTGAATGTAATGTAACACACACACATACAATGCGCAGCACCCCGCGATGTTTTTCTCAATCCTACTAGTGAATGTAATGTAACAGAAACCCATAAAATGCGCACCACCCCGCGATGTTTTTCAGAAACCTATCCTACATTGCCACTGCATGTTCTCTGACCTCCCCATGCTGACCACCCCGCGGTGTATTTCTCCATGCTACATTGCCACTCACTGCGTATCCTAATTGAGACCCTCCAATTTACACCACCCCGTGAAGTTTATCTCACTCCTACCAGTGAATGTAATGAAACACACACCCATACAATGCGCACCTCCCCGCGATGTTTTTCTCACTCCTACTAGTGAATGTAATGTAACACATACACATACTATGTGCACCACCCCGTGTTTTTTTTCTCACTCCTACTAGTCAATGTAATGTAACACACACATACAATGCGCACCACCCCGCGATGTTTTTCAGAAACCTATCCTGCATTGCCACTGCATGTTCCCTGACATCCCCATGCTGACCACCCCGCGGTGCTTTTCTCCATCCTACATTGCCACTCACTGCCGATCCTAATTCAGACCCTCTGATTCACACCACCCCTTAATGTTTTTCTCACTCCTAGTAGTGAATGTAATGTAACACACACCCATACAATGCGCACCACCCCGCGATGTTTTTCAGAAACCTATCCTACATTGCCACTGCATGTTCCCTCACCACCCCATGTTGACCACCCCGCTGTGCTTTTCCCCTTCCTACATTGCCACTCACTGCCTATCCTAATTCAGACCCTCCGATTCACACATCCCCGTGAGGTTTTTCTCACTCCTACTAGTGAATGTAATCGAACACACACCCATACAATGCGCACCTCACCGCGATGTTTTTCTCACTCCTACTAGTGAATGTAATGTAACACACACCCATACAATGCGCACCACCCAGCGATGTTTTTCAGAAACCTATCCTACATTGCCACTGCATGTTGCTTGACCTCCCCATGCTGACCACTCAACGGTGCTTTTATCCATCCTACCTTGCCACTCACAGCCTATCCTAATTCAGACCCTCCGATTCATACCACCCCGCGATGTTTTTCTCACTCCTACTAGTGAATGTAATGTAACACACACCCATACAATGCGCACCACCCCGCGATGTTTTTCAGAAACCTATCCTGCATTGCCACTGCATGTTCCCTGACATCCCCATGCTGACCACCCCGCGGTGCTTTTCTCCATCCTACATTGCCACTCACTGCCGATCCTAATTCAGACCCTCTGATTCACACCACCACTTAATGTTTTTCTCACTCCTACTAGTGAATGTAATGTAACACACACCCATACAATGCGCACCTCCCCGCGATGTTTTTCTCACTACTACTAGTGAATGTAATGTAACACACACGCATACAATGCGCACCACCTCGCGATGTTTTTCTCACTCCTACTAGTGAATGTAATGTAACACACACACATACAATGCACACCACTCCGCGATGTTTTTCAGAAACCTATCCTACATTGCCACTGCGTGTTCCCTGACCTCCCCATGCTGACCACCCCGAGGTGCTTTTCTCCATCCTACATTGCCACTCACTGCCTATCCTAATTCAGACACTCCGATTCACACATCCCCGTGATGTTTTTCTCACTCCTACTAGTGAATGTAATGTAACACACACCCATACAATGCGCAACACCCCGCGATGTTTTTCTCAATCCTACTAGTGAATGTAATGTAACTCACACCCATAAAATGCGCACCACCCCGCGATGTTTTTCAGAAACCTATCCTACATTGCCACTGCATGTTCCCTGACCTCCCCATGCTGACCACCCCGCGGTGCTTTTCTCCATCCTACATTGCCACTCACTGCATATCCTAATTCAGACCCTCCAATTCACACCACCCCATGAAGTTTTTCTCACTCCTATCAGTGAATGTAATGAAACTCACACCCATACAATGCGCACCACCCCGCGATGTTTTTCAGAAACCTATCCTACATTGCCACAGCATGTTCCCTGGCCTCCCCATGCTGACCACTCCGCGGTGCTTTTCTCCATCCTACATTGCCACTCACTGCCTATCCTAATTCAGACCCTCCGATTCACACCACCCCGTGATGTTTTTCTCACTCCTACTAGTCAATGTAATGTAACACACACCCATACAATGCGCACCACCCCGCGATGTTTTTCAGAAACCTATCCTACATTGCCACTGCATGTTCCCTGACCTCCCCATGCTGACCCCCCCGCGGTGCTTTTCTCCATCCTAAATTGCCACTCACTGCCTATCCTAGTTCAGACCCTCCGATTCACACCACCCCGTGACGTTTATCTCACTCCTACCAGTGAATGTAATGTAACACACACCCATACAATGCGCACCACCCCGCGATGTATTTCTCACTCCTACTAGTGAATGTAATGTAAGGCACACACATACTATGTGCACCACCCCGTGTTTTTTTTCTCACTACTACTAGTGAATGTTATGTAACACACACCCATACAATGCGCACCACCCCGCGATGTTTTTCTCACTCCTACTTGTGAATGTAATGTAACACAAACCCATAAAATGGCTCCACTCCGCGATGTTTTTCAGAAACCTATCCTACATTGCCACTACATGTTCCCTGACCTCCACATGCTGACCACCGCGTGGTGCTTTTCTCCATCCTGCATTGCCACTCACTGCGTATTCTAATTCAGACCCTCCAATTCACACCACCCCGTGAAGTTTTTCTCACTCCTACCAGTGAATGTAACGAAACACACACCCATACAATGCGCACCACCCTGCGATGTTTTTCAGAAATCTATCCTACATTGCCACCGCATGTTCCCTGACCTCCCCATGCTGACCACCCCGCGGTGCTTTTCTCCATCCTGCATTGCCACTCACTGCGTATTCTAATTCAGACCCTCCAATTCACACCACCCCGTGAAGTTTTTCTCACTCCTACCAGTGAATGTAACGAAACACACACCCATACAATGCGCACCACCCTGCGATGTTTTTCAGAAATCTATCCTACATTGCCACTGCATGTTCCCTCACCTCCCCATGCTGACCAGCGCACGGTGCTTTTCTCCATCCTACATTGTCACTCACTGCCTATCCTAATTCAGACCCTCCGATTCACACCACCCTGTGATGTTTTTCTCACTACTAATGAATGTAATGTAACACACACCAATACAATGCGCACCACCCCGCGATGTTTTTCTCACTCCTACTAGTGAATGTAATGTAACACACACCCATACAATGCGCACCACCCGGTGATGTTTTTCAGAAAACTATCCTACATTGCCACTGCATGTTCCCTGACCTCTAGATGCGGACCACCCCGCGGTGCTTTTCTCCATACTACATTGCCACTCACTGCCTATCCTAATTCAGACACTCCGATTCACACCACCCCGTGATGTTTTTCTCACTCCTACTAGTGAATGTAATGTAACACACACCCATACAATGCGCACCACCCCGTGATGTTTTTCTCACTCCTACTAGTGAATGTAATGTAACACACACCCATAAAATGTGCACCACCCCGCGATGTTTTTCAGAAACGTATCCTACATTGCCACTGCATGTTCCCTGACCTCCCCATGCTGACCACCCCGCGGGGCTTTTCTCCATCCTACAATGCCACTCACTGCCTATCCTAATTCAGACCCTCTGATTCACACCACCCCGTGATATTTTTCTCACTCCTACTAGTGAATGTAATGTAACACACACCCATACAATGCGCACCACCCCGCGATGTTTTTCAGAAACCTATCCTACATTGCCACTGCATGTTCCCTGACCTCCCCATGCTGACCACCCCGCAGTGCTTTTCTCCATCCTACAATGCCACTCACTGCCTTTCCTAATTCAGACTCTCCGATTCATACTTACCCGTGATGTTTTTCTCACTCTTAACATTGAATGTAATTTAACACACACCCATACTGTGTGCACCACCCCGTGATGTTTTTCTCACTCCTACTAGTGAATGTAATGTAAGACTCACCCATACAATGCGCACCACCCCGCGATGTTTTTCTCACTCCTTCTAGTGAATGTAATGTTACACACTCGTACAATGCACACCACCCCGCGATGTTTTTCAGAAATCTATCCTACATTGCCACTGCATGTTCCCTGACCTCCTCATGCTGACAACCCCGCGGGGCTTTTCTCCATCCAACATTGCCACTCACGGCGTATCCTAATTGAGACCCTGCAATTCACACCACCCCGTGAAGTTTTTCTCACTCCTATCAGTGAATGTAATGAAACACACACCCATACAATGCGCACCACCCCGCCATGTTTTTCAGAAACCTATCCTACATTGCCACCGCATGTTCCCTGACCTCCCCATGCTGACCACTCCGCGGTGCTTTTCTCCATCCTACATTGCCACTCACTGCCTATCCTAATTCAGACCCTCCGATTCACACCACCCCGTGATGTTTTTCTCACTCCTACTAGTCAATGTAATGTAACACACACCCATACAATGCGCACCACCCCGCGATGTTTCTCAGAAACCTATCCTACATTGCCACTGCATGTTCCCTGACCTCCCCATGCTGATCACCCCGCGGTGCTTTTCTCCATCCTAAATTGCCACTCACTGCCTATCCTAAATCAGACCCTCTGATTCACACCACCCCGTGATGTTTTTCTCACTCCTACTATTGAATGGAATGTAATACACACCCATAGTATGTGCACCACCCCGGGATGTTTTTCTCACTACTACTAGTGAATGTAATGTAACACACATGCATACTATGCGCACCACCTCGTGATGTTTTTCTCACTCCTACTAGTGAATGTAATGTAACACACACACATAGAATGCGCACCACCCCGCGTTGTTTTTTAGAAACCTATCCTACATTGCCACTGCGTGTTCCCTGACCTCCCCATGCTGACCAACCCGCGGTGCTTTTCTCCATCCTAAATTGCCACTCACTGCCTATCCTAAATCAGACCCTCCGATTCACACCACCCAGTGATGTTTTTCTCGCTCCTACTAGTGAATGTAATGTTACACACACCTATACAATGTGCACCACCCCGCGATGTTTTTCTCACTCCTACTAGTGAATGAAATGTAACACACACCCATACAATGCGCACCACCCAGCGATGTTTTTCAGAAACATATCCTACATTGCCACAGCATGTTCGTTGACCTCCCCATGCTGACCACCCCACGGTGCTTTTCTCCATCCTACATTGCCACTCACTGCCTATCCTAATTCAGACCCTCCGATTCACACCACCCCGTGATGTTTTTCTCACTCCTACTAGTGAATGTAATGTAACACACACCCATACAATGCGCACCACCCCGTGATGTTTTTCTCACTCCTACTAGTGAATGTAATGTAACACACACCCATAAAATGTGCACCACCCCGCGATGTTTTTCAGAAACCTATCCTACATTGCCACTGCATGTTCCCTGACCTCCCCATGCTGACCACCCCGTGGGGCTTTTCTCCATCCTACAATGCCACTCACTGCCTATCCTAATTCAGACACTGTGATTCACACCAACCCGTGATGTTTTTCTCACTCCTACTAGTGAATGTAATGTAACACACACCCATACAATGCGCACCATCCCACGATGTTTTTCTCAATCCTACTAGTGAATGTAATGTAACACAAACCCATAAAATGCGCACCACCCCGCGATGTTTTTCAGAAACCTATCCTACATTGCCACTGCATGTTCCCTGACCTCCCCATGCTGACCACCCCGCGGTGTTTTATTCCATGCTACATTGCCACTCACTGCGTATCCTAATTCAGACCCTCCAATTTACACCACCCTGTGAAGTTTTTCTCACTCCTACCAGTGAATGTAATGAAACACACACACATACAATGCGCACCACCCCGCGATATTTTTCAGAAATCTATCCTACATTGCCACCGCATGTTCCCTGACCTCCCCATGCTGACCACCCCGCGGTGCTTTTCTCCATCCTGCATTGCCACTCACTGCGTATTCTAATTCAGACCCTCCAATTCACACCACCCCGTGATGTTTTTCTCACTCCTAGTAGTGAATGTAATGTAACACACACCCATACAATGCGCACCACCCCGCGATGTTTTTCAGAAACCTATCCTACATAGCCACTGCATGTTCCCTGACCTCCCCATGCTGACCACCCCGCGGTGCTTTTCTCCATCCTAAATTGCCACTCACTGCCTATCCTAATTCAGACCCTCCGATTCACACATCCCCGTGAGGTTTTTCTCACTCCTACTAGTGAATGTAATGTAACACACACCCATGCAATGCGCACCACCCCGCGATGTTTTTCTCACTCCTACTAGTGAATGTAATGTAACAGACACCCATACAATGCGCACCACCCAGCGATGTTTTTCAGAAACCTATCCTACATTGCCACTGCATGTTCCTTGACCTCCCCATGCTGACCACCCCACGGTGCTTTTCTCCATCCTACATTGCCAATCACTGCCTATCCTAATTCCGACCCTCCGATTCACAACACCCCGTGATGTTTTTCTGACTCCTACTATTGAATGGAATGTAATACACACCCATAGTATGTGCACCACCCCGTGATGTTTTTCTCACTACTACTAGTGAATGTAATGTAACACACACGCATACAATGCGCACCACCTCGCGATGTTTTTCTCACTCCTACTAGTGAATGTAATGTAACACACACACATAGAATGCGCACCACACCGCGTTGTTTTTCAGAAACCTATCCTACATTGCCACTGCGTGTTCCCTGACCTCCCCATGCTGACCAACCCGCGGTGCTTTTCTCCATCCTAAATTGCCACTCACTGCCTATCCTAAATCAGACCCTCCGATTCACACCACCCCGTGATGTTTTTCTCACTCCTACTAGTGAATGTAATGTTACACATACCCATACAATGCGCACCACCACATGATGTTTTTCTCACTCCTACTAGTGAATGTAATGTAACACACACCCGTACAAGGCGCACCACCCCGTGATGTTTTTCTCACTCCTCCTAGTGAATGTAATGTAACACACACCCATACAATGCCCAACAACACGCAATGTTTTTCAGAAACCTATCCTACATTGCCACTGCATGTTCCCTAACCTCCCCATGCTGACCACCCCGGGGTGCTTTTCTCCATCCTACATTGCCACTCACTGCCTATCCTAATTCAGACCCTCCGATTCACACATCCCCGTGATGGTTTTCTCACTCCTACTAGTGAATGTAATGTAACACACACACATACAATGCGCACCACCCCGTGATGTTTTTCTCACTCCTACTAGTGAATGTAGTGTAACACACACCCGTACAATGCGCACCACCCCGCGATGTTTTTCAGAAACCTATCATACATTGCCACTGCATGTTCCCTCACCTCCCCATGCTGACCAGCGCACGGTGCTTTTCTCCATCCTACATTGTCAATCACTGCCTATCCTAATTCAGACCCTCCGATTCACACCACCCTGTGATGTTTTTCTCACTACTAATGAATGTAATGTAACACACACCAATACAATGCGCACCACCCCGCGATGTTTTTCTCACTCCTACTAGTGAATGTAATGTAACACACACCCATACAATGCGCACCACCCGGTGATGTTTTTCAGAAACCTATCCTACATTGCCACTGCATGTTCCCTGACCTCTAGATGCGGACCACCCCGCGGTGCTTTTCTCCATACTACATTGCCACTCACTGCCTATCCTAATTCAGACACTCCGATTCACACCACCCCGTGATGTTTTTCTCACTCCTACTAGTGAATGTAATGTAACACACACCCATACAATGCGCACCACCCCGTGATGTTTTTCTCACTCCTACTAGTGAATGTAATGTAACACACACCCATAAAATGTGCACCACCCCGCGATGTTTTTCAGAAACGTATCCTACATTGCCACTGCATGTTCCCTGACCTCCCCGCGGGGCTTTTCTCCATCCTACAATGCCACTCACTGCCTATCCTAATTCAGACCCTCTATTTCACACCACCCCGTGATATTTTTCTCACTCCTACTAGTGAATGTAATGTAACACACACCCATACAATGCGCACCACCCCGCGATGTTTTTCTCAATCCTACTAGTGAATATAATGTAACTCACACCCATAAAATGCGCACCACCCCGCGATGTTTTTCAGAAACCTATCCTACATTGCCACTGCATGTTCCCTGACCTCCTCATGCTGACAACCCCGCGGTGCTTTTCTCCATCCTACATTGCCACTCACGGCGTATCCTAATTGAGACCCTGCAATTCACACCACCCCGTGAAGTTTTTCTCACTCCTATCAGTGAATGTAATGAACCACACACCCATACAATGCGCACCACCCCGCCATGTTTTTCAGAAACCTATCCTACATTGCCACCGCATGTTCCCTGACCTCCCCATGCTGACCACCCCGCGGTGCTTTTCTCCATCCTACATTGCCACTCACTGCCTATCCTAATTCAGACCCTCCGATTCACACCACCCCGTGATGTTTTTCTCACTCCTACTAGTCAATGTAATGTAACACACACCCATACAATGCGCACCACCCCGCGATGTTTTTCAGAAACCTATCCTACATTGCCACTGCATGTTCCCTGACCTCCCCATGCTGACCACCCCGCGGTGTTTTATTCCATGCTACATTGCCACTCACTGCGTATCCTAATTCATACCCTCCAATTTACACCACCCTGTGAAGTTTTTCTCACTCCTACCAGTGAATGTAATGAAACACACACACATACAATGCGCACCACCCCGCGATATTTTTCAGAAATCTATCCTACATTGCCACCGCATGTTCCCTGACCTCCCCATGCTGACCACCCCGCGGTGCTTTTCTCCATCCTGCATTGCCACTCACTGCGTATTCTAATTCAGACCCTCCAATTCACACGACCCCGTGATGTTTTTCTCACTCCTACTAGTGAATGTAATGTAACACACACCCATACAATGCGCACCACCCCGCGATGTTTTTCAGAAACCTATCCTACATAGCCACTGCATGTTCCCTGACCTCCCCATGCTGACCACCCCGCGGTGCTTTTCTCCATCCTAAATTGCCACTCACTGCCTATCCTAATTCAGACCCTCCGATTCACACATCCCCGTGAGGTTTTTCTCACTCCTACTAGTGAATGTAATGTAACACACACCCATGCAATGCGCACCACCCCGCGATGTTTTTCTCACTCCTACTAGTGAATGTAATGTAACAGACACCCATACAATGCGCACCACCCAGCGATGTTTTTCAGAAACCTATCCTACATTGCCACTGCATGTTCCTTGACCTCCCCATGCTGACCACCCCACGGTGCTTTTCTCCATCCTACATTGCCAATCACTGCCTATCCTAATTCCGACCCTCCGATTCACAACACCCCGTGATGTTTTTCTGACTCCTACTATTGAATGGAATGTAATACACACCCATAGTATGTGCACCACCCCGTGATGTTTTTCTCACTACTACTAGTGAATGTAATGTAACACACACGCATACAATGCGCACCACCTCGCGATGTTTTTCTCACTCCTACTAGTGAATGTAATGTAACACACACACATAGAATGCGCACCACACCGCGTTGTTTTTCAGAAACCTATCCTACATTGCCACTGCGTGTTCCCTGACCTCCCCATGCTGACCAACCCGCGGTGCTTTTCTCCATCCTAAATTGCCACTCACTGCCTATCCTAAATCAGACCCTCCGATTCACACCACCCCGTGATGTTTTTCTCACTCCTACTAGTGAATGTAATGTTACACATACCCATACAATGCGCACCACCACATGATGTTTTTCTCACTCCTACTAGTGAATGTAATGTAACACACACCCGTACAAGGCGCACCACCCCGTGATGTTTTTCTCACTCCTCCTAGTGAATGTAATGTAACACACACCCATACAATGCCCAACAACACGCAATGTTTTTCAGAAACCTATCCTACATTGCCACTGCATGTTCCCTGACCTCCCCATGCTGACCACCCCGGGGTGCTTTTCTCCATCCTACATTGCCACTCACTGCCTATCCTAATTCAGACCCTCCGATTCACACATCCCCGTGATGGTTTTCTCACTCCTACTAGTGAATGTAATGTAACACACACACATACAATGCGCACCACCCCGTGATGTTTTTCTCACTCCTACTAGTGAATGTAGTGTAACACACACCCGTACAATGCGCACCACCCCGCGATGTTTTTCAGAAACCTATCATACATTGCCACTGCATGTTCCCTCACCTCCCCATGCTGACCAGCGCACGGTGCTTTTCTCCATCCTACATTGTCACTCACTGCCTATCCTAATTCAGACCCTCCGATTCACACCACCCTGTGATGTTTTTCTCACTACTAATGAATGTAATGTAACACACACCAATACAATGCGCACCACCCCGCGATGTTTTTCTCACTCCTACTAGTGAATGTAATGTAACACACACCCATACAATGCGCACCACCCGGTGATGTTTTTCAGAAACCTATCCTACATTGCCACTGCATGTTCCCTGACCTCTAGATGCGGACCACCCCGCGGTGCTTTTCTCCATACTACATTGCCACTCACTGCCTATCCTAATTCAGACACTCCGATTCACACCACCCCGTGATGTTTTTCTCACTCCTACTAGTGAATGTAATGTAACACACACCCATACAATGCGCACCACCCCGTGATGTTTTTCTCACTCCTACTAGTGAATGTAATGTAACACACACCCATAAAATGTGCACCACCCCGCGATGTTTTTCAGAAACGTATCCTACATTGCCACTGCATGTTCCCTGACCTCCCCGCGGGGCTTTTCTCCATCCTACAATGCCACTCACTGCCTATCCTAATTCAGACCCTCTATTTCACACCACCCCGTGATATTTTTCTCACTCCTACTAGTGAATGTAATGTAACACACACCCATACAATGCGCACCACCCCGCGATGTTTTTCTCAATCCTACTAGTGAATATAATGTAACTCACACCCATAAAATGCGCACCACCCCGCGATGTTTTTCAGAAACCTATCCTACATTGCCACTGCATGTTCCCTGACCTCCTCATGCTGACAACCCCGCGGTGCTTTTCTCCATCCTACATTGCCACTCACGGCGTATCCTAATTGAGACCCTGCAATTCACACCACCCCGTGAAGTTTTTCTCACTCCTATCAGTGAATGTAATGAAACACACACCCATACAATGCGCACCACCCCGCCATGTTTTTCAGAAACCTATCCTACATTGCCACCGCATGTTCCCTGACCTCCCCATGCTGACCACCCCGCGGTGCTTTTCTCCATCCTACATTGCCACTCACTGCCTATCCTAATTCAGACCCTCCGATTCACACCACCCCGTGATGTTTTTCTCACTCCTACTAGTCAATGTAATGTAACACACACCCATACAATGCGCACCACCCCGCGATGTTTTTCAGAAACCTATCCTACATTGCCACTGCATGTTCCCTGACTTCCCCATGCTGACCACCCCGCGGTGCTTTTCTCCATCCTAAATTGCCACTCACTGCCTATCCTAAATCAGACCCTCCGATTCACACCACCCCGTGATGTTTTTCTCACTCCTACTATTGAATGGAATGTAATACACACCCATAGTATGTGCACCACCCCGGGATGTTTTTCTCACTACTACTAGTGAATGTAATGTAACACACATGCATACTATGCGCACCACCTCGTGATGTTTTTCTCACTCCTACTAGTGAATGTAATGTAACACACACACATAGAATGCGCACCACCCCGCGTTGTTTTTTAGAAACCTATCCTACATTGCCACTGCGTGTTCCCTGACCTCCCCATGCTGACCAACCCGCGGTGCTTTTCTCCATCCTAAATTGCCACTCACTGCCTATCCTAAATCAGACCCTCCGATTCACACCACCCCGTGATGTTTTTCTCACTCCTACTAGTGAATGTAATGTTACACACACCTATACAATGTGCACCACCCCGCGATGTTTTTCTCACTCCTACTAGTGAATGAAATGTAACACTCACCCATACAATGCGCACCACCCAGCGATGTTTTTCAGAAACATATCCTACATTGCCACAGCATGTTCGTTGACCTCCCCATGCTGACCACCCCACGGTGCTTTTCTCCATCCTACATTGCCACTCACTGCCTATCCTAATTCAGACCCTCCGATTCAGACCACCCCGTGATGTTTTTCTCACTCCTACTATTGAATGGAATGTAACACACACCCATAGTATGTGCACCACCCCGTGATGTTTTTCTCACTACTACTATTGAATGTAATGGAACACACACGCATACAATGCGCACCACCCGGTGATGTTTTTCTCACTCCTACTAGTGAATGTAATGTAACACACACCCATACAATGCGCACCACCCCGTGATGTTTTTCTCACTCCTACTAGTGAATGTAATGTAACACACACCCATAAAATGTGCACCACCCCGCGATGTTTTTCAGAAACCTATCCTACATTGCCACTGCATGTTCCCTGACCTCCCCATGCTGACCACCCCGTGGGGCTTTTCTCCATCCTACAATGCCACTCACTGCCTATCCTAATTCAGACACTGTGATTCACACCAACCCGTGATGTTTTTCTCACTCCTACTAGTGAATGTAATGTAACACACACCCATACAATGCGCACCACCCCGCGATGTTTTTCTCAATCCTACTAGTGAATGTAATGTAACAAAAACCCATAAAATGCGCACCACCCCGCGATGTTTTTCAGAAACCTATCCTACATTGCCACTGCATGTTCCCTGACCTCCCCATGCTGACCACCCCGCGGTGTTTTATTCCATGCTACATTGCCACTCACTGCGTATCCTAATTCAGACCCTCCAATTTACACCACCCTGTGAAGTTTTTCTCACTCCTACCAGTGAATGTAATGAAACACACACACATACAATGCGCACCACCCCGCGATATTTTTCAGAAATCTATGCTACATTGCCACCGCATGTTCCCTGACCTCCCCATGCTGACCATCCCGCGGTGCCTTTCTCCATCCTACATTGCCACTCACTGCCTATCCTAATTCAGACCCTCCGATTCACACCACCCCGTGATGTTTTTCTCACTCCTACTAGTCAATGTAATGTAACACACACCCATACAATGCGCACCACCCCGCGATGTTTTTCAGAAACCTATCCTACATTGCCACAGCATGTTCCCTGACCTTCCCATGCTGACCACCCCGCGTTGCTTTTCTCCATCCTAAATTGCCACTCACTGCCTATCCTAGTTCCGACCCTCCGATTCACACCACCCCGTGATGTTTTTCTCACTCCTACCAGTGAATGTAATGTAACACACACACATACAATGCGCTCCTCCCCGCGATGTTTTTCTCACTCCTACTAGTGAATGTAATGTAACACACACCCATACTATGTGCACCACCCCGTGTTTTTTTTCTCACTACTACTAGTGAATGTAATGTAACACACACCCATACAATGCGCACCACCTCGCGATGTTTTTCTCACTCCTACTAGTGAATGTAATGTAACACAAACACATACAATGCGCACCACCCCGCGATGTTATTCAGAAACCTATCCTACATTGCCACTGCGTGTTCCCTGACCTCCCCATGCAGACCACCCCGCGGTGCTTTTCTCCATCCTACATTGCCACTCACTGCCTATCCTAATTCAGACACTCCGATTCACACATCCCCGTGATGTTTTTCTCACTCCTACTAGTGAATGTAATGTAACACACACCCATACAATGCGCACCACCCCGCGATGTTTTTCTCAATCCTACTAGTGAATGTAATGTAACTCACACCCATAAAATGCGCACCACCCCGCGATGTTTTTCAGAAACCTATCCTACATTGCCACTGCATGTTCCCTGACCTCCCCATGCTGACCACCCCGTGGTGCTTTTCTCCATCCTACATTGACACTCACTGCGTATCCTAATTCAGACCCTCCAATTCACACCACCCCGTGAAGTTTTTCTCACTCCTATCAGTGAATGTAATAAAACACACACCCATACAATGCGCACCACCCCGCAATGTTTTTCAGAAACCTATCCTACATTGCCACCGCATGTTCCCTGACCTCCCCATGCTGACCACCCAGCGGGGCTTTTCTACATCCTACATTGCCACTCACTGCCTATCCTAATTCAGGCCCTCCGATTCACACCACCCCGTGATGTTTTTCTCACTCCTACTAGTCAATATAATGTAACACACACCCATACAATGCGCACCACCCCGGGATATTTTTCAGAAACCTATCCTACATTGCCACTGCATGTTCCCTGACCTCCCCATGCTGACCACCCCGCGATGCTTTTCTCCATCCTAAATTGCCACTCACTGCCTATCCTAGTTGAGACCCTCCGATTCACACCACCACGTGACGTTTTTCTCACTCCTACCAGTGAATGTAATGTAACACACACCCATACAATGCGCACCACCCCGCGATGTATTTCTCACTCCTACTAGTGAATGTAATGTAACACACACACATACTATGTGCACCACCCCGTGTTTTTTTTCTCACTACTACTAGAGAATGTAATGTAACACACACCTATACAATGCGCACCACCCCGCGATGTTTTTCTCACTCCTACTAGTGAATGTAATGTAACACACACACATACAATTCGCACCACCCCGCGATGTTTTTCACAAACCTATCCTACATTGCCACAGCATGTTCCCTGACCTCCCCATGCTGACCAAGCCGCGGTGCTTTTCTCCATCCTACATTGCAACTCACTGCCTATCATAACTCAGACCCTCGGATTCACACATCCCCGTGATGTTTTTCTCACTCCTACTAGTGAATGTAATGTAACACACACCCGTACAATGCGCACCACCCCACGATGTTTTTCAGAAACCTATCCTACATTGCCACTGCATGTTCCCTGACCTCCCCATGCTGACCAGCGCACGGTGCTTTTCTCCATCCTACATTGTCACTCACTGCCTATACTAATTCAGACCCTCCGATTCACACCACCCCGTGATGTTTATCTCACTACTAGTGAATGTAATGTAACACACACCAATACAATGAGCACCACCCTGCGATGTTTTTCTCATTCCTACTAGTGAATGTAATGTAACACACACCCATACAATGCGCACCACCCCGCGATGTTTTTCTCACTCCTACTTGTGAATGTAATGTAACACACACCCATACAATGCGCACCACCCGGCGATGTTTTTCAGAAACCTATCCTGCAGCCACTGCATGTTCCTTGACCTCCCCATGCTGACGACCCCGCGGTGTATTTCTCCATCCTACATTGCCACTCACTGCCTATCCTAATTCAGACACTCCGATTCACACATCCCCGTGAGGTTTTTCTCACTCCTACTAGTGAATGTAATGAAACACACCCCTATACAATGCGCACAACCCCGCGATGTTTTTCTCACTCCTACTAGTGAATGAAATGTAACACACACCCATACAATGCGCACCACCCAGCGATGTTTTTCAGAAACATATCCTACATTGCCACAGCATGTTCCTTGACCTCCCCATGCTGACCACCCCACGGTGCTTTTCTCCATCCTACATTGCCACTCACTGCCTATCCTAATTCAGACCCTCCGATTCACACCACCCCGTGATGCTTTTCTCACTCCTACTATTGAATGGAATGTAACACACACCCATAGTATGTGCACCACCCCGTGATGTTTTTCTCACTGCTACTAGTGAATGTAATGGAACACACACGCATACAATGCGCACCACCCCGTGATGTTTTTCTCACTCCTACTAGTGAATGTAATGTAACACACACCCATACAATGCGCACCACCCCGTGATGTTTTTCTCACTCCTACTAGTGAATGTAATGTAACACACACACATAAAATGTGCACCACCCCGCGATGTTTTTCAGAAACCTATCCTACATTGCCACTGCATGTTCCCTGACCTCCCCATGCTGACCACCCCGCGGTGTTTTTCTCCATGCTGTATTGCCACTCACTGCGTATCCTAATTCAGACCCTCCAATTTACACCACCCCGTGAAGTTTTTCTCACTCCTACCAGTGAATGTAATGAAAAACACACCCATATGATGCGCACCACCCCGCGATGTTTTTCAGAAATCTATCCTACATTGCCACCGCATGTTCCCTGACCTCACCATGCTGACCATCCCGCGGTGCTTTTCTCGATCCTACATTGCCATTCACTGCCTATCCTAATTCAGACCCTCCGATTCACACCACCCCGTGATGTTTTTCTCACTACTAGTGAATGTAATGTAACACACACCAATACAATGCGCACCACCCCGCGATGTTTTTCTCACTCCTACTAGTGAATGTAATGTAACACACACCCATACAATGCGCCCCACCCCGTGATGTTTTTCAGAAACCTATCCAACATTGCCACTGCATGTTCCCTGACCTCCCCATGCTGACCACCCCGCGGTGCTTTTCTCCATCCTAAATTGCCACTCACTGCTTATCCTAGTTCAGACCCTCCGATTCACACCACCCCGTTACGTTTTTCTCACTCCTACCAGTGAATGTAATGTAACACACACCCATACAATGCGCACCACCCCGCGATGTTTTTCTCACTCCTACTAGTGAATGTAATGTAACACACACCCATACTATGTGCACCACCCCGTGTTTTTTTTCTCACTACTACTAGTGAATGTAATGTAACACACACCCATACAAGGCGCACCACCCCGCGATGTTTTTCTCACTCCTACTTGTGAATGTAATGTAACACACACACATACAATGCGCACCACCCCGCGATGTTTTTCAGAAACCTATCCTGCATTGCCACTGCATGTTCCCTGACCTCCCCATGCTGACCACCCCGCGGTGCTTTTCTCCATCCTACATTGCCACTCACTGCCTATCCTAATTCAGACACTCCGATTCGCAACACCCCGTGATGTTTTTCTCACTCCTACTAGTGAATGTAATGTAACACACACCCATACAATGCGCACCACCCCGCGATGTTTTTCAGAAACCTATCCTACATTGCCACTGCATGTTCCCTGACCACCCCATGCTGACCACCCCGCTCTGCTTTTCCCCATCCTACATTGCCACTCACTGCCTATCCTAATTCAGACACTCCGATTCGCAACACCCCGTGATGTTTTTCTCACTCCTACTAGTGAATGTAATGTAACACACACCCATACAATGCGCACCACCCCGTGATGTTTTTCTCACTCCTACTAGTGAATGTAATGTAACACACACCCATAAAATGTGCACCACCCCGCGATGTTTTTCAGAAACCTATCCTACATTGCCACTGCATGTTCCCTGACCTCCCCATGCTGACAACCACGTGGGGCTTTTCTCCATCCTACAATGCCACTCACTGCCTATCCTAATTCAGACACTGTGATTCACACCACCCCGTGATGTTTTTCTCACTCCTACTAGTGAATGTAATGTAACACACACCCATACAATGCGCACCACCCCGCGATGTTTTTCTCAATCCTACTAGTGAATGTAATGTAACACAAACCCATAAAATGCGCACCACCCCGCGATATTTTTCAGAACCCTATCCTGCATTGCCACTGCATGTTCCCTGACCTCCCCATGCTGACCACCCCGCGGTGTTTTTCTCCATGCTACATTTCCACTCACTGCGTATCCTAATTCAGACACTCCAATTTACACCACCCCGTGAAGTTTTTCTCACTCCTACCAGTGAATGTAATGAAACACACACCCATACAATGCGCACCACCCCGCGATGTTTTTCAGAAATCTATCCTACATTGCCACCGCATGTTCCCTGACCTCCCCATGCTGACCATCCCGCGGTGCTTTTCTCCATTCTACATTGCCACTCACTGCCTATCCTAATTCAGACCCTCCGATTCACACCACCCCGTGATGTTTTTCTCACTCCTACTAGTCAATGTAATGTAACACACACCCATATAATGCGCACCACCCCGCGATGTTTTTCAGAAACCTATCCTACATTGCCACTGCATGTTCCCTGACCTCCCCATGCTGACCACCCCGCGGTGCTTTTCTCCATCCTACATTGCCACTCACTGCCTATCCTAATTTATACCTTCCGATTCACACCACACCGTGATGTTTTTCTCACTCCTACTAGTGAATGTAATGTAACACACACCAATACAATGCGCACCACCCCGCGATGTTTTTCAGAAACCTATCCTACATTGCCACAGCATGTTCCCTGACCTTCCCATGCTGACCACCCCGCGGTGCTTTTCTCCATCCTAAATTGCCACTCACTGCCTATCCTAGTTCCGACCCTCCGATTCACACCACCCCGTGACGTTTTTCTCACTCCTACCAGTGAATGTAATGTAACACACACACATACAATGCGCACCTCCCCGCGATGTTTTTCTCACTCCTACTAGTGAATGTAATGTAACACACACCCATACTATGTGCACCACCCCGTGTTTTTTTTCTCACTACTACTAGTGAATGTAATGTAACACACACCCATACAATGCGCACCACCCCGCGATGTTTTTCTCACTCCTACTAGTCAATGTAATGTAACACACACATACAATGCGCACCACACCGCGATGTTTTTCAGAAACCTATCCTGCATTGCCACTGCATGTTCCCTGACCTCCCCATGCTGACCACCCCGCGGTGCTTTTCTCCATCCTACATTGCCACTCACTGCCTATCCTAATTCAGACCCTCCAATTCACACATCCCCGTGACGTTTTTCTCACTCCTACTAGTGAATGTAATGTAACACACACACATACAATGCGCACCTCCCCGCGATGTTTTTCTCACTCCTACTAGTGAATGTAATGTAACACACACCCATACAATGCGCACCACCTAGCGATGTTTTTCAGAAACCTATCCTTCATTGCCACTGCATGTTGCTTGACCTCCCCATGCTGACCACCCCACGGTGCTTTTCTCCATCCTACATTGCCACTCACTGCCTATCCTAATTCAGACCCTCCGATTCACAACACCCCGTGATGTTTTTCTCACTCCTACTATTGAATGGAATGTAACACACACCCACATTATGTGCACCACCCCGTGATGTTTTTCTCACTACTACTAGTGAATGTAATGTAACACACACGCATACAATGCGCACCACCTCGCGATGTTTTTCTCACTCCTACTAGTGAATGTAATGTAACACACACACATACAATGCGCACCACCCCGCGATGTTTTTCAGAAACCTATCCTACATTGCCACTGCGTGTTCCCTGACCTCCACATGCTGACCACCCCGCGGTGCTTTTCTCCATCCTACATTGCCACTCACTGCCTATCCTAATTCAGACACTCCGATTCACACATCCCCGTGATGTTTTTCTCACTCCTACTAGTGAATGTAATGTAACACACACCCTTACAATGCGCACCACCCCGCGATGTTTTTCTCAATCCTACTAGTGAATGTAATGTAACTCACACCCATAAAATGCGCACCACCCCGCGATGTTTTTCAGAAACCTATCCTACATTGCCACTGCATGTTCCCTGACCTCCCCATGCTGACCAACCCGCGGTGCTTTTCTCCATCCTACATTGCCACTCACTGCATATCCTAATTCAGACCCTCCAATTCACACCACCCCGTGAAGTTTTTCTCACTCCTATCAGTGAATGTAATGAAACACACACCCATACAATGCGCACCACCCCGCGATGTTTTTCAGAAACCTATCCTACATTGCCACAGCATGTTCCCTGACCTTCCCATGCTGACCACCCCGCGGTGCTTTTCTCCATCCTAAATTGCCACTCACTGCCTATCCTAGTTCCGACCCTCCGATTCACACCACCCCGTGACGTTTTTCTCACTCCTACCAGTGAATGTAATGTAACACACACACATACAATGCGCACCTCCCCGCGATGTTTTTCTCACTCCTACTAGTGAATGTAATGTAACACACACCCATACTATGTGCACCACCCCGTGTTTTTTTTCTCACTACTACTAGTGAATGTAATGTAACACACACCCATACAATGCGCACCACCCCGCGATGTTTTTCTCACTCCTACTAGTCAATGTAATGTAACACACACATACAATGCGCACCACACCGCGATGTTTTTCAGAAACCTATCCTGCATTGCCACTGCATGTTCCCTGACCTCCCCATGCTGACCACCCCGCGGTGCTTTTCTCCATCCTACATTGCCACTCACTGCCTATCCTAATTCAGACCCTCCAATTCACACATCCCCGTGACGTTTTTCTCACTCCTACTAGTGAATGTAATGTAACACACACACATACAATGCGCACCTCCCCGCGATGTTTTTCTCACTCCTACTAGTGAATGTAATGTAACACACACCCATACAATGCGCACCACCTAGCGATGTTTTTCAGAAACCTATCCTTCATTGCCACTGCATGTTGCTTGACCTCCCCATGCTGACCACCCCACGGTGCTTTTCTCCATCCTACATTGCCACTCACTGCCTATCCTAATTCAGACCCTCCGATTCACAACACCCCGTGATGTTTTTCTCACTCCTACTATTGAATGGAATGTAACACACACCCACATTATGTGCACCACCCCGTGATGTTTTTCTCACTACTACTAGTGAATGTAATGTAACACACACGCATACAATGCGCACCACCTCGCGATGTTTTTCTCACTCCTACTAGTGAATGTAATGTAACACACACACATACAATGCGCACCACCCCGCGATGTTTTTCAGAAACCTATCCTACATTGCCACTGCGTGTTCCCTGACCTCCACATGCTGACCACCCCGCGGTGCTTTTCTCCATCCTACATTGCCACTCACTGCCTATCCTAATTCAGACACTCCGATTCACACATCCCCGTGATGTTTTTCTCACTCCTACTAGTGAATGTAATGTAACACACACCCTTACAATGCGCACCACCCCGCGATGTTTTTCTCAATCCTACTAGTGAATGTAATGTAACTCACACCCATAAAATGCGCACCACCCCGCGATGTTTTTCAGAAACCTATCCTACATTGCCACTGCATGTTCCCTGACCTCCCCATGCTGACCAACCCGCGGTGCTTTTCTCCATCCTACATTGCCACTCACTGCATATCCTAATTCAGACCCTCCAATTCACACCACCCCGTGAAGTTTTTCTCACTCCTATCAGTGAATGTAATGAAACACACACCCATACAATGCGCACCGCCCCGCGATGTTTTTCAGAAACCTATCCTACATTGCCACCGCATGTTCCCTGACCTCCCCATGCTGACCACCCCGCGGTGCTTTTCTCCATCCTACATTGCCACTCACTGCCTATCCTAATTCAGACCCTCCGATTCACACCACCCCGTGATGTTTTTCTCACTCCTACTAGTCAATGTAATGTAACACACACCCATACAATGCGCACCACCCCGCGATGTTTTTCAGAAACCTATCCTACATTGCCACTGCATGTTCCCTGACCTCCCCATGCTGACCACCCCGCGGTGCTTTTCTCAATCCTAAATTGCCACTCACTGCCTATCCTAGTTCAGACACTCCGATTCACACCACCCCGTGACGTTTTTCTCACTCGTACCAGTGAATGTAATGTAACACACACCCATACAATGCGCACCACCCCGCGATGTTTTTCTCACTCCTACTAGTCAATGTAATGTAACACACACATACAATGCGCACCACACCGCGATGTTTTTCAGAAACCTATCCTGCATTGCCACTGCATGTTCCCTGACCTCCCCATGCTGACCACCCCGCGGTGCTTTTCTCCATCCTACATTGCCACTCACTGCCTATCCTAATTCAGACCCTCCAATTCACACATCCCCGTGACGTTTTTCTCACTCCTACTAGTGAATGTAATGTAACACACACACATACAATGCGCACCTCCCCGCGATGTTTTTCTCACTCCTACTAGTGAATGTAATGTAACACACACCCATACAATGCGCACCACCTAGCGATGTTTTTCAGAAACCTATCCTTCATTGCCACTGCATGTTGCTTGACCTCCCCATGCTGACCACCCCACGGTGCTTTTCTCCATCCTACATTGCCACTCACTGCCTATCCTAATTCAGACCCTCCGATTCATAACACCCCGTGATGTTTTTCTCACTCCTACTATTGAATGGAATGTAACACACACCCACATTATGTGCACCACCCCGTGATGTTTTTCTCACTACTACTAGTGAATGTAATGTAACACACACGCATACAATGCGCACCACCTCGCGATGTTTTTCTCACTCCTACTAGTGAATGTAATGTAACACACACACATACAATGCGCACCACCCCGCGATGTTTTTCAGAAACCTATCCTACATTGCCACTGCGTGTTCCCTGACCTCCCCATGCTGACCACCCCGCGGTGCTTTTCTCCATCCTACATTGCCACTCACTGCCTATCCTAATTCAGACACTCCGATTCACACATCCCCGTGATGTTTTTCTCACTCCTACTAGTGAATGTAATGTAACACACACCCTTACAATGCGCACCACCCCGCGATGTTTTTCTCAATCCTACTAGTGAATGTAATGTAACTCACACCCATAAAATGCGCACCACCCCGCGATGTTTTTCAGAAACCTATCCTACATTGCCACTGCATGTTCCCTGACCTCCCCATGCTGACCAACCCGCGGTGCTTTTCTCCATTCTACATTGCCACTCACTGCATATCCTAATTCAGACCCTCCAATTCACACCACCCCGTGAAGTTTTTCTCACTCCTATCAGTGAATGTAATGAAACACACACCCATACAATGCGCACCACCCCGCGATGTTTTTCAGAAACCTATCCTACATTGCCACCGCATGTTCCCTGACCTCCCCATGCTGACCACCCCGCGGTGCTTTTCTCCATCCTACATTGCCACTCACTGCCTATCCTAATTCAGACCCTCCGATTCACACCACCCCGTGATGTTTTTCTCACTCCTACTAGTCAATGTAATGTAACACACACCCGTACAATGCGCACCACCCCGCGATGTTTTTCAGAAACCTATCCTACATTGCCACTGCATGTTCCCTGACCTCCCCATGCTGACCACCCCGCGGTGCTTTTCTCCATCCTAAATTGCCACTCACTGCCTATCCTAGTTCAGACACTCCGATTCACACCACCCCGTGACGTTTTTCTCACTCGTACCAGTGAATGTAATGTAACACACACCCATACAATGCGCACCACCCCGCGAAGTATTTCTCACTCCTACTAGTGAATGTAATGTAACACACACACATACTATGTGCACCACCCCGTGTTTTTTTTCTCACTACTACTAGTGAATGTAATGTAACACACACCCATACAGTGCGCACCACCCCGCGATGTTTTTCTCACTCCTACTAGTGAATGTAATGTAACACACACACCTACAATTCGCACCACCCCGCGATGTTTTTCACAAACCTATCCTACATTGCCACAGCATGTTCTCTGACCTCCCCATGCTGACCACCCCGAGGTGCTTTTCTCCATCCTACATTGCCACTCACTGCCTATCCTAATTCAGACACTCCGATTCACACCACCCCGTGATGTTTTTCTCACTCCTACTAGTGAATGTAATGTAACACACACCCATACAATGCGCACCACCCCGCGATGTTTTTCAGAAACCTATCCTACATTGCCACAGCATGTTCCTTGACCTCCCCATGCTGACCACCCCACGGTGCTTTTCTCCATCCTACATTGCCACTCATTGCCTATCCTAATTCAGACCCTCCGATTCACACCACCCCGTGATGCTTTTCTCACTCCTACTATTGAATGGAATGTAACACACACCCATACAATGCGCACCACCCCGCGATGTTTTTCTCACTCCTATTAGTGAATGTAATGTAACACACACCCATACAATGCGCACCACCCCGTGATGTTTTTCTCACTCCTACTAGTGAATGTAATGTAACACACACCCATAAAATGTGCACCACCCCGCGATGTTTTTCAGAAACCTATCCTACATTGCCACTGCATGTTCCCTGACCTCCCCATGCTGACCACCCCTTGGGGCTTTTCTCCATCCTACAATGCCACTCACTGCCTATCCTAATTCAGACACTGTGATTCACACCACCCGGTGATGTTTTTCTCACTCCTACTAGTGAATGTAATGTAACACACACCCATACAATGCACACCACCCCGCGATGTTTTTCTCAATCCTACTAGTGAAAGTAATGTAACACAAACCCATAAAATGCGCACCACCCCGCGATATTTTTCAGAAACCTATCCTACATTGCCACTGCATGTTCCCTGACCTCCCCATGCTGACCACCCCGCGGTGTTTTTCTCCATGCTACATTGCCACTCACTGCGTATCCTAATTCAGACACTCCAATTTACACCACCCCGTATAGTTTTTCTCACTCCTACCAGTGAATGTAATGAAACACACACCCATACAATGCGCACCACCCCGCGATGTTTTTCAGAAATCTATCCTACATTGCCACCGCATGTTCCCTGACCTCCCCATGCTGACCATCCCGCGGTGCTTTTCTCCATCCTACATTGCCACTCACTGCCTATCCTAATTCAGACCCTCCGATTCACACCACCCCGTGATGTTTTTCTCACTCCTACTAGTCAATGTAATGTAACACACACCCATACAATGCGCACCACCTCGCGATGTTTTTCAGAAACCTACCCTACATTGCCACAGCATGTTCCCTGACCTTCCCATGCTGACCACCCCGCGGTGCTTTTCTCCATCCTAAATTGCCACTCACTGCCTATCCTAGTTCCGACCCTCCGATTCACACCACCCCGTGACGTTTTTCTCACTCCTACCAGTGAATGTAATGTAACACACACACATACAATGCGCAACTCCCCGCGATGTTTTTCTCACTCCTACTAGTGAATGTAATGTAACACACACCCATACTATGTGCACCACCCCATGTTTTTTTTCTCACTACTACTAGTGAATGTAATGTAACACACACCCATACAATGCGCACCACCCCGCGATGTTTTTCTCACTCCTACTAGTCAATGTAATGTAACACACACATACAATGCGCACCACCCCGCGATGTTTTTCAGAAACCTATCCTACATTGCCACTGCATGTTCCCTGACCACCCCATGCTGACCACCGCGCTGTGCTTTTCCCCATCCTACATTGCCACTCACTGCCTATCCTAATTCAGACCCTCCGATTCACACATCCCCGTGAGGTTTTTCTCACTCCTACTAGTGAATGTAATGTAACACACACCCATACAATGCGCACCACACCGCGATGTTTTTCTCACTCCTACTAGTGAATGTAATGTAACACACACCCATACAATGCGCACCACCCCGCGATGTTTTTCAGAAACCTATCCTACATTGCCACTGCATGTTGATTGACCTCCCCATGCTGACCACCCCACGGTGCTTTTCTCCATCCTACATTGCCACTCACTGCCTATCCTAATTCAGACCCTCCGATTCATAACACCCCGTGATGTTTTTCTCACTCCTACTATTGAATGGAATGTAACACACACCCACAGTATGTGCACCACACCGTGATGTTTTTCTCACTACTACTAGTGAATGTAATGTAACACACACGCATACAATGCGCACCACCTCGCGATGTTTTTCTCACTCCTACTAGTGAATGTAATGTAACACACACACATACAATGTGCACCACCCCGCGATGTTTTTCAGAAACCTATCCTACATTGCCACTGCGTGTTCCCTGACCTCCCCATGCTGACCACCCCGCGGTGCTTTTCTCCATCCTACATTGCCACTCACTGCCTATCCTAATTCAGACACTCCGACTCACACATCCCCGTGATATTTTTCTCACTCCTACTAGTGAATGTAATGTAACACACACCCATACAATGCGCACCAGCCCGCGATGTTTTTCTCAATCCTACTAGTGAATGTAATGTAACTCACACCCATAAAATGCGCACCACCCCGCGATGTTTTTCAGAAACCTATCCTACATTGCCACTGCATGTTCCCTGACCTCCCCATGCTGACCAACCCGCGGTGCTTTTCTCCATCCTACATTGCCACTCACTGCCTATCCTAATTCAGACCCTCCAATTCTCACCACCCCGTGAAGTTTTTCTCACTCCTATCAGTGAATGTAATGAAACACACACCCATACAATGCGCACCACCCCGCGATGTTTTTCAGAAACCTATCCTACATTGCCACCGCATGTTCCCTGACCTCCCCATGCTGACCACCCCGCGGTGCTTTTCTCCATCCTACATTGCCACTCACTGCCTATCCTAATTCAGACCCTCTGATTCACACCACCCCGTGATGATTTTGTCACTCCTACTAGTCAATGTAATGTAACACACACCCATACAATGCGCACCACCCCGCGATGTTTTTCAGAAACCTATCCTACATTGCCACCGCATGTTCCCTGACCTCCCCATGCTGACCACCCCGCGGTGCTTTTCTCCATCCTACATTGCCACTCACTGCCTATCCTAATTCAGACTCTCCGATTCACACCACCCCGTGATGTTTTTCTCACTCCTACTAGTCAATGTAATGTAACACACACCCATACAATGCGCACAACCTCGCGATGTTTTTCAGAAACCTATCCTACATTGCCACAGCATGTTCCCTGACCTTCCCATGCTGACCACCCCGCGGTGCTTTTCTCCATCCTAAATTGCCACTCACTGCCTATCCTAGTTCCGACCCTCCGATTCACACCACCCCGTGACGTTTTTCTCACTCCTACCAGTGAATGTCATGTAACACACACACATACAATGCGCACATCCCCGCGATGTTTTTCTCACTTCTACTAGTGAATGTGATGTAACACACACCCATACTATGTGCACCATCCCGTGTTTTTTTTCTCACTACTACTAGTGAATGTAATGTAACACACACCCATACAATGCGCACCACCCCGCGATGTTTTTCTCACTCCTACTAGTCAATGTAATGTAACACACACATACAATGCGCACCACCCCGCGATGTTTTTCAGAAACCTATCCTGCATTGCCACTGCATGTTCCCTGACCTCCCCATGCTGACCACCCCGCGGTGCTTTTCTCCATCCTACATTGCCACTCACTGCCGATCCTATTTCAGACCCTCCGATTCACACCACCCCGTAATGTTTTTCTCACTCCTACTAGTGAATGTAATGTAACACACACCCATACAATGCGCACCACCCCGCGATGTTTTTCAGAAACCTATCCTACATTGCCACTGCATGTTCCCTGACCACCCCATGCGACCACCGCGCTGTGCATTTCCCCATCCTACATTGCCACTCACTGCCTATCCTAATTCAGACCCTCCGATTCACACATCCCCGTGAGGTTTTTCTCACTCCTACTAGTGAATGTAATGTAACACACACCCATACAATGCACACCACACCGCGATGTTTTTCTCACTCCTACTAGTGAATGTAATGTAACACACACCCATACAATGCGCACCACCCCGCGATGTTTTTCAGAAACCTATCCTACATTGCCACTGCATGTTGCTTGACCTCCCCATGCTGACCACCCCACGGTGCTTTTCTCCATCCTACATTGCCACTCACTGCCTATCCTAATTCAGACCCTCCGATTCATAACACCCCGTGATGTTTTTCTCACTCCAACTATTGAATGGAATGTAACACACACCCACAGTATGTGCACCACACCGTGATGTTTTTCTCACTACTACTAGTGAATGTAATGTAACACACACGCATACAATGCGCACCACCTCGCGATGTTTTTCTCACTCCTACTAGTGAATGTAATGTAACACACACACATACAATGCGCACCACCCCGCGATGTTTTTCAGAAACCTATCCTACATTGCCACTGCGTGTTCCCTGACCTCCCCATGCTGACCACCCCGCGGTGCTTTTCTCCATCCTACATTGCCACTCACTGCCTATCCTAATTCAGACACTCCGATTCACACATCCCCGTGATATTTTTCTCACTCCTACTAGTGAATGTAATGTAACGCACACACATACAATGCGCACCAGCCCGCGAAGTTTTTCTCAATCCTACTAGTGAATGTAATGTAACTCACACCCATAAAATGCGCACCACCCCGCGATGTTTTTCAGAAACCTATCCTACATTGCCACTGCATGTTCCCTGACCTCCCCATGCTGACCAACCCGCGGTGCTTTTCTCCATCCTACATTGCCACTCACTGCCTATCCTAATTCAGACCCTCCAATTCACACCACCCCGTGAAGTTTTTCTCACTCCTATCAGTGAATGTAATGAAACACACACCCATACAATGCGCACCACCCCGCGATGTTTTTCAGAAACCTATCCTACATTGCCACCGCATGTTCCCTGACCTTCCCATGCTGACCACCCCGCGGTGCTTTTCTCCATCCTAAATTGCCACTCACTGCCTATCCTAGTTCCGACCCTCCGATTCACACCACCCCGTGACGTTTTTCTCACTCCTACCAGTGAATGTAATGTAACACACACACATACAATGCGCACCTCCCCGCGATGTTTTTCTCACTCCTACTAGTGAATGTAATGTAACACACACCCATACTATGTGCACCATCCCGTGTTTTTTTTCTCACTACTACTAGTGAATGTAATGTAACACACACCCATACAATGCGCACCACCCCGCGATGTTTTTCTCACTCCTACTAGTCAATGTAATGTAACACACACATACAATGCGCACCACCCCGCGATGTTTTTCAGAAACCTATCCTGCATTGCCACTGCATGTTCCCTGACCTCCCCATGCTGACCACCCCGCGGTGCTTTTCTCCATCCTACATTGCCACTCACTGCCGATCCTATTTCAGACCCTCCGATTCACACCACCCCGTAATGTTTTTCTCACTCCTACTAGTGAATGTAATGTAACACACACCCATACAATGCGCACCACCCCGCGATGTTTTTCAGAAACCTATCCTACATTGCCACTGCATGTTCCCTGACCACCCCATGCTGACCACCGCGCTGTGCATTTCCCCATCCTACATTGCCACTCACTGCCTATCCTAATTCAGACCCTCCGATTCACACATCCCCGTGAGGTTTTTCTCACTCCTACTAGTGAATGTAATGTAACACACACCCATACAATGCGCACCACACCGCGATGTTTTTCTCACTCCTACTAGTGAATGTAATGTAACACACACCCATACAATGCGCACCACCCCGCGATGTTTTTCAGAAACCTATCCTACATTGCCACTGCATGTTGCTTGACCTCCCCATGCTGACCACCCCACGGTGCTTTTCTCCATCCTACATTGCCACTCACTGCCTATCCTAATTCAGACCCTCCGATTCATAACACCCCGTGATGTTTTTCTCACTCCTACTATTGAATGGAATGTTACACACACCCACAGTATGTGCACCACACCGTGATGTTTTTCTCACTACTACTAGTGAATGTAATGTAACACACACGCATACAATGCGCACCACCTCGCGATGTTTTTCTCACTCCTACTAGTGAATGTAATGTAACACACACACATACAATGCGCACCACCCCGCGATGTTTTTCAGAAACCTATCCTACATTGCCACTGCGTGTTCCCTGACCTCCCCATGCTGACCACCCCGCGGTGCTTTTCTCCATCCTACATTGCCACTCACTGCCTATCCTAATTCAGACACTCCGATTCACACATCCCCGTGATATTTTTCTCACTCCTACTAGTGAATGTAATGTAACACACACACATACAATGCGCACCAGCCCGCGAAGTTTTTCTCAATCCTACTAGTGAATGTAATGTAACTCACACCCATAAAATGCGCACCACCCCGCGATGTTTTTCAGAAACCTATCCTACATTGCCACTGCATGTTCCCTGACCTCCCCATGCTGACCAACCCGCGGTGCTTTTCTCCATCCTACATTGCCACTCACTGCCTATCCTAATTCAGACCCTCCAATTCACACCACCCCGTGAAGTTTTTCTCACTCCTATCAGTGAATGTAATGAAACACACACCCATACAATGCGCACCACCCCGCGATGTTTTTCAGAAACCTATCCTACATTGCCACCGCATGTTCCCTGACCTCCCCATGCTGACCACCCCGCGGTGCTTTTCTCCATCCTACATTGCCACTCACTGCCTATCCTAATTCAGACCCTCCGATTCACACCACCCCGTGATGTTTTTCTCACTCCTACTAGTCAATGTAATGTAACACACACCCATACAATGCGCACCACCTCGCGATGTTTTTCAGAAACCTATCCTACATTGCCACAGCATGTTCCCTGACCTTCCCATGCTGACCACCCCGCGGTGCTTTTCTCCATCCTAAATTGCCACTCACTGCCTATCCTAGTTCCGACCCTCCGATTCACACCACCCCGTGACGTTTTTCTCACTCCTACCAGTGAATGTAATGTAACACACACACATACAATGCGCACCTCCCCGCGATGTTTTTCTCACTCCTACTAGTGAATGTAATGTAACACACACCCATACTATGTGCACCATCCCGTGTTTTTTTTCTCACTACTACTAGTGAATGTAATGTAACACACACCCATACAATGCGCACCACCCCGCGATGTTTTTCTCACTCCTACTAGTCAATGTAATGTAACACACACATACAATGCGCACCACCCCGCGATGTTTTTCAGAAACCTATCCTGCATTGCCACTGCATGTTCCCTGACCTCCCCATGCTGACCACCCCGCGGTGCTTTTCTCCATCCTACATTGCCACTCACTGCCGATCCTATTTCAGACCCTCCGATTCACACCACCCCGTAATGTTTTTCTCACTCCTACTAGTGAATGTAATGTAACACACACCCATACAATGCGCACCACCCCGCGATGTTTTTCAGAAACCTATCCTACATTGCCACTGCATGTTCCCTGACCACCCCATGCTGACCACCGCGCTGTGCATTTCCCCATCCTACATTGCCACTCACTGCCTATCCTAATTCAGACCCTCCGATTCACACATCCCCGTGAGGTTTTTCTCACTCCTACTAGTGAATGTAATGTAACACACACCCATACAATGCGCACCACACCGCGATGTTTTTCTCACTCCTACTAGTGAATGTAATGTAACACACACCCATACAATGCGCACCACCCCGCGATGTTTTTCAGAAACCTATCCTACATTGCCACTGCATGTTGCTTGACCTCCCCATGCTGACCACCCCACGGTGCTTTTCTCCATCCTACATTGCCACTCACTGCCTATCCTGATTCAGACTCTCCGATTCATAACACCCCGTGATGTTTTTCTCACTCCTACTATTGAATGGAATGTAACACACACCCACAGTATGTGCACCACACCGTGATGTTTTTCTCACTACTACTAGTGAATGTAATGTAACACACACGCATACAATGCGCACCACCTCGCGATGTTTTTCTCACTCCTACTAGTGAATGTAATGTAACACAGACACATACAATGCGCACCACCCCGCGATGTTTTTCAGAAACCTATCCTACATTGCCACTGCGTGTTCCCTGACCTCCCCATGCTGACCACCCCGCGGTGCTTTTCTCCATCGTACATTGCCACTCACTGCCTATCCTAATTCAGACACTCCGATTCACACATCCCCGTGATGTTTTTCTCACTCCTACTAGTGAATGTAATGTAACACACACCCATACAATGCGCACCAGCCCGCGATGTTTTTCTCAATCCTACTAGTGAATGTAATGTAACTCACACCCATAAAATGCGCACCACCCCGCGATGTTTTTCAGAAACCTATCCTACATTGCCACTGCATGTTCCCTGACCTCCCCATGCTGACCAGCGCACGGTGCTTTTCTCCATCCTACATTGTCACTCACTGCCTATGCTAATTCAGACCCTCTGATTCACACCACCCCGTGATGTTTATCTCACTACTAGTGAATGTAATGTAACACACACCAATACAATGAGCACCACCCTGCGATGTTTTTCTCATTCCTATTAGTGAATGTAATGTAACACACACCCATACAATGCGCACCACCCCGCGATGTTTTTCAGAAACCTATCCTATATTGCCACTGCATGTTCCCTGACCTCCCCATGCTGACGACCCCGCGGTGCTTTTCTCCATACTACATTGCCACTCACTGCCTATCCTAATTAAGACCCTCCGATTCGCAACACCTCGTGATGTTTTTCTCACTCCTACTAGTGAATGTAATGTAACACACAGCCATACAATGCGCACCACCCCGTGATGTTTTTCTCACTCCTACTAGTGAATGTATTGTAACACACACGCATAAATTGTGCACCACCCCGCGATGTTTTTCAGAAACCTATCCTACATTGCCACTGCATGTTCCCTGACCTCCCCATGCTGACCACCCCGCGGGGCTTTTCTCCATCCTACAATGCCACTCACAGTGTATCCTAATTCAGACCCTCTGATTCACACCACCCCGTGATGTTTTTCTCACTCCTACTAGTGAATGTAATGTAACACACACCCATACTATGCGCACCACCCCGCGATGTTTTTCTCACTCCTACTAGTGAATGTAATGTAACACACACCCATAAAATGGCACCACCCCGCGATGTTTTTCAGAAACCTATCCTACATTGCCACTGCATGTTCCCTGACCTCCCCATGCTGACCACCCCGCGGTGCTTTTCTCCATCCTAAATTGCCACTCACTGCGTATTCTAATTCACACCACCCAATTCACACCACCCCGTGAAGTTTTTCTCACTCCTACCAGTGAATGTAACGAAACACACACGCATACAATGCGCACCACCTCGCGATGTTTTTCAGAAATCTATCCTACATTACCACCGCATGTTCCCTGGCCTCCCCATGCTGACCACCCCACGGTGCTTTTCTCCATCCTACTTTGCCACTCACTGCCTATCCTAATTCAGACCCTCAGATTCACACCACCCCGTGATGTTTTTCTCACTCCTACTAGTCAAAGTAATGTAACACACACCCATACAATGCGCACCGCCCCGCGTTGTTTTTCAGAAACCTATCCTACATTGCCACTGCATGTTCCCTGACCTCCCCATGCTGACCACCCCACGGTGCTTTTCTCCATCCTAAATTGCCACTCACTGCCTATCCTAATTCAGACCCTCCGATTCACACATCCCCGTGAGGTTTTTCTCACTCCTACTAGTGAATGTACTGTAACAGACACCCATGCAATGCGCACCACCCCGCGATGTTTTTCTCACTCCTACTAGTGAATGTAATGTAATACACACCCATACAATGCGCACCACCCAGCCATGTTTTTCAGAAACCTATCCTACATTGCCACTGCATGTTCCTTGACCTCCCCATGCTGACCACCCCACAGTGCTTTTCTCCATCCTACATTGCCACTCACTGCCTATCCTAATTCAGACCCTCCAATTCACACCACCCCGTGATGTTTTTCTCACTCCTACTATTGAATGGAATGTAATACACACCCATAGTATGTGCACCACACATTGATGTTTTTCTCACTACTACTAGTGAATATAATGTAACACACACGCATACAATGCGCACCAACTCGCGATGTTTTTCTCACTCCTACTAGTGAATGTAATGTAACACACACACATACAATGCGCACCACCCCGCGTTGTTTTTCAGAAACCTATCCTACATTGCCACTGCGTGTTCCCTGACCTCCCCATGCTGACCAACCCGCGGTGCTTATCTCCATCCTAAATTGCCACTCACTGCCTATCCTAAATCAGACGCTCCGATTCACACCACCCCGTGATGTTTTTCTCACTCCTACTAGTGAATGTAATGTAACACACACCCATACAATGCACCTCACCCCGTGATGTTTTTCTCACTCCTACTAGTGAATGTAATGTAACACACACCCATACAATGCACACCACAACGTGATGTTTTTCTCACTCCTACTAGCGAATGTAATGTAACACACACCCGTACAAGGCGCACCACCCCGTGGTGTTTTTCTCACTCCTACTAGTGTATGTAATGTAACACACACACATACAATGCGCAACACCACGCAATGTTTTTCAGAAACCTATCCTACATTGCCACTGCATGTTCCCTGACCTCCCCATGCTGAACACCCCGGGGTGCTTTTCTCCATCCTACATTGCCACTCACTGCCTATCCTAATTCAGACCCTCCGATTCACACATCCCCGTGATGGTTTTCTCACTCCTACTAGTGAATGTAATGTAACACACACACATACAATGCGCACCACACCGCGATGTTTTTCAGAAACCTATCCAACATTGCCACTGCATGTTCCCTGACCTCCCCATGCTGACCACCCCGCGGTGCTTTTCTCCATCCTACATTGCCACTCCGTGTCTATCCTAATTCAGACCCTCCGATTCACACCACCCCGTTATGTTTTTCTCACTCCTACTAGTGAATGTAATATAACACACACCCATACAATGCGCACCACCCCGTGATGTTTTTCTCAATCCTACTAGTGAATATAATGTAACACACACTCGTACAATGCGCAGCACCACGCGATGTTTTTCAGAAACCTATCCTACATTGCCACTGCATGTTCCCTGACCTCCCCATGCTGACCAGCACACGGTGCTTTTCTCCATCCTACATTGTCACTCACTGCCAATCCTAATTCAGACCCTCCGATTCACACCACCCTGTGATGTTTTTCTCACTACTAGTGAATGTAATGTAACACACACCAATACAATGCGCACCACCCCGCGATGTTTTTCTCACTCCTACTAGTGAATGTAATGTAACACACACCCATACAATGCGCACCACCCCGTGATGTTTTTCAGAAACCTATCCTACATTGCCACTGCATGTTCCCTGACCTCTAGATGCAGACCACCCCGCGGTGCTTTTCTCCATACTACATTGCCACTCACTGCCTATCCTAATTCAGACCCTCCGATTCACACCACCTCGTGATGTTTTTCTCACTCCTACTAATGAATGTAATGTAACACACACCCATACAATGCGCACCACCCCGTGATGATTTTCTCACTCCTACTAGTGAATGTAACACACACCCATACAATGCGCACCACCCCGTGATATTTTTCTCACTCCTACTAGTGAATGTAATGTAACACACACAAATACAATGCGCACCACCCCGTGATGTTTTTCTCACTCCTACTAGTGAATGTAATGTAACACACACCCATAAAATGTGCACCACCCCGCGATGTTTTTCAGAAACCTATCCTACATGGACACTGCATGTTCCCTGACCTCCCCATGCTGACCAGCACACGGTGCTTTTCTCCATCCTACATTGTCACTCACTGCCAATCCTAATTCAGACCCTCCGATTCACACCACCCTGTGATGTTTTTCTCACTACTAGTGAATGTAATGTAACACACACCAATACAATGCGCACCACCCCGCGATGTTTTTCTCACTCCTACTAGTGAATGTAATGTAACACACACCCATACAATGCGCACCACCCCGCGATGTTTTTCTCAATCCTACTAGTGAATGTAATGTAACACACACCCATAAAATGGCACCACTCCGCGATGTTTTTCAGAAACCTATCCTACATTGCCACTGCATGTTCCCTGACCTCCCCAGGCTTACCACCCCGCGGTGCTTTTCTCCATCCTACATTGCCACTCACTGCGTATTCTAATTCAGACCCTCCAATTCACACCAACCCGTGAAGTTTTTCTCACTCCTACCAGTGAATGTAACGAAACACACACCCATACAATGCGCACCACCCCGCGATGTTTTTCAGAAATCTATCCTACATTACCACCGCATGTTCCCTGGCCTCCCCATGCTGACAACCCCGTGGTGCTTTTCTCCATCCTACTTTGCCACTCACTGCCTATCCTAATTGAGACCCTCAGATTCACACCACCACGTGATGTTTTTCTCACTCCTACTAGTCAATGTAATGTAACACACACCCATACAATGCGCACCGCCCCGCGATGTTTTTCAGAAACCTATCCTACATTGCCACTGCATGTTCCCTGACCTCCCCATGCTGACCACCGCGCGGTGCTTTTCTCCATCCTAAATTGCCACTCACTGCCTATCCTAATTCAGACCCTCCAATTCACACCACCCCGTGATGTTTTTCTCACTCCTACTATTGAATGGAATGTAATACACACCCATAGTATGTGCACCACTCAGTGATGTTTTTCTCACTACCACAAGTGAATGTAATGTAACACACACCCATACAATGCACACCACATCGTGATGTTTTTCTCACTCCTACAAGTGAATGTAATGTAACACACCCCCTACAATGCGCACCACCCAGCGATGTTTTTCAGAAACTTATCCTACATTGCCACTGCATGTTCGTTGACCTCCCCATGCTGACTAGCCCACGGTGCTTTTCTCCATCCTACATTGCCACTCACTGCCTATCCTAATTCAGACCCTCCAATTCACACCACCCCGTGATGTTTTTCTCACTCCTACTATTGAATGGAATGTAATACACACCCATAGTGTGTGCACCACCCAGTGATGTTTTTCTCACTACTACTAGTGAATGTAATGTAACACACACCCATACAATGCACACCACAACGTGATGTTTTTCTCACTCCTACTAGTGAATGTAACGTAACACACACTCGTACAAGGCGCACCACCCCGTGATGTTTTTCTCACTCCTACTAGTGAATGTAATGTAACACACACCCATACAATGCGCAACACCATGCAATGTTTTTCAGAAACCTATCCTACATTGCCACTGCATGTTCTCTGACCTCCCCATGCTGACCACCCCGGGGTGCTTTTCTCCATCCTACATTGCCACTCACTGCCTATCCTAATTCAGACCCTCCGATTCACACATCCCCGTAATGGTTTTCTCACTCCTACTAGTGAATGTAATGTAACACACACACATACAATGCGCACCACACCGCGATGTTTTTCAGAAACCTATCCAACATTGCCACGGCATGTTCCCTGACCTCCCCATGCTGACCACCCCGCGGTGCTTTTCTCCATCCTACATGGCCACTCAGTGCCTATCCTAATTCAGACCCTCCGATTCACACCACCCCGTGATGTTTTTCTCACTCCTACTAGTGAAAGTAATATAACACACACCCATACAATGCGCACCACCCCGTGATGTTTTTCTCACTCCTACTAGTGAATATAATGTAACACACACCCGTACAATGCGGAGCACCACGCGATGTTTTTCAGAAACCTATCCTACATTGCCACTGCATGTTCCCTGACCTCCCCATGCTGACCAGCACACGGTGCTTTTCTCCATCCTACATTGTCACTCACTGCCTATCCTAATTCAGACCCTCCGATTCACACCACCCCGTGATGTTTTTCTCACTACTAGTGAATGTAATGTAACACACACCAATACAATGCGCACCACCCCGCGATGTTTTTCTCACAACTACTAGTGAATGTAATGTAACACACACCCATACAATGCGCACCACACCGTGATGTTTTTCAGAAATCTATCCTACATTGCGACTGCATGTTCCCTGACCTCCAGATGCGGACCACCCCGCGGTGCTTTTCTCCATACTACATTGCCACTCACTGCCTATCCTAATACAGACCCTCCGATTCACACCACCCCGTGATGTTTTTCTCACTCCTACTAGTGAATGTAATGTAATACACACCCATACAATGCGCACCGCCCGTGATGTTTTTCTCACTCCTACTAGTGAATGTAACACACACCCATACAATGCGCACCACCCCGTGATGTGTTTCTACTCCTACTAGTGAATGTAATGTAACTCACACCCATAAAATGCGCACCACCCCGCGATGTTTTTCAGAAACCTATCCTACATTGCCACTGCATGTTCCCTGACCTCCCCATGCTGACCACCCCGCGGTGCTTTTCTCCATCCTACATTGCCACTCACTGCCTATCCTAATTCAGACCCTCCGATTCAAACCACCCCGTGATGTTTTTCTCACTCCTACTAGTGAATGTAATGTAACACACACCCATACAATGCGCACCACCCCGCGATGTTTTTCAGAAACCTATCCTACATTGCCACTGCATGTTCCCTGACCACCCCATGCTGACCACCCCGCTGTGCTTTTCCCCATCCTACATTGCCACTCACTGCCTATCCTAATTGACACCCTCCGATTCACACATCCCCGTGAGGTTTTTCTCACTCCTACTAGTGAATGTAATGTAACACACACCCATACAATGCGCACCACACCGCGATGTTTTTCTCACTCCTACTAGTGAATGTAATGTAACACACACCCATACAATGCGCACCGCCCAGCGATGTTTTTCAGAAACCTATCCTACATTTCCACTGCATGTTGCTTGACCTCCCCATGCTGACCACCCCACGGTGCTTTTCTCCATCCTACATTGCCACTCACTGCCTAACCTAATTCAGACCCTCCGATTCAAACCACCCCGTGATGTTTATCTCACTCCTACTAGTCAATGTAATGTAACACACACCCATACAATGCGTACCGCCCCGCGATGTTTTTCAGAAACCTATCCTACATTGCCACTGCATGTTCCCTGACCTCCCTATGCTGACCACCCCGCGGTGCTTTTCTCCATCCTAAATTGCCACTCACTGCCTATCCTAATTCAGACCCTCCGATTCACACATCCCCGTGAGGTTTTTTTTCACTCCTACTAGTGAATGTAATGTAACAGAAACCCATGCAATGCGCACCACCCCGCGATGTTTTTCTCACTCCTACTATTTAATGGAATGTAATACACACCCATATTATGTGCACCACCCAGTGATGTTTTTCTCACTACTACTAGTGAATGTAATGTAAAACAGAACCATACAATGCACACCACAACGTGATGTTTTTCTCACTCCTACTAGTGAATGTAATGTAACACACACTCGTACAAGGCGCACCACCCCGTGACGTTTTTCTCACTCCTACTAGTGAATGTAATGTAACACACACCCATACAATGCGCAACACCTCGCAATGTTTTTCAGAAACCTATCCTACATTGCCACTGCATGTTCCCTGACCTCCCCATGCTGACCACCCCTGGGTGCTTTTCTCCATCCTAGTTGGCCACTCACTGCCTATCCTAATTCAGACCCTCCGATTCACACATCCCCGTGATGGTTTTCTCACTCCTACTAGTGAATGTAATGTAACACACACACATACAATGCGCACTTCACCACGATGTTTTTCAGAAACCTATCCAACATTGCCACGGCATGTTCCCTGACCTCCCCATGCTGACCCCCCTGCGGTGCTTTTCTCCATCCTACATTGCCACTCAGTGCCTATCCTAATACAGACCCTCCGATTCACACCACCCCGTGATGTTTTTCTCACTCCTACTAGTGAATGTAATGTAACACACACCCGTACAATGCGCACCACCCCGCGATGTTTTTCAGAAACCTATCCTACATTGCCACTGCATGTTCCCTGACCTCCCCATGCTGACCACCCCGCGGTGCTTTTCTCCATCCTACATTGCCACTCACTGCGTATCCTAATTCAGACCCTCCAATTCACACCACCTCGTGAAGTTTTTCTCACTCCTATCAGTGAATGTA
This sequence comes from Cavia porcellus, assembly GCF_034190915.1. Lineage (NCBI taxonomy): Eukaryota > Metazoa > Chordata > Mammalia > Rodentia > Caviidae > Cavia > Cavia porcellus. Next base: position 1,309,722 of record NW_026947575.1, read on the forward strand.
ATGAAACACACACCCATACAATGCGCACCACCCCGCGATGTTTTTCAGAAACCTATCCTACATTGCCACTGCATGTTCCCTGACCTCCCCATTCTGACCACCCCGCGGTGCTTTTCTCCATCCTAAATTGCCACTCACTGCCTATCCTAGTTCAGACCCTCCGATTCACACCACCCCGTGACGTTTTTCTCACTCCTACCAGTGAATGTAATGTAACACACACCCATACAATGCGCACCACCCCGCGATGTTTTTCTCACTGCTACTAGTGAATGTAATGTAACACACACCCATACTATGTGTACCACCCCGTGTTTTTTTTCTCACTACTACTAGTGAATGTAATGTAACATACACCCATACAATTCGCACCACCCCGCAATGTTTTTCTCACTCCTACTTGTGAATGTAATGTAACACACACACATACAATGCACACCACCCCGCGATGTTTTTCAGAAACCTATCCTGCATTGCCACTGCATGTTCCCTGACCTCCCCATGCTGACCACCCCGCGGTGCTTTTCTCCATCCTTCATTGCCACTCACTGCCTATCCTAATTCAGACCATCCGATTCACACCACCCCGTGATGTTTTTCTCACTCCTACTAGTGAATGTAATGTAACACACACCCATACAATGCGCACCACCCCGCGATGTTTTTCAGAAACCTATCCTACATTGCCACTGCATGTTCCCTGACCACCCCATGCTGACCACCCCGCTGTGCTTTTCCCCATCCTACATTGCCACTCACTGCCTATCCTAATTCAGACCCTCCGATTCACACATCCAAGTGAGGTTTTTCTCACTCCTACTAGTGAATGTAATGTAACACACACCTATACAATGCGCACCACCCCGCGATGTTTTTCTCACTCCTACTAGTGAATGTAATGTAACACACACCCATACAATGCGCACCACCCAGCGATGTTTTTCAGAAACCTATCCTACATTGCCACTGCATGTTCCTTGACCTCCCCATGCTGACCACCCCACGGTGCTTTTCTCCATCCTACATTGCCACTCACTGCCTATCCTAATTCACGCCCTCCGATTCACACCACCCCGTGATGTTTTTCTCACTCCTACTATTGAATGGAATGTAACACACACGCATAGTATGTGCACCACCCCGTGATGTTTTTCTCACTACAACTAGTGAATGTAATGTAAAACACACGCATACAATGCGCACCACCCCGTGATGTTTTTCTCACTCCTACTAGTGAATGTAATGTAACACACACCCATGCAATGCGCACCACCCCGTGATGTTTTTTTCACTCCTACTAGTGAATGTAATGTAACACACACCCATAAAATGTGCACCACCACGCGATGTTTTTCAGAAACCTATCCTACATTGCCACTGCATGTTCCCTGACCTCCCCATGCTGACCAGCCCGTGGGGCTTTTCTCCATCCTACAATGCCACTCACTGCCTATCCTAATTCAGACCCTCTGATTCACACCACCCTGTGATGTTTTTCTCACTCCTACTAGTGAATGTAATGTAACACACACCCATACAATGCGCACCACCCCGCGATGTTTTTCTCAATCCTACTAGTGAATGTAATATAACACACACCCATAAAATGCGCACCACCCCGCGATGTTTTTCAGAAACCTATCCTACATTGCCACTGCATGTTCCCTGACCTCCCCATGCTGACCACCCCGCGGTGTTTTTCTCCATGCTACATTGCCACTCACTGCGTATCCTAATTCAGACCCTCAAATTCACACCACCCCGTGAAGTTTTTCTCACTCCTACCAGTGAATGTAATGAAACACACACCCATACAATGCGCACCACCCCGCGATGTTTTTCAGAAATCTATCCTACTTTGCCAACGCATGTTCCCTGACCTCCCCATGCTGACCATCCCGCGGTGCTTTTCTCCATCCTACATTGCCACTCACTGCCTATCCTAATTCAGACCCTCCGAATCACACCACCCCGTGATGTTTTTCTCACTCCTACTAGTCAATGTAATGTAACACACACCCATAAAATGCGCACCACCCCGCGATGTTTTTCAGAAACCTATCCTACATTGCCACTGCATGTTCCCTGACCTCCCCATGCTGACCACCCCGCGGTGCTTTTCTCCATCCTAAATTCCCACTCACTGCCTATCCTAGTTCAGACCCTCCGATTCACACCACCCCGTGACGTTTTTCTCACTCCTACCAGTGAATGTAATGTAACACACACCCATACAATGCGCACCTCCCCTCGATGTTTTTCTCACTCCTACTAGTGAATGTAATTTAACACACACCCATACTATGTGCACCACCCCGTGTTCTTTTCTCACTACTACTAGTGAATGTAATGTAACACACACCCATAAAATGCGCACCACCCCGCGATGTTTTTCTCACTCCTACTAGTGAATGTAATGTAACACACAGATACAATGCGCACCACCCCGCGATGTTTTTCAGAAACCTATCCTGCATTGCCACTGCATGTTCCCTGACCTCCCCATGCTGACCACCCCGCGGTGCTTTTCTCCATCCTACATTGCCACTCACTGCCGATCCTAATTCACACCCTCCGATTCACACCACCCCGTGATGTTTTTCTCACTCCTACTAGTGAATGTAATGTAACACACACCCATACAATGCGCACCACCACGCGATGTTTTTCAGAAACCTATCCTACATTTCCACTGCATGTTTCCTGACCACCCCATGCTGACCACCCCGCTGAGCTTTTCCCCATCCTACATTGCCACTCACTGCCTATCCTAAATCAGACCCTCCGATTCACACATCCCCGTGAGGTTTTTCTCACTCCTACTAGTGAATGTAATGTAACACACACCCATACAATGCGCACCACACCGCGATGCTTTTCTCACTCCTACTAGTGAATGTAATGTAACACACACCCATACAATGCGCACCGCCCAGTGATGTTTTTCAGAAACCTATCCTACTTGGCCATTGCATGTTCCTTGACCTCCCCATGCTGACCACCCCACGGTGCTTTTCTCCATCCTACATTGCCACTCACTGCCTATCCTAATTCAGACCCTCCGATTCACACCACCCCGGGATGTTTTTCTCACTCCTACTATTGAACGGAATGTAACACACACCCACAGTATGTGCACCACCCCGTGATGTTTTTCTCACTACTACTTGTGAATGTAATGTAACACAGACGCATACAATGCGCACCACCTCGCGATGTTTTTCTCACTCCTACTAGTGAATGTAATGTAACACACACACATACAATGCGCACCACCCCGCGATGTTTTTCAGAAACCTATCCTACATTGCCACTGCGTGTTCCCTGACCTCCCCATGCTGACCACCCGCGGTGCTTTTCTCCATCCTACATTGCCACTCACTGCCTATCCTAATTCAGACCCTCCGAATCACACCACCCCGTGATTTTTTTCTCACTCCTACTAGTCAATGTAATGTAACACACACCCATACAATGCGCACCACCCCGCGATGTTTTTCAGAAACCTATCCTACATTGCCACTGCATGTTCCCTGACCTCCCCATGCTGACCACCCCGCGGTGCTTTTCTCCATCCTAAATTCCCACTCACTGCCTATCCTAGTTCAGACCCTCCGATTCACACCACCCCGTGACGTTTTTCTCACTCCTACCAGTGAATGTAATGTAACACACACCCATACAATGCGCACCTCCCCGCGATGTTTTTCTCACTCCTACTAGTGAATGTAATTTAACACACACCCATACTATGTGCACCACCCCGTGTTCTTTTCTCACTACTACTAGTGAATGTAATGTAACACACACCCATAAAATGCGCACCACCCCGCGATGTTTTTCTCAATCCTACTAGTGAATGTAATGTAACACACACATACCATGCGCACCACCCCGCGATGTTTTTCAGAAACCAATCCTGCATTGCCACTGCATGTTCCCTGACCTCCCCATGCTGACCATCCCGCGGTGCTTTTCTCCATCCTACATTGCCACTCACTGCCGATCCTAATTCACACCCTCCGATTCACACCACCCCGTGATGTTTTTCTCACTCCTACTAGTGAATGTAATGTAACACACACCCATACAATGCGCACCACCACGCGATGTTTTTCAGAAACCTATCCTACATTTCCACTGCATGTTTCCTGACCACCCCATGCTGACCACCCCGCTGAGCTTTTCCCCATCGTACATTGCCACTCACTGCCTATCCTAATTCAGACACTCCGATTCACACATCCCCGTGAGGTTTTTCTCACTCCTACTAGTGAATGTAATGTAACACACACCCATACAATGCGCACCACACCGCGATGTTTTTCTCACTCCTACTAATGAATGTAATGTAACACACACCCATACAATGCGCACCACCCAGCGATGTTTTTCAGAAACCTATCCTACTTTGCCACTGCATGTTCCTTGACCTCCCCATGCTGACCACCCCACGGTGCTTTTCTCCATCCTACATTGCCACTCACTGCCTATCCTAATTCAGACCCTCCGATTCACACCACCCCGGGATGTTTTTCTCACTCCTACTATTGAACGGAATGTAACACACACCCACAGTATGTGCACCACCCCGTGATGTTTTTCTCACTACTACTTGTGAATGTAATGTAACACACACGCATACAATGCGCACCACCTCGCGATGTTTTTCTGACTCCTACTAGTGAATGTAATGTAACACACACACATACAATGCGCACCACCCCGCCATGTTTTTCAGAAACCTATCCTACATTGCCACTGCGTGTTCCCTGACCTCCCCATGCTGACCACCCGCGGTGCTTTTCTCCATCCTACATTGCCACTCACTGCCTATCCTAATTCAGACACTCCGATTCACACATCCCCGTGATGGTTTTCTCACTCCTACTAGTGAATGTAATGTAACACACACACATACAACGCGCACCACACCGCGATGTTTTTCAGAAACCTATCCAACATTGCCACTGCATGTTCCCTGACCTCCACATGGTGACCACCCCGCGGAGCTTTTTACATCCTATATTGCCACTCAGTGCCTATCCTAATTCAGACCCTCGATTCACACCACCCCATGATGTTTTTCTCACTCCTACTAGTGAATGTAATATAACACACACCCATACAATGCGCACCACCCCGCGATGTTTTTCAGAAACCTCTCCTACATTGCCACCGCATGTTCCCTGACCTCCCCATGGTGACCACCCCGCGGTGCTCTTCTCCATCCTACATTGCCCCTCACTGCCTATCCTAATTCAGACCCTCCGATTCACAGCACCCCGTGATGTTTTTCTCACTCCTACTAGTCAATGTAATGTAACACACACCCATAAAATACGCACCACAACGCCATGTTTTTCAGAAACCATCCTACATTGCCACTGCATATTTCCTGACTTCCCCATGCTGACCACACCGCGGTGCTTTTCTGCATCCTAAATTGCCACTCATTGCCTATCCTAATTCACGCCCTCCGATTCACACCACCCCGTGATGTTTTTCTCACTCCTACTATTGAATGGAATGTAACACACACGCATAGTATGTGCACCACCCCGTGATGTTTTTCTCACTACTACTAGTGAATGTAATGTAAAACACACGCATACAATGCGCACCACCCCGTGATGTTTTTCTCACTCCTACTAGTGAATGTAATGTAACACACACCCATAAAATGCGCACCACCCCGCGATGTTTTTCAGAAACCTATCCTGCATTGCCACTGCATGTTCCCTGACCTCCCCATGCTGACCACCCCGCGGTGCTTTTCTCCATCCTACATTGCCACTCACTGCCGATCCTAATTCACACCCTCCGATTCACACCACCCCGTGATGTTTTTCTCACTCCTACTAGTGAATGTAATGTAACACACACCCATACAATGCGCACCACCCGCGATGTTTTTCAGAAACCTATCCTACATTTCCACTGCATGTTTCCTGACCACCCCATGCTGACCACCCCGCTGTGCTTTTCCCCATCCTACATTGCCACTCACTGCCTATCCTAATTCAGACCCTCCGATTCACACATCCCCGTGAGGTTTTTCTCACTCCTACTAGTGAATGTAATGTAACACACACCCATACAATGCGCACCACACCGCGATGTTTTTCTCACTCCTACCAGTGAATGTAATGTAACACACACCCATAAAATGCGCACCACCCAGCGATGTTTTTCAGAAACCTATCCTACTTTGCCACTGCATGTTCCTTGACCTCCCCATGCTGACCACGCCACGGTGCTTTTCTCCATCCTACATTGCCACTCACTGCCTATCCTAATTCAGACCCTCCGATTCACACCACCCCGGGATGTTTTTCTCACTCCTACTATTGAACGGAATGTAACACACACCCACAGCATGTGCACCACCCCGTGATGTTTTTCTCACTACTACTTGTGAATGTAATGTAACACACACGCATACAATGCGCACCACCTCGCGATGTTTTTCTCACTACTAGTGAATGTAATGTAACACACACACATACAATGCGCACCACCCCGCAATGTTTTTGAAAAACCTATCCTACATTGCCACTGTGTGTTCCCTGACCTCCCCATGCTGACCACCCGCGGTGCTTTTCTCCATCCTACATTGCCACTCACTGCCTATCCTAATTCAGACACTCCGATTCACACATCCCCGTGATGGTTTTCTCACTCCTACTAGTGAATGTAATGTAACACACACACATACAATGCGCACCACACCGCGATGTTTTTCAGAAACCTATCCAACATTGCCACTGCATGTTCCCTGACCTCCCCATGCTGACCACCCCGCGGAGCTTTTCTACATCCTATATTGCCACTCAGTGCCTATCCTAATTCAGACCCTCGATTCACACCACCCCATGATGTTTTTCTCACTCCTACTAGTGAATGTAATATAACACACACCCATACAATGCGCACCACCCCGCGATGTTTTTCAGAAACCTATCCTACATTGCCACCGCATGTTCCCTGACCTCCCCATGCTGACCACCCCGCGGTGCTCTTCTCCATCCTACATTGCCACTCACTGCCTATCCTAATTCAGACCCTCCGATTCACAGCACCCCGCGATGTTTTTCTCACTCCTACTAGTCAATGTAATGTCACACACACCCATACAATGCGCACCACCACGCCATGTTTTTCAGAAACCATCCTACATTGCCACTGCATATTTCCTGACCTCCCCATGCTGACCACACCGCGATGCTTTTCTGCATCCTAAATTGCCACTCATTGCCTATCCTAGTTCACACCCTCCAATTCACACCACCCCGTGACGTTTTTCTCACTCCTACCAGTGAATGTAATGTAACACACACCCATACAATGCGCACCACCCCGCGATGTTTTTCTCACTCCTACTAGTGAATGTAATGTAACACACACCCATACTATGTGCACCACCCCGTGTTTTTTTTCTCACTACTACTAATGAATGTAATGTAACACACAGCCATACGATGCGCACCACCCCGCGATGTTTTTCTCACTCCTACTAGTGAATGTAATGTAACACACACACATACAATGCGCACCACCCCGCGATGTTTTTCACAAACCTATCCTACATTGCCACATCATGTTCCCTGACCTCCCCATGCTGACCACCCCGCGGTGCTTTTCTCCATCCTACATTGCCACTCACTGTCTATCCTAATTCAGACACTCCGATTCACACATCCCCGTGATGGTTTTCTCACTCCTACTAGTGAATGTAATGTAACACACACACATAGAATGCGCACCACACCGCGATGTTTTTCAGAAACCTATCCAACATTGCCACTGCATGTTCCCTGACCTCCCCATGCTGACAACCCCGCGGAGCTTTTCTACATCCTATATTGCCACTCAGTGCCTATCCTAATTCAGACCCTCGATTCACACCACCCCATGATGTTTTTCTCACTCCTACTAGTGAATGTAATATAACACACACCCATACAATGCGCACCACCCCGCGATGTTTTTCAGAAACCTATCCTACATTGCCACCGCATGTTCCCTGACCTCCCCATGCTGACCACCCCGCGGTGCTCTTCTCCATCCTACATTGCCACTCACTGCCTATCCTAATTCAGACCCTCCGATTCACAGCACCCCGTGATGTTTTTCTCACTCCTACTAGTCAATGTAATGTCACACACACCCATACAATGCGCACCACCACGCCATGTTTTTCAGAAACCATCCTACATTGCCACTGCATATTTCCTGATCTCCCCATGCTGACCACACCGCGGTGCTTTTCTGCATCCTAAATTGCCACTCATTGCCTATCCTAGTTCACACCCTCCGATTCACACCACCCCGTGACGTTTTTCTCACTCCTACCAGTGAATGTAATGTAACACACACCCATACAATGCGCACCACCCCGCGATGTTTTTCTCACTCCTACTAGTGAATGTAATGTAACACACACCCATACTATGTGCACCACCCCGTGTTTTTTTTCTCACTACTACTAATGAATGTAATGTAACACACACCCATACGATGCGCACCACCCCGCGATGTTTTTCTCACTCCTACTAGTCAATGTAATGTAACACACACACATACAATGCGCACCACCCCGCGATGTTTTTCACAAACCTATCCTACATTGCCACATCATGTTCCCTGACCTCCCCATGCTGACCACCCCGCGGTGCTTTTCTCCATCCTACATTGCCATTCACTGCCTATCATAACTCAGACCCTCCGATTCACACATCCCCATGATGTTTTTCTCACTCCTACTAGTGAATGTAATGTAACACACACCCGTACAATGCGCACCACCCCGCGATGTTTTTCAGAAACCTATCCTACATTGCCACAGCATGTTCCCTGACCTCACCATGCTGACCAGCGCACGGTGCTTTTCTCCATCCTACATTGTCACTCACTGCCTATCCTAATTCAGACCCTCCGATTCACACCACCCCGTGATGTTTTTCTCACTACTAGTTAATGTAATGTAACACACACCAATACAATGCGCACCACCCCGCGATGTTTTTCTCACTTGTACTAGTGAATGTAATGTAACACACACCCATAAAATGTGCACCACCCCGCGATGTTTTTCAGAAACCTATCCTACATTGCGAGTGCATGTTCCCTGACCTCCCCATGTGGACCACCCCGCGTTGCTTTTCTCCATACTACATTGCCACTAACTGCCTATCCTAATTCAGACCCTCCGATTCACACCACCCCGTGATGTTTTTCTCACTCCTACTAGTGAATGTAATGTATTACACACCCATAAAATGTGCACCACCCCGCGATGTTTTTCAGAAACATATCCTACATTGCCACTGCATGTTCCCTGACCTCCCCATGTGGACCACCCCGCGTTGCTTTTCTCCATACTACATTGCCACTAACTGCCTATCCTAATTCAGACCCTCTTATTCACACCACCCCGCCATGTGTTTCTCACTACTACTAGTGAATGCAATGTTACACACCCATAGAATGCGCACCACCCCGCGATGTTTTTCTCAGTCCTACTAGTGAATGTAATATTACACACCCATACAATGCGCACCACCCCGCGATGTTTTTCAGAAACCTATCCTACATTGCCACTGCATGTTTCCTGACCTCCCCATGCTGACCAGCCCGTGGTGCTATTCTACATCCTACATTGCCACTCACTGCTTATCCTAATTCAGACCCCCCGATTCACACCAACCCATGATGTTTTTTCACTCCTACTAGTGAATTTAACGTTACACACCCATACAATCCGCACCACCCCGCGATGTTTTTCAGAAACCTATCCTAAATTGCCACTTCATGTTTCCTGACCTCCCCATGCTGACCACCCCGCGGTGGTTTTCTCCATCCTACATTGCCACTCGTGCCCATCCTAATTCAGACCCTCCGATTCAAACCACCCCGCGATGTTTTTCTCACTCATACTAGTGAATGTAATGTTACACAGCCATACAATGCGCACCACCCGCGATGTTTTTCAGAAACCTATCCTACATTACAACTGCATATTTCCAGACCTCCCCATGCTGACCACCCTGTTGTGCTTTTCTCCATCCTACATTGCCACTCACTGCCTATCCTAATTCAGGCCCTCCGATTCACACCACCCTGCGATGTTTTTCTCACTCCTAATAGTGAATGTAATGTTACACACCCATACAATGCGCACCACCCCGCGATGTTGTTCGGAAACCTATCCTACATTGCCACTGCATGTTTCCTGACCTCCCCATGCTAACCCCGCCGCGGTGCTTTTCTCTATCCTACATTGACACTCAGTGCCTATCCTAATTCAGACCCTCCGATTCACACCACCCCGTGATGTGTTTCTCACTCCTACTAGTGAATGTAATGTTACACACCCATACAATGCGCATCACCCCGCGATATTTTTCTCAGTCCTAGTAGTGAATGTAATGTTACACACCCATGCAATGCGCACCACCCCGCGATGTTTTTCTCAGTCCTACTAGTGAATGTAATGCTACACACCCATACAATGCGCATCACCCCGTGATGTTTTTCAGAAACCTATCCTACATTGCCACTGCATGTTTCCTGACCTCCACATGCTGACCACCCCGTGGTGCTTTTCTACATCCTACATTGCCACTCACTGCCTATCCTAATTCAGACCCTCCGATTCACACCACGCGAGATGTTTTTCTCACTCCTACTAGTGAATGTAATGTTACAAACCCTTACAATGCGCAGAACCCCACGATGTTTTTCTCACTCCTACTAGTGAATGTAATGTTACACTCCCATACAATGTGCACCACCCCGCGATGTTTTTCAGAAACCTATCCTACATTGCCACTGCATGTTTCCTGACTTCCCCATGCTGACAACCCCGCGGTGCTTTTCTCCATCGTACATTGCCACTCACTGCCTATCCTAATTCAGAGCCTCTGATTCACATCACCCCGCGATGTTTTTCTCACTCATACTAGTGAATGTAATGTTACACATCCATACAATGCGCACCACCGCTCGATGTTTTTCAGAAACCTATCCTACATTACAACTGCATGTTTCCTGACCTCCCCATTCTGACCACCCTGTTGTGCTTTTCTCCATCCTACATTGCCACTCATGCCTATCCTAATTCAGACCCTCCGATTCAAACCACCCCGCGATGTTTTTCTCACTCCTAAAACTGAATGTAATGTTACACACCTATACAATCCGCACCACCCCGCGATGTTTTTCAGAAACCTATCCTAAATTGCCAATTCATGTTTCCTGACCTCCCCATGCTGACCACCCCGCGGTGCTTTTCTCCATGCTATATTGCCACTCATGCCTATCCTAATTCACACCCTCCATTTCAAACCACCCCGCGATGTTTTTGTCACTCCTACTAGTGAATGTAATGTTACACACCCATACAATGCGCACCACCCCGCGATGTTTTACTCAGTCCTACTAGTGAATGTAATGTTACACACCCATACAATGCGCACCACCCCGCGATGTTTTTCAGTAACCTATCCTACATTGCCACTGCATGTTTCCTGACCTCCCCATGCTGGCCACCCCGTATTGCTTTTCTCCATACTACATTGCCAATCAGTGCCTATCCTAATTCAGACACTCCGATTCACCCCAACCCGTGATGTTGTTCTCACTCCTACTAGTGAATGTAATGTTACACACCCATACAGTGCGCACCACCCCGTGATGTTTTTCAGAAACCTATCCTACATTGCCACTGCATGTTTCCTGACTTCCCCATGCTGACCACCCCGCGGTGCTTTTCTCCATCCTACATTGCCACTCACTGCCTATCCTAATTCAGACATTCCGATTCACACCACCCCGCGATGTTTTTCTCACTCCTACTAGTGAATGTAATGTTACACACCCATACAATGCACACCACCCCGCGAAGTTTTTCTCACAGCTTCTAGTGAATGTAATGTTACACACCCATACAATGCGCACCACCCCGTGATATTTTTCAGAAACCTATCTTACATTGCCACTGCATGTTTCCTGTCCTCCCCATGCTGACGACCCCGCGGTTCTTTTCTCCATCGTACATTGCAACTCACTGCCTATTCTAATTCAGACCCTCCGATTCACACCACGCCGTGATGTTTTTCTAACTCCTACTAGTGAATGTAATGTTACAAACCCATACAATGCGCACCACCCCGCGATGTTTTTCGGAAACCTATCCTACATTGCCACTGCATGTTTCCTGACCTCCCCATGCTGACCACGCCGCGGTACTTTTCTCTATCCTACATTGCCACTCAGTGCCTATCCTAATTCAGACATTCCGATTCACACCACCCCGTGATGTTTTTCTCACTCCTACTAGTGAATGTAATGTTACACACCCATACAATGCGCACCACCCCGTATATTTTTCTCAGTCCTACTAGTGAATGTAATGTTACACACCCATACAATGCGCACCACCCCGCGATGTTTTTCTCAGTCCTACTAGTGAATGTAATGCTACACACCCATACAATGCGCACCACCCCGTCATGTTTTTCAGAAACCTATCCTACATTGCCACTGCATGTTTCCTAACCTCCACATGCTGACCACCCCACGGTGCTTTTCTCCATACTACATTGCCACTCACTGCCTATCCTAATTCAGACCCTCTGATTCACACCACCCCACCATGTGTTTCTCACTACTACTAGTGAATGCAATGTTACACACCCATACAATGCGCACCACCTCGCGATGTTTTTCTCAGTCCTACTAGTGAATGTAATATTACACACCCATACAATGCGCACCACCCTGCGATGTTTTTCAGAAACCTATCCTACATTGCCACTGCATGTTTCCTGACCTCCCCATGCTGACCAGCCCGTGGTGCTTTTCTCCATCCTACATTGCCACTCACTGCCTATCCTAATTCAGACCCCCCATTCACACCACACCATGATGTTTTTTCACTCCTACTAGTGAATTTAATGTTACACACCCATACAATCCGCACCACCCCGCGATGTTTTTCAGAAACCTATCCTACATTACAACTGCATATTTCCAGACCTCCCCATGCTGACCACCCTGTTTTGCTTTTCTCCATCGTACATTGCCACTCACTGCCTATCCTAATTCAGGCCCTCCGATTCACACCACCCTGCGATGTTTTTCTCACTCCTAATAGTGAATGTAATGTTACACACCCATACAATGCGCACCACCCCGCGATGTTTTTCTCACAGCTTCTAGTGAATGTAATGTTACACACCCATACAATGCGCACCACCCCGTGATATTTTTCAGAAACCTATCCTGTATTGCCACTGCATGTTTCCTGACCTCCCCATGCTGACCACCCCGCGGTTCTTTTCTCCATCCTACATTGCAACTCACAGCCTATTCTAATTCAGACCCTCCGATTCACACCACGCCGTGATGTTTTTCTAACTCCTACTAGTGAATGTAATGTTACAAACCCATACAATGCGCACCACCCCGCGATGTTTTTCGGAAACCTATCCTACATTGCCACTGCATGTTTCCTGACCTCCCCATGCTGACCACGCCGCGGTGCTTTTCTCTATCCTACATTGACACTCAGTGCCTATCCTAATTCAGACCCTCCGATTCACACCACCCCGTGATGTTTTTCTCACTCCTACTAGTGAATGTAATGTTACACACCCATACAATGCGCACCACCCCGCGATATTTTTCTCAGTCTTAGTAGTGAATGTAATGTTACACACCCATACAATGCGCACCACCCCGCGATGTTTTTCTCAGTCCTACTAGTGAATGTAATGCTACACACCCATACAATGCGCATCACCCCGTGATGTTTTTCAGAAACCTATCCTACATTGCCACTGCATGTTTCCTGACCTCCACATGCTGACCACCCCATGGTGCTTTTCTACATCCTACATTGCCACTCACTGCCTATCCTAATTCAGACCCTCCGATTCACACCACGCGTGATGTTTATCTCACTCCTACTAGTGAATGTAATGTTACAAACCCTTACAATGCGCAGAACCCCGCGATGTTTTTCTCACTCCTACTAGTGAATGTAATGTTACACTCCCATACAATGCGCACCACCCCGCGATGTTTTTCAGAAACCTATCCTACATTGCCACTGCATGTTTCCTGACTTCCCCATGCTTACAACCCCGCGGTGCTTTTCTCCATCGTACATTGCCACTCACTGCCTATCCTAAATCAGAGCCTCCGATTCACATCACCCCGTGATGTTTTTCTCACTCCTACTAGTATATGTAATGTTACACACCCATACAATGCGCACCACCGCTCGATGTTTTTCAGAAACCTATCCTACATTACAACTGCATGTTTCCTGACCTCCCCATTCTGACCACCCTGTTGTGCTTTTCTCCATCCTACATTGCCACTCATGCCTATCCTAATTCAGACCCTCCGATTCAAACCACCCCGCGATGTTTTTCTCACTCCTACAACTGAATGTAATGTTACACACCTATACAATCCGCACCACCCCGCGATGTTTTTCAGAAACCTATCCTAAATTGCCACTTCATGTTTCCTGACCTCCCCATGCTGACCACCCCGCGGTGCTTTTCTCCATCCTATGTTTCCACTCATGCCTATCCTAATTCACACCCTCCATTTCAAACCACCCCGCGATGTTTTTTTCACTCCTACTAGTGAATGTAATGTTACACACCCATACAATGCGCACCACCCCGCGATGTTTTACTCAGTCCTACTAGTGAATGTAATGTTACACACCCATACAATGCGCACCACCCCGCGATGTTTTTCAGAAACCTATCCTACATTGCCACTGCATGTTTCCTGACCTCCCCATGCTGACCACCCCGTATTGCTTTTCTCCATACTACATTGCCAATCAGTGCCTATCCTAATTCAGACACTCCGATTCACCCCAACCCGTGATGTTTTTCTCACTCCTACTAGTGAATGTAATGTAAAACACCCATACAGTGCGCACCACCCCGTGATGTTTTTCAGAAACCTATCCTACATTGCCACTGCATGTTTCCTGACTTCCCCATGCTGACCACCCCGCGGTGCTTTTCTCCATCCTACATTGCCACTCACTGCCTATCCTAATTCAGACCCTCCGATTCACACCACCCCGCGATGGTTTTCTCACTCCTACTAGTGAATGTAATGTTACACACCCATACAATGCACACCACCCCGCGATGTTTTTCTCACAGCTTCTAGTGAATGTAATGTTACACACCCATACAATGCGCACCACCCCGTGATATTTTTCAGAAACCTATCTTACATTGCCACTGCATGTTTCCTGTCCTCCCCATGCTGACCACCCCGCGGTTCTTTTCTCCATCATACATTGCAACTCACTGCCTATTCTAATTCAGACCCTCCGATTCACACCACGCCGTGATGTTTTTCTAACTCCTACTAGTGAATGTAATGTTACAAACCCATACAATGCGCACCACCCCGCGATGTTTTTCGGAAACGTATCCTACATTGCCACAGCATGTTTCCTGACCTCCCCATGCTGACCACGCCGCGGTACTTTTCTCTATCCTACATTGCCACTCAGTGCCTATCCTAATTCAGACATTCCGATTCACACCACCCCGTGATGTTTTTCTCACTCCTACTAGTGAATGTAATGTTACACACCCATACAATGCGCACCACCCCGCGATGTTTTTCAGAAACCTATCCTACATTGCCACTGCATGTTTCCTGACCTCCCCATGCTGACCAGCCCGTGGTGCTTTTCTCCATCCTACATTGCCACTCACTGCCTATCCTAATTCAGACCCCCCATTCACACCACCCCATGATGTTTTTTCACTCCTACTAGTGAATTTAATGTTACACACCCATACAATCCGCACCAACCCGCGATGTTTTTCAGAAACCTATCCTAAATTGCCACTTCATGTTTCCTGACCTCCCCATGCTGACCACCCCGCGGTGGTTTTCTCCATCCTACATTGCCACTCGTGCCCATCCTAATTCAGACCCTCCGATTCAAACCACCCCGCGATGTTTTTCTCACTCATACTAGTGAATGTAATGTTACACAGCCATACAATGCGCACCACCCCGCGATGTTTTTCAGAAACCTATCCTACATTACAACTGCATATTTCCAGACCTCCCCATGCTGACCACCCTGTTGTGCTTTTCTCCATCCTACATTGCCACTCACTGCCTATCCTAATTCAGGCCCTCCGATTCACACCACCCTGCGATGTTTTTCTCACTCCTAATAGTGAATGTAATGTTACACACCCATACAATGCGCACCACCCCGCGATGTTTTTCTCACAGCTTCTAGTGAATGTAATGTTACACACCCATATAATGCGCACCACCCCGTGATATTTTTCAGAACCTATCCTATATTGCCACTGCATGTTTCCTGACCTCCCCATGCTGACCACCCCGCGGTTCTTTTTCTCCATCCTACATTGCAATTCACAGCCTATTCTAATTCAGACCCTCCGATTCACACCACGCCGTGATGTTTTTCTAACTCCTACTAGTGAATGTAATGTTACAAACCCATACAATGCGCACCACAGCGCGATGTTTTTCGGAAACCTATCCTACATTGCCACTGCATGTTTCCTGACCTCCCCATGCTGACCACGCCGCGGTGCTTTTCTCTATCCTACATTGACACTCAGTGCCTATCCTAATTCAGACCCTCCGATTCACACCACCCCGTGATGTTTTTCTCACTCCTACTAGTGAATGTAATGTTACACACCCATACAATGCGCACCACCCCGCGATATTTTTCTCAGTCCTAGTAGTGAATGTAATGTTACACACCCATACAATGCGCACCACCCCGCGATGTTTTTCTCAGTCCTACTAGTGAATGTAATGCTACACACCCATACAATGCGCATCACCCCGTGATGTTTTTCAGAAACCTATCCTACATTGCCACTGCATGTTTCCTGACCTCCACATGCTGACCACCCCATGGTGCTTTTCTACATCCTACATTGCCACTCACTGCCTATCCTAATTCAGACCCTCCGATTCACACCACGCGTGATGTTTTTCTCACTCCTACTAGTGAATGTAATGTTACAAACCCTTACAATGCGCAGAACCCCGCGATGTTTTTCTCACTCCTACTAGTGAATGTAATGTAACACACACCCATAAAATGTGCACCACCCCGCGATGTTTTTCAGAAACCTATCCTACCTGGCCACTGCATGTTCCCTGACCTCCCCATGCTGACAACCCCGCGGTGCTTTTCTCCATCGTACATTGCCACTCACTGCCTATCCTAAATCAGAGCCTCCGATTCACATCACCCCGTGATGTTTTTCTCACTCCTACTAGTATATGTAATGTTACACACCCATACAATGCGCACCACCGCTCGATGTTTTTCAGAAACCTATCCTACATTACAACTGCATGTTTCCTGACCTCCCCATTCTGACCACCCTGTTGTGCTTTTCTCCATCCTACATTGCCACTCATGCCTATCCTAATTCAGACCCTCCGATTCAAACCACCCCGCGATGTTTTTCTCACTCCTACAACTGAATGTAATGTTACACACCTATACAATCCGCACCACCCCGCGATGTTTTTCAGAAACCTATCCTAAATTGCCACTTCATGTTTCCTGACCTCCCCATGCTGACCACCCCGCGGTGCTTTTCTCCATCCTATATTGCCACTCATGCCTATCCTAATTCACACCCTCCATTTCAAACCACCCCGCGATGTTTTTCTCACTCCTACTAGTGAATGTAATGTTACACACCCATACAATGCGCACCACCCCGCGATGTTTTACTCAGTCCTACTAGTGAATGTAATGTTACACACCCATACAATGCGCACCACCCCGCGATGTTTTTCAGAAACCTATCCTACATTGCCACTGCATGTTTCCTGACCTCCCCATGCTGACCACCCCGTATTGCTTTTCTCCATACTACATTGCCACTCACTGCCTATCCTAATTCAGACCCTCCGATTCACACCACCCCGCGATGGTTTTCTCAGTCCTACTAGTGAATGTAATGTTACACACCCATACAATGCACACCACCCCGCGATGTTTTTCTCACAGCTTCTAGTGAATGTAATGTTACACACCCATACAATGCGCACCACCCCGTGATATTTTTCAGAAACCTATCTTACATTGCCACTGCATGTTTCCTGTCCTCCCCATGCTGACCACCCCGCGGTTCTTTTCTCCATCATACATTGCAACTCACTGCCTATTCTAATTCAGACCCTCCGATTCACACCACGCCGTGATGTTTTTCTAACTCCTACTAGTGAATGTAATGTTACAAACCCATACAATGCGCACCACCCCGCGATGTTTTTCGGAAACGGATCCTACATTGCCACTGCATGTTTCCTGAGCTCCCCATGCTGACCACGCCGCGGTACTTTTCTCTATCCTACATTGCCACTCAGTGCCTATCCTAATTCAGACATTCCGATTCACACCACCCCGTGATGTTTTTCTCACTCCTACTAGTGAATGTAATGTTACACACCCATACAATGCGCACCACCCCGCGATGTTTTTCAGAAACCTATCCTACATTGCCACTGCATGTTTCCTGACCTCCCCATGCTGACCAGTCCGTGGTGCTTTTCTCCATCCTACATTGCCACTCACTGCCTATCCTAATTCAGACCCCCCATTCACACCACCCCATTATGTTTTTTCACTCCTACTAGTGAATTTAATGTTACACACCCATACAATCCGCACCACCCCGCGATGTTTTTCAGAAACCTATCCTAAATTGCCACTTCATGTTTCCTGACCTCCCCATGCTGACCACCCCGCGGTGGTTTTCTCCATCCTACATTGCCACTCGTGCCCATCCTAATTCAGACCCTCCGATTCAAACCACCCCGCGATGTTTTACTCACTCCTACTAGTGAATGTAATGTTACACACCCATACAATGCGCACCACCCCGCGATGTTTTTCAGAAACCTATCCTACATTGCCACTGCATGTTTCCTGACCTCCCCATGCTGACCACCCCGTATTGCGTTTCTCCATACTACATTGCCAATCAGTGCCTATCCTAATTCAGACACTCCGATTCACCCCAACCCGTGATGTTTTTCTCACTCCTACTAGTGAATGTAATGTTACACACCCATACAGTGCGCACCACCCCGTGATGTTTTTCAGAAACCTATCCTACATTGCCACTGCATGTTTCCTGACTTCCCCATGCTGACCACCCCGCGGTGCTTTTCTCCATCCTACATTGCCACGCACTGCCTATCCTAATTCAGACCCTCCGATTCACACCACCCCGCGATGTTTTTCTCACTCCTACTAGTGAATGTAATGTTACACACCCATACAATGCGCACCACCCCGTATATTTTTCTCAGTCCTACTAGTGAATGTAATGTTACACACCCATACAATGCGCACCACCCCGCGATGTTTTTCTCAGTCCTACTAGTGAACGTAATGCTACACACCCATACAATGCGCACCACACCGTGATGTTTTTCAGAAACCTATCCTACATTGCCACTGCATGTTTTCTAACCTCCACATGCTGACCACCCCGCGGTTCTTTTCTCCATCCTACATTGCAACTCATTGCCTATTCTAATTCAGACCCTCCGATTCACACCACGCCGTGATGTTATTCTAACTCCTACTAGTGAATGTAATGTTACAAACCCATACAATGCGCACCACCCCGCGATGTTTTTCGGAAACCTATCCTACATTGCCACTGCATGTTTCCTGACCTCCCCAAGCTGACCACGCCGCGGTGCTTTTCTCTATCCTACATTGCCACTCAGTGCCTATCCTAATTCAGACCCTCCGATTCACACCACCCCGTGATGTTTTTCTCACTCCTACTAGTGAATGTAATGTTACACACCCATACAATGCGCACCACCCCGTATATTTTTCCCAGTCCTACTAGTGAATGTAATGTTACACACCCATACAATGTGCACCACCCCGCGATGTTTTTCTCACTCCTACTAGTGAATGTAATGCTACACACCCATACAATGCGCATCACCCCGTGATGTTTTTCAGAAACCTATCCTACATTGCCACTGCATGTTTCCTGACCTAAACATGCTGACCACCCCGTGGTGCTTTTCTACATCCTACATTGCCACTCACTGCCTATCCTAATTCAGACCCTCCGATTCACACCACGCGTGATGTTTTTCTCACTCCTACTAGTGAATGTAATGTTACAAACCCTTACAATGCGCAGAACCCCGCGATGTTTTTCTCACTCCTACTAGTGAATGTAATGTTACACTCCCATACAATGCGCTCCACCCTGCGATGTTTTTCCGAAACCTATCCTACATTGCCACTGCATGTTTCCTGACTTCCCCATGCTGACAACCCCGCGGTGCTTTTCTCCATCGTACATTGCCACTCACTGCCTATCCTAATTCAGAGCCTCCGATTCACATCACCCCGTGATGTTTTTCTCACTCCTACTAGTATATGTAATGTTACACACCCATACAATGCGCACCACCGCTCGATGTTTTTCAGAAACCTATCCTACATTACAACTGCATGTTTCCTGACCTCCCCATTCTGACCACCCTGTTGTGCTTTTCTCCATCCTACATTGCCACTCATGCCTATCCTAATTCAGACCCTCCGATTCAAACCACCCCGCGATGTTTTTCTCACTCCTACAACTGAATGTAATGTTACACACCTATACAATCCGCACCACCCCGCGATGTTTTTCAGAAACCTATCCTAAATTGCCACTTCATGTTTCCTGACCTCCCCATGCTGACCACCCCGCGGTGCTTTTCTCCATCCTATATTGCCACTCATGCCTATCCTAATTCACACCCTCCATTTCAAACCACCCCGCGATGTTTTTCTCACTCCTACTAGTGAATGTAATGTTACACACCCATACAATGCGCACCACCCCGCGATGTTTTACTCAGTTCTACTCGTGAATGTAATGTTACACACCCATACAATGCGCACCACCCTGCGATGTTTTTCAGAAACCTATCCAACATTGCCACTGCATGTTTCCTGACCTCCCCATGCTGACCACCCCGTATTGCTTTTCTCCATACTACATTGCCAATCAGTGCCTATCCTAATTCAGACACTCCGATTCACCCCAACCCGTGATGTTTTTCTCACACCTACTAGTGAATGTAATGTTACACACCCATACAGTGCGCACCACCCCGTGATGTTTTTCAGAAACCTATCCTACATTGCCACTGCATGTTTCCTGACTTCCCCATGCTGACCACTCCGCGGTGCTTTTCTCCATCCTACATTGCCACTCACTGCCTATCCTAATTCAGACCCTCCGATTCACACCACCCCGCGATGTTTCTCTCACTCCTACTAGTGAATGTAATGTTACACACCCATACAATGCACACCACCCCGCGATGTTTTCCTCACAACTTCTAGTGAATGTAATGTTACACACCCATACAATGCGCACCACCCAGTGATATTTTTCAGAAACCTATCTTACATTGCCACTGCATGTTTCCTGACCTCCCCATGCTGACCAACCCGCGGTTCTTTTCTCCATCGTACATTGCAACTCACTGCCTATTCTAATTCAGACCCTCCGATTCACACCACGCCGTGATGTTTTTCTAACTCCTACTAGTGAATGTAATGTTACAAACCCATACAATGCGCACCACCCCGCGATGTTTTTCGGAAACCTATCCTACATTGCCACTGCATGTTTCCTGACCTCCCCATGCTGACCACGCCGCGGTACTTTTCTCTATCCTACATTGCCACTCAGTGCCTATCCTAATTCAGACCCTCCGATTCACACCACCCCGTGATGTTTTTCTCACTCCTACTAGTGAATGTAATGTTACACACCCATACAATGCGCACCACCCCGTATATTTTTCTCAGTGCTACTAGTGAATGTAATGTTACACACCCATACAATGCGCACCACCCCGCGATGTTTTTCTCAGTCCTACTAGTGAATGTAATGCTACACACCCATACAATGCGCACCACGC
This sequence comes from Cavia porcellus, assembly GCF_034190915.1. Classification (NCBI taxonomy): domain Eukaryota; kingdom Metazoa; phylum Chordata; class Mammalia; order Rodentia; family Caviidae; genus Cavia; species Cavia porcellus. The sequence goes on from NW_026947575.1 coordinate 1,331,757, forward strand.
CGTGATGTTTTTCAGAAACCTATCCTAAATTGCCACTGCATGTTTCCTGACCTCCACATGCTGACCACCCCGCGGTTCTTTTCTCCATCCTACATTGCAACTCACTGCCTATTCTAATTCAGACCCTCCGATTCACACCACGCCGTGATGTTATTCTAACTCCTACTAGTGAATGTAATGTTACAAACCCATACAATGCGCACCACCCCGCGATGTTTTTCGGAAACCTATCCTACATTTCCACTGCATGTTTCCTGACCTCCCCAAGCTGACCACGCTGCGGTGCTTTTCTCTATCCTACATTGCCACTCAGTGCCTATCCTAATTCAGACCCTCCGATTCACACCACCCCGTGATGTTTTTCTCACTCCTACTAGTGAATGTAATGTTACACACCCATACAATGCGCACCACCCCGTATATTTTTCCCAGTCCTACTAGTGAATGTAATGTTACACACCCATACAATGCGCACCACCTCGTGATGTTTTGCTCAGTCCTACTAGTGAATGTAATGCTACACACCCATACAATGCGCACCACCCCGTGATGTTTTTCAGAAACCTATCCTATATTGCCACGGCATGTTTCCTGACCTTCACATGCTGACCACCCCGTGGTGCTTTTCTACATCCTACATTGCCACTCACTGCCTATCCTAATTCAGACCCTCCGATTCACACCACGTGTGATGTTTTTCTCACTGCTACTAGTGAATGTAATGTTACACTCCCATACAATGCGCACCACCCCGCGATGTTTTTCAGAAACCTATCCTACATTGCCACTGCATGTTTCCTGACTTCCCAATGCTGACAACCCCGCGGTGCTTTTCTCCATCCTACATTGCCACTCACTGCCTATCCTAATTCAGACCCTCCGATTCACATCACCCCGTGATGTTTTTCTCACTCGTACTAGTGAATGTAATGTTACACACCCATACAATGCGCACCACCCCTCGATGTTTTTCAGAAACCTATCCTACATTACAACTGCATGTTTCCTGACCTCCCCATTCTGACCACCCTGTTGTGCTTTTCTCCATCCTACATTGCCACTCATGCCTATCCTAATTCAGACCCTCCGATTCAAACCACCCCGCGATGTTTTTCTCACTCCTACTAGTGAATGTAATGTTACACACCTATACAATCTGCACCACCCCGCGATGTTTTTCAGAAACCTATCCTAAATTGCCACTTCATGTTTCCTGACCTCCCCATGCTGACCACCCCGCGCTGCTTTTCTCCATCCTATATTGCCACTCATGCCTATACTAATTTAGACCCTCTGATTCACACTTCCCCGCGATGTTTTTCTCACTCCTACTAGTGAATGTAATGTTACACACCCATACAATGCGCACCACCCACCGATGTTTTTCCAACTTCTACTAGTGAATGTAATGTTACACACCCATACAATGCGCACCACCCCGCGATGTTTTTCAGAAACCTATCCTACATTGCTACTGCATGTTTCCTGACCTCCCCATGCTGACCACACCGTGGTGCTTTTCTCCATCCTACATTGCCACTTACTGCCTATCCTAATTCAGACCCTATGATTCACACCACCCTGTGATGTTTTTCTCACTGCTACCAGTGAATGTAATTTTACACACCCATATAATGCGCACCACCCCGCGATGTTTTTCAGAAACCTATCCTACATTGCCACTGCATATTTCCTGACCTGCCCATGCTTACCACCCCGTGGTGCTTTTCTCCATCCGGCATTGCAACTCATTGCCTATCCTAATTCAGACCCTATGATTCACACCACCCCTTGATGTTTTTCTCACTCCTACTAGTGAATGTAATGTTACACAGCCATACAATGCACACCACCCCGCGATGTTTTTCAGAAACATATCCTACATTGCTACTGCACGTTTCCTGACCTCCCCATGCTGACCACCCCGTGGTGCTTTTCTCCATCCTGCATTGCCACTCACTGCCTATCCTAATTCAGACCCTATGATTCACACCACCCCGTGATGTTTTCCTCACTCCTACTAGTGAATGTAATGTTACACAGCCATACAATGCGCACCACCCCGCGATGATTTTCAGAAACCTATCCTACATTGCCACTGCATGTTTCCTGACCTCCCCATGCTGACCACCCTGTGGTGCTTTTCTCCATCCTATATTGCCACTCCCTGCCTATCTGAATTCAGATCCTATGGTTTACACCACCACGTGTTTTTCTAACTCCTACTAGTGAATGTAATGTTACAAACCCATACAATGCGCACCACCCCGCGATGTTTTTCGGAAACCTATCCTACATTGCCACTGCATGTTTCCTGACCTCCCCATGCTGACCACGCCGCGGTGCTTTTCTCTATCCTACATTGACACTCAGTGCCTATCCTAATTCAGACCCTCCGATTCACACCACCCCGTGATGTTTTTCTCACTCCTACTAGTGAATGTAATGTTACACACCCATACAATGCGCACCACCCCGCGATATTTTTCTCAGTCCTAGTAGTGAATGTAATGTTACACACCCATACAATGCGCACCACCCCGCGATGTTTTTCTCAGTCCTACTAGTGAATGTAATGCTACACACCCATACAATGCGCATCACCCCGTGATGTTTTTCAGAAACCTATCCTACATTGCCACGGCATGTTTCCTGACCTCCACATGCTGACCACCCCGTGGTGCTTTTCTACATCCTACATTGCCGCTCACTGCCTATCCTAATTCAGACCCTCCGATTCACACCACGTGTGACGTTTTACTCACTGCTACTAGTGAATGTAATGTTACACTCCCATACAATGCGCACCACCCCGCGATGTTTTTCAGAAACCTATTCTACATTGCCACTGCATGTTTCCTGACCTCCCCATGCTGACCACCCTGTGGTGCTTTTCTCCATCCTATATTGCCACTCCCTGCCTATCTGAATTCAGATCCTATGATTTACACCACCACGTGTTTTTCTAACTCCTACTAGTGAATGTAATGTTACAAACCCATACAATGCGCACCACCCCGCGATGTTTTTCGGAAACCTATCCTACATTGCCACTGCATGTTTCCTGACCTCCCCATGCTGACCACGCCGCAGTGCTTTTCTCTATCCTACATTGACACTCAGTGCCTATCCTAATTCAGACCCTCCGATTCACACCACCCCGTGATGTTTTTCTCACTCCTACTAGTGAATGTAATGTTACACACCCATACAATGCGCACCACCCCGCGATATTTTTCTCAGTCCTAGTAGTGAATGTAATGTTACACACCCATACAATGCGCACCACCCCGCGATGTTTTTCTCAGTCCTACTAGTGAATGTAATGCTACACACCCATACAATGCGCATCACCCCGTGATGTTTTTCAGAAACCTATCCTACATTGCCACGGCATGTTTCCTGACCTCCACATGCTGACCACCCCGTGGTGCTTTTCTACATCCTACATTGCCGCTCACTGCCTATCCTAATTCAGACCCTCCGATTCACACCACGTGTGATGTTTTACTCACTGCTACTAGTGAATGTAATGTTACACTCCCATACAATGCGCACCACCCCGCGATGTTTTTCAGAAACCTATCCTACATTGCCACTGCATGTTTCCTGACTACCCAATGCTGACAACCCCGCGGTGCTTTTCTCCATCCTACATTGCCACTCACTGCCTATCCTAATTCAGACCCTCCGATTCACATCACCCCGTGATGTTTTTCTCACTCGTACTAGTGAATGTAATGTTACACACCCATACAATGCGCACCACCCCTCGATGTTTTTTCAGAAACCTATCCTACATTACAACTGCATGTTTCCTGACCTCCCCATGCTGACCACCCTGTTGTGCTTTTCTCCATCCTACATTGCCACTCATGCCTATCCTAATTCAGACCCTCCGATTCAAACCACCCCGCGATGTTTTTCTCACTCCTACTAGTGAATGTCATGTTACACACCTATACAATCTGCACCACCCCGCGATGTTTTTCAGAAACCTATCCTAAATTGCCACTTCATGTTTCCTGACCTCCCCATGCTGACCACCCCGCGCTGCTTTTCTCCATCCTATATTGCCACTCATGCCTATACTAATTTAGACCCTCTGATTTACACCACCCCGCGATGTTTTTCTCACTCCTACTAGTGAATGTAATGTTACACACCCATACGATGCGCACCACCCACCGATGTTTTTCCAACTTCTACTAGTGAATGTAATGTTACACACCCATACAATGCGCACCACCACGCGATGTTTTTCAGAAACCTATCCTACGTTGCTACTGCATGTTTCCTGACCTCCCCATGCTGACCACACCGTGGTGCTTTTCTCCATCCTACATTGCCACTTACTGCCTATCCTAATTCAGACCCTATGATTCACACCACCCTGTGATGTTTTTCTCACTGCTACCAGTGAATGTAATTTTACACACCCATATAATGCGCACCACCCCGCGATGTTTTTCAGAAACCTATCTTACATTGCCACTGCATATTTCCTGACCTGCCCATGCTTACCACCCCGTGGTGCTTTTCTCCATCCTGCATTGCCACTCACTGCCTAGTCTAATTCAGACCCTATGATTCACACCACCCCTTGATGTTTTTCTCACTCCTACTAGTGAATGTAATGTTACACAGCCATACAATGCACACCACCCCGCGATGTTTTTCAGAAACATATCCTACATTGCTACTGCACGTTTCCTGACCTCCCCATGCTGACCACCCCGTGGTGCTATTCCCCATCCTGCATTGCCACTCACTGCCTATCCTAATTCAGACCCTATGATTCACACCACCCCGTGATGTTTTTGTCACTCCTACTAGTGAATGTAATGTTGCACAGCCATACAATGCGCACCACCCCGCGATGATTTTCAGAAACCTATCCTACATTGCCACTGCATGTTTCCTGACCTCCCCATGCTGACCACCCTGTGGTGCTTTTCTCCATCCTGTATTGCCACTCCCTGCCTATCTGAATTCAGATCCTATGATTTACACCACCACGTGTTTTTCTAACTCCTACTAGTGAATGTAATGTTACAAACCCATACAATGCGCACCACCCCGCGATGTTTTTCGGAAACCTATCCTACATTGCCACTGCATGTTTCCTGACCTCCCCATGCTGACCACGCCGCGGTGCTTTTCTCTATCCTACATTGACACTCAGTGCCTATCCTAATTCAGACCCTCCGATTCACACCACCCCGTGATGTTTTTCTCACTCCTACTAGTGAATGTAATGTTACACACCCATACAATGCGCACCACCCCGCGATATTTTTCTCAGTCCTAGTAGTGAATGTAATGTTACACACCCATACAATGCGCACCACCCCGCGATGTTTTTCTCAGTCCTACTAGTGAATGTAATGCTACACACCCATACAATGCGCATCACCCCGTGATGTTTTTCAGAAACCTATCCTACATTGCCACGGCATGTTTCCTGACCTCCACATGCTGACCACCCCGTGGTGCTTTTCTACATCCTACATTGCCACTCACTGCCTATCCTAATTCAGACCCTCCGATTCACACCACGTGTGATGTTTTTCTCACTGCTACTAGTGAATGTAATGTTACACTCCCATACAATGCGCACCACCCCGCGATGTTTTTCAGAAACCTATCCTACATTGCCACTGCATGTTTCCTGACTTCCCAATGCTGACAACCCTGCGGTGCTTTTCTCCATCCTACATTGCCACTCACTGCCTATCCTAATTCAAACCCTCCGATTCACATCACCCCGTGATGTTTTTCTCACTCGTACTAGTGAATGTAATGTTACACACCCATACAATGAGCACCACCCCTCGATGTTTTTCAGAAACCTATCCTACATTACAACTGCATGTTTCCTGACCTCCCCATTCTGACCACCCTGTTGTGCTTTTCTCCATCCTACATTGCCACTCATGCCTATCCTAATTCAGACCCTCCGATTCAAACCACTCCGCGATGTTTTTCTCACTCCTACTAGTGAATGTAATGTTACACACCTATACAATCTGCACCACCCCGCGATGTTTTTCAGAAACCTATCCTAAATTGCCACTTCATGTTTCCTGACCTCCCCATGCTGACCACCCCGCGCTGCTTTTCTCCATCCTATATTGCCACTCATGCCTATACTAATTTAGACCCTCTGATTCACACCACCCCGCGATGTTTTTCTCATTCCTACTAGTGAATGTAATGTTACACACCCATACAATGCGCACCACCCACCGATGTTTTTCCAACTTCTACTAGTGAATGTAATGTTACACAGCCATACAATGCGCACCACCCCGCGATGTTTTTCAGAAACCTATCCTACATTGCTACTGCATGTTTCCTGACCTCCCCATGCTGACCACACCGTGGTGCTTTTCTCCATCCTACATTGCCACTTACTGCCTATCCTAATTCAGACCCTATGATTCACACCACCCCGTGATGTTTTTCTCACTCCTACTAGTGAATGTAATGTTACACACCCATACAATGCGCACCACCCCGCGATATTTTTCTCAGTCCTAGTAGTGAATGTAATGTTACACACCCATACAATGCGCACCACCCCGCCATGTTTTTCTCAGTCCTACTAGTGAATGTAATGCTACACACCCATACAATGCGCATCACCCCGTGATGTTTTTCAGAAACCTATCTTACATTGCCACTGCATGTTTCCTGACCTCAACATGCTGACCACCCCGTGGTGCTTTTCTACATCCTACATTGCCACTCACTGCCTATCCTAATTCAGACCCTCCGATTCACACCACGCGTGATGTTTTTCTCACTCCTACTAGTGAATGTAATGTTACAAACCCTTACAATGCGCAGAACCCCGCGATGTTTTTCTCACTCCTACTAGTGAATGTAATGCTACACACCCATACAATGCGCATCACCCCGTGATGTTTTTCAGAAACCTATCTTACATTGCCACTGCATGTTTCCTGACCTCAACATGCTGACCACCCCGTGGTGCTTTTCTACATCCTACATTGCCACTCACTGCCTATCCTAATTCAGACCCTATGATTCACACCACCCTGTGATGATTTTCTCACTGCTACCAGTGAATGTAATTTTACACACCAATATAATGCGCACCACCCCGCGATGTTTTTCAGAAACCTATCCTACATTGCCACTGCATATTTCCTGACCTGCCCTTGCTTACCACCCCGTGGTGCTTTTCTCCATCCTGCATTGCCACTCACTGCCTATCCTAATTCAGACCCTATGATTCACACCACCCCTTGATGTTTTTCTAACTCCTACTAGTGAATGTAATGTTACACAGCCATACAATGCACACCACCCCGCGATGTTTTTCAGAAACTTATCCTACATTGCTACTGCACGTTTCCTGACCTCCCCATGCTGACCACCCCGTGGTGCTTTTCTCCATCCTGCATTGCCACTCACTGCCTATCCTAATTCAGACCCTATGATTCACACCACCCCGTGATGTGTTTCTCACTCCTACTAGTGAATGTAATGTTACACAGCCATACAATGCGCACCACCCCCCGATGTTTTTCTCACTCCTACTAGTAAATGTAATGTTACACACCCATACAGTGCGCACCACCCCGCGATATTTTTCAGAAACCTATCCTACATTGCCACTGCATATTTCCTGACCTCCCCATGCTAACCACCCCGCGGTGCTTTTCTCCATCCTACATTGCCACTCCCTGCCTATCCTAATTCAGACCCTCCGATTCACAACACCCCGCGATGTTTTTCTCACTCCTACTAGTGAATGTAATGTTACACACCCATACAATGCGCACCACCCCGCGATGTTTTTCAGAAACCTATCCTACATTGCCACTGCATGTTTCCTGACCTCCCCATGCTGACCACCCAACGGTGCTTTTCTCCATCCTAAATTTCCACTCACTGCCTCTCCTAATTCCGAGCCTCGGATTCACACCACCCCGCAATGTTTTTCTCACTCCTACTAGTGAATGTAATGCAACACACCCATACAATGCGCACCACACCGCGATGTTTTTCAGACACCTATCCTACATTGCCACTGCATTTTTCCTGACCTCCCCATGCTGACCACCCCGTGGTGATTTTCTCCATCCTATATTGCCACGCACTGCTTATCAGAATTCAGATCCTATGATTTACACCACCGCGTGTTTTTTTCACTCCTACTAGTGAATGTAATGCTACACATCCATACAATGCGCACCACCCCGCGATGTTTTTCAGAAACCTATCCTACATTGCCACTGCATGTTTCCTGACCTCCCCATGCTGACCACACTGTGGTGCTTTTCTCCATCCTATATTGCCACTCCCTGCCTATCTGAATTCAGATCCTATGATTTACACCACCACGTGTTTTTCTCACTCCTACTAGTCAATGAAATGCTACACACCCATACAATGCGCAGCACCCCGCAATGTTTTTCAGAATTCTATCCTACATTGTCACTGCATGTTTCCTGACCTCCCCATGCTGACCACCCGATGGTCCTTTTCGCCATCCTACATTGCCACTCACTACCTATCCTTATTCAGACCCTCCGATTCATAACACTGCGTGATGTTTTTCTCACTCCTACTAGTGAATGTAATGTTACACACCCATACAATGCGCACAACCGCGCGATGTTTTGCTCACTCCTACTAGTGAATGTAATGTTACAGACCTATACAATGCGCACCAGCCCTCGATGTTTTTCAGAACCCTATCCTACATTGCCACTGCATGTTTCCTGACCTCCCCATGCTGACCACCCCGTATTGCTTTTCTCCATCCTACATTGCCACTCAGTGCCTATCCTAATTCAGACACTCCGATTCACACCACCCCGTGATGTTTTTCTCACTTATACTAGTGAATGTAATGTTACACACCCATACAATGCTCACCACCCCGCGATGTTTTTCAGAAACCTATCCTACATTGCCACTGCATATTTCCTGACCTCCCCATGCTGACCACCCTGCGGTGCTTTTCTCCATCCTACATTGCCATTCACTGCCTATCCTAATTCAGACCCACCGATTCACACCACCCCGCGATGTTTTTCTCACTCCTACTAGTGAATGTAATGTTACACACCCATACAATGCGCACCAACCCACGATGTTTTTCAGAAACCTATCCTAAATTGCTACTGCATGTTTCCTGACCTCCCCATGCTCACAACCCCGTGGTGCTTTTCTCCATCCTACATTGCCACTCACTGCCTATCCTAATTCGGACCCTATGATTCACACCACCCTGTGATGTTTTTCTCACTGCTACTAGTGAATGTAATGTTACACACCCATATAATGCGCACTACACCACGATGTTTTTCAGAAACCTATCCTACATTGCCACTGCATGTTTACTGACCTCCCCATGCTGACCACCCCGCGGTGCTTTTCTCCATCCTACATTGCCACTCATTGCCTATCCTAATTCAGACCCTCCGATTCACATCACCCAGTGATGTTTTTCTCACTCGTACTAGTGAATGTAATGTTACACACCCATACAATGCGAACCACCCCGCGATGTTTTTCTGAAACCTATCCTACATTACAACTGCATGTTTCCTGACCTCTCCATGCTGACCACCCCGTTATGCTTTTCTCCATCCTACATTGCCCCTCACTGCCTATCCTAATTCAGACCCTCCGATTCACACTACCCCGCGATGTTTTTCTCACTCCTACTAGTGAATGTAATGTTACACACCCATACAATGCGCACCAACCCACGATGTTTTTCAGAAACCTATCCTACATTGCTACTGCATGTTTCCTGACCTCCCCATGCTCACCAACCCGTGGTGCTTTTCTCCATCCTACATTGCCACTCACTGACTATCCTAATTCAGGCCCTCAGATTCACACCACCCCGTGATGTTTTTCTCACTCCTAATAGTGAATGTAATGTAACACACACCCATACAATGAGCACCACCCCGCGATGTTTTTCTCAGTCCTACTATTGAATGTAATGTTACACACCCATACAATGCGCACCAACCCGCGATGTTTTTCAGAAACCTATCCTACATTGCCACTGCATGTTTCCTGACCTCCCCATGCTGACCAGCCCGTGGTGCTTTTCTCCATCCTACATTTCCACACACTGCCTATGCTAATTCAGACCCCCTGATTCACACCACCCCGTGATGTTTTTCTCACTCCTTCTAGTGAATTTAATGGTACACACCCATACAATGCGCACCACCCCGCGATGTTTTTCAGAAACCTATCCTACATTGCCACTTCATGTTTCCTGACCTCCACATGCTGACCACCCCGCGGTGCTTTTAACCATCCTACATTGCCACTCACTGCCTATCCTAATTCAGACCCTCCGATTCACATCACCCCGTGTTGTTTTTCTAGCTCGTACAAGTGAATGTAATGTTACACACCCATACAATGCGCACCACCCTGCTATGTTTTTCAGAAAACTATCCTACATTACAACTGCATGTTTCCTGACCTCCCCATGCTGACAACCCCGTTGTGCTTTTCTCCATCTTCCATTGCCACTCACTGCCTATCCTGATTCAGACCCTCTGATTCACACCAACCCGTGATGTTTTTCTCACTCCCCCTGGTGAATGTAATGTTACACACCCATACAACGCGCACCACCACCTGATGTTTTTCAGAAACCTATCCTACATTGCCACTGCATGTTTCCTGACCTCCCCATGCTGACCACCCTGCGGTGCTTTTCTCCATCCTACGTTGCCACTCACTGCCTATCCTAATTCAGACCCTCCGATTCATACCACGCCGTGATGTTTTTCTCACTCCTACTAGTGAATGTAATGTTACAACCCTTAAAATGCGCACAACCCTGTGATGTTTTTCTCACTCCTACTAGTGAATGTAATGTTACACACCCATACAATGCCCACAACCCCTCAATGTTTTTAAGAAACCTATCCTAAATTGCCACTGCATGTTTCCTGACCTATCCATGCTGACCACCCCGACATGCTTTTCTCCATCCTATATTGCCACTCACTGCCTATCCTAATTCAGACCCTCTGATTCACACCACCCCGCGATGTGTTTCTCACTCCTACTAGTGAATGTAATGTTACACACCCATACAATGAGCACCACCCCGCGATGTTTTTCTCAGTCCTACTAGTGAAAGTAATGTACACACCCATACAATGCGCACCACCCCGCGATGTTTTTCAGAAATCTATCCTACATTGCCACTGCATGTTTCCTGACCTCCCCATGCTGACCACCCCGCGGTGCTTTTCTCCATCCTACATTGCCACACATGCCTATCCTAATTCAGACCCTCCAATTCACACCACCCCGTGATGTTTTTCTCACTCCAACTAGTGAATTTAATGTTACACACCCATACAATGCGCACCACCCCGCGATGTTTTTCAGAAACCTATCCTACCTTGCCACTGCATGTTTCCTGACCTCCCCATGCTGGCCTCCCCGCGGTGCTTTTCTCCATCCTACATTGCCACTCCCTGCCTATCCTAATTCAGACCCTCTGATTCACACCACCCCGCGATGTGTTTCTCACTCCTACTAGTGAATGCAATGTTACACACCCATACAATGCGCACCACCCCGCGATGTTTTTCAGAAACCTATCCTACATTGCCACTGCATGTTTCCTGACCTCCCCATGCTGACCAGCCCGTGGTGCTTTTCTCCATCCTACATTGCCACTCACTGTCTATCCTAATTCAGACCCTCCGATTCAAACCACCCCGCGATGTTTTTCTCACTCCTACTAGTGAATGTAATGTTACACACCCATACAATGCGCACCACCCCCCGATGTTTTTCTCACTCCAACTAGCAAATGTAATGTTACACACCCATACAGTGCGCACCACCCCGCGATAATTTTCAGAAACCTATCCTACATTGCCACAGCATATTTCCTGACCTCCCCATGCTGACCACCCCACGGTGCTTTTCTCCATCCTACATTGCCACTCACTGCCTATCCTAATTCCGAGCCCCGGATTCACACCACCCTGTGATGTTTTTCTCACTCCTACTAGTGAATATAATGCTACACACCCATACAATGCGCACCAACACGCGATGTTTTTCAGAAACCTATCCTACATTGCCACAGCTTGTTTCCTGAACTCCCCATGCTGACCACCCCGTGGTGCTTTTCTCCATCCTATATTGCCACTCACTGCCTATCTGAATTCAGATCCTATGATTTACACCACCGCGTATTTTTCTCACTCCTACTATTGAATGTAATGCTACACACCCATAAAATGCGCACCACCCCACAATGTTTTTCAGAATTCTATCCTACATTGTCACTGCATGTTTCCTGATCTCCCCATGCTGACCACCCCTTGGTGCTTTTCTCCATCCTACATTGCCACTCACTGCCTATCCTAATTCAGACCCTCCGATTCACACCACCACGTGATGTTTTTCTCACTCCAACTAGTGAATGTAATGTTACACACCCATACAATGCGCACCAGCCCGCGATGTTTTTCTCACAGCTACTAGTGAATGTAATGTTACACACCCATACAATGCGCACCACCCCGCGATGTTTTTCAGAAACCTATACTACTTGGCCAGTGCATGTTTCCTGACCTCCCCATGCTGACCACCCCTCGGTGCTTTTCTCCATCCTACATTGCCACTCACTGCCTATCCTAATTCAGACCATCCAATTCACATCACCCCGTGATGTTTTTCTCGCTCGTACTAGTGAATGTAATGTTACACACCCGTACAATGCGCACCATCACGTGATGTTTATCAGAAACCTATCCTACATTAAAACTGCATGTTTCCTGACGCCCCATGCTGACCACCCCGTTGTGCTTTTCTCCATCCTACATTGCCACTCACTGCCTATACTAATTCAGACCCTATGATTCACACCACCCCGTGATGTTTTTGTCATTCCTACTAGTGAATGTATTGTTACACACCCATACAATGTGCACCACCCCGCGATGTTTTTCAGAAACCTATCCTACATTACCACAGCATGTTTCCTGACCTCTCCATGCTGACCACACCGCGGTGCTTTTCTCCATCCTACATTGCCACTCATTGCCTATACTAATTCAGGCACTCTGATTCACACCACTCCGCGATGTTTTTCTCACTCCTACTAGTGAATGTAATGTTACACACCCATACAATGCGCACCACCCCGCGATGATTTTCAGAAACCTATCCTACATTGCCACTGAATGTTTCCTGACCTCCCCATTCTGACCACCCCGCGGTGCTTTTCTCCATCTTACATTGCAACTCACTGCCTATCCTTATTCAGACCCTCCGATTCACACCACGCCGTCATGTTTTTCTAACTCCTACTAGTGAATGTAACGTTATACACCCATACAATGCGCACAACCCCGCGATGTTTTTCTCAATCCTACTAGTGAATGTAATGTTACACACCCATACAATGCGCACCACCCCGCGATGTTTTTCAGAAACCTATCCTACATTGCCAATGCATGTTTCCTGTCCTCCCCATGCTGACGTCCCCGCTGTGCTTTTCTCCATCCTACATTGCCACTCACTGCCTATCCTAATTCTGACCCTCCGATTCACACCACCCTGCGATGTTTTTCTCACTCCTACTAGTGAATGTAATGTTACACACCTATACAATGCGCACCACCCCGCGATGTTTTTCAGAAAACTGTCCTACATTGCCACTGCATGTTTCCTGAACTCCCCATGCTGACCACCCCGCTGTGATTTTCTCCATCCTACATTGCCACTCACTGCCTATCCTAATTCAGACCCTCCGATTCACACCACCCCGCAATGTTTTTCTCACTCCTACTAGTGAATGTAATGTTACACACCCATACAATGCGCACCACCCCCCGATGTTTTTCTCACTCCAACTAGTAAATGTAATTTTACACACCCATACAGTGCGCACCACCCCGCGATATTTTTCAGAAACCTATCCTACATTGCCACTGCATGTTTCCTGTCCTCCCCATGCTGACCAGCCCGTGATGCTTTTCTCCATCCTACATTGCCACTCACTGCCTATCCTAATTCCGACCCCGGATTCCCACCACCCCGCGATGTTTTTCTCACTCCTACTAGTGAATGTAATCTTACACACCCATACAATGCGCACCACCCGGCGATGATTTTCTCAGTCCTACTAGTGAATGTAATGTTACACACCCATACAATGCGCACCACCCCACGATGTTTTTCAGAAACCTATCCTACATTGCCACTGCTTGTTTCCTGACCTCCCCATGCTGACCACCCCGTGGTGCTTTTCTCCATTCTATATTGCCACTCACTGCCTATCTGAATTCAGATCCTATGATTTACACCACCGCGTGTTTTTCTCTCTCCTACTAGTGAATGTAATTCTACACACCCATACAATGCGCACCACCCCACAATGTTTTTCAGAATTCTATCCTACATTGTAACTGCATGTTTCCTGACCTCCCCATGTTGACCACCCCGTTATGCTTTTCTCCATCCTACATTGCCAATCACTGACTATCCTAATTCAGACCCTAAGATTCACACCACTCCGTGATTTTTATCTCACTCCTACTAGTGAATGTAATGTTACACACCCATACGATGCGCACCACTCCGCAATGTTTTTCAGAAACCTATCCTACATTGCCACTGCATATTTCCTTACCTCCCCATGTTGATCACCAGTGGTGCTTTTCTCCAACCTACATTGCCACTCACTGCCTATCCTAATTGAGACCCTCCGATTCACACCGCCCCGTGATGTTTTTCTCACTCCTACTAGTGAATGTAATGTTACACACCCATACATTGCGCACCACCCCGCAATGTTTTTCAAAAACTTATCCTACATTGCCACTACATGTTTCCTGACCTCCCCATCCTGAACACTCCATTGTGCTTTTCTCCAACCTATATTGCCACTCAATGCCGATCTGAATTCAGATCATATGATTGACACGACCGCGTGTTTTTCTCACTCCTACTAGTGAATGTAATGTTACACACCCATACAGTGCGCACCACCCCGCGATGTTTTTCCCAAACCTATCCTATATTGCCACTGCATGTTTACTGACCTCCCCATGCTGACCACCCCGTGGTGTTTTCTGCATCCTACATTGCCACTCACTGCCTATCCTAATTCAGATCCTATGATTCACACCACCCCGTGGTGTTTTTCTCACTCCTACTAGTGAATGTAATCTTACACACCCATACAATGCGCACCACCCGGCGATGTTTTTCTCAGTCCTACTAGTGAATGTAATGTTACACACCCATACAATGCGGACCACCCCGCGATGTTTTTCGGAAACCTATCCGACATTGCCACTGCATTTTTCCTGACCTCCCCATGCTGACCACCCCGCGGTGCTTTTCTCCATCCTACATTGCCACTCCCTGCCTATCCTAATTGAGACCCTCCGATTCACACCACCCCGTGATATTATTCTCACTCCTACTAGTGAATGTAACGTTACACACCCATACAATGCGCACCACCCCGCGATGTTTTTCAGAAACCTATCCTACATTGCCACTGCATGTTTCCTGACCTCCCCATGCTGACCACCCCGCGGTGCTTTTCTCCATCCTACATTGCCACTCACTGCCTATCCTAATTCTTACCCTCCGATTCACACCACCCTGCGATGTTTTTCTCACTCCTACTAGTGAATGTAATGTTACACACCTATACAATGCGCACCACTGCGCGATGTTTTTCAGAAACCTGTCCTACATTGCCACTGCATGTTTCCTGACCTCCCCATACTGACCACCCCGCGGTGATTTTCTCCATCCTACATTGCCACTCACTGCCTATCCTAATTCAGACCCTCCGATTCACACCACCCCGTGATGTTTTTCTCACTCCTACTAGTCAATGTATTGTTACACACCCATACAATGCGCACGACCCCGCAGTGTTTTTCTCACTCCTACTAGTCAATGTAATGTTACACACCCATACAATGCGCACAACCGCGTGATGTTTTTCTCACTCCTACTAGTGAATGTAATGTTACACACCCATACAATGCGCACCAGCCCGCGATGTTTTTCAGAAACCTATCCTACATTGTCACTGCATGTTTCCTGACCTCCCCATGCTGACCACCCCGGATTGCTTTTCTCCATCCTACATTTCCACTCACTGCCTATACTAATTCAGATGCTATGGTTCACACCACCCAGTGATATTTTTCTCACTCGTACTAGTGAATGTAACGTTACACACCCATTCAATGCGCACCACCCCGTGATAATTCTGAGAAACCTATCCTACATTGCCACTGCATGTTTCCTGACCTCCAGATGCTGACCACCCCGTTATGCTTTTCTCCATCCTACATTGCCAATCACTGACTATCCTAATTCAGACCCTATGATTCACACCACTCCGTGATTTTTTTCTCACTCCTACTAGTGAATGTAATGTTACACACCCATACGATGCGCACCACTCCGCGATGTTTTTCAGAAACCTATCCTACATTGCCACTGCATATTTCCTTACCTCCCCATGTTGATCACCCCGTGGTGCTTTTCTCCTACCTACATTGCCACTCACTGCCTATCCTAATTGAGACCCTCCGATTCACACCACCCCGTGATTTTTTTCTCACTCCTACTAGTGAATGTAATGTTACACACCCATACATTGCGCACCACCCCGCGATGTTTTTCAAAAACTTATCCTACATTGCCACTGCATGTTTCCTGACCTCCCCATCCTGAACACCCCATTCTTCTTTTCTCCTTCCTATATTGCCACTCAATGCCAATCTGAATTCAGATCATATGATTGACACGACCGCGTGTTTTTCTCACTCCTACTAGTGAATGTAATGTTACACACCCATAGAATGCGCACCACCCCGCGATGTTTTTCCCAAACCTATCCTATATTGCCACTGCATGTTTACTGACCTCCCCATGCTAACCACCCCGTGGTGTTTTCTGCATCCTACATTGCTACTCACTGCCTATCCTAATTCAGATCCTATGATTCTCACCACCCCGTGGTGTTTTTCTCACTCCTACTAGTGAATGTTACCTTACACACCCATACAATGCGCACCACCCGGCGATGTTTTTCTCAGTCCTACTAGTGAATATAATGTTACACACCCATACAATGCGCACCACCCCGCGATGTTTTTCAGAAACTTATCCGATATTGCCACTGCATGTTTCCTGACCTCCCCATGCTGACAACCCCGCGGTGCTTTTCTCCATCCTACATTGCCACTCACTGCCTATCCTAATTGAGACCCTCCGATTCACACCACCCTGTGATGTTATTCTCACTCCTACTAGTGAATGTAATGTTACACACCCATACAATGCGCACCACCCCGCGATGTTTTTCAGAAACCTATCCTACATTGCCACTGCATGTTTCCTGACCTCCCCATGCTGACCACCCCGCGGTGCTTTTCTCCATCCTACATTGCCACTCACTGCCTATCCTAATTCTGCCCCTCCGATTCACACCACCCTGCGATGTTTTTCTCACTCCTACTAGTGAATGTAATGTTACACAGCTATACAATGCGCACCACAGCGCGATGTTTTTCTCACTCCTACTAGTGAATGTAATGTTACACACCCATACAATGCGAAACAGCCCGCGATGTTTTTCAGAAACCTATCCTATATTGTCACTGCATGTTTCCTGACCTCCCCATGCTGACCACCCCGTATTGCTTTTCTCCATCCTACATTGCCACTCACTGCCTATCCTAATTCAGATCCTATGATTCACACCACCCAGTGATATTTTTCTCACTCGTACTAGTGAATATAATGTTACACACCCATTCAATGCGCACCACCCCGCGATAATTCTCAGAAACCTATCCTACATTGCCACTGCATGTTTCCTGACCTCCCCATGCTGACCACCCCGTTATGCTTTTCTCCATCCTACATTGCCAATCACTGACTATCCTAATTCAGACCCTATGATTCACACCACTCCGTGATTTTTTTCTCACTCCTACTAGTGAATGTAATGATACACACCCATACGATGCGCACCACTCCGCGATGTTTTTCATAAACCTATCCTACATTGCCACTGCATATTTCCTTACCTCCCCATACTGATCACCCCGTGGTGCTTTTCTCCATCCTATATTGCCACTCAATGCCGATCTGAATTCAGATCATATGATTGACACGACCGCGTGTTTTTCTCACTCCTACTAGTGAATGTAATGTTACACACCCATACAATGCGCACCACCCCGCGATGTTTTTCCCAAACCTACCCTATATTGCCACTGCATGTTTACTGACCTCCCCATGCTGCCCACCCCGTGGTGCTTTTCTCCATCCTACATTGCCAATCACTGCCTATCCTAACTCAGACCCTCTGATTCACACCACCCCGTGATGTTTTTCTAACTCCTACTGGTGAATGTAATGTTACACACCCATACAATGCGCACCACCAAGCGATGTTTTTCAGAAACCTATCCTACATTGCCACTGCATGGTTCCTGACCTCCCCATGCTGACCACCCCGTGGTGTTTTCTGCATCCTACATTGCCACTCACTGCCTATCCTAATTCAGATCCTATGATTCACACCACCCCGTGGTGTTTTTCTCACTTCTACTAGTGAATGTAATCTTACACACCCATACAATGCCCACCACCCCGCGATGTTTTTCAGAAACTTATCCTACATTGCCACTGCATGTTTCCTGACCTCCTCATGCTGACCACCCCGTGGTTCTTTTCTCCATCCTACATTGCCACTCACTGCCTATTCTTTTTCAGACCCTCCGATTCACACCACCCCATGATGTTTTTGTCACTCCTACTAGTGAATGTAATGTTACACACCCATACAATGCGCACAACCCCGTGATGTTTTTCACATACCTATCCTATATGGCCACTGCATGTTTCCTGACCTCCCCATGCAGACCACCCCATGGTGCTTTTCTCTATCCTACATTGCCACACACTGCCTATCCAAATTCAGAACCTCTGATTCACACCACCCCGCGATGTTTTTCACATACCTATCCTATATGGCCACTGCATGTTCCCTGACCTCACCATGCTGACCACCCCGCGGTGCTTTTCTCCATCCTACATTCCCTCTCACTGCCTATCTTAGTTTAGACCCTCCGAGTCACACCACCCCGTGACGTTTTTCTCACTCCTACTATTGAATGTAATGAAACACACACCCATAGAATGCGCACCACCCCGCGATGTTTTTCAGAAACCTATCCTACATTGCCAGTGCATGTTCCCTGACCTCCCCATGATGACCACCCCGCGCTGCTTTTCTCCATCCTACATTGCCACTCACTGCCTATCCGAATTCAGATCCTATGATTCAAAACACCGCGTGTTTTTCTCATTCCTACTAGTTAATGTAATGTTACACACCCGTACAATGCGAACCACCCCGCGATGTTTTACAGAAATCTATCCTACATTGCCACTGCATGTTTCCTGACCTCCCCATGCTGACCAACCCGTTATGCATTTCTCTATCCTACATTGCCAATCACTGCCTATTCTAATTCAGACCCTATGATTCACACCACCCCGTGATTTTTTTCTCACTCCTACTAGTGAATGTAATGTTACACACCCATACGATGCGCACCACTCCGCGATGTTTTTCAGAAACCTATCCTATATTGCCACTGCATGTTTCCTTACCTCCCAATGCTGATCACCCCGTGGTGCTTTTCTCCTTCCTATATTGCCACTCAATGCCGATCTGAATTCAGATCATATGATTGACACCACCGCGTGTTTTTCTCACTCCAACTAGTGAATGTAATGCTACACACCCATACAATGCGCACCACCCCACGATGTTTTTCAAAAACCTATCGTACATTGCCACTGCATGTTTCCTGACCTCCCCATGCTGACCACCCCGTGGTGCTTTTCTCCATCCTACATTGCCAATCACTGCCTATCCTAACTCAGACCCTCCGATTCACAAGACCCCGTGATGTTTTTCTCACTCCTACTGGTGAAGGTAATGTTACACACCCATACAATGCGCACCACTGCGCGATGTTTTTAAGAAACCTGTCCTACATTGCCACTGAATGTTTCCTGACCTCCGCATGCTGACCAACCCGTGGTGCTTTTCTCCATCCTACATTGCCACTCACTGCCTATCCTAATTCAGATCCTATGATTCACACCACCCCGTGGTGTTTTTCTCACTCCTACTAGTGAATGTAATCTTACACACCCATACAATGCCCACCACCCCGCGATGTTTTTCAGAAACTTATCCTACATTGCCACTGCATGTTTCCTGACCTCCTCATGCTGACCACCCCGTGGTTCTTTTCTCCATCCTACATTGCCACTCACTGCCTATTCTTTTTCAGACCCTCCGATTCACACCACCCCATGATGTTTTTGTCACTCCTACTAGTGAATGTAATGTTACACACCCATACAATGCGCACAACCCCGCGATGTTTTTCACATACCTATCCTATATGGCCACTGCATGTTTCCTGACCTCCCCATGCAGACCACCCCATGGTGCTTATCTCTATCCTACATTGCCACACACTGCCTATCCAAACTCAGAACCTCTGATTCACATCACCCCGCGATGTTTTTCACATACCTATCCTATATGGCCACTGCATGTTCCCTGACCTCACCATGCTGACCACCCCGCGGTGCTTTTCTCCATCCTACATTCCCTCTCACTGCCTATCCGAATTCAGATCCTATGATTCACAACACCGCGTGTTTTTCTCATTCCTACTAGTTAATGTAATGTTACACACCCGTACAATGCGAACCACCCCGCGATGTTTTACAGAAATCTATCCTACATTGCCCCTGCATGTTTCCTGACCTCCCCATGCTGACCAACCCGTTATGCATTTCTCTATCCTACATTGCCAATCACTGCCTATTCTAATTCAGACCCTATGATTCACACCACCCCGTGATTTTTTTCTCACTCCTACTAGTGAATGTAATGTTACACACCAATACGATGCGCACCACTCCGCGATGTTTTTCAGAAACCTATCCTATATTGCCACTGCATGTTTCCTTACCTCCCAATGCTGATCACCCCGTGGTGCTTTTCTCCTTCCTATATAGCCACTCAATGCCGATCTGAATTCAGATCATATGATTGACACCACCGCGTGTTTTTCTCACTCCGACTAGTGAATGTAATGCTACACACCCATACAATGCGGACCACCCCGCGATGTTTTTCAAAAACCTGTCCTACATTGCCACTGCATGTTTCCTGACCTCCCCATGGTGACCACCCCGTGGTGCTTTTCTCCATCCTACATTGACAATCACTGCCTATCCTAACTCAGACCCTCCGATTCACAAGACCCCGTGATGTTTTTCTCACTCCTACTGGTGAAGGTAATGTTACACACCAATACAATGCGCACCACTGCGCGATGTTTTTAAGAAACCTGTCCTACATTGCCACTGAATGTTTCCTGACCTCCGCATGCTGACCAACCCGTGGTGCTTTTCTCCATCCTACATTGCCACTCACTGCCTATCCTAATTCAGACCCTCTGATTCACACCACCCCGCGATGTGTTTCTCACTCCTACAAGTGAATGCAATGTTACAAACCCATACAATGCGCACCACCCCGCGATGTTTTTCCTAAACCTATCCTACATTGCCACTGCATGTTTCCTGACCTCCCCATGCTGACCAGCCCGTGGTGCTTTTCTCCATCCTACATTGCCACTCACTGCCTCTCCTAATTCAGACAACCCGATTCACACCACCCCGAGATGTTTTTCTCACTCCTACTAGTGAATGTAATGTTACACACCCATACAATGCACACCACCCCGCGATGTTTTTCTCAGTCCTACTAGTGAATGTAATGTTACACACCCATACAATGCGCATCACCCCGCGATGTTTTTCAGAAACCTACCCTATATTGCCACTGCATGTTTACTGACCTCCCCATGCTGCCCACCCCGTGGTGCTTTTCTCCATCCTACATTGCCAATCACTGCCTATCCTAACTCAGACCCTCTGATTCACACCACCCCGTGATGTTTTTCTAACTCCTACTGGTGAATGTAATGTTACACACCCATACAATGCGCACCACCAAGCGATGTTTTTCAGAAACCTATCCTACATTGCCACTGCATGGTTCCTGACCTCCCCATGCTGACCACCCCGTGGTGTTTTCTGCATCCTACATTGCCACTCACTGCCTATCCTAATTCAGATCCTATGATTCACACCACCCCGTGGTGTTTTTCTCACTCCTACTAGTGAATGTAATCTTACACACCCATACAATGCCCACCACCCCGCGATGTTTTTCAGAAACTTATCCTACATTGCCACTGCATGTTTCCTGACCTCCTCATGCTGACCACCCCGTGGTTCTTTTCTCCATCCTACATTGCCACTCACTGCCTATTCTTTTTCAGACCCTCCGATTCACACCACCCCATGATGTTTTTGTCACTCCTACTAGTGAATGTAATGTTACACACCCATACAATGCGCACAACCCCGCGATGTTTTTCACATACCTATTCTATATGGCCACTGCATGTTTCCTGACCTCCCCATGCAGACCACCCCATGGTGCTTTTTTCTATCCTACATTGCCACACACTGCCTATCCAAATTCAGAACCTCTGATTCACACCACCCCGCGATGTTTTTCACATACCTATCCTATATGGCCACTGCATGTTCCCTGACCTCACCATGCTGACCACCCCGCGGTGCTTTTCTCCATCCTACATTCCCTCTCACTGCCTATCTTAGTTTAGACCCTCCGAGTCACACCACCCCGTGACGTTTTTCTCACTCCTACTATTGAATGTAATGTAACACACACCCATACAATGCGCACCACCCCGCGATGTTTTTCAGAAACCTATCCTACATTGCCAGTGCATGTTCCCTGACCTCCCCATGCTGACCACCCCGCGGTGCTTTTCTCCATCCTACATTGCCACTCACTGCCTATCCGAATTCAGATCCTATGATTCACAACACCGCGTGTTTTTCTCACTCCTACTAGTTAATGTAATGTTAACACCCGTACAATGCGAACCACCCCGCGATGTTTTCCAGAAATCTATCCTACATTGCCACTGCATGTTTCCTGACCTCCCCATGCTGACCAACCCGTTATGCATTTCTCTATCCTACATTGCCAATCACTGCCTATTCTAATTCAGACCCTATGATTCACACCACCCCGTGATTTTTTTCTCACTCCTACTAGTGAATGTAATGTTACACACCCATACGATGCGCACCACACCGCGATGTTTTTCAGAAACCTATCCAATATTGCCACTGCATGTTTCCTTACCTCCCAATGCTGATCACCCCGTGGTGCTTTTCTCCTTCCTATATTGCCACTCAATGCCGATCTGAATTCAGATCATATGATTGACACCACCGCGTGTTTTTCTCACTCCAACTAGTGAATGTAATGCTACACACCCATACAAAGCGCACCACCCCGCGATGTTTTTCAAAAACCTATCTTACATTGCCACTGCATGTTTCCTGACCTCCCCATGCTGACCACCCCGTGGTGCTTTTCTCCATCCTACATTGCCAATCACTGCCTATCCTAAGTCAGACCCTCCGATTCACACCACCCCGTGATGTTTTTCTCACTCCTACTGGTGAATTTAATGTTACACACACATAGAATGCACACCACCATGCGATGTTCTTCAGAATTCTATCCTACATTGTCACTGCATGTTTCCTGACATCGCCATGCAGGCCACCCGGTGGTGCTTTTCGCCATCCTACATCGCCACTCACTACCTATCCTTCTTCAGACCCTCTGATTCGTAACACCGCGTGATGTTTTTGTCACTCCTACTACTGAATGTAATGTTACACAGAAATACAACGCACACCACCCGGCAATGTTTTTCAGCAACCTATCCTACAATGCCAATGCATGTTTCCTGACCTCCCCATGCTGACCACACCGTGGTGCTTTTCTGCTTCCTACATTTCCTCTCACTGTCTATCCTAATTCAGATCCTGTGACTCACACCAACCCGTGATGTTTTTCTCACTCCTACTAGTGAATGTAATGTTACACACCCATACAATGCGCACCACCCCGCGATGTTTTTCAGAAACCTATCCTACATTGCCACTGCATATTTCATGACCTCCCCATGCTGACCACCCCGCGGTGCTTTTCTCCATCCTACATTGCCACTCACTGCCTATCCTAATTAAGACCCTCCGATTCACAACACCCCGCGATGTTTTTCTCACTCCTACTAGTGAAGGTAATGTTACACACCCATACAATGCGCACCACTGCGCGATGTTTTTAAGAAACCTGTCCTACATTGCCACTGAATGTTTCCTGACCTCCGCATGCTGACCAACCCGTGGTGCTTTTCTCCATCCTACATTGCCACTCACTGCCTATCCTAATTCAGATCCTTTGATTCACACCACCCAGTGATATTTTTCTCACCCGTACTAGTAAATGTAATGTTACACACCCATTCAATGCGCACCACTCCGCGATAATTCTCAGAAACGTATACTACATTGCCACTGCATGTTTCTTGACCTCCCCATGCTGACCACCCCGTTATGCTTTTCTCCATCCTACATTGCCACTCACTGCCTATCCTAATTCAGACCCTCTGATTCACACCACCCCGCGATGTGTTTCTCACTCCTACAAGTGAATGCAATGTTACACACCCATACAATGCGCACCACCCCGCGATGTTTTTCCTAAACCTATCCTACATTGCCACTGCATGTTTCCTGACCTCCTCATGCTGACCAGCCCGTGGTGCTTTTCTCCATCCTACATTGCCACTCCCTGCCTCTCCTAATTCAGACAACCCGATTCACACCACCCCGCGATGTTTTTCAAAAACTTATCCTACATTGCCGCTGCATGTTTCCTGACCTCCCCATCCTGAACACCCCATTGTGCTTTTCTCCATCCTATATTGCCACTCAATGCCGATCTGAATTCAGATCATATGATTGACACGACCGCGTGTTTTTCTCACTCCTACTAGTGAATGTAATGTTACACACCCATAGAATGCGCACCACCCCGCGATGTTTTTCCCAAACCTATCCTATATTGCCACTGCATGTTTACTGACCTCCCCATGCTGACCACCCCGTGGTGTTTTCTGCATCCTACATTGCCACTCACTGCCTATCCTAATTCTGACCCTCCGATTCACACCACCCTGCGATGTTTTTCTCACTCCTACTAGTAAATGTAATGTTACACACCTATACAATGCGCACCACTGCGCGATGTTTTTCAGAAAACTGTCCTACATTGCCACTGCATGTTTCCTGAACTCCCCATGCTGACCACCCCGCGGTGATTTTCTCCATCCTACATTGCCACTCACTGCCTATCCTAATTCAGACCCTCCGATTCAGACCACCCGTGATGTTTTTCTCAGTACTACTAGTCAATGCAATGTTACACAGCCATACAATGCGCACCACCCAGCAATGTTATTCTCCCTCCTACTAGTCAATGTAATGTTACACACCCATACAATGAGCACAACCGCGTGATGTTTTTCTCACTCCTACTAGTGAATGTAATGTTACACACCCATACAATGCGCACCAGCCCGCGATGTTTTTCAGAAACCTATCCGACATTGTTACTGCATGTTTCCTGACCTCCCCATGCTGACCACCCCGTATTGCTTTTCTCCATCCTACATTGCCACTCACTGCCTATCCTAATTCAGATGCTATGATTCACACCACCCAGTGATATTTTTCTCACTCGTACTAGTGAATGTAATGTTACACACCCATACAATGCGCACCACCCCGCGATGTTTTTCAGAAACCTATCCTACATTGCCACTGCATGTTACCTGACCTCCCCATCCTGAACACCCCATTGTGCTTTTCTCCATCCTATATTGCCACTCAATGCCGATCTGAATTCAGATCATATGATTGACACGACCGCGTGTTTTTCTCACTCCTACTAGTGAATGTAATGTTACACACCCATAGAATGCGCACCACCCCGCGATGTTTTTCCCAAACCTACCCTATATTGCCACTGCATGTTTACTGACCTCCCCATGCTGCCCACCCCGTGGTGCTTTTCTCCATCCTACATTGCCTATCACTGCCTATGCTAACTCAGACCCTCTGATTCACACAACCCCGTGATGTTTTTCTAACTCCTACTGGTGAATGTAATGTTACACACATATAGAATGCACACCACCATGCGATGTTCTTCAGAATACTATCCTACATTGTCACTGCATGTTTCCTGACCTCCCCATGCAGGCCACCCTGTGGTGCTTTTTGCCATCCTACATTGCCATTCACTACCTATCATTATTCAGACCCTCCGATTCATAACATCGTGTGATGTTTTTCTCACTCCTACTAGTGAATGTAATGTTACACAGCCATACAAAGCACACCACCCCGCAATGTTTTTCAGAAACCTATCCTACATTGCCAATGCATGTTTTCTGACCTCCCCATGCTGACCACACCGTGGTGCTTTTCTCCATCGTACATTTCCACTCATTGCCGGTCCTAATTCAGATCCTATGACTCACACCACCCCGTGATGTTTTTCTCACTCCTACTAGTGAATGTAATGTTACACACCCATACAATGCGCACCACCAAGCGATGTTTTTCAGAAACCTATCCTACATTGCCACTGCATGGTTCCTGACCTCCCCATGCTGACCACCCCGTGGTGTTTTCTGCATCCTACATTGCCACTCACTGCCTATCCTAATTCAGATCCTATGATTCACACCACCCCGTGGTGTTTCTCTCACTCCTACTAGTGAATGTAATCTTACACACCCATACAATGCCCACCACCCCGCGATGTTTTTCAGAAACTTATCCTACATTGCCACTGCATGTTTCCTGACCTCCTCATGCTGACCACCCCGTGGTGCTTTTCTCCATCCTACATTGCCACTCACTGCCTATTCTTTTTCAGACCCTCCGATTCACACCACCCCATGATGTTTTTGTCACTCCTACTAGTGAATGTAATGTTACACACCCATACAATGCGCACAACCCCGCGATGTTTTTCACATACCTATCCTATATGGCCACTGCATGTTTCCTGACCTCCCCATGCAGACCACCCCATGGTGCTTTTCTCTATCCTACATTGCCACACCCTGCCTATCCAAATTCAGAACCTCCGATTCACACCACCCCGTGATATTTTTCTCACTCGTACTATTGAATATAATGTTACACACCCATACAATGCGCACCACCCCGCGATGTTTTTCAGAAACCTATCCTACATTGCCACTGCATGTTTCCTGATCTCCCCCTGCTGTCCACCCCGTGGTGCTTTTCTCCATCATACATTGCCACTCACTGCCTATCCGAATTCAGATCCTATGATTCACAACACCGCGTGTTTTTCTCACTCCTACTAGTTAATGTAATGTTACACACCCGTACAATGCGAACCACCCCGCGATGTTTTCCAGAAATCTATCCTACATTGCCACTGCATGTTTCCTGACCTCCCCATGCTGACCAACCCGTTTTGCATTTCTCTATCCTACATTGCCAATCACTGCCTATTCTAATTCAGACCCTATGATTCACACCACCCCGTGATTTTTTTCTCACTCCTACTAGTGAATGTAATGTTACACACCCATACGATGCGCACCACTCCGCGATGTTTTTCAGAAACCTATCCTATATTGCCACTACATGTTTCCTTACCTCCCAATGCTGATCGCCCCGTGGTGCTTTTCTCCTTCCTATATTGCCACTCAATGCCGATCTGAATTCAGATCATATGATTGACACGACCGCGTGTTTTTCTCACTCCTACTAGTGAATGTAATGTTACACAGAAATACAACGCACACCACCCGGCAATGTTTTTCAGAAACCTATCCTACAATGCCAATGCATGTTTCCTGACCTCCCAATGCTGACCACACCGTGGTGCTTTTCTGCATCCTACATTTCCTCTCACTGTCTATCCTAATTCAGATCCTATGACTCACACCAACCCGTGATGTTTTTCTCACTCCTACTAGTGAATGTAATGTTACACACCCATACAATGCGCACCACCCCGCGATGTTTTTCAGAAACCTATCCTACATTGCCACTGCATATTTCCTGACCTCCCCATGCTGACCACCCCGCGGTGCTTTTCTCCATCCTACATTGCCACTCACTGCCTATCCTAATTAAGACCCTCCGATTCACAACACCCCGCGATGTTTTTCTCAAACCTACTAGTGAAGGTAATGTTACACACCCATACAATGCGCACCACTGCGCGATGTTTTTAAGAAACCTGTCCTACATTGCCACTGCATGTTTCCTGACCTCCGCATGCTGACCAACCCGTGGTGCTTTTCTCCATCTTACATTGCCACTCACTGCCTATCCTAATTCAGATCCTATGATTCACACCACCCAGTGATATTTTTCTCACCCGTACTAGTAAATGTAATGTTACACACCCATTCAATGCGCACCACCCCGCGATAATTCTCAGAAACGTATACTACATTGCCACTGCATGTTTCTTGACCTCCCCATGCTGACCACCCCGTTATGCTTTTCTCCATCCTACATTGCCACTCACTGCCTATCCTAATTCAGACCCTCTGATTCACACCACCCCGCGATGTGTTTCTCACTCCTACAAGTGAATGCAATGTTACACACCCATACAATGCGCACCACCCCGCGATGTTTTTCAGAAACCTATCCTACATTGCCACTGCATGGTTCCTGACCTCCCCATGCTGACCAGCCCGTGGTGCTTTTCTCCATCCTACATTGCCACTCACTGCCTCTCCTAATTCAGACAACCCGATTCACACCACCCCGAGATGTTTTTCTCACTCCTACTAGTGAATGTAATCTTACACACCCATACAATGCACACCACCCCGCGATGTTTTTCTCAGTCCTACTAGTAAATGAATTTGTTACACACCCATACAATGCGCACCACCCCGCGATGTTTCAGAAACCTATCCGACATTGCCACTGCATGTTTCCTGACCTCCCCATGCTGACCACCCCGCGGTGCTTTTCTCCATCCTACATTGCCACTCACTGCCTATCCTAATTCAGACCCTCCGATTCACACCACCCCATGATGTTTTTCTCACTCCTACTAGTGAATGTAATGTTACACACCCATACAATGCGCACCACCCCGCGATGTTTTTCAGAAACCTATCCTACATTGCCACTGCATGTTTCCTGACCTCCCCATGCTGACCACCCCGCGGTGCTTTTCTCCATCCTTCATTGCCACTCACTGCCTATCCTAATTCTGACCCTCGGATTCACACCACCCTGCAATGTTTTTCTCAGTCCTACTAGTGAATGTAATCTTACACACCTATACAATGCGCACCACAGCGCGATGTTTTTCAGAAACCTGTCCTACATTGCCACTGCATGTTTCCTGACCTCCCCATGCTGACCACCCCGCGGTGATTTTCTCCATCCTACATTGCCACTCACTGCCTATCCTAATTCAGACCCTCCGATTCACACCAACCCGTGATGTTTTTCTCACTCCTACTAGTGAATGTAATGTTACACACCCATACAATGCGCACCACCCCGCGATGTTTTTCCCAAACCTACCCTATATTGCCACTGCATGTTTACTGACCTCCCCATGCTGCCCACCCCGTGGTGCTTTTCTCCAACCTACATTGCCACTCACTGCCTATCCCAATTGAGAACCTCCGATTCACACCACCCCGTGATTTTTTTCTCACTCCTACTAGTGAATGTAATGTTACACACCCATACATTGCGCACCACCCCGCGATGTTTTTCAAAAACTTATCCTACATTGCCACTGCATGTTTCCTGACCTCCCAATCCTGAACACCCCATTGTGCTTTTCTCCATCCTATATTGCCATTCAATGCCGATCTGAATTGAGATCATATGATTGACACGACCGCGTGTTTTTCTCACTCCTACTAGTGAATGTAATGTTACACACCAATAGAATGCGCACCACCCCGCGATGTTTTTCCCAAACCTATCCTATATTGCCACTGCATGTTTACTGACCTCCCCATGCTGACCACCCCGTGGTGTTTTCTGCATCCTACATTGCCACTCACTGCCTATCCTAATTCAGATCCTATGATTCACACCACCCCGTGGTGTTTTGCTCACTCCTACTAGTGAATGTAATCTGACACACCCATACAATGCGCACCACCCGGCGATGTTTTTCTCAGTCCTACTAGTGAATATAATGTTACACACCCATACAATGCGCACCACCCCGCGATGTTTTTCAGAAACCTATCCGACATTGCCACTGCATGTTTCCTGACCTCCCCATGCTGACCACCCCGCGGTGCTTTTCTCCATCCTACATTGCCACTCACTGCCTATCCTAATTGAGACCCTCCGATTCACACCACCCCGTGATGTTATTCTCACTCCTACTAGTGAATGTAATGTTACACACCCATACAATGCGCACCACCCCGCGATGTTTTTCAGAAACCTATGCTACATTGCCACTGCATGTTTCCTGACCTCCCCATGCTGACCACCCCGCGGTGCTTTTCTCCATCCTACATTGCCACTCACTGCCTATCCTAATTCTGACCCTCCGATTCACACCACCCTGCGATGTTTTTCTCACTCCTACTAGTGAATGTAATGTTACACACCTTTACAATGCGCACCACTGCGCGATGTTTTTCAGAAAACTGTCCTACATTGCCACTGCATGTTCCCTGACCTCCCCATGCTGACCACCCCGCTGTGCTATTCTCCATCCTACATTGCCACTCACTGCCTATCCTAATTCAGACCCTCCGATTCACACAACCCCGTGATGTTTTTCTCACTCCTACTAGTCAATGTAATGTTACACACCCATACAATGCGCACCACCCCGCAATGTTTTTCTCACTCCTACTAGTCAATGTAATGTTACACACCCGTACAATGCGCACAACCGCGTGATGTTTTTCTCACTCCTACTAGTGAATGTAATGTTACACACCCATACAATGCGCACCACCCCGCGATGTTTTTCAGAAACCTATCCTACATTGTTACTGCATGTTTCCTGACCTCCCCATGCTGACCACCCCGTATTGCTTTTCTGCATCCTACATTGCCACTCACTGCCTATCCTAATTCAGATCCTATGATTCACACAACCCAGTGATATTTTTCTCACTCGTACTAGTGAATGTAATGTTACACACCCATTCAATGCGCACCACCCCGCGATAATTCTCAGAAACCTATCCTACATTGCCACTGCATGTTTCCTGACCACCCCATGCTGACTACCCCGTTATGCTTTTCTCCATCCTACATTGCCAATCACTGACTATCCTAATTCAGACCCTATGATTCACACCACTCCGTGATTTTTTTCTCACTCCTACTAGTGAATGTAATGATACACACCCATATTTTGCGCACCATTCCGCGATGTTTTTCAGAAACCTATCCTACATTGCCACTGCATATTTCCTTACCTCCCCATGCTGATCACCCTGTGGTGCTTTTCTCCAACCTACATTGCCACTCACTGCCTATCCTAATTCAGACCCTCCGATTCACACCACCCCGTGATGTTTTTCTCACTCCTACTAGTGAATGTAATGTTACACACCCATACAATGCGCACCACCCCGCGATGTTTTTCAGAAACCTATCCTACATTGCCACTGCATGTTTCCTGACCTCCCCATCCTGAACACCCCATTGTGCTTTTCTCCATCCTATATTGCCACTCAATGCCGATCTGAATTCAGATCATATGATTGACACGACCGCGTGTTTTTCTCACTCCTACTAGTGAATGTAATGTTACACACCCATACAATGCGCACCACCCAGCGATGTTTTTCCCAAACCTACCCTATATTGCCACTGCATGTTTACTGACCTCCCCATGCTGCCCACCCCGTGGTGCTTTTCTCCATCTTACATTGCCAATCACTGCCTATCCTAACTCAGACCCTCTGATTCACACCACCCCGTGATGTTTTTCTCACTCCTACTGGTGAATGTAATGTTACACACATATAGAATGCACACCACCATGCGATGTTCTTCAGAATACTATCCTACATTGTCACTGCATGTTTCCTGACCTCCCCATGCAGGCCACCCTGTGGTGCTTTTTGCCATCCTACATTGCCATTCACTACCTATCATTATTCTGACCCTCCGATTCATAACATCGCGTGATGTTTTTCTCACTCCTACTAGTGAA
Organism: Cavia porcellus; assembly: GCF_034190915.1. Taxonomy (NCBI): domain Eukaryota; kingdom Metazoa; phylum Chordata; class Mammalia; order Rodentia; family Caviidae; genus Cavia; species Cavia porcellus. The sequence goes on from NW_026947575.1 coordinate 1,364,083, forward strand.
TGTAATGTTACACAGCCATACAATGCACACCACCCCGCAATGTTTTTCAGAAACCTATCCTACATTGCCAATGCATGTTTTCTGACCTCCCCATGCTGACCACACCGTGGTGCTTTTCTCCATCCTACATTTCCACTCATTGCCGGTCCTAATTCAGATCCTATGACTCACACCACCCCGTGATGTTTTTCTCACTCCTACTAGTGAATGTAATGTTACACACCCATACAATGCGCACCACCAAGCGATGTTTTTCAGAAACCTATCCTACATTGCCACTGCATGGTTCCTGACCTCCCCATGCTGACCACCCCGTGGTGTTTTCTGCATCCTACATTGCCACTCACTGCCTATCCTAATTCAGATCCTATGATTCACACCACCCCGTGGTGTTTTTCTCACTCCTACTAGTGAATGTAATCTTACACACCCATACAATGCCCACCACCCCGCGATGTTTTTCAGAAACTTATCCTACATTGCCACTGCATGTTTCCTGACCTCCTCATGCTGACCACCCCGTGGTGCTTTTCTCCATCCTACATTGCCACTCACTGCCTATTCTTTTTCAGACCCACCGATTCACACAACCCCATGATGTTTTTGTCACTCCTACTAGTGAATGTAATGTTACACACCCATACAATGCGCACAACCCCGCGATGTTTTTCACATACCTATCCTATATGGCCACTGCATGTTTCCTGACCTCCCCATGCAGACCACCCCATGGTGCTTTTCTCTATCCTACATTGCCACACACTGCCTATCCAAATTCAGAACCTCCGATTCACACCACCCCGTGATGTTTTTCTCACTCGTACTATTGAATATAATGTTACACACCCATACAATGCGCACCAACCCGCGATGTTTTTCAGAAACCTATATTACATTGCCACTGCATGTTTCCTGATCTCTCCCTGCTGTCCACTGCGCCGTGCGGCCTCTGAACCCCCGACCGGCAGGGGAACTGACTCACACGACACACCAGAATGCAGAGACAGAGGTCGCCTTTATTGACTCTCCACACAGGTCGTCCCCGGAACGTTCCTCCCTGATCGGACTCTCCAGTGGGGCTCTCTCTGTTGAGTAACCCCGCGTAGTCCTCCACTCTCTATGGTCTGCGTGTCTTCTCTTCTTCTCTACCTCCTGCTCTGTCCTTATATCTATAGTCCTGTCCTATAGGGTAACAAGGCGTGGCAAAATCTGATTGGGGGACATCAGCTGTAGCTAGGCAGAAGCTGTGGGTAAGAATACGGAAGTAGGAAACGGGCGCCATCTTGGCATCATTCGATGGGAGGGGTAATCTACTGAAGGCTTCGCTCTTTCCTACAGGCCCCATCTGCTTAGGCAGGTCCTCTGGCTCGGCTCCCGACATCTCCCCCTTTTTTCTTTATTAAAGGCGGTGGATCTAAGGGTCCCTCCAAGGTATGATGTTGTTAGATACCTGGGAGTGGGCCTACTTTGTAGGCCACGGCATGAGAGAATGTAGAGGTCTATACCCCGCTGTGCATCACCTCATTTCGATGCATATCCTCGCGCTAGGACCATGCTTGAGGTGAGTGGTTCATTTTTTCGCAGGGCCAGGCTTTTGTGAACCGAACCTGGATGCATATAGACATTCATTCCTGCCTTCCCCCCAGCTTTGGGGCGGGTGGCACTGCAGTACCCTTGGTCTCGCATCTCAATGCCAACAACTTAGCTCCATGAGAGGACCCTAATAGAGTGGGGTCTGTCTTAGGTTGGTCGGGAGAGCCCCTCCCGCCTTACCCGTCATTGACTCCATCACTCATCTCCTCGGGGAAGAAGGATGCCATCCAGAGGCACCTGTCTTTCTCGGTCCCCAACTGATGCCTTCCTCAGTAAACATGATCCAGTTGGGCAGCGAGGAAGCATTTGGGGGCTTAAAGGTGGAGAAAACCACCATATCATTAGAGAGGGGCACAGTGATATTGAACTCATGGGAAGTAATCGGGGCATCAGGAAGGCATGGCAATCTAGCTGTACAGTTGTGGGCATAGGTTTGCGGGAGGGTTGGAGATGTAACTGAAACAATGGACAGGGCTGGAGGATGTAGCCCCCCATACTATTTCAGCATAAGCACCGTTAATCAGCAGTAGTACCGCCAGGCATATTTTATGCCAGTTGACAGGGCGCGGTGCATGAGCAAACAAGAAGGCACTCCGTCCCAGGCAGACCCCAAAGAGGAATACCAGAGTATACATTACCACACCCAGCAGTAGGTGGTTCGGTGCCTCAGCTAGGGTGTCATTGTTCTCCTTCTGCGTTGTCAAGTTGGTCCTTAGCATTATGGTCCCCTTCTCCTTTTTCTTCCTTTGTGGGGCTTGGAGTCTTTCTTATCAATCGCTCCGGTACCCACAGTGGTTCCTTTTCCTGTGGGGACACACAAACCGCGCCTCGGTTCCAGCTGACCACTGGATCCGGGCCCATCCACTGTCCCGTTAGGACATCCTTCCACTTTACCCATCCTTTGTTGGCGGGAGAAGGGCTACAATGCTCCATCGCCGGGGAGCGATCATTGCAGTTTTGATTCAAAAAATTATATGTAAACAGTGCCATGGATAGTCTTGCTTTTGGGGTCAGGCTGTGGCCTATTCCCCCTTTTTGTTTTGTTAAGATGTTTTTGAGGGTTTTATGGGCTCTCTCAATGATGCCCTGTCCTTGTGGGTTATAGGGGATTCCATGTTTTAACTGGACTTGCATGGTTTCACAAAATTTTGCAAAAGATTTCCCAGTGTATGCTGGGCCATTGTCTGTTTTGAGATGTCTGGGTTTTCCCCAGGCTGCCCATGCTGCCAGGCAGTGGTTAATCACATTAGACACCTTTTCCCCTGTTTCCGCTGACGCAAAGATTATATGAGAGCAGGTGTCTATGGAGACATGAACATACTTTAGAGAACCAAACTCTGCCACATGAGTGACATCCATCTGCCAAATGTCGCCGGGGGTCAACCCCCTAGGGTTAACTCCGACTGACACTACAGGCGAATGGGTGTCACATGAGCCACAGAGTCGCACAATGTCGCGTGCATCTGCTCTGGGGATATGGAATGTATTGGCAAGAGTCCTGGCATTAACATGAAATTTGTCATGAAATTGACGGGCTTGTTCCAGTGGGGACAGTATATTGAGAATCCATAGCGGGCGAGTAGCCGCATCCGCGGCCGCATTGCTCTGCACCATGGGCCCCGGTAGGTGCGTATGTGCTCTTATATGAGTGATAAACACTTTATGGTGTCTACTCGTGAGCAATGCCTGGATAGATAAGAACAAGTTTGTTACTTTAGAGGTTGGCTTGATTGGGCCCGCAGTCTCCAGGACCTGTAGGGCATTAACAACGTATTTCGAATCAGAAACAATATTGAGGGCCTCTGAGAATTTTTGGAGAACTGTTTGTACAATCAACAACTCTACCACCTGTGGTTGATCTGGTTCAAACTGTATGGTAACCGGAGACTTGCCTGAGACTACATAGGCCCCTATCCCGGTTTTCGACCCATCAGTATAGATAGTTGTTGCATGAGCAAGAGGTGCGGAGGCGGTGATCTTTGGGAATATCACCGGATGTTGAGTAACAAACTGTAGTATGGGGTCCTTAGGAAATTGATTATCTATATCCCCGGGGAACACGCATCTCAAGATGGCCCAAGTATCCAGGCAGGCGGTCAGGGTCTTTATCTGAGAAGCAGTATAGGGCACCCGAATGGCATAAGGCGGGGAACCAAGATGTTGGATCGCTCTACTGTGCGCCTCCAATGCCAGAGAAGCAACTGATTCTGGGTAGTGTTCAATGACCTTGGCAGGTGAGACCTTAGGGTGCACCCACAGGAGTGGTCCCTTTTGCCAAATCACCGCCGTGGGCTGACATCTGGTCTGCAGCAAGCAGATTTCGAAAGGCTGTCCTGGGTCAATCCTCTGTAAAGTAGCTCTACTTATGGCCTTTTCAACCCTCTCTAAGGCAACCCTGGCCTCTGGGGTGAACTCTCGGGGGGAGGCAATGTCCGGGTCCCCCTTCAAGAGATCAAACAGAGGCTTTAAGTCAGAATTGGAGACATGTAAGTAAGGTCTGACCCAGTTTATATCTCCTAATAACTTCTGCATGTCATTTAAAGTGGTGAGATTATCCGTTCTGATGGTTACCTTCTGCGGAGAAACCAGAGTAGAGGAGAGTTTGGCACCCAAGTAGGTCACCACTTCTCCCCCTTGAATCTTGTCAGGGGCAATGTTCAAGTTAGCCTTTCTCAGGGCCTTGACCAGTTGGCCTAACATATCTTCTAACATTTTTGTTTCCTTTGCACTGATAAGCAGGTCATCCATATAATGAACGCATCTAATCTTGGGGAAGGCTTTTCGTATAGGGGTCAGCAAGGAATCCAAATAGATTTGACACATAGAGGGACTGTTGGCCATACCCTGAGGTAGGACCACCCATTCGTATCTAAGATCAGGGCTCTCCTGGTTAACCGTGGGCAGGGTGAAGGCAAATCGATGGGTGTCTTCCGGATGCAGGGGAATAGAGAAAAAACAATCCTTAAGGTCTATGACATAAACTGACCAATGTCTTGGGATCGCTGAGAGTGCCGGTAGCCCCCTTTGAACTGCCCCTAAGGGTTGCATCTGCGCATTGATCGCTCTCAAATCATGGAGCAGCCTCCATCTGCCTGATTTCTTCCTGATGACAAAAATGGGGGTATTCCATGGGGAAGTCGACGGCTTTAAGTGTCCAGCTTGAAGCTGGGTTTTTATTATTTCCGTTAGTGCTGAGAGCTTCTCCTTGGGCAGGGGCCACTGAGGTACCCAAACTGGACTTGGGGACTTCCAAGTGATTTTAATCGGGGTGGGTAGGAGAACTTCTTCAGTGGCCCCTAGAAAAAACCCAGGCCATGTCTGCCTTCCTTCTTCTCCATAGGTACAGGGGAAGTCTGGCCCTGTAGGGCAGAGCCCAAGCCCTTGCCGGGGATATACCCTTGATTCTTAAGCATGCCCTTGGCCTGAGGAGAACAATTGGATGTAAGGGTGACGTCCATCTGGGTAAGGATGTCTCTCCCCCACAGAGACACTGGCAGTTGTAGGACAAAAGGCTGGAAATGACCCTGGTGGCCTTCCTCATCACACCAAGGCAGGGTTATGGCGCTAACCTGAGGAGCTGTCACCATCCCTAACCCTTGAAGTGTGTTGTCTGCTGTATTTGTGGGCCAACTAGAGGGCCAGTCCTTCTTAGAGATGATAGACCGATCGGCCCCAGTGTCCAAAAGCCCTGTAATTTTTCTCCCATTTATTCTCAATGATAACATGGGTCTTTTGTCAAGTGTCAAATGCAGCCCTTCGAAAATCCCCGACCCCGCGCCTGGTCCCCTACCGCCCCTGATCCTCTGCTGAGAGGGGAATTTTCCGTGAAGGCTGGGGAGCAACAAAAGCTGCGCTATCTTATCTCCCTCGTTAATGACCAGAGTTCCGTTAGGGGATCGGACCAGAATTTTTATGCGGCCTGTGTAGTCAGAATCAATGACTCCGGGGACAACAATGAGACCTTGCAGGGCAGCTGAAGCTCTACCCAACACCAGTCCAACTGTCCCCTCAGGCAGCGGTCCACAACACGGGGTTTCTACGATTTGGGTACCCAATTCAGGCACTAGTATAAGTCTGGTGGTGGCACAGAGGTCCAGTCCTCCCGAGCCGAGCGTGGCTCTTGTGAGGTTTGGCTGTCTCGAGGGGACATTCTCAGGGTCCGGGGGCCCACTCCTTGGAGGGGCCCCCTCTGGCCGTTTTTTGTCTCTGATAGCTGTCTGCCACTCAAGCGGTTTCCGTCACTATCAAAGATGGAACGACAGTCCTCAGCACGGTGAGCTCCTTTCCGGCAGCGCCTGCAAATCTCCCCTCCCCCTTGGACGGATCCGCCGGAGCGATTCCTTTGGGGGCACTCACGCTTCAGATGCCCTAGCTTTCCGCAAGTGAAGCAGGCGCCTCCTTGGGGCCTCTCTCTGGCCTTTATTTTGTTATTGGTAGCCGCTGCGAGCAGGGCGGCCACACCTGCGTTGGAAAGGGGGCCCCCTATCTCCCTGCAAATTCTTATCCAGGTGTTTAAGTCCTTGTTCTTATGTGGTGCGATTGCTGCCCTGCATTCTTTAGTACATTGTTCGAAAATCAGTTACTTGACCAGTGGTAGAGCTGTCTCCTTACTAGGGAAAATCTTTTCTGCTGCATCTTGCATTCTAGCCACAAAATCTACAAATGGTTCTGCGGTGCCTTGAACTACCTTAGAGAGGCATGCGGATGCGGTCCCAGAGCCGCTTACCTGTTTCCAGGCTCGCATTCCAATAGTATTGATCTGCTCGTAGACTGCACTGGGGTACTGCGTTTGATCTTCAGCATATCGCCCCTCCCCCGTTAACATGTCTCTGCTCCATCCCCTATGACCCCCGGCAGCATTCCTCTCTGCCTGTTCTGCTGCGTACTCAGCATACCAAGCCCTCCAATCCAGATAGCTGCCAGCTGGAAGGCAGGCCTTAGCCAATTGGGCCCAATCCCCAGGCGTAAGGGGAATAGAGCAGAGATTTTCTAGTATTGCCACCGTGTATGGAGCTTCGGGGCCAAAAGTCGTGACCGCGCTTTTCAACTCTTTTATCTGCTTAAGGTCAAAAGGCTCCCACACATTCCTACCCTGGCCTGGGGCAACTTGTATGGGGTACACTCCATAGGGGCCCACGTCTATCCCTGGTTCCGGCATCCTTGGTCCCGCCCACCATTTAGAGCGCCAGAGCGAGCCATGGAAGTATCTTGAACCCCGAGGCGGCTCAGCATAGGACGGTGGCGATGGGCGGGGACCGATAGTAGCCGCCAGTCTCCTAACCTCACTCTGCGCCCCCTGGTGGCACAGTTCCTCACGGCGCACCGCCTCCGGAAATGGGTCCCAAGGTGGGGCCGAAGGTAATTTCTCCTGTCGCCAGCAGGGGTCAGCAGAGGGTTTTTCTCCCTCCGCGTCCCCCATTGAGATGGCGCGGAGCTCGCGTCGGAGACCCCCGTAGATGCTTTTCCTGGACTGTGCTTCTTCATAATAGGAATCAGACGAGTCCGATTCCTCCCCCCTGGGGTCTTCCTCCCGAAGGGAACCTTCCCTAGAGTTTTCAGCTTTCGCCCGTTCGAAGGCTTCTCTCACCTCTTTGATACCTGCACCATGGACAGCGGGCGGGAAACCCTCGTTTTCCTCCTCTAAGCAGGTATGTATCATCTCCCACAAGGGGCGCACGGAAGGGGACAAGTCCCCGCCGAGCTCGGCAGAGGCCAGATCCCCCCCCAACCTCTCCCATGAAGGCAAAGTCAAATGTCCCGTGGGTAGGAACCACGGGGCTATCCGGTCAATCTCGGCAATAAACAGCTCGAGAGTGGCACGACTTACCCCAAGATCTTTTGCTTTTAACAGTCTCTTAAGGGCCTTGGCTAAATCCCCAGCCTCTTTGCTCGGTAGTTGGCCCATATTCTATCAAAAGACACCCTCGGGTGGCTAAGATCTGCTCACCTCGATACCTGGCGTATGTACACCAGGGGAGTTAAGAAACTTGCCCTGTAGGTGCGCGCCACCCAGGGCCCAGGCGTACTCCCAACTTACCTGGCCGACGACCTCTGCCACGTGGTAAGCCAAAAGCGGTCTGTCTCTGCAGTACGGGGGTGATCAGTTCCCCGTACGGGCCCCCAGAATGCGCCGCGCGGCCTCTGAACCCCCGACCGGCAGGGGAACTGACTCAAACGACACACCAGAATGCAGAGACAGAGGTCGCCTTTATTGACTCTCCACACAGGTCGTCCCCGGAACGTTCCTCCCTGATCGGACTCTCCAGTGGGGCTCTCTCTGTTGAGTAACCCCGCGTAGTCCTCCACTCTCTATGGTCTGCGTGTCTTCTCTTCTTCTCTACCTCCTGCTCTGTCCTTATATCTATAGTCCTGTCCTATAGGGTAACAAGGCGTGGCAAAGTCTGATTGGGGGACATCAGCTGTAGCTAGGCAGAAGCTGTGGGTAAGAATACGGAAGTAGGAAACGGGCGCCATCTTGGCATCATTCGATGGGAGGGGTAATCTACTGAAGGCTTCGCTCTTTCCTACAGGCCCCATCTGCTTAGGCAGGTCCTCAGGCTCGGCTCCCGACAGTCCACCCCGTGGTGCTTTTCTCCATCCTACATTGCCACTCACTGCCTATCCGAATTCAGATCCTATGATTCACAACACCGTGTGTTTTTCTCACTCCTACTAGTTAATGTAATGTTACACACCCGTACAATGCGAACCACCCTGCGATGTTTTCCAGAAATCTATCCTACATTGCCACTGCATGTTTCCTGACCTCCCCATGCTGACCAACCCGTTATGCATTTCTCTATCCTACATTGCCAATCACTGCCTATTCTAATTCAGACCCTATGATTCACACCACCCCGTGATTTTTTTCTCACTCCTACTAGTGAATGTAATGTTACACACCCATACGATGCGCACCACTCCGCGATGTTTTTCAGAAGCCTATCCTATATTGCCACTGCATGTTTCCTTACCTCCCAATGCTGATCACCCCGTGGTGCTTTTCTCCTTCCTATATTGCCACTCAATGCCGATCTGAATTCAGATCATATGATTGACACCACCGCGTGTTTTTCTCACTCCGACTAGTGAATGTAATGCTACACACCCATACAATGCGCACCACCCCGCGATGTTTTTCAAAAACCTATCCTACATTGCCACTGCATGTTTCCTGACCTCCCCATGCTGACCACCCCGTGGTGCTTTTCTCCATCCTACATTGCCAATCACTGCCTATCCGAACTCAGACCCTCCGATTCACACCACCCCGTGATGTTTTTCTCACTCCTACTGGTGAATGTAAAGTTACACACACATAGAATGCACACCACCATGCGATGTTCTTCAGAATTCTATCCTACATTGTCACTGCATGTTTCCTGACATCCCCATGCAGGCCACCCGGTGGTGCTTTTCGCCATCCTACATCGCCACTCACTACCTATCCTTATTCAGACCCTCCGATTCGTAACACCGCGTGATGTTTTTCTCACTCCTACTACTGAATGTAATGTTACACAGAAATACAACGCACACCACCCGGCAATGTTTTTCAGAAACCTATCCTACAATGCCAATGCATGTTTCCTGACCTCCCCATGCTGACCACACCGTGGTGCTTATCTGCATCCTACATTTCCTCTCACTGTCTATCCTAATTCAGATCCTATGACTCACACCAACCCGTGATGTTTTTCTCACTCCTACTCGTGAATGTAATGTTACACACCCATACAATGCGCACCACCCCGCGATGTTTTTCAGAAACCTATCCTACATTGCCACTGCATATTTCCTGACCTCCCCATGCTGAACATCCCGCGGTGCTTTTCTCCATCCTACATTGCCACTCACTGCCTATCCTAATTAAGACCCTCCGATTCACAACACCCCGCGATGTTTTTCTCACTCCTACTAGTGAAGGTAATGTTACACACCCATACAATGCGCACCACTGCGCGATGTTTTTAAGAAACCTGTCCTACATTGCCACTGCATGTTTCCTGACCTCCGCATGCTGACCAACCCGTGGTGCTTTTCTCCATCCTACATTGCCACTCACTGCCTATCCTAATTCAGATCCTATGATTCACACCACCCAGTGATATTTTTCTCACCCGTACTAGTAAATGTAATGTTACACACCCATTCAATGCACACCACCCCGCGATAATTCTCAGAAACTTATACTACATTGCCACTGCATGTTTCTTGACCTCCCCATGCTGACCACTCCGTTATGCTTTTCTCCATCCTACATTGCCACTCACTGCCTATCCTAATTCAGACCCTCTGATTCACACCACCCCGCGATGTGTTTCTCACTCCTACAAGTGAATGCAATGTTACACACCCATACAATGCGCACCACCCCGCGAAGTTTTTCAGAAACCTATCCTATATTGCCCCTGCATGTTTCCTGACCTCCCCATGCTGACCAGCCCGTGGTGCTTTTCTCCATCCTACATTGCCACTCACTGCCTCTCCTAATTCAGACAACCCGATTCACACCACCCCGAGATGTTTTTCTCACTCCTACTAGTGAATGTAATGTTACACACCCATACAATGCACAAAACCCCGCGATGTTTTTCTCAGTCCTACTAGTGAATGTAATGTTACACACCCATAAAATGCGCACCACCCCGCGATGTTTTTCAGAAACCTATCCGACATTGCCACTGCATGTTTCCTGACCTCCCTTGCTGACCACCCCGCGGTGCTTTTCTCCATCCTACATTGCCACTCACTGCCTATCCTAATTCAGACCCTCCGATTCACACCACCCCATGATGTTTTTCTCACTCCTACTAGTGAATGTAATGTTACACACCCATACAATGCGCACCACCCCGCGATGTTTTTCAGAAACCTATCCTACATTGCCACTGCATGTTTCCTGACCTCCCCATGCTGACCACCCCGCGGTGCTTTTCTCCATCCTTCATTGCCACTCACTGCCTATCCTAATTCTGACCCTCGGATTCACACCACCCTGCGATGTTTTTCTCACTCCTACTAGTGAATGTAATCTTACACACCTATACAATGCGCACCACAGCGCGATGTTTTTCAGAAACCTGTCCTACATTGCCACTGCATGTTTCCTGACGTCCCCATGCTGACCACCGCGTGGTGATTTTCTCCATCCTACATTGCCACTCACTGCCTATCCTAATTCAGACCCTCCGATTCACAACAACCCGTGATGTTTTTCTCACTCCTACTAGTCAATGTAATGTTACACACCCATACCATGCGCACCACCCTGCGATGTTTTTCTCACTCCTACTAGTCAATGTAATGTAACACACCCATTCAATGTGCACCACCCCGTGATAATTCTCAGAAACCTATCCTACATTGCCAGTGCATGTTTCCTGACCTCCCCATGCTGACCACACCGTTATGCTTTTCTCCATCCTACATTGCCAATCACTGACTATCCTAATTCAGACCCTATGATTCACACCACTCCGTGATTTTTTTCTCACTCCTATTAGTGAATGTAATGTTACACACCCATAGGATGCGCACCACTCCGCGATGTTTTTCAGAAACCATTCCTACATTGCCACTGCATATTTCCTTACCTCCCCATGCTGATCACCCTGTGGTGCTTTTCTCCAACCTACATTGCCACTCACTGCCTATCCAAATTCAGACCCTCCGATTCACAACACCCCGCGATGTTTTTCTCACTCCTACTAGTGAATGTAATGTTACACACCCATACAATGCGCACCACTGCGCGATGTTTTTAAGAAACCTGTCCTACATTGCCACTGCATATTTCCTGACCTCCGCATGCTGACCAACCCGTGGTGCTTTTCTCCGTCCTACATTGCCACTCACTGCCTATCCTAATTCAGATCCTATGATTCACACCACCCAGTGTTATTTTTCTCACCCGTACTAGTAAATGTAATGTTACACACCCATTCAATGCGCACCACCCCGCGATAATTCTCAGAAACGTATACTATATTGCCACTGCATGTTTCTTGACCTCCCCATGCTGACCACCCCGTTATGCTTTTCTCCATCCTACATTGCCACTCACTGCCTATCTTAATTCAGACCCTCTAATTCACACCACCCCGCGATGCGTTTCTCACTCCTACAAGTGAATGCAATGTTACACACCCATACAATGCGCACCACCCCGCGATGTTTTTCAGAAACCTATCCTACATTGCCACTGCATGTTTCCTGACCTCCCCATGCTGACCAGCCCGTGGTGCTTTTCTCCATCCTACATTGCCACTCACTGCCTATCCTAATTCAGACAACCCGATTCACACCACCCCGTGATGTTTTTCTCACTCCTACTAGTGAATGTAATGTTACACACCCATACAACGCGCACCACCCCGCGATGTTTTTCTCAGTCCTACTAGTGAATGTAATGTTACACACCCATACAATGCGCACCACCCCGCGATGTTTTTCTCAGTCCTACTAGTGAATGTAATGTTACACACCCATACAATGCGCACCACCAAGCGATGTTTTTCAGAAACCTATCCTACATTGCCACTGCATGTTTCCTGACCTCCCCATGCTGACCAGCCCGTGGTGCTTTTCTCCATCCTACATTGCCACTCACTGCCTATCCTAATTCAGACAACACGATTCACACCACCCCGTGATGTTTTTCTCACTCCTACTAGTGAATGTAATGTTACACACCCATACAACGCGCACCACCCCGCGATGTTTTTCAGAAACCTATCCTACATTGCCACTGCATGTTTCCTGACCTCCCCATGCTGACCAGCCCGTGGTGCTTTTCTCCATCCTACATTGCCACTCACTGCCTATCCTAATTCAGACAACCCGATTCACACCACCCCGTGATGTTTTTCTCACTCCTACTAGTGAATGTAATGTTACACACCCATACAATGCGCACCACCCCGCGATGTTTTTCTCAGTCCTACTAGTGAATGTAATGTTACACACCCATACAATGCGCACCACCCCGCGATGTTTTTCTCAGTCCTACTAGTGAATGTAATGTTACACACCCATACAATGCGCACCACCCCGCGATGTTTTTCTCACTCCTACTAGTGAATGTAATGTTACACACCCGTACAATGCGCACCACCCCGCCATGTTTTTCATAAACCTATCCTACATTGCCACTGCATGTTTCGTGAACTCCCCATGCAGGCCACCCTGTGTTGCTTTTTGCCATCCTACATTGCCACTCACTACATATCCTTATTCAGACCCTCCGATTCATAACATCGCGTGATGTTTTTCTCACTCCTACTAGTGAATGTAATGTTACACACCCATACAATGAACAACACCCCGGAATGTTTTTCAGAAACCTATCCTACATTGCCAATGCATGTTTCCTGACCTCCCCATGCTGACCACATCGTGGTGCTTTTCTCCATCCTACATTTCCACTCACTGCCGGTCCTAATTCAGATCCTATGACTCACACCACCCCGTGATGTTTTTCTCACTCCTACTCGTGAATGTAATGTTACACACCCATACAATGCGCACCACCAAGCGATGTTTTTCAGAAACCTATCCTACATTGCCTCTGCATGGTTCATGACCTCCCCATGCTGACCACCCCGTGGTGTTTTCTGCATCCTACATTGCCACTCACTGCCTATCCTAATTCAGATCCTATGATTCACACCACCACGTAGTGTTTTTCTCACTCCTACTAGTGAATGTAATCTTACACACCCATACAATGCGCACCACCCCGCGATGTTTTTCAGAAACTTATCCTACATTGCCACTGCATGTTTCCTGACCTCCTCATGCTGACCACCCCGTGGTGCTTTTCTCCATCCTACATTGCCACTCACTGCCTATTCTTTTTCAGACCCTCCGATTCACACCACCCCATGATGTTTTTGTCACTCCTACTAGTGAATGTAATGTTACACACCCATACAATGCGCTTCACCCCGCGATGTTTTTCGCATACCTATACTATATGGCCACTGCATGTTTCCTGACCTCCCCATGCAGACCACCCCATGGTGCTTTTCTCTATCCTACATTGCCACACACTGCCTATCCTAATTCAGACCCTCCGATTCACACCACCCCGTGATGTTTTTCTCACTCCTACTACTGAGTATAATGTTACACACCCATACAATGCGCACCACCCCGCGATGTTTTTCAGAAACCTATCCTACATTGCCACTGCATGTTTCCTGATCTCCCCCTGCTGTCCACCCCGTGGTGCTTTTCTCCATCCGACATTGCCACTCACTGCCTATCCGAATTCAGATCCTATGATTCACACCACCGCGTGTTTTTCTCACTCCTACTAGTGAATGTAATGTTACACACCCATACAAAGCGAACCACCCCGCGATGTTTTTCAGAAACCTATCCTGCATTGCCACTGCATGTTTCCTGACCTCCCCATGCTGACCAACCCGTTATGCATTTCTCCATCCTACATTTCCAATCACTGCCTATTCTAATTCAGACCCTATGATTCACACCACCCCTTGATTTTTTTCTCACTCCTACTAGTTAATGGAATGTTACAGAGCCATAGGATGCGCACCACTCCGCGATGTTTTTCAGAAACTTATCCTACATTGCCACTGCATGTTTCCTTACCTCCCAATGCTGATCACCCCGTGGTGCTTTTCTCCAACCTACATTGCCACTCACTGCCTATCCTAATTCAGACCCTCCGATTCAAACCAACCCGTGATGTCTTTCTCACTCCTACTAGGGAATGTAATGTTACACACCCATACAATGCGCACCACCCCGCGATGTTTTTCAGAAACCTATCCTACATTTCCACTGCATGTTTCCTGACCTCCCCATCCTGAACACCCCGTGGTGCTTTTCTCCTTCCTATATTGCCACTCAATGCCGATCTGATTTCAGATCATATGATTGACACCACCGCGTGTTTTTCTCACTCCGAATAGTGAATGTAATGCTACACACCGATACAATGCGCACCACCCCGCGATGATTTACAGAAACCTATCCTACATTGCCACTGCATGTTTCCAGACCTCCCCATGCTGACCACCCCGTGGTGCTTTTCTCCATCCTACATTGCAAATCACTGCCTATCCTAACTCAGACCCTCCGAGTCACACCACCCCGTGATGTTTTTCTCACTCCTACTGGTGAATGTAATGTTACACACACATAGAATGCACACCACCATGCGATGTACTTCAGAATTCTATCCTACATTGTCACTGCATGTTTCCTGACCTCCCCATGCAGGCCACCCCGTGGTGCTTTTCGCCATCCTACATCGCCACTCACTACCTATACTTATTCAGACCCTCCGATTCATAGCACCGCGTCATGATTTTCTCACTCCTACTACTGAATGTAATGTTACACAGAAATACAACGCACACCACCCCGCAATGTTTTTCAGAAACCTATCCTACAATGCCAATGCATGTTTCCTGACCTCCCCATGCTGACCACACCGTGGTGCTTTTCTGCATCCTACATTTTCTCTCACTGTCTATCCTAATTCAGACCCTATGACTCACACCACCCCGTGAAGTTTTTCTCACTGCTACTAGTGAATGTAATGTTACACACCCATACAATGCGCACCACCCCGCGATGTTTTTCAGAAACCTATCCTACATTGCCACTGCATATTTCCTGACCTCCCCATGCTGACCACCCCGCGGTGCTTTTCTCCATCCTACATTGCCACTCACTGCCTATCCTAATTAAGACCCTCCGATTCACACCACCTCGCGATGTTTTTCTCACTCCTACTAGTGAATGTAATGTTAGACACCCATACAATGCGCACCACTGCGCGATGTTTTTAAGAAACCTGTCCTACATTGCCACTGCATGTTTCCTGACCTCCGCACGCTGACCAACCCGTGGTGCTTTTCTCCATCCTACATTGCCACTCAATGCCTATCCTAATTCAGATCCTATGATTCACACCACCCAGTGATATTTTTCTCACCAGTACTAGTAAATATAATGTTACACATCCATTCAATGCGCACCACCCCGCGATAATTGTCAGAAACATATCCTACATTGCCACTGCATGTTTCCTAACCTCCCCATGCTGACCACCCCGTTATGCTTTTCTCCATCCTACATTGCCAATCACTGCCTATCCTAATTCAGACCCTATGATTCACACCACTCCGTGATGTTTTTCTCACTCCTACTAGTGAATGTAATGTTACACACCCATACGATGCACACCACTCCGCGATGTTTTTCAGAAACCTATCCTACATTGCCACTGCATGTTTCCTTACCTCCAAATGCTGATCACCCCGTGGTGCTTTTCTCCAACCTACATTGCCACTCACTGCCTATCCTAATTCAGACCGTCCGGTTCACACAACCCCGTGATGTTTTCCTCACTGCTACTCGTGAATGTAATGTTACACACCCATACAATGCGCACCACCCCACGATATTTTTCAGAAACCTATCCTACATTGCCACTGCATGTTTCCTAACCTCCCCATCTTGAACACCCCATGGGGCTTTTCTCCATCCTATATTGCCACTCAAAGCTGATCTGAATTCAGATCATATGATTGACACCACCGCGTGTTTATCTCACTCCTACTAGTGAATGTAATGCTACACACCCATACAATGCGCACCACCCCGCGATGTTTTTCAGAAACCTATCCTACATTGCCACTGCATGTTTCCTGACCTCCCCATGCTGACCACCCCGTCGTGCTTTTCTCCATCCTACATTGCCAATCACTGCCTATCCTAACTCAGAACCTCCGATTCACACCACCGCGTGATGTTTTTCTCACTCCTACTGGTGAATGTAATGTTACACACACATAGAATGCACACCACCATGCGATGTTCATCAGAATTCTATCCTACATTGTCACTGCATGTTTCCTGAACTCCCCATGCAGGCCACCCGGTGGTGCTTTTTGCCATCCTACATTGCCACTCACTACCTATCCTTATTCAGACCCTCCGATTCATAACACCGCGTGATGTTTTTCTCACTCCTACTAGTGAATGTAAAGTTACACAGCCATACAATGCACACCACCCCGCAATGTGTTTCAGAAACCTATCCTACATTGCCAATGCATGTTTCCTGACCTCCCCATGCTGACCACCCGGTGGTCCTTTTCGCCATCCTACATTGCCACTCACTACCTATCCTTATTCAGACCCTCCGATTCACACCACCCTGTGATGTTTTTCTCACTCCTACTAGTGAATGTAATGCTACACACCCATACAATGCAAACCACCCCGCGATGTTTTTCAGACACCTATCCTACATTGCCACTGCATGTTTCCTGACCTCCCCATGCTGATCAGCCTGTGGTGCTTTTCTCCATCCTACATTGGCACTCACAGCCTATCCCAATTCAGACCCTCCGATTCAAACCTCCCCGAGATGTTTTTCTAACTCCTACTAGTGAATGTAATGTTACAAACTCATACAATGCGCACCACCCTGCGATGTTTTTCAGAAACCTATCCTACATTGCCACTGCATGTTTCCTGACCTCCCCATGCTGACCACCCCGTGGTGCTCTTCTCCATCCTACATTGCCACTCACTGCCTATCCATATTCAGACACTCGGATTCACACCACCCCGTGATGTTTTTGTCACTCCTACTAGTGAATGTAATGTTACAAACCCATACAATGCGCACCACCCGCGATGTTTTTGAGAAACCTGTCTTACATAGCCAAAGAAGTTTTCCGGACCTCCCCATGCTGACCATCCCGTGGTGCTTTTCTCCATCCTACATTGCCACTCACTGCCTATCCTTATTCAGACCCTCTGATGAACAACACCCCGTGAAGTTTTTCTCACTCCTACTAGTGAATATAATGTTACACACCAATACAATGCGAACCACCCCAAATGTTTTTCAGAAACCTGTCCTACTTTGCCACTGCATGTTTCCTGACCTCCCCATGCTGAGCACCCCGTGGTGCTTTTCTCCATCCTACATTGACACTCACTGTCTATCCTAATTCAGACCCTCCGATTCACACCACCCCGTGATGTTTTTCTCACTCCTACTAGTGAATGTAATGTTACAAACCCATAAAATGCGCACCACCCTGCGATGTTTTTCAGAAACCTATCCTACATTGCCACTGCATGTTTCCTGACCTCCCCATGCTGACCACCCCGTGGTGCTTTTCTCCATCCTACATTGCCAGTCACTGCCTATCCTTATTCAGACCCTCCGATTAACACCACCCCGTGATGTTTTTGTCACTCCTACCAGTGAATGTAATGTTACACACCCATAGAATGCGAACCACCCCATGAAGTTTTTCTGAAACCATCCTACATTCTCACTGCATGTTTCCTGACATCCCCATGCTGACCTCCCCATGGTGCTTTTCTCCATCCTACAATGCCACTCACTGCCTATCCTTATTCAGACCCTCGGATTCACACCACCCCGTGATGTTTTTCTTACTCCTACTAGTGAATGTAATGTTACACACCAATACAATGTGCACCAACCCGCGATGTTTTTCAGAAACCTATCCTACATTGGCACTGCATGTTTCCTCACCTCCCCATGCGGACCACCCCGTGGTGCTTTTCCCCAACCTACATTGCCACTCACTGCCTATGTTTGTTCAGACCCTCCGATTCACACCACCCCGTGAGGTTTTTCTCCTTCCTACTAGTGAATGTAATGTTACAACCCATACAATGTGCACCACCCCGCGGGCTTTTTCAGAAACAATCCTACAATGCCACTGAATGTTTCCTGACCTCCCCGTGCTCACCACCACGTGGTGTTTTTCTCCAACCTATATTGCCACTCACTGCCTATCCTTATTCAGACCCTCCGATTCACACCAACCCGTGATGTTTTTCTCCTTCCTACTAGTGAATGTAATGTTACAACCCATACAATGCGCACCACCCCGCTCTGTTTTTCAGAAACCTTTCCCACATTGCCACTGCATGTTTCCTGACCTCCCCCTGCTGACCACCCCGTGGTGCTTTTCTGCATCCTACATTGCCACTCACTGCCTATCCTATTTCAGACACTCCGATTCACACCACACCGTGATGTTTTTCTAACTCCTACTAGTGAATGTAATGTTACACACCCATACCATGCGCACCACATCACGATGTTTTTCAGAAAACTATCTTACTTTGCGACTGCATGTTTCCTGACCTCCCCATGCGGACCACCCGTGGTGCTTTTCTCCATCCTACATTGCCACTCACTGCCAATCCTAATTCAGACCCTCCGAAACACACCACCCCGTGATGTTTTTCGCACTCTTACTAGTGAAAGTAATGTTACACACCCATATAATGCGGACCACCCCGCGATATTTTTCAGAAACCTATACTTCACTGCCACTGCATATTTCCTGACCTCCACATGCTGACCACCCCGTGGTGCTTTCCTCCATCCTACATTGCCACTCATTGCCTATCCTAATTCAGACCCTCCGATCCACACCACCCTGTGATGTTTTTCTCACTCCTACTAGGGAATGTAATGTTACACACCAATACAATGCGCACCACCCCGCGATGTTTTTCAGAAACCTATCCTACATTGCCACTGCAGGCTTCCTAACCTCCCCATGCTGACCACCCCGCGGTGCTTTTCTCCATCCGACATTGCCACTCACTGCCTATCCTAATTCAGACCCTCCGATTCACACCACCATGTGATGTTTTTCTCACGCCTACTAGTGAATGTAATATTACACACCCATACAATTCGCACCACCCCGCGATGTTTTTCAGACACCTATCTTACATTGCCACTGCATGTTTCCTGACCTCCCCATGCTGATCAGCCCGAGGTGCTTTTCTCCATCCTACATTGCCACTCACAGCCTATACTTATTCAGACACTCCAATTCACACCACCCCGTGATGTTTTTCTCACTCCTGATAGTGAATAAAATGTTACACACCCATACAATGCGCACCACCCCGCGATGTTTTTCAGAAACCTATCCTACACTGCCACTGCATGTTTCCTGACCTCCCCATGCTGACCACCCCGTGATGCTTTTCTCCATCCTACATTGCCACTCACTGCCTATCCTTATTCAGACACTCCGATTCACACCACCCCGTGATGTTTTTCTCACTCCTAATAGTGAATGTAATGCTACACACCCATACAATGCGCACCACCCCGCGATGTTTTTCAGAAACCTATCCTACATTGCCACTGCATGTTTCCTGACCTCCCCATGCTGAGCACCCCGTGGTGCTTTTCTCCATCCTACATTGCCACTCACTGCATATCCTTAATCAGACACTCCAATTCACACCACCCCGTGATGTTTTTGTCACTTCTACTAGTGAATGTCTTTTTACACACCCATACAATGCGAACCACTCCGCAATGTTTTTCAGAAACCTGTCCTACATAGCCGATGCATGTTTCCTGACCTAGCCATGCAGACCAACCCATGGTGCTCTTCTCCATTTTACATTGCCACTCACTGCCTATCCTAACTCAGACCCTCCGATACACACCATCTCGTGATGTTTTTCTCCCTCCTACTAGTGAATGTAATGTTACACACCCATATAATGCACATCAACCCGCGAAGTTTTTCAGAAACCTATCCTACATTGCCACTGCATGTTTCCTGATCTCCCCATGCTGACCACACCGTGGTGCTTTTCTCCATCCTACATTAGCACTCACTGCCTATCCTAATTCAGACCCTCCGATTCACACCACCCCGTGATGTTTTTCTCACTCCTACTAGTGAATATAATGTTACACACCCAAACAATGCTCACCACCCCACAATGTTTTTCAGACACCTATCCTACATTGCCACTGCATGTTTCCTGACCTCCCCATGCTGACCACCCCGTGGTGCTTTTCTCAAACGGACACTGCCACTCACTGCTTATGCTTGTTCAGACCCTCCGATTCACATGACCCCGTGATGTTTTTCTCACTCCTACTGGTGAATGTAATGTTACACACACATAGAATGCACACCACCATGCGATGTTCTTCAGAATTCTATCCTACATTGTCACTGCATGTTTCCTGACATCCCCATGCAGGCCACCCGGTGGTGCTTTTCGCCATCCTACATCGCCACTCACTACCTATCCTTATTCAGACCCTCCGATTCGTAACACCGCGTGATGTTTTTCTCACTCCTACTACTGAATGTAATGTTACACAGAAATACAACGCACACCACCCGGCATTGTTTTTCAGAAACCTATCCTACAATGCCAATGCATGTTTCCTGACCTCCCCATGCTGACCACACCGTGGTGCTTTTCTGCATCCTACATTTCCTCTCACTGTCTATCCTAATTCAGATCCTATGACTCACACCAACCCGTGATGTTTTTCTCACTCCTCCTAGTGAATGTAATGTTACACACCCATACAATGCGCACCACCCCGCGATGTTTTTCAGAAACCTGTCCTACATTGCCACTGCATGTTTCCTGACCTCCGCATGCTGACCAACCCGTGGTGCTTTTCTCCATCCTACATTGCCACTCACTGCCTATCCTAATTCAGATCCTATGATTCACAGCACCCAGTGATATTTTTCTCACCCGTACTAGTAAATGTAATGTTACACAACCATTCAATGCGCACCACCCCGTGATAATTCTCAGAAACGTATACTACATTGCCACTGCATGTTTCTTGACCTCCCCATGCTGACCACCCCGTTATGCTTTTCTCCATCCTACATTGCCAATCACTGCCTATCCTAATTCAGACCCTCCGATTCACACAACCCCGTGATGTTTTCCTCACTCCTACTCGTGAATGTAATGTTACACACCCATACAATGCGCACCACACCACGATATTTTTCAGAAACCTATCCTACATTGCCACTGCATGTTTCCTGACCTCCGCATGCTGACCACCCCGTCGTGCTTTTCTCCATCCTACATTGCCAATCACTGCCTATCCTAACTCAGAACCTCCGATTCACACCACCCTGTGATGTTTTTCTCACTCCTACTGGTGAATGTAATGTTACACACACATAGAATGCACACCACCATGCGATGTTCATCAGAATTCTATCCTACATTGTCACTGCATGTTTCCTGAACTCCCCATGCAGGCCACCCGGTGGTGCTTTTTGCCATCCTACATTGCCACTCACTACCTATCCTTATTCAGACCCTCCGATTCATAACACCGCGTGATGTTTTTCTCACTCCTACTAGTGAATGTAAAGTTACACAGCCATACAATGCACACCACCCCGCAATGTTTTTCAGAAACCTATCCTACATTGCCAATGCATGTTTCCTGACCTCCCCATGCTGACCACCCGGTGTTCCTTTTCGCCATCCTACATTGCCACTCACTACCTATCCTTATTCAGACCCTCCGATTCACACCACCCTGTGATGTTTTTCTCACTCCTACTAGTGAATGTAATGCTACACACCCATACAATGCGAACCACCCCGCGATGTTTTTCCGACACCTATCCTACATTGCCACTGCATGTTTCCTGACCTCCCCATGCTGATCAGCCTGTGGTGCTTTTCTCCATCCTACATTGGCACTCACAGCCTATCCCAATTCAGACCCTCCGATTCAAACCTCCCCGAGATGTTTTTCTAACTCCTACTAGTGAATGTAATGTTACAAACTCATACAATGCGCACCACCCTGCGATGTTTTTCAGAAACCTATCCTACATTGCCACTGCATGTTTCCTGACCTCCCCATGCTGACCACCCCGTGGTGCTCTTCTCCATCCTACATTGCCACTCACTGCCTATCCATATTCAGACACTCGGATTCACACCACCCCGTGATGTTTTTGTCACTCCTACTATTGAATGTAATGTTACAAACCCATACAATGCGCACCACCCGCGATGTTTTTGAGAAACCTGTCTTACATAGCCAAAGAAGTTTTCCGGACCTCCCCATGCTGACCATCCCGTGGTGCTTTTCTCCATCCTACATTGCCACTCACTGCCTATCCTTATTCAGACCCTCTGATGAACAACACCCCGTGAAGTTTTTCTCACTCCTACTAGTGAATATAATGTTACACACCAATACAATGCGAACCACCCCAAATGTTTTTCAGAAACCTGTCCTACTTTGCCACTGCATGTTTCCTGACCTCCCCATGCTGAGCACCCCGTGGTGCTTTTCTCCATCCTACATTGACACTCACTGTCTATCCTAATTCAGACCCTCCGATTCACACCACCCCGTGATGTTTTTCTCACTCCTACTAGTGAATGTAATGTTACAAACCCATAAAATGCGCACCACCCTGCGATGTTTTTCAGAAACCTATCCTACATTGCCACTGCATGTTTCCTGACCTCCCCATGCTGACCACCCCGTGGTGCTTTTCTCCATCCTACATTGCCACTCACTGCCTATCCTTATTCAGACCCTCCGATTAACACCACCCCGTGATGTTTTTGTCACTCCTACCAGTGAATGTAATGTTACACACCCATAGAATGCGAACCACCCCATGAAGTTTTTCTGAAACCATCCTACATTCTCACTGCATGTTTCCTGACATCCCCATGCTGACCTCCCCATGGTGCTTTTCTCCATCCTACAATGCCACTCACTGCCTATCCTTATTCAGACCCTCGGATTCACACCACCCCGTGATGTTTTTCTTACTCCTACTAGTGAATGTAATGTTACACACCAATACAATGTGCACCAACCCGCGATGTTTTTCAGAAACCTATCCTACATTGGCACTGCATGTTTCCTCACCTCCCCATGCGGACCACCCCGTGGTGCTTTTCCCCAACCTACATTGCCACTCACTGCCTATGTTTGTTCAGACCCTCCGATTCACACCACCCCGTGAGGTTTTTCTCCTTCCTACTAGTGAATGTAATGTTACAACCCATACAATGTGCACCACCCCGCGGGCTTTTTCAGAAACAATCCTACAATGCCACTGAATGTTTCCTGACCTCCCCGTGCTCACCACCACGTGGTGTTTTTCTCCAACCTATATTGCCACTCACTGCCTATCCTTATTCAGACCCTCCGATTCACACCAACCCGTGATGTTTTTCTCCTTCCTACTAGTGAATGTAATGTTACAACCCATACAATGCGCACCACCCCGCTCTGTTTTTCAGAAACCTTTCCCACATTGCCACTGCATGTTTCCTGACCTCCCCCTGCTGACCACCCCGTGGTGCTTTTCTCCATCCTACATTGACACTCACTGCCAATCCTAATTCAGACCCTCCGAAACACACCACCCCGTGATGTTTTTCGCACTCTTACTAGTGAAAGTAATGTTACACACCCATATAATGCGGACCACCCCGCGATATTTTTCAGAAACCTATACTTCACTGCCACTGCATATTTCCTGACCTACACATGCTGACCACCCCGTGGTGCTTTCCTCCATCCTACATTGCCACTCATTGCCTATCCTAATTCAGACCCTCCGATCCACACCACCCTGTGATGTTTTTCTCACTCCTACTAGGGAATGTAATGTTACACACCAATACAATGCGCACCACCCCGCGATGTTTTTCAGAAACCTATCCTACATTGCCACTGCAGGCTTCCTAACCTCCCCATGCTGACCACCCCGCGGTGCTTTTCTCCATCCGACATTGCCACTCACTGCCTATCCTAATTCAGACCCTCCGATTCACACCACCATGTGATGTTTTTCTCACGCCTACTAGTGAATGTAATATTACACACCCATACAATTCGCACCACCCCGCGATGTTTTTCAGACACCTATCTTACATTGCCACTGCATGTTTCCTGACCTCCCCATGCTGATCAGCCCGAGGTGCTTTTCTCCATCCTACATTGCCACTCACAGCCTATACTTATTCAGACACTCCAATTCACACCACCCCGTGATGTTTTTCTCACTCCTGATAGTGAATAAAATGTTACACACCCATACAATGCGCACCACCCCGCGATGTTTTTCAGAAACCTATCCTACACTGCCACTGCATGTTTCCTGACCTCCCCATGCTGACCACCCCGTGATGCTTTTCTCCATCCTACATTGCCACTCACTGCCTATCCTTATTCAGACACTCCGATTCACACCACCCCGTGATGTTTTTCTCACTCCTAATAGTGAATGTAATGCTACACACCCATACAATGCGCACCACCCCGCGATGTTTTTCAGAAACCTTTCCTACATTGCCACTGCATGTTTCCTGACCTCCCCATGCTGAGCACCCCGTGGTGCTTTTCTCCATCCTACATTGCCACTCACTGCATATCCTTAATCAGACACTCCAATTCACACCACCCCGTGATGTTTTTGTCACTTCTACTAGTGAATGTCTTGTTACACACCCATACAATGCGAACCACCCCGCAATGTTTTTCAGAAACCTGTCCTACATAGCCGATGCATGTTTCCTGACCTAGCCATGCAGACCAACCCATGGTGCTCTTCTCCATTTTACATTGCCACTCACTGCCTATCCTAACTCAGACCCTCCGATACACACCATCTCGTGATGTTTTTCTCACTCCTACTAGTGAATGTAATGTTACACACCCATATAATGCACATCAACCCGCGAAGTTTTTCAGAAACCTATCCTACATTGCCACTGCATGTTTCCTGATCTCCCCATGCTGACCACACCGTGGTGCTTTTCTCCATCCTACATTAGCACTCACTGCCTATCCTAATTCAGACCCTCCGATTCACACCACCCCGTGATGTTTTTCTCACTCCTACTAGTGAATATAATGTTACACACCCAAACAATGCTCACCACCCCACAATGTTTTTCAGACACCTATCCTACATTGCCACTGCATGTTTCCTGACCTCCACATGCTGACCACCCCGTGGTGCTTTTCTCAAACGGACACTGCCACTCACTGCTTATGCTTGATCAGACCCTCCGATTCACATGACCCCGTGATGTTTTTCTCACTCCTACTGGTGAATGTAATGTTACACACACATAGAATGCACACCACCATGCGATGTTCTTCAGAATTCTATCCTACATTGTCACTGCATGTTTCCTGACATCCCCATGCAGGCCACCCGGTGGTGCTTTTCGCCATCCTACATCGCCACTCACTACCTATCCTTATTCAGACCCTCCGATTCGTAACACCGCGTGATGTTTTTCTCACTCCTACTACTGAATGTAATGTTACACAGAAATACAACGCACACCACCCGGCATTGTTTTTCAGAAACCTATCCTACAATGCCAATGCATGTTTCCTGACCTCCCCATGCTGACCACACCGTGGTGCTTTACTGCATCCTACATTTCCTCTCACTGTCTATCCTAATTCAGATCCTATGACTCACACCAACCCGTGATGTTTTTCTCACTCCTCCTAGTGAATGTAATGTTACACACCCATACAATGCGCACCACCCCGCGATGTTTTTCAGAAACCTGTCCTACATTGCCACTGCATGTTTCCTGACCTCCGCATGCTGACCAACCCGTGGTGCTTTTCTCCATCCTACATTGCCACTCACTGCCTATCCTAATTCAGATCCTATGATTCACAGCACCCAGTGATATTTTTCTCACCCGTACTAGTAAATGTAATGTTACACAACCATTCAATGCGCACCACCCCGTGATAATTCTCAGAAACGTATACTACATTGCCACTGCATGTTTCTTGACCTCCCCATGCTGACCACCCCGTTATGCTTTTCTCCATCCTACATTGCCAATCACTGCCTATCCTAATTCAGACACTCCGATTCACACAACCCCGTGATGTTTTCCTCACTCCTACTCGTGAATGTAATGTTACACACCCATACAATGCGCACCACACCACGATATTTTTCAGAAACCTATCCTACATTGCCACTGCATGTTTCCTGACCTCCCCATGCTGACCACCCCGTCGTGCTTTTCTCCATCCTACATTGCCAATCACTGCCTATCCTAACTCAGAACCTCCGATTCACACCACCCTGTGATGTTTTTCTCACTCCTACTGGTGAATGTAATGTTACACACACATAGAATGCACACCACCATGCGATGTTCATCAGAATTCTATCCTACATTGTCACTGCATGTTTCCTGAACTCCCCATGCAGGCCACCCGGTGGTGCTTTTTGCCATCCTACATTGCCACTCACTACCTATCCTTATTCAGACCCTCCGATTCATAACACCGCGTGATGTTTTTCTCACTCCTACTAGTGAATGTAAAGTTACACAGCCATACAATGCACACCACCCCGCAATGTTTTTCAGAAACCTATCCTACATTGCCAATGCATGTTTCCTGACCTCCCCATGCTGACCACCCGGTGTTCCTTTTCGCCATCCTACATTGCCACTCACTACCTATCCTTATTCAGACCCTCCGATTCACACCACCCTGTGATGTTTTTCTCACTCCTACTAGTGAATGTAATGCTACACACCCATACAATGCGAACCACCCCGCGATGTTTTTCCGACACCTATCCTACATTGCCACTGCATGTTTCCTGACCTCCCCATGCTGATCAGCCTGTGGTGCTTTTCTCCATCCTACATTGGCACTCACAGCCTATCCCAATTCAGACCCTCCGATTCAAACCTCCCCGAGATGTTTTTCTAACTCCTACTAGTGAATGTAATGTTACAAACTCATACAATGCGCACCACCCTGCGATGTTTTTCAGAAACCTATCCTACATTGCCACTGCATGTTTCCTGACCTCCCCATGCTGACCAACCCGTGGTGCTCTTCTCCATCCTACATTGCCACTCACTGCCTATCCATATTCAGACACTCGGATTCACACCACCCCGTGATGTTTTTGTCACTCCTACTATTGAATGTAATGTTACAAACCCATACAATGCGCACCACCCGCGATGTTTTTGAGAAACCTGTCTTACATAGCCAAAGAAGTTTTCCGGACCTCCCCATGCTGACCATCCCGTGGTGCTTTTCTCCATCCTACATTGCCACTCACTGCCTATCCTTATTCAGACCCTCTGATGAACAACACCCCGTGAAGTTTTTCTCACTCCTACTAGTGAATATAATGTTACACACCAATACAATGCGAACCACCCCAAATGTTTTTCAGAAACCTGTCCTACTTTGCCACTGCATGTTTCCTGACCTCCCCATGCTGAGCACCCCGTGGTGCTTTTCTCCATCCTACATTGACACTCACTGTCTATCCTAATTCAGACCCTCCGATTCACACCACCCCGTGATGTTTTTCTCACTCCTACTAGTGAATGTAATGTTACAAACCCATAAAATGCGCACCACCCTGCGATGTTTTTCAGAAACCTATCCTACATTGCCACTGCATGTTTCCTGACCTCCCCATGCTGACCACCCCGTGGTGCTTTTCTCCATCCTACATTGCCACTCACTGCCTATCCTTATTCAGACCCTCCGATTAACACCACCCCGTGATGTTTTTGTCACTCCTACCAGTGAATGTAATGTTACACACCCATAGAATGCGAACCACCCCATGAAGATTTTCTGAAACCATCCTACATTCTCACTGCATGTTTCCTGACATCCCCATGCTGACCTCCCCATGGTGCTTTTCTCCATCCTACAATGCCACTCACTGCCTATCCTTATTCAGACCCTCGGATTCACACCACCCCGTGATGTTTTTCTTACTCCTACTAGTGAATGTAATGTTACACACCAATACAATGTGCACCAACCCGCGATGTTTTTCAGAAACCTATCCTACATTGGCACTGCATGTTTCCTCACCTCCCCATGCGGACCACCCCGTGGTGCTTTTCCCCAACCTACATTGCCACTCACTGCCTATGTTTGTTCAGACCCTCCGATTCACACCACCCCGTGAGGTTTTTCTCCTTCCTACTAGTGAATGTAATGTTACAACCCATACAATGTGCACCACCCCGCGGGCTTTTTCAGAAACAATCCTACATTGCCACTGAATGTTTCCTGACCTCCCCGTGCTCACCACCACGTGGTGTTTTTCTCCAACCTATATTGCCACTCACTGCCTATCCTTATTCAGACCCTCCGATTCACACCAACCCGTGATGTTTTTCTCCTTCCTACTAGTGAATGTAATGTTACAACCCATACAATGCGCACCACCCCGCTCTGTTTTTCAGAAACCTTTCCCACATTGCCACTGCATGTTTCCTGACCTCCCCCTGCTGACCACCCCGTGGTGCTTTTCTGCATCCTACATTGCCCCTCACTGCCTATCCTATTTCAGACACTCCGATTCACACCACACCGTGATGTTTTTCTAACTCCTACTAGTGAATGTAATGTTACACACCCATACCATGCGCACCACATCACGATGTTTTTCAGAAAACTATCTTACTTTGCGACTGCATGTTTCCTGGCCTCCCCATGCAGACCACCCGTGGTGCTTTTCTCCATCCTACATTGCCACTCACTGCCAATCCTAATTCAGACCCTCCGAAACACACCACCCCGTGATGTTTTTCGCACTCTTACTAGTGAAAGTAATGTTACACACCCATATAATGCGGACCACCCCGCGATATTTTTCAGAAACCTATACTTCACTGCCACTGCATATTTCCTGACCTCCACATGCTGACCACCCCGTGGTGCTTTCCTCCATCCTACATTGCCACTCATTGCCTATCCTAATTCAGACCCTCCGATCCACACCACCCTGTGATGTTTTTCTCACTCCTACTAGGGAATGTAATGTTACACACCAATACAATGCGCACCACCCCGCGATGTTTTTCAGAAACCTATCCTACATTGCCACTGCAGGCTTCCTAACCTCCCCATGCTGACCACCCCGCGGTGCTTTTCTCCATCCGACATTGCCACTCACTGCCTATCCTAATTCAGACCCTCCGATTAACACCACCCCGTGATGTTTTTGTCACTCCTACCAGTGAATGTAATGTTACACACCCATAGAATGCGAACCACCCCATGAAGATTTTCTGAAACCATCCTACATTCTCACTGCATGTTTCCTGACATCCCCATGCTGACCTCCCCATGGTGCTTTTCTCCATCCTACAATGCCACTCACTGCCTATCCTTATTCAGACCCTCGGATTCACACCACCCCGTGATGTTTTTCTTACTCCTACTAGTGAATGTAATGTTACACACCAATACAATGTGCACCAACCCGCGATGTTTTTCAGAAACCTATCCTACATTGGCACTGCATGTTTCCTCACCTCCCCATGCGGACCACCCCGTGGTGCTTTTCCCCAACCTACATTGCCACTCACTGCCTATGTTTGTTCAGACCCTCCGATTCACACCACCCCGTGAGGTTTTTCTCCTTCCTACTAGTGAATGTAATGTTACAACCCATACAATGTGCACCACCCCGCGGGGTTTTTCAGAAACAATCCTACATTGCCACTGAATGTTTCCTGACCTCCCCGTGCTCACCACCACGTGGTGTTTTTCTCCAACCTATATTGCCACTCACTGCCTATCCTTATTCAGACCCTCCGATTCACACCAACCCGTGATGTTTTTCTCCTTCCTACTAGTGAATGTAATGTTACAACCCATACAATGCGCACCACCCCGCTCTGTTTTTCAGAAACCTTTCCCACATTGCCACTGCATGTTTCCTGACCTCCCCCTGCTGACCACCCCGTGGTGCTTTTCTGCATCCTACATTGCCACTCACTGCCTATCCTATTTCAGACACTCCGATTCACACCACACCGTGATGTTTTTCTAACTCCTACTAGTGAATGTAATGTTACACACCCATACCATGCGCACCACATCACGATGTTTTTCAGAAAACTATCTTACTTTGCGACTGCATGTTTCCTGACCTCCCCATGCGGACCACCCGTGGTGCTTTTCTCCATCCTACATTGCCACTCACTGCCAATCCTAATTCAGACCCTCCGAAACACACCACCCCGTGATGTTTTTCGCACTCTTACTAGTGAAAGTAATGTTACACACCCATATAATGCGGACCACCCCGCGATATTTTTCAGAAACCTATACTTCACTGCCACTGCATATTTCCTGACCTCCACATGCTGACCACCCCGTGGTGCTTTCCTCCATCCTACATTGCCACTCATTGCCTATCCTAATTCAGACCCTCCGATCCACACCACCCTGTGATGTTTTTCTCACTCCTACTAGGGAATGTAATGTTACACACCAATACAATGCGCACCACCCCGCGATGTTTTTCAGAAACCTATCCTACATTGCCACTGCAGGCTTCCTAACCTCCCCATGCTGACCACCCCGCGGTGCTTTTCTCCATCCGACATTGCCACTCACTGCCTATCCTAATTCAGACCCTCCGATTCACACCACCATGTGATGTTTTTCTCAAGCCTACTAGTGAATGTAATATTACACACCCATACAATTCGCACCACCCCGCGATGTTTTTCAGACACCTATCTTACATTGCCACTGCATGTTTCCTGACCTCCCCATGCTGATCAGCCCGAGGTGCTTTTCTCCATCCTACATTGCCACTCACAGCCTATACTTATTCAGACACTCCAATTCACACCACCCCGTGATGTTTTTCTCACTCCTGATAGTGAATAAAATGTTACACACCCATACAATGCGCACCACCCCGCGATGTTTTTCAGAAACCTATCCTACACTGCCACTGCATGTTTCCTGACCTCCCCATGCTGACCACCCTGTGATGCTTTTCTCCATCCTACATTGCCACTCACTGCCTATCCTTATTCAGACACTCCGATTCACACCACCCCGTGATGTTTTTCTCACTCCTAATAGTGAATGTAATGCTACACACCCATACAATGCGCACCACCCCGCGATGTTTTTCAGAAACCTATCCTACATTGCCACTGCATGTTTCCTGACCTCCCCATGCTGAGCACCCCGTGGTGCTTTTCTCCATCCTACATTGCCACTCACTGCATATCCTTAATCAGACACTCCAATTCACACCACCCCGTGATGTTTTTGTCACTTCTACTAGTGAATGTCTTGTTACACACCCATACAATGCGAACCACCCCGCAATGTTTTTCAGAAACCTGTCCTACATAGCCGATGCATGTTTCCTGACCTAGCCATGCAGACCAACCCATGGTGCTCTTCTCCATTTTACATTGCCACTCACTGCCTATCCTAACTCAGACCCTCCGATACACACCATCTCGTGATGTTTTTCTCCCTTCTACTAGTGAATGTAATGTTACACACCCATATAATGCACATCAACCCGCGAAGTTTTTCAGAAACCTATCCTACATTGCCACTGCATGTTTCCTGATCTCCCCATGCTGACCACACCGTGGTGCTTTTCTCCATCCTACATTAGCACTCACTGCCTATCCTAATTCTGACCCTCCGATTCACACCACCCCGTGATGTTTTTCTCACTCCTACTAGTGAATATAATGTTACACACCCAAACAATGCTCACCACCCCACAATGTTTTTCAGACACCTATCCTACATTGCCACTGCATGTTTCCTGACCTCCCCATGCTGACCACCCCGTGGTGCTTTTCTCAAATGGACACTGCCACTCACTGCTTATGCTTGTTCAGACCCTCCGATTCACATGACCCCGTGATGTTTTTCTCACTCCTACTGGTGAATGTAATGTTACACACACATAGAATGCACACCACCATGCGATGTTCTTCAGAATTCTATCCTACATTGTCACTGCATGTTTCCTGACATCCCCATGCAGGCCACCCGGTGGTGCTTTTCGCCATCCTACATCGCCACTCACTACCTATCCTTATTCAGACCCTCCGATTCGTAACACCGCGTGATGTTTTTCTCACTCCTACTACTGAATGTAATGTTACACAGAAATACAACGCACACCACCCGGCATTGTTTTTCAGAAACCTATCCTACAATGCCAATGCATGTTTCCTGACCTCCCCATGCTGACCACACCGTGGTGCTTTTCTGCATCCTACATTTCCTCTCACTGTCTATCCTAATTCAGATCCTATGACTCACACCAACCCGTGATGTTTTTCTCACTCCTCCTAGTGAATGTAATGTTACACACCCATACAATGCGCACCACCCCGCGATGTTTTTCAGAAACCTGTCCTACATTGCCACTGCATGTTTCCTGACCTCCGCATGCTGACCAACCCGTGGTGCTTTTCTCCATCCTACATTGCCACTCACTGCCTATCCTAATTCAGATCCTATGATTCACAGCACCCAGTGATATTTTTCTCACCCGTACTAGTAAATGTAATGTTACACAACCATTCAATGCGCACCACCCCGTGATAATTCTCAGAAACGTATACTACATTGCCACTGCATGTTTCTTGACCTCCCCATGCTGACCACCCCGTTATGCTTTTCTCCATCCTACATTGCCAATCACTGCCTATCCTAATTCAGACCCTCCGATTCACACAACCCCGTGATGTTTTCCTCACTCCTACTCGTGAATGTAATGTTACACACCCATACAATGCGCACCACACCACGATATTTTTCAGAAACCTATCCTACATTGCCACTGCATGTTTCCTGACCTCCCCATGCTGACCACCCCGTCGTGCTTTTCTCCATCCTACATTGCCAATCACTGCCTATCCTAACTCAGAACCTCCGATTCACACCACCCTGTGATGTTTTTCTCAATCCTACTGGTGAATGTAATGTTACACACACATAGAATGCACACCACCATGCGATGTTCATCAGAATTCTATCCTACATTGTCACTGCATGTTTCCTGAACTCCCCATGCAGGCCACCCGGTGGTGCTTTTTGCCATCCTACATTGCCACTCACTACCTATCCTTATTCAGACCCTCCGATTCATAACACCGCGTGATGTTTTTCTCACTCCTACTAGTGAATGTAAAGTTACACAGCCATACAATGCACACCACCCCGCAATGTTTTTCAGAAACCTATCCTACATTGCCAATGCATTTTTCCTGACCTCCCCATGCTGACCACCCGGTGTTCCTTTTCGCCATCCTACATTGCCACTCACTACCTATCCTTATTCAGACCCTCCGATTCACACAACCCTGTGATGTTTTTCTCACTCCTACTAGTGAATGTAATGCTACACACCCATACAATGCGAACCACCCCGCGATGTTTTTCCGACACCTATCCTACATTGCCACTGCATGTTTCCTGACCTCCCCATGCTGATCAGCCTGTGGTGCTTTTCTCCATCCTACATTGGCACTCACAGCCTATCCCAATTCAGACCCTCCGATTCAAACCTCCCCGAGATGTTTTTCTAACTCCTACTAGTGAATGTAATGTTACAAACTCATACAATGCGCACCACCCTGCGATGTTTTTCAGAAACCTATCCTACATTGCCACTGCATGTTTCCTGACCTCCCCATGCTGACCACCCCGTGGTGCTCTTCTCCATCCTACATTGCCACTCACTGCCTATCCATATTCAGACACTCGGATTCACACCACCCCGTGATGTTTTTGTCACTCCTACTAGTGAATGTAATGTTACAAACCCATACAATGCGCACCACCCGCGATGTTTTTGAGAAACCTGTCTTACATAGCCAAAGAAGTTTTCCGGACCTCCCCATGCTGACCATCCCGTGGTGCTTTTCTCCATCCTACATTGCCACTCACTGCCTATCCTTATTCAGACCCTCTGATGAACAACACCCCGTGAAGTTTTTCTCACTCCTACTAGTGAATATAATGTTACACACCAATACAATGCGAACCACCCCAAATGTTTTTCAGAAACCTGTCCTACTTTGCCACTGCATGTTTCCTGACCTCCCCATGCTGAGCACCCCGTGGTGCTTTTCTCCATCCTACATTGACACTCACTGTCTATCCTAATTCAGACCCTCCGATTCACACCACCCCGTGATGTTTTTCTCACTCCTACTAGTGAATGTAATGTTACAAACCCATAAAATGCGCACCACCCTGCGATGTTTTTCAGAAACCTATCCTACATTGCCACTGCATGTTTCCTGACCTCCCCATGCTGACCACCCCGTGGTGCTTTTCTCCATCCTACATTGCCAGTCACTGCCTATCCTTATTCAGACCCTCCGATTAACACCACCCCGTGATGTTTTTGTCACACCTACCAGTGAATGTAATGTTACACACCCATAGAATGCGAACCACCCCATGAAGTTTTTCTGAAACCATCCTACATTCTCACTGCATGTTTCCTGACATCCCCATGCTGACCTCCCCATGGTGCTTTTCTCCATCCTACAATGCCACTCACTGCCTATCCTTATTCAGACCCTCGGATTCACACCACCCCGTGATGTTTTTCTTACTCCTACTAGTGAATGTAATGTTACACACCAATACAATGTGCACCAACCCGCGATGTTTTTCAGAAACCTATCCTACATTGGCACTGCATGTTTCCTCACCTCCCCATGCGGACCACCCCGTGGTGCTTTTCCCCAACCTACATTGCCACTCACTGCCTATGTTTGTTCAGACCCTCCGATTCACACCACCCCGTGAGGTTTTTCTCCTTCCTACTAGTGAATGTAATGTTACAACCCATACAATGTGCACCACCCCGCGGGCTTTTTCAGAAACAATCCTACATTGCCACTGAATGTTTCCTGACCTCCCCGTGCTCACCACCACGTGGTGTTTTTCTCCAACCTATATTGCCACTCACTGCCTATCCTTATTCAGACCCTCCGATTCACACCAACCCGTGATGTTTTTCTCCTTCCTACTAGTGAATGTAATGTTACAACCCATACAATGCGCACCACCCCGCTCTGTTTTTCAGAAACCTTTCCCACATTGCCACTGCATGTTTCCTGACCTCCCCCTGCTGACCACCCCGTGGTGCTTTTCTGCATCCTACATTGCCACTCACTGCCTATCCTATTTCAGACACTCCGATTCACACCACACCGTGATGTTTTTCTAACTCCTACTAGTGAATGTAATGTTACACACCCATACCATGCGCACCACATCACGATGTTTTTCAGAAAACTATCTTACTTTGCGACTGCATGTTTCCTGACCTCCCCATGCGGACCACCCGTGGTGCTTTTCTCCATCCTACATTGCCACTCACTGCCAATCCTAATTCAGACCCTCCGAAACACACCACCCCGTGATGTTTTTCGCACTCTTACTAGTGAAAGTAATGTTACACACCCATATAATGCGGACCACCCCGCGATATTTTTCAGAAACCTATACTTCACTGCCACTGCATATTTCCTGACCTCCACATGCTGACCACCCCGTGGTGCTTTCCTCCATCCTACATTGCCACTCATTGCCTATCCTAATTCAGACCCTCCGATCCACACCACCCTGTGATGTTTTTCTCACTCCTACTAGGGAATGTAATGTTACACACCAATACAATGCGCACCACCCCGCGATGTTTTTCAGAAACCTATCCTACATTGCCACTGCAGGCTTCCTAACCTCCCCATGCTGACCACCCCGCGGTGCTTTTCTCCATCCGACATTGCCACTCACTGCCTATCCTAATTCAGACCCTCCGATTCACACCACCATGTGATGTTTTTCTCACGCCTACTAGTGAATGTAATATTACACACCCATACAATTCGCACCACCCCGTGATGTTTTTCAGACACCTATCTTACATTGCCACTGCATGTTTCCTGACCTCCCCATGCTGATCAGCCCGAGGTGCTTTTCTCCATCCTACATTGCCACTCACAGCCTATACTTATTCAGACACTCCAATTCACACCACCCCGTGATGTTTTTCTCACTCCTGATAGTGAATAAAATGTTACACACCCATACAATGCGCACCACCCCGCGATGTTTTTCAGAAACCTATCCTACACTGCCACTGCATGTTTCCTGACCTCCCCATGCTGACCACCCCGTGATGCTTTTCTCCATCCTACATTGCCACTCACTGCCTATCCTTATTCAGACACTCCGATTCACACCACCCCGTGATGTTTTTCTCACTCCTAATAGTGAATGTAATGCTACACACCCATACAATGCGCACCACCCCGCGATGTTTTTCAGAAA
This sequence comes from Cavia porcellus, assembly GCF_034190915.1. Lineage (NCBI taxonomy): Eukaryota > Metazoa > Chordata > Mammalia > Rodentia > Caviidae > Cavia > Cavia porcellus. The sequence goes on from NW_026947575.1 coordinate 1,400,690, forward strand.
CCTATCCTACATTGCCACTGCATGTTTCCTGACCTCCCCATGCTGAGCACCCCGTGGTGCTTTTCTCCATCCTACATTGCCACTCACTGCATATCCTTAATCAGACACTCCAATTCACACCACCCCGTGATGTTTTTGTCACTTCTACTAGTGAAAGTCTTGTTACACACCCATACAATGCGAACCACCCCGCAATGTTTTTCAGAAACCTGTCCTACATAGCCGATGCATGTTTCCTGACCTAGCCATGCAGACCAACCCATGGTGCTCTTCTCCATTTTACATTGCCACTCACTGCCTATCCTAACTCAGACCCTCCGATACACACCATCTCGTGATGTTTTTCTCCCTCCTACTAGTGAATGTAATGTTACACACCCATATAATGCACATCAACCCGCGAAGTTTTTCAGAAACCTATCCTACATTGCCACTGCATGTTTCCTGATCTCCCCATGCTGACCACACCGTGGTGCTTTTCTCCATCCTACATTAGCACTCACTGCCTATCCTAATTCAGACCCTCCGATTCACACCACCCCGTGATGTTTTTCTCACTCCTACTAGTGAATATAATGTTACACACCCAAACAATGCTCACCACCCCACAATGTTTTTCAGACACCTATCCTACATTGCCACTGCATGTTTCCTGACCTCCCCATGCTGACCACCCCGTGGTGCTTTTCTCAAACGGACACTGCCACTCACTGCTTATGCTTGTTCAGACCCTCCGATTCACATGACCCCGTGATGTTTTTCTCACTCCTACTGGTGAATGTAATGTTACACACACATAGAATGCACACCACCATGCGATGTTCTTCAGAATTCTATCCTACATTGTCACTGCATGTTTCCTGACATCCCCATGCAGGCCACCCGGTGGTGCTTTTCGCCATCCTACATCGCCACTCACTACCTATCCTTATTCAGACCCTCCGATTCGTAACACCGCGTGATGTTTTTCTCACTCCTACTACTGAATGTAATGTTACACAGAAATACAACGCACACCACCCGGCATTGTTTTTCAGAAACCTATCCTACAATGCCAATGCATGTTTCCTGACCTCCCCATGCTGACCACACCGTGGTGCTTTTCTGCATCCTACATTTCCTCTCACTGTCTATCCTAATTCAGATCCTATGACTCACACCAACCCGTGATGTTTTTCTCACTCCTACTAGTGAATGTAATGTTACACACCCATACAATGCGCACCACCCCGCGATGTTTTTCAGAAACCTGTCCTACATTGCCACTGCATGTTTCCTGACCTCCGCATGCTGACCAAACCGTGGTGCTTTTCTCCATCCTACATTGCCACTCACTGCCTATCCTAATTCAGATCCTATGATTCACACCACCCAGTGATATTTTTCTCACCCGTACTAGTAAATGTAATGTTACACAACCATTCAATGCGCACCACCCCGTGATAATTCTCAGAAACGTATACTACATTGCCACTGCATGTTTCTTGACCTCCCCATGCTGACCACCCCGTTATGCTTTTCTCCATCCTACATTGCCAATCACTGCCTATCCTAATTCAGACCCTCCGATTCACACAACCCCGTGATGTTTTCCTCACTGCTACTCGTGAATGTAATGTTACACACCCATACAATGCGCACCACCCCACGATATTTTTCAGAAACCTATCCTACATTGCCACTGCATGTTTCCTAACCTCCCCATCTTGAACACCCCATGGGGCTTTTCTCCATCCTATATTGCCACTCAAAGCTGATCTGAATTCAGATCATATGATTGACACCACCGCGTGTTTTTCTCACTCCTACTAGTGAATGTAATGCTACACACCCATACAATGCGCACCACCCCGCGATGTTTTTCAGAAACCTATCCTACATTGCCACTGCATGTTTCCTGACCTCCCCATGCTGACCACCCCGTAGTGCTTTTCTCCATCCTACATTGCCAATCACTGCCTATCCTAACTCAGAACCTCCGATTCACACCACCCCGTGATGTTTTTCTCACTCCTACTGGTGAATGTAATGTTACACACACATAGAATGCACACCACCATGCGATGTTCATCAGAATTCTATCCTACATTGTTACTGCATGTTTCCTGAACTCGCCATGCAGGCCACCCGGTGGTGCTTTTTGCCATCCTACATTGCCACTCACTACCTATCCTTATTCAGACCCTCCGATTCATAACACCGCGTGATGTTTTTCTCACTCCTACTAGTGAATGTAAAGTTACACAGCCATACAATGCACACCACCCCGCAATGTTTTTCAGAAACCTATCCTACATTGCCAATGCATGTTTCCTGACCTCCCCATGCTGACCACCCGGTGGTCCTTTTCGCCATCCTACATGCCACTCACTACCTATCCTTATTCAGACCCTCCGATTCACACCACCCTGTGATGTTTTTCTCACTCCTACTAGTGAATGTAATGCTACACACCCATACAATGCGAACCACCCCGCGATGTTTTTCAGACACCTATCCTACATTGCCACTGCATGTTTCCTGACCTCCCCATGCTGATCAGCCTGTGGTGCTTTTCTCCATCCTACATTGGCACTCACAGCCTATCCCAATTCAGACCCTCCGATTCAAACCTCCCCGAGATGTTTTTCTAACTCCTACTAGTGAATGTAATGTTACAAACTCATACAATGCGCACCACCCTGCGATGTTTTTCAGAAACCTATCCTACATTGCCACTGCATGTTTCCTGACCTCCCCATGCTGACCACCCCGTGGTGCTCTTCTCCATCCTACATTGCCACTCACTGCCTATCCATATTCAGACACTCGGATTCACACCACCCCGTGATGTTTTTGTCACTCCTACTAGTGAATGTAATGTTACAAACCCATACAATGCGCACCACCCGCGATGTTTTTGAGAAACCTGTCTTACATAGCCAAAGAAGGTTTCCGGACCTCCCCATGCTGACCATCCCGTGGTGCTTTTCTCCATCCTACATTGCCACTCACTGCCTATCCTTATTCAGACCCTCTGATGAACAACACCCCGTGAAGTTTTTCTCACTCCTACTAGTGAATATAATGTTACACACCAATACAATGCGAACCACCCCAAATGTTTTTCAGAAACCTGTCCTACTTTGCCACTGCATGTTTCCTGACCTCCCCATGCTGAGCACCCCGTGGTGCTTTTCTCCATCCTACATTGACACTCACTGTCTATCCGAATTCAGACCCTCCGATTCACACCACCCCGTGATGTTTTTCTCACTCCTACTAGTGAATGTAATGTTACAAACCCATAAAATGCGCACCACCCTGCGATGTTTTTCAGAAACCTATCCTACATTGCCACTGCATGTTTCCTGACCTCCCCATGCTGACCACCCCGTGGTGCTTTTCTCCATCCTACATTGCCAGTCACTGCCTATCCTTATTCAGACCCTCCAATTAACAACACCCCGTGATGTTTTTGTCACTCCTACCAGTGAATGTAATGTTACACACCCATAGAATGCGAACCACCCCATGAAGTTTTTCTGAAACCATCCTACATTCTCACTGCATGTTTCCTGACATCCCCATGCTGACCTCCCCATGGTGCTTTTCTCCATCCTACAATGCCACTCACTGCCTATCCTTATTCAGACCCTCGGATTCACACCACCCCGTGATGTTTTTCTTACTCCTACTAGTGAATGTAATGTTACACACCAATACAATGTGCACCAACCCGCGATGTTTTTCAGAAACCTATCCTACATTGGCACTGCATGTTTCCTCACCTCCCCATGCGGACCACCCCGTGGTGCTTTTCCCCAACCTACATTGCCACTCACTGCCTATGTTTGTTCAGACCCTCCGATTCACACCACCCCGTGAGGTTTTTCTCCTTCCTACTAGTGAATGTAATGTTACAACCCATACAATGTGCACCACCCCGCGGGCTTTTTCAGAAACAATCCTACATTGCCACTGAATGTTTCCTGACCTCCCCGTGCTCACCACCCCGTGGTGTTTTTCTCCAACCTATATTGCCACTCACTGCCTATCCTTATTCAGACCCTCCGATTCACACCAACCCGTGATGTTTTTCTCCTTCCTACTAGTGAATGTAATGTTACAACCCATACAATGCGCACCACCCCGCTCTGTTTTTCAGAAACCTTTCCCACATTGCCACTGCATGTTTCCTGACCTCCCCATGCTGACCAACCCGTGGTGCTTTTCTGCATCCTACATTGCCACTCACTGCCTATCCTATTTCAGACACTCCGATTCACACCACACCGTGATGTTTTTCTAACTCCTACTAGTGAATGTAATGTTACACACCCATACCATGCGCACCACATCACGATGTTTTTCAGAAACCTATCTTACTTTGCGACTGCATGTTTCCTGACCTCCCCATGCGGACCACCCGTGGTGCTTTTCTCCATCCTACATTGCCACTCACTGCCAATCCTAATTCAGACCCTCCGAAACACACCACCCCGTGATGTTTTTCGCACTCTTACTAGTGAAAGTAATGTTACACACCCATATAATGCGGACCACCCCGCGATATTTTTCAGAAACCTATACTTCACTGCCACTGCATATTTCCTGACCTCCACATGCTAACCACCCCGTGGTGCTTTCCTCCATCCTACATTGCCACTCATTGCCTATCCTAATTCAGACCCTCCGATCCACACCACCCTGTGATGTTTTTCTCACTCCTACTAGGGAATGTAATGTTACACACCAATACAATGCGCACCACCCCGCGATGTTTTTCAGAAACCTATCCTACATTGCCACTGCATGTTTCCTGATCTCCCCATGCTGACCACCCCGCGGTGCTTTTCTCCATCCGACATTGCCACTCACTGCCTATCCTAATTCAGACCCTCCGATTCACACCACCATGTGATGTTTTTCTCACGCCTACTAGTGAATGTAATATTACACACCCATACAATTCGCACCACCCCGCGATGTTTTTCAGACACCTATCTTACATTGCCACTGCATGTTTCCTGACCTCCCCATGCTGATCAGCCCGAGGTGCTTTTCTCCATCCTACATTGCCACTCACAGCCTATACTTATTCAGACACTCCAATTCACACCACCCCGTGATGTTTTTCTCACTCCTGATAGTGAATAAAATGTTACACACCCATACAATGCGCACCACCCCGCGATGTTTTTCAGAAACCTATCCTACACTGCCACTGCATGTTTCCTGACCTCCCCATGCTGACCACCCCGTGATGCTTTTCTCCATCCTACATTGCCACTCACTGCCTATCCTTATTCAGACACTCCGATTCACACCACCCCGTGATGATTTTCTCACTCCTAATAGAGAATGTAATGCTACACACCCATACAATGCGCACCACCCCGCGATGTTTTTCAGAAACCTATCCTACATTGCCACTGCATGTTTCCTGACCTCCCCATGCTGAGCACCCCGTGGTGCTTTTCTCCATCCTACATTGCCACTCACTGCATATCCTTAATCAGACACTCCAATTCACACCACCCCGTGATGTTTTTGTCACTTCTACTAGTGAATGTCTTGTTACACACCCATACAATGCGAACCACCCCGCAATGTTTTTCAGAAACCTGTCTTACATAGCCGATGCATGTTTCCTGACCTAGCCATGCAGACCAACCCATGGTGCTCTTCTCCATTTTACATTGCCACTCACTGCCTATCCTAACTCAGACCCTCCGATACACACCATCTCGTGATGTTTTTCTCACTCCTACTAGTGAATGTAATGTTACACACCCATATAATGCACATCAACCCGCGAAGTTTTTCAGAAACCTATCCTACATTGCCACTGCATGTTTCCTGATCTCCCCATGCTGACCACACCGTGGTGCTTTTCTCCATCCTACATTAGCACTCACTGCCTATCCTAATTCAGACCCTCCGATTCACACCACCCCGTGATGTTTTTCTCACTCCTACTAGTGAATATAATGTTACACACCCAAACAATGCTCACCACCCCACAATGTTTTTCAGACACCTATCCTACATTGCCACTGCATGTTTCCTGACCTCCCCATGCTGACCACCCCGTGGTGCTTTTCTCAAACGGACATTGCCACTCACTGCTTATGCTTGTTCAGACCCTCCGATTCATATGACCCCGTGATGTTTTTCTCACTCCTACTGGTGAATGTAATGTTACACACACATAGAATGCACACCACCATGCGATGTTCTTCAGAATTCTATCCTACATTGTCACTGCATGTTTCCTGACATCCCCATGCAGGCCACCCGGTGGTGCTTTTCGCCATCCTACATCGCCACTCACTACCTATCCTTATTCAGACCCTCCGATTCGTAACACCGCGTGATGTTTTTCTCACTCCTACTACTGAATGTAATGTTACACAGAAATACAACGCACACCACCCGGCATTGTTTTTCAGAAACCTATCCTACAATGCCAATGCATGTTTCCTGACCTCCCCATGCTGACCACACCGTGGTGCTTTTCTGCATCCTACATTTCCTCTCACTGTCTATCCTAATTCAGATCCTATGACTCACACCAACCCGTGATGTTTTTCTCACTCCTACTAGTGAATGTAATGTTACACACCCATACAATGCGCACCACCCCGCGATGTTTTTCAGAAACCTGTCCTACATTGCCACTGCATGTTTCCTGACCTCCGCATGCTGACCAACCCGTGGTGCTTTTCTCCATCCTACATTGCCACTCACTGCCTATCCTAATTCAGATCCTATGATTCACACCACCCAGTGATATTTTTCTCACCCGTACTAGTAAATGTGATGTTACACAACCATTCAATGCGCACCACCCCGTGATAATTCTCAGAAACGTATACTACATTGCCACTGCATGTTTCTTGACCTCCCCATGCTGACCACCCCGTTATGCTTTTCTCCATCCTACATTGCCAATCACTGCCTATCCTAATTCAGACCCTCCGATTCACACAACCCCGTGATGTTTTCCTCACTCCTACTCGTGAATGTAATGTTACACACCCATACAATGCGCACCACACCACGATATTTTTCAGAAACCTATCCTACATTGCCACTGCATGTTTCCTAACCTCCCCATCTTGAACACCCCATGGGGCTTTTCTCCATCCTATATTGCCACTCAAAGCTGATCTGAATTCAGATCATATGATTGACACCACGCGTGTTTTTCTCACTCCTACTAGTGAATGTAATGCTACACACCCATACAATGCACACCACCCCGCGATGTTTTTCAGAAACCTATCCTACATTGCCACTGCATGTTTCCTGACCTCCCCATGCTGACCACCCCGTCGTGCTTTTCTCCATCCTACATTGCCAATCACTGCCTATCCTAACTCAGATCCTCCGATTCACACCACCCCGTGATGTTTTTCTCACTCCTACTGGTGAATGTAATGTTACACACACATAGAATGCACACCACCATGCGATGTTCATCAGAATTCTATCCTACATTGTCACTGCATGTTTCCTGAACTCCCCATGCAGGCCACCCGGTGGTGCTTTTTGCCATCCTACATTGCCACTCACTACCTATCCTTATTCAGACCCTCCGATTCATAACACCGCGTGATGTTTTTCTCACTCCTACTAGTGAATGTAAAGTTACACAGCCATACAATGCACACCACCCCGCAATGTTTTTCAGAAACCTATCCTACATTGCCAATGCATGTTTCCTGACCTCCGCATGCTGACCACCCGGTGGTCCTTTTCGCCATCCTACATTGCCACTCACTACCTATCCTTATTCAGACCCTCCGATTCACACCACCCTGTGATGTTTTTCTCACTCCTACTAGTGAATGTAATGCTACACACCCATACAATGCGAACCACCCCGCGATGTTTTTCAGACACCTATCCTACATTGCCACTGCATGTTTCCTGACCTCCCCATGCTGATCAGCCTGTGGTGCTTTTCTCCATCCTACATTGGCACTCACAGCCTATCCCAATTCAGACCCTCCGATTCAAACCTCCCCGAGATGTTTTTCTAACTCCTACTAGTGAATGTAATGTTACAAACTCATACAATGCGCACCACCCTGCGATGTTTTTCAGAAACCTATCCTACATTGCCACTGCATGTTTCCTGACCTCCCCATGCTGACCACCCCGTGGTGCTCTTCTCCATCCTACATTGCCACTCACTGCCTATCCATATTCAGACACTCGGATTCACACCACCCCGTGATGTTTTTGTCACTCCTACTAGTGAATGTAATGTTACAAACCCATACAATGCGCACCACCCGCGATGTTTTTGAGAAACCTGTCTTACATAGCCAAAGAAGTTTTCCGGACCTCCCCATGCTGACCATCCCGTGGTGCTTTTCTCCATCCTACATTGCCACTCACTGCCTATCCTTATTCAGACCCTCTGATGAACAACACCCCGTGAAGTTTTTCTCACTCCTACTAGTAAATATAATGTTACACACCAATACAATGCGAACCACCCCAAATGTTTTTCAGAAACCTGTCCTACTTTGCCACTGCATGTTTCCTGACCTCCCCATGCTGAGCACCCCGTGGTGCTTTTATCCATCCTACATTGACACTCACTGTCTATCCTAATTCAGACCCTCCGATTCACACCACCCCGTGATGTTTTTCTCACTCCTACTAGTGAATGTAATGTTACAAACCCATAAAATGCGCACCACCCTGCGATGTTTTTCAGAAACCTATCCTACATTGCCACTGCATGTTTCCTGACCTCCCCATGCTGACCACCCCGTGGTGCTTTTCTCCATCCTACATTGCCAGTCACTGCCTATCCTTATTCAGACCCTCCGATTAACACCACCCCGTGATGTTTTTGTCACTCCTACCAGTGAATGTAATGTTACACACCCATAGAATGCGAACCACCCCATGAAGTTTTTCTGAAACCATCCTACATTCTCACTGCATGTTTCCTGACATCCCCATGCTGACCTCCCCATGGTGCTTTTCTCCATCCTACAATGCCACTCACTGCCTATCCTTATTCAGACCCTCGGATTCACACCACCCCGTGATGTTTTTCTTACTCCTACTAGTGAATGTAATGTTACACACCAATACAATGTGCACCAACCCGCGATGTTTTTCAGAAACCTATCCTACATTGGCACTGCATGTTTCCTCACCTCCCCATGCGGACCACCCCGTGGTGCTTTTCCCCAACCTACATTGCCACTCACTGCCTATGTTTGTTCAGACCCTCCGATTCACACCACCCCGTGAGGTTTTTCTCCTTCCTACTAGTGAATGTAATGTTACAACCCATACAATGTGTACCACCCCGCGGGCTTTTTCAGAAACAATCCTACATTGCCACTGAATGTTTCCTGACCTCCCCGTGCTCACCACCCCGTGGTGTTTTTCTCCAACCTATATTGCCACTCACTGCCTATCCTTATTCAGACCCTCCGATTCACACCAACCCGTGATGTTTTTCTCCTTCCTACTAGTGAATGTAATGTTACAACCCATACAATGCGCACCACCCCGCTCTGTTTTTCAGAAACCTTTCCCACATTGCCACTGCATGTTTCCTGACCTCCCCCTGCTGACCACCCCGTGGTGCTTTTCTGCATCCTACATTGCCACTCACTGCCTATCCTATTTCAGACACTCCGATTCACACCACACCGTGATGTTTTTCTAACTCCTACTAGTGAATGTAATGTTACACACCCATACCATGCGCACCATATCACGATGTTTTTCAGAAAACTATCTTACTTTGCGACTGCATGTTTCCTGACCTCCCCATGCGGACCACACGTGGTGCTTTTCTCCATCCTACATTGCCACTCACTGCCAATCCTAATTCAGACCCTCCGAAACACACCACCCCGTGATGTTTTTCGCACTCTTACTAGTGAAAGTAATGTTACACACCCATATAATGCGGACCACCCCGCAATATTTTTCAGAAACCTATACTTCACTGCCACTGCATATTTCCTGACCTCCACATGCTGACCACCCCGTGGTGCTTTCCTCCATCCTACATTGCCACTCATTGCCTATCCTAATTCAGACCCTCCGATCCACACCACCCTGTGATGTTTTTCTCACTCCTACTAGGGAATGTAATGTTACACACCAATACAATGCGCACCACCCCGCGATGTTTTTCAGAAACCTATCCTACATTGCCACTGCAGGCTTCCTAACCTCCCCATGCTGACCACCCCGCGGTGCTTTTCTCCATCCGACATTGCCACTCACTGCCTATCCTAATTCAGACCCTCCGATTCACACCACCATGTGATGTTTTTCTCACGCCTACTAATGAATGTAATATTACACACCCATACAATTCGCACCACCCCGCCATGTTTTTCAGACACCTATCTTACATTGCCACTGCATGTTTCCTGACCTCCCCATGCTGATCAGCCCGAGGTGCTTTTCTCCATCCTACATTGCCACTCACAGCCTATACTTATTCAGACACTCCAATTCACACCACCCCGTGATGTTTTTCTCACTCCTGATAGTGAATAAAATGTTACACACCCATACAATGCGCACCACCCCGCGATGTTTTTCAGAAACCTATCCTACACTGCCACTGCATGTTTCCTGACCTCCCCATGCTGACCACCCCGTGATGCTTTTCTCCATCCTACATTGCCACTCACTGCCTATCCTTATTCAGACACTCTGATTCACACCACCCCGTGATGTTTTTCTCACTCCTAATAGTGAATGTAATGCTACACACCCATACAATGCGCACCACCCCGCGATGTTTTTCAGAAACCTATCCTACATTGCCACTGCATGTTTCCTGACCTCCCCATGCTGAGCACCCCGTGGTGCTTTTCTCCATCCTACATTGCCACTCACTGCATATCCTTAATCAGACACTCCAATTCACACCACCCCGTGATGTTTTTGTCACTTCTACTAGTGAATGTCTTGTTACACACCCATACAATGCGAACCACCCCGCAATGTTTTTCAGAAACCTGTCCTACATAGCCGATGCATGTTTCCTGACCTAGCCATGCAGACCAACCCATGGTGCTCTTCTCCATTTTACATTGCCACTCACTGCCTATCCTAACTCAGACCCTCCGATATACACCATCTCGTGATGTTTTTCTCCCTCCTACTAGTGAATGTAATGTTACACACCCATATAATGCACATCAACCCGCGAAGTTTTTCAGAAACCTATCCTACATTGCCACTGCATGTTTCCTGATCTCCCCATGCTGACCACACCGTGGTGCTTTTCTCCATCCTACATTTGCACTCACTGCCTATCCTAATTCAGACCCTCCGATTCACACCACCCCGTGATGTTTTTCTCACTCCTACTAGTGAATATAATGTTACACACCCAAACAATGCTCACCACCCCACAATGTTTTTCAGACACCTATCCTACATTGCCACTGCATGTTTCCTGACCTCCCCATGCTGACCACCCCGTGGTGCTTTTCTCAAACGGACACTGCCACTCACTGCTTATGCTTGTTCAGACCCTCCGATTCACATGACCCCGTGATGTTTTTCTCACTCCTACTGGTGAATGTAATGTTACACACACATAGAATGCACACCACCATGCGATGTTCTTCAGAATTCTATCCTACATTGTCACTGCATGTTTCCTGACATCCCCATGCAGGCCACCCGGTGGTGCTTTTCGCCATCCTACATCGCCACTCACTACCTATCCTTATTCAGACCCTCTGATTCGTTACATCGCGTGATGTTTTTCTCACTCCTACTACTGAATGTAATGTTACACAGAAATACAACGCACACCACCCGGCATTGTTTTTCAGAAACCTATCCTACAATGCCAATGCATGTTTCCTGACCTCCCCATGCTGACCACACCATGGTGCTTTTCTCCATCCTACATTGCCACTCACTGCCTATCTTTATTCAGACCCTCTGATGAACAACACCCCGTGAAGTTTTTCTCACTCCTACTAGTGAATATAATGTTACACACCAATACAATGCGAACCACCCCAGATGTTTTTCAGAAAACTGTCCTACTTTGCCACTGCATGTTTCCTGACCTCCCCATGCTGAGCACCCCGTGGTGCTTTTCTCCATCCTACATTGACACTCACTGTCTATCCTAATTCAGACCCTCCGATTCACACCACCCCGTGATGTTTTCCTCACTCCTACTAGTGAATGTAATGTTACAAACCCATAAAATGCGCACCACCCTGCGATGTTTTTCAGAAACCTATCCTACATTGCCACTGCATGTTTCCTGACCTCCCCATGCTGACCACCCCGTGGTGCTTTTCTCCATCCTACATTGCCACTCACTGCCTATCCTTATTCAGACCCTCCGATTAACACCACCCCGTGATGTTTTTGTCACTCCTACCAGTGAATGTAATGTTACACACCCATAGAATGCGCACCACCCCACGAAGTTTTTCTGAAACCATCGTACATTCTCACTGCATGTTTCCTGACCTCCCCATGCTGACCTCCCCATGGTGCTTTTCTCCATCCTACAATGCCACTTACTGCCTATCCTTATTCAGACCCTCGGATTCACACCACCCCGTGATGTTTTTCTTACTCCTACTAGTGAATGTAATGTTACACACCAATACAATGTGCACCAACCCGCGATGTTTTTCAGAAACCTATCCTACATTGGCACTGCATGTTTCCTCACCTCCCCATTTGGACGACCCCGTGGTGCTTTTCCCCAACCTACATTGCCACTCACTGCCTATCCTTATTCAGACCCTCCGATTCACACCACCCCGTGATGTTTTTGTCACTCCTACCAGTGAATGTAATGATACACACCCATAGAATGCGCACCACCCCACGAAGTTTTTCTGAAACCATCCTACATTCTCACTGCATGTTTCCTGACATCCCCATGCTGACCTCCCCATGGAGCTTTTCTCCATCCTACAATGCCACTCACTGCCTATCCTTATTGAGACCCTCGGATTCACACCACCCCGTGAGGTTTTTCTCCTTCCTACTAGTGAATGTAATGTTACAACCCACACAATGTGCACCACCCCGCGGGCTTTTTCAGAAACAATCCTACATTGCCACTGAATGTTTCCTGACCTCCCCGTGCTCACCACCCCGTGGTGTTTTTCTCCAACCTATATTGCCACTCACTGCCTATCCTTATTCAGACCCTCCGATTCACACCAACCCGTGATGTTTTTCTCCTTCCTACTAGTGAATGTAATGTTACAACCCATACAATGCGCATCACCCCGCTCTGTTTTTCAGAAATCTTTCCCACATTGCCACTGCATGTTTCCTGACCTCCCCATGCTGACCACGCCGTGGTGCTTTTCTGCATCCTACATTGCCACTCACTGCCTATCCTATTTCAGACACTCCGATTCACACCACACCGTGATGTTTTTCTAACTCCTACTAGTGAATGTAATGTTACACACCCATACCATGCGCACCACATCACGATGTTTTTCAGAAAACTATCTTACTTTGCGACTGCATGTTTCCTGACCTCCCCATGCTGACCACCTGTGGTGCTTTTCTCCATCCTACATTGCCACTCACTGCCAATCCTAATTCAGACCCTCCGAAACACACCACCCCGTGATGTTTTTCGCAATCTTACTAGTGAAAGTAATGTTACACACCCATATAATGCGGACCACCCCGCGATATTTTTCAGAAACCTATACTTCACTGCCATTGCATATTTCCTGACCTCCACATGCTGACCACCCCGTGGTGCTTTCCTCCATCCTACATTGCCACTCATTGCCTATCCTAATTCAGACCCTCCGATACACACCACCCTATGATGTTTTTCTCACTCCTACTAGGGAATGTAATGTTACACACCAATACAATGCGCACCACCCCGCGATGTTTTTCAGAAACCTATCCTACATTGCCACTGCAGGCTTCCTAACCTCCCCATGCTGACCACCCCGCGGTGCTTTTCTCCATCCGACATTGCCACTCACGGCCTATCCTTATTCAGACCCTCCGATTCACACCACCATGTGATGTTTTTCTCACTCGTACTAGTGAATGTAATATTACACACCCATACAATGCGCACCACCCCGCGATGTTTTTCAGACACCTATCTTACATTGCCACTGCATGTTGCCTGACCTCCCCATGCTGATCAGCCCGAGGTGCTTTTCTCCATCCTACATTGCCACTCACAGCCTATACTTATTCAGACACTCCAATTCACACTACCCTGCGATGTTTTTCTCACTCCTGAAAGTGAATAAAATGTTACACACCCATACAATGCGCACCACCCCCTGATGTTTTTCAGAAACCTATCCTACACTGCCACTGCATGTTTCCTGACCTCCCCATGCTGACCACCCCGTGGTGCTTTTCTCAAACGGACACTGCCACTCACTGCTTATGCTTGTTCAGACCCTCCGATTCACATGACCCCGTGATGTTTTTCTCACTCCTACTAGTGAATGTAATGTTACAACCCATACAATGCGCACCAACCCGCGGTGTTTTTTAGAAACAATCCTACATTGCCACTGCATGTTTCCTGACCTCCCCATGCTCACCACCCCGTGGCGCTTTTCTCTATCACACATTGCCACTCACTGCCTATCCTAATACAGACGCTTCGATTCACACAACCCCGTGATGTTTTTGTCACTCCTACTAGTGAATATAATGTTACACACACATACAATGCCCACCACCCCGCGATGTTTTCCCGAAATCTATCCTACACTGCCACTGCATGTTTCCTGACCTACCCGTGCTGAGCACACCGTGGTGCTTTTCTCCATCCTACATTGCCACTCATTGCCTATCCTAATTCAGACCCTCTGATTCACACCACCCTGTGATGTTTTTCTTAATCCTACTAGTGAATGTAATGTTACACATCCATACAATGCACACCACCCCGCGGTGTTTTTCAGAAACAATCCTACATTGCCACTGAATGTTTCCTGACCTCCCCGTGCTCACCACCCCATGGTGCTTTTCTCCAACCTATATTGCCCCTCGGTGCCTATCCTTATTCAGACCCTCCGATTCACACCAACCCGTGATGTTTTTCTCCTTCCTGCTAGTGAATATAATGTTACAACCCATACAATGCACACCACCCGGCGGTGTTTTTCAGAAACCTGTCCTACATTGCCACTGCATGTTTCCTGACCTCCCCATGCTGACCACCCCGTGGTGCTTTTCACCATCCTACATTGCCACTCATTGCCTATCCTAATTCAGACCCTCCGATTCACACAACCCCGTGATGTTTTTCTCACTCCTATTAGGGAATGTAATGTTACACACCCATACAATGCGCACCATCCCGCGATGTTTTTCAGAAACCTATCCTACATTGCCACTGCAGGTTTCCTTACCTCCCCATGCTGACCACCCCGTGGTTTTTTTCTCCATCCTACATTGCCACTCCCTGCCTATCCTTAATTAGACTCTCCGATTCACACCACCCCGTGATGTTTTTGTCACTTCTACTCTGAATGTCATGTTACACACCCATACAATGAGAACCACCCCGCTATGTTTTTCAGAAACCTGTCCTACATACCCAATGAATGTTTCCTGACCTAGACATGCGGACCAACCCGTGGTGCTCTTCTCCATTTTACATTACCACTCACTGCCTATCCTAATTCAGACCCTCCGATTCACACCATCCCATGATGTTTTGCTCACTCCTACGAGTGAATGTAACGTTACACACCCATACAATGCACACCAACCCTCGATGTTTTTCAGAAAACTATCCTACTTTGCCACTGCATGTTTCCTGACCTCCCCATGCTGACAACCCCTTGGTGATTTTCTCCATCCTACATTCCCACTCACTGCCTATCCTAATTCAGACCCTCCGATTCACACCACACCGTGATGTTTTTCTCACCCCTACTAATGAATGTAATGTTACCCACACATACATTGCGCACCACCACGCGGTGTTTTCAGAAACCTATCCTACATTGCCACTGCATGTTTCCTGACCTCCCTATGCTGACCACCCCGTGGTGCTTTTTCCCATCCTATATTGCCACTCACTGCCTATCCTTATTCAGACCCTCCGATTCACACCAACCGTGATGTTTTTCTCACTCCTACTAGTTAGTGTAATGTTACAAACCCATAAAATGCGCACCACCATACGATGTTTTTCAGAAACCTATCCTACATTGCCACTGCATGTTTCCTGACCTCCTTATGCTTAACACCCCGTGGTGCTTTTCTCCATCATACATTGCCACTCACTGCCTATCCTAATTCAGACACTCCGATTCACACCAAACCGTGATTTTTTTCTCACTCCTACTAGGGAATGTAATGTTACAAACCCATACAATGCGCACCCCCCCGCGATGTTTTTCAGAAACCTATCCTACATTGCCACTGCATATTTCCTGACCCCACCATGCTGACCAGCCCGAGGTGCTTTTCTCCCTCCTACATTGCCACTCCCTGTCTATCCTAATTCAGACACTCCGATTCACACCACACCGTGATGTTTTTCTCACTCCTACTATTGAATGCAATGTTACACACCCGTACAATGCGAACCAGACCGCGATGTTTTTCAGAAACCTATCCTACATTGCCACTGCATGTTTCCTGACCTCCCCATGCTGATCTTTCCGTGGTGATTGTCTCCATCCTACATTGGCACTCACAGCCTATCCTAATTCAGACACTCCGATTCACACTTCCCCGAGATGTTTTTCTCACTCCTACTAGTGAATGAAATGTTACACACCCACAAAATGCGCACCACCCCGAGATGTTTTTCAGAAACCATCCTACATTGCCACTGCATGTTTCCTGTCCTCACCATGCTAACCACCCCGTGGTGCTTTTCTCCATCCTACATTGCCACTCACTGCCTAGCCTTATTCAGACCCTCCAATTCACACCACCCCGAGATGTTTTTCTCACTCCTACTAGTGAATGTAATGTTACACAGGCATACATTTCGCACCGCCCTGAGATGTTTTTCAGAAACCTATCCTACATTTCCACTGCATGTTTACTAACCTCCCCATGCTGACCACCCCATGGTGCTTTTTCCAACCTACATTGCCACTCACTGCCAATCCTAATTCAGACACTCCGATTCACACCACCCCGTGATGTTTTTCTCACTCCTACTAGTGAATGTAATATTACACACCCATACAATGCGCACCACCCCGCTATGTTTTTCAGACACCTATCCTACATTGCCAATGCATGTTTCCTGACCTCTCCATGCTGATCAGCCCGTGGTGCTTTTCTCCATCCTACATTGCCACTCACTGCCTATACTTATTCAGACACTCCGATTCACACCACCCCGTGATGTTTTTCTCACTCCTACTAGTGAATGTAATATTACACACCCATACAATGCGCACCACCCCGCTATGTTTTTCAGACACCTATCCTACATTGCCACTGCATGTTTCCTGACCTCCCCATGCTGAGCACTCCGTGGTGCTTTTCTCCATCCTACATTGCCACTCACTGCATATCCTTAATCAGACACTCCAATTCACACCACCCCGTGATGTTTTTGTCACTTCTACTAGTGAATGTCTTGTTACACACCCATACAATGCGAACCACCCCGCAATGTTTTTCAGAAACCTGTCCTACATAGCCGATGCATGTTTCCTGACCTAGCCATGCAGACCAACCCATGGTGCTCTTCTCCATTTTACATTGCCACTCACTGCCTATCCTAACTCAGACCCTCCGATACACACCATCTCGTGATGTTTTTCTCACTCCTACTAGTGAATGTAATGTTACACACCCATATAATGCACATCAACCCGCGAAGTTTTTCAGAAACCTATACTACATTGCCACTGCATGTTTCCTGATCTCCCCATGCTGACCACACCGTGGTGCTTTTCTCCATCCTACATTAGCACTCACTGCCTATCCTAATTCAGACCCTCCGATTCACACCACCCCGTGATGTTTTTCTCACTCCTACTAGTGAATATAATGTTACACACCCAAACAATGCTCACCACCCCACAATGTTTTTCAGACACCTATCCTACATTGCCACTGCATGTTTCCTGACCTCCCCATGCTGACCACCCCGTGGTGCTTTTCTCAAACGGACACTGCCACTCACTGCTTATGCTTGTTCAGACCCTCCGATTCACATGACCCCGTGATGTTTTTCTCACTCCTACTGGTGAATGTAATGTTACACACACATAGAATGCACACCACCATGCGATGTTCTTCAGAATTCTATCCTACATTGTCACTGCATGTTTCCTGACATCCCCATGCAGGCCACCCGGTGGTGCTTTTCGCCATCCTACATCGCCACTCACTACCTATCCTTATTCAGACCCTCCGATTCGTAACACCGCGTGATGTTTTTCTCACTCCTACTACTGAATGTAATGTTACACAGAAATACAACGCACACCACCCGGCATTGTTTTTCAGAAACCTATCCTACAATGCCAATGCATGTTTCCTGACCTCCCCATGCTGACCACACCATGGTGCTTTTCTGCATCCTACATTTCCTCTCACTGTCTATCCTAATTCAGATCCTATGACTCACACCAACCCGTGATGTTTTTCTCACTCCTACTAGTCAGTGTAATGTTACACACCCATACAATGCGCACCACCACGCGATGTTTTTTAGAAACCTATCCTATATTACCACTGCATGTTTCCTGACCTCCCCATGCTGACCACCCCGTATTGCTTTTCTCCATCCTACATTGCCACTCACTGCCTATCCTAAATCAGATCCTATGATTCACACCACCCAGTGATATTTTTCTCACTCATACTAGTGAATGTAATGTTACACACCCATTCAATGCGCACCACCCCACGATAATTCTCAGAAACCTATCCTACATTGCCACTGCATGTTTCCTGAACTCCCCATGCTGACCACCCCGTTATGCTTTTCTCCATCCTACATTGCCAATCACTGCCTATCCTAATTCAGACTCTATGATTCACACCACTCCGTGATTTTTTTCTCACTCCTACTAGTGAATGTAATGTTACACACCCATACGATGCGCACCACTCCGCGATGTTTTTCAGAAACCTATCCTATATTGCCACTGCATGTTTCCTTACCTCCCCATGCTGATCACCCCGTGGTGCTTTTCTCCAACCTACATTGCCACTCACTGCCTATAATAATTCAGACCCTCTAATTCACACAACCCCGTGATGTTTTCCTCAATCCTACTAGTGAATGTAATGTTACACACCCATACAATGCGCACCACCCCACGATATTTTTCAGAAACCTATCCTACATTGCCACTGCATGTTTCCTGACCTCCCCATCTTGAACACCCCATGGGGCTTTTCTCCATCCTATATTGCCACTCAAAGCTGATCTGAATTCAGATCATATGATTGACACCACCGCGTGTTTTTCTCACTCCTACTAGTGAATGTAATGCTACACACCCATACAATGCACACCACCCCGCAATGTTTTTCAGAAACCTATCCTATATTGCCACTGCATGTTTCCTGACCTCCCCATGCTGACCACCCCGTGGTGCTTTTCTCCATCCTACATTGCCAATCACTGCCTATCCTAACTCAGAACCTCCGATTCACACCACCCCGTGATGTTTTTCTCACTCCTACTGGTGAATGTAATGTTACACACACATAGAATGCACACCACCATGCGATGTTCTTCAGAATTCTATCCTACATTGTCACTGCATGTTTCCTGAACTCCCCATGCAGGCCACCCGGTGGTGCTTTTTGCCATCCTACATTGCCACTCACTACCTATCCTTATTCAGACCCTCCGATTCATAACACCGCGTGATGTTTTTCTCACTCCTACTAGTGAAAGTAAAGTTACACAGCCATACAATGCACACCACCCCGCAATG
The DNA here is from genome assembly GCF_034190915.1 of Cavia porcellus. Lineage (NCBI taxonomy): Eukaryota > Metazoa > Chordata > Mammalia > Rodentia > Caviidae > Cavia > Cavia porcellus. The sequence continues at coordinate 1,420,606 of NW_026947575.1, forward strand.
TTTTTCAGAAACCTATCCTACATTGCCAATGCATGTTACCTGACCTCCCCATGCTGACCACCCTGTGGTCCTTTTCGCCATCCTACATTGCCACTCACTACCTATCCTTATTCAGACCCTCCGATTCACACCACCCCGTGATGTTTTTCTCACTCCTACTAGTGAATGTAATGCTACACACCCATACAATGCGAACCACACCGCGATGTTTTTCAGACACCTACCCTACATTGCCACTGCATGTTTCCTGACCTCCCCATGCTGATCAGCCTGTGGTGCTTTTCTCCATCCTACATTGGCACTCACAGCCTATCCCAATTCAGACCCTCCGATTCAAACCTCCCCGAGATGTTTTTCTAACTCCTACTAGTGAATGTAATGTTACAAACTCATACAATGCGCACCACCCTGCGATGTTTTTCAGAAACCTATCCTACATTGCCACTGCATGTTTCCTGACCTCCCCATGCTGACCACCCCGTGGTGCTTTTCTCCATCCTACATTGCCACTCACTGCCTATCCATATTCAGACACTCGGATTCACACCACCCCGTGATGTTTTTGTCACTCCTACTAGTGAATGTAATGTTACAAACCCATACAATGCGCACCACCCGCGATGTTTTTCAGAAACCTGTCTTACATAGCCAAAGAAGGTTTCCTGACCTCCCCATGCTGACCATCCCGTGGTGCTTTTCTCCATCCTACATTGCCACTCACTGCCTATCCTTATTCAGACCCTCTGATGAACAACACCCCGTGAAGTTTTTCTCACTCCTACTAGTGAATATAATGTTATACACCAATACAATGCGAACCACCCCAGATGTTTTTCAGAAAACTGTCCTACTTTGCCACTGCATGTTTCCTGACCTCCACATGCTGAGCACCCCGTGGTGCTTTTCTCCATCCTACATTGACACTCACTGTCTATCCTAATTCAGATCCTCCGATTCACACCACCCCGTGATGTTTTCCTCACTCCTACTAGTGAATGTAATGTTACAAACCCATAAAATGCGCACCACCCTGCGATGTTTTTCAGAAACCTATCCTATATTGCCACTGCATGTTTCCTGACCTCCCCATGCTGACCACCCCGTGGTGCTTTTCTCCATCCTACATTGCCAATCACTGCCTATCCTTATTCAGACCCTCCGATTAACACCACCCCGTGATGTTTTTGTCACTCCTACCAGTGAATGTAATGTTACACACCCATAGAATGCGCACCACCCCACGAAGTTTTTCTGAAACCATCGTACATTCTCACTGCATGTTTCCTGACCTCCCCATGCTGACCTCCCCATGGTGCTTTTCTCCATCCTACAATGCCACTTACTGCCTATCCTTATTCAGACCCTCGGATTCACACCACCCCGTGATGTTTTTCTTACTCCTACTAGTGAATGTAATGTTACACACCAATACAATGTGCACCAACCCGCGATGTTTTTCAGAAACCTATCCTACATTGGCACTGCATGTTTCCTTACCTCCCCATGTGGACGACCCCGTGGTGCTTTTCCCCAACCTACATTGCCACTCACTGCCTATCCTTATTCAGACCCTCCGATTCACACCACCCCGTGATGTTTTTGTCACTCCTACCAGTGAATGTAATGATACACACCCATAGAATGCGCACCACCCCACGAAGTTTTTCTGAAACCATCCTACATTCTCACTGCATGTTTCCTGACATCCCCATGCTGACCTCCCCATGGTGCTTTTCTCCATCCTACAATGCCACTCACTGCCTATCCTTATTGAGACCCTCGGATTCACACCACCCCGTGAGGTTTTTCTCCTTCCTACTAGTGAATGTAATGTTACAACCCACACAATGTGCACCACCCCGCGGGCTTTTTCAGAAACAATCCTACATTGCCACTGAATGTTTCCTGACCTCCCCATGCTCACCACCCCGTGGTGTTTTTCTCCAACCTATATTGCCACTCACTGCCTATCCTTATTCAGACCCTCCGATTCACACCAACCCGTGATGTTTTTCTCCTTCCTACTAGTGAATGTAATGTTACAACCCATACAATGCGCACCACCCCGCTCTGTTTTTCAGAAACCTTTCCCACATTGCCACTGCATGTTTCCTGACCTCCCCATGCTGACCACGCCGTGGTGCTTTTCTGCATCCTACATTGCCACTCACTGCCTATCCTATTTCAGACACTCCGATTCACACCACACCGTGATGTTTTTCTAACTCCTACTAGTGAATGTAATGTTACACACCCATACCATGCGCACCACATCACGATGTTTTTCAGAAAACTATCTTACTTTGCGACTGCATGTTTCCTGACCTCCCCATGCTGACCACCTGTGGTGCTTTTCTCCATCCTACATTGCCACTCACTGCCAATCCTAATTCAGACCCTCCGAAACACACCACCCCGTGATGTTTTTCGCAATCTTACTAGTGAAAGTAACGTTACACACCCATATAATGCGGACCACCCCGCGATATTTTTCAGAAACCTATACTTCACTGCCACTGCATATTTCCTGACCTCCACATGCTGACCACCCCGTGGTGCTTTCCTCCATCCTACATTGCCACTCATTGCCTATCCTAATTCAGACCCTCCGATACACACCACCCTATGATGTTTTTCTCACTCCTACTAGGGAATGTAATGTTACAGACCAATACAATGCGCACCACCCCGCGATGTTTTTCAGAAACCTATCCTACATTGCCACTGCAGGCTTCCTAACCTCCCCATGCTGACCACCCCGCGGTGCTTTTCTCCATCCGACATTGCCACTCACGGCCTATCCTTATTCAGACCCTCCGATTCACACCACCATGTGATGTTTTTCTCACTCGTACTAGTGAATGTAATATTACACACCCATACAATGCGCACCACCCCGCGATGTTTTTCAGACACCTATCTTACATTGCCACTGCATGTTGCCTGACCTCCCCATGCTGATCAGCCCGAGGTGCTTTTCTCCATCCTACATTGCCACTCACAGCCTATACTTATTCAGACACTCCAATTCACACTACCCCGCGATGTTTTTCTCACTCCTGAAAGTGAATAAAATGTTACACACCCATACAATGCGCACCACCCCCTGATGTTTTTCAGAAACCTATCCTACACTGCCACTGCATGTTTCCTGACCTCCCCATGCTGACCACCCCGTGGTGCTTTTCTCAAACGGACACTGCCACTCACTGCTTATGCTTGTTCAGACCCTCCGATTCACATGACCCCGTGATGTTTTTCTCACTCCTACTAGTGAATGTAATGTTACAACCCATACAATGCGCACCAACCCGCGGTGTTTTTTAGAAACAATCCTACATTGCCACTGCATGTTTCCTGACCTCCCCATGCTCACCACCCTGTGGCGCTTTTCTCTATCACACATTGCCACTCACTGCCTATCCTAATACAGACGCTTCGATTCACACAACCCCGTGATGTTTTTGTCACTCCTACTAGTGAATATAATTTTACACACCCATACAATGCCCACCACCCCGCGATGTTTTCCCGAAATCTATCCTACACTGCCACTGCATGTTTCCTGACCTACCCGTGCTGAGCACACCGTGGTGCTTTTCTCCATCCTACATTGCCACTCATTGCCTATCCTAATTCAGACCCTCTGATTCACACCACCCCGTGATGTTTTTCTTAATCCTACTAGTGAATGTAATGTTACACATCCATACAATGCACACCACCCCGCGGTGTTTTTCAGAAACAATCCTACATTGCCACTGAATGTTTCCTGACCTCCCCGTGCTCACCACCCCATGGTGCTTTTCTCCAACCTATATTGCCCCTCGGTGCCTATCCTTATTCAGACCCTCCGATTCACACCAACCCGTGATGTTTTTCTCCTTCCTGCTAGTGAATATAATGTTACAACCCATACAATGCACACCACCCGGCGGTGTTTTTCAGAAACCTGTCCTACATTGCCACTGCATGTTTCCTGACCTCCCCATGCTGACCACCCCGTGGTGCTTTTCACCATCCTACATTGCCACTCATTGCCTATCCTAATTCAGACCCTCCGATTCACACAACCCCGTGATGTTTTTCTCACTCCTATTAGGGAATGTAATGTTACACACCCATACAATGCGCACCATCCCGCGATGTTTTTCAGAAACCTATCCTACATTGCCACTGCAGGTTTCCTTACCTCCCCATGCTGACCACCCCGTGGTTTTTTTCTCCATCCTACATTGCCACTCCCTGCCTATCCTTAATTAGACACTCCGATTCACACCACCCCGTGATGTTTTTGTCACTTCTACTCTGAATGTCATGTTACACACCCATACAATGAGAACCACCCCGCTATGTTTTTCAGAAACCTGTCCTACATACCCAATGAATGTTTCCTGACCTAGACATGCGGACCAACCCGTGGTGCTCTTCTCCATTTTACATTACCACTCACTGCCTATCCTAATTCAGACCCTCCGATTCACACCATCCCATGATGTTTTGCTCACTCCTACGAGTGAATGTAACGTTACACACCCATACAATGCACACCAACCCTCGATGTTTTTCAGAAAACTATCCTACTTTGCCACTGCATGTTTCCTGACCTCCCCATGCTGACAACCCCTTGGTGATTTTCTCCATCCTACATTCCCACTCACTGCCTATCCTAATTCAGACCCTCCGATTCACACCACACCGTGATGTTTTTCTCACCCCTACTAATGAATGTAATGTTACCCACACATACATTGCGCACCACCACGCGGTGTTTTCAGAAACCTATCCTACATTGCCACTGCATGTTTCCTGACCTCCCTATGCTGACCACCCCGTGGTGCTTTTTCCCATCCTATATTGCCACTCACTGCCTATCCTTATTCAGACCCTCCGATTCACACCAACCGTGATGATTTTCTCACTCCTACTAGTGAGTGTAATGTTACAAACCCATAAAATGCGCACCACCATACGATGTTTTTCAGAAACCTATCCTACATTGCCACTGCATGTTTCCTGACCTCCTTATGCTTAACACCCCGTGGTGCTTTTCTCCATCATACATTGCCACTCACTGCCTATCCTAATTCAGACACTCCGATTCACACCAAACCGTGATTTTTTTCTCACTCCTACTAGGGAATGTAATGTTACAAACCCATACAATGCGCACCCCCCCGCGATGTTTTTCAGAAACCTATCCTACATTGCCACTGCATATTTCCTGACCCCACCATGCTGACCAGCCCGAGGTGCTTTTCTCCCTCCTACATTGCCACTCCCTGTCTATCCTAATTCAGACACTCCGATTCACACCACACCGTGATGTTTTTCTCACTCCTACTAGTGAATGCAATGTTACACACCCGTACAATGCGAACCAGACCGCGATGTTTTTCAGAAACCTATCCTACATTGTCACTGCATGTTTCCTGACCTCCCCATGCTGATCAGTCCGTGGTGATTGTCTCCATCCTACATTGGCACTCACAGCCTATCCTAATTCAGACACTCCGATTCACACTTCCCCGAGATGTTTTTCTCACTCCTACTAGTGAATGAAATGTTACACACCGACAAAATGCGCACCACCCCGAGATGTTTTTCAGAAACCATCCTACATTGCCACTGCATGTTTCCTGTCCTCACCATGCTAACCACCCCGTGGTGCTTTTCTCCATCCTACATTGCCACTCACTGCCTAGCCTTATTCAGACCCTCCAATTCACACCACCCCGAGATGTTTTTCTCACTCCTACTAGTGAATGTAATGTTACACAGGCATACATTTCGCACCGCCCTGAGATGTTTTTCAGAAACCTATCCTACATTTCCACTGCATGTTTACTAACCTCCCCATGCTGACCACCCCATGGTGCTTTTTCCAACCTACATTGCCACTCACTGCCAATCCTAATTCAGACACTCCGATTCACACCACCCCGTGATGTTTTTCTCACTCCTACTAGTGAATGTAATATTACACACCCATACAATGCGCACCACCCCGCTATGTTTTTCAGACACCTATCCTACATTGCCAATGCATGTTTCCTGACCTCTCCATGCTGATCAGCCCGTGGTGCTTTTCTCCATCCTACATTGCCACTCACTGCCTATACTTATTCAGACACTCCGATTCACACCACCCCGTGATGTTTTTCTCACTCCTACTAGTGAATGTAATATTACACACCCATACAATGCGCACCACCCCGCTATGTTTTTCAGACACCTATCCTACATTGCCACTGCATGTTTCCTGACCTCCCCATGCTGAGCACTCCGTGGTGCTTTTCTCCATCCTACATTGCCACTCACTGCATATCCTTAATCAGACACTCCAATTCACACCACCCCGTGATGTTTTTGTCACTTCTACTAGTGAATGTCTTGTTACACACCCATACAATGCGAACCACCCCGCAATGTTTTTCAGAAACCTGTCCTACATAGCCGATGCATGTTTCCTGACCTAGCCATGCAGACCAACCCATGGTGCTCTTCTCCATTTTACATTGCCACTCACTGCCTATCCTAACTCAGACCCTCCGATACACACCATCTCGTGATGTTTTTCTCACTCCTACTAGTGAATGTAATGTTACACACCCATATAATGCACATCAACCCGCGAAGTTTTTCAGAAACCTATACTACATTGCCACTGCATGTTTCCTGATCTCCCCATGCTGACCACACCGTGGTGCTTTTCTCCATCCTACATTAGCACTCACTGCCTATCCTAATTCAGACCCTCCGATTCACACCACCCCGTGATGTTTTTCTCACTCCTACTAGTGAATATAATGTTACACACCCAAACAATGCTCACCACCCCACAATGTTTTTCAGACACCTATCCTACATTGCCACTGCATGTTTCCTGACCTCCCCATGCTGACCACCCCGTGGTGCTTTTCTCAAACGGACACTGCCACTCACTGCTTATGCTTGTTCAGACCCTCCGATTCACATGACCCCGTGATGTTTTTCTCACTCCTACTGGTGAATGTAATGTTACACACACATAGAATGCACACCACCATGCGATGTTCTTCAGAATTCTATCCTACATTGTCACTGCATGTTTCCTGACATCCCCATGCAGGCCACCCGGTGGTGCTTTTCGCCATCCTACATCGCCACTCACTACCTATCCTTATTCAGACCCTCCGATTCGTAACACCGCGTGATGTTTTTCTCACTCCTACTACTGAATGTAATGTTACACAGAAATACAACGCACACCACCCGGCATTGTTTTTCAGAAACCTATCCTACAATGCCAATGCATGTTTCCTGACCTCCCCATGCTGACCACACCATGGTGCTTTTCTGCATCCTACATTTCCTCTCACTGTCTATCCTAATTCAGATCCTATGACTCACACCAACCCGTGATGTTTTTCTCACTCCTACTAGTCAGTGTAATGTTACACACCCATACAATGCGCACCACCACGCGATGTTTTTTAGAAACCTATCCTATATTACCACTGCATGTTTCCTGACCTCCCCATGCTGACCACCCCGTATTGCTTTTCTCCATCCTACATTGCCACTCACTGCCTATCCTAAATCAGATCCTATGATTCACACCACCCAGTGATATTTTTCTCACTCATACTAGTGAATGTAATGTTACACACCCATTCAATGCGCACCACCCCACGATAATTCTCAGAAACCTATCCTACATTGCCACTGCATGTTTCCTGAACTCCCCATGCTGACCACCCCGTTATGCTTTTCTCCATCCTACATTGCCAATCACTGCCTATCCTAATTCAGACCCTATGATTCACACCACTCCGTGATTTTTTTCTCACTCCTACTAGTGAATGTAATGTTACACACCCATACGATGCGCACCACTCCGCGATGTTTTTCAGAAACCTATCCTATATTGCCACTGCATGTTTCCTTACCTCCCCATGCTGATCACCCCGTGGTGCTTTTCTCCAACCTACATTGCCACTCACTGCCTATAATAATTCAGACCCTCTAATTCACACAACCCCGTGATGTTTTCCTCAATCCTACTAGTGAATGTAATGTTACACACCCATACAATGCGCACCACCCCACGATATTTTTCAGAAACCTATCCTACATTGCCACTGCATGTTTCCTGACCTCCCCATCTTGAACACCCCATGGGGCTTTTCTCCATCCTATATTGCCACTCAAAGCTGATCTGAATTCAGATCATATGATTGACACCACCGCGTGTTTTTCTCACTCCTACTAGTGAATGTAATGCTACACACCCATACAATGCACACCACCCCGCAATGTTTTTCAGAAACCTATCCTATATTGCCACTGCATGTTTCCTGACCTCCCCATGCTGACCACCCCGTGGTGCTTTTCTCCATCCTACATTGCCAATCACTGCCTATCCTAACTCAGACTGTCCGATTCACACCACCCCGTGATGTTTTTCTCACTCCTACTGGTGAATGTAATGTTACACACACATAGAATGCACACCACCATGCGATGTTCTTCAGAATTCTATCCTACATTGTCACTGCATGTTTCCTGAACTCCCCATGCAGGCCACCCGGTGGTGCTTTTTGCCATCCTACATTGCCACTCACTACCTATCCTTATTCAGACCCTCCGATTCATAACACCGCGTGATGTTTTTCTCACTCCTACTAGTGAAAGTAAAGTTACACAGCCATACAATGCACACCACCCCGCAATGTTTTTCAGAAACCTATCCTACATTGCCAATGCATGTTACCTGACCTCCCCATGCTGACCACCCTGTGGTCCTTTTCGCCATCCTACATTGCCACTCACTACCTATCCTTATTCAGACCCTCCGATTCACACCACCCCGTGATGTTTTTCTCACTCCTACTAGTGAATGTAATGCTACACACCCATACAATGCGAACCACACCACGATGTTTTTCAGACACCTACCCTACATTGCCACTGCATGTTTCCTGACCTCCCCATGCTGATCAGCCTGTGGTGCTTTTCTCCATCCTACATTGGCACTCACAGCCTATCCCAATTCAGACCCTCCGATTCAAACCTCCCCGAGATGTTTTTCTAACTCCTACTAGTGAATGTAATGTTACAAACTCATACAATGCGCACCACCCTGCGATGTTTTTCAGAAACCTATCCTACATTGCCACTGCATGTTTCCTGACCTCCCCATGCTGACCACCCCGTGGTGCTTTTCTCCATCCTACATTGCCACTCACTGCCTATCCATATTCAGACACTCGGATTCACACCACCCCGTGATGTTTTTGTCACTCCTACTAGTGAATGTAATGTTACAAACCCATACAATGCGCACCACCCGCGATGTTTTTCAGAAACCTGTCTTACATAGCCAAAGAAGGTTTCCTGACCTCCCCATGCTGACCATCCCGTGGTGCTTTTCTCCATCCTACATTGCCACTCACTGCCTATCCTTATTCAGACCCTCTGATGAACAACACCCCGTGAAGTTTTTCTCACTCCTACTAGTGAATATAATGTTATACACCAATACAATGCGAACCACCCCAGATGTTTTTCAGAAAACTGTCCTACTTTGCCACTGCATGTTTCCTGACCTCCACATGCTGAGCACCCCGTGGTGCTTTTCTCCATCCTACATTGACACTCACTGTCTATCCTAATTCAGATCCTCCGATTCACACCACCCCGTGATGTTTTCCTCACTCCTACTAGTGAATGTAATGTTACAAACCCATAAAATGCGCACCACCCTGCGATGTTTTTCAGAAACCTATCCTATATTGCCACTGCATGTTTCCTGACCTCCCCATGCTGACCACCCCGTGGTGCTTTTCTCCATCCTACATTGCCAATCACTGCCTATCCTTATTCAGACCCTCCGATTAACACCACCCCGTGATGTTTTTGTCACTCCTACCAGTGAATGTAATGTTACACACCCATAGAATGCGCACCACCCCACGAAGTTTTTCTGAAACCATCGTACATTCTCACTGCATGTTTCCTGACCTCCCCATGCTGACCTCCCCATGGTGCTTTTCTCCATCCTACAATGCCACTTACTGCCTATCCTTATTCAGACCCTCGGATTCACACCACCCCGTGATGTTTTTCTTACTCCTACTAGTGAATGTAATGTTACACACCAATACAATGTGCACCAACCCGCGATGTTTTTCAGAAACCTATCCTACATTGGCACTGCATGTTTCCTTACCTCCCCATGTGGACGACCCCGTGGTGCTTTTCCCCAACCTACATTGCCACTCACTGCCTATCCTTATTCAGACCCTCCGATTCACACCACCCCGTGATGTTTTTGTCACTCCTACCAGTGAATGTAATGATACACACCCATAGAATGCGCACCACCCCACGAAGTTTTTCTGAAACCATCCTACATTCTCACTGCATGTTTCCTGACATCCCCATGCTGACCTCCCCATGGTGCTTTTCTCCATCCTACAATGCCACTCACTGCCTATCCTTATTGAGACCCTCGGATTCACACCACCCCGTGAGGTTTTTCTCCTTCCTACTAGTGAATGTAATGTTACAACCCACACAATGTGCACCACCCCGCGGGCTTTTTCAGAAACAATCCTACATTGCCACTGAATGTTTCCTGACCTCCCCGTGCTCACCACCCCGTGGTGTTTTTCTCCAACCTATATTGCCACTCACTGCCTATCCTTATTCAGACCCTCCGATTCACACCAACCCGTGATGTTTTTCTCCTTCCTACTAGTGAATGTAATGTTACAACCCATACAATGCGCACCACCCCGCTCTGTTTTTCAGAAACCTTTCCCACATTGCCACTGCATGTTTCCTGACCTCCCCATGCTGACCACGCCGTGGTGCTTTTCTGCATCCTACATTGCCACTCACTGCCTATCCTATTTCAGACACTCCGATTCACACCACACCGTGATGTTTTTCTAACTCCTACTAGTGAATGTAATGTTACACACCCATACCATGCGCACCACATCACGATGTTTTTCAGAAAACTATCTTACTTTGCGACTGCATGTTTCCTGACCTCCCCATGCTGACCACCTGTGGTGCTTTTCTCCATCCTACATTGCCACTCACTGCCAATCCTAATTCAGACCCTCCGAAACACACCACCCCGTGATGTTTTTCGCAATCTTACTAGTGAAAGTAACGTTACACACCCATATAATGCGGACCACCCCGCGATATTTTTCAGAAACCTATACTTCACTGCCACTGCATATTTCCTGACCTCCACATGCTGACCACCCCGTGGTGCTTTCCTCCATCCTACATTGCCACTCATTGCCTATCCTAATTCAGACCCTCCGATACACACCACCCTATGATGTTTTTCTCACTCCTACTAGGGAATGTAATGTTACAGACCAATACAATGCGCACCACCCCGCGATGTTTTTCAGAAACCTATCCTACATTGCCACTGCAGGCTTCCTAACCTCCCCATGCTGACCACCCCGCGGTGCTTTTCTCCATCCGACATTGCCACTCACGGCCTATCCTTATTCAGACCCTCCGATTCACACCACCATGTGATGTTTTTCTCACTCGTACTAGTGAATGTAATATTACACACCCATACAATGCGCACCACCCCGCGATGTTTTTCAGACACCTATCTTACATTGCCACTGCATGTTGCCTGACCTCCCCATGCTGATCAGCCCGAGGTGCTTTTCTCCATCCTACATTGCCACTCACAGCCTATACTTATTCAGACACTCCAATTCACACTACCCCGCGATGTTTTTCTCACTCCTGAAAGTGAATAAAATGTTACACACCCATACAATGCGCACCACCCCCTGATGTTTTTCAGAAACCTATCCTACACTGCCACTGCATGTTTCCTGACCTCCCCATGCTGACCACCCCGTGGTGCTTTTCTCAAACGGACACTGCCACTCACTGCTTATGCTTGTTCAGACCCTCCGATTCACATGACCCCGTGATGTTTTTCTCACTCCTACTAGTGAATGTAATGTTACAACCCATACAATGCGCACCAACCCGCGGTGTTTTTTAGAAACAATCCTACATTGCCACTGCATGTTTCCTGACCTCCCCATGCTCACCACCCTGTGGCGCTTTTCTCTATCACACATTGCCACTCACTGCCTATCCTAATACAGACGCTTCGATTCACACAACCCCGTGATGTTTTTGTCACTCCTACTAGTGAATATAATTTTACACACCCATACAATGCCCACCACCCCGCGATGTTTTCCCGAAATCTATCCTACACTGCCACTGCATGTTTCCTGACCTACCCGTGCTGAGCACACCGTGGTGCTTTTCTCCATCCTACATTGCCACTCATTGCCTAGCCTAATTCAGACCCTCTGATTCACACCACCCCGTGATGTTTTTCTTAATCCTACTAGTGAATGTAATGTTACACATCCATACAATGCACACCACCCCGCGGTGTTTTTCAGAAACAATCCTACATTGCCACTGAATGTTTCCTGACCTCCCCGTGCTCACCACCCCATGGTGCTTTTCTCCAACCTATATTGCCCCTCGGTGCCTATCCTTATTCAGACCCTCCGATTCACACCAACCCGTGATGTTTTTCTCCTTCCTGCTAGTGAATATAATGTTACAACCCATACAATGCACACCACCCGGCGGTGTTTTTCAGAAACCTGTCCTACATTGCCACTGCATGTTTCCTGACCTCCCCATGCTGACCACCCCGTGGTGCTTTTCACCATCCTACATTGCCACTCATTGCCTATCCTAATTCAGACCCTCCGATTCACACAACCCCGTGATGTTTTTCTCACTCCTATTAGGGAATGTAATGTTACACACCCATACAATGCGCACCATCCCGCGATGTTTTTCAGAAACCTATCCTACATTGCCACTGCAGGTTTCCTTACCTCCCCATGCTGACCACCCCGTGGTTTTTTTCTCCATCCTACATTGCCACTCCCTGCCTATCCTTAATTAGACACTCCGATTCACACCACCCCGTGATGTTTTTGTCACTTCTACTCTGAATGTCATGTTACACACCCATACAATGAGAACCACCCCGCTATGTTTTTCAGAAACCTGTCCTACATACCCAATGAATGTTTCCTGACCTAGACATGCGGACCAACCCGTGGTGCTCTTCTCCATTTTACATTACCACTCACTGCCTATCCTAATTCAGACCCTCCGATTCACACCATCCCATGATGTTTTGCTCACTCCTACGAGTGAATGTAACGTTACACACCCATACAATGCACACCAACCCTCGATGTTTTTCAGAAAACTATCCTACTTTGCCACTGCATGTTTCCTGACCTCCCCATGCTGACAACCCCTTGGTGATTTTCTCCATCCTACATTCCCACTCACTGCCTATCCTAATTCAGACCCTCCGATTCACACCACACCGTGATGTTTTTCTCACCCCTACTAATGAATGTAATGTTACCCACACATACATTGCGCACCACCACGCGGTGTTTCAGAACCTATCTACATTGCCACTGCATGTTTCCTGACCTCCCTATGCTGACCACCCGTGGTGCTTTTTCCCATTCCTATATTGCCACTCACTGCCTATCCTATTCAGACCCTCCGATTCACACCAACCGTGATGATTTTCTCACTCCTACTAGTGAGTGTAATGTTACAAACCCATAAAATGCGCACCACCATACGATGTTTTTCAGAAACCTATCCTACATTGCCACTGCATGTTTCCTGACCTCCTTATGCTTAACACCCCGTGGTGCTTTTCTCCATCATACATTGCCACTCACTGCCTATCCTAATTCAGACACTCCGATTCACACCAAACCCGTGATTTTTTTTCTCACTCCTACCTAGGGAATGTAATGTTACAAACCCATACAATGCGCACCCCCCGCGATGTTTTTCAGAACCTATTCCTACATTGCCACTGCATATTTCCTGACCCCACCATGCTGACCAGCCCCGAGGTGCTTTTCTCCCTCCTACATTGCCACTCCCTGTCTATCCTAATTCAGACACTCCGATTCACACCACACCGTGATGTTTTTCTCACTCCTACTAGTGAATGCAATGTTACACACCCGTACAATGCGAACCAGACCGCGATGTTTTTCAGAAACCTATCCTACATTGCCACTGCATGTTTCCTGACCTCCCCATGCTGATCAGTCCGTGGTGATTGTCTCCATCCTACATTGGCACTCACAGCCTATCCTAATTCAGACACTCCGATTCACACTTCCCCGAGATGTTTTTCTCACTCCTACTAGTGAATGAAATGTTACACACCCACAAAATGCGCACCACCCCGAGATGTTTTTCAGAAACCATCCTACATTGCCACTGCATGTTTCCGGTCTGGCTCACCATGCTAACCACCCCGTGGGTGCTTTTC